>NC_141685.1:830338424-832738424 GCF_964263255.1 Lissotriton vulgaris
AGTTCCTTAACAGAATTACGCATTCCAACAGTCACTTTTGTGCTTAACTCCTTCTTCCAAACTTTTTAAGACTATTATTTTTGAAGTGCATTTTAATCCTTTCTATTTGGACCCTTTTTAAAATCCTGATAAAAATCTCGCAGTAACACATTTAAAAAGGTGTAATTTAAAAATAAGCTGGAAGGTTACACTTAAATATTGAGGTGTATGGTAAATGCTAAGAATAAGTCTCATCTTTGGGACCTATTGGATTTGCTGATGGGTTTCAGCCATGATGCACAGCATTACCGATGCTGTATATCATGGCTAAAGAATTTTTAAAAAAATGCAAAAACATTTGATGTGGTTGCAGCATTAATGTTTGGGTGCGTGCATGCAGGCATTTGTTTCCTCTTTAGGGAAGGGGTGCAGACAGAAAACACGTGTGATTGAGACACAAAGCGAGGTAACAGACTGGGGAGCACAGAAGCATATGTGGAGACGGAGCAACACTGAGAGGAGTTTTCAGAGAAGCACATGAGGGGCAGCTGGGAAACACTCCGAGTGCTTAACTTAAAGAAAATGGCACCAAAAAATAAGCAGTGTAAGGACACAGCATGGATCAAACTCGCCCCAGGAAACTAAATCCCACAAATCTATCCAATAAGAAGCAGGCAAATGAGGGACCATTAGGCCAATCCATTGTAAACAAAAGGCAGCCTCTAAGCCCATTTCAAGCCAACAAAATGTGCCTTGCGTCCCCTGCATCCAACTGTATTCTATGAATAAATTAGCCCATGGGTACTTTCTTCTGTTAGTAAAAGCTTCAGTTGGGCTCCCTGCAATTTCAAGTCAATGAGCCTGTTAAAATTGTGATGATCCTATAACTTGTAGCCTCTGATGGAGAAAGGTGGTAGGCTTCTTGGTCAATCTCCCACAGGCTATGCGTCTGTCAGGAAGTTTTCTTCTTCAAGAAGGATCATTGTATGTATGCCAGCATATTGCAATCATATAACCAACCATGAAACATTGGCTTCTCCAGTACTAGAAATCTAAACAAATGCAGAGTTCCTTCCACTGAAAGTCAAAGCCGCCTTTCTCACCTATGACACAAGATGTTTGGAATACTGTAACCCATTGTTAGTTTTTACTTTCTACGGACCACTCAGCACCTTGTTGTTCGAAACTTGTGCCTCTAACACTTCATGTTTATGTTTTGCCCACATTTCCACCACAGTCATTTCCCCCAATTTCCTGTTAGTCCTCTAATTGATTTTTTATTTCTTCTTCCCTTTCCTTCTCAAGGGGTGGTTGTTGCACATAAAACTCCTCCTAGGGCTTAACATCACCCATGCTCTCAGGGGCCTTCTAACTCTTTGGCCAGTTACACTTTCACCCTCCTCAACCCTACTCCTAACTTGGTCTCCTTTTCCACCGCCCTGCTGGTGGTCTTGCTATATGTTCCCCCATCTCTTAGCCCCGCTACCTCCCTCTGTGTAACACCCTCTAGCCCACACCAGTTTACCTGCCCCATGCCCACTATGTATGTCCTTATCCTACACCACATCTTTATGCATCGTTCTCTTGGGCTTCTTTTTCCTCACCCCATTTTACCAACTACCCATCTCTTTAGCTCTTTCACTGGCTTGGCACCCATCCACGCCCACTTCCCCAGTCTCTAAAGCTCAAGCCTTCCAAAATATGACCTAACCCACAAATTCATCTCACAGTCCCCATTTTCAGTTTTATTTTCAATGGTAAATGTGAGCAATAAAATTATACTTTTCCAGTTTTGCTGCTGCAGTACTTGGTCCTTGACACTCTTTCAATCGAGAGTAATTAATCTCAGAATTGTTTGTCACAGGGTTTTCTTGGAGTGGTATTAGCAAGTTTCTTTTCACCCTAAAGTTTTAACTCCATAATCCATGCCCTGTATCTCCATCACAAAGGAGCTGCCGCAGAGGCAGTTTCTTCGGACTAATGGTGATCCGCTTTAATCTGTGGCATGCAGACTGTGTGCCAAAGGTGTGCATTTAAGGGTCTTTTAGGATCAGAAGCAAAATAGCAAGGCTGATTTGAGAACTGCCAGCATTAGGTTAGCAGATCCTGGTGACTTCCTGTAACTGTACAAGGTAAGGGGACAGTACTGAATACTTTACTTTATTGTAAAAAATGTCACTGTTGAATTATACTCTGTGTGCTCTCCCCTTGCCTTATAGATACAGGACGTATCCTTTCCTTTTGGAAGGAAGATCTCCGATCCGCAGCCAAGAGTGCACGGTGGGGCTCAATGAATCGCCACCATATTCTGCCTGTAAAATCTGGGCATCTTAAATCCAGCTGTGCGTTAGATTGAATCGCTGCAACTCAGCCTTGTCTTGACTACATCCTGCAAGAACTATAAGCAGTGTGCTAGGAGTGTGAAAATTGAAAAACTGAACTTGCACGGCTCCATCCACCGGGACACCGCAAAGGGTTACACAAACAACAAGCAAACAACTAACACCGATATAACTGTTAGGTGTATGGTTTTCTTTTATGTTGTGTATAGATAGCTATTACATGAGGCTAGGCTGGCCACAAAAGACAGACCTGCAAGTTGGCTGGCTGCAGAGAAATGCCTTTAAAGATGAGTAGTCTGAGAAATATTCTTGACCATTCAGCCCTGAGGAAGTGCCTCCCAACGTTTAGGTATGGCCTTTTGAGACCACTTTAGCTGTCTCTCCAGACAATTTTTTTTTCACCAGACAAATCGCGTATACTGTAAATTATATAAATGGGTTTTTGGACAGCAGACATCGTCCATGGGTCTGTTAAATTGTCATTCACTTTTTATTTCTGGCAGCCACAGCATTTACAGTGGATTAATGGGTCTACCCACTTTAACCATTGGCTGCCTTCACCTTGAGCGACTGCACTTTGTTGACATGCAAAGTTGGTTCAACGTGTGATTTGTTTATTATATTTTATATGAAATTTAGTACCAGCTATTTATTTTGCCTGCATGCCATTTTTTCTTTTTTGTTATGCTAGATAATGTTTGTGGCATTGTTACACTGTAGATATCTGTAATTTGAATGCTTGTTTAGGTAGTGATTTGTCTTCTCCTTCACTAGTAATAAAATGCATGCTAAATTGAAAGGATAATTAAAATAATCTTTAAAAACGGCTTCATCAGTGATTGTTTTGTAATTATTAGTTATTTATTGGGCGCATAAGTGTCATGTTTAGGAGAATTTGCATTCTTTTATTTTTTTGTGTGCCTATGCTTGCAGCAAAAAAATTAGAAACCATCACTGAACCAGGTTACCACGGCTCTACCTATTGGTTTTGTCAATGCTTCTTGTTATAGGTAGAAACGTGAAAATGCAGTGCAGAATCTTTTTTTACTCGGCCAGACCTGAAGTAATTCAATATGTATGTATTAATATTGTGCTTTATATCTGCCTGTAAAATCTGTGGCTTTTAGCCTGTTATACATTTTTTGGGGTGCATTCCTATCTTAAAGGAAAAGCTCCATAGCACCCATCCCCCAATTCACCACCACACTGTTGCCTGTTTAGTTTTGTCGCTTACTATTGGGCTAATGTTAACACTTACCAGTGCTGTTTCTGGCTCTTGGGTCTTAGCCCTGACTGTACAACACGGCTACTACTGTACTTAGATGTCTTCTGCCCTGGACATCATCGTTAGAAAAGGAGAGAAGCATTTCACACACAAACTGCTGATGAACGTCCACCGCCTCTTGAGGCCCCTGCAGTGCATGGCGTGCCTTAACCTAGCACCTCTTGTCTGTCTCCAACGTTTTCTGTGATAAGAACTACTTCTGTTCAATGATTTTCACACCTAGCTGCTAAAATGGTTAGTGTTGTAATAGGTACCACATCAGCAAAAATTAAGTTAGTGGCTCTCATATGGAAGATCATTAGCAGTGATCGCTTGAGTGCATCGTGCAGGTTTGCCAGCAGTACTGTAACAAGCATTGACAAAGTTAACACGTCTCGCCTTTTACAGTTAGGTGCAGAGTATTGGCTTTGAGTGCTTGTTTGCATCAAATTCATTAATTTACAAAAATACAAGATGGCCTTCAGGCGTGTATACTCTTTGGCAGCCATTTTGGAATGCTTGTGCTTATTTATGATAAAATGCATGATAGTTGCTCATGATTGAGCACGCTGGCATGCATATGGCCAGCCATCTTGGAATGATTTTTATCATAAAGAAAATTCCTTGTGGCTGCCTACGCATACGCATGCGTAATGTCAGCTCACATGTTGCAAATGTTTGATTACTTTGATTTACTGGTACAAGACAACTGGCAACCATTTCTAAATGACAAAATAAAAAGTGAAAAGCTTAGCACTATATATCTGCCTGGCCTTTCTAAGAATAATGGATTTGTGTACATTTTTAAATGGGGACCATGAAGGAGGGGAAGTTGACGGCACATAAAGCAGGATGGGGATTAATAGCAAAGGGCTGGTGAGAAAAAAAGCAATGTGAGAGCAAGGGGGTGGGGTGGGCCAGAGCCAAGGCCAAGTGTAAGTTTGACAGCGCAGGAGCAAATGCCAAGAAGTAAATGACCCCGTAGCAGTGTGCAGCTGGTGGGCCCCCTCACAAAGTTAATAAACAAAATATAAGGCTGGGGGGGGAGAATAAGGAATGCCATGCGCTGCCATGGCGCACTAAAGAAATAAAAATAAAAAACAGCAGCAGCTGAAGGATACAAATCCAAGGATTAAAATCACATACGTGACAACGTTTTAGAGCAGGAATGTTGAAGATTGGATTTTCCCTTTTGACTTCTAAGTCGAGACAAATTCAGGCACGAGACCGTAAAAAAAAGTAAAACCACTTGTGGCTTGAAAAATCTGAAGTCTCCCTCCTGAATCTGGTCTATTGAAATGTATGGAATCCGGTTTATAAAAAGGAATGCTCTAGGGATGGGACAAAAACAATAATAGGGAGTAAAACCCTCAAAAAAGTAGTAGGGAACTGAGAGACAAAGGTCCACTCTATTTATACAGTATATCTTCAACTGACAGTTGAAGCACTTTAGAGGCAGCGGAAAACTTTGAAAAAAATTAAGACATAAATTCTCATCCTGGTCTTAAAACCAGTTAGTTTCCATGCAACAGATAAAGCTGTAGGTTGGATGGATATGCAGACTAATGTATGGAAAATTTGACGAGAGGGAGAACCGGGAATCTTGAGGGATCAAAGAGGGGGGGGGGGGGGTTTGTGAAAAATGCACTCAGCAATATGTAGATGCACCCTGTTTGGAGACTGTAGGAAGGTGTCTACCTGACTATGGTTACCCCAGATTTTTTCTCTTGTGTTTAGCTGGTTTTCGACTTAGTTGGCCTGGTTCCCTGCTAATCAGGGCCCCAGGCTATCTGCTCTCTCTGTAAAATGGATTCCATGTACCCTAGGTGCATAACTAGATTGGCTTGGGTCACCTTATCAGCTCCTGTACAGAGCACTATAGGTGCCCAGGGCATAGGTGCATCCAAGGCCTACCAGGGGCTGCAGCATATCTTTTGCCACCCCTGGCTGGCTAACTAAAATTGACACAACTGGCTGATCACTCAGCTGGGGCAAGGTGGTGTAACCACCCCTTGCTTAGATATAGTATGCCTATATCTAACCCTATCTGGACACATATAAACCTGTGAGCCACTCCTATGGCAGGCCTTAACAATCCTGAAGGCAGAGTGCGTGGTTTAATGTGAGATGGTGCTCTAGCATGAGCTGAGCCTGTCTGCAGCTGTCGGGACCAATTCCCTTAGCTGTTCCGGGATAATGCCAAACCATATACTATTAAGTGCATTATAATCCTCGCGGTTATATGTCAACTTTGGTTTGGCTTTATCAAAACATGTTGTGTAAGGTGTCATACGATTTGGAATACTACCCCCTCGCCAGTCCTGGCGACGGGGGTAGCATTCCACCCCTCTAGAGGGGACGACATGTTACTTTTGCTAAAACGCGGTTGATTTTTAAAAGAGCCTCAGATCCACAAAATGGATGCTTCTGCCACAGACACATGTCTGACCTCCTGCTGCTGACCGAAACTCAGCAGAGGAGGCCTGGACAAAGGATTTCCTGTCACAGGGAGGTGTGACACCACCCCAGACAGGAGATAGTGGATTGTAGCAGGGAGGTTTGAATGAAACCAGACAGTGCCTGGGGAGCACAAGGCTTCCCCTTGCATAATCCGGTCAAACCGGTTCTGGGGCAGCCCAGCCCCAGCTCCAGTGAGACCTGGACAAAGGAAAGGGGGTGTAACCACCCCCCTTCCTGGTCCCACCCATAGGGGAGGGACCTAGCAGGAGATCCACCCCTCAGATTGGAATAAGAGGGGGAGCAGTGCCAATGCAACTCAGATCATCCTGAAATCAACTTTAAACTAAGAAGACGACTAGACTTCGACATTCTGATGACAGAAGACTGAAGAGCATCTCCCTTGTGGCCTAGGAGGGGCCACCCTGTGAACACAGGCATCACCCAGCACCTCGACGTCTGCTTTGCCGCCGCCTCCCGCCGGAGCCCGAGTGCAGAGCCTGACAAGACACAGCTTCCCAGACTTCTCCCAGCCCGATCCACAGTCCCTGCAAAGAAGGGACCCGTGGAGGCACCGAGAGACGTGGGAGCGGCCATCTTGAAAGACCCCCGAGACGCTGACTGCGCAGCACCCGAGGCACCTTCGACTCTGTGCTTTGGGGTTTGAGAAGCCCCAAAACCGAGCAGCATTTGCACCAAAGACCAGCCCTCCAGCATCTCCACGATCTGCGTGGGGCCCTTTTGCTTTTTGCCACTCGACTCGCCATCCCGGCCGCTTGTCACGTGGTCAGCGGCCATCTTGGCGACGAAACCTACGATTTACACTGTGGGTCTGGTTGCTCCAGACCTGCCCTCGCTCCTGTAGAAAGGAGTACCCGCTCTGACCTTGCTGGTCCGAGTAATAAGCCTTTTTCACTTTCCCCGTGGCTTGCATTAGCCAAGGCTTGTTTGCTTCAATCGAGTTGCCGACACCGCCATCAGCTAGAGCCTTTGAGGGACAGCTCGTGATCGACTCCTGGACATCCTTGACCTCTTCGTGTCCACGTGGCTGCAGAGAGAAGCAACCCCTGATCACCTGTTTGCACCCGACTTTGCCTGGTTCCAATCTGGTTCCACGGTGGTCACTGGTCAGTGACTTTGAACATTGTCCCCTCTGCTTTCAGGTCTTCACCACTTCAGATCCACCCTTGGATCCACCGGACACTTCTGCTTCACCTCGCCTGCAGCTGCAACAGCTTCAAGCACCAAGAACCTGCGTGACAGAACCCGACGCCACTTCGACCCTGTGCACCCACGGCCTGTGGGTGAGGTAACATTGCAACGCCGGTGTCTTTACACTGGTACACACCTCTAGGGTCTGTGTCTAAAGTTTTGTGTTCCTAGGTTCAGCGGAAGTATCTTTTAATTCACTTTAACTGACTTTTACGCACCATTGACAGTGCATTGGTGCGCGCCGCACTTTCCGTGCTGCACCCGTCTCCTGTGGGCTACTCCCGACTTCATCATTGTTAGTCCTGACTGCTCCCAGCGAATCTCTAGGCCCTAGGCCTAACCATTGCTCGATAAGTGTTACTTATACCACTTTTTTAGTATATGGTTTGAGTGGCCACCCGCCCTCATCCATAATTGTGCAACTTTATATGTGTAACAGTGCTTTTGATTTAACGCTTGTGCCCCTTTCCTCATAAAGAGTACTGGGGAGTAATTTAGAAATAAATACATATATTTTTATAATATATACTTGTGTGGTGTCCTTTCATTTGATTACAGGATTGTATGTGGTAAAACAGCTCGCTTAACACGACCTCTTAAGTTAAGCCTTTAAGGCTGCTTAGTCCATGCTACCACTAGGATAGCTTGTCTAACAAGGTTGACTTACAACCAGACATCTTTGGGGTTTGTTTGGACTGATACCCAGTGGTTCCAGAATTGGAAACACTACATATCAGGCCAACTTCTCACATTGGTGTGCAGCGGTGCGGATTTGAGCTTGCTGTTGTTTTACCATTGCAATCTTTATCAAATTGAAAGATCACATCAAGTACCTCTAGGTACATATAAATCAAAAGCTTAGCATATTAAGTTCTACTGAACTTAGTAGTTGTAGATTAAAGGGATTAGCAGACCCTGACTACAACTCACTAGCAAGGTACAGTAGGAAACCACTTAGTGTAGGTAAGTGCACCACTTACACCTCACTAGCAGTCATGTCTGATACAGGTAGAGCTTCAGGCTCTGCTCCTGTAATAGTTGATCCTATAGGGACAACATCCAGATATGACAACCTTAGCCACAAAGACCTGAGTGCCTTGTGCACAGCCAGGGGGCTAAAAAAGGGCAGAGGCCCTACCATTCCTTCCCTAGTAGCTCTCCTAGAAAAGGATGACCTAGATAAGGTGAGTCAGACTCCCTTAGAAACAGAGGAAGGGATAAACTCCCCTGAGAATGAGGATCTCCAAGATGATGTAGTGGAAGAAGAAGAAGAAGAAGGCTCTGATTTAGATGAGCCTGAAGATCAGGATCAGGGGGGAAACCAGGTACAGGTTGCCAGGCTTAACCAGGCCAACTTGGACCTACATGAGAATGGAGAGGGCCAGCACCACTCCAGATCTCATAACCAAATTCTCCCAGGCAACAGGAGGGTGAGATCTCTATCAGGGGACTCTCATCTTTCTAGGGCCTCAAGAGAATCTCAAAGAGGGATGACTTCCTCCCAGAGAAAAGAGCATAGGGCCAGAATGAGGGCTGTCCAACTCCAGATAGAGAGGGAGGAGGTAGCTCTGGCTCAAGCTAAACTTACCTTGGCTCAAGCTAAACTTACCTTGGCTAGGGAACAGAAATTAAGTGGCTTAGATGCCACTGGTGGCAGCAAAATTCCTAAAGACAGGTCCTATGATAGTAGAAACCTGACAAAGATTGTGCCCCCCTATCAGGAAGGGGATGACATCCACAAATGGATGACTGCTCTGGAGAGAGCCTGCATGGTACAGCAGGTTCCTGAGGAACAGTGGGCAGCAATCTTATGGTACTCCTTTTCAGAGAAAGGGAGGGATAGGCTCCTCACTGTCAGACACGAGGATGCCAGCAATTACAAAGTCCTGAAGAGTGTTCTGATAGATGGGTTTGGCTTAACCACTGAACAGTACAGGTTAAAGTTCAGAGATACCCAGAAGACACAGACTCAGGACTGGACTGATTTTGTTGATTGTGCAACTAAGGCTCTGGAGGGTTGGCTAAATGGCAGCAAAGTACATGACTTCACAGGATTGTATAATTTGATTATGAGGGAGCAGATCCTAAGTAATTGTCAGAACCAGCTCTTACACCAGCACCTGGTGGACTCAGATTTGACCTCTCCCCAAGAATTGGGAAAGAGGGCAGATAAGTGGGTCAGAACCAGGATTAGGCCTAAGAATCAGGACAATAGCCAGAAGAAGGAGTCTACCAAGCCTCAAGATAAGGGTGGGGATAAAAGTAAAGAAAACACTTCCCCAGGGCCCCAAAACTCCAAGAAGGGGGGTGGGTCCCAAGACACTTCATCAACTGAGAAAAAGCCTTATTGTCATGCCTGTAAACAGGTTGGGCATTACAAAACAGACAGCTGTTGTCCCAAGAATGGCAATAAAGAAAACATACCTCCAAAGCCAGCTCCAACACCTCCTGTTACTGTCAGCAGTAACCCCCCAGGAAGTGGGAGCACACCCAGGAATCTGGGTGGGTTTACTTTTGGAGCCCAAGGGGACCCTGGCCTATCCAGGTCCCCATCCCCAAATGATCTTGTTTATGAGACTGGCATGGGGTTTGCCAACTTCTCTGTTTGCCCAAATACCTTGAGCAAATATAGACAAGAACCCATCATCAATGGTTTGAAAGTTGAAGCTTTTAGAGACACAGGGGCTAGCATCACCATGGTGGCTGACTGTATAGTCCCCTCTAAGCAACTTTTACCAGGTGCCACATACCAGGTAACAAACATTGATGGTATCCAAACAAATCATCCCATGGCAGTAGTAAGTCTCAGCTGGGGAGGTGTCATTGGCCCAAAGAGAGTGGCAGTGTCACCAAACTTGCCTGTAGACTGTCTACTGGGTAATGATTTGGAAATCTCAGCCTGGGCTGAGGTTGAACAGAAAATCCATTCTAGAATGGTAAATTCCAATGGAAAGGTTAGTGGGGCTGTACTGGCTATAGCCCCAATTCAAGATGTCCTTCCTGAAAAGGTTGGTAGGGCTGAGCAACTCTCTGCCCCATCTTTACCAGAAGCTCTTCCAAGACAGAATAGCAAAGCTGTTGTTATGATAACAGCAGAAACCCAAACTGAGTCTCCTCCTGAAAAGGTTGGTGGGGCTGTGATGGCCACAGCCCAAACTCAAACAGATATGTGTGTTGTGAAGCCTGAAATGATGGATCACTCCACCCAAACTGAGAGCATGGAGGAGGAAGAGAAATCTCCCCCTCACCAGACAGTAGGACAGGATCAGCCTCCTCAGGGAACTGATCTTACCCCTGATGAAGGAACTGCCCCAGAGGTTGTTAGGCCTGGCCTGACAGAGCCTCTGATGGCAGTGGACCCTTCTCAGGTGGGATCCAGTCTGGAGCAGGTAACCTGCCCCTCTCTACCTTGCCTCAGTCAGCCCAGGGCTGCAGAGGACAAGAAGGACAGTGAGACCCAGAGGGCCCCCTGTCAAATAAAGCACCCCCATCAACAGATTAGGGGCACCAAAACTAGTAGGCCTAGTAAGGTGAAAACTTTTAAAACTCCTGAGGGAGCCCCCTTAAAAATAGTTAGGGACCTCCCACAGATGGATTCTGTTGGGCACAGCCAAACCTGGGACCCAAAGGGCCCAAACCTGAACTGTCCCTCCAGCAAGCCAAACAGAGGGACCCAGCCTCCAGCTTTAGGTAGCCAGAGGTTGACCCTGAGAGCTCAGTGCAACTCAGTTGAAGAAAGAAAGGCACATATGGTGGAAGATAATTGGAGGAAGTTGAGCCCAAAAATAGTGGAGCCTCACTTCAATACTCCATATCCAAACCAGCCTTTAACTTTGCATAAACACACCCAAGGTAGTGATTCCCTATGGTGGAGACCCTCTAATACCCCTAGGGTGAGGGACTGCTTAGTGGACCATGAGACAGGGGGTACCCATGCTAGTGCAGGTACTTCCTTATATGGCCACTCAGGCAATATAGGCTTACCTGGCCAAGGATAGCCTTATCTCCTTTCGTTTGGGGGGGGGTTATGTAGGAAGGTGTCTACCTGACTATGGTTACCCCAGATTTTTTCTCTTGTGTTTAGCTGGTTTTCGACTTAGTTGGCCTGGTTCCCTGCTAATCAGGGCCCCAGGCTATCTGCTCTCTCTGTAAAATGGATTCCATGTACCCTAGGTGCATAACTAGATTGGCTTGGGTCACCTTATCAGCTCCTGTACAGAGCACTATAGGTGCCCAGGGCATAGGTGCATCCAAGGCCTACCAGGGGCTGCAGCATATCTTTTGCCACCCCTGGCTGGCTAACTAAAATTGGCACAACTGGCTGATCACTCAGCTGGGGCAAGGTGGTGTAACCACCCCTTGCTTAGATATAGTATGCCTATATCTAACCCTATCTGGACACATATAAACCTGTGAGCCACTCCTATGGCAGGCCTTAACAATCCTGAAGGCAGAGTGCGTGGTTTAATGTGAGATGGTGCTCTAGCATGAGCTGAGCCTGTCTGCAGCTGTCGGGACCAATTCCCTTAGCTGTTCCGGGATAATGCCAAACCATATACTATTAAGTGCATTATAATCCTCGCGGTTATATGTCAACTTTGGTTTGGCTTTATCAAAACATGTTGTGTAAGGTGTCATACGATTTGGAATACTACCCCCTCGCCAGTCCTGGCGACGGGGGTAGCATTCCACCCCTCTAGAGGGGACGACATGTTACTTTTGCTAAAACGCGGTTGATTTTTAAAAGAGCCTCAGATCCACAAAATGGATGCTTCTGCCACAGACACATGTCTGACCTCCTGCTGCTGACCGAAACTCAGCAGAGGAGGCCTGGACAAAGGATTTCCTGTCACAGGGAGGTGTGACACCACCCCAGACAGGAGATAGTGGATTGTAGCAGGGAGGTTTGAATGAAACCAGACAGTGCCTGGGGAGCACAAGGCTTCCCCTTGCATAATCCGGTCAAACCGGTTCTGGGGCAGCCCAGCCCCAGCTCCAGTGAGACCTGGACAAAGGAAAGGGGGTGTAACCACCCCCCTTCCTGGTCCCACCCATAGGGGAGGGACCTAGCAGGAGATCCACCCCTCAGATTGGAATAAGAGGGGGAGCAGTGCCAATGCAACTCAGATCATCCTGAAATCAACTTTAAACTAAGACGACGACTAGACTTCGACATTCTGATGACAGAAGACTGAAGAGCATCTCCCTTGTGGCCTAGGAGGGGCCACCCTGTGAACACAGGCATCACCCAGCACCTCGACGTCTGCTTTGCCGCCGCCTCCCGCCGGAGCCCGAGTGCAGAGCCTGACAAGACACAGCTTCCCAGACTTCTCCCAGCCCGATCCACAGTCCCTGCAAAGAAGGGACCCGTGGAGGCACCGAGAGACGTGGGAGCGGCCATCTTGAAAGACCCCCGAGACGCTGACTGCGCAGCACCCGAGGCACCCTCGACTCTGTGCTTTGGGGTTTGAGAAGCCCCAAAACCGAGCAGCATTTGCACCAAAGACCAGCCCTCCAGCATCTCCACGATCTGCGTGGGGCCCTTTTGCTTTTTGCCACTCGACTCGCCATCCCGGCCGCTTGTCACGTGGTCAGCGGCCATCTTGGCGACGAAACCTACGATTTACACTGTGGGTCTGGTTGCTCCAGACCTGCCCTCGCTCCTGTAGAAAGGAGTACCCGCTCTGACCTTGCTGGTCCGAGTAATAAGCCTTTTTCACTTTCCCCGTGGCTTGCATTAGCCAAGGCTTGTTTGCTTCAATCGAGTTGCCGACACCGCCATCAGCTAGAGCCTTTGAGGGACAGCTCGTGATCGACTCCTGGACGTCCTTGACCTCTTCGTGTCCACGTGGCTGCAGAGAGAAGCAACCCCTGATCACCTGTTTGCACCCGACTTTGCCTGGTTCCAATCTGGTTCCACGGTGGTCACTGGTCAGTGACTTTGAACATTGTCCCCTCTGCTTTCAGGTCTTCACCACTTCAGATCCACCCTTGGATCCACCGGACACTTCTGCTTCACCTCGCCTGCAGCTGCAACAGCTTCAAGCACCAAGAACCTGCGTGACAGAACCCGACGCCACTTCGACCCTGTGCACCCACGGCCTGTGGGTGAGGTAACATTGCAACGCCGGTGTCTTTACACTGGTACACACCTCTAGGGTCTGTGTCTAAAGTTTTGTGTTCCTAGGTTCAGCGGAAGTATCTTTTAATTCACTTTAACTGACTTTTACGCACCATTGACAGTGCATTGGTGCGCGCCGCACTTTCCGTGCTGCACCCGTCTCCTGTGGGCTACTCCCGACTTCATCATTGTTAGTCCTGACTGCTCCCAGCGAATCTCTAGGCCCTAGGCCTAACCATTGCTCGATAAGTGTTACTTATACCACTTTTTTAGTATATGGTTTGAGTGGCCACCCGCCCTCATCCATAATTGTGCAACTTTATATGTGTAACAGTGCTTTTGATTTAACGCTTGTGCCCCTTTCCTCATAAAGAGTACTGGGGAGTAATTTAGAAATAAATACATATATTTTTATAATATATACTTGTGTGGTGTCCTTTCATTTGATTACAGGATTGTATGTGGTAAAACAGCTCGCTTAACACGACCTCTTAAGTTAAGCCTTTAAGGCTGCTTAGTCCATGCTACCACTAGGATAGCTTGTCTAACAAGGTTGACTTACAACCAGACATCTTTGGGGTTTGTTTGGACTGATACCCAGTGGTTCCAGAATTGGAAACACTACATATCAGGCCAACTTCTCACAGAGACCTACCTTGTGGACTGTGTCAAGGTGAGCTGTAGAAAGGCCTGATGCTAGAGCACTTCAATCACACTGTTAGGAGCCCTGAGTTCATACTATTTGGGTTCTTTTTCATGCAGGTACTAGCATTTTTGTTTTCCACTTTCTAAATTCAGGTCTAAAAGACTTCCAATGGAAAGGGGAAAGAGACATGATTGAATGATGTACTCCCCAATGGTGAGTAGCAGGGGTGTAGAAAGCGCATAGAAGATCTAAACAATATCTTATAGTTGTGTATGTCTGTAAATGGCTTATCGGTAAATTGCTGCTTTACGAGAGTGCCATTTAATATGCTTTTAGACTGCTCGTTTTTTGTTAAATAGGCATATAATTGGGACCATGTTGTGCATCTCCTGCTGAATTTGCCTTTTTCTGGCAGTTCTTTAAGGCAGAAAGATGCATCCCAGTTGAAAGATACTGTGTTGGCCTGTGGATGACACTATTTTTTTTATATTGACTATTTTAAATGGTAGGAAAGTGGGCGGGCCAGGAGGACTGTTTTCAAATCGAAAGTTCTTTGCTGGTTGAAAAATTGTATTATAACTTTCATTTTAAATTGTTTTATTCAATTGACGGTGAAGTAGGAGATGGTTTTCAGCATTCAAACAGCTCATCCCTTTAGTAGGTGAAAGTTTGCAAAAAGTGCACGGTAAAGTTTGACAGGCCATCACATGAAATGTTTATGTTCTGCTAATCTTCGGTGGTTAGCTTGTAGTGTGTACATGTCACTCTGTAGTTGCATTACATAGTGTGCACATTGATCTACAAGGTGTAACTTCGCAATAAAATTCGACACTCCACATAGTTGGTGAGCGACTCTACATTGAGTTTGACTTATGTGGTTTTATCACATTGCAAGTGCACTCCGTAGGGGTTTTCCTCCCTGGTGTTCGCTGCTTCAACGCACACATGTTTAAACCTTTCTTTCTTGTTGGTCTAATGTTTTCAGTAGTCTTCTGAAGTGTCTACTCCAGAATATGCTTGGCCACATAGTCAAGTCCGAACCATGTTTTGAATCTGGCTGAAAAGGATATGCCAGTTTTTTGTTGCTGGTGATAGATGGAGAAAGTGGATGGTTCATGGACCAACGAAGATCCTGAAGACTGCTGCATGTGCCATTCACACCAGTCGTTTCTGACTGCTAGAGTGTAGATTCCTAAGCTTCCATTCAAATGCTTGTCTGGGGCTGGATTTTTTTTTCCCGAACAAGCAAAACGTTGATTGCTAACATGCTGTTAGAACCGAACATCTCTTAAAAAGATCCCAGTTGTCTATGAGCACTTTATTATTTTAGTTTCTCCAACACGTCGGCCTTTGTTTTATGTGTAATCACATTCCACACCTTACCTTATTGGCCAAGATGTTTATGCCACGATCGGAGCAGATCTCGGACCTTCACAGACGGTCACTACATTGCTCTTAGCACAAAAAATGTTCTCCCATTCCTGCCTTGACTGCTTTCAACAATAACTTCTTCATTGGTGACACCTGACGTGCTCGTCCAGGACTTCTTTTGGTTACACTCTCAACAGTGCCTTTCTTAGTACCACTATTTCCTTGTAGGGGACTCTGTGCTTCATAGAATAACAGACAAATGCCACATCAAGTTGCATATAGCATGAATGAAGCCCTACTTTAACCAGAGAAGGGATTTAGGAGCTGCAGTACCCTTGTGTCAGAGCTCTGGTTGTTATTCATTGAGACAATAAAAAGACCATAGTTTATTTTTCTTAATATTTTCTGAGAGACTGCAACTAACATTTGGCTTGTTGCTCACTGCAGGGAAATTAATAATAAAAAAAAAGCTAGAACACACAAGCAGCACCTTGCGGTTAGTCTCTGGTGATGTGACATCAAAGGCGTTTGGGGCACCAAGGCTCGCAGGAGGTATGGTACTAAAAGGTATTATTAGAGGGTTGAAGAGTTTGGGTTTTGAAGGAAAGGTCTTGACTGTGCTAGGTGCAGGACATTTTGCATTACTTAAAGGTCAGTGTTCAGCCTCTTGGTGAAATCTGTGTGGCTTCCCTTGGGGACCATGTCGGGAAGGGTTTGTGCGATCTGGAAACCCTGAAATGGAAAGTGTCCTCCTTCAGAGGGGCACTCCATTTTGGTTGCTTATGGTAACCACAACAGATGGGGCTTTCTGTGGATTGATCTTTTTTGCAGAGGGATTCGAGGGACTTGTTCCTGGATCTATTTACCTTTTGAGAAAGAGGGTCCTGAAACTCACTCCTGGAATCGCAGGGTGCCAGTGGAATTTCTTCATGGCAGTGTTCAGAGTGATTTTTGTCCTGCTGTATTATGCTCATGAAGCTGGGCAAACTAAATCTAGATTCTTGGCTACTTGAACACACAATGAAGCAGATTGTAGATGGTGTGTTAGCATGTAGACACGTGTTTTTAGAATTGACAAAATTAGCTTATAATAGGTATCTGTTCTCTTTAGTATTTGCTTCGCCTCCGAAAGTATGTGGCCCAGCGACCAGAGCTGCTGACTCAGTAACTGGGTATCTGGGTTTGAGTGCTGGTGTTGGCACAACATACTGTGATTCTGGGCAAATCCATCTCCTCGTGTCATGGACAGCGCCTGGATACCCTTGCGGTGATGAGCCGCGCTATACGTATGATTGAGATGCTGCCTTGCAGTATCCAGATTTGTAATTTGGTTAGATCCTATCAATTATTCTGTTTAGAGAAGTTTAGCAATTTTAAACTGCACAAAAAGAAACCTGCCTTTCTATGTGTCGCAGTGATTTTTGAATTTGCAATTGTGTTCTTTTTCATCTGCTAGTTTAACATGCATCATTTTTTTATTGGTGCATTGCTGCAATGTGGCCTTTACCTTTTGGATGTTATCTGGTGTTTCAGGGATTTTGTGGAATTGAGAGGGACAAACTTTTTCCTATGGTAGTGTATTCTACTTAAATGTGTAATACTTGTGTCTTTAAAAAAAAAACACAGAATTGCTGGTATTGGTGAAAAGGCACTTTCAAGCTCAAGAGGCCTAGCTTTGTGGTCAGGGAAATGTTTCAACAACTTTATTAGTTTTCTGCGCTCCCCTCATCTCTCCATAAAAGATTACGCTTTTTCGACTACAAAAATGTTGAGTAGAATTCATTTTCTGAACATTATGCATTAGCAGAGAGAAACTGAATCTTAAGAAAAGGGTTCAAAAGAAGAAGCCAATATACCAGCCTTTACTTCATGAATTTGATATTTAAAAAATGCCATAAATCCTTAGACAGTGCTATTCACAAGTCTCCCCCTTAACACTGTAATCAAAGGAAAGAAATCCATAGAGCAAGCACTTCCTAAACAAAAAAAGAAATGAAACTGCAATAAATGTCGTCATCAAAGTAATAGCATCAAAAAGCAAAACACAGGGTCTCAAATTGCATGATGTTTTCAGTCTAAATGATGTCATTAATTATTCCATTAATGGGCGGCCCAAACTAACTGTGGCACACCATGATAAACAGAAAAGAATTACTTGAAGTGCTCTGACAACAGCCCGCTACCTTGCTACACCACTTCTTGGTGAATTCTTTTTGAGTAATTTCCAAAACCTGGATGAATGCCCTGCTTTGGACACTGTGGCTGAACACCGTTACTTAGTGGATTTTAGTATGTTAACAGTCACTAAAGCTACTTGTTTCTCCTGGAACGTTGCACACAGCAAGTTCATATAAACATTCATTATCTTTTTATTTTTTAGTAAATTACCTTGTGCTCTTTTCTTACCTTCATGAATGATTATCGAGGTTTAATCTAGCCTGTCACCTGTTCACACTAAATAAGTTGTATATTGTGCTCCCCTTTTCCAGTTGTATTCCTCCCCCACGTCATGACCCACACCTCTTCATCAGACTCTGGGTCAGTGGTGACCAGGGCCGGACTGGCCGCAGCAGGCTCCGGGCATTTCCCCGGTCGGCCGCTAGGGTGGGAGCGTATTTGTTACAGGGCCGTTTTTGCAGCATAGCTGCAAAACCGGCCCTGGAAAACAGGGGGGGGGGGGGGGGGGTGCTGGCCGGCCGAGCTCTTTGCCAAGGCCAGTTTTGTTTCCCAGTCCGGCCCTGGTGGTGACTGGCCAGGCCAGCGTAGATTAACAGAGAGGCATACCTCTGTCATGCAAAAAGATTCAAGCATCCGCACAGACGCCCCCGTAACACAGGCGCCCGCTTTCAATTACTTTTACATGGCATTATCTTGTCTGTTTCAACCCCCAACTAAAATAGATTTAGAAGTGATTTGCGAATTGTTATGTGAATTCCAGGTAGCACATAATAGTGTGCTAAAGGGCTAAAGGTGACAACAGCACATGTGTTACCGGTCATCTGTACTAAAGCCACCTGACTGGCTGTTTTCAAAAGCCTGTTTTATTAACACCACCACAACCAATACCTCTACCTTCACCAATACCACCACCACCTTCACCAATACCACCACCACCTTCCCCAATACCACCACCACCTTCACCAATACCACCACCACCACCTTCACCAATAACACCACCACCTTCACAAATAACACCACCTCCACCAATACCGCCACTTTCACCATCACCAATACCACTACCGCCACCACTATCCCTACCGCCACCAATACCACCACTACTGCCACCACCAATACCACTACCACCACCACCACCAATACCAATACCACTACAGCCACCTTCACCAATACCAGTACAGCCACCTTCACCAATACCACTACCGCCACCTGCACCTCTACCGTCACCAATCCAATACCACTCCTGCTACCTGCACCACCACCACCACCACCACCTCGGTGCCTCTTGTTCAATAGTAATAGCAGGGGCACTGTAAGTGGCAGGAGCTGCAGCCGAGACCATTGCGCAGTCCCTCCATGCCTGCCATAAAGCATAGCCCACCCTGCACCAGGAAGTGCAGCCAGTGCCCTACTACAGCTGGAGTATTTTTTATTAGGCCAAAGATAGCAATGACATTACGCAATGCCACACTGAACACTAAAATCTGACAGAGGGCAGGAAACAGCCCAACCCCCCCCCCCCCCCCACTCTTAACCCTGAGCCGAGACAGTGTAATCACAGAGCGAAAGGTGTTGGAGCGCTTTGTTAGTATTTATAGCTCAGATCATATGTACCTCTCACTTCACACTTCGTGTCTGTGTAATTTACAACACTTAAACATCTTCAGTGCACTATTTATCACTACTTTGAAGACCTCGCAGACCTGTCTCTTCCTCTGATATTTACAACAAGCGGTCGAGAAGGCCTTTTATTGCAATGCAATAGGTCTCACATTTGCGAGAGTTTAAGCTATTAGTATTGTAAATAACTATGCCTTTTACTTACGTTTAAAAACCTAAATAAAGGTATTGTCATCTACAATGCCAATAGCTCAAACTCGCGTGAATGCGAGACCTATTGCATTGCAAATGCTTGTTTTTAAATAGAAAGGACCAGGCAGCCTTCAAACTTTTCCCAAAAACATGACCAACTCAAAAGGCAGGTTTTTGTGACGTATGCTTCAGAAAAGAAAAGAAAAAAATCATGCCAACTTTTCACGAGACCTACTGGTTTTTCCCTTGATTGCTTTTTTTTTTTTTTTTTTTTTTTTACAAGTCTGGACTAATGTGTTCACTATAGGGGCCTGTCTTTAGTCCTTATGTCACTGGTTTCAATTCTTGCGGGTTCATCCAGCCTTTCATTCTTCAGAGGTTGATAAAATGACCACCATTGAGTTGGATAAACAAACATTGGTTATTCAGTGCCAAGGTACCCTTCGTGGTAAACATGTGCTTTACAAATACTCATGTTATTCTGGTTTCGACAGTCTTGCTTTTTTTTTTTTTTTTTTAAAGCAAACTTTCACTGCTTAGATGTGCAATGTCTGCCTAAGCTTAGTTTACAAAATATACTTACATTTGATATTTCATTACTATATATCTGAATAAAAGACGAAACTGGTGCCAAATAATCAGTGGGCACCTCATTTCTGATGCACAATTTGTTTTATAAAAGCCTTTGCCTGGCCAGCACCATGGTGGGTTTTTGGAGCGTTGTGTTAGTTCATGCTGCTAAATATCGGTCTGCTATTTCACAGGTTACCTCCACCGATATCCCCGTGAATGAATCAAATTATTTCGCACGATTATTCACTTATGCAGTGTTTGGGGTGAGAATGACCAAATCCTTAGCTTTATTGGGTAACCGGCCTCGAACTTCTAAAACATTGTGACCCAGAGATGATGCAGCATAAATGAGGCGTGATGTTGAATCCTAACTAAGCTGCCTGGACATTTAGCAAGCATGGCATTTAGTAGGGCCCGGGGGAGCGTATAAGAAAAAACCTTAGGCTCATTCACTCTTTTTTTCTTCAAAATGGGTACTGGCTCATGGGTATCATTCGTTCAGTGGTATTGAGCTCACGGCACCCCCTGTTAATTGACTTTGTACCCCTATGTTTTCCTGTTTGGTATTCATCCTTGCATGTTTTAGGAACTCTTGCATCCTCCTATGGCAGGCAGAGATGACATTTGAAAGCCCTGTTTTGATGTCGAGATCCAGTCTGCAATCTTGATTGCCTTGTGGTTAGTTTACCCTGTGCTGTATCATTAATGAAGCACCACTTAAGTGTTTGAATGAGTATTGTAGGGTGGCTCCAAAAGGGGCACCTATGCACTTCATAAACAAAGATTCAATTGTGTTTAATCTTTTTATTTACTCTTATTGTTTGCTGTATTTACTAGCAAAATGACTGGAATGAAGCCTAGAATATGTAACGAGTAAGTTATTAAATTTTTTCCCCTACACATATTACTTGTTTCTAGACTTAGGATACTTGTGAACGCACGCACACCATGATTAATCGTACTATACTTGCAATTCGATCCCCACAAAAATTATGATCTTTACACCTCTCGCATAATTTACAAAGTTGATTGATGTGACATGCACCTTGGTGACTTTGGCTTTTAGGTTTTTAAGTAGCTTACAGAGTTGTAAATTGATAAGTGAAAATAGCTATCATTAGCGTATCCATTATGGTGTAAGGCCCGTCTCGGAAAATGGATTTTTTGTTTCTTTGCTTAATTTGACTCCAAGCATGGTACACAGCGATATATTCCCTTGTTGCTATGTGAGATCTGAACTAGTTTGTGCTGAGCATTTCTTCCATTACTGTTACAGCGTGCAAAAGTGTATTGTAGATTGGACATAGGGTTGAAAATCTATTGGTAAGTTTGGCGCCATAAATGTTACTTTTGCTGCGAAAATTGGCGCTTAACTTGCAGGACATAGCATCCCATTGGTTCTCTTTCAGGCCTTCATAATTTTAGAAATCAATAAACGGAGTCCCCATAAAATTAACTAAAATCTATGACTTGCAGCACGGAGCCATTTTTCAAAATTATGGTCGCTTTTGAAATGGACATTTAAGGACCGTGGTGCTCAAATATTGATCTATGACACAATGGTGCGGTGCTCCTCTATGAAGGGCCCTTTTGCTGTCTCTTTGTGATGCAACTGGACTGTCAGAGGAGTGACTGGGTGGAAGAAACTTGTAACCCAGGAGCTTCTAATTTCACCTACAGAACCTGCATTTAGGTTCTGGCCCTTTAATCTCTTGGGGTCGCTCCAATGGGACACATTCATTCCAGCCATTTGAACAATCTGTTCACTTCAAGGATTCAAACATGTCTCCATGTCATCTTCCACTGCCAGAAAAATAAGAGTGATTACTACACATCCTTGTGCACTCAAACTGCAGGGAAGTACTCTTCTCCTTGTGCATATAATTTACCTACCTATGCACCAACTTAAGTTGCCTTTCCCCACTATCCGTCAACAGCATCCACAATATTATTAGTGACCTTGGCTAATGTAACTCGTCCCACGGCCGTCCCTTGACTGAGCTGTGCTCCATCTTACTTTGACTTTTGATCTGCGATTGTTTGAAAATTGAGTAAATAGGCTGTTTGTCTGTCCCTCGCCATGTGAAGCTCAGCTGGTACTCTGCCATGGAAGTTTAATCATTTGTTTTCGCAGCTTTTCAAAGTTATGGTTTTATTGCTTGTCGTTTTGTCTATTTCTTTGTGGTAGGGCAGTTCAGCTTACACAACTCAAACGTATTGTTGGTGTTAAGTTGAATTAAGTATTTTTGCATAGTCTCTTCCAAGTCTCTGGAGTCTACCACGCCCCCTCAAAAAGCAGGGAATCTATTCCCCCCCCCCCCCCCCCCCCCCCCCCCCAGCCCCCGACCGAGTTTAAATATACTTGGGGTTGTTGTTTCCCTTCGCTCCAGTGGATTGTGTGTCCCTTCATGTCCTTGTCTCTGCCCTCAGTCTTTAAGTGCTACACACAGTGTTCTCACCAAAATGTCTAGATTACTCTTTTTGAGTAGTGAATTCTCTAGTTCTTGGAAGAGAACTCGTTCATTGTTAATCAACTAAGCAGGTTACTAACCTCTAGTGGCCATGCATAGTTCGAACACATGTATCCCGTTCACTTCTTGTTGCTGTTATGTTTATGGCATTTGTGCAGCTCACTAACACCTGTGGATATGGCTCCGCAGCACTTGATAAAACTATCCTGAGGTTTAGATTCGTCTGGAGTCTGATTGAGCTTACGAAGTTGCACTGTCACTAGTGTGAACGAGCTACACGTGAATGATTGTGGTGTTCGAATGAGACCAGAGGTCTGTAACGAATCATTTAAACGTCTTGTAGGATTTCAGCATGCACACTGCCTAGCATAAGAATGTATGTAAAACCGCTGGTGCTAGTGAGGGCTGTTGGTTGCTCTAATACAGTCAAGAGCACCATTGAGCTCTGCTGGGCATATGTTGGGAGTTTTGACTTTGTTATAGCACATGGTGTGACTTGGGGGCCAGGGCTTTGTGAGCCCTGTTACACCCCCACTTATGGTATATTAGAGCTGTGCTGCTGTGCAGGGTCGGATGGATGCTGAGTATGTGATGTTATGCGTGCTATCTTTTGCATGGTATATCTGACTTACTTAATCTCCCTTCCATATAGCGCACCTCTCAGCTTCTTTTAATGTGCAGTTTTCTTAGGTTCATCTTTAAGTGACCCGGCATGTAAATCTGGAAGCAATGTATTTCTTGGTTTGATGATACCTTTTGATTTTACTAAATGATATGTACAAAAAATCTTATAGGAGCTTTCAGCCTGTCCTCTTCATCCACTGGCTTGTTATTCAGTCGTTTTCAGCCCACTTCACCCGTTGGCCAACTTCGCTGACAAAGACTATGTTCTACAGTTTCCCAATAGCACATTCACACTCAAAGCAGTTCCCTTCAGTGCCAGGGACTACTATGGCAACTTAGGCTTTTTGTGACCGAAAATGTTTTTTGCTTTTGACTCATGTTTGTGTTTTTTTTTTTTTATGTACGTATATCTATATATGTATGTATGCCCCAAAAAAGATTTTACAATAACAAAACTAGCATAGACCGACCAAAAATGCTGGCAAACAAATGTTAGGTCAGTCTTCTGTTTTCAAATGATCCTTCAACACGTCCCCTTCCGTAACGCCTACTGCATTTAGTCCAGACTTGCACTGTTAATTATTGAATTCTTGCGCACTTACTAATATAGGAATCCTACTTGGACACTTTACCAACTCTATATACAGTGAGTTTAGGATTCACTTTCCCTCAGCAGATTTTTATTTTTCATTCCACTTTTTCGCTTGGTTTAATATTCTTTTGTTTGTTTCATAATTTAAAGACTGGGATGTCTTCCAGTTATTCAAAGTAGTTTTCTATCCGCAATTTAATTTTTTTAATCCCTTGCGCTCTAATTATGTCTTCCGCATCCCCTTTTCCGGTACCTAATAATTTTCTGTAAAATACTTTTGTAAATGCAGCACGGCGCAGTAATGGGTAGTTTCAATCATTGCCATACTTGCTGTCTAGTTTATTTATGTCTTTCATGACTGCGGTATGGAGAGAGCCCAGAAGTTGCATCATCCCATTGTATTCTGATAAATGGAGTGAGGGATTTGATTGTTTCTGCAGATTCTACTTGGCCAGATGCTGATTCTTAAACATTTGCTTAGCAGGCATGCGCTTTTTTGTATCGTATAATATGAAACTCTGAAATTTCTTTGGTCCCTATTTGATCCGTTAATAAACACACATCAACCAATAGTTTTATGCTACATCCCTAGGAACAGAGTTTTTTGCTTATATGTGAGTAAAGACCTCGCACAGGGCCAAACATACAATAACACACAACCAGAATAACATTACAGCAAACTAATTCAACACCACAAAAGATTACACACAACACAACTGAAAACCTTCACCAAGCAAAATGGTGCACCCTAACCATACACTTAAACTTGGCAACAGTACAATACAACCATGTAACAAAACCACCTCGGACACAACATGCACTTATCACCTCATGCTATCAATTTGCATCACAACAGCACAAGCCCATGGTCAAGAATATAGTGTTTCTGCCCACATCATGCTTGCACTTTGACCTGATTGTCCACACAAGATCTATTTGTACTTGAAGTGACATCACTGGTTTCCCACTGAACCGGTCTTTAAAGGAAGATGCCATGTATAAGGACACAGTCCCCATCACACAACTGCAGAGGAACTGATCTTGTTGGATTTTACATCATCCATCTGCACAAGAAGTGACATTACTGGATTGCCCAACATCCATTTGCACCCAGAGACAGAAAAAAGTAAGCAGGGGTTTTCCACAACCAGACAGTGGGTACACAAGAATTGTCTTGGCATCCTGCAGCTTTCATTTAAAGTGCTACATGTGGCTCAGTAGACCTGTCAAGCAAGATTTGACACTGTGGTATGAAAAGGAGCCCACACCCTACATATTCTGCTGAGCTCAAATGAGTCCTCTCTGCTCCTGCTGGCCAGTTTGCTCCTGGGAGTCATTTCACACCTTCATGCTAATCAGTGGCTAAGAGCTTGCAGAGACTTAGGCTAATTAGCCCGGACAGTTCAGGCAGGTAAAGGGTAACTTTTAAAAGTTACTTTTCATTAATATTTATTAAATGCCTGACTTCCGTTGTTTGATATTACAATGCTGCCAAATGCCATGCATGCCTTTACCATGCATGGAAAATCTATTAAGGTAAATATAATTAAGGTAAGTGTTATATGTGTGTATGTAACACTTGCGTTATTTATACTTACCTTATTTAGAAAAATTGTGTGGTATTTTGTCAAGTTAGCCTCATTCCTGAGATTCAGTACTATGTTTTAGTCTGTACTCTGGTGTTCTACATAGAACAGCTAGGCCTGCCACCATGAAAAATAGCTTTTGGATGCTAGTCATTGTAAGGACGCATTAACACTACATTTCTACATGTCCTACTTTTAAATACTGCACCCACCTTCACATAGTGGTGAATTATTATTATTTAAAATTGCGGTTTTGTCCTGTCAAAAGGGTTTATTTTGACAAGTCGAATTGTAGTTTCTACACTTCTACATTTAGGCTGCACTGGTAGGCCTGAACCCATGATTAGACTTCCGCTGTATTGGATAGGTGCTGCAGTCCACTAGTGATTTAACTTCCAGGCCATGGATGCCCTTTGTACTAGAGTCTTATGGACAAGTTAAATATATCAATTAGGAATATGCCAGTTCTACCATGTTGGAAGGGGAAGCACAGGCACTTTACTACTGGTTAGCAGTGGTAAAGTGCACAGAGTTCTAAAGCAAGCAAAGATGTAGGGTTCAGTAAAAAGCTAACACATCTGAGCGACTGCACAGGAAATGTGAAGTTACTATTGCATGCTTGTCTAGCACTATTTTGGCTTTTTAGCCAAATTGCTTTGCTTAAGGGGTGGATGTATAATTGTAAAGAGTTGGAGCGGTGTGACTTGGATGCAACTAGTTGGGTTTCATGGATAAGGGCCACAGATGTGTTACTACTGCATTTCTGTAAACTTGACTCAACATCACTGTTATCCTTCATCCCACCCTAGTCATCTGTGGGGAAAGCTGAGGGGCATCTCTAGCACAAACCTTTAAAGTGCAGCATTTCTACTGTCTTCTTTCTGTCACATTTTATGAATAATTTAAATCCTATTTATTTTAGTGCTAGTTATTTCTTTCTACAGGTTTGCATGCTGTCCCAAAAAGACTCCACAGTATTACTAAACACCCTGCATTAAAACTGACTTTGAAAGAAAAAGGAGAGTAGGAAGTTTTAAGTCAAAATTACTCCTTTTCCATCTGCTGCATGCTTCCACTCTCTCGGTGCAGCATACTTTAAATCACATGCATGTTTGCCTTATCCATACTAAATATCTCTGCATAATGCCCACACCTTCTTTCGAAGATCACTACCTCTTCTTTAAAAGTCATACCATGCACCCTAACAATATATAATCTCCTGTAGCTCATCTATTATGCAATACTGCAAACCAAGACATAATGTTTCTCTATCCCCCTCTCCCACTAAATATCACACCTAATTCATACTGATGTAATCTACCACATAGAAACTGGAGTAAAAGCATGGAATGGTTCCTGTAGAGCACAAGACTAATCCCAGTAACCAGCAATGACTAACTAAACAAACGCCCCACTATCCTGGGACCTGGAGCAGTGTGCTGCTGAGCGTAAAAGCACAACAGTGCCCCATTAGGGGTAGTAAGTGCCATATAATCGAATTACAATTCAACATACTGGCTGCTTAATAATTCCCTTTTACTACTCCCATAAGGCAAAACTGCAAAGTGTCCTATCAATCACCCAGAACTATGACGATTACACCACAATAAACCACTCCTCCCCAACTGAGCAGGCACAGAATAACTGAAGAGATCTGACCTCTAACGCTGGCCAACGAAAGACTCTAATTTAGACCAACACTGCAGGTCCCGACAAGCAACATACTACACCCGCTTCTTGGCATTTCACAATAACAATCCAAGTTGGAATAATATTAACGAAGTCCTTCCCTGCATCTCTCTCCATCACTTCTCACTTTAACCTATGCCTGCTCAGGATCATAAACTTTAAACAAAATTTCACACCATGGACAACACAGTACAGTTACCAGGTAAGTGGACTATGAACATAGAAATACTAAAAGGGACATGCAGAGCTGCTCAAATCTGCCACCTTAATGAAAACCACAGACTACACGCCGAACTCTTACTACTTCATCGATCACATTGCGAAGCACTGTGAGCCATAACACAACCGTTCTACTATGGTCTTCATGCACAACCTGGAAACTCTTCCAACACAGGGTCAAAACAAAGACCACACACTTCCAACCAAACGCCCTACATGGTGTAGCGTGCTACCCATTTAGGCAAGCGCTTCATCACCCCACATAGGGCGTATTAAGTGCTATATAAATGTTGCAATTCAATAAAATAACAATCCACTACTTAACACGACAACACAAATACACTAAAACAGAACAACTCAAAGTAACCCACCACAACAAAATGCAAACCGTCACCACAACAGAAACACAAGCTCAGCCCAGTAACACTAACAAAAAGCTGATATCCAAGCACAGCAAACAGCACACAAAAATGCACCCAGCATAACCATCAACAAACTGTCCACCAGACATCCACCTTTACCACCCATTGACTTGCGTGCAGTGAAAACGTTCTGCTCTATAATTCATGTACTCCAGAGTATTCTCTTTTTTACACTGAAAATTTAGATTGTGGGGTTTCAGATCTGAAATTTGGACTACAGTTCTCTGCCTGCAGCCTCGTGTTACATAAAAACGGAGACCTCCTTTTCTCTCTATAGACTACAGTGTGTACCTCGGCTGCGAGTCCATATGTCCTATCGCAGGGGTCTCCAAACCGGTCCTCGAGGGCCGGATCCATGCCAGATTTTTTGGATATCCCCATTGAGATACATGTAGTTATTTAAAAAATCTGGCATGGATCCGGCCCTCCAGGACCGGTTTGGAGACCCCTGCTATTGTATACTGTGCCGAAGTCCAGAAAGTTCTCTTTTTTTGTTTTGTTTTGTTTTGTTTTGTGCATTTGCTCTCAACGAAAATCCCAATGTGGCAAATAAGAGCTTTGTGGAGTTTGGGAGGGGGCAAGGGAGTGGCTACAGAATGCAATCTATTATTTCCAGGGCGAGTAATGCATGAGTTGTTTCTAGAAGTTTAGAGGTCTGGTTACATCAGTGTTCGAGGTTTGGGTGAGGTGGGCGCTCTGTTTCATATGTAAGCACTGCTTTCTTGGAGTTTATGACTACCCTGATGTCGTTGCTTTAGTTGTTGATTTCCCTTAAGGGGTTGTGGCGACTTAAGCCACAAGACTGTAAGCAAAGGGGTTTGTAAATATCACCCGATACAAAATGATGGTGATAGAAAACCACATTACCCAAATTATCCGTAATGTACGTTTGTTTGTTTTGAGAAAATGTAGCTTGATAAACATTTTTTTCCCCAAACACAACAATGTTTGTTAAAAACAGTTTATTTCTGGCTTAATATTATTTTGCGGTCATTGAAATAAAGCTAAAGAATTATGTAGGTAGGAGTGTAGAATTTCAGAAATACGACTTTGATTTAAAAGGGGAAGGTCACGCAAGGTCGTCTCTCAGCTGCTTTGTTGAACACACCCTTCAGTCAGTAGAAGGGAGAGATGGCTGAAGCGGTTCACTTCAAGATGCAGCTAACCATGCAGTGATTGAAATTTTAAAATGCTTGAGTTTTGTCCACCCTTCATTAACAGAATGTTGTGCAAACCATGGACAACAGCAAAGTTGTGCAGAGTGATTTCATCACTGGAATATTGATTAAAGAAAAGTGTAAGGCTGGACACGTGGCTGGTGCGGTCACTATTGAGGATGAATCCCATCTTTTACACGGAATCCTGTATTTTCAGTATTTCTGAGGTCCATGAAATATATAAGTTTTTATACCAGTACATCTTGTGGAATAAAAACAATCCAACCTGTAATATATTGAGGATACATAACTGGTAACTATGTAAGATGGTCCAATATTGCCATTGAGTAGTTCTGGTGATGACCTAAACGAGGCTGAAACAGAGTGGTTAGTGAATTGTCACCAGAACACGAAGATGGCAACATAGCACCATATTACATGTTACTAGTTTAGGTTTCTTTATATTACATGTTTCCTTTTCATTTCTTTTGAAAAGTACAGCTAACAATAAGCACTGATCGGGATTGGAATGCTTAGGTTTTGTTTACTTTTCATAAATTGTCTGATCAACAATAGACAGTGGTGAAGGCCCAGCTGTGTATTGATATCATTCTGTGCTTACTACAGGATTATGAATTTACAACACTTAACACAATTTGCACATTTTGCATACATCACAAAAAAATACTGCCTAAGAATGTAATGCCTAATTTATTTATTTTTTGCTTCATGTGTCCATATGACCGCGCTCCATTGTCCTTGTAGCTCTGAAAATGGTTGGGCTCTGCAGAATGGTTGGGGGTTGTCATAATGATATAATTCATATTTCACATGCAACCATGAAATATTTCTGATATTGCATAGTTTCCTTGTAAATATGGGTTTTTGCAACTTCATTGTGTACAATAAAAGCACATAACAATGTAATCTATATTATATTTGTTACTGTTACTTGTTACTGTTCTGTATCGTGTTACTGGGTGACATACATTTTCATTGATATGGCATAAGTATGTGGGTTTTTATTAATTGCACGGGGGTAGTTCAGTGCCTGTGTTTAACAGAGATACTATGTTTTCAACGATATCATTTTCCAATTTGCGTTTAATCTAAATAAAAAAAGGGGCTTCGCCTCTGTCTGAATGATTCCCCTCCAGCAATTTTAGTCTCAAAATGTGGGTACATTTAGATAACTGTCTCCCAATGACTCTTCAGAGGTTTGTTCACCAGTTCCTTTTTTGATACCCACTTCCTGAAAGCTAATAAAAACTGGACGTTCGAATTGCAAACCGTGCCTGTTAGGTGCATCTCACAGGGTGCAGCTTAACCCTTTCGCTGCGGCGGCTATTCCGCCGCAGCGCTAACGGGGTGGGGCGGCTGCGCGGCGGCCGCATGCTGGTGACAGAACCGCTCCGTCACCAGCCGCGGTTGAGCTATGCTGGTGACGGAGCGGTTCCGTCATGACCCGCCCGCTCATTAGAACGGCCGCGCAGGCGCGAAATCAGCGCCGCGCAGGCCGGGCCATGGCGGAACCGCTCCGTCATCAGCACAGCCCAACCGTAGCTGATGACGGAGCGGTTCCGTCATCAGCAGGGGAGGGGTTAAATTGTCAGAGTATGTTTTAGCAAATCATGCAATGTCTGTAGTGAAATTAAGAGAAACTGTTGTTAAGAAGGTAGTATTTTACAAAAGACAACCAAACAGAATAATGTAATATTTTGTGTACTATTTTCAGTTAGCGTAGCCTTGTTTTTAAAAAATACACACTAAGAAAACTGTAATAAAATTAGGGTTGAGCGATTAAATTCTGCTCTGCTGGCGGAGTTCAGAGTTTTGTCCACTCCACGTTGCACTTGTAATGCAAAACTCCGCCAACTGCCTCGAGGCGGAGTTTTGTTTCCTCTCGCGCATTGCTCGACAGCAAGAATTTGCATCCTCTAGTGTGATTTTTGGGTGCTAAAACGCCACCCGTTCAGATTTTCTCAACATGGACAGTCACGTCAGTTTACAACCAAAGACTTTGCGACAGCTGCTGCAAGAGTAAACAAGCATTGGAAATGCAATAGGTCTCGCATTAGGAAAGTTTGAGCTATTGGTCTTATAAATGACATTTTTTTTATTTGTTTTTTTTTTTAAATAGCTAAATTAATAGCTTTGTCATTTACAATGCCAATAGTTATAACTTTCGCAAATGTGACACCTTTAGCATTTGTAATGCAACATGTTTTGTATTTACGTGACTTAGATGTATTGATATTACAAATAACAATGCTTTTTGATTTTATTTAAATAAATAATACTTAAATAATTTATTTAATTTGTAATGGCAATAGCTTAAACTTTTGTAATTAACTTTTGTGAAGATTATGATCAGTGTTTTTTATTGTGACAAATTCAAGAACAGAAGTGAGATATTAAATTTTTTTTGTGAATTTGTAATAAAGCTTGAAAACAGCTTGAAACATTGAAAGAACATATTTGAACCAGTGATGCTGTGAACTGCAGCCCTGCATTCATGGGACAGAAGAAACCTAGAGGAACAGTGCATGATGGGAAGTTCAGAGGTCACAGCGCGAGGGGGGGGGGGGTTGTCGACGCATTAGCTAGCACAACTGACTCTTCAAGTGGGGTCAAAACTTTGACCGGTCCGAAGCTGGGGTGGAGACTAACACCGAAAGAGGGGACAATCCCAACCAAGAGAAAATGGTGGGTTGTGTAAGTGCAAGAGCTGCGGACTGTGGACCGGGTTCGCCGGGTTCGACTCAACATCCTGTGGTATAGGGCAACACACATAAAATATACAAACCCGACCTTGTGTATGGTAACTGGTGCCGAGTTGGCGCTATATAAAACTATTTTCATTTTTAAGAAAGATGCTTCTAAAACTGGACACAGTCAATAATGTAGCGCTGCATCCATGAGACGGAGGGGAGTAATCATTGTCACACTAAGTACAACGCGGCGCTGCGAGTTGCCCATGGACTCATCGGGATAAGTGTCGCGACTGCATCTGATCACATCGCGATACAAGTGATTAACTCCTTCACACAGCTACAGCAAAAAGGCTGATTAGCCCACGATCAAACCGTTAAACACCAGCGACGCTGGGATTAGCCCGGGATCAGCACGGGGATACAGAGTGTGCGCGGGGTCAAGGAAGATTGGGGTCTGGGGTGCTACAAGTGTCCGACCAATGGTCATAGTGAGACCGGGGATAGGGAAGGCCTTGATTATTCACGGTTCTCACTGAGACCAGGAAGTCGGAGTGACTATCTTAAGTGTCAGACCGAATGGTATGGTAATGAGTGTAACAACACTTATTCCCATATGAGGTTGAACTGTTTATTCCATCCAAACACGGAGCAGTCAACTTGTCTGCACCATAACCGTCACAAACTTTGTAATGCCTGGAATATGTAGTGAATTTGTAAGTGTTATTGTTTTTGTGGTTGTGTTGTCTTATTGGTTTGTTTATTAGTTAATATTATTGGGTGTGAGACTGAGTACATGTGTAGTATCACGGGATGAAAGTAGACTTGTATGTATTTTCTTGTCAAGTTTGTGCATGCAATGTTTGTGTGTGACAGAGCACTGGGTTATCAGGTTCTGTTTCAATACTCAATGCATGTTCTTTTGTGAGGTACTAAGATGTTTATGTATATGAACCTGCGGATAGTTGTGAGTGTAGTGATATGTGTATTTGTTGTATATGATTCTAGGCACATGGGTTTTTGTGGTTATATGAGAGTCAATATGCCTAATGCTATGTTGAGGCTGTGTGGTTCTGTTGGAAGTACGATTTTATAAATGTGCTTTTTTCTCAATGTTTTTTTATGGCAGTATCCACGTTTTGTCTTAAGAGTTTGGAAGCATTTGCTGTTTTGTGTAAACAATATATGAATATGGTATCCTATGTGGCTCTGTGTGCGAATCTTTGCTTGGTGGGTTCTTCCAATTGGGGTTGTTCTTCAGTTTTATACAGTGCAAACTCGACCTGAAGGTATTGCAGTGTTTTACTTGAGCACCAGTTACATTACACAAGGAGGCAATCATTTTTGGTAGGCACGTGGGGATTAAGTGATTTTTTCCCAGAATCACAGGATGTTGAGCGCACGCAGAGACTCTAACCTTGTCGCCCAGCTCCAAAGTCGGCAGCTCTGTTCCTTATGCCACATTCTGTGTCACTGCAAAGCGAATTAACCTGTGAAATAAAACGTGTAGTGAGGTTTCGTTAAATTCAAAAGTATTTGCTTCCAAGGGCATTCCTGCACAAAGTAACAAAATGCATTTCCTCACCCATGAGCAAGGTGGGTGAGTGAGCCTTTCCTTCCATTGCCAAGGCTCATGGGTGTGAGCCAGGGTGGAGGACGCGTTTCAGCAAATGCCATTGCCTCCGGGGTCGTGACACCGAGGAGTGCCATGGGCTCGAGCCCAGCTGTGAGGACACGGTTTCACTGATCCAACTGGGGCCGAATGTGACGGTTCTAACGCTTAGCCGTGTTGAGGCGAGGGGCGGTGATTGGCGGCCTCGGACACCATGCTAGTGGAGCCAACCGTCCCACAGGCCCACGCGAACCCTCCGGAAATGAGAGCAGAATAAATCATCAAATACCTAGACTCCGAAAAGCCGAAGCCTTCCAGTGGGAGACTTACACACCAAGCCGAGATCCGCACAGTCACCACATCATGGTTTCAAAACAGAACCGAGACGTCAAATGAACCTGCTGTTACCCCATTTTAAAAGACATTTTTAAAAAACCTGCTTTTATCATGGTAGACGCTATACACGCACATAAATGCATCTTGTATACACACATAAAGCATGTGCGTTTGAATAGACATAAATGTACAAATCTCACAAACCATGTACTATGTATGTACTGAAATGGAAGACCAGTTTCTGTCACCTGCACTATAAACCCGAAGCATGGCTACCTGCTTCGAAAAATAATAAAAGAACGCAAACATCTTTATAATTGACGGGCTGACGGGCTGCAAGGGGCTGAGGCTGCGAAAGCCCGCGCAGAGCCCCTTTGAAGGAAGCATTTATCCTCCTGATGGTCACAAAGTGGCAGGTGACGCCATCAATGACCCCCCACCAACAATAATTTTACTATGCTAATGACCTTGTTTTGTGGATAGACTTGGAGCCTGCTTGCTATGACGTTAAAAACAAACAACCGGATGTGTTTTTTAATGTCGCACAGCGCACAAAACATACACACAAAACCTAAATTGGGGTTGTAAAGGAGAAAAACCAGGAACTTTTCTTACATTGTTGCTGGAGGCAGGAACAGCAAGCATCGGGAATCAGATGTTGCAACTCTGCAGCCAAGACATTGCAAATCAGGGTTGCCCGGCATTTCCGAATAGTTAATTTACAACTGCAGCTGCTTTTCCGCTTTTTTTCTCCAGGCTCAGACCAGATCAACTGCTCTGCCAAGCGTGATGCAAATGCACGGGGCAGCGTAATTATACGTTTAAGTCACGTAAAAAGCCAGCGGTAATTGTGAATAATGTAATATTAATCCGGGACGGAAGGACTAACTTCCCCCGTGTTGTGCTATGGAACTACTTTTCACCCATAAACAATATGTGCCCACTGAAAATACATTTTTTAATTATTTCGAAAAACAATTTACCTGCGGGAAATACTGTAAATACGTTTTGGGAGTTCAAATAAAAAATATTCATCAAACATCAAGTAAATATGTGAGCAGAGTTTTTTGTTGTTGTTTTTTTTAAACCAATGGGAGGATTAGGAATTCAGCCCACTGAGGGTGCATGGGGAGGGGGGAGGAGGGAGAAGAAATGCCTCTCGGCTGGAGCAGGGGGCGGAGCAGGGAGAGCGGGCTTTGAAATGCACTTCACACGGCCGGCCGGCCATGAAACTGAAAGCACGGCCGGCCGGCCGTGAAAGCCTTTGATGCCGCAGGGGGTGGAGCGGCACCTAGCTGGGCAACAGATGGCTGGCGATTTGATGCTGTGCACGCGCATTTTAGGTCAATGCGCTTGCGCATTCACCTAAAACCGCATGGGCACAGCACCAAATCGCCAGTTGGGTAAAGTCTGTTTAAAGCCCTATAGTCTCGCTCTGCTCAATGCTCGAGACCTAAAAATGCACTAGTGTAGCCGTGCCCTCTTGCATACCCCATGGTGCCATTTGTGCCGATTTTACAGCTCCGAACAAGCTCCCAGCGCCAAAAAAAACATCAGTGTGAGCAGCGCAATGTTCTGAATTATACCTGCTCGCGGAACTCAGCAGAAGCTTGCAGAGTTTTTATGTAACTCCGAGGAATTCTCTAGAGTGAAACTCCACGAGTTCCGCCCCCCCCCCCTAAATGAAATGTGTACTATAAAAATAGCAGATAGTATAGCCATCTCTGGGCTGTGGTGAGATTTGCAAAGCACTCTTCCCCCTGGTTTTAATGCCCCCATGTAGGACCATATTGCATTTTTGGGATGGTAAATTTATGTTCATTTCTGGTTAGTAGTGATTTTGTGTTAAACAGATCACAAACCTAAGCTACTTTTTAGGTCTCGGTAATGGCAGACCGGAAGTCCGAGAATTAATGTCAGTAAGAGGGCTGCTTTATCCCTCCCTCTTTTTGGCTCTCCCTCCATTGGCTGGCTTCCTAAATGGAGGCCAGCCATTGGAGGAGAGAGCTGTCCCTCCGAATAGTCAAGTCAAGTCAAAGGATTTATATAGCACACTACATACCCAGAGGGTCTCAAGGCACTTAAGGGGGGGTGGGGAATTACTTGTCAAATATCCACGTTTTAAGTTGCTTTCTGAATGCTAGGTGGTTCTGGGTAAGGCGAAGGTAAGTGGGAAGTGAGTTCCAGGTTTTAGCTGCCAGGTAGGAGAAGGATCTACCTCCCATGGTGGTCTTGTTGAAGCGAGGTACAGTGGCAAGGGCTTGGTTGGAAGATCGAAGCTGGCGGGAGGGGGTGTAGAAGGACAGTCGTGTGTTGAGGCATTCTGGTCCGATTTCGTAGAGTGCTTTGTGTGCGTGGGTTAGGAGCCGGAAAGTGATCCTCTTATTGACGGGAAGCCAGTGGAGGTTTTTCAGGTGACCAGAGATATGTTGTTTACGCGGGATGTCTAATATGAGCCTGGCTGAGGCGTTTTGGATTCGTTGGAGTTTTTTCTGGAGTTTAGAGGTAGTCCCGGCGTAGAGGGTGTTTCCATAGTCCAGTCGGCTCGTGACCAGAGCGTGGGTGACCGTTTTCCTAGTTTCGGTGGGGATCCAACGAAATGTTTTTTTGAGCATGCGAAGAATGTTGAAGCAGGATGAGGAGACGGCGTTGACTTGTCTGTTCATTGAAAGTGAGGAGTCCAGAATGACGCCCAGGTTCCGTGCGTGGTCTGTCAGGATGGGTGCTTTTCCAAGGGCTTCTGGCCACCAAGAGTCGTCCCATGCGGAGGGGGAGGTACCTAGGATGAGGACTTCTGTTTTATCAGAGTTCAGTTTCAGACGGCTGTGTTTCATCCATTCGGCTACTTCTTTCATTCCTTCGTGTAGGTTAGTTTTGGCGGTGCTAGGGTCATTGGTGAGTGATAGGATCAGTTGAGTGTCATCCGCGTAGGAGATGATGTTGAGGTTGTGTTGGCGGGCGATGGCCGCGAGGGGGCTCATGTATACGTTGAAAAGGGTGGGGCTGAGTGAAGATCCTTGTGGTAAGCCGCAGATGACTTCAGTGGCCTCTGACTTGAATGGTGGGAGGCGGACTTTCTGGGTTCTTCCGGTGAGGAACGAGGTGATCCATTCCAGTGCTTTTCCTTGGATTCCGATGTTTCTGAGGCGCTGTAGAAGGGTGCTATGGCAGACTGCGTCAAAGGCTGCGGAGAGGTCGAGGAGGATGAGGGCGACTGTGTCTCCATTGTCCAGTAGAGTTCGAATGTCGTCTGTTGCTGCGATGAGGGCGGTCTCAGTGCTGTGTTTTGCTCGGAAGCCGGACTGTGAGGAGTCGAGGGATTTGTTGGCTTCGAGGAAGGCGGCGAGCTGGTTGTTGACAGCTTTCTCGATGACTTTGGCCGGGAATGGAAGGAGCGAGATGGGGCGGTATTTTTTGAGTTCGGTGGGGTCCGCTGTGGGTTTTTTCAGAAGGGCGCGGAGTTCAGCGTGTTTCCAGCTTTCCGGGAAGGTGGCGGATTTGAAGGAGCAGTTGATGACGTCTCGGAGGTGCGGTGCTATGATGGTCTGCTATGATGGGGCAGACTCCATCATAGCAGGCTCCGTCTTTTTCGGATTTGGGGGCGTAATTTTTGCTGTTCTTTAGCTCGTGACGTAGTCCGTCACTCAGGACAGCAAAACCACGCCCCCAAATCCGAAAAATAGCGGAAGCTCGAGTCCGCCATTTTCTCGCCGTCTAGCCTGCACCAACCCGTCGCCTACAGCCTCCCTCTCAGCCCCTGCAGACTCCCACTTCCCTACTCCGTTTCACTCCCACCCGTCCTCCCAGTCCGTCCCCCCTCCCTCCGCCCGCAGCTCTCCTCTGTCCGGGTCCCCCCCCCCCCCCCCCCCCCCCCCCCGCAGCTCTCCTCTGTCCGGGTTCCCCCCTGTCCCTCCGCACGCAGCTCACATTGACTCGGAAATTAGGAGTACAGTCTGTAGAAACGAAGAGCACGGAAATGTAGATTGTTTCGATGGTGTAGAAGCTGGCCAAGATACTAAACTCATTTGATTGTTCATTTTACATGCAAAAACCGGGGCCAACTATCAATTTGTTGCACATTTATAGTAACTTTCGTTGTCACGTAGAATTAAAATATAGCCCATCATTAATCTGAGTTGTGGTAAGAGTCTTTCCGTAATACCATGTTGTCACTTACAAGAATGTGTCAGTATTTGTATTGAATTCAAAGTGTTACATTGCATATTATTTGGCCCTTCCTCGGGGGTGAGACACACTAATGAAACCCCAAGAGTGTCTCTCATCGGAGAAGCGTTCTATGACAGCAGTCTCTCTTCTATTTCTTAACGAGGCTTAAGTAGAAGCTAGTAGAGGAAGTGGGCGTGTCCACCCGTGCCCCGCCCTCTGGTTGGCTTGGCTCTTGCCCCACAGTCTGTCGCAGTCGGAGAGAAGCTGGGTTTGGGGGCTGTACCTCCCAGGAGAGCAGGTGAGCAATGAGGGGCCTGGGGATGGGCGAGGGCCACGGGCAGCTGTCCGAGAGCGAGGGTCCCCTCCGTGGGGGGACAGGGTACAGCATTACAGGGCTTGTGGTGCTCCGAGAACCAAGTGTTAACTTTAGAGGAATACGAACGATGCGTGACAGGTCTTGGGTTAGCTGCTGTTTTGTACCAAGTTGCACGTTAGTGTTTTGAGGAGTCCCCCAGCACTCTTCTTCATTATACAGCCTCTTACTTTTCGGAGCCCGCACTCTCTGGCCTGTCAGTGCCCCTTCTACCCTCTGTTATGCCTTCCCCAATTACTTGTCATTCAACTGTCGTCTGCGCTTTTCCTGTCCTGCATCTTCCGTGCCCACCTTCCAGAGTCCACTCCCCCCCACCCCAGCTCGTGTCCCCCTCGTCCCACCCGCCCCTCCCCAAGAGCTTGGTACAGGACCTACAGCCTTTGAAACGGGCCCCTATTAGGCTCAGTACAGTCAAAGCCATAGGCAATTTCTTAACAACAACTGTGACAACCCATAAGCAGGGCCGGACTGGGAACCAGAACCGGCCCTGGCAAAGTGCTCGGCCGGCCCCCCCTCCCCCCCTCCAGGAGGAGAGGGGCGACCGCGCTCTGTGACTGGGCCGGTTTTCGGCCGTTTTTGTTACAGGGCCGTTTTTGCAGCATAACGGCCCTGTAACAAAAACGGCCCCTGGGGCCCAACACCGGCCCCCAACCATGCGGCCCACCGGGGAATTGCCCGGTGCCCTCAACGGCCAGTCCGGGCCTGCCCATAAGGTAATGATTGTCAGTGATGCAGTCCTTTGTTAAACTTCAGATGTTTACTTCTTGCAATCCCGAAGAGTGTTTGCTTTTTCAGATGTTTTTATGTAGTTTTTTTTCTCCATGCAACGTAAGACTCTCGCATAGTGCATATTGGTATGTAGGTCGACTCGAATTGTCTGGGTGAGTGCAGGCTCTCGGTTGCGTTATCAGCGGGACACAAGGTGTTCAGATGAAATGCTAGTCAATCCTCGGTCTCTGCAGACCGTACAGCAATAGTCACACTTGTTACATTTATTATTACCATTTGGTGTGAATGTGTATGGAGTAACTGTACACAGCTGTTGAAATATTGACAGCCTCAAAGGACACACATGTGTTTATAGGTGAGGAGGGATGGCATGGTGAAGGATAGGTCAAGTACGTACATGCGGAAGGGAAAGGAGTGAAAAGACTGGGATTACGAGGATGTACATGCTGTGAGCTCTGTCCGGCCCCCTCCGCCCGCAGCTCTCCTCTGTCTGGGTTCCCCCCCCCCCCCCCCCCTCCGCCCGCAGCTCTCCTCTGTCCGGGTTCCCCCCCCCCCCCTCCCTCCGCCCGCAGCTCTCCGTTGTCCGGGTCCCCCCCCCCTCCCTCCGCCCGCAGCTCTCCGTTGTCCGGGTTCCCCCCCCCTCCCTCCGCCCGCAGCTCTCCTCTGTCCGGCCCCTCCGCCCGCAGCTCTCCTCTGTCCGGGTTCCCCCCCCCTCCCTCCGCCCGCAGCTCTCCTCCGCAGCTCTCCTCTGTCCGGGTTCCCCCCCTCCCTCCGCCCGCAGCTCTCCTCTGTCCGGGTTCCCCCCCCTCCCTCCGCCCGCAGCTCTCCTCTGTCGCGCTCCGGAGAGGGGTCGTTGGGTGACGATGTGCCGCTCGTTCACGGCGCTCAACTGCCCTCCCCCAGTGCTTTTGGTGCCATTCCAGGTACGTAATTTATAGAGATATTGTTAATGAAAACCATTCAAATACAGTAGGGAGAAGCGCTCGTTGGTGTAATCCTGTGGCAAATACAACACAAAGGGGTTTTACACTGTGTACTCTTTGGCAACTGCAATCGGAAGGGTGTTACAGTGGGAACTCTCTGAAACAAACAACACAGGGCAGGGTGTTTCATTGTTTAAAACCGAGAGACCATCTTATACAAAACTTTTGTTCAGGACTTTCTAAACATGTCTGTTTTTCATTGCATAGATGTATATTTCTATGTTTCATTTTTAATGGGGCATGAATTCAATGACTTTTTTATATTGAAATTAGTAATATTGGCTGGGTTTTGATTTCTTTACTTGTTGTTGTGTATTTTGAGAACTACTGTGTTTCTAACTCACACCATCTAGCTGATTAACCTTTGGCGTGATCTGGCTCACTACCCATTTGGATTCAACAGTAAGGTGGTGCCAACAGGGGCAGACTGGCAATAGGGGTCATCGGGCGTTTTCCCCAGGAGGCTGGAGGGGTGGGGCTAGTTTTTGCAACGGTGGGGGCCGGTTTTGTTACTCTGGCTGGTTCTACAGGGGTGCTGCAATATCAGCCCCAAGTAACAAAAGCAGCAGTGCTTCACACTTGCCCCCATCCAGGTGCTGGGACGACAAAATTGCCAGGGCTGCTTTGGATTCCCAGTCCGGCCCTGCACCCCAGGACACCATAACTAAAAGACTCCAACTGTAACAACGGGAGCCCAGAAACCCCCAACTTTCAGGGGCTCAGCAAGCCAGCTCTCACATTCCCATATGAACTGCAGTGGAGGTGCATTGTGATTCCCATTGCCCCAGAAGAAACTAGCCTTATTTCTGTTGATCCCCCCCCCCCCCCAAACTCCTTGTTGTTGCACAAGCTCTAACTATAGTGCCAGTTGCTTCTGAAAAGAAACAGCAATAGTTTGTACTGCTATATGTGCTACCAGATCTGGTACAATAAATTACAATAGGTTTTGGAAACCCTACTGCAAAGACAGCCGCAGTATTCAGGCAGCTTATGTAACGTCGTGGCAGCTTAGGTCATGTTGTGGCAGCTTATGTAATGTGTTATGTGGCAGTTAAACAGCTGAGTGGCTGTGATGTGCTTCCTGCCTCTTCCCCAAGCACAGATCATGTGAAATATTGTTTTGACTGCTGTCAGGCTTAATTCAGAGCTCCACGTCCCTTTTCCAGTGGGGATGATAGTATTGGGTGGGGTCTATATTATGCTATGATATTTTATCCCCTGCACAAGTATGATACTCTTGAATACATGAGCCAGGTGCATGTTCTTAGGCACATGGAGCATAGTGATCATGGCTGGTGGCAAACCTGCAGCTTCTGTCATAACACTCTCTACTACTCTCTAATGCTCACCTATTGCCATTGTAAATGACAATACCATTTATTTATATATTTTTTTAAAAATGGAAAAAAAATGTCATGAGCAATGCCAATAGCTCTACCTTTAATAATGCCGAGACCGTTGCATTGTAAATGCTTGTTCATTTTAAGCTGTCTACCTCTGTTATTTTTTTCTAGCCTACAGTCCCCCTTTCAATGGAATGTTTAAGCTTATTTTTACATAAACAGTCTTCTTGCTGATGCAGTTCATAGATTGATGGGGCAACAGCTAATTTTCCTTGTTTTGTTCATTCTGAATTAGTCTTTGGTTGCTAAGGTGAAGTAGAGGGCTTTGTGTCTTCCCATGTGACTAGTTCTTGTGTTTACCAGGTTGTTCTAAATTTGGAACATCAACTACTGTGATCAAAGAGCTTACATTTTGACAAGACTATGAAGTCTGACGTAGATGTCAAAGTCCATAGTGTGAAAAATTCATTTCGCGCCAGCCCCAGCGTTAACATCAATGTGATTGTCAGGTTGACTTATTGTTTCGCTACCATGAAGAGAAAGTCAGAACAGTCCTATTTTTCGTACAATCGCCAATTAAACTTGCAGAAAATATTTCTTTCAAATTCAAATGTTTTCTTTAACTTGTAGTGATGGCACAATATCAAAGTGTAGAGCAACATTTGGTGTTCTATGGCACTTCTTTAGGCTGGTCCAGACATTGTTGCCACCCATAATCTAATTCCATCTTGGTAGTGAACAGAAGTATCTCAGAGCTGAGTTCCCCTATAAATGAGCTTATAGAAATATTGTCTAATACTTTCTGCAAAGGCCAGTTAAGTTGAATTTCCTTAGAAAGAATGGGAATCCTTTAATAAAATTCTTAAGCAACCGGATGTTACTCCCCATTAATTTGCCAGGAGCATGCCACCTCAAAATTCATATACTTTTCTCTTCTGTCGAGCATTGCTTTTAGATCTTGACTGTAAAACACCAGGCATACAATATCTGCATAAATTGAGATCCCACTTACATCAGCATGATTCAATGTTCTTTTAGGTGAATTTACAAAACGAGAGTACATTGGGCACACGTTTTTGAATGGGTTTGTATTCTGCATTCAATAACTCTTCCTGTCTTGCCTGGTGTTGCAAATGGTGTCACATTTAAGCTTTTAAAGGGGCCAGCTGATGATTGATGTCAAAATACATCTCTAACCCCAAACAAACCTAGCAAAGCAACGTAGCGTTTTAGAGTGCCTATTGTTGGTGGTTGTTAGCGATGCAGAACTAGTTAAAGAAAAATTTTAGATGCAAAAGTATTGTTGCAGGCATAAGTGTTTTATTAATAAAAGCGGACTTCTAGGTTTCTCAAACCTTGGCAGTGCAAGTTTGTACAGGTTTAGTTGACTCTTCAAATTAGATTAAGAATGTGGTGGCAGAAAGATGAGCCATTTGTAAACGGAATCAAAGTCCTCTGAGCTTTTTATTTTAGGGCTGGCTTAACGGCTTGAGCTGCAATTGTCCTTATGTGATTAACAAAGTGCTTTCTGAAGTATTACTCGGAGGGCCATACTCCCATCCTACATGTTGTTTTTTTGAGTACAGGATTTTATAGGGCAGAGGTTGTGTGCTTCCACTTGGTTTTTGTGTTGGTAAACCACTCGAATAGGCTATAACGATAAAAGGTTTGCACTCTGATATGTTGCCTTAAGAGGGATTTTATATTGTGTTGGCACCTCTAATTTTGTACGTATTTGTCATTTTATTATGGTATACCTGTGGCCACTAGCTTGACCCTTATTTAATCTGCAGTTTGCTGCGTCCCATATGGCCAGTGCCTCAAAACCAGACAGCGATCATAGAGGGGTATTTCCATTATCTATTCTTGTTATACTATTCCAAAGAGGCCACGTGGGCTCAAAATGTGGAAGCCATAATAGATATTTGAACCAGTTATATACTATGTACAAAACCATTGCAAGATGGCCACCTGCCTTGTTTAGGTGGAAGCATGTTTTCCTTTTTCTCCTTTATCTTTTAATTTGTCTTTGTGCATGCTCTTGAATTTTTGTGTTTTATAATGCTGTGTAAGTGGGTGAACGCAAAAATGAAGTCAGTAAGTGGATGAATGGATTCATGAATGACTAAGTTTGTGTCATGACTTCCTATACCCATCAATGAATGAAGGAGCATTTTCATTTGTAAGACAGACCTATTTGCATTATTAATGCTGGTGTTATTACCTTTTACATTGGGAGTCTGAGGGAAAACTATTGTTCAAGACTATTTAAATAAGCATGTAATATACATTCATTGACACCACAACTAATAATACATGTGTTTTATATTGCGAACTATGTAAAATCGCCATTTATGAAGCAGATAAAAACTATTTGGCTTCAGCTACAAATGTAGAATACCAGTGACTCAATTGCTTATAGAGGCAATTCACTTCTTAAGTTCAAAATACATACCACAGTAGGAAATTAAGTTCCGACTTTGAAAAGTGAAACCAAATGCTGCCCTTAAACATTTGGTCTGCTGGTTGCAGGCAAAATAGCTATTCTGGGCAAACAAAAAAAACACACGTTTTTGCGTGTAACCGTCCTTTAATGGAAAATTTGACAAAAGCTGTTATTCCCTGTGGAATCGTATGGGAAAGAGCCCCGAAAAACTGGCCTCAGGCCAGGGTTTGTAACGCAGTGTAAAACAGATTCCTACTATGTGATCTCATGTGAAAAAGTTTCCCATTTTGTCCTTTTGCTCAAATGTCACTTTTTATAAATAACTTGGGAATGACCGTTCAGTATGTTCGGTGTAAGTGGGAGCTAATGCGCAGGTGGTGGACTCTTAGAAGCAATGTTTTTATTGTCTTAGAATATTGCGTGGACCTTGTAGGAGATTGACATTTGTATACTGCTAGGGGTGTCATCCCCGGGTGTACCGTGGCGATACCCCTGAGAGTATATATATTTGACTCTCTGTATCGTAGAACAACTGACTTATGCACAACGTGACTGAGTGTCCTTAATAGCATATTTTGTAGAGAGGTACATAGTAAAACACTTTTTGTTGTTGTTGTAGAGAGCTTGTCCCCAGAAAGGTTGCTCTGTAGTGCTAAAATAACAGACCTATTTGTCATTCAAGCCCCATAGATTTATTTTTTAGACCTCTGCAGGATGAAAGGCTCTAACCCCTTTTGCGCTTCAGCGGTGTATAAAATAAACCTCCAGTCGGGATCGACCTTTTAACACCAGTTGCACTCAGTTTTGCAGCGCAGTTTTGATTTCCTGGTCGCTCTTGCCGACCATATGCCCACAACAGCGGTTTCATGTGACTGTAGTTTTCTCTCGCCCTCGTGCTCCTGAGAGTTCAGTTCACACACGGGAGTTCAGTTTAATGTTGTTGGCTGACCAGAAGCAGTTTCCGGTTGCCTTATGGTAATTCTAGTCTTGTACAGGAAGGCAACTGTATTCAATCTCTATGGAACTCAGAGGTGCCTCGTGTTCAGTAAAATCTAGAAAATAAACACTGAACTGCTGCTTTTAAAAGCGGCGATTACTACGGTGATTAAGTTTAGCTCTTTGTGTCACATGGCTTTTAAATCTGTCCTAAAATATGCAATGTTGGTATTCTCCTGGCAAATCTAATATTAAGGTCCCAACCTTACAACTAACTGTGCCAGAAAGATGGGGACTTGGCCTACTGGCCCTCCATCTTGGACTTGAAAGGCTTGCATTCACCAGCCCCCTCGAAGTGGGATTTCTAAGTGATATTAAGACTTTAGAATTCTGAGTGAGTTGGCTTGTCTTCCAGTCTTCTGCTTGTGACGGAGACCCAGGAAGTGGTGTAAGCAGCCGTGTGGCCCCTGGTTGCCATAATGGGGCAACTGTATCTTCTTTGCAGCGGTGGGCCTGCTTAGCTGTAGCCAAAGAGCAAGTCGAAATCAACATGTGCTGGTCATTGCCTCTCTACCATAGGTGATTCTAAAACATTTTATTCACTGTAGTGCTTGGAAGTTCTAATCAGAATTTGTATTTCAAGACTGTACAATGTTGTCCTTCTCGCTGCAGGATATCTACCTGCTGCAAGTAGACTATGTATCCTCTAAACATTATTTCTAGCAGTCTAATTCTTAGCCCAGGTGGCTAAAATCATTTTTCCTCAATAACCGTAAAATCACTTCTGGATGGGGTGACCATTGCAGTTTACATCAAGATCTCGACTGCAATTCGCCCTTCAAATGTTCGATTAAAAGCCTCGTTTACCATGGGTCTCTGGGAAATGGAGTCCAATAAGGCCTTTTTTGTCAAGATCACAGTTCTAAATAAGGTCCTTTTGTGGGCTGTGGAAAGATGTGAATTTAAATGATCATTTCACTCAGCCGCGGTCCGTGCAGGTAACTGCGGTGGGGCGGAGTAAAGGGGATTATGAGGGACGATGCAGAGGGAAAATTAAATAATACATTTTCCCTCTGCATCGTCCCTCTCTATCCCCCCTTACTCTGCCCACCGCAGTTACCTGCGCGCACCGCGGCTGGTTGCACTGTTCTTGGCGGTAGACCAATTCAGGTTTGTTGAGCAAGTTTCAGCTTCCCGTGCTACTTCAGCTAAAACAACGACTTCCATCTTTTTGCAGTTTACTCGTATGTCCTGCATGAGCAAAATCCTTAATCGTAAATATATGGCTCACCGCTGGATACACTCCAGTCAATTTTTCATTATTAGCTTTCTTCCTGCAGTTAACCACCATCTTGTAACAGTAAGTGACCATTAAGTGATCAGCCTTTGCAGATTTAAGTTGTGACCTAGTTATCCCTCACCTAAAGAAGGCATATGACTTTTCCTGCGGGTCTGTTGGGCAACAGACCAGTAGCAAATTTCTCATGTATGAATAAACCCCTGAGAGCTCAGTTCAGACCTACTCTGAGTTTATCTACTTATTGGATGAGCATTAAGAAGGTGTTCAGGTTTCTCACACAGCTGAAGCTATATCTATTCCTATAATGTGTGATCTCTCGTCGATAGCAGATGGTGGTGTTGTGGAAGCTTTGATCTTGCTGCAGTATTTAAAACAGCCAGCCCATGCAACCATCTATTGTTAAATGACTGCACAGGAGAGACACCCGTGGATTGGTGGGAGTGCGAGTAAGACTTTAAATAAATAACTCTTGATGGAGCCCATCCGCTAGTGTTACTGTGCCTTTTTAAGTGCCTGCCTTTTCTTTGTGACTTTCTTTTTATTTTATGAAAACATGGGGCATTGTTTACATCCCTGTTGATAAATCTTGGCTTATTCATTTTTGCCTTCCACCTCTGGTGGAATGGGGAGCTTTGGGAGTAATCTTTCTCTTAATGAATGCATGAAGTTGAATTTCTATAGCGTGTTAGTACCCTGAGGCCTCGTATCGCTTACGGACCTGAAAATGCGGGAAGCACATCAGGTTTGTGCATAATACTAAAAAGATGGGTTTTGATAATTTATGGAAGGCATGTAAGCTTGGTTCCATGCGAAGAGTGGAGGGGAGGGAATTCCAGAGGTTAGAAGCATTCAGGGAAAAGGAATGTCCACCCAATCTAGATCTACGTCCTTTCCTTGCAGTAGCAAGGAAGGTAGAACTAGAGCGGAGACTCCTAGAAGGTTGGTAAGGAGTAACCAGGGGGAGGATAATAGCAGGACCAGATTTCCAGATGGCTCTGTGAGGCAGACACATGGCCTTGAATCGTATTCTAGACTGAATTGGGAGCCAGTGGAGGTTCCTCAATGCGGGTTTCGCTGATTGTCTCCGCGGAATCTGGAGGAGTTGGCGGGCTGCACAGTTCTGGATCACTTGTAGTTTTTGAATAGTGGCCTTTGGGGCGCCCAGATACAGAGCATTCTCGTAGTCTAGACTGGACAAAATGAGGGCTTGCACCATAATCCTTCTTGCCTGGAAGGGAAGTAGGGAAAGGATTTTTCTTAACATCCTCATCAGGCCAAAACATGTCGCTGAGAGCTTAGTGGCTTGAGGATTGAAACCGAGGGAGCTGTCAAGCCACACATCTAGGCTCTTAATCTGCTGCTTTGGGGGCAGGCATGTGGCCAAGACAGGTCGGCCATGAGAATGCCGAAGAGGGTGATGGAGATTTGCCCAGAAACATCAGTTCGGTCTTGTCCCCATTTAGCTTAAGGTAAGAGAGTTCCATCCATTTGGCTACCGTCTCTAGGCAGGTGCCCAGAGCGCAAGATGAACCATCAGGATTGTTTAGTGCCACAACCAGTTGGGTATCATCTGCGTAGGTGATGATTTTTATGCCGAATGGAAGGACTATCTCTGCCAGAGGCGCCATATAGGTGTTAAAAAGCGTGGGGCTCAGAACCCTGGGGAACCCCACAGCTAAGAGGCCACCGGTTTGAAGTGGCGGTACCCTCAAAGACATGAAAGAACAGGTGCTTTACAAAGGACTGGAGCCAAGTAAGAGCCAGGTGTGTCACTCCAATATTTTTTAATCGCTCATGCAGGATGTTCTGATCAACAGTGTCAAAGGCGGCACTGAGATCTAACCGAATTATTTCCGCCCTGATCCAGAAGTCTCCTTGCCTCCTAGGACTGAATCCTGTCTCGGAGTCATGGAGCAAGTTGTTGGACTCCAAATAGTGTACTAGCGTTGAGTTTATATGTCGCTCAATCAGCTTGCTCAGCCAGGGAAGGAGGGAGATGAGTCGATAGTTGGCCATATTAGAGATATCAAGATTTGGATTTTTCAAGAGAGCTCTGACCTGAGAGCATTTCCAGGCAGGGGTACTGTACCCGAGGTGATGGATCCGTTTAGTGTGTCCAAGATTACTGGACGAATGGCATCAGTAACTAGAGGGAGATGCTGCGGAGGAGCGGGGTCCACGGGAGATCCGGAAGTAATCCTGGAAATAAGTGTATTCAAGGAGACCTCGACCAGCAGGGGAAACTCTGCTAGAGAGCTGTGTGATTCGGGAAGTGAACTCCCAGTGCTGGGCGCTTTAGGCTCATTCTGGTGGGGAGTGAAGGATTGACAAATCGGGTGAATTTTTTTATGGAAGTATTCAGCTAAGTTGTTACAGCGAACTAGTGCATCCTCTGAGTTGGGAGATTTTTGCAGGATGGTGGAGAGGAGTTTAGCAATACGATAAATCTCTGCTTCATAATGATCACAGAAACCAATCAGAAGGTGAGATGTTCGAGAACAGTTTCTCTGTAGTCGGTGATTGTTAGTCTTTTGGAAAAGGACGTTGCTTACCCAGCAACATAACATATGCACAGTCATCTGGCTCAATTGATCTTATCATTTGTTTTGTTCCTGTGCAGCCCGTTTCAGCCATCGCTGGCCTTAATCATGTGATCAAGAAGAAAAACCGACCTTCCCCTGAAAAATCTGTCTTATTGTGGTGCCATGCTGAATGATCTCAAACTTTCTTAAACAATATCAGACTGCACTACTGCTTGTTTGGAAAAACACTGACAGACGGAATGGTTTCTTCTAGCCTTATTTATTGTGCCTCTCAGTCCAATATCGGACGAACAAGGTCACTTCTTCATACTTTACAATTCTGTCCTCATTGTTCAGAAGACCATTTGTAAGAAGTCACTTCGGCCTGTGTTTTCTCTAAAACAGGCTTTTGCAATAGTGGGCATATGAGGCTGCCTGATTACCTACTAAAAAGATTCAAAACCTGGTGGTTAGGAAATCTCTTGGTTCATGTTAGAAATTGGGTTTCTGTTAGGCAGACGTACCTACCCTGTCCTAGTAAGAGTAAGTCACACTTAAACAGGGCTTTAAGTGGGCCGGGTCTCAAGGGGTCTGAGCACCGGCAGTTTTTTTCAGGGGGCCTCGAAACGGGTCTCTATCGGGCTCTGTTTTGAGCCCTGACACAGGCGGTCCGTTTTTTTCCAGATTGCAGCGACCACAGTTTGCTGTCGCTGCAGTCTGGAAAAAAGTGCCATGGCTCAAAACAAAGCCTGATAGAGACCCGTTTCGAGACAGCACCAGGCACATGGATGTGCGCTGCTCACACTGCTCACTTCTCAGTAGTAGAGAAGTTACAGCATGACGTCATGCCAGGGGAGCGTTGTGGGGAAGGAAAATCCTTTAAGAGTCATTTTCTTTCTGGATTTCCCTTCTCTTTCTGAAACGCAAGAGCAGCAACATTGTGCTGGGTCACCAGGGATTTAATTGGAAGGTTTGTCAATATCATATACAAGTCATAGTTGCAGCTTATTTATCTTCTGCAACTAATAACCATTCACAAAGCCAATATTCCTTACTTATAGTAGGTATGATGTTACTTGTTGTATCAAATATCTGGATGCAATGATAGAAACAGCAAAATACTAGTCGGGCAGCACACTATGCTAAGCACAGATTTTTTGCGTAAGTGATTTAAAGCCACGCCCCTAATTACACTGACCACGCCCCTTTGAGAGACCCCCCAGTTTTTTCATCCCACTTAAAGCCCTGCACTTAACCCTAAATTTTGCTGTGCTCACCCTCTGGTAGCTTTGGCAAAGAGCAGTCCGGCTTAACCGTAGCACAGCCCTCCTTATAGCTGTATACCTGCCACGAAGCTTAAGGTGTAGTTATGGAAGGTTACCCCCAGGCGTCCAGCACATTCTGAGTCTACCCCCCCTCCCCCCCCCCCCCCCCCCCCTAGTGCTGTGCGACAGTCCAAAGGGAATTTCTCTGGACTCCAGATCAGTGAAATAACCATATGGCCGTTGACCCCAGTGACTTGATGAAAGCAGACTGTCTTGACATAAGAATGACCTTTGAACACGGGTTAGCCTTCCTTAACCTCGGGAGTACATAAAACAGAAAACCTAGTCGTACACGGTATATCGCACAGCTGAGTGAATTGGTGGTACATTTGTATTACTTTAAATAAATAGCTAAACTGAAGAAACGATATGCTTTCGTGAACGTTTGTAAGTGTGATATCAAACAAAATACTTCTTGTGCGTTGAGTGTCAAACAATAAACAAAAAACAACAATCAGTTTGCAGCCCCCCCTTGTGAGTGGCCAAGCGTATTGGCGCGTGCGGCTGTTGACAAGAAGGTGTTCTGCGCACTCTCAAGCCCTGTGAGAAAACTAGGACTGACTAATAGGACGGAAACGAGTAAAAGGCCAATTTGCCCGATATCCGCAAGGAAACAAAGCAGAAAGGAAGCGCACTTAGCGTGTTTCCCCTCGTGGGAGAAGAAGGAAATGGAAAAGTGGGAAAGATGCGCTCGACGCGCCATAAAAACATAGATCCTCACCGGCTGTTGTCAGCTGTTCACTAGGGCCAAGACGAGCTTGGGAATGTTGTTACAGTTGTTGTTTAGGAAATGACGGCACCAGAGCACCGCGTTCTTGTGCTTCACTTATGGCAGAGATAATAGCAGTGTGTTTATATAGCGCGAACCTAGTATGAAGCAATTGTGACGAGCGAGACACACTGTAATAAAACAACGCCATAATAATTCCCAAATAAGGGTCTGTGGAAAATAATAACATGTGTGTGGCTAAGAAAAACGAACATGCCCGCAATGTAATTTTTCGATATTTTTAGAAAATGGCCTCGTGTCAGTTGCAACGGTTCGAGATTTGTTTTGGCGGGACGGTTTAAGGTTAGGGTTTTATGTCTCACTCTCTTCATTCTGGCTTTCGTCTTTAGGGGGTAATTAACTATTGGTAGCCCAATACAAAAAAATGCCCACATCATTTTGTGCTTGTCGTTGTATTTATTCACTTTAGAATGCTTCATTTTCGTGTCACACCTCAATGAGTTCTGATGCGATTAGTTCTAAACCGCACCTTCGCTGCAGCTGTGTGGTGAAGAACATTGTCAGAACGAGGCTCGGTACTGGAGAGGAACGGTGTGGTTACAAATACTTACTAAGGGTGCCAGCAGTAAAGCCACATGCCTGGAGCCGTTAAGATCTTGGGTACCTTGGGCGGCCCAAAGCCCACAGGCTCTGCCTAGGAGTGTTCCTTTACACAAAGTTCACAACTGATGAGGCTAGGGGTTGGTTTGTGTTTTTGTTTCTTCTCTGCTTTCTAATAAGCATAATGTATTTTCCCTTTTCTCGCACCGCATCCATTAAGGCCATTATTTCCTTGCCCTAGGCTTAGTGCAAAGTCTTCGGTGACTTCGCTTGCCTTATCTTGTACGTGTATATATGTACGTGTATATACACACGCTTTAGAGAGCCAGAAACACAAGTGATACAAACGTCCCCAAGAATTCTGCACCCTTACTGTGACTCCTTGTGTGGGAAGGCTTCATTTTGAAGCCCTTTGCTAAGCAGAGCGAATTCCAGTGCTTAATTTGTAAAATACGTGGCATGTTCCAACAGCAGTACCAAGGACACCTACTTACTATTACATCCTATAAATGTGACCATTTGGATTATACTAGGTGACCCAAAGCTGTAAGAACGTCCTGAGAGCCTTTGTATTAATTTTTTAACCGTAGATTGAATTTTCTAACTCTTAGAACATGTGCTTTTTTAATAATAGACTAACAACACCACCATGTGGTGGACGGTCATAAATAGGTGCAGTGTTAAAAAAATAAGTGGGTGCCAAACACCAGCACAACTTAAGCACTGTTGAATTCTGTATTGGTGCAGTTTCTTTAAGAAGTGGAAAAACACCAACATGTTATCATGTATCCTCTGAAGAATGTCTGCAGTTCCTCGAGTTTGACATGTCTTATGTGGTGGCCTGGTTGCTAAACTGTGGAATTCGCGAGCTTGATTTAGCTGTCATTTTAATAGTTTTAAATTCTGCAAACTGCAGAAACATAGCTATGATCGGTCACCTTAACCAAGCAATGCTAATCATCAAGCGGAAAGGCCTCTTGCGTTTTTCCAAAGTGTTAGTGACTCTTGTTTTTACAAATGAGGGTGTGGGTGTTAGCAGATTAAGATTAGCTGTGAATTCTATCCTCCATCATCGAGAACAAGCACGAAGGATCGTAGCCTAGAACTGGCCTCCATGTGAATTTAAGGCCCATTTATAAAGGTCAACTTTCTTCAAAGTCCACAGAGTAAATGTTGTTCTCCTTTGTTGCAGTGGAGTAAATGTGGTCATCCTTTGTTGCTGCGGAGTAAATGCTGTCATCTATGCAGCAACTAAGATGACCGCATTTACTCCACAGCAACAGAGTAAATGATGTCATCTTTGATGCTGTGAGTAAATGCTGTCCTTTGTCGTGGCTGCGGAGTAAGTGCTGTCCTCCTTTGTTGTGGCTGCGGAGTAAGTGCTGTCCTCCTTTGTTGTGGCTGCGGAGTAAATGCTGTCCTCCTTTGTCGTGGCTGCGGAGTAAATGCTGTCCTCCTTTGTCGTGGCTGCGGAGTAAGTGCTGTCCTCCTTTGTCGTGGCTGAGGAGTAAGTGCTGTCCTCCTTTGTCGTGGCTGAGGAGTAAGTGCTGTCCTCCTTTGTCATGGCTGCGGAGTAAATGCTGTCCTTCTTTGTCGTGGCTGCGGAGTAAGTGCTGTCCTCCTTTGTCGTGGCTGCGGAGTAAGAGCTGTCCACCTTTGTCGTGGCTGCGGAGTAAATGCTGTCCTCCTTTGTCGTGGCTGCGGAGTAAGTGCTGTCCTCCTTTGTCGTGGCTGCGGAGTAAGAGCTGTCCACCTTTGTCGTGGCTGCGGAGTAAATGCTGTCATCCTTTGTTGCCAATACCATGCTTAAAGGAGCAGAACTTTTCATACACCAACCTGAAAGAATTATGTAGATAACCAAATTTAAGGACGTGGTAATAATGTAAACTTTAAGATTTAATGACCAAAGAAACCCTGTGGGAAGAATACGATCTAGGGGGAAAGAAAAGAATGGCAGTCTTAAGCAGCTAATTAAAATAAGTTTGACAACTTATCATTGAAATAGACCTATATAGGTGCAATGAATGTGTTGTATCCCACTCAGTACTCCGCTATTCTCATGGAGTAATAGAACATATGGAATAATAGAAAATTATATCGAGTCTAGCTTTGTGTGGGTGAAGTGAGACTGCAGGTTGTAATTGGATCAAACAGACTTCAACATAAATACTTTGAAGTGCAATATACCTGCTATACACATAATGTGTGACTTCTCAAACAAAGTTTGCAGTGTCTAATAGCCTCCTGTTGTAGGATTCAGATGAAGCATGACTCAGCAGCCCTCTGATTGCAATGTGGTCAGGGTAGTCATCAGTGGACAGTTACTGTTCCTCGAGTGGGGCGAAGCTTCATCGACATTTTGCTCACAATCCACCTTATTGTTATAATTTAAGCTCCTGACACGCTTCTCCATTACCACAGTGACCCCCAAATGGACTCAAAAAGCCATATTTGTACGTGTTCTCCTTAGTAATCGATCGAGTTGACTGGCTCCGTGCATGTACTAATGCAGAGCATGCCACAATGCACAAATGTATTACGTTTGTGAATTTATGTGAAGACTTGGAAACCCTTGGTACCTAAAGAAGAATAGTCACTCGGAATACACTTCTTGAATGGATGGATGCCGTCAATCTAGAAACAAGAGGTGTAACCGAGTTAACTATGAAGAGAAACTGTTTCATGTGTATGTGAAAGTAACTTTTCTTGTGGGAATGCTGTCTAAATTTTGTTTCTTAACTAAACATCTACTTCTGTAGGTCTGCTTCTCTTTGAATAGTAATTTGGGTGCTGTCCTGATTCCTTCGGTTCGTATCTCAATGAATGCCCAGTCGCCTTCTTTTTCATTTTGTAAACTGCTTTCTCCGACCTTACTTTAGAAGTTGACAGATAGCTCAATTGACTAATGCACCTGCTTTGTGAATGTGTGCAGACTGCAGGCACACGGTGTTCAAGTGTGGTGCTGTTTCTCGTGGATTCCTCCTTGCTGTACTGAAAGCTTACTGTGTGTCTTGGTGGCCACAGAATGCCCGTTCAATACCAAAACTCTCCCAAAACTGAAAGAAAACGCCCTACAATTCAGCAAAATTCCTCCGACCTACCTCCTTTAGCTTTGCTCTCTGAACCAGGTCTCTCTTCCTGCTCTGCCACCTTCCATTCCATTCCTTCCCTTCTCCTTCTCAATTCCATCGGTAGGTTGAGCACTCTACGAAACAATTTGTTTATAGACCAAACATTTTTTGTTGTTATTCATAGACCAATATAAACCGTTGAGTTTGATAAAGGTACCAGCTGTGTGCAGTGCTCTGGAACAGCAGTTTTGTAGCAGCAATTGCTGGGCAGACCCTGTAGGAAGGACTGAGGTTGTATATCGTAGAAAAAAATTGTAGGAGGTGGACTGTGAGGTTCCACAAGTAACAATTTGTTGGGAATGCCACAATTCGGAGTTCTCTCATCTGCTCTGAGTAGTATGCAATCACCATACAAGGGGCGTTACGTAAGGCAAGTGAGGGATAGCTCTGGTGTGTTAGGATTGCCGTATGTGGTGATCTGGTCCATGGCACTTTACCCCGAGGGCATGACTTTTACGGGAGGCTACACGTGCTTTTGGAAATGTTCATGTTCAATTTTTCTAGTCCGCTAGGGAACATTAATTCGGAAAGACAATTTTGTGTTGTGCAGTCATAAGGGGTAGGGTTTGTTTTTTCAGGGAGCATGGCTCCCAGGCCTGCGCTTGGCGCGCTCTTGGGGGACCTTTATTCTGGTCCAGCAGTGTATGGGAAGCTGGCAAGCTGCCAGCAGAGGGCGTCTGGTAGAGAAGGAGGTACAATGCCAGCAGAACGTGAGTGATGGTGGGTGTCTCGAACTGCTGGCCAGGGAGGGCCATCCGGGAAACCAAGCATGGGACTCTGCTTGGTAGCCCGTTAATGTCTTCCAGTGCCTCTAGTGCACAATCAAACGCACGTGCACACACCATGATTTACTGGGTTAAGCTGGTGTCAATGTTTGAGCGCACGGTTGTAAATTAACATATGGGTAGTACTTCCACGTGGAATGGTTCTGTGTGTTTCGCAGAGTTCTGTGTGTTTCGCAGAGTTCTGTGTGTTTCGCAGAGTTCTGTGTGTTGTTTGTGTTACAATGCTTGATTTATAGTTCAGAGGGTTCATACCAAAAAGCAGAGATTCATGTGTAAACTTGGAGGACTGTTTCTAATCCCCGTGGGCGATCTGTGTGTGTTTTGCTGGTCGCCTTGTCTAATGCCAGCGGTCAGGCTCGGTGGGTTAATACACCTGCCGCGGAGATTTGTGCTGTACATAATAATTGTAATTCCTAAGCGCGTTGATTGATGAACCCACTACAGCGCTTTCTGTGTAACCTCTATTTCACAGACTTGAATCATTGAAGGTTCGGCCCTCAATGGGGTTTAAAACCATGCAGAATTTACAACTTTTGACAGAGGGCTGACCTTAAAGTTAGTAAAGTTTTTAATGCTCTCTTCCATTACTGTCTTCTAGATCGCCTTGAAGTATGACCCACAAATTGAAGAGGATCTGCGCCTTTGGATCGAAGAAGTCACTGGCGAGGCTATTGGCGAGAGTTTCCAACAGGGCCTAAAAGATGGCGTCGTTCTTTGCCAGTGAGTTCCCAGAGTTTTCTCCCCATTTGATTGTATGCTTCCTGGCCATCCATTGCATACATCTGCGTGCACGGTCCGCTAATATTTTTTTCATTACATCAAAAAGACAGCCACCTAAGAGAAAATACTAGACTTTACATATAATGCAAAATGTAACCCTTTTATCCCAGTGATAGCAAATAAAAATATCTATAGTTATTCCATATTCTCTCTTTTTTTTTTATAGCCTAATTAATCAACTTCAGCCTGGATCTGTACGAAAGATAAACACTGTCTCCAAGCAAAATTGGCATCAGGTAAGGCAAGCCATTGTTTAAAGGAAGCCTTTTGAAGGTATAAAAATGTACATTTAACATGCATTGATTCTTTGTAAAGGTATTTGTTAAATGTTATATATAAACCGAAAAGAATGTGTTGGAGTCATTATAGGTGAATTCAGACTGACCCTCCTCTAAGTAAACTTGTCCCTCAGCATGGTAATCCTATTATGAGAGTGGCTATATCATTTAAAAGAAAGTGTTTCTTCAACAGATTTCTTGTATTCTTAAATATGGAGCCAGATAAACTGGGCCATATGAGCACCCTTGGAGCATTACAGAGATTGGTATTCCATCGTTTTTACTTGCTTTGCAGGTGCAAGGAGTTATGCATTTTTATGAATTCAAGTATTCGTTTTCAGGAAAAAAATATTTTGAGTAGAGCAGCACAGTACCGTTTTTATTGGCTCATAATTTGGATTCATAAGTCAGCTGACCTCAGTAAGACCGATTGTTGAGGTAATGCATGAAATAATCATGTCATTGTCAAGGTAACTGTAGAATTTACACTCGTGAAGTGTGTTCCCAATGAACTTGGATATCTTTTTGCAAAAAGTACAAACTGTTTCTTCAGAGCCTTTCTAAGGATCGGCAATTTAGTTATAATGTAAATAAACATATAGCGGGCCAACAAATACACCACTAGAAAACCAAGTGTATGAGATGCCATGTTAGCTTACTGTAAATGATATCCTTTTTTTAAACCGAGTTTTTAATAATTTTAAAATTCGCAGGTTTAATAATCCCTCCCTTGAACGTGAATGATCAGGTTTCACCCACTGGCATGTGTGAGCGCTGGGGGAGAGCAGCTACGTTTATTGAACTCCAGGCTGATGGTGTTGGCAAGTGTTAAATTTAATGTTGGGGAAAGCGGCTTGTGCTACATGAGAATGAGCCCATGGGTTACACACATTCTGGCTTGTAAAATTTATTGGCCTCCTGAAACCCGGAGTTCGCCACATGAGAATTCTTTGACCGGCAATGTCTCTGATAAGGGGCGATTGAGCTGTACTAATTACTTTCAGCAGGCTCCTTTTGAATCTGGGCATGTTGATGAAGGCAGTTTGCAACAAGCATTGGCAAAACCAGTAGGTTTTGCCTATGCCGCTTGTCTTTGTCAATGTTTGCACAACTGGGATAGCCCTGCTGTGCAACATGGCTGAAATTGAAGAAAAAGAATAGCGTTATGGTGCAGTTGACACTGGCCACGTTATAGCACTATTATTTTCTCTACTTGGTGTCAGATTTGCGCAGAAAAACATCATGTTGAGCTGATGTCAAGTCTCAAACTAAAACCCAAGACAGTGTGCCCATGTCGTATTTTGACTCTCTTGATCCACAGAGGAAGTTTCCAATAAGGTAATATCCACTGTATACAATTAAATGAACTAAGGTCAATTTACTCTACTCGATTTACTCCACTCAGAGGAAGAGTTTTGCACAATCGTTTGGAGATGATGATAAACACATCTCAGCACTGGAATCTATCTTGAGACTTTTAAACATGCTCTTGTGTGCCCTATACCAAAAAATCTTTTCCTAGAACAACTTGAGCTACAAGTTACGTATCCATTCTCTTTATTGCATTATATTGCTACTATTGAAGGATACCCTTCAATTAATCTTTTGTGGAAAACAAACACTTTATGCAAACTGAGGTCTGACGAGGCAGGAGAACAGACCGAAGTGGTAGTGACTGATAAAGGAGTCTTCATATTATTAGACCTCGCTTCAAGGTCTTCAATACTATCAACTGCTGAATTCATTTATCTTTGGAGCCCGCCATAGCTCAAGCATTAAGAGGGCAGGCATTTAATGGCCAATAGAGCCTGCTATGGAGGGCTCTAAGGCTATTAGAACATTTTGCCCCTAGTGGGCAGAATGTCCTAATTTGTAAAACGAAGGCCTCATGGAACCCGAGAGAATTGAAATACCCTCTGACTCGGCGGGGCCTTTGTTCACAGCAACAGCTGTGAACCGGCCATTAGAAGCCCGGAGCACTCCATTGTCTTCAATGGAGTGCTCAACATTCCAATGTTCTAGTTCTTCTTAGTTTAATATGATTAGCCATGGGGGGGATTAGTCCTGTCCTGTTTTTTTCTGGCATGAAGGGAACAGGTGATTCAGTTGAGTCTATTGCTCTATACACATACCCACACGGTGGGATGTCCCCTCACTATTCTGAAACTCCCCCTTAATTGTTCAGTCTGTATCTACGTCCTTCGGCGTGTCTGCTACACAACTTCAATCTAAGAACGTACTTCTATGCAGATTATACTAATTTATATTTAGGTTACCTGACCACATGTGTGTGTACATCCCAAAGCCCCACAATGGATGGTGAAAAACTATTTAATTCTTTGCAATCTCTGATAAATATAAGGAAGGAACAGTGGATAAAGGCCAGCTTTCTAAGGCAGAGGCCCAAAATCTGTGAAAGTCACAGGAAATTACAACTATCTTTGATTCTCAACTTTATCTTGACTCCCAAGTTGCTTCAGTCATTAAGTCATGCCTTTTCCATCTTAAAACGCTGCACATGATTTTTCCATTGCTTTTCTTCTCAAACAGTAAGTTTAGCCAATGCTTATATTCAATCAAGGCGTAATTATGGCCTTTCGGCTAACCTGGACATGCCCAATGGAAACATAGTATGCGCGCAAAAATTACAGCTTGCCTTTGTCAGACTGTTGTTCAAACTTCGAAAGCTTGACAATGCATCAAATTACCTTAGAATGCTGCATTAAGACCTGGCTCTCTACTCCATAATTTGGTGACATCGCTGTTCACAAAATACCTGAAATAATATACAAAACATTTACCAAAGCTTTGATTTACAGACCCCCAAATCCAATAAGAACGTAACTGAAAAAACTGGACCCCCCCCCCAGGCAATGAAAGACTTCCTCGACCTACAACTCCAGGTTCTAGACGTCAAGCAGCAAATGATTAAATCCACTCGCTACAAAGGCAAAACCCTAGACCTCCTCTTAAAGACGTCACCATAACGCCACTGCAAGGCCTGATTTCCCCTTCAATTGGAAGGTCCACCATGCCATACTGTTCTCCAGTCGGCACACCGCACCTATTCATTATAGTCAACCTAAAAGGCAGGCTGCCTCTTCAGCTTTTTTTTGCGCTGAATGCCTTCCAAAAGGAACTTCTTGACCCCCCGCCCTGGGTTAAGCAGGGGTTATGTGCACTACCCTCTCTGCTGCCTACCGCGCTGTACCTGAGGACTTTTAACCCATCAGCGAGGCCTTTTCCACAAAGCGCAACCTTTTTGATATATATATATATATATATATATATATATATATATATATATATATATATATATATATATATATATATATATATATATATATATATATATATATATAAAAAAATTTTTTTCCAAAAGCGCTCGCTCCAACCACAAACTCCAACCGGATTCGCATAAGAAGACGAGGCAGACCCGACTTGGTGCAATTTAGTTTATTTTCTTACAACGCCACCAACAGCCCTCACTATATATTATATTTTGAACGGGAAACATAACCTAGCACAAATTCACCACAATGAGGATACACCATATATGTGGATACCATCATGTTGACAACAACACACTTCAGAACATCAGAGAGTTCTGTAAATCCATCATCCCAGCTGTGCTATTCCATATAGTTGGGCATCGATGCGTTCACAAGATAATAAACAGTACACATACAGCTATGCACACGTCCCAAAATTGTAGCAGGGAATGGAGAGTTCTGCATATTTGAATTCTAATTCAAAGTCATTGTGCGCGCAAAAGAACATTCGGTTTGATAACCGGACAACATCCCACAGAACATATTAGGGAGCACACGGAGCGCACATACAACGCAGATCAGCTATTCCATGTAGCTGGTTATCAACAGGCTCACAATAGTAACAACCATTATAATAGTTACAACCTTGAACAGAACACATTAGCATGAAAAAAACATTCGCTCAACACAGTTCCGAAAAAGCGCTTTGACGCCTCACCAGGGGTAGTAAGCGCTATATAAAGGCAATTGCAATACAATACAGGTCAGAGGAAGGCAATACACTTGCCAAATGCTATATATGATTTAAAATCAAACCACATGGCTGCAAACACAGCAAAATGTATTTTCCAATTTGTATTTTCCATTTTGTATGTAGACAGCAGCATCTTAATTGCGCTGGGAACGAAAACCACGGTAGAGACCTGGTTCTCTTTCAGTTTAACCCCATTTGAGGATAAACGCTGGGAAATGATAGTTTTCTCTGAACTAGTGGTCGTGATGGGAATGTAAATAAAGGGTTTCTGTTCAGATTTTTAGTGGGTGAAGGTGCAAAAAGAATGAAGGGATTTTCTAAAGTCGGTAAATTGTCAAGGGCAGGATTGAAGTGACAAAATAGTGATGTCAAGAAAACCATACCAATTCTACAAAATAATGTGTACATCTCATAACCTGAATGAGGAAGATCCACAGAATGAGGGTTTCCCTGAAAAATATGAAGTTTGTTTCAGATTAGGATCCCTTCCGAGATTTTTGTCACTACCCAAAGAGATGAAAAGGTCTAAATGATTACAATATGGAATACACTTTCGACTTGCTATACTAAGCTGTGCCACACCAACACTGCAGCGATGTCATTGAACATCTTAATTCCTGACATGAGTGAAGCCGACGAATGTAACTCGCTGAATTATGACGGTAAGAATGAAGGTGTATTGCCTGGCATAGTTTGCTGAGGTGCAGGTGGGCCAAAGAGGCAATTTCGGAATTTGGGGAGAAAAAAATTCAGTCTTCGAAGGAAAAAAAAATAAAAATCTATGTGCTTTTCACATACCCTGAAATCTGCCCATTATGTAGCTTTTAGCTAAGGCGAAGCGTGTTATGATATGCTGCTTGCAGTTCTGTCAACCTTTTGAGAGCTCCACTGCAGCAGGATTCCCGAATGTGACGGAGAACTTGTAACATCTGCAGTTCTATTAATCCAATTTCCCAGTGGCTTACTGGAGCCAAATCATTCTAACCTTCATTCGTCTGTCATCTGCTGTCTGACAATTCCCAAGAGCTGATGTTGGTCGCGTAGGTTCGATATGACTTCTCAGCATCGTGCGTGACGCCGTTTAGTGTAGCATTTGGGTTGTGGTCTGCATAGATCAAATAATTTGAGCAAAGTAGGGCTTCTTACCAACTTCTTGCCCAGTTACAGAGTAAAGTGATCTGTCGGCTTGCTGAAGGGTGCTAGTTTGATGAACATCCTGGGTGCAACTGTGTTCTGATGTGATGACCTTCAATTGGTAGTGTTTTCAAAAACGCCAGATTGCTTGTTTTGAATGCACAAAAATGTGGTAATAGGCATATTTTACTTTTATTATCTTGACTGGTTTTACTGTTATGAAGGTACTGTCTTTATTTTGAAGAGAGGTACATAAAATATACTCCTCTTACAGATGGGAGGGGGGAGGAGCAGTACCAGTGCCTCATGAGAAATAGGCAGCGTGGTCCTTGTGCAACGTGTGGTTTGTGCTCCCAATGAGTGACGGAATAATGACTGAGGTTTTAATCCACAATCCTGTCTGTGTAACGTGGTCGGCTGATTAAGCACTGAATAGAAATGGTAAAAGGGGAGAGTTAATCAATGCTTGGAGAGTACTAACAGCTGTGACGCATTAAAACTAGAACTACAGCTGCAGGGTTTAATCGCACCACCATCTATCCATCTTGAAACTCTGCTCTTCAAGGAAATGCCATGGTGTCCCATCCTCTTTTGGTCTAATCATGGATCGATTCGACAGAATGCCAACAGTATTGAAAGTGACATCCCTCATGTTTTAACCAATGAAGCTGTTGGTATGGACCGCTTGTCCCATCCATAATCCCATAGTTGCTGCTCAAGGGCAAGGAGTGCAAACTACTGAAGCGCAAGTAGTCTCCAAGTGCCACGTTTACTATGTTAGTCCTGCAGTCTTCATGTCCCCAAGACCCGAAGACCAGTGTAGAATGGTCAGTGCTAGGTGAAACCAAAATGCAGATAGTACTAGCCAGTAGCGGCCAGTGTTTGCTATGAGGGGCGGGGGAGGGGGTGGGGGTTGGGCGACATAGGGGTAGCAAAGGCAATGGGTAATATAAATATAAGATTTTAAAAAAATCTTACCATTAGCCAGCCATGCCCCGCGTGTGCTCCTCTGTTCCTTCCTCTTTTCCAGCACATACTCCCAGCCTGCCCTGGGGCCAATCCTGAAGCTGCTCTCACATGAGAGCAGCTTCAAGATTGGCCTGAGTGCTCTCGATTAGTGCTCCAGGACAGACTGGGAGTCTGTGCCTGCTCTCTCCGACCCCAAGCAAAGCAATGCAGCTGGGGTTGGAGAGAGATTCACTGCTTATGAGGGTTTGGCCAGCCTGAGACAGCCGGCCAAACAGTCATGTGCAGTGAAGGGAGTGCACTACCCCTCCCCCTCAGTGGGGCCACCCACAGGCCTCACCCCAAAGACGACAGGAAAGGAGAAATTAAACAAGTGTTTTATTTTTTCTTTCCTGCTATTGGTGGGGAGGCTGGGGAGTAGGAGGGGGGGGGGGGCGACGCTCCACAGCGGACGAGCCGCCTCTGATACTAGCAGCTCCTATCCACTATGAAGCCTAATTGACATGCATGTCTCTAAAGGGTATGGGTTGCCATTTGCTTGATGTTGCCAATTCCAAACTCATCTGCTCTCTGTTCGACAAAAGGAATCCTCAAATGAAACATCTGCCACTGTTGGCTACCTACATTCTAAGAAATATAGATTCCCTTTGACTTAAATATGCAGACCAGTGCTTAGATATTGATTGCCATTAAGATATTGAAATCTTTGGTTAAATTCCCTTACTCAGTTGTTAATGACAGGAGGGAGGAGAGGTGGCTTTCCCTTTGCATGATCTCGGGCTGTCTTTTCACTTGGTCGAAGTAGCGGACGGGCCCTACTGCCCACAGTTATTCTGAGCCAGTCCTCTAAGGTCGACAAAGGCACTGGGTTTATTCTCCTTCGTTTTCGGTCTTCCAAGAGGTGCTTTAATTGATTGATGCCTAGTGTAAATAATAATTTGTCTATATTGTCCTGGTAGGCAGAAGCAAGAGATGAATGATCGTTGTCTACACCTATGGAGGAAGAGGACTGTCTCAAAGACCCTCTATATAGAGGAGCATTTTTAGTCCGTTGAATACAAAAATGGATGCAGAGGAATATAATTCATATTTTGCTTCCTGCCACCTTGGCACTGGGGCAATGGGTCACCCTACTTCAGACAATGGCTGTATTGGACATAAGCAGTTTTTCCTGATCACATGTGAACATTGTTCTAAAAAAATAGTGCACTTCAGTGTCGGGGCTGGTGTGCGAAGCACTGCTCTAGTTATTTTTTCCCTATGAAAGCATATGCCTGCTACTTTTAGACTGCATCATTTTTACTTTTGCTTTTAATCTTTGAACTTCTATTGTATATTCTTTAAAATACAATGCATTGTGCTTTTTCCCAGGTCAGACCTTTTGGCCTTTCCTATGCGTCTTTATATCGACAAAGACAGAATTTGCAGTCTGAAGTTGCTTCTCTTTCAGGTTAAGTGCATCATAGAACAGCAGTATTAAATAATGGCAGCAGACCTGAAGGATGCGTTTTTCCACGTTCTAGTGCATCCAAAATCTAAGCAATAACCTAACTTCTAGAACGCTATGGATCAGATTATGATTGCCAGACACAATGATTGGTTCAGAAAAGATCTTTGGGTAGTGGCACCACAGTGGCTCAGACTGATGCACATACCTAGCCACACTCTGAAGCCTTGTTGAGGAGGGGGTTTCCATCAGTATGTCCAGGCAACACCCGACGTAATGCAACTATTGGAACTGATGTTTCATGATAAATCAGACCTGGTGCAGAATGAATCAAAGCGTCCTTTGACTGTCAGAGTCAAACGTATAACATTTCCATTGAAAGAGGAAATACTCTACTTTAGTAGTGAGCACACCCACAAGATACCAGCAAAGACACACAGGGTTCTGTAAGGATCAAAGACATGTATACAAGTGACTGAGCTAAGATGGAGACAGTGTGCCCTGCTAGAGTGCGTAGTTGATACCAGTGAATTTAGCTTGGTAACTTGGAAGTGGCTCTGACACAATCCACTTTATTGGTTTCCTCACTTAAAGACACAGTACTATCAGTGGAAGTAAAAAAAATATCCTCTTCGACCTGCCTGTGATTGCATATTTTATCACCTGTTTTGTGTTTTAAACTTGTGGTCTTGCCTGCCCATGATTGCTTGCATTTAACGTGTTGAATTGTGGGATTTGCAGTCCAACCTCTGTAGTTTGTCCCTTGATGACAAATCTGTTTTCCCTCCAAATTTCTCCTATGCTCTGTGCGAAGACCTTTATGTTAAAACAGTGCACAATTTTGGTTCACAACCCATCCCCCCCCTGCCTCCTCCCCAGCAACAGGGATATTCTACATCAGAGGGTGCTTCTGTGAGCTGTTTAAACTGTATTTACTGGGGCCTGTGCACTTCGTTTTTTGGTCAGCAGGGGGAGTAAAGTTTTATTCAAACAGTATTGTTAGATTTCGAGTTATTGAAACCTTTACCTGCAGAAGTCCAAAGTGTGGATTGAGCCTGTCTGTCTCCTAGGAGATTCTGAACAGGAGAAGCAGCTTCCAACTCCCTGGCCAGCAAGCCTGGTCTGAGGTCGCTGGGACCTTATATGGTCTGCTAGGGGTTGGCACATGTGTACACTGGTAGTTGTATCTGGTGTTTCTATTGGGTTAGGGTTGATGTCCTCATTGGTTGGGTATTTGAGGGTTCTGATTGGTTACTGGGTCTGTGATTCAATCATTGTAGGGTTGGGACTAGGGTTAGGATTTCTATTGGAAGTAGGGACTAGGGCTTCTTATGTTATTGGTTGGTGGGAGTAGGGTGGGACTAGGGCTAGACCTAGACCTTTAATTGGGAGTAGCTATTTAGGGCTTCTGGTGTGAATGGTCATTGTACTCGTTGTGTGACTGAAAGTAGGTTAGGCTTTCTATTGGAAGTAAGTACTAGAGCTACCTGTACCATTGGCTGTTTGAACTTGGGTTGGGATTACTAGTAGGGCTAGGGACTTTATTGGACGTAGAGATCAGGGTTTTTGAACTGATTAGGTGCTTGGACTAGGGCTAAGATTAGCTGTAAGGTCCTGGTCTCCTATTGGTTCTAGATTTTAGGGCTAGTGTTGTGATTGGATAGTGTTAGGGCTAGGGTTCCCATTGGCCGAAGGAGTAACCTGATTACTATGGCTATAAAAGGCCAGGGTTAGGGCATCTCAGCCCGGGTGTCGAGCCTAAGGGCGGAGAGGACAATGGTAGTTGCTGTTTGAGCCTGTTAAGGGCGAAGAGGACCAGGGCAGCTGCCTTTTTGAGCCTGTTAAGGGCGAGGAGGAGAAGGGCAGTTGCCTGTTTGATTCTGTTGGAGACTGGTCGGGACTAGGGCCAGAAATGCTGCCCTTTTTCTCATTTTGCAATACCCAGCCCACACCATCCACAAATAGAGCAACACACTCGCAACAAATGTACACCACGCACAACACTATGCACAGATTAACGTACCAGCCTGCACTACACACCCAACCAAACCACATCTACACACTCAACTATCCCAACTCCCACATATATCCACCATCACCCACAAACAGTACACAACTGTATCCTATACCACTAATCAATACTCATCACTAACACAACACTATACATAACTACATCCCATTCAGACACTCTCCCTGCTGTAATTACACCTAACAGACCTTCCATCAGTTGTCCAACAAACACCCTCCTCTCCCTTCTACCATAATAACACTAACCCACAACACACACACTACACATCACCACACTTTGTAACTCTTGCAACAAACCAATCTAAGATAAACACTCTCACCTCTACTTCATTCCCTCCTGCACACAACATACACTCTACTCATAAACACATCACCACCCCCTCTACGTCACAACCTCCTCTCACAAACAATACTACACAACCAAATCCAGTGCATGAAACATATATACATCAGCACCCCTTTTCACTACACTTCAAAAGTAAAACATAATCACACACCAGCACAACAAGATCTTCAGAGCACAACACCTCATAATACTTACTATCACAAAATACATAACATTGACAAATCCCACCATACAAGAAAAAAAACATGGGTGGCACATCCTTCTCTGTTCAAGCAGCCTAACTATGGAACTCTTTACCCCCCCAATAGAAGATCCACTGACAACCACCTTATCTTCAGAAAACTATTCAAGATTTGGCTCTTCCCCACATAAGCACCATACGGTAACAGACATTTACAGCATATCCCTCTGTATATAATCATTTGTTTTCACTATAGATATGTACCTATCTTTGTGTATTACTTTATAAAAAATTTAAAATAATTATGTTAAGAGAAAAAAATTATTATATTAATCAATAAATAAAAAACATCCTTGGTCTACATGTACATACTTCCATTGTGCATCTATGTACCTTCCATGTACTTGGATCTGTGTGGCTGTTACTTTTCTCCTGAAAAAGCATATCCAATGAACTACCCTATTTCTCATCCTGTGCCTCTATCAATATATTTAATCTAAATATACTTACTTCCTTTATATATCTATGTACTTTCAATGTACTTATGGATCTATATTTATCACTTTCTTCTAATTTAGCATTTCCAATGAACTAGCGAATTTCTCAGCCTATACCTCGCTCAATATATCTTCTAGCCCAACCTTCTGACTCATCTCAAACTTCTTTCTACTACTCCTTCCAATGCCCTACCCTATCTCTCATCCTATACATCTATCAATATATCCTCTACATACACTCTCATTTATCCTAAACCCCATACCACTACTATGATCGCCAAAATAACCCTTTCTAGACTCTCCCCTGCTCTACCCCTCCTTGCATCATCTGACACTTCTTTTTACTACACCGATCCCCTAAAACAAACCTTTCTAATCTCTCCCCTCTGACTCCTCCCCTCCAACTCCCTTTTAATCATCCAAAAGCCTCTTCTTACTGCTAAGACCTAAAAAAAAAAATCACTCTTTATCCCTCCACTATTCTTTTCAATCAAAATTAACAGACTAACATGTTCACTTCTCAAATTCCATTTTCAACTATACTAATATACTGCCCAAATAACTGAATAACATATCCACTAGTCAAATGACTTCATATTTTTTACTATACTAATTTTCAACACTAATCCTTTATGGGTTCCGGATGGCGTGCTACTCGCCAGAAAAGCACTTCAACACCCATCAGGGGTAACAAGTGCTTTATAAATGCAAATCTTTCTTCCCCTTTTATCCCGCCGCTATCCTTCTCACTCCAAGTAACAGACTAATATCCACCACTGAAATTACCTCATATTTCACCATATTAATTCACCACTAATCCTATATAGGCTTCCTGAATAGCGTGCGTCAACAAGTGATAAATACAAACCTTTGTCCTCCTCTATCCTTCTGCTATCATTCCAAATCCAAATAACTGACTAACCTATCCACCACTTAAAATGTACTTGCATGTTTCACTATACTAATTCAACACTAATCCTCTATGGGTCCCGGAGTAGCTTGCTACCCGCTGAAAAAACGCTTTGACGCCTCGCCGGGGCTAGTAAGCGATTATATAAATGCAATTACAATACAATACAATATATATGCAGCAAAACATTTGGGTGCATCACACCACCTTTGTTGGGTTGGTCGGTATATTGATCCAGACTTCTAAGCAAAAGCTGCACTGACTGGGCCTTAAAACGGAACATTGATAGGCAGATCATGTCCCTGGAGGAGAATGACTTTGCAGACACTTTAAAACAACTGTGCTGGGTGACATTTAAAAAACTGATCCTTGATGCAATGTACAGTGGTTGTGGACTTCAAACTGTGGACGGATTGCCCAATGAGACTTGACATCCAAGTGCTTACAGAAACATCCATACGACTAATGTGCTTTTGATGAAGGGTAACAGATTTTTTTTTTTATTCTCACAATGAGTATAGTGCAGATTTATGCAAAATCTGTTGCTAACAATTCATTAAAATATAGACTGTTTGGGATGGCTCCACCCAGAAGATTCCTACTGTCACACCAAATGTTGTTGGTTGTTTTATGTATCATTTGTCGTTGACCCTACACGGCACTCGTCTGCCTTTTGGCTAGATTCAATTCAATTCAATTCAAGTAAGCTTTATTTCGGTTTTTGAGTTTAAATCATAAAAGCAGCAAAAAGAAATACATACATGTATATAAAAATCAACAGTTCATTACAATGTTGAGAGCGGATATTTAAAGCAAACTAAAACCAATCTAGTGAAAAATAAAAAACGCATGGTAGACAGAGTCCCCTTTCACCAAGTGTTATAGTTCAATGTTCTGTGGCCAGGGTAAAAATCAAACAAGTCCCAAATAGAAATAGGGCCATCTCCAATTTTGGGCTGGGAAAATCTTAAAAATGGGACAATGTTCCTGTGTTTGAATTTGATTAGTATCGGGTCTCCCGGAATGTCTTTGGGCAACATCCCTAGCCATCCCACTCTCCTGACGCTCAGGATTCCGCCATCTAGGTCAGGTGGCAGCGGTCTGTTATTGAGCCAAAAGATGGCTTTATTCAGCAGATCCTGGCTTGTTTCATGTTTGTCCTGACTAAGTTCAGGGACCCCGGAGAGAATAGTCACATAGGGGGCGGCTTCAGGGGGTAAATTCATTCGGTGTCTTCTTTCTTGAGGGAGCCTAAGGGCTTTAAGAGGGGGGCGAGTGGGCTTAGAAGTAACTTTACTGCCGCTTAGGATGGGTGTGCTGAGAGAAGGATCAATTGTTCGTTCTTTCCTGTGTTCGATGGACTTGGGGTTCACAAGGTTAGTAGAGAGGGTAGGACGAGAGGGAAGGGCAGTATTTACAGGTGATGGTAGAATCCTTTGTACTATTTGTTCAACATCAGACAACCTATTTCCCAGATCCTGAATTTTTGAGAGCAAAAACAACCATATACATACATAGACTTTACCTCCTAGCAAGTACTTGCTTTGCTCACTATTTTACATATCAAAAGTACACCATCACCATACATTCATTCTTTATCTCATAGTCACGTTTTATACAGGAAGCAATTGATTTAGTTGTAGCACTGCTGCAAGATTTCAAAAAAATGTTTTAGTCGACTCTAAGAGTCCAAACTATTGGCTATGCTAATGTTTGTTTTCAATTGGCGCTTGATAGGGTACATAAGACCCCCCTCCATCGTAAAGGTGGGAAATCTGACTCTATACGTGTTTCCTCTTCTCCCCCGCCTCATCTCCAACACGCTCTTGGCACAACTACTGCAATTTAGCTCCTTCCCCTGCTCTCCTTGATGACTGTAGCCCCTTGCACCTTCCTCTCTTCCGTCATCCTAGCAGAAGTGGTACTTGTTTCCTGCAGCGTTACTCTTCGTTCCCACAGTGATTTCACCTTCTTCCAGCTCCCTGCCTTCAATGTCTTGCTGCCACTTTCTTTCACAAACCCCCTCCCCCGAACTACAACACCATGGAACACCAACCATCTCGCATCTATTAAGCACCACAGCCACTCTACCACCTCAACTACCTTGAACAGTTACCATAACCAGCAACCGCACAGTCTCACACAAACTCCACTTAACCATGCTTCGCTTTCCTGCCTCTTCCTCCTTTCCTTCTCCTCTCTTTAAGACTCCTCCCACCTCATCCCTCTTAATACCCTTCAGATTCTGTTTCCACACCCAAAATTCATTCTACTTCCTCTCCTCACACCCTCTCCCTTTTCCTCATTTGCCATATTTTTTGCATATCCTTTACACTTTAATCTTACTGGTCTATTGCTCATCACTCCCCCACTCTTCCTTTCCCCTAAAAACTAACAGTTGCTCACTTCCTTCTCCCTCGATCCTTCTTCCTTTTACCACCTCCTATTCGCCATGCATCATTGTCCTTTTCAATCGCATCCTGCCCTATTCGCACCTCTCCATCCTCCTCTCGCCATTCTCAAACTTCCCCGTTTTTACCTCTCCATGCCCTTTCCTCCTTACCTTGTTCCATCTCTCTCATTCGCTCCCTCAAGTACCCAATTCTCCACACCAAGGTTCCCATGCTTCTTCCACCCTCAACCTACTCTGCGAAGAAACTGGAACAAAATCACCATCGACCAGATCTCCACATCGCTTCTTCAAAACCCCCCTGCCTATACGTCGAACCCTAACCAAGCAGCCATTAACCTCACACAATGGCTAACCAACAGCGCCGACAACCTAGCACCCCTGAAAAAACGTCAAATCAAGCTAGGCAGCAAAAACGCCCCCTGGTTCAACGATGACCTTAAGAATTCCAAGAAACTCTATCGCTCCCTTGAGAGAGCCTGGAAAAAAGACCCAAACACTAGCACCAGGGACGCCTTCAAAAATGCCACCCCTTTACACCACCAACTGATCCGGACTGCCAAGAAATCCGCATTCAAAGACAGACTAGACCACAATGCCCACAACAGCAAGGAACTATTCAACATTGTCAAAAAGTTTACCAACCCCACCGCCAACTCCAACAACATCACTCCCTCTCAAATCCTTTGCGATTTTGTCGTGGAAGAATGAAGCTAGGGAGTCGCAAACATCCACAACAGCTTCGACAACCAATCCGGAGACCAACCCACCCAACCTACTTCTAAACATAAACCCCCTTTGAACATCCTTTACCACTGGAACCCAATCTCCACTGAGGACAGCATTCGCCTGATGAACTCCATCCACTCTGGATCCCCCACAGACCCATGTCCCCACCACATCTTCAACAAAGCTGACTCCATCATAGCACCCCACCTCCGAGACGTCATCAACTGCTCCATCAACTCCGCCACCTTCCCGGAAAGCTGGAAACACGCGGAACTCAGCGCCCTTTGAAAAAACCCACAGCAGACCCCACCGATCTCAAAAACTACCGCCCCATCTCGCTCCTACCTTTCCCGGCCAAAGTCCTCGAGAAAGCCGTCAACAACCAGCTCGCCGCCTTCCTCTAAACCCACAAATCCCTCGACTTCTCACAGTCCGGCTTCCGAGCCAAACACAGTACTTAGACCGCACTCATCGCAGCAACAGATGACATTCGAACACTACTGGACAATGGAGACAGTCGCCCTCATCCTCCTCGACCTCTCCGCAGCCTTCGACACAGTCTGCCACAGCACCCTTATACAACGCCTCAACAACATCGGAATCCAAGGGAAAGCACTGGACTGGATCACCTCGTTCCTGGCCGGAAGAACTCGGAGAGTCCGCCTCCCACCGTTTAAGTCAGAAGCCACTGAAGTCATCTGCGGCGTGCCACAAGGATCTTCACTCAGCCCCACTCTCTTCAACGTATACATGAGCCCCCTCGCGACCATCGCACGCCAACACAACCTCAACATCATCTCCTACACTGATGACACTCAACTGATCCTCTCACTCACCAAAGACCCTAACACCGCCAAAAACAACCTACATGAAGGAATAAAAGAAGTAGCTGAGTGGATGAATCACAGCCGTCTTAAACTAAATTCAGACAAAACAGAAGTCCTCATCTTAGGTACTTCCCCCTCCGCCTGGGACGACATTTGGTGGCCAGCGGCCCTTGGAAAAACACGCACCCCAACGGACCACGCACGGAACCTGGGCGTCATCCTGGACTCCTCCCTCTCGATGACCAGACAAGTCAACGTCGTTTCATCATCATGCTTCAACATTCTTCGCATGCTCAAAAAAACATTTCGCTGGATCCCCACCGAAACTAGGAAAACGGTCACCCACGCATTGGTTAAAAGCCGCCTGGACTAAGGAAACACCCTATACGCCGGTACCACCGCAAAACTTCATCCAAAACGCTGCAGCAAGACTCATACTAGACATCCCGCGCAAAAACCACATTTCCAGTCACCTGAAAGACCTCCACTGGCTCCCTGTCAATAAGAGGATAACGTTTCATCTCCTCACCCATGCACACAAAGCACTCTATGAACTTGGACCCGAATGCCTCAACACGTGACTTTCCTTCTACACCCCCTCCCGCCAACTACGCTCTTCCAACCAAGCCCTCGCCGCTGTTCCACGCATCAACAAAACCACCATGGGAGGAAGATCCTTCTCCTACCTAGCGGCTAAAACCTGGAACTCCCTTCCCATTCACCTCCGCCTTACTCAAAACCACCTAGCCTTCAGAAAGCAACTTAAAACCTGGATATTCGACAAGTAATTCACCACCCCTCCTCAAGCGCCTTGAGACCCTCTGGGTATGTAGTGCGCTATATAAATTATTTGACTTGACTTGACTTCCTCTATCCTCTACACATTCCTTGCTCTCCTCCTTTCTCTCCCCTCTCTCCAGTGTTTATTTTCCTCGCCATAACCTACCACAGATCACCTTTGTGGCTTCCTCAATTTTGTAGGCTAAAAGTGTAATGAAAATATTTAAACCCAACATGAGAAGCTATGTTTCCATGTCCAGCATCACTTGCATGGGCACTTTCTCCTTACATTCATTCCAGTTTGGACAGGTTTGTGTAGGGAGCATTTCATGAATAAACACACTTGAATCAACAAGTCACGGTCTTGTTCATATTTCAGAAAGGAGAACCAGGCTTATGAGTACATCTGCACTGTTAAGCTGGACCTAATGTAGAAAATAGTCAAAAAAATATGACTGGGGCAACATACTGTAGGTCTGTTTCCCCCATGAAGCTAAAATGTTTTGAAACCTATTTCAATGGGGCTCATAACGGCTTATGAAAATGCCAATATTTTTACATTAGCCCCATACCAAATATTCTAATTCACTTTTACCTGTAAAGTTAAGAAAAATTCCTTATAGTGAATGTACATTTTGGAGAACCTTTGTAAAAGATACTCTTTTTACTGTTTGGGTTGTTTGGATGTACTTGTTTGTGATTCTTTTGCAGTTGTGCTAATTTGTGGTCATTTTTGAGGTGGTAAATGAAGGAAACGTACCCGTTCTGCAGAGTCAACCCAGATTTATCGACTTTTACTGTACCCTTTATTCTGCTGGCTGTAGAACTCTGTGCACTTTTCCCCTGCTAACCAGCAGTAAAGGGCCTGTACCTCTCCTTTTAACATGGTGAAATTGGCATACCCCTGGTTGGCATATTTAACTTACCTGTAAGTTACTAGTATATGGTGCAAATGGTAAATGTCACTAGTGGACTACAGCATTCATTGTGCCATCCACCACAATGATAGTGGCAGCATGACTGCAGGCCCACTATTTGTTGCCTGACTGTTGCAGTTTTATACTGCATATTCGAGTTGTCAAAATAACCCCTTTTGACAGGTCAAAATCTTCCTTTTAAATATTTTAGTCTTCAGTAAGTGGTTCTTATTTCCATTAAAGCAGGGTGTATGGTATATTGCCCATAAGACAGTGTGCTTTGGTATTTCAATGTAGGACGTTTATGAATTTACTGTTAAACGTCCTTGCAGTGACAAAGCCCCAAACGCTATTTTCACTCTGTCTGTTCCATAAGAAAACGTTGGGTTACGTAACATTTAATAATGCTAATTTTGGTTAGGAAACAGCTAGTGTCATTTTGGTGATTAACTGGCAATTCAAACATTTGTTTTGGGATTTTTTGTGTGCATTTTGACCTTTAATGTTTTGGGACTGCATAAATACTTAACACATTGCTTCTAAACTAATCTGGTCTGCTCTGTGCCTTTGATACCAGGGGTTGGAGCTCAGTTTTTCATTTATTCATAAATCGTTATTTGTTTATTAAAATTATCATAGGAGTACAAAGTGAAAGCCAGTATCTGGTTCATAGTTAATAAATAGCAGACAATATTACTCATAATACTATAGACACAAGATCAGTAAGTCGGGTCTCGATCTCCTGGACACCAAAACTGCTCACAAGATGGATAAAACAGTAACAACTTAATTGGTGGGAAGCGTCTGAAGATATATCAAAGCTGGCCTAACTTGGTTAAAATTCAATGATTTCAGCATTGTTATTAAAAATCCCTCCCTCCCTCCCTCAGCCAGCAAAAGTAAGAGCAAAACACTATAAAATTCAGCGTGTCCTGTGGAGGTTTATATTCTAAGTCGCAGGGTACCCTTTTCTCAGTCCGTGCCCACCCACATGGAGATGCCAAGAGATGATGCAGTTGGTTGAACCTAAACCTGGACAATAAAAACCTATCCTGCTATGAGTAAACTGTAACAAGATATGCTCTATTCCCTGAACGTTTAACAGTATGAAACTCCAAACTGATGTTTTCTGAGCTCTAAACACTCTCTCCAGACGAGCCTTCTAAAACAACCTTTTAACACACCCTAGCTCATGCATGGAGAGGGAAGAGCGGTACTCCAAATATTGGGCCTACATATGAGAGTAAAAGCTTCCTTAACTTGGGTTATCCAGGTTATTCTGTGTGCCCGGTCAAGAGTCAAACAGTGCGCAAGGATCAATCAGTTTCTCTTCAGCTCAGCTCTACTCCAGATCTCAGTCCAGCACAGAAGCAGGCTTAGGGATATCCAGTCCGACACTTGTGCAAGCCCAAGCTCCACCTCCATGGAAAAAGCTGGAATAGAGTGTGGAGCCTTTTGAATCTTGCATAGAAAGCTATTCTTATCCATTTGAATCTGATCCACCTTGGCATACTCCCATACATTGCTGCCATATTGAAGCTGTGAAATATATTTGGCATGATTAATTTTTAAAATGTCCCTGGGCACACTAGAGCCCAACCTGTGTGTGAAACTAAACACTGGCCCATGGTTTAAACAAACTCTGATCTTTTTGCCTCAACCAATGGTTTAAAACACCCAAGTAAGGATACACCATGACTTTACCCAGGGTAGAAGTAGCAACCTTAACACCTTGGCTGCTAGGCGTTTTCCCCCCCCGGTGCTGGGATCTCAGATTTACCATTGTTCATGACGAGCTCAGCTCGTCATCAGCACAGCTCAACTGTGCATCATGACGAGCTGAGCTCGTCATGAGCATCGAAAGGGAGGTCTTGCTACTTGTTGATTTAGGACCCACAACTATCATGATTGACTTCGAGAAATCGACCATCAAATCTAGGTTCTCCATAAAAGACACATACCTGGCCAAGAATAAATTCAACAGTTGTGCGGTTCAGGCCATAAGGACTGAGTCACCTGCACATAAAGAAAGGTAGGGGATCTATCACCAACCTTGGGGCACTCTGCCGAAGCAGATAATAGTGCTGACTCTAGCCCATTCACATACAAAGCAAACAAAAAAAAGGAGCAAGTATGCATCCTTGACGAATGCCAAAGCTTGTCTGGATTGAGCGAGTACAGGCGGTGCTCTGAGAGAAACTAGTCAACAGGAGATGATGGACGGAACTCTGAACATTTTCAGAGAGACTCGCCCAGTCACAGATCTGGGTTGAATCCATCATCGCTCTGTAGCTCACTCCCCGACCCCAGTTCAGACCCAGCTATATGCAAATCAATCTTGACCCTGTGCCTTACAGGAACAGTCCAGCCCAAACCCAGCCCAAACTACCAAGCCAGGTTTTCCCATGACCAAAAACCAGCATCCTGGGACAGGTTTCGGGGTCACACCCCTCATCAACCAGGCTATCTTGAACCCAGTGGCAAAGTGAGCGAGGGATCCTGGTCTGGGCATACCCTGCCAACTTGGGGCAGACAAGCAAACACAAGGAGATGGTGGAATCCATCATCTTTCTTTTGCTCACTTCACCTCAGATCAGGCCAAGCTATATGCAAATCAGTCTTGACCCTGTGCCTTGTGGGAATAGTCCAGCCCGAACTGCCAAGCCAGGAATTCCCTGGGCTGGAAAAAACATCCTGGGACCGGTTTTGGGGTAACCCAGTCCATCAATTGTGGTGTTTTTGCTAGTGGCTAAAAGAGCCACAATGCTAGAATCCACCCCATCTCGCTGGGCAAAGCCCAGAGTTTCACTCTGTTTACCCTGTCGAATGCAGACATCTGGTCCATAAATAATGCAAGTATTCAGACCCAGCCGCCATATATTTATTAATGATTAAATGAAGGTTCAAGCATTGGTCTGAGGTGGACCTCCCCGCCCTAAAACCATATTAAACATCGCTCAGAATGTGTTCTTCTGCCCAATCGTCCAGCCTATTTAAAATCACTCTCCCCAGAACCTTGACTGTTGTGTCCAATAGCGATATTGGTCGATATAAACTTGTGGGTTGTCTTGGTCCCCCCTTTTTAAAAAAAAAATTGAAAGTCACAGCAGTAGAGCAGGACGGTAACATCCTCTCCCGGGCAGCTGCATTCAGGATCTGGGTTAAGAGTGGAGCAGAGACCTCTATATTCGCTTTAAACCGATTTGGCGGAATACTTTTAGGACCGGAGGCCTTATTACTTGTCAGGGCAAGAATGCAATGTCTAACTTTATCAAAGGTAAAGACCACAGGGTTACCGGCTTCAATTAATCCAGGAGGAATGTTATCTTCCCCTGGCTATAAACACCTTCTAAATGACCAACCCACTACTGTTCTGAAATGTGATGGCATAAGAGCAGGTCAGAGCCCTCAGCAAAGCAAGGCCTGTTGACCACTTTCCAGAGAGCATTCCACCCCCCTCCTTCACAAGCTTGGCAAAGCAGCACCCTGGCTAGTTCCTGCAGATTAGGTTTTCAGGTAATTTGAGCCTGTTTATACCCCCCTGCAGTATTTAACTAATTGCCTATCCCTCGGTGACTACTTCAGGCCACCTTCAGGTGACTTATTGTCTCGATCAGTCCCTATCATACCATATAGGGTTTTCCAAAACCTGACTGCTAGAAACTGTAAGTCATTAGTTTAAGAACCTGAGGCTATGCCTTTAAAAGCTACCAAGATCTCCCTACCCCCTGCATCACTGCCAAGACCAATTTTGATCTGTGGAGAGCAAATTGCAAAGAGGGAAGCTTGGAGGCACTGGGGGTCCAACTGAGACCATTTTGGCCTTCTCCCCTGGTCAACCACTGAGAGCCTTGTTAGAGCCCCCCCCCCCCCCCCCCCCCCCTTGCTGTGGTTGAGGGTCCTTAGCAACATCCACAGTTAAAGGATTGTGGTCACTAAAAGGGCTAAAAATTATGTTAAAATGGGAGATCAACCAGTATAATGTGGCCGAAACAAATCTAAAATCAAATGACCTACAACCACTCCGCTTAAAGATCAGACAGATTGCAGGATTCAAAGAGTTCACTAGTTTATCCATAGTAAAGACCAAGTTATGAGAATCTAGGATCTCCTTGAGCTCCCGGCCTTCATGTGAATGTACAAAGTGTAACCCTTCTCTCAGCAGACAACTACAATTTAAGGCGTCACCATCTTGAAGGCGGTGGGGGGTTACATAAACAACAATTAAAATCACCGGCAAGAAAGAATAAATCTTGCCCATCACCCTTACCTGAGATAGAACTCAAGGCACGGTCCAGGTGAGAAACACCACAGGGCCCAAAACAATTACGCTTGCTATTGTAAAAGTGAATTAACACCAATGATAAACAGCCTGATAGTGATAACCGTACCCACTGCATAGAGTGCATCTGCCAGTAGAGGTCAGAGATATAACCACTCAATTCCACTGTAGCAAACATGATTAATCCTCCTTTGCCCTGCCCGCCATTGAGGGTACAGTGGGTTCAAAGTAAGTACTATATCCCTCAAGAGAAATTATTTTTGATTTCCAGGTTTCTTGGAGACAAATTATATGGGAAGATTTCATTAATTGCACACACCTGGGATGAATAAACTTAGATGATAGACCCTCAATATTCCATAACAACAAGGTGCATCCCTTTATAGATTGAGAAGGTGGCTGCCACGGGGGGGGCACAAAGTTGGGGCACAAAGTTGGGGAGAGTCACATGAATCCAGTCACTCACAGGACTCCAAACTACTCAAGGGTAGAAATCTGTTGGAGAGGGGTAGAGGAGGGGGGCGGTCCTAATACAGGGCACTCATTGACTGATTGGCACAGCCCTAAAAACGAGATGAGAATCTAATGAACGAGCTGAACTCTACAGCATATAAAAAAATCCCAGAGGGAGGGCAACTATCCCTGTTGTGACTAATGTTGGTTGGGGCAGCTGCAAGGAATTCACCCACTTGGCAAGGGTTATTAAAATTGACCATCACGCAGTCGCCCTCCCATGGTTTCCTATCCTTGCCTACCCACTTTACTATGCGGTCCATGATGATGGAGTCCACCAACTCCCTGCTATAAGATAAATGTGAGCTAAGCCAATGCACTACCTTGTCATGGGATGCAGGCTACCCCCCTTATTGCCCAGGGAAACAACTGCCCCCAGAATTACGCTGCCATACCCGGTCCTTGGTACAAAACAGGGATAAGGCCTGCTTCAACAGTAACCGGTTTTGACTCAAACCCTCTCCCTGGGCAGATAGAATAGAGTGGAACCCTGCTCCTGACAATCCCCCCACCTCTGACTCGCCTTGTTCGTAGAGGATAATAACTGTGAGACCCCGTCTTCAATATGGGAAAGCCTCACAAGAATTGGATCAAATGTATTATTTAGCAGTGACTCAAAATCACTGAGAAACATACCCGAGGAAAAATCAAACCCCAGCCCCCCTCTCCCCTCCAACCCCCCCCCCCCCCCCCCGGCTTTCCACAACAGATTGGTTAGTAATGGATCGACAAGCCGGATTAGCCTCAACGGGAGGCTGGGCAGAGGCACACGTTTTCTGTCTCCGCTTGTGCCTCGGGATGATAACCAGGGTGGCCGAGATGATCAACAAATATCCATGGTAAGGATAATTCTATTTAGTGACTTTGAGACTTCACCCTGATGAGGGTTGTGATTGTTCATTGAGGTGGGTAGTTTCCTCACTCCAAATCTAATTTCTTTTGGAAAATTTTTCTTCAAGAATAACAGTCTCTTCTGTCTTCGAGCTCCAAGGTTTAAGTGAAGGGGAGTTTAACTTGGATTTTATTATAGTGTTCTCTATTCTGCATTCTGGTAATTTAAATCGCAACTGTATGAAACCAAAAAGGATGATGCTTTGCCTCTTTCAGATGGTTTTTGTTGGGATCTGTGTTTGCTACATAGGTTCAGCTTATTCTGCAATCAATCTGAACTAAAGTGAACTCCTCACAGCCAGCTTGTTTTGTGGGCATCTATGAAGGCGTTGGTGCTGGTTGTATTGGAGGCTCGTTTACAATCTGTTAAGTTTGTTGAATGTTCTTTAATAGCATTTATAAATTGTTGTTTTTTCACCTAGAAAGATCTGATGTACATTTTGTATTTTATTTTGTATTTCTTTAGCTGGAGAACGTTGGGAATTTCATTCGGGCAATCCAAGAGTACGGAATGAAGCCTCATGATATATTTGAAGCTAATGATCTCTTTGAGAACGGCAACATGACCCAAGTGCAGACCTCTCTAGTGTCCCTGGCAAGTTTGGTATGTACTTAATAATAATTTTACCTTTTGTTTGCCTTTCTCCTGAGGTTGCATAGTGTGTACATTGAGGTAGGATGTACAAGTGTAACCAAATATTTGGCATAACCAGGCCTAGTTTACATCAAGTGATTCAGAGTTTAAATTATTTATTGGAAAGGTAATATATTCAAGGTAGCATGGCGTTTTGAAGAAGTGATGAATATCTGTTATAGTGGGTTTCTACCTATATCATTAAAGAGGCTAAAAAAGTGCCTACACTTGAGTAGCAAGATGGCAGTCGTAAATGAATGTGCCAGATTCCAGGCAAAGCGTCTAATACAGAAACAAAACCCTAAGACTGGCATGAAGAGATTGCATGGTCAAATGGAGGTTTCTCGAGGAGCAACTCTTAAGGTATAATTTTTTTGGGTGTTTCATTCACAGGCATAGTGTCATCTTATGAGATATTCAGTTCTTGGTCCCCTATGTATCCTCCCTCCTGCAAGAAAAGCCTCCTATGGGATTTTGGGGGAGACTTCTACATTTTAGTGTCAAAATATAAAGAGCGGCCATTTGCAGTAGCTTTTTAGGTACTGACTTTTCCCATCTTTTCTACTTCAAGTCCTGAAGCGGATTGATGCCTCTGTATTCTTTCTTGTTAGGTGGTAGCTACTAAGGGCTGCTGAGCTCAGTCTAGATATTATTTGTAAAACAGCCGAAAAGCATCTGCTCAAAAAGCAGCCCTGAGAACCTCCTGGACCGACTATTTTGCTCTTTTTGTTCCCCATGTCCATAAGGATTGTCCCTTATGCAGTCTTTCCAAAGCCTCTCCTAGTAACCAGGGATGTGGAGCCTGTGATTCTCTATGCAATTTAAAAGGGTTTTTGTTTGGGAATACATTTATTTTAAGTCCAGCATTTGGTTGTTGAACTCCATATGGAATCCTAGCTTCTGCTGGAGCCAGTTACCTTTTCATGGGTTGCGGCCTCTGTTATGTAAGGGGGTAGGGGTGGGCCAGGGCTGCTTTTCTCTTGAGGACTTGAAATGGGTGGTGAGTAGTTGTGGATAAGGTTTCATCACCCGTTTTCTCACTGAAAGGTTTTCAAGGTAGTGGCTGGGCCTGCTTTCTTTACTCAATGGACTTAAGCTAGCTTTTATTATCTTGACCTACTTGGGTCTCATCAGTTAGTATATCTTGAGTCCTATGGCACAGTAAGCACGGGACCTACATCGGACGCCACATCTAGGACACAACCTGCAACGACACCAAAGTTATGGATGGATGGAATGCTTGAAATAAGCTCAGCCACTGGCAAGGTTATGCCAAGACGTGTGTCCTGTGCGCGCCATAACTCTGGCAACAAGTTCCACCTGACAGATGAGACACAATCCGGACAAAACTAGACTTGGGTTGCTTGACTTCCTGTTCAGAAAAGATCTAGCTTGGCAGTTCGAACAGGGCTGTTCCTGTTAGAGCACGGTAAAGAGTGATTTGCATATGACTGGGTTGGAACTAAGGTGGCATGGTGGGCAAAAGAAAGATGGAGTGCTAACACTAGCCATTTCTAGTGGTTAGACTTATTGCAAGCATTCCTCCGCTATCATTTTTTGTGTTTGACCATGCTAATCTATTTAACAATACATTGTAGCCCTACAAATGCGTTACAAATGTATGCTGCATAATGTCTGACATTATGAACCAGCAACGTAAGTCCTAGTTGCTTTGGTAAGTTGCATGTCATACATTTTGAATAACAGAAGGGCTGATTCAGCCCATCAGTTTCCCAGAGTTGGTAAATTGAATGCCATTATATTGTGTGATTGTACCATAAAGTATTTAAAGCACTAAACTGCAAAAGTGAGCTGTGCAGAGCTATATAAAAATTAACATGCAACAAGGCTGTTAAGACTATGATGTCTAAGAACTGCACAGTTATTTTGCATCAAGATAAATATGAAACGCACTCTGCCAGGATGATAGGTCTTTGAAATCAGCAGGTACTGCAAAGATATAATATTCCTTGCAACTTCACCAGAGATGAAAAGCTTTTTTTAAAGTGGAATACAGGTTCTTCACGTGCTTGACCCTGGGGTCTGTAATACCATTTAGTTTCCTTGTTTTCAGCAGTCTGTAAACGGCAGAGGTGAGCAAGTAGTGTCTCTCGACTACTACCATCCACCCCGAGAACAAGTAGTCAGTCATTCCTCCCCCCCCCAAATCGGAACAAGTAGTCTGTCCGCCGACCTCTCCCAGCAACGCCCCCACCCCCCCGGGCTCTTACCTGCACCGGGTGGCAAACTTGGGGGGCACCCCGGTTAGCAGTAGATCTAGGCGCACCACTGCTCCGCCGGATGCCTACCTTGTCCAACATTTTCTTTAGAATGCATGTAGGCCAGATCCTTTGTGTAGCTCTTTATTGGTTTAACGTGCCTTCATAGTTGTGTGTGGTAGGAATTTATAGGAGATATTTTAGTACTAAACGTTTCAGTCTATTTTATTTGTGCATGCCTTCATCCAAGTCTTGATCGCTTTGACCTGCCGTAAATGTTGCGGGAGAAAAATGTCAGCAACAGAATGCTTCTCATCCTGCTCAATATGTAGTACAAGATTTGGTGCAAAGGGGGGCATATATGAAGATTGAAGTCTATCCATGAGAGGTCCTCAAAGAGGAGTGCACCAACAAACCAGTCTGCGTGGGTCAGTACTGGCATGACACTGCTCCACCTCCTCCAATAATGCTTTAACCAAGATCTCTTGACTCGGAGTGAATGCTTTGATTTGTTCTGCATTCCGTCCATCAGTTGTCTCTTTTCCTTTCCCACCTCGAGTGAGATGAGTTTCTAAATGGCCACTGTACAAGTAGATTCATCTGGTAACTGGCCCAACACTATCTTAGTCACCTTTCCAGAAAAACCTAGTAACCATAAATTCCAGTCTACTACATTATTTGCTTTCAGTAATACAAGAACTGCAAACACTAGCATTTCTGATGAACAAAACTGGTCATTTTATAATTTATCTTGCTCTGTATGAGATTTTGGGAGAGGATCTCTGCTGGAACTTTTGTCAAATGTACCAACATTAAAACAGCGGTGTCTACTCCATCTGCTCTTTAATTTAAGTGACTTTTCCCATCGATATTGTACATATTCTTTCAGTTTCGATGTCTATTTAGCACACACTCTATTTAAATCACCGGGTTTATCACACATGCACAAATAAATCTACAAGAAGCATCAGAATTGTCTATATTTAGGATTCGATTCCTAAAACAAAGGGTGCAGTGTTCTGGAGAGATCGGATTGAAATCTGGTAATGTTCTCTACACATACACACCCCATACTTAACTTTCTTTGAAACAATGTTAGAAGAAAAGGTGATTTCTTCTTTAATTTAAAAAGTATTGGCAGGATAGCGCTTTCCATTCTGAGCAGCAACAGTGTGGCACTGTTGAGGGAGAAAATGGCAGTCATTACTTTAACATGCTGAGCATGTGAAATTGTTAGGTGCACGTTCCCCTAAGTTTTACAAAAGAATTGGGTAATTCTGAATTTCCTGTCTTGTTTTTAGGTTGAGCCTAGGCAGGGCGCATGCGCTGTCTTCGAGACATGATGTATTCACTATAAGGGCTTCAAGCCTACCCACAAGCTTGTAATTGGCTGGTTCCATGGTCACCCCTTTATCTTGATTTCTATTTGTTTATGGCATGCATTTGGCATGCCTCCTTTAGTGTTTCTCTCCTTGAGAGCAGCGACCAAGTACAATGTCCCTCCACTTGTTAACATTATAGCAGTTTCTGTGGAACTTTTTTGTTTGCAAAGGGATTGAAACGATTGCTTGTATTTCGCTCAGGTTTCTTCTTTTGAAGTTGTATTTCTCTTTCTATAGGGGTACTTTTTTCCATTGCGTTCAGCCCAGTGCGTGTTCTTGGAAAGTCCCTGTTTCATGCTGCTACCTACCCCACCTCACCCCCCACAGCACCCACTGCGAATCACCAGCTTCTTGAGCACATCTGCTCGTGTTCCTTTCTTCTGAAGCTGTGAGGATGTAGGGCCTTCATCGTAGCGCGAGGCAAGGGCACGAGCTGGGCACAGTGCAGACCATGAACTGCAAAGAGCACGAGCTTCGGAAATCACTAGTAAGGGTCAGAGAAACCATGAGGGAGAGAGAGGGATGTCACAATACTAGACACCATCACACAGCCATTGGGGTTTTACTAAAATCAGTCTACAATATGGCCATCGTCCGTTGAGCACAATATTGCACTCACGTTTTTACCAATTATCCCAGTCTCTTCTTGCTACATATGAGAAAATCCATTGTGACATAACTTGCCATTTGGCATTGAGGGATGATGCGGGGGACTGAGGTGTCTGGTTCCCATGACTTCCAAGCTGTTGGAGGGGATTGGGTGATTAGCCATCAACTTCATAAGTTATTCCTTGTGTATTTATTTACAGCTGTTCGGCTTGTTGTTAAATACACAGATCGCCCAAGGTGCGTTACGCAGTTTGAATGGAATTAAGAACTCCTATAGGAAAGGATTTTCTTTTTAAAAAGTAATCTAATTTCTTTAGTTACTAAGAATTTGTGTATTATTTTTGTCAAAGTAACGTTTAATGAAATCAATGTTGGCGTTTAGCTTTAAGAAATTGAAAGCTTCCGTAGTAACATGTCTCTTTCAAATGTGCGTTCTGTTTCCACCCATCCCTTGTTCATTTGCGACTCCGCTACTGCACCCCCTCTAGCAGGAGTAGTGAGTGGGCGGGTTAGCTAGGGTTTTGGAAGTTGTGTTGCTGGAGTGTCCTTGAACATGCTGGATAACAGCTCCTGCAGCTGTGCAGTAGCATGGGCTAACAAACAGGAAGATTCCGAAGTACGGCACATCAACGCTGAAGGTGACACTAGGTGACAAATGACTTCACTCTCATGTGTACTTCTCCGCCCTTCGTTCTGTATTCTTCTCTCACCCGGCACCAATGCGCTCTGTGTTCTTCACGCGTGCTTCCCCCCACTCCCAATGTTGCTTTCTGCCACGTGCAATACTTTCCCTTCCACTCCCCCACTCGTTTTCCATTCATTCCTCTGATACCCCAACCACCGTACACCCTTCTAGTGAAAAACAACACCCTGCGACCTAAGTGTTTACTTAAATCTCGCCAGTTTTGCAGGTGGAATCTTTCTGGATTCACTATGCTGTGCATTATTCCGCGGGACCCAACCACTAGACCGCGGAATAATGCACAGCATAGTGAAGCCAGAAAGATCTTCAAGCTGCAAAACTACACCAACAGGTAGGAAACTATTCGTTTTGCAGCGTTAATCTTTCTGGATTCACTATGCTGTGCATTATTCCGCGGTCTAGTGGTTGGGTCCCGGGGAATAATGCACAGCATAGTGAATCCAGAAAGATCTTCAAGCTGCAAAACTACACCGACGGGTAAGAAACTATTCGTTCCTGTTTGCTGCTTATAAAATCGTACAAGCAGTGTATACAGCAATAACCATATAACATCACGTTTATTTTATTACTTGTTGCGTTATTCCCACACCCCACAACATGGAGGCATTTGTTACCCTGTCTGCTTCTGCACATTTTATCTAAGGGACTTACGACTTTCTGGCATCATCGAGTTACCCCTCTTATCCACGCGCAACAGTATTTCACATCTGCACAACAGATGGCCTCGGCTGCAGACCTAATTCAGAGGAAAATTTTTTACTTATAACAATTTGAAAAGCCACATATTACCAGTGAAATAAACTCAAGTTAAAAGCTGTTGCCGTTTACTTAACTGTCGACTCAGCTGAAAGTAATCCAGTAGTGGCTTGTGGCATCCCTGCATGATTTGCTCGTTTGAAATTTTGCCTGTAAGAATTGCAAAAAACTAGGTTTATAATTCGAAGGCTCTGATAATTTTAGCTGAATCTTTTAAACATTTCCTCACATTCTCCTGCAGTGGCCAGGACCGAAAGGCACTGTTCTCTTGCTGTTAGACCTTATATAACTTAGATTAGTGCGTTTTATATTCAGTCAGTCAATTTATCTTTATTCGATTATTAAAAATCATAAAAGAATGAGCATAAATACATAGGAATTCATCAGAGCACAAATTCATACATAAGTTTACAAATAATCAACATATTTAAAAAAAACATTTTAAAATCACAATATACAAACGAAATATATAAAAAATTCTCAAAAGTATTAAAAAGAGACCCTCCAAGGAACAAAGAATTAAATTTGAGGATGGGAGACATTATTTATTTATTTTATTTATTTATTTATGGGATTTTTTGTGCGCAACTAATACCCTAAGGTGTCTAGGTGCAGCGAAATACTCCAGATTCCAGCACAGATCAGCACGTTCTTATTGATTAAAAAGCCAGGTCTTCAGTAATTTACGAAAATTAATAAGGGTGGGAGCGGTTTTAATGTGCAAGGGGAGTGAATTCCAGAGCACCGGCGTAGCTACCAAGAATCGCCTGTCACCCCAGGTGGCCGTTCTTGTGCGGGGGACAGTCAAAAGATAGCTAGCTGCTGATCTTAGATTCTTTTTGGGGGTATACACCTGAAAAGCCTCTTTTAGAAACTTTGGTCCTGTCTGATGAATGGCCTTATAGGCTATACAAAGAGCCTTAAATTTGATCCTGCTCTCAACCCTTAACCAATGAAGGTGGCGTATGGCTGCAGAAGTGGGATGTCGCCTAGGGATGTTAAGCAGGATCCGTGCTGCCATGTTTTGGACAGACTGAAGCTTGTTTAGGATGTATTTATGTGTGCCAAGAAAAAGAGCATTTCCATAATCTAATTTTGAAAATACTAGTGTGGTGACTAACGTTTTTCCTGCAGATACTGGTAAGTACGGCAGGAGTTTTTTTATTTTCTTCAGTACAAAGAAAGCAGCCGAGACCACCTTATTAACATGGCATCCAAAAGTTAACTTATTATCAAAAATCACTCCCAGATTCCTGACCTTGGTGGCTGGCACCGGAGGCGGACCCATCTGACTAGGCCACCATATGTGAGACCATTCTGGAGAAATTGTGCCAAAAGTCATGACCTCCGTTTTCTCCGCATTAAGTTTCAGGCAGTTACTGTGCATCCATGATTGTACATCCAGTAACCCCTCCTGAAACCTAGCTGCTACCACGGGGCCATTCTTGTGCACCGCCAACACAAGCTGGGTATCATCAGCATAGGTGGTTAGGCGCATCCCATGGGATTTGATGACCCTCGCCAAGTCCGAAACATAAATGTTGAAAAGAGTAGGACTTAGCGAGGATCCTTGAGGAACCCCACAAGGCAGTTCAGTGGTGGGCGAGTAATAATTGCCCAGCTTTACTGCCTGTCTACGGTTGGCTAAAAAGGAGGCTATGAGATCTTTGGCCAGATGATTGATCCCAAAGGTTGAGACACGTTCGACCAAGATGGTGTGGTCGACCGTGTCGAAGGCCGCCGACAGGTCTAGTAGAATAAGAACTGCAGCTCCTCCTGAGTCCATAATCTCTCTAATTTCGTCTGAGGCTTTTATTAATGCTGTCTCCGTTCCGTGTTCCCTCCGGAACCCGAACTGAGTATCATCTAAGAGTTTATGATGTTCAATAAACTCCGAAAGCTGTTTATTCATAGTTGCCTCTATGATTTTGGACGTAAAAGGGAGACGGGCAATAGGCCTGTAGTTAGATGAAATAGTGGGGTCTAAAGAAGGTTTTTTGATTAAAGGTTTAACAATGGCCTTCTTCCAGCTTGCTGGGTAGACACCAGATGTAAATATGGAATTACATATTTCAGTTAGCGGCTGTGTGATAACGTTCTGTAATTTATTCATTGTTGTAGGTGGGCAAGGGTCAAGTGGGAAACCTGATTTGATCTTACAGATCAGCGCACTGATCTGAGCTTCAGTAGCTGGCTGAAACTTATCAAAAGAGGGATTATTGGGCATTGGATAAATAACGGGTGTAGCATCAGCTTTTCATGCCTGTTCATCAGAAAAAGTGGAATAGATGTCCGTCACCTTGGTTTTGAAGAAAGTGGCCAGTGAATCACATAGTTCCTGCGAGTTTTCACTTATAGGTCCCTTTGGACTAGAAAGAGAATTCACAACCTAAAAGAGCATCCTGGCTGAGTTGTGTGCTTGTTCAATTTGGCCAGTGTAGAAAAGATTCTTTTGTGTGTTGATGGTTTTTTTGTAGATTGCTAGAGCGCTCTTATAATCCTGCTTAGCCGAAGGACTGTAATGTTTCCTCCAGCGTCTTTCAAGATTTCTACAATACTGACGTTGGAGGCGCAGTTCCTCTGTGTACCATTGAGCAGATGGCGTAGCTCTATTGGGGCGATAATATTTTTCCGGCGCAACTTGGTTAGCTGCCTTTACAATCCATTCCTGAAAATTTGTGGACATAGTCTCAATATCACCTGTGTTTTCTGAGATAGATGACATCAGGAAATTAATAAAGTGCGGCATATCTGCCTTATTCCAAGTCCGTACCCCCACTGGCGGGCAGACTTTATTCTGGGAAAGTTTGAGTGGTGACAGTTTGATCCTAAAAATTATAGCTTGGTGGTCAGTCCATATCAAAGGAAGTATTAATGATGTCTCAATTTTGGGGTCGTTAGTAAATACACCATCCAGTGTATGCCCAGCGTTGTGCGTAGGGCCCCTCACTAACTGCTGCAGTCCTATTGCCTGCATGTCAGCGATAAGTTGGACTGTATCATGGTTATCCATGTTTTCAAGCGGGAAATTAAAGTCCCCAAGAATCGTATAGTATGGTGAACCTATTACTGATTCCGTGATATCTGTAAGGTCTGCTAAAAATTTGGTACGTGTTCCTGGAGGTCTGTACACAAGTATCCCTTTAAAAGCTTGTTTCTGGGTAAGATTATTCAATGGTCAGTAAGGTGCCTAACTCTAGTACGGTTCTTATTTATCCGAGCTTCAGCAACTAAAAAGCTAGCCACGTGAAAGGCTACTTTTGCATTAGGAAGGAGTTGCAAAAACATTAGGGCTGGTTTGACCTGAGTAAAACCTTGATTACGCAGGATTGGGAACAGATATTTTTTTCTAATATCAATGTAATGTTCACAAAACATAATGAGATGTATTGTGTCCTGAATAGAAAAGTGGTTGCAGTCACATGGTTCAGCATCAACAGGTCTACTCCAAGTTTTATAATTGCCTAAGATAAGATGGATCTGATCAAAACGAAATCTCGTTAAAAGGAAACGATGGTATGGTTTAGTTACCAAGTAAAGGTATGGTTCCATTCCTGGGCCAGATTTCAGCATACAATGTTTCCTTACCGTGGGTTTACTTAACTCTATAGCTTCCCTCTCCAGAACATACAACTCAGTCAAAGTATTTTTTACTGTTTTAAGATCAATTTGAGTGATTAAGTCTGGGGAAGAAAAAAGCTCCGGACGACCGGCAAGAGTCAACTGAGTTTGTACAAATTTTATCCACGGAATATATAAGGCTCTATCCAGGGCTAAACAATCTTTTAAGATAATGTGATTTAATGTAAGCTCCTGGTTGAGCCAAGTTTTCATCCATCCGATAACAGGGGCTAGTTTTAAAGAGTCCATTATATAGCCCAAACCAAGCTCTGCGTGTAGTACGTAAGAGGGAGTCGATTGGGGGACTGAAAGCAGAGATCTCAGAAATTTATTTTCTACTTTCTGAATTTTGGTGTGACTAGTATACCCCCAGATTACAGAGCCATACTGGGCAATGGACACACATTTTGCTTTGTAAACTTTGATGATGCTTTCCATGGGACGGGCACCTAATTTCTTAGCAAAACCAAGCAACCCTGCTGCCGCTCTAGCAACAGCGTTGCTTTTAACGGAGTGCTGGGGGCACCATGTGCCCTTTTCATCAAAGGTCACACCTAAATATGGAAAAGATGGGACTCTCCTAACCTCTTTCCCTGTGCAAAAGAATGTTTTAGTCTTTCTTTTCCTACCTGCTGCTCCTGCAATCATCACATGGGATTTCTCTGTGTTAGTTTTCATGTCCAATGAGGTCATGAAATCTCCAAAGGATGAGAGGAGTTTATTCAAGGCCACTCCGGAGCGTGCTAGTAGGACTGCATCGTCCGCATGCAGGAGGACGGGTAACTTTGTCTCGCCTGCACGTGGAATGTCGATGTGAGATGCAGCCATGACTTTCTCCAGGTCATTTATATAAAGAGTGAAGAGGAGGGGGGCAAGGATACATCCTTGCCTAACCCCCCTCTCCGAGTTAAAATGGCAAGTGCATCTTCCTTCCCTGGTCACTCTGACCGAAGTCTTGAGCTCCCTGTGTAGTTCCGCTAAGTAGTTGACCAAAGGGGGGTCAATGCCCATGGCCAAAAGGATCCTCCACAGCTTACCCCTGTTGACCAGGTCAAAAGCTGAAGAGAGGTCCATAAAGGCCATGTACAGGGAGCCCCCCTTGGCGACTACATATTTGTTTAAAATTAGTTCCAGATTTAGGCATTGGTCTATGGTACCCCTTTTTGCTCTGAAACCATATTGTGCATTTGATAAAATGCCTTTCCCGTCTATGAGCTGGGTCAGTCTTCCTAGAAGGACTCTCCCCAAAATTTTAACGCTTGAGTCTATAAGGGAAATTGGCCTATAACAGGCCGGATCTGTCCTTTGTCCTTTTTTAAAAATAGGTACTATGGTAGACTTTGCCCAACTACTAGGAAAAATGAGGTCCCTAGTAACGTTAAAAATATTCGTAAGAATCTTGGTACTAAATTCTGGGGCACTTTTGAAAAAGTCTGCAGGGACCCCATCAGGCCCTGGTGCCTTTTTACAGAGTGTATCATTAATCGCTTTCTTAACCTCCTCAGGGGTAAAGGGAGCGATTGTAGTCGTTGTTGATTGCGAAGGTGACATCTCGCAATCTGAGGGGGTATCAGGGTGGCTATAGATATTACTAAAGTGTGTCACCCATTGATCGTCTGGTACAATACAGTCTGCTCTCTGGTTATCTTTTCCAGCGAAATATGGGTGATTTATGATTGCCCAAAATTTAGCACTATCTCGCTGTATTTCGGGTAATAATAAATCGTTCCAGGCATCATTTTTTATCTCAAATTTCCTAAGCCTGATAGCATGATTGTATTGCTTCCTCAGCAAAGCTATCTGTGCTTTATCTCTTGGTTTGTTTTTTAAAGCCTTTAAGAGAATTGAGTGAGCCTTGGAGCAGTTTGAATCGAACCATCTGGGGCCTCTGGTCCTGTTTGCCTTTGTCTTTACAGTTAGGTCTAAGTTAACCTTTCGGCAGATGGCATCAAAGCCTCAATCAAGTTAGGTCCAGGGTTCTTATCCAGACAAATTGCAACCTCCCCTCTACTTTTGCCAGGGTTTCCTGTAGAAAAGGCGATAGGGGTCACTTGGTCCCATTTTAGTCTTCGATTCTGGTCTTTTAGGACTAAATCTATTGCACATAAAGTATCAGCCTTTCTTTTTCCCAAGACTCCTTGAGATATAATCTCTAAAATCATGGGATTGTGATCGCTAAAAGCTGTAGTTTCTACCTTGTAATAAATAGCTTCAGGTAGAAGACTAGAAGATAAAAAAATATAATCTATGATTGTGCCCGTGTTATTGCCTAAGTATGTCGGTAACCTCGGGCCTATAGGACAACAGGATGACTCATACAGGTTAAAAGTAGCTAGAAGCAATTCCAACATCTGTCCACGTGATGTGTGTTCAAAATGAGGTGGAGAGGAATAAAGAAAGAAATCCTCTTGTTCCACATGGCAATCCACTTGACAAGGATGAATGTTGAAGTCTCCCATGAGGATCACCTCGTACCCATTGGAACTATTCTCACTGTGGGTAGACAGGAATTCTTCTAGAGTTGCCAAATGCTCGTTGAGAGTTTGACTGACAGGCGAATTATAAAAGTTAACTAATACTATGGGAGAGGAATTTGGCATGGATAGTTCCACCGCTAAGCAGTTAGTTGAATTAGATTTAATGTGTCTTGGCTTTCCTTGAAGATCTAATGAAATATATATAGCCAAGCCCCCCTTTGCCCTGCCTGCTTTACTTGGGTCTGCGGGTACAGAAAAATGGAAAAACCATCCAGAACCAAGCTGTCAGATGTTTCCCATGTTTCTTGGAAAGCAAGAACATCGTAGGAGCTAATTATGTTCAGCCAGTTCTTGTCATTTAATTTGGCTCTAAGACCAGCGATGTTCCAACTCATAATTTTGCAAATACTGGCTCTTGCAGAACTCTGTACTATTGAACTAGGAGCAGGCAAAGGGCCATCCCCTCTGCTATCTTGTATTGGGGAGAGTCAATCGTTTTGATCCATAAAGGATAATGGAGCATAACGGTTGAACAATTGGAGGGGTTGTACAACCGGGTTAAACTGTACTGGATAACGGTGGTAAGCTGCTATATTTTGCCTAGAATCCTGATCCCATCTAAAATTCGAATCCCAGTTACTATCCCACCCCGGGGCTGGGGTTCTTGGATAAGTAACGTTCTGCTGCTCACCATAAAAGAACTTTAAGGTCAAGGGGACAACAGTACCCCGTCTACGTTGGGGGGGAAAGATATTGGCAAGGATATTGGGAAGGACATCATTTGTTGAGAAACTCACTGCCACACAGTCCCCTTTGAATTTTTTTGGTCGATTTCCCAGCCAGGGGACCCTGGTTACTGACTTGATGACACTAGCCAGGTGACGCTTTCCCCCTGGTGCAAACCGTGTATTACTGGTCAGCCAGTGTAGGGCCTTACTACTAAGGGACGTAGGGCTTTCTACTGTTCCCTCTTCCAGCGGAGGCACATTTGCTAAGACTAAGACCACAGGTGTAGCTTCTACTAAGAATTGTAGAGGGTCTGATGAGTGAATTTGTGCTGAGGGGATGTTTACCTGGGGGGTTATGTCTGTAGGAATGTTAACTGACAAGGGGCCCTCGCTGTTATCAATAAGTGTTGGTGGTTGAGATGGTAAAATCTCCCCTGGTAATAGATTTACTGCATTTTCAGTTACGACATCTCCAACAACATTTCCCCCTATATTATCGCTTAGGTGTGTAACTAGCGTGGTTATATTTTCTATCCCACCAGCAACCACAGTGTGAAGTCCACTCAACTTCTTGACTTCTGCTTGCAACTTATCAATTTTTGATATTAAAGGTTTGATGATTGTATTCATTTTTATCTCGAGGAAATCTGTGATTTTTTCATAAAAAGCATCCTCTAGAGATAGTTTTGGTGTATCATCATCATGGCTAATCACTTGCTTAGCTTTTGGGGTAGTAACTCTCTTCCGTTTTGCACCTGAGCGTAGCCCTACCCTCTTTGGTGGATTTTTAGTACAATGTCGTCTTGGCCTAGGTCCGAGTTTTGAGGGGGACTGCTCGTCCGTTGATGCACAAATCTGTTTTTCTAATTCAAGTTCAGTGTCCATGTCTATATTACCCTCAGCCTCCTCATGTAATCCCTCAAGTGCTGGGGTAACATTAATAGATATGTCAATAGAACCTTGGGAAATGGGGCCGCTGGAAATCTCCACACAGTGATCTTCATGCGAGATAATGTCATCAGTCAAAGTAGATGTAGGAGATGACAAACATCTCATATCAGGGGATAGGCTCAGTCCCAAGGACTCTCTTCTCTGCATGTTTATTTTTTTGACAGTTTGCACCAAGTAGTTATTAATGGTGTTGGACTGAACTTCCTCCGGTTTCTTAGGCATAGTATACGATTTTCATACAAGGCCAGTGTTTAGACAATAAATGGGAACTGGAGAGTAAGTCTTACTTGTCAGATGACTGCAGCAAAAAATTTCGGCAGCGTTTCTGGCCCAGCCCAGCCTCTTCCTGCCGATGAGGGCCATAGAGGGCCCGCCCTTTGCCCGGGCTTCGCCCCGGGCGTCCCGCGACGCGGGGGTGTCCCCTCTCTTATGGGGCCGTGGGCGCTCTCTGAGCGCGTCGGTGTAGGCGCCGCCGCGAGGCCTGCCGGGTGTTGTGGTTCCCGGAGCGGCGGCGCTGTTCCTTCAAGCAGAGTGACTCTCTGCGGTGGCGGCTTCTTCTCCTGTGTGCCCCTGGCGCTGGCGCTGTCGGCGTTGAAAAGGTAAGTTTTTCGCGTCTCCCCCGCTCTGCCGGGGTGTCCCCTCTCTTATGGGGCCGTGGGCGCTCTCTGAGCGCGTCGGTGTAGGCGCCGCCGCGAGGCCTGCCGGGTGTTGTGGTTCCCGGAGCGGTGGCGCTGTTCCTTCAAAGAGTGACTCTCGGCGGTGGCGGCTTCTTCTCCTGTGTGCCCCTGGCGCTGGCGCTGTCGGCGTTGAAAAGGTAAGTTTTTCGCGTCTCCCCCGCTCTGCCGGGGTGTCCCCTCTCTTATGGGGCCGTGCGTGCTCTCTGAGCGCGTCGGTGTAGGCGCCGCCGCGAGGCCTGCCGGGTGTTGTGGTTCCCGGAGCGGCGGCGCTGTTCCTTCAAGCAGAGTGACTCTCGGCGGTGGCGGCTTCTTCTCCTGTGTGCCCCTGGCGCTGGCGCTGTCGGCGTTGAAAAGGTAAGTTTTTCGCGTCATTTTAAATATAAATATTACACATGACCTATCGCAAATTGAAAATAAAGACATTTATGTTATTCCAAATGTCCTTACCAGTTTGCACTCTGCATTTGTGCAATCGGGCCCCTCACATTAGGGCAGTCTCCAGCATGGAGCTCACACCACAGAGGTTTCAGCCCTTACAGGTCAACAGTTCATTGGAAAGCTTGATTTAAGGGAGCTACCTCGCTTCGGTGTCTGAATCTCTACCTACTGGAATGCCGGCAGTACACTTCTAGTGTCTGGGGAAACTGTCCTTGTCCTTCATCTTGTCATATCAATTCATGCGTGCGTCTAAGCCACTCCCAATGTTGCTTTCTGACACGTGCAATGCTTCTGCTCCCTCACTAGTTTCCCATTACCTCCTCTGATGCCCCAACCACCTTACACCGTCATACCCAAGAGACACATTTGCACGAAGAGAATGGGCCCTGACAAAGCCAATCAGGATCTCTGTTTTGATGATGATAATATGCATTTTGAGCTTGGTGTAGCCGCAGGGGATAATTACTCCTGTGCAACTGGTATCATGCTCACCGCATGCACAAAAAACTCTTTAAATAGTGTTGTGAGCTAAGTGCAGACAGACTGTAAACAATGCATTGTTCATAGGGCGCTCTTAGTGCGGTCCGGCATAGGCCACACACTGAAATAGAGCACCCTGACACACGCAAACTGTAAAAATACAATAAACAGTGTGTAGGTATTGTATAGCTCTTCAATCTCTGGTACCACAGCTCCCATGATAATGTGATGCGTGGTTGCACACTTATAAGGTCCAGTAGGTGAGACCTATTGGCTACACCAATGCTTGTTTTCATCTGCAGTGCTATTACTTGCTGCTCATTCAATCTGAAACTCATCCATTGTTCTTCCCTAACTCCTATAACAGTCTTTGTAGTTAAAAACACCTAGGATCTCAAATACAAATCTTGAGTGGGGCTAACATTTTAGGCAAATTCGCTAGCGTCATTTGGCCCAATATCTGTAGAAATGTTAGTTGTACATACTTTTCTCATTTTTTTGCTGTATTGCATTGCCTAATTGAATGATATTACCCAGGAACAATCTGAAGGTCTAACGTTCATTTTTATGAAATGCAACAGTATTCATTAGACCTGACGGGCGCCTACGCGCCATGTGATCTTTGCACCAGTGCACACTTACAAAGATCCACTGTGTGCTTTGTGACGCCAGGGGTACGTCCAAGGCTTCCTGAACTCTAATATCTTTTGTCCATTCATGATCAGCACCGGCCATCCCCTGGAGCTACTGTTTTGGTAAACAATGAACATAGTGATTGGCTGGAAATATGGGAAAATTGATTACATTTGGCTTTCCGAGTTTCATCAGTTTGTTTTTCTGCCTATAAGGGCAATGACATGGATTCCTAACCATTGCACTGTGGGAATTTTTATGTACAAAACTGACAACCTGGACGGATTGTTGTGATTACTACACATTTTTACTAGGTAGGGGGTGGGCTGGTGATGTGTAGGTAATTTAAGTAATGACCTCCCTTAAAGTGTGTGTTTGTGGAGATGGTTTGTTGCCTTTGTAGCTGGGAGAAGTGAGAGGTGACTGACCACCAAAAAGCACCTGTTCATATTTCCAGTAAATGGGCAGCTATGGTTTTATTCCACTGCCATGATTATTAATTCCGGTTGCCGGGAACAGTTCAAACTATAGTAATATGGCAAGATATTTTTAACAAGGGTGTGGTCAGGAGTTTTCAGATGGTTTGTTTCAGTAAAAATATTACTGCCCTAGTTCAACACTGTGTGTGTTGAGGAAACTCCTGCAGCACCTGTTAGGATCCACATCTTCAGAAACTTTGTGGGTGGGAGAAAATGCCAAGGTTCTAGACTTAATTGCAATGACTTTGAGAAAGCAATCGGACTAGTGTGAACTTAAGTTTTGTGATAATTAACGTTAAAATTAGCCAATCTTAATCTACGGCCCCCCTCCTCCGCTACTCTTTCCCCTCCTCCCCCTCCCCCCTGGGTCTTCAGTAGACCATCAGTTGCTTAAATGTGATATGTTTTCTCCAATGAGTTGGTATTTGTGTTTGAGAGCCCTATGCCCCAGTTGGTATTTTTGACAAGCACTATAAATTCCTTAGTAGATAAACTACATTCAGGTGAATTTAATTTTAACATTGCAGTGTCTCTGCCTGGAGCTGTATTCCATCTGGTTTGTGGAGTGTATTTTTTGTAGAGTATTTAGTTTATATTTAATTTTACTTTACACCCCCACACTGAAAAAGGGTTTAAAAGAAAAAAGCTAATTGTATGTTTATGCTCTATTTAGGACAATGTAGTTGGTGTGAGCAAGCTTAGTGCAGATACTTCTTGAACATTCAGCTGGGTTTACAGCCTTTGCTAATTTTCGATATGTTGTTTCATTCACTTTGCATGGACTTTAAACTATGTAATTTATTTTGTGACTCATTTTAATTCCAGGCAAAAACTAAAGGTTTCCACACGACCGTTGACATTGGTGTGAAATACTCAGAAAAACAGAAAAGGCAATTTGATGATGAAAAACTTAAAGCTGGACAAAGTGTAATAGGACTGCAGGTAATGGGGCAGAAATACATTTGGAAGATCTTTACTTTTCGTAATAGGATAAACAATGTTTTAGAGACCTGCTCATTCTGACATGATCTAGAGTTAGTGTTGCATACAAATCCCCTCGTGAATGATAGCTGACTTGAAATAATGGCATTCCTTTGTTTTTAAGAATTGTAAATAACCACCTCCTCCTCTCTTCCAGTTGTCCTACCCTCTTCTTCTACTATATACTCTGCTTTGCCACGTGTAACCCAGCGTGCCATCTCTCTTCTGCCCTTGCGTCTTCTCTTTCATTTATTTCTGTTGGTGAGATTGACTTATACATGTATTTTTTGAACATTTATCAAAAAGTCAGTTTTTCCAAAACTTGGGGAGATACATTTTTTTTCCGAAATTTAACAATTCTATAATTCGAGCTCTGCGATAGGGATGAAATAATTCCTACTGGTTGCCTTTGAAATTACCAGGAAAATTTAGAAAAGGCTCATAGGAAGTACGATTTCCCAGAGAAGTATACAAAAAAGAAGCGCAAAAACAGCCAAATCCCCTACATTTCACACAAACGACACCATCTTTTACTCAATTCTTTTTACTGTTTCACAGTGTGAAGTTGAAATTGAACCCCAGAGGGCCGGGATACACCTAGACTCTGAGGGATGTAAATAAAGACATTAATCCCTCTTTAATTTACATAATCTGGGCACCTGTTCCTCTCAGAATTGCCACCCTTACCATGCAAAGATGCATACTGCTATACTGCGTTTGATAATGTATCAGTAGCAGTCATGAAAGTGACTTATCCTTCATCCGGGTGAGTCCGAATTACATAATCGCCTTCAGATTTACCAATAGTGGATATCATGTATCCATTTTTCACTGTTTACATCTAGTGAAAATCCCCCCTTGTACATGGTTTCAAGTGATTTAAAATTTTCTTTCTTAAAGGTACTATTAGCAAATTTATTTTGCTACATTTCATTATGTTGTTGGTAAGTTTGAAACCCTTTCATTGCATCCCAAGTACACATATTTTGAGATTTCTCTGAGCCGACCAATTGACCGTAAACAAGATATATGGAGTTTGTAGCCATTTTGGTGCAAAGATTTATCACTTGTACAGATAAATTAATTGATGGTTCCTACTGTGTCACTTTTTGATTGCTTCTATTTATTGCCACTGATTTAGCATTTGGAACCCAAGGTAGAGAACTTGGGAGATCTGGTACATAATATACTGTTTTCACTTCATACCATTTCATCTACATGTAAATGCTTGTGACAGCTTGATAGTCTGTGCAAATAATTTGGAGAAGAGATGTAGATGGGTATCTACCATGTCTTCAAAAAATGTCAAGCGTGGTAACTGAAGACCATGCAATGAAAACAAAAAAATCATGAAGTAGGTTAGTTTCCTAATGTTGTGTACCGCTTCCTTCGCCCATAAAGTTTTCTTCCAATGAAGTACAAAAGCCAGAAAACTGCAAGGATAAATAAAAAATGTCACCTTGCTTGGATGAGACTGGACCAAGCCTAATGGATTTAAAGAAATCTATTTAAGGTCAGGAATTAGTAAATTGTTTCAACTATGAGTACATTGCATTACATTTTTAGTTATATATGAAAGCCAGCCAGGAATTAGTTCATTTTGGTCAGTCTTGTGATTGCAGCTGCAATAGCCCAAAGCAAGAAAAGAGTAGGACCAAAATATGTTTGAGTATAAGATGAAATCAATCTATGCCACTTCCAGCAATACTCTAATCGTTTTTTTTCTGGCACAGAGCTACAGCAACCATCAAGGCTAATTTAATATACATTATTCATAATGACTCCAAGCAGGACATATATTTGTAGCACTATAAATTAATGTCAAGATAGAAAAACTCCTTGTTCTGCAAGACCTTTTAGTAACCCCGACCACAAATGGGATATGAGTATCTGCTGTTCTTGTCTAATAAATAATCAGTCACCAGCTGGTCATTGTCTTTAAGTAAAATCATACAAACACAAAAAAAACGCAGTGCAGAAAATTACGTTGGAAAATGTATGTGCATGTAAGATTATTCGGTTATAAATCTTGATGGAGGCGGGGGGGGGGGAGGGGGGGAGGGGGTTGCGATTCACCAGTATGCTGTCAATACCCAAGTGCACTTAAACATACCTTCACCAAAAGACATCTGTAATATTAAACTTCACAGTTGGATGTCAGTGAACCTCGAAGTTAAACCCTGAGAGAAAAACCTAGTCATTATAAAGTCTCCCACGGGTCTAAATTCCCAATGGGTGCTCAACATGGATGGTTTCACAGCTACTCAGTAGATAAAGTAAAATCATAGAGATTGTGGCTCGATACCCATTTGTCTATAAACTCTTGCATCACTTGCACAGTAGCAGGAGCAACAATTAACTCAACGAAAATCACCCTTACACTTCCACCCCTGATTCATCCCACGGTCTCCCACACTGTTTAAGCTATATTCTTACCATGTCTGAATTGTCACAGCCCCACAGACTCTGGTGTGCCAAGGTCATCCCTAATGCCTATAAAGACCATTTGTGTATTTCAGCTGCCCTGTTGATTTTGGCAACCTGAAAATATTAACACATAATGCCTGTACTAAATTACCTTCACTCTTTCTCTAGATGCTAGAATGAAATGTAATTCGTCACACAACACATGAGGCCATTCGCAATCCACACCAGAACTTCCCAAGAGCTTCTTATAAAATCTCCAGCAACATCAAGAATTTGAGGAGCTTTGAGCGTAGAATGGAATCCAATCAAACTCTTGCAAAGCTACCTCACAGTCCTCTTGTGCTGCTACCATCACCTAGTACTCAACGAGTTGATTGGCGGGCTCCACTTTTGCTGTAGACTTCAGACATATTTATACAAAACCCTACCTGAGCTAATCTCCTTCACCGTCCTGCTTATTCCCTTTCTACCATAGTCTCCCCTCATTCCTTCCTAATCCTCTTGCCTCTCCAGTCCTCCTCAGGCCCTTTAATGTCTGCCTGTCTTTACTTCCTACTTTTATTTTTGCCCTGTCTTTGTGTAAACTTTTGACTCCTTTCTACACAATGTCTCTCATTCCAGTTTTTCCCTTCTCAATCGGTTATGCTCAGTTGTTCCCCTTCCTATTGCTTTCCTACTGGTTTCCTTTTCCAAACCTCTGACTACATCTGTATATTGACAGAACTGAAATTGAATTGCCAGTCTAAATGGATTTTCATGTGCTGATCAATTAGCTTCCTGTGCCAAAAGCTCAATTTATTTTGAAGACCTCTGTTATTACTGAAGTACCATGATCAGAGTTGTCATTGACTTTTTTTCTCTGCTACATTGTCCCTTCTTTTATAGTGCCTGGAGGTGCTTCTCGCTAATATGCTACAGCCACCTGGGTTTAGCAGTAGCACAAGTATGCAAACCTTAAAATGTCAAATATCTAAGTGTACAAACTGCATTCACTACATTAACGATTTGAAAGGCCCCTAACACTCTAGACAGTTGTGCGTGCTTTAGGAAGTGGACTATTCCAATTTGCAATAAGAGTAAAAACCGGTGATTGTTTGCCTTTAAGTTTTCATTTTACCAGAATCTATACATCTACTATTAAGGGAGATCTCTAGTGTGAACTGTCACTCACTTTTTATTCTATTTTTTACCTTAGATGGGCACCAATAAGTGCGCCAGTCAAGCAGGTATGACTGCCTATGGGACCCGGCGACATCTTTACGACCCAAAGATGCAAACAGACAAACCGTTTGACCAGACGACCATCAGTCTCCAGATGGGCACCAACAAAGGAGCGAGTCAGGTATGCGAATCTGAAACCATATCAAGCAAGCCAACACAGATTTTACCTCTGGATTTGAGCTAATGTATTCATTGAGATAAACGGCAGTCGGTTTACCTTGTTGATGAGACCTGGAAGAGTTGGGGGTGGTAAGGGGTCAAAGAGAAAAGTAAACTCCTGGAATTGAGTGGTATGATTGCTGAAGGTGTCAAACCTTTCTGGCATATGTTCATATAGCATTTGGCACTCATCAGATTCAGAATTTGTCTGAAGCTGCTGACCTATCTTGATGACCATTTCATACTGATTGCACATCTCCAAATGTTCTGCTTCCTAAACAGCACACTGCTGCACGCTAATGTCTACTGCATTATACAACTAGGCCCTTGCGTTTTGATCCATATCTTTCTATTCAATGGGAAAGACCCTAGGAAAAAGCTACTGCTTACTTTAGGAAGTGTGTTTGGAGATTTCCCGAAACTTGCTGGTTGTTTGGGAGGAACTATTTGTCCTTTCATACTGTGAATATGCATCAGTTCAATATGTTGAAGAAATCCTTTTGTGGAATATTGAAACTTATGTCTTTTGTTGGCTAGAATACCCTTCTATCTACTACCTATGTTAAGAATACTGTACTATAGTGTTCTATTCCACATGTCTTGTACCTGAAGGCTGAATCTGGAGGGATATGTCATCAGGAGACAATGCACATGTCAAGGCAGAGGATGTGGCCTAACCACTAGAGTGGTCTACCTGGAAGCTAGGGAACCGGGTTTGAGTCCCTTCAGGAACGCTCAATATATTGTGATTTGGGGCAAATCACTTTATTTCTCTGTGCCTACCAAAATGCATGTGACGGTCTGTAACTTAACTGGTGCTCCTGTAAAGCACTGATAACTTCAGGTCGAGTTTAAGCTATAGAAAACTCACTCCAAAAAAGAGGCATGTTATTTCTCTGCAATAAGTGAGGGTCCTCGTGGAGGGAGTAAGTCACTGCTAAGGGATCTACCACTCTTCACTTTTTGCAAGAGCAACCATCCTTCATATAGACACGTAGCTTAGAAGACATGATTGACCTATAAGACACCACAAATATCTCCAAAGTACTCTCCAAACGCCTCACGCATAGCTCTATAATGGTATTAATAGTATTGAAGTAAGCCTACAAAAGTATTAATCCTGGCCCCAAATTCAAGAGGGTGGGTAACAAAATCTGGAATGTCCTTCTCTTTTCTGTTTGAGGTCAAAGTCCCTCAGTTTCTATTAATTCTAAGATTGGTGGTCAGCCGTGCTCTTAGCCATGCAACTGTTCCTATTAAGCTCCTCATTGGCCAGTCAGCCTTTTCTCTTATTTAGCTTTGGAGGGATCTAGACTAGGCCTCTCTTTATTCAAGGTGTCTTCCAGCTGACTCAGTATAACTTTCTAATATAATTACATTAATCTCCAACTTCTCCTCTTTCTAAAATGTCATGAGTACCTAGAGTTTGAGGGAGGATGCAGTTTAATGCCTACCCTTTAGCTGATTGCTCAGGCCAGATGCACTGGGAGAAGAGGATCAGTAATGCTAAATCACTAGAATAGATAGATAGGGTAGGGGAAAAACCGTAATCGAGGTATTATGAATGCTAGTGGGATTAACCCAGTTGCTTTACTTGTATTGATAAGTAGGTTAGGTAATCGAGGGACAAGGAGAATGCTAAATCTACACATCATACCAAAATAGAAATTTAGAAAAATTGAAAAACAACCCACTATTAAGCAAACAACGAATTTTTAATGTGCAGCTGTCTCTGCTAAAACTTGATACAGGTGCATGCTTCGATGTGGTAACAGGTTAGTTATTTAATAGAGGACAAAGAAAAAAAACTCATAGTTTAGCATAGTTATGCATTCACACTGAGGGACACTGCACCCAATCTTCTTTGGAGGCCTGTGTATTCCTCTTGTGAACACCATCTCTTCAGTGGAAGATGTCAGCCGCTTGAGCAATGAATTGCACTTAGGTGGAGAGGTAGGAGGAGAAGCTACATCGATATATGTTTAGAGAAGTAGCCTTTCAATTTCCACAAAATTCAGACTACCTGACTACTGTGACGCTAATTATACATGTAGGTCTTGTCTGTGTTATATTTCGATTAGGTTCATGTCATGCTATAATTCTAGTTTTTTCATTGTGTGGTTTTTTTCATTGTGTGTTTTCAATGTAAGTAGGTAGAGCCCATAGTAATGCACCATTTCAATGATGTCCTCACATTCTGCTGTAATCTATGGGACTTTTGGGGAATGCACTAGTTTATGCTTGTGTCCTAGTAGATCAGAGAGCTGTGCATTCTACCAACTATTGTTTGTTGGGTTTTGAATTTCAAAGTGTTCTTGTTCAAAGAATGTGTTTGGTTTGGAGCATGCAGCAAATTACCTATATCTCTCAATCCCACAATGTACCATGGCATAGGGCCACACATTTTTTCTGTCATCTGGTTCAGACTTGAAAACATTACGATACCAAAGATTTTGACATCGTAAAATGGAATAAGAAGCAAAGCGAAACCAGAGAAGAACTAGATGACCCCATTTCGGGAATGAATGGGTAGATCGGGCATCATAGATATTGATTGGGACGGGTATAGACCCTCCCAACCACTAAAACCATCCATAACAAATACTCCAATTAAGCATGCCAGTCATTCAGCATTGTAAAGGGTCGGCCTCAAGAGTTCTCACCTCCAAAGATTTTTGGCTAGGTTAGTGACCTTAAATCGAACCACACCACTATAAAGAAAATCAAATTCAAGACACGAGAAGTGTTTTGAAGACTCTAGATCTTAAAAGTATGTACAGGTAATAGATGTAAATTAAAATAGAAAAGCCATATTTCAACCTTACAAAATGGTTAAGTATTATTTTAATCTGCAGAGACTGAGGATAATGTAGATGGTATCGAGCAAAGGAAAATTCATATCGAGCAAGTGACTGGCCATATAGTGGCAAAATCACCATGAAGAGGCTTATTTTTGCACGGGCTATTACCCAGAAATCTGAGCATTACTCAGAAATCAGAGCATTACCCATACATAAAGATTAGGAAATCTGACATTCCAACAGGTGCTCCTGGCACTAGTTCTCCACAAAAGGGCATGCATTCAAGCTATGAATTGCAAAGTGATCTATAGCTGTGCTTGTTTACTCATGTTTATATGAATGGTTGTGATGGGGTAATGCTGAGCAAGATATCACAAATGCTATCACACATTTACCTCCTAGCTTCAGTATTGATATAAAGATGTTCCACTAACCACCTCTACAATTTAAGACCTTTTCTAGGAGCCACATTAAAATCAATGGTGGCAAAAGCATACCCATCTTAGTGATATTGGTCCTGAACCTGTATTTTAACTTTGGCATATACTAGCCATAGGTGCACCGTTTTGACTTTTTTCTTATGTTGTAGTACTCTCCCTTTATCTGTAGGCCTTTTAAACTTCCTCATCACCATTTTCGAAGGATGCTTCTCTTCTGGTGGCATGATACCAGGTCGCCTGTTTTCTTGCCTTACTCTGCTCCCTTTTTAGTGTTATCCCTTTTGGCTTTCTAGCTTCAGGAACGACCTTCCAAGCATATGCTGAGGTCCATGACACAAAAGCACACACTGACTTCACAACCATTCACTTTATGCTAATGCTAGCTTCCAGACCGATTCGTCCCTTCATTTTAGCACCCCCGTTTATTGCTCACATTTACAGTTCTACTTGTGTTTGCGTGTGGAAACGTATGTTTAAGTTTGTATTTTAACTTTCGTGTATGATGGCTCCAGGTGCAGTTTTTTTACATCTATTCTGTTTTGTGCTAATCTGTCTCTTTTGCTGTAGGCTTTTTAAAACTTTCTTACCCCTCTCAATGAGCTTTGTGTGGTCCTCCTAATTTTAGACTGAGGTTTTTCCTCCTGTATTTTTACCCGTTGATGGTCTGCTTTTGGTACTGATCTTTTCAGCACCGCGAAAGACCCGGGACACAAAAGCACACTGGCTGGTCCGCTGTTACACTAAAGGAGAGTCTGTTCGTGCCCGTACATGCCCAGAGGAGAGTCGTGTTGCCTATTAATTTATTTTTATTTGGAGCTTATGTAAAACACAGCAAAGCCATGTAGGTAGCCTCTGAGCTCCTGGTTTTCTTACAAAGATTAGAGGTGGGTCTGCATGCGGTTGGTGACCGCATTAAACCAGTGGGGAACCCTTTAAAATGCAGTCGACCTCGGGTAATCTTCTTTAAATGTATTAAATCTTCATCACTGCCAAACATTTCTGCTAGTAGATGTTAAGTCCTAACTAATGCGGATACATTTCTTTGTCCAATTCTATGTTGGAAGTTAATCCCAATGTGGTCACACCTGGGTTTGACAGCTTTTCTTTAAAACAAATACATGTATATAATACATTAAGATACCAATAAATGTTTATTTGATTAACACTTAATCACTGCCTAATCACACTATTGAAATTTACAACCAGTTCATAGATTATGATGTAGCTATTCTGTTTTAGTGAAACATGGTTTGAAGACTGGTCTCTTATGCCATGATAGAAACGACCTCTTTATTACTACACATCTCACTGGTCAGAGTTGTGTGAGAGAAGCAGGGCGATTGGCTTGCTCTATTTGCAAAAAAAGTGCTTTATTTCTGTGGTTCCTGTCTACCTGATGGCAATATCCTAGTCCTCTACATCGCTCTCTATTTACATTCAACCTGCTCATGCACGCTGCTTTATCATTTCCCGGGTAACATCAACATATCTTTGAAACAATTCTGTGATTTCATTGTAACCTTTGCTACTGCTCAATCTGCTCCTATCTGATTTCAACTTTCACTTCAACATCTCTTTTGAGCCTGATGTGCTTGCACTAACTGATTTGCTAAACTCCTCTGCTTTGTTGCAGTTCTTACTATCTGCAACTCATGAGGCTGGGCATATTTTGGTTTGGATCGTTGCCCCTGCATCTACCCTCTGCCTTAATTGGCTTATTTTAAGTTATCCTATGAGCAGCCTCTTCCACCTAATTAGATTTCTGAAAAAAATGTGCAACCATATCATAAGATCAGAACAGTTGGTCTTGACTTTCTCCTCTACCAAAGTTTAGTTGGGTTAATACAAAGCGTTCCCTGGGTTAAATGAAAACTCTTTAAAAGTACTAAACCGGCAAAAGGCTGTATTCAATTTCAGACTGCATACTGAGTTTGGCTACATGTAAACTCCATTGTTAAAAATAAATGTACCCTTTGGAGAGGTTCTGCAAATAACAATTCACGTCAGGTGTACCACCACATACATATTCACTATAGAACACGTACCCGGGCCATTGGGTCCATATACAGTAGGCGGATCCAGTGGAGGAATGCCTTTGAGATACCCATAGGGGCCATGATTGCAAACATGTACTCCTGTGCAATAGAATCAAAGGACTTGCTGGCATCCAACAGAACTGCCACCGCCTGAAGGGAAGGGTCCAACTGATGTAATAAGGCAAATACGGTACATAGGTTGTGTGCAGTGGATCGGGATGATATAAATCCGGACTGGTCCGATAGTCAGTTGGGAAATCAGAGGTTGAAGTGGCATAGACAGTATTTTATCTAGTATTTTTGTTTATTAAAGGTAGTGGTCTGTAGGACTTGCAACATTCAGGTTGTCTGGTTTTAATAAGGTCACTATTAAGGCCTCACGCAAGGAGGGGCTAGAATCTGTTTCTACGAAGCCTAGTCCTACATGGCTTGTAGGTGTGGTGCTGGGAGCTCAACAAGTTCCTTATAGAATCCTCCCGTCAGGCCCTCTTGGCATGGAGCTTTACCGTGTTGGAGGGCGGCATCGCTTCTAGGATGTCTGTGACTGGTAAAGGTTGTATGAGGTACTCTCTGACCCAGGGTCAGGCATGCCAGTGCCACATCTTCAAGGTATATGTTGTCAGCTAGTGTAGCAGACTTACGAGTGCTTTACAGATCAGTGTAGAATTGCTTAAAGACTGAAAGGATGGAGGGCTGTCAGTGTTTCTGTATGGCTATATCTACTATATTTACCATATGTTCCGCATTCTTCGGTGCCCTCCGCTTGTCAACTTGATGAGAGCCAGGCCGTTCCCCCTCTCCATATTCACGTGCCACATGATTGGACATGAACGGTTCTTCTTGTGTCACAATGTCATTACATTCCGTAAGGTGCTCTGATAGATGCCAGAGTAGTCCAGCTGGAGTGGCACTTGTAGTCCCGCTCAAGGGAGTGTAGCTTGCTTTCTGTTTTGTGTTATTGAATGTAACAACTTCAACACGCCCGTCTGAGTGCTCCTACAGATCCCCTGATTGTGGCCTTGATTGCCTCCCATAAGGTCTTTCCCCTCCACAGTCCCAGCATTTGTCTTAAAATATTCAATAATTGCCAAGCGTACTTCTTCTCTGAACACAGCATCAAATACCAAACCAGGGACAGGTCAGACATAAAAGTAGGACTAAAGCCTTTAGTCTTATTTCTATATCTGGCCTGTCCCGTTTTTAGTACAGCCTTTAAAAGAAAAAAGAAATGTGTGCTAAACTTGTACATCTCGTAAAATGTGTGTGTTTACACACAAACTTACAAGGCTGTGTTTACTTAGCCTTAGCAATCGCAGGACCTCCATCTTGCACCCCCGCCCCCTCCTCTCCACTGTGTCTTTGCTGGGAGCAGGCAGCTACCTACTCCTGTGGTGCCTGGTATAAACAAATAATTTCATACTTCAGAGGTGCCTGAAAGGAGAGCACACACCTATAAATTCTGCTGTGCAGGAAGACTTGACATTTGTCCCAAAAACCGGAAATTAACAAAAATGTAGGGACAAAGGGCCCATCCAGGGAAATCCGGGACGTCTGGTCACCCTAGGCGTTTAGCGACATTTTCAGTGCATTGCCCTGATTTTTTTTTTTTTTTTTTTAATTATATTTTTATTGCAGAGTTATAGACCACAGGATAAAAGTAAACAGCCAGTACACTAGTGGGCTCCCCCCGTCCAATGACAGTTCACAGTTGTACACAGCCATTCAGCCCGCATCCCGGAGGCCGGGCGGCATATCACATCGCTCGAAAGGAACACAGCACAGTGTACGTCCCATTGGGACCCTGGCGGAAGGTCGTTTTACGTATCTGCTTTTACCCCCCCACCCGCAACAACATTCCCGTCAGCCATCTCCGTGGGAATCAATGTAATCGCCCCTGCCGGGGACTGCTCTAGGCCATACGGGCCTTCGTACCAGGCCGTTCCACCCAATCAGTCTGCTCACCACTCGATACCCCCTGTCCCAGTAGTTCCAAGGCCTCAACCCGCAACCCTCCAATGGCTTCCGGCCCACCCCAAACCCCCCTACAACTAACCCCCCCAAAACCCCCCCCCCCCCCCCCCGGCAACTGCTAAGGTGTGCGCTTCGCTCTATTGAACTGGATGGGTCCACTACAGTGCGTAGTTCCATGCTTCTGTGCTCGCCCGCGGTGTCCAGCGGCTTAGTTCTCGCCGTCCTCATCCTCAACCAAAGCATCACGCAAAGCCTGTACCACTAACTCCCATGCACGCGCCGCATCCAGTACCTTCTCATTCCCCAACTTTACTGCTTGCTTCATCCGGAGCACGCTCTCGCAGTCAGACCACCGCAGCAACTCATTCTTCCATCTACGCAGTGAGGGACCTCCCCTGGACTTCCAGTGCCACGATATTTCCCTTTGTGCCAATATCAGACCCAGATCTATGAATTTACTTGTCACCTTGGTGTGCTTAGTATGCGGGAACCAGAGCAATAGGCACGCCGCCATGTCGAATTCTACCTCCCTGTCAGTCACCTCATTCAGGAGCTCCCCTACCTCCGCCCAATAGGTTCCCAGTTGTGGACACCCCCAAAACAAGTGGTCCATGTCCGCCCCTAGGGACGAACACCGGGGGCAACAGGCATCCGGCACCCGAAAGTACCGCTGTAGTTTCTCTGGAGTTAAGTAGGCCCTATGGAGCACATAGAAATGGACCTGCTGAAAGCGCGCGTTCCTGGTGCCCTTCCACGTGCGTCGCAGGATATGGCCCCATGCCGTATCCGGTATGGGCCGACCAACGCTCACTTCCCATTTAGCTTTGAGCCCATGGAGTGGTTCCAGCCCTTCGTTCAGCATCCTATTATGGAGGCACGTCACAGCCTTGAATGTACCGGCCGCCATCACCACATATTGGCACGCCATAGTCGTCTTGGGTTCCAGGAGCCCCTCTTTCCAGTGCTTTTGTATGGCAGCCACTACTGCCGCATGTAGGAGGAAGCCCCCCTCAGGCAGTCCGAACTGGTCCCGGAGCACGTCGAACGGCGCCAACGCCCCATCTATGTACAAGTCACCCACCACCTGCAACCCCGCCTCCTCCCAATCCAACAACGGGGACCAATCTCCTCCGTGCGGCAAAGCTGTCAACATCCCGATCGGGATCTCCGGGGCATAAGGCCGCGATGCCCTCGCTCTCCGAAGGCTCCTTTGCCAGCACAGCCGGAGCGTCCGCTCCTCCATGGTGAGGGCCCGTAACTCGAGCCGTTGCTGCATGATGATGTATGACAGCACGTGGCGCTGTATCCCCCGATCCCGGTCTTCCTCCGGCCCCCGGAACACCCTGGCTACGTTCTGTGTTAGGACCTGCAACTGCGCCGCTAGATAATACAGCTCAAGGTCGGGCACGGCCATGCCCCCTTCCAGCTTGGGGCGAAGTAGCGTGCTCAGGGCTATTCTGCGACGGCCATGCCCCCATAGAAAGCCAGTAATCATTGACCGCAGTTCCCTAAACACCCCCTGGGGAATCCAGACAGGCAGCGTTCGGAAATAATAGAGGAAGCGGGGGAGCGCCACCATTTTCAACAGTGCTATCCTGCCCAGGACTGTCAGCGGGAGGGTCGACCAGAAAGACAAGCTACCCCGTAGTGACCGGACACAACGGCCAATGTTACCCTCCAAAAGGTCAGCAGCCGAGTGGTAAATGCGGACACCCAAGTAGGTGATGCAAGAGGGTTCCCATGCCACACCCAAGTCGCTGCTAGGGGCCGGCGATCCCGCTCTCAGCGGAAACACGCAGGTCTTCGCCCAATTGACCTTAAGGCCCGACAGCCGGCCGAACTCGGACAACAGATCCATCGCTCCAACCAGTGCCCCCGAGGTGTCAGCTAGGTACAGGAGCAGGTCATCCGCATAGAGCGATATATAATGCCATTGCCCATCACTCACTATTCCCGCGTATCGGTCGCCTGACCTCGCATGGACCGCCAGGGGTTCCATCGCCAGGGCAAACAGAGGGGAGAGAGAGCATCCCTGTCGTGTTCCCCTGCCCACCGGATACGCTGCAGAGACCAGGCCGCCCAATCGGACTCTCGCCGTTGCCGAGTTATACAAGACCCTCGTCCACCTTCGAAACCCGTCGCCCATGCCAAACCTCTCCAGCACTCCATCCAAGAAAGGCCACTCCAAGCTATCGAAGGCCTTCTCGATATCCACGGACAGAACCGCCGGCGCTCCCTCCCCGTCCAAGATGGCGTCCATTATTCCCACCAGGCGGCGGATATTCATCGCCGTGCTCCTCGTGGGTATAAACCCGGCCTGATCCCTGTGCACCAGGCCCGTCATGTGCGGGGCCAGTCTAGTGGCTAGGATGCGACTCAGGATCTTATAGTCCACCGTCAGCATGGACAGCGGGCGATAAGACCTCACGTCCGCGGCATCCCGGCCAGGCTTGAGGAGCGGTACTATCAAGGCCTCCCGCATGGAGCCAGGCAAAGCCCCCTTCTCGAAGGCTTCCGTATACACCACCAGCAGCCTGGGCGCCAGAGCGTCCACATAGTGTTGATAGAACTCGATTGGCAGTCCGTCCACCCCGGGCGTCTTATTACGGGCCATATGTTTGATAGCCACTCGAATTTCCGTAAGCGTGACTGGGCTACCCAGGTCCTTCGCGTCTTCCTCGTCCAGGACCGGAAGCGGCCTCTCCCCCAGGTACTCCACGATGTCCTGAACCCCCACTCCCAACTGACTCCGGTACAAGTCCTCATAATATCCCCTGAAGCGGTCCAATACAGCTGCCTGGGAGTACACCATCTCTCCCCGCGCATTAGTAATGCTGAGGATCGGGCAGCCCCTAAGTTCCGGGTTAGCTAGTCTGGCCAAGAGGGTACCCACCTTGTCCCTTTCTGCGTGTGCCCTGATAATGTACTGCCTATAGTCATAACATCTCAAACGTTCCGTCTCCGCGGCTACCACTTCCTTCGCCTCCAATAACTGGGCCTGTAAACCTGGCCTAGTTGGCCTGCGGCGTTCCAAGTCCCTCAAAGATTCCTCCGCTTTCTTTAGATCATTCAGCACAGTCGTCCGAGCATTCGAGAACCTGCCCAAGCACACCCCTCTCACCACCACTTTCATTGCATCCCATTCAGTAGACCTACTCGTCGCCGTTCCTTCATTCACACCGAAATAACTATCAATGCCTTGCCGGACCGCATCGTCGAACACAGAATCCTCTAGCGTCTCCGGCCGAAGCCGCCATGTTGGTATTACTGAGCGCTCCCTCTGCCACTGAATATGCACCAATAGGGGGTTATGATCGGATATAGTCCTAGCAAGATACTCCGCATGGGTAATCAATGGGGCTAGGGAGCTCCCGCAAAGCACCGAATCGATCCTGACATGTAGATCATGGAGAGCGGAATAAAAGGAGTAATTCCTGGTTCCCCTGTGCCTCTCCCTCCAGACATCCAGCAACCCCCACCGTTCCTGCCAGTCCTTCCTGTGCGCGGCCAGCCTGCGCACAGGAGAGTCTACTAGGGGGGGATGGGACCTATCCAGAGCCACATCCGTAATCGAGTTGAAGTCCCCCCCTAGCACTATCGGACCCGCCAGGAAAGAGGCCAAGGACCCCGAGAGGCTATCAAAGTATCGGCCTTGGTCAGTGTTCGGTGCATAAACAGAACAGAAAACCACATCCCGTCCATATAATCTCCCCTCCACCGCTACAAACCTGCCATCCGGATCCACTACCTGATTCAGCACTTGAAAGGGTATCCCCGCCCTCACCCAGATCAAGACCCCCCTGGCGTACGCTGAGTAAGTGGTGCCAAAAACCTGGCCCCGCCATCTTTTCTGCAAGGCAGCGCACTCTTTTTTGGTGAGATGAGTCTCCTGGAGCATAGCTATCTGAACCCCCCTGCGTACCAGGTATGCATGTACTTTGTGACGTTTCACCATAGTCCGCAGCCCCCGGACATTCCACGTTAGGCATTTCAAATTAGGTAATGTCCCCATTCCAATCCCGTACAGTCCGAATCAGATAACAACGGTCCATGACCCCCCCAATGCAGTTGCCCCCCCCCAAACAGCCCAAAAACTGAAACATTCCCCAAACCCCACACCCCAGGACAGAGCACACGAACCCAATGGCCGCCCCCATCCAAACCTTGATCCAACTTCTCACACACTTACCCTGTGGTCTCCACCACAGTCGACCTTAAGGGCCCAGGGGGGGTGAGTCGCCGCCGACCCCAGCTAGCGGAGCCCGCGTCCCGCCCTTCATCCCCTCCGAGACACACAGCTCCCCCACCCGGCAACCCGCCCCCCAGCAACAGGATATCCCCCTACCATGAAGTCCCGATCTAGTCCCAAGTCTATCTCAGCCGCAGAAAATATCATCCGAAGTCTGTGGGGTCACTTTCGGCCCCTTCTGGCTCTCCGCCTCCGAAAGTTCCTCTCCTGTTCTGCTGCCTTCCCCTCCCGAGTCCGTTTCGGCCCGTTCACTGTTCTGTTGCGACCCTGTAATGGCCGCCGTCGCTGCGAGTGCATCCCTCTTCTCCGCCGCCATTTGAGCCTCCCGTTTCTCCCGCTGGCGCCTGTTGCGGGACCTGATGCGTTGTGACTGCCGCACCCGGGGCTGCTTGGGCTGGTCTCGCCGACTTTGGTGCGTCCTGTCCGTCCCCGCTCTGTACGACTCAAGCCATTGCCAGACTTCGTCCGGAGTCTGGAAAAAGTGTGTGGTGCCATCCATGATAATCCGCAGCTTGGCCGGGTAGAGCAAGGAGTACTGGATGCCTTCCTCCCTGAGCTCCTTCTTCACAGCAAGGAACGATGCCCTGTCCTTTCCGGATTATACGCAGGCGGTCCAGAAGATCGTTACCTTGCTGTTTTCCACCTCATAAGGGCCCGACATCCTGGCCCGCTGGATGAGGAGATCTCGGTCCTTGTAGTGGAGGAGCCGTACCACCATCGGTCGGGGGGGGCGGCCAAGCCCCGGCGGGCGAGCGGGCACCCGGTGAGCTCGCTCCAGAGTGAAAAATGGAGTAAGCCCAACCGGCGCCACCACAGTGCGGAACCAGTTCTCCATGTAGGCCACCGCATCCTCCCCCTCAATCCGTTCCGGCAGGCCTACGACCCGTACGTTGTTCCGCCTATTGCGGCCTTCGGCATCCTCCGCCCTCCGCTCTAGAGTGTCGAGTCGGGCCAAAATGTCCGTGATCCTGTGCTCCGCGGTCACCACCGATGGCTTTAGGTCCAGCAACAGTTGGTCATGATCCTTGACCCGATCCGCCAGCTTCGCGTGATCCGCGCGTAGCAGCCCCAGGCCCGTGGCCACTTGGGCAATGTCATTGTGCAACGCCTCCTTAGTGGAGGTGATCGCCTCAAGGATGGCATCCAAGCGCCGGTTCAGCCGCTGTTCCTGGTCAAGCTCCGGGGAGGGACTCTCACTCAGCCGGGTCGATGTCGCCGAGTCCCCCTCGCGGATCCCGGGCATCGGCCCTCCGATCGCCGCCATGTCAGGGCACTGCGTCACAAGTCCGGTCACCCGTTCTGTCGGCACGCCCGTGGGTCCGTACCGGCCACCAGGCACCGGGCAGTGCTATGTCCCCGCCGACGGTCTCAGGAGCAATGGCCAGGCAGACGAGCTCTGTTCCGTCACCCCCCTTGGGCCTGTGGGGGGAGGATGAGTCTTAGGGCGGTGGCCGACGAGAGCCCCTGATCTTCTGGGTGAATCGGGCAGCGCCCCCCGGTCTCAGGGCGTCGCGCCGCCAATCCTAGTGCGTCGGGTAGCCGGGTGCAGGGTCCCCCGCTACTTGGTGACAGCCGGACTCAGGGCTGAGGTTCGGGACCGTCCGACCTCCTCGCCGCCATTTTCTTCACACCCCGGACTACACCTCGGCCGCCTCTTCCCTCGATCTCCTCGGGGCCAACAGTCCCCCAGCGACTCTCCGATTACGTCCAGCTGTCCCCTTACACTTCAGAGGGCAGGAACGTCGTCTCCGGGTCGCCTAGGGTCCCGAAAAACAGGAGAATTAGCGGGATTCCGCGCGGAGCTGCGAGCTCACGCCGCCATCCCGATCGGCGTCCAAGCCACGCCCCCGTGCATTGCCCTGATTTCACTAGATCTATCCCCGGGATTTAACTCTTGTCAATTCTAAACTTATAAAGGAAATTCAAGATGTCTGCATTCATGGGACTGTGCTAGAATGGTTTTCTTTTTATGTGGAAATGATCCCAACAAGTGGTAATGGGGGGCCTTTTTCTCTGTTTTTCTATAACACCTTGTGGTGTTCCTCATAGCTCTACCCTGACACCCCATCTTTTTGTATTCTGTATATGAGGTCTATTGCTAATTTTATCCATTCTTGGGGCCTCACATTATCTATACTCTTATAACGATGATGGAGTCTATACCAAAATAGCACTCAATCGGATTATGACCCGCATTTAAAGCGGTCTATCAACCGTTAAGCCAATGAGAACACATCTAGTTCCTAAGCTCTGAAAGGAGAACAACAAATATTGAATATTTAATCTTTGGCATTCTGCTCTACAACCAGTGGATTTTGGCACTTTCCCTCAGCCACCAGACTTTGTGAAAAACCTCAGTGTCTAATGTGACGCCATTCTTATGAAGAATTAAGTTGCTTTGATGGCGTGGGCTTGCACCAATCGACTGAGTAAAAATCGACCCACACTGCTTTTTCAGTCTGAAGGAAGTTGATGCGCTATTACAAATGGCTCCTAGGCTATTTTAATAGCATTTATCTGGTAGTTCACTCTTTCTTAATGTATCATTAATAGTATATCAAAAATTAGACTGCTCCACTCCGTGTTAGAATTTCTTATATCGCTGCCCATACAGATTTAAGTCTATAAAGTTTTATGAAATGCCCACCACTCAATTTATAGCAGCTGTCCCAGATCTATTGTTAGCTGTAGCCGTAAATACTATTCAAACAGAAAACCACCTTCTGAGCGCCATATGCTGCTGCAGTTTCCAGTGTTTCGAAGGTTCTTTTCTGGTGGGAAACCTTTTTCTGTGCTGGCCCCATTGCAATGGAATGATTTTATCCTGATCCCTTACAATAATTTTCCTTTACCTTAGTTTCCTAAAGCACTGAAGACTGTACAATCACAATTTAATGCTCTTAGATTTTTGCTCTTCCATACCTAGCTGGGACAAACCACCTCTCTTGGGGAGAAATATCATTGTTATATAGTAGCTTGTTTTGTGTGCCTTTTACAGTTATTTTTCTTTTCTGATATGAAGATGATTCAAATGAATCTGGCATCTAAATGATTGAGGAAAAAATCAATGTGATTTTATTTCCCTCAATAAAATGGGGGAAACGTGTCTGTTTTTCAGCCACAACTAATTACCTTTCTGGAATGTAGAAGTTCTTGTCTCATATCTGCTGTTTCTTAGCACTGCCTCATGCATTTAAAATTAATGCGCTTTCTTTTACCACCGATTATGTATGGTTCTGCTAATAGAGCCCTGTCAAAATCATTTTGGGACCTATTCTCCTGGTTGCTCATTGAAACACTCAATAAAGACGGGGTGCTTGGCCTGCAAGGCCAGCTTTCTTTTTCCAGACGTTTTTTAGCTACTGTGCTCTGTATTCAGAAGGCGTTATTTTGCTTCATTAAGCACATGTCCATTAGAAACTGTCAAACAACCCTCTATTCTGGCTCAGGGATCTGATGCGGTCTGATTACGACCTACCTAAACCACACTCTGGTATAGAAATGCCACTAAACAGCATGAAGTTGTTTCAAAGTATGTCCAGCTATTAGCTATGTAGACGTTTGTGGGGTTGAAGGATTGTGCCTGATGGTTTGGCTGTAGATGTTCATCACATATATTCCTTAGCTCAGCTTTACTCTTAAAAATTAAATCTGTTCTTTTACCTTTGTAGGCTGGCATGTCTGCACCGGGAACCAGGCGAGATATCTACGACCAGAAGGGGATAATGCAACCAATGGACAACTCCACTATTTCACTGCAGATGGGCACCAACAAAGTAGCCTCCCAAAAAGGAATGAGTGTATATGGCCTTGGTCGGCAAGTTTATGACCCAAAGTACTGCGCTGCACCTACAGAACCAGTCATTCACAACGGAAGCCAGGGGACGGGAACAAATGGATCTGAAATCAGTGACAGCGATTATCAGGCGGAGTACCCAGACGATTATCCGGGCGAGTATCCAGACGACTACCCAAGGGATTATCATGGCCAGTACAGCGACCAAGGCATTGATTATTAGATGTGCATGGATTGATCAGTATTAGTTCTTATTTCATTCAATGAAGACCAATGTAGCCTTGTACTTCTTACCTGCCTTCCATACACACTATAACGCTTAACATACTCCAAGAAATATTGCATTCCATACATTCCCTGTTCCCGTCTCTTTTTATAAACCTATGGTTGCCTTTGGTGCTGCAAGGTTTATTTTTTTTATTCAGCAGCATAATCGATAAATACATAAAAAGTCAAAAAAACATTTCGGCGGGTGAATTCTTTGTATAGCCAATTAAACATTGTTTTTGTTGTGTTTTTTATTTTTTGCAACGGTTTCATATAAATCTTAAAAATTTTATTTTTTGAGTCTTGATACATTTTAGAATCTGGTTTCCAGATAAAATGTTTTAATGTTCCTTATGTTTTTAGAGTGCGGTCCGCAGACTAAATTTTAAGCTGTGCTGGAATTTAGTAAACTAAACAGTGCTAAAATGTAAATTCAAACTTCAAAGTAGTTGAAAATGTACTTAATGGCAGATTTGAACATGTTCCTATCCATTATCTGTAACATGGAAGCTGTCCAAATCTAGCCAGATGTGGAACAGGAAGCTTGTACAACATTGTCTGATCTGAAGTCTTGCGTTCTGAATTTCGACAGTGCATTTACCTATTGTATGTGCCATATTGTAGCCTCGTAGGTTTACTTTTTAGTGTATTTATTGCCACACATCTCTGCATACACTGCTTTGTGTTTTTTTCTATGAATAAATGTTGCTTTGTCCCCACCAAAATGATGGATTTAGAACATTTTTTTTTTTAGTCTCTTCGGCAATAATTTTAACTGCCGATCAGCTTGTAGCTCTTGATGACTTCCGAATCTCAGAAGGAAACACAGGACTGTAATTTGATTTAGTGGTTGCAGGAAAGCTACACACGCAAAAACATGTAAGCAGCTTATCGGAGAAAACGCTGAGTTCTGTTATGTTGACGTATCTAAAAGTACCACTTGCCTTTCGGTTTTAGAATTGAAAAGTAAGTTTAACCGATACTGTTTTATTTGCAAAACACAACTGCCTTTAATCGTAGTCCGGTTTCATATTGTGATTATGGCAGTGTACTCTTTGATGGGGGGGCTTTTTTTGTGCTCACAAGCCAATGTTCGATTGTTAACTGAATCTTAGCTGTAGTGTTGCAACAAACATCGCATAACACTAAGGAGAACGGAGTGCATGTTACCCTATCACTTTCTACTCTTTTTAGGGAACCTTCAAAGTACGAGGGTTCTTTCTGATGGATATTGATCTGAAGTGGAATTCTAGCCCGTATGCCTATGCGAAATGAAATTGTTTCACTCTTCTGTAATTTCTGTTACACAATTTATTTTTATTTTTTTGCAGAAGGCTATCAAAGTAGCTCTGCGAATCGGTCTCCTTTCCAATGTCTTAAATTACTTTTGATTGTGATGTATGACCTTACATAAGTGTCACTCTTGATACCTCAAAGCCCGTTTCGCGTAATTTACACGATTTTGCATGGATTTTAAGGCCTTTTGCACAATTTCAGGAATTCATATATATGATTTCACGCAGTCCAAGATGACAGGAATTGGCACCTTTTCATACATGTGTAGAGCCCAGTTATGGAACTATTCAAAGCCTCTTCTACAGTTGCATCACCCTCCTTATGTACTTTTCCTAGCTAAAGTAACGCTACATAACAGGAAAAATGCATTGTCTGTTTTTTCAGGCTTCCTTCACACGCACAAATACATTTCCTGATTGGAAAAAATGCTTTGAGGTTTCTTTTGTCACACTTTTCCTCTCACATTCACACACACGCACATGCACACTTGCACACACTTATATAACACACCTGCGCGCACACTTTTTTTTGTCCTGAACTGAAGCGGCCACTAAGCAGCCTTTTCAAAGCACATAAATGTACGATGCACCTTCTGGAGATTTGATATTGTATAAAAGCAAATTTGGAAAATCACATTGATCTGGGTTTTCCAAATGTCTACCCTTCAGGAAATTCTAACCATGGCAGCAGCCTGTTAAGTTTACTTGAAGGAGAGGTCCTTGCACCATAAATATCAGAAAATAGCAAGGTGAGTAGTTGTTGCAAGGCTTCAGGCTGTACTTTCAGCAATAAAGTATGTTTATGATTGAATAAGTGCTCAAACAGTGCAGGCTGAGAACACTACATCTCCTTTGGGGCCAGAGTAACTGCTATAAGATCACATTATTAAGGGACTGTCCTTCAAATGAACTTGGTTTACTTTTTCTGTGATATGCGTGTGGGGCAATTTAAGCCAGAACTGATAATGAGGAGTCTTTGGTATACTCAAGATGAAGATTTTGTGGTGGCAAAGCAAACCTTTCAGTCATAAAACACACACATTGCATAGAAATATTATAGCATTTTGGTTTGTCTGCTGCTACTTTTCTGGCAATTGGTACTTAAGCAGTGTATTTTTTTATCCAATTTTCATGAAAAGCAGATGTACAGTGGTTTTTGTTATTTTCAGTATTAATGGACACCACTTTAATTCATTATAAATCTTAAGGTTTGCGCATGTTGAATAATTATGCGAGTTCTTGCTGACCGTTCTATAATCTGATCAATGAAGATTTTATGTTGGTATTAAATATTTCTGCATACACACAACTGTAAAAGGAAATAAAGTATTTAGTGGTTATTTTACATTAGTGCATACCTGATCTCGTGTGGGTTTTCTCTTCGGTATGGATGGTCATGTCAAGTATGTGCGACCCCCCAAAGAATGCAGGTGGTCTATTGCTTTATGTATGTTGAACCTATTTATACTCTAATGCTTCCAAATCAAGCAGCCGAGAATGCCTCGTTCCTGATCAGATTATATACAGAGTTACACTATTCAGCTCCTGGTCGTTGCAATATAGCGCACTGAATTAGGACTGCTGAGAACTGACGCAAGAAGGTATTTAATTGGTGTTATTATCCTTTATAATTACAGCAGTGAAGAAAGATCAGCACACATTTCATTAATTTATTTATGAATTCTGAGGGATCCAGCAATTACCCAGTTTGCTCATAGGCGGTGCTCAGGTCCGAAACCTGGTTCTTTATGCATTACATGTGGAACACTTCTGATGGTTTCCATCTGTGATGAGCCCTCCTTCAAAACAAAGGTCTGTAGGATATAGAAACACTTGAAGGAGGTTGGTGTCTCGTTAAAAGGTGATAACAAAGTAGTGGTTGATTAGAAATGGCAGAGGTGGGTTGATTTTCAAAGTAGTGCTCACCATGGAGGTGATCATCCACGCTTGGTGGTGTTTGGTGAGGGTGGAGTTTGCTTGTGCACAGACATGCATTGTGCCTCCTGTCGCTAGAAGCAAAGGGAGAAAGAAGGCTGATTAAAAGAATAGTTTGGCATGCCCATCTTGATGTTAATTAATTGTTTTAATGAACCACTCTGATTCATAACTTAGCCAATTAAAGTTAAAAAAACCCACTGGAGATAAAGAAAAGACTTGTCAAGAAGCTCTGCACTCAACTTCTTCCAAAGAGTGTAATACAGGTACGGCTCATCCACTAAGGCGAAGGAGCATTGCCACACTGCTGTCAGAGCAGTGGAAAAGGGAAAAATAAAGTGATTTTACTTTTCATAGTTACTGGGCTGGGTTAGGGAAGGGCGGGGCTGGTCACAGCTATTGAAAAGCACAAATGAAACCAATCATTTTTGTGCTGGAAAAGTGAAAAGATGATGCACATGAGTAGTAGCATGGAGCAATCCGTTGTGGATGCTTTCTCTCAAATGTAAGTAATGTTATGCATGTTGCATGTGCAGAGACATACCTTGTTTGAATCTGTCCTGCAAGCATTATTTGCGTTGGGGATATTCGCACTGCTTTGGCAGTTTTGTACCTTTGTTGCATATATTTGAAGCATGATGAACATCTTCCAGTATCTAAAATCTGAAATGATTCACTATCACACCACTGCTTCCAAATTATCCTCTGTAGACTTCAAGGCTGCACTGCAGCAAGTCAACAAACCAACTTTGTGTGATTTCCCCGGCACAGCGGTCGAGGAGGAACGTGTGTCGCTGATTAAGAAGCAGTGCCATGAGGTGAATCACAAAAGACACTGGACCCAACAGAATCTGGTCCTTAAGCCACCTCCAGAGATGAGTCTGAGATGGCAACTTTAAAATAACTGGTAAAGGATCTACCGGTAAAGGATGGCCTTCCGCCATCTCATGACAGTGCATATTTGGGTGACAAAGTTATAGGCAAAAGGTCCATTTGAAACTGCTCTTGCTCCCTTGTAAGGTTCTAAGAAAGGTGACTTCTGCCCCAGTAGCCCCTTCCACCACTTAATGTGCATGCAGCAGATTGGTTTAAAATGACAGCTGGTCAGTAACCTAGTGTCTAAATCTATGCCCCACACCTACACTATAGTTCTGAATTGCACAGTAGCCAGCTACCAGAGCTGAAGCTATTCCGTGCCGTAGAGTCTTTAATTCATTAAAAAAGAATTGTGAAATTGCAAGTACTAGGGACATGTCGCACTGAATATGGAAACGCTTTAATAACTAGAGGTGGGTGAGCCACTGAAAGTTTGAGCCAGATGCTTGGCTCTTGCTTAGATTGAGACCTTTCTCGGAACCTCAAGCCCAAAACAATACTAGCTTTTATTTATCTTGTCCTTCAACTCGCAACCTAACCTCATGTACCAAGAATTAAAGACAAAGTAGTAGCATTTGATGTAAAACAGAGGAAGAAAGAGCTGGTCATTTAGTGGTTGAATTGCATAAACTGAAACCAGGAAACCTGGGATGAGTCTCTGCTTCCCAGATTTTGTGAGCCTAGGCAAATATTTTATTTCACCAAGCCTCTCTTTTTCTTCATTATCACAGATGGGAGTTCCTCCTTTGAAATAGATGTGTACTGTACAACAACCTTATGTTTGTTTCATTTAATAGATAGCTTACAACAGCTAACTTGACTCTTAGTTCGCTAATGGCATTGCCATCAGGCCAGCTAGGGGCACTACCTTAAAATCTGATGTACTAATGTGAAACGCATCGACGTGTAAGAGAAATACACTATTTTTTAAATTTTGTACAAAAATTCTATTTTTACAAGCTGTTTGTTTGCATGCCAAATATTTTTAAGGCTTGGCTTCTGCATGGGCTCCTTAAGCCATGCCAGACCCTCAACTCGCTCTGTTAATTTGTTGGCACATCCACTTCTATTAATAAATTGCCTAAATCAAGACTTTTCCCTCTCATATGTCCTCTACCCCGCATCCAGACTGATCATTGGAACAAGATTACCACTTTCCCTTAACTCGCTAAAATTGCTCATTTTCTTAAAACCAGTCGATCAACAAGAGCACCTTTCTTACGTAAAAGGCCCTCCAACTCGTTACTGCTCACAAACTTGGTCTTTGGCAAACACAGGATATTAAGCAGGTGAAACGGATTCCTTCTCATGCGAGTGCTTCAAAAAGATCCTCACACTTAAATGCTCAGTCTTCGGGAATCCACTAGAGTATAGAATATTTTTCCCTTGGACTTGAGACTTGCTCCTATTCATTCAGTCTTTAAATCTAAACTGATAAATAACTTAAGTTGTCCTAAATTAAATAAATGATATACCTCTTAGTATTTAGTGTTGCTAATTTGTTCATAGCTCAAGTGAAGCTCCCATTGCTAGTTGGAAGGAGGACCCTTCGAAACAAAAGTTTAAAGATTTGATCAAAACAGTCAAAGTGAAAGATAATAAAATTATACTAGATGAAGATTGCAAGAAAGACCAACTGTCTGTAATGCCACTATAATGGAACTGTCTCCCACAGACCCGACACGGAACAGACCCACCCCCACCCAAACCTGTCCTCATTCAGATACTAAATGATGATAGAAATGGAGGTCGTGTATGCAGAGGACCATGCAAATCCTAAGAAAACCTCCCTAGAGGAGTGGTGGATGCCAACAAACCCCGTTTTGGTTTTTTAAACTTCGAAACGTTCCTTAAGAGATAATCGGCCACAGCAGCAGTGTCATTTTGCCTTCCAGAATTTGCAAATGGACAGTCCCACTGTTTCTTGATCAGAAAGCATTGGGTGAATCCTATTATTATGGCACAGCAACACTTCTGTGGTCAACGGCCATGCAAAGGAATACAGTTAGTTTTACTAGGTTATTGGTTTTCCCATTATACTATTGGAGCAGCTCAATACTTGCCTGAGGTTCTACCAGCATGGTTCATATAGCTAAGCAATGCATAAAAACTAATCACAGTATTTACTTTTACAGCTCTTCCTCCCCTTACTTCACCACATAGAGGGCTTTTGAGACCTTTGGTACATGAGGTTTGCAGTTAGGAGTGTATATGCATTCACTCCATCATTACATTATATCCAATAGTGTAACCATTCCTTCGTTGTTGGTATAGACCTAATCTTATTTCGGTCAATGAGAGGAGCCTTCAGCACATGTTTGAGCTGTGATTGTCTTTAACCACATCGCTGCGGCGGCTATTCCGCCGCAGCGCTAAGTGGGCGGGGCGGCTGCTCGGCGGCCGCATGCTGATGCCGGAACCGCTCCGTCATCAGCCGCGGTTGGGCTGTGCTCATGACGGAGCGGTTCGGTCATGGCCCCGCCCGCTCAATAAAATGCGCCGCGCAGGCGCGGCAGCAGGGCCATGACGGAACCGCTCCGTCATCAGCACAGCGCCACCGCAGCTGATGACGGAGCGGCTCCGTCATTAGCATAGAAAGGGTTAAGCTATTAACGTTGGGCCACTAACTGTGAGAAAGAACCCACACAATCTACTATTTGTTTTTTTATTTTATTTATTTTTAGACGATCTTGAGCCAGTAGGCTAATAATATAGGCCATGGCCAGGTCAAGTGCATAACACCAGCTCCTGGGTAATAGCAAAGTGTACAGCGTGTGCCTGTATTGTAGACGTAAAGTGTAAGTTACACCAGTAAGTAATATAGTCCGTGCAGGAATTTATAATGAAGAAACCTTTGTTTACTATTGCTTGAAGTCCTTAATTTGCTTACATCAACAATAAAAAACACTATTCGTCAGTAACCAGGGATTCTAGGTTAGCGTCAGGTGTCTAGCGCATAGTTCCATAACTCCCATCTCAATCAGAGTACCCAGGGCTTTAAGTGAGCCGGGTCTCACCGCGTCTGAACACCAGCAGTTTTTTTCCAGGGGGCCTCGAAACTGGTCTCTATTGGGCTCTGGTTTGTGCCCTGGCACAGGCGGTCCGTTTTTTTTTCCGGACTGCAGTAACAGCAGACACATCCATAAGTGTGTTGTGAGCGTTGTAGAGGAAGGGAAATCTTTTGAAGAGTCCTTTTCTCTCTGGATTTCTCTTCTCTTTTTCAAACTCCGGAGCAGCAACATTGTCGTGGTGTCACCAGGGCTTTAAGTGGAAGTGTTTTCAAGATTATATACCAGCCACGTAGTTGCTGCTTATTTATCTTTTGCAACTAGAAACCATTGACAAAGCCAATAGTCTTGACTGTAGGTATGATGTGACTTGTATCATATATCTGGACGCAATGACAGGAACAGAAAAATACAAGTCGGGCGGCACACTGTGCTAAACACAGATTTTTAGCTTATGTGTTTTTAAGCCGGGCCCTCAAATACATTGACCACACCCCTTTGAGATACGCCCCAGCTTTTTCATCCCACTTAAAGCCCTGAGAATACCCTCATATACAAGTAATATTAACATCAGTGAATCAATATCTGATCAATCAAGTGGGTATTTTAATATTCTTGGGTTCTGTTGGTGTGCAGAAAACATGACTGCAAATTGCTAAAAGTCCCGAATTAACAAGAGGTCCTAGGTCATAGTGTCTCCCAGCAACTTAAATTGAGAGAGCAGCAAAAAACCTCCTGCGTATATTTATCTTCCATGGTGTAATCCCCCACTAAACCAACTGAAGCTTTCCCTTTGGTTCTGATGTGAGAGGGTGATAAATATAATGTATCGATGGCAGCTCATCTGGATATACTATGGAGTTGTCCCATCACATGTCAAACCTGTATCTGAACCTAATGTAGAATTATAGGAAAATTATTGTGGTTTCCTAATCTTTTTCCAAGAACACAGACCATGGTTTCTAGAGTCCACAGAAGACTGAAACGCAATGACGTAATAGGTTGCCTTCTGTTGGCTTCTTGGACTTTAAATGTCGATCATGCACTTCTTAAGAAAACAAATTGAATAACTTGCAAAAACCCTCAGCTTTCAGTTGCTGAATTCTTTTCCAGTAACAAATGGTGCCTCGCTAATCCATTGTGTAAAGTCATATTTGTTTCTTATCCATGTGCTGTTCGATTTGAATGAAAATCCTGACTCCAGGCGGGAATGGTAAGTATCTAAAGGGGGGTTTCTCTGTCACTGAACACATGCCCACTCATTTGTTTTTGTAATTAAGCTCAGTTGACCTCTGAAGCAATGAGTTTTGCGGAAAAAGCATAGTCTGGGTCAAATCTTACAATTTTTCCATTCTGGAAAGTGCTCACCCCTTCTGAAATGTTTAATAATGCTGTTTTTAGTAGAATCTGGCATTTGTGTGAATTATTTTAAGAACTGAAGAACTGTCACCTGTTCATTATGGCTCTACTTTGTGGGCCAATCATGTTACACCTTCCACCGGAAAAACAATATTGCTGTCTTCACGTTAACTAACTCTAAAGAGTAATCTAAAATATCATTTGAACCTATTTTTAAATTAAAGCAGTTATAGAGAAATGAGTTAAATGCTACTTGTCTACTATTGTAAAACACCCTATTACATAAACTCAAAGGTTATTTGTTTAAGTATGGCCTTTGACATCATGTTTAGGCCTGCATGTCACTTGTGTACAGACAAGTGCTAATGTGCCTAAACTAATGGTTTGGAGCATGCACTCTTCTACAAGTTAGGGTAGTAAGACTAAACATGACCCTAGCCCCCTTGAGATTTATTGGATATCTGGAATGCAAATGAGGAAGGGAAGAAGGTTTCAGCAGCACGAATCCTTATAGATATAATTGTTTTGAATATTCTACTATCAAGTAGTTTGTTGCAAATATCTTTTAATTTGTCTTTCATTGTGGGTATTAAGAATGGTTGTGTCTGCCATATAATTCAGAGTGCCTTTCACCAGTGCTTCTCAATGCCCCGCCCACTGGCACCATTCTTAGTTTTTCCTGCTGTTGGGAGGTTTGCCAATGGTATAATCAAAGTTTCATTTTTGTGGATCAAGGCCAGACTCCAGTGTTCTGACAAGGTTGTATGAGAGTTTGCAAACGGTGTTAATTTTTCGGTTCGTGGCACTCAATTAGGGAAAACACCTATTTTAATTTGTGCCCAGGTAGTTGCTCATGGTGCCCATGGATAAACCAGTTGTGTAGTCGCGGTTTACCTCCAGACCATTAAGAAGAATGATGTGAGGTTTGTGGTACATTTTGATCTGAGACACTTACATTGCAGAAACATAGGGCACAGGCTGCCTCCGGAACACAGTAGATCTATGTGATCACCAATTATCCATGCCCAAAGTTAAATTTCTTTTTGTCTTCTCACGGAAAATTCCATACCCAACCTCTAGTTGGAAGAATAATGCACATCATTAAAATCTAGAATGGTCTCAAGCTGCAAAACTTTACTTACAAAGATGTAAGAATTTCTGTGAGGGGGATGAGGCTGCAAGATGTAGGGACTATATGATTTTTGGAACCCAAGATGGCCACATCTCCAAAATGAGTGCATCACAAGGCCTCATCTAAAGGTGCCATCAGAAGGGAGACAATTTGGAGGTATACAGGTAAGCAAAAGAAAGTGTTGCAGGCCATTAGGCATTGAAACATCATCACTGGTAATATTACTTGAATCTCAAATAAGTAGTAGTATGACAGTAGCTACTACAGTTTTCCATCCTAAAGTTAAGCGATTGACTCGTTCCGAGTAGACAAACAAAAAAGCACACCGATTCCAAAAATCTAATAACACAAGAATTTAGAGATAAAAAATAAGGGACAGATGGAATGCACACATTTTCCTGATGCTGAGATTACCTATGTTGACCTCTTATATTCTGCCAGGTAGGCGCTTTGATGCAGAAGAGCAGTTGCTGCTCATTCACCTGCTTAACCTACACCAGATCAGAGCCATTGGCATCTTAAGCCTTCTTTGAATTCATTTGATGACGCCCCCATTAGCTGCATCGTCTTGTGACTCTGGAATGATGTTGCCCAAATACAGCTAAGCCGAGAGTTCTGTGCACAGTGGGCAAGGATTTTGATTTAAAGGAATCCTGCTTTCACAGAATCTTTCCTGACTTTGCGATAGGCGGGTGACTTTATAAATTGCATGGAACTGGTGGAAATCCATTGAGGGGACGAAGTTTGCTGATGAGAACTTTGCACTAAAGCACATCGGCCCTGGAACCCTGCACTTAGCTAACGCTGGGCCAAACACAAACTGTGCTCAGTTATTCATCTGCACTGCCAAGAATGCGTTGTTGCATGGCAAGCATGTAGTCTTTGGCTATGTTGCAGAGGGCGTGTGTGTTGGAGAAGTATGGCTCAGGCTCTGGGAAGACATCCAAAAACTTGATTGGAAGATGTTGGAGTTAATTTCCTGTGCTATTTACAATCATTCTTTGTGTGGTTGGTAAACAGGCCATCGTTGATGCACATGGTTTAGTTTTGTCTTATTTGTGAGCTGCAAAAAATTGCATTTGATGTGTTTCTCTGACCTCCTCTCTCTGTCACAGCTTTCCAAAAGTAAATGTAGACCACAGAGGTATAGGAAGCTGAATATTTTAAACAGTTAAATTATTAAAAATGAGTTCGCCTAATATGGAGCTTGAATGGACCTCTGACTAGTAACTGGAGATTAAGGGTTTTTCTACCGTGCAAATGCTTTGTTGCTAAGGTGTTAAAATTGACCTGTGTATGGGGCAGACAAATTGTGGTGCTGTGGGAGGGTTAAGTCATTGACTAAGTACTGCAATTGTTTGTACACATTGTAGCATTGGAGAAAAAAAAAACACTACAGCTTTTAAATGAAACGACAGTAGGGCCTATAAGACCTTTTAGTAGGGCATACTATTCCAAAAGAAAACCAGGTGTATTAACCGCCGAGGTGGAAGAAGGATATTCATTACAAAGGATGAAGCTTGTTAATGGATAAATGGTGGGTGAGCAATGAGTAGAAAGCCTTGAAGAAGAGGAACAACGTCCTAGCTCCTCATAGCAAGATCATCCGTGATATTGACGTATAAGCTATCCGAAGCCTTTCTTCCTTGAAATTGTTCTCCAACAGCAGATGCTTGTCAGATACTCACATATGCAAAATAATCGAGCAAAGTTATCTTTCCTTAAACTGACACTTCTAAATATGTCGACCAGGTTGATGAGTAATCAAACCCTTTGCAATAATGGTGGACAGAATTTGATTCAATCGTCGCTAAAGACAAGAAATGATCCTCTATCGATGATTCATCAGCTGTACCTATACTCGATGAGGAGAAGAAAGTTGGAGACAGTAGCAAAAAAAAGCAAGCTAAAATCTCATTGTCCACAGAATAGACCGCTTTAGCTGGTTGCACTAAATACACAGTAATGACAAAACACAGTGGGGAGATGGCAACTGCTGCTGTAGCAGACTCTAAAACTTTGTGAGAAAGAAGGGGAAAGTGCCATTGATGTATAAAACAACATATTCATAACACTTCACCAGATCAGTCAGTTTAGGTAACCGTGAGTGAGATCGAACTAACCATCTTTTTGGAACGGAAATCCGTGTATCTAGTTTCACTCCAAATACTGCTTCCTTTTCATGTTGCTAACTTATTTCTGTGACAAGTCATGGCTCAGGAAAAAATAAAGGAAATGGAACCACATGATAGGAGTGCTTTACTTTGGAAATGTTTGCTGCGTGGGGTTCCTTGGAAATGTTCCTATGCGAAGACAGCCTGTGCAAAGTGCTGGCCAGTGTTACTAATAAACTATGCTATACTGCAGTGACTAACATTTAACACCCCATTTGGTAAGATGCAGAGAGCATGTTGAAAGAACCAGATGTAGAGTTGGCACCAGATGAAAGACCAGCCTCCGAGAAATTACGTTTTCTCCCTCCATTCCTCACCAGAGCACCATATTTGGGGGTTAGGTGGGTGCTGGGAAGCATTCTTCTCTCGTGTTCGAAGATTTCCAGATGCGCATATTCACAAGAAGCGCTCTGTACCTCTGTTGAAAGAATTGTCAATGTTGCTAACAAAATGAGCCCTACAAGTACCAGTATAGGACATCTGCTGAGAGTTATGATTTAGTATACCCAAAAAAAGACCCAAAACTGCAGCAGAATGGGTTTTGGAAGTTTAAATGGAAAGATTGCCCATTGCCATATCTCCTGAGCTTGTTGGATTAGGATGAATGATTGCGTTTCTCCTTGTTTTTTCAGGTAAAATGTCGTTGCATTGCCTATCTGGATCAATACAGTCCTCCCTGCAATGTGTGCTTGGAAGGCTTATATGCGCTAGAAGCACTGTCTTCATCTCCAGGAAGTTGATGTGTTTTATGGAGACTGAGTTGTTCCACTGTCCCTGTATTTTCAAGTTTCCTGTATGCGTTCCCCATCCTTTGTGAGGGTCTGGTAGAGGTGAGTTTGCCTCTTTATTGCTTGAATCCTCCTTTGGGTCGGGTATGCTCGTGCCAGCGTGGCATTATTTCTTGCCCATAGAAATCTTTTTTACCTGATCCAAGTTTAGCAATGATTTCTTGAGGTATATGCAGAAACCCAGCCTTTGAAGCATTGTGATTACCGCCTGAATGTGTGTCTAGCATTTTGGTTTTGAGTTTGCCTTTACTATCCATTCATCTTGTGTAAGGATAGATGTGGATTCTCTTCCTTCTTGCCACTGCAGCTAGGCACTTTGTGAAAACTCTTGGTGTAGATTTTATTCCAAAAGGTAAGACTCTGAATTAGTAGTGCGTGTCTTCGTGCATGAAACTGAGGTACTTCTTGTGTCCTTGATTTATGCACATGTGTAGTTTTGCAGCGTGAATCTTTCTGGATTCACTATGCTGTGCATATTCCGCGGTCTTGTGGTTGGGTCCGGATTCGTAGTCTTTTCTTTTTTTTGTTTTTTTGTTGCCCAAGTGGGCGTCGGCGTCACCCCTTCCTGGGTGTATTTCCTGTGACGTTGGCATGCTTCCTGCGGAAGCTCCCACCCTTGGGCGCCATCTTCAGATTCTTTTTTCCGCGGTCGGGTCTGGATCGTTCCAGTTTGGGCTCCAGACATTTTTGGAGAAAGTACTAGAAAAAGATCGAAATTGGAGAAGATATCGAAAGAAGAAGACTACGAAGGACTTCGCCGAACACTACCCGGCGAAAGGAAGGAGAATTCATCGAGGACTTCGACTATCGTCGATGTTCGCGCGGCCAGGGAGGCCTTAACACTCGATGATGGACAACACGCTGTTCAAGTTCTGCCCTAACTGCCGCCACAAGTTCGCGCAGAAAGATCAGCACCTGGTTTGCAACCTTTGCCTACCGGTAGAACACAGAAGCGAGGACTGCAACGCCTGCTCCGTCTTCGCCCAGAAGACCCTTCGTGTAAGGAGGAGCCAGAGGGTAGCGCACGCCACCCTCAAAGGAAAAGGCCCGACGCCATTGCTGTACGAGCTGGGGATGTCCTCGGAAGAAGAGGACAACGCTGCCGCCGAAGACGACAGCTACACGGTCGTAGAGACCGATTACACAAAGACATCTGATAAGGTAGGAGACTCGTCGTTCCCCAAGAGCACGAGAGACTCCGAGTCATGAAAAAACGAGGGCAAGGCACCGAAAGCGCCGACGCAGAGACACCTCACGTCCGCGGCTACCCACAGGCCCAGCGGATCCTCTGAGAAAGAGTCCCTGGCGCCGAGAGCTGCTGAGCAGCAGAAGTCGCCGAAGATCGTCCCCGAAAAGGACCGATCGACGTCGAGGGAGAAAGACCCTAAAGCTTCGACGCCGTACAGGGACCCGAAACCCAGGTCGACGTCCAAGGCCTCGACGCCGAAGCTCTCGCAGCCGACCCAGGCGCCGAAGAGAGTGGCCGAACAATCCGGCGCGGACAACGCGGCCGAGATGGAAAAGAAAAAACGGCGACTAGAAGCCGAAATGGAAAACATCTTGCAGCGGAAAAAGGATTTCGACGCCAAGATGAAAGCCTTCACGATTCCCCACAAGACCAAGCCACCCATGCGGGAAGTGGTCGAGGAGGAAGAGGAACAGGTCGAGGAACATGAGCCTTGCACCGAAATGGTCGACGACCAGGATGAGGACGAGAATCCCTACGAGGCTTACAGCTATGAGGAGGAAGAGGACAGCAGGTTGGACGCCGAGTCTGCCACCTCTGACCCTCAGGAGGAGGATTACCTGGATGTCGACACCGAAAGCCCAGAAGAGGCGGTCGACACATACCCCTCAAGGCCATCGCCGCCAGACGACATCGGGGCTTACAACTCGGTGATCAGGTCGGCGGCAACAGCTTTCAAGCTCAAGCTCGACTAGGAGAAGCAGAAAGCGGACTTTCTCCTCGAGACATTACTCCCCACGCAAACAAGGAGCCAGTATCTACCTATGCTCGACAGCGTCTTGGCGCAGGGGATGGAAGCATTCAGGGAGCCCGCTACATGCAAGGCAGTCACTCCCAGAACCGAAACAAAGTACAAACATTCATCGAAGGACCCAGCCTACATTCGAGGCGTGGTCTCAGCTGACTCCATCATCACAGCCACAGCAAGAAAGAGGGCTAACGTGGCCACCACTTCTGGACCTCCTCCTGATAAGGAGAGCAAGAGGATGGACTTAGTGGGCAGAAGGATCGAACGGAATGCCGCGACCCAATGGCGCATGGCTAATTCCAATGCCCTCATAAACAGGCACATGTACCAGATCATGGAGGAGCTAGGAAAACTGGTGAAAGACCTACCCCAGGAGGCCAGGCAGAACGCCGAGAAACTGGTGGAAGAAGGGAAGAATGCGGCAAATTGTTGCCTCAAGACGGCCCTGGATGGTGCAGACACCTCGAGCAGGCTCATGATGATGGGTGTCACGGAAAGATGACACGCATGGCTCAGAATCTCTGGCTTTAAGCCTGAAGTGCAGCACAGCATCTTGAACACTCCGTTCAACGGCGAGACGCTGTTCGGGACAACAGTTGACGAAAAACTCAGTCAACTGAAGAAAGACAATGAAACTGCACGATCCATGGGAGCTTTGCAGTTCAGAGGCAACAATAGGGGCAGCCAGTCACGGAGGCCCGGCGGAAGAGGTGGAAACCAGCCAGGTACTTCACACCAGGCTTTCCAACAGACGCACCAGGCTGACACGCAGGCGCAACAGAGTCAACAGAAGCAGTCCTGGCAGTACCAGTCAAGGGGCCAGTCCTTTCGAGGGAGAGTAAATGGACGTGGACAGCATAAAAGAGGGGGCCAGCAGCCCGCCTCTAAATGACTTCAGAAACACCCGTGTGCCCGCCCACAGAAAGGGCCCCGGGGGGCAGCACGTACAAAGGGGTCAGGACACAATGGACAACTACCACCACGTAACACCAGTGGGTGGAAGATTAAGACTCTATCTCCAGGAATGGAGAGAGATCACATCAGACAAATGGATTCTAAACATCATCCAATACGGGTACTGCTTGGAATTGGATGGAAGATTAACAAGCAGGAGACCAAAGCGAAAGCCACCAACAAACGAACAGCTACAGTGGCTTCAGGAAGAAGCGAGAGAGCTCCTTCAAAAGGAGGCTATAGAACGGGTTCCCTTCAAAGAAAGAAACAAGGGAATATACTCAACGTATTTCCTCGTGCCAAAGGTCGACGAGACAATGAGACCCATTCTGGACCTCAGGTTCCTGAACACATTCATAAGAATACAAAAATTCAAAATGACCTCCCTGCAGGAGGTGCTACCGCAATTGCAGATTGGGGACTTCATGGTCACGATAGACCTCAAGGACGCCTACCTGCACATACCAATGAACGTAACGCACAAACATATGCTCAGGTTCAGGGTCGGAGACAGCCACTACCAATTCACAACACTAGCCTTCGGTCTAAAATCAGCACCGAGGGTCTTCACGAAATGCCTCGCGGCAGTCGCAGCGCACCTACGAAGGAGGGGGATACACGTATATCCTTACCTGGACGACTGGCTAGTGAAAGCAGACTCGTACCAGAAATGCAAGAAGGACGCACATACAGTGACGAGAACACTGATAAACCTGGGGTTCTCCATCCATTGGAAAAAATAATCAATGGAGCCGGAACAAGTGAAGATCTTCTTGGGGGCACAGATCAACACCTTGCAGGGCAGAGTGTTCCCCAGCAACAAGAGAGCAGGGGCCCTAGTGAGGGAAGCTCGCCTCTACCGGAAGGGACAAGCTCAGACAGTGAGGACTGCGAGCAAGATCTTGGGGATGATGGCATCATGCATCCACCTGGAGCAATCGTACGCCTACATATGAGACCCATCCAAGAATGGCTCCAGGAACAAAGGTCACAAGCTTCAGGGAGTTAGGAGGATCTAGTGGTTGTGACGCACGCAGTGCAGAAGGAAATGACATGGTGGACCATGGAGAACATAGCAAAGGGAAAGCCTCTTACACCCCCCAACACCAACAGTGACCATCACCACAGACCATCCATGATGGGATGGGGCGCTCACATGGAAGAGCTCAAAGTCAGGGGTCTGTGGACTCCAGCAGATGCGTCGAAGCACATCAATTATCTGGAATTGAAAACAATCTTCCTTGCATTGAAAGCCTTCCAAACAAGACTGTACAAGCAGAGGGTATTGCTGCAAACAGACAACACCACAGCGATGTTCTACATCAACAAGCAGGGTGGAACACAGTCAACAACGCTTTCGACACTGGTGCAGGAGATATGGAGATGGGCCATCCCCCTCGGGATAGATCTACTGGCCATACACCTACCAGGGAAGGAGAACATTCAGGCAGACTGGCTGAGCAGACAGACATCAACATCCCACGAGTGGGAGCTCAATGCCCAGGAGACGAAGTGGTTGTTCAACAAGTGGGGAACGCCATCAGTGGACCTGTTTGCAACATGCCAGAATACCAAATGCCGAAGCTTCGCATCCAGACAACCCGAAGAAGGGTCCCTTGGGAATGCCCTTTGGATAGATTGGTCCGGGACATTTGCTTATGCTTTTCCCCCGATACCACTGATACACAGAGTACTGAGCAAGTGCAGAGCGAGCAACATGACCCTGATACTGGTCGCACCACAGTGGGCCAGACAGAAATGGTACTCGCAGATCATGGAGATGGCACAGAGTCCACCCCACAGATTCGGCAGAAGAAAAGACCTGCTCTCCATGCACAACGGAGAGGTACTGCACCCAGAGCCAGAGAGCCTGAGCCTGGTGGCGTGGCTCCTGAGGACATAGAATTCGCACACTTGAGACTGCCTGAGAGCACCCTCAGGGTCCTTCGGGAGGCACGAAGGCCCAGCACACGGAAGTGCTACGGGGCAAAGTGGAAGAGATTCACAATATGGTGCAGGAAGGAAAGACTTCACAATAAAATGAAGAAGGACTCCACAGTACTAAAATACCTCACGCACTTACTGGAGAAAAAACTCAGCTCGTCCTCCTTAAGAGTCCACTTGGCAGTGCTAGTCGCCTATACAAGGGGTGAGATGGGCAGGAGCTTCTTCACCTCTCAGGTTGTGAAGAGATTCCTGGAAGGAGCGAAGAGGATCGCACCACCCAAGCGGTTACCACCACCGGCATGGAACTTGAACATAGTCCTGACGGAACTCATGAAGGAGCCCTTTGAACCGCTCCACAAGGCCTCACTAGAGATGCTGACCATGAAGACAGCTTTCTTGGTTGCAATAACGTCCCTACGACGAGTGAGCGAGCTTCAGGCGCTAACTCTGCAGGAACCATACATACAAATACACAATGACAGGGTTGTGATGAGGACTGACCCACACTTCTTGCCAAAGGTGGTGTCCAGATTCCATATGAACCAGTCCATACAGATTCCGAGTTTTTTCCAAAAACCAACAAATAGTGCAGAGCGAGCCCTTCACACCCTAGACGCCAGAAGGGCGGTCATGCACTATATCGAGAGGACAAAAGGACACAGGAAGACAAAGCAGTTCTTCGTGTCATTCGCCAACAGTTTCTTGGGAAAGGCTGTAACAAAGAACACTATTGCACGATGGATCGCGCAAACAATCCAACTCTGCCACAAGCGGGCAGGACAAGAGCTAGCAGAGGGACCCACGTGCCCACTCCACTAGGAAAAAGGGTGCGACAATAGCCTTCCTGGCTAATACACCCATACAAGACATATGCCTCGCGGCAACATGGGCTTCAGTGCACACATTCACGAAGCACTACTGCGTTGATGTTCAAATGAACAAAGAAGCACAAGCTGTACCAAAGGTGCTCCAGCACATATTCAAGAACCAAAGCTCATCTTCTACCCAGCCGCCACAGAAATGAGAAACCGCTACAAAATCTATGCACAGCATAGTGAATTCAGAAAGATTCACGCTGCAAAACGAATAGTTTCTTACCTGTCAGTGTAGTTTTGCAGCTTGATGATCTTTCTGGATTCACTAGCGAACCCACCCACCTCCGCCAGAAAGATGAGGCTGGAGAGAGAAAGAGGTGGTCAAAAAAAAAAAACATAGAATAAAATGGAGGACTTTTATACAAAGCGGTTAAAAGAAGTTTCACCTACATAGAACATTGCCATCACTTCGGAAACGAAAGAAACACGGAAAAAAGAATCCGAAGATGGCGCCCAAGGGTGGGAGCTTCCGCAGGAAGCATGCCGACGTCACCGGAAATACACCCAGGAAGGGGTGACGCCGACTCCCACTTGGGCAACAAAAAAAACCCAAAAAACAAAGAAAAGACTACGAATCCAGACCCAACCACAAGACCGCGGAATATGCACCGGAATATGCACAGCATAGTGAATCCAGAAAGATCATCAAGCTGCAAAACTACACCGACAGGTAAGAAACTATTCGATCTTGTAAGTCTGTTCTTGTCATGGCGTCCCCTTTCTGTAGTAATAGTATTGCCTCTTGTAGGGTTATCATCTTAAAATGCTGCTTCTGGAAGATTGTCCTCTGGTTCTTTCCCTGCCACAAAAGGGGTGTTGCCAAGATTGGTATCCTGCCCTCTGGCTTGCCTGCTGTCTGCTGGCTTGCGCCTGCTGCCATTGTCCTCTAAGGGAAAAAAACTTTCCTGCAGGTTTTCTGAGATTTCTTCCTTCCCTTCTGAAAGTGCTTCTGTATTGTAGAGCACCCTTTGCTGTTTGGTTGTCCTTTTTGATTTGTCCTTAGAACTCATCCACCTCTTGGCCAAACAAAGTGTCTCCTGTGAAAGGCTTATTAATTATAGTTGTTTGCACTTATTGTTTTGAAACCTGAATTCCTGAGCCAGGCGTCTCATCTGAGTGTAGCACCTGTGCCCATTTGTCTGCTGGTTGTATGGGCTGCTCCTAGGGTTGACTTTAGACCTGTATTTGCCTCAATGTCGTCTCATTGTTAGTGACCATATCTGCTGAGGAGAGTATTTGAATTGGCGATACGCGATGTGTTGCTAACTTTTTCTCCAGCTTCCTACCTACAATATCTTATCTTTTACTTTCCCTGTCTGGGTGGACAGTTGAAGTAACGAGAATTTCTCCTTCTTGCTAAGGTGACAATGATGGAATCTGCCAGTGTGTTTCCCTGTATATATTTGGGGTCTTTTGTGGGGGGCCCTTTGTGCTTTTTTAGTTGAGGCTGGCTCCTTAAGCCTTTCTTCCGTGGCCCAGTATACTTGGTAGCATTGGGAGGTATTGGCTACCTTTTGTGGATGGCATCAATGTCTCTAGGAGAAGCATGATTCTTTCTCCTCTTCTAAGGGGACCATAGATGCTCTTTTGACCAGGCTGTTATAAGAGGCAATGTCATCTGGTGGTAAAGTTTTCGAGGGGTAGGTACAAACCTCCTCTACTGGACTCTGTCAAGGTACTTCATTCTTCCTAGAAACCTCCTGTTGCTTCCACCTCTTCTGGGATGTTGAGTTCTTCTTCGACATCCTCCTTGTGTGGTTCGGGAGTTGCTAGTGCCTCAAGGGCATTCTCTGCCACTACTGCATCTGAAGTCGTGGAAGGTCTTGTAGAGATTCTGAATTCCTTTAGTGTCTCCTCTAACTCCTTTTTTTGTTAGGTCTCGGCATCGAGACCTATTGTCATGGAGTTCGCTCTGAAGGGACCTAGAGCTGTGAACGCGCCGACCAGGGTCTGTGAACGCGCTTATGCAGGCCGGCCGAAGGCAGGCACACACACACGCACGCGCAGTCTCTCACACACACACACACACACACGCAGTCTCTCACACACACACACACACGCAGACACACCCACACACGTGCAGACACACGCGCGCAGACACACACACACACGTGCCAAGCCCCCCAAGCCCCACTTACCGCATCAGCCGCCACTCCTGATTTCTGCTGCCACCAGTCTCTGGGCCATCCACTCCATGGGCGCGGGCTTCTCGCAAAGACGGAAGTCCCGCCCCACGACAGCCGTGAGCTTGCACATCCCGAAACCGGAAGTTCGGGAGTGTGCACGCTTACGGCTTGGTTTTTTTTTGTGATCGTGTTAGGCATAGCACCATACGTGCAGAGATTCCCACCCACGAGAAGCAATTATTTCTGAAAGGAGTCACAAAACGCTGTTTCACTGTGGCTGTTTGTCAGTCCTGCTTGTGTGAGTGAACTTCACATCAAGTGATGCAGATGCTGTCAGCTGGCCGCCGCAAACAAACAGAAGAAGCCTGAGTGAGGACTGAGCAATCGTATTTTTTCCTAGACATTTAATACAGTTTTGAACCATATTTCACAGTTTATCTTCTGTGCGGTATAGTCTGCGTGGTTGTTCGGTTGCTTTAGAAAAATATTTCTGGAGTTGCCCAGCGTCCAATGGTTGTTTATTCTGAAGGCCTGTGTGCGTGCACATCCCGAAACCGGAAGTTCGGGAGTGTGCACGCTCACGGCTAGTTTTTTTTTGTGATCCGGTAGGCATAGCACCATACGTGCAGGGATTCCCACCCACGAGAAGCAATTATTTCTGAAAGGAGTCACAAAACGCTGTTTCACTGTGGCTGTTTGTCAGTCCTGCTTGTGTGAGTGAACTTCACATCAAGTGATGCAGATGCTGTCAGCTGGCCGCCGCAAACAAACAGAAGAAGCCTGAGTGAGGACTGAGCAATAGTATTTTTTCCTAGACATTTAATACAGTTTTGAACCATATTTCACAGTTTATCTTCTGTGCGGTATAGTCTGCGTGGTTGTCCGGTTGCTTTTGAAAAATATTTCTGGAGTTGCCCAGCGTCCAATGATTGTTTATTCTGAAGGCCTGTGTGCGTGCACATCCCGAAACCGGAAGTTCGGGAGTGTGCACGCTCACGGCTAGTTTTTTTTTGTGATCGCGGTAGGCATAGCACCATACGTGCAGGGATTCCCACCCACGAGAAGCAATTATTTCTGAAAGGAGTCACAAAACGCTGTTTCACTGTGGCTGTTTGTCAGTCCTGCTTGTGTGAGTGAACTTCACATCAAGTGATGCAGATGCTGTCAGCTGGCCGCCGCAAACAAACAGAAGAAGCCTGTGTGAGGACTGAGCAATCGTATTTATTCCTAGACATTTAATACAGTTTTGAACCATATTTCATAGTTTATCTTCTGTGCGGTATAGTCTGCGTGGTTGTCCGGTTGCTTGAGAAATTTTTTTCTGGAGTTGCCCAGCGTCCAATGGTTGTTTATTCTGAAGGCCTGTGTGGTCTCGGTGTTTACCATCATTAAACTTGGGTTGCTCTCGGAATACATAGAGATGGAGCTTTCCGTTCTGCCTTTCAGGTGAACTGGGCGCCTTGTGTGACTGTTTATCATCATGTCTTCTATCAATAAATGCATCGTACACTTCCCGACATATCTGTTTTTTCATCTTGTCACCTTGTGGCAAACTGCCTGGTACCAGTGATGCTGATGTGCTGTGTCCTGAGTGCGATACAAGTATGATGCACGAAGATCAGGCTGCCCTTTTGCATGATGGAGTAACCTCGACATTTGCCTCAATATGTCAGAACCCTTCGGCCACAATAGGGACCGAGGCAGGAGGAAATACTCTATAAAGTAGCAACACCAACAATACTGTTGCGAGAATGTAGTAAGTAGTAAGCTAAGAACTGGTCAGTATTTAGAGCCTGATTCACAAAAATAAACTTACACTTTCGTGTTAGTTTAAGATTTTTTTCAATTCACAAATAAATTTTACAAGTAGTATCTTTAGGACTGCCTATCTTTGTCTGTCCCGAGTCTCGCCACGGGAGCAGAGACTCAGCAATCGTAAACATACCACTGGTAAAATTATTTTGTGAATTGCAATAAAGCGTAAACTTGCACAAAAGTGTACGTTTAGCCAAGTAGAGGGTGTAAACAGACTTAAAATGCCCCTGCTTAACACAGGATGTCCACCACATCTCTCCATATAAGAGCTTGGAAAATGTATTTATTTATTTACTTTTTATTTATTTATTCGTAGAGCAAGAACAACAAACTAATTTGTTGCTAGGCACCAGGATCAATAAAAAACGTGTTAGCCTATAACAGGTACCACTAAAAAGAAATTCGGGAAGCAGTATGCTACTGCTACTGAGAAATGTAGCTAGTACATTTTCAAACAAAACTGTTTTGTTTTTCCCCCCTAAATTATAGCAGAGCATTTTTTCCTTAGAAGTGCTTAAGCAAAGAGTTTCAAGTCGTTTGGCCTTGAACTGCACATCTTTGGTATCCCTTGCATTGGAGTTTTGATCTAGGAACAAGTAGGATGGATGGACTTCTTGATCATGCATTCAAAAACTAGACATGTTGATTTAAAGATGATACGATTATGCACTGGTAACCAGGCCACTGAGTTCAGCTCTTCCAAAATATGTGTATACAATAGCAGGCTCATCTCTGTTAGGACAATATACAGGTACCAAACTAAGCAGAAGAGGTCACCCTTTGGACCTTAAGCTTCCAGTGTATTGATAAATCATCAGCCATTGGGGGGGGGGGGGGGGGGGGTAGGGTGGAGGGGGGGATAACGGCAAACTGAAGTTTATCTTCTGTGCGGTATAGTCTGCGTGGTTGTCCGGTTGCTTTAGAAAAATATTTCTGGAGTAGTGAGTGCAGAGTAGTGAGTGCAGAGTAGTGAGTGCAGAGTAGTGAGTGCAGAGTAGTGAGTGCGCAGGGTAGTGAGTGCAGAGTAGTGAGTGCAGAGTAGTGAGTGCAGAGTAGTGAGTGCAGAGTAGTGAGTGCAGAGTAGTGAGTGCAGAGTAGTGAGTGCAGAGTAGTGAGTGCAGAGTAGTAAGTAGTGAGTGCAGAGTAGTGAGTGCAGAGTAGTGAGTAGTGAGTGCAGAGTAGTGAGTAGTGAGTAGTGAGTGCAGAGTAGTGAGTAGTGAGTGTAGAGTAGTGAGTGCAGAGTAGTGAGTAGTGAGTGTAGAGTAGTGAGTGCAGAGTAGTGAGTAGTGAGTGCAGAGTAGTGAGTGCAGAGTAGTGAGTGCAGAGTAGTGAGTGCAGAGTAGTGAGTGCAGAGTAGTGAGTGCAGAGTAGTGAGTGCAGAGTAGTGAGTGCAGAGTAGTGAGTGCAGAGTAGTGAGTGCAGAGTTGTGAGTGCAGAGTTGTGAGTGCAGAGTAGTGAGTGCAGAGTAGTGAGTGCAGAGTAGTGAGTGCAGAGTTGTGAGTGCAGAGTAGTGAGTAGTGAGTGCAGAGTAGTGAGTGCAGAGTAGTGAGTAGTGAGTGCAGAGTAGTGAGTAGTGAGTAGTGAGTGCAGAGTAGTGAGTAGTGAGTGTAGAGTAGTGAGTGCAGAGTAGTGAGTAGTGAGTGCAGAGTAGTGAGTGCAGAGTAGTGAGTGCAGAGTAGTGAGTGCAGAGTAGTGAGTGCAGAGTAGTGAGTGCAGAGTAGTGAGTGCAGAGTAGTGAGTGCAGAGTAGTGAGTGCAGAGTTGTGAGTGCAGAGTTGTGAGTGCAGAGTTGTGAGTGCAGAGTTGTGAGTGCAGAGTTGTGAGTGCAGAGTGCTGTTGAGTGCAGAGTGCTGTGTGCTGTTGAGTGCAGAGTGCTGTGTGCTGTTGAGTGCAGAGTGCTGTGTGCTGTTGAGTGCAGAGTGCTGTGTGCTGTTGAGTGCAGAGTGCTGTGTGCTGTTGAGTGCAGAGTGCTGTGTATTGGCAATGTAAATGACAATGTCATTTGTTTATGATTTAAAGAGAAAAAAAAGAAATGTCATGAGCAATGCCAATAGCTCTTCCTTTAATGATGCCGAGACCATTGCATTGTAAATGCTTGTTGTTGTTGAAGAAGCGCTGCCATTTCTGCCTCTAACTGTCTTTTCTTTTCCATTTCGAGGGCTCTTTTGACTTCTTTAGTCAGGGATGTCCTCTTTCTTGGCGTGGTGGTGTATGCCTTCACAAGTTTTGGTGTTCTCCTTCAGAGCCTCTCGACCAGAGCTGGCCTCAATCGGTATCCTTGGTATGGGATCTGTGGGGTTCTTTCAGTCACGGCTGGCCCTCGGTCATCATCTTTTTCAATGCCTGGGCTATTCTCTGTGCCTTCTTTTCGAGGCCCTTTGTTCTTGAGGGGTTTTTGTTACCTTTTCTGTTCTCCTTTTGACATTCTTGGTAGTCTTCTTTACAGCACATGTTTTCTTAGCATCCCTCTCGAGGATTTCGACATCTGAGCTTTTGTGGGTGGACTTTGTGGTTGCAACCTGTTCATCTTCATCACTTGAGGCCCAAGTCATTCAGCGCTGCTTACATTGCTGTGTGATGTCCCTCTCCGCTTACGTCGTACTTTGAGAGTCTTGGACACAAATACGGTTCAGGCCTTGCAGTCCTTGTCCTTTGAGGCATCTACTCCAATATCTTTGGATACCCCTATCCTTCAGGAAAATGCAGAGGGAGTATACCACATCCTGACAGTCTAAAAAACCCAGAATTACTGAGATTTCTAAAAGCAGCGGCGGCTTGTATGTGATAAGATTACAAATGGGAGATTGCAGCTGATTTGAATTTCTCTTGCTCTCTGTGTAAAAGAACATTTCTACAACATGCCTTATCCCATCATAAACTAAATATTTCCTGAGAGGTTCAAAGGTCTTTCTTGGGAGGAAATGACTATCTGTGGTGGTAGAATCACTCGTATATAATCAGCAATCTTGATTGGACAGATAACTGCATTATTTTGCAAACTGAGGCCCTCATTTATAGAGATCTGGCGTGGGTTAGCACATCAATTGCCTTGCTGCACTGCCCTACCCCAAAGTAAAGGGGCAAGAATGCACTGTATTTATCAAATATGGTACATTCCTGTCCTTCCTCTCTGTGCTAGCCCTGTTTTGGCAGCCTAGCGCCAACGCATGCACCCATGCACCATGGTGCAAGGGTACCAGTGTTGTCAGTAGGATTGTTTTTGCGTAGAAAGGGACACAATCCTTTCATTGTGTGCTGATGAGTGCAGCACACATAGAGGAAAACACAAGGAGAAATAGCGATCTTTCTCCTTGTTACACATCACCTCAGGATGCGTAATATTTTGATGCATTCCCAGCTTTACAAGTCCTTGCAAATCTGGGAATACGTAAAAAAAAACACGGTCACAGTCACCATGGGGTTTGAGCACTATTTCCAAATTGATATATAGACACCCAAGGTTACGATCAAAAAAGAAAATGTTATATTATGAGATTGAGGAGCATACAGTACCATATTGTCCCATGGTTTAGGCATGGTTGCCCCTGGAAAAAAATCCATAAAGTTGAATCAACCCGAAAGATAAATAAATAGTACAACAATAAAGTAAGGTTTAAAAGCCAATTTATACACAAAACTACATGATTAGCCAAAGATACTTGGCCTGAATCACAAAGGTAATGTACACTATTGTAGAATGTGTTAGCTGCAGCTACACATGCTATGCACACTCCTGCCATATAGTGGTGGGCTCGGACTATGCAACTTGTGTTTCTCAAAGAGTCTTTGGTTGCTGACAGTGTGTCGAGACTCCTCTTCTTTGAGTGAATGCACATTATTAACAACTCCATTGGTAGATTGATTTTTTTATTCTGCCATTGGGTTTGGATGGATAGTACCAGAGCTCCTTACATCTTCTCAACATGGAAAAGACAGACAGCTGTTTCTACGCCCCGATACCCACTCAACTTCATCACCCATAGAATATTTGAAGTGAATTCCACAATTTTATCGACCGAGGTAGCTGCCTCGTGTACACTCTTCCCTCAGGCGAGAATACTCTGCTTCACATGATGAAAAGGAAGAATGAGAGACCTATCTGAAAGTGTCCATGGTGCAGAGCCAGATATGAGTATTCAACCTAAAATGACCTCCGTTTGTCGCCACTGCATAAAAACAGGATTGCGCAGCTTGCAACCTGTTCAAGAACAAAACGACCAGACACGACTGATGTTTAGTGCACAATATGGAGATTGTAGGTACAAACAAAGAGTGGGTTTTGCCCAAATCGCCTTCCTACACCTGAGCAAAAAACATCAAAGATGTGTAAAAAGAAAAAGAAGGTACAGAGGGACCAATCCAACATTTATTCTAATTCAAGGTACCATTAATTACCCTGATGTTCCAATTTGTTATTTAGAAATACTGCATATCCAAAATTCAAACTCATACACGTGCCATATGATGGGGCATAGCACAAATGAATCAAAACAAAATTACATCATATACATCTCATATGTACAGTATATAGACAATCACTGGAAATCACATTCATATATATGATACAATACATATATACAACATATACAAAGCATACAAAAAGCACCCCTACTGAGAACAAAACAAACGGAATGTACACTCCTTACTCCGAGTAGTACACTCTGAGGAAATCCCTATTGCGCCAGAGGAGTAGCACCTCTATTCAAATTATTCTATAGGCGCTTTCCCTTTCAACAAAACTCAAAATAATGTGACTCCTGGTAAATGTGTCGACGAGTTCGCGTTTCAGCCAGTAATTCCTTTCGGCTTCATCAGGACAAGGGTGTCAACCTCTTTAAAATTATAATAAAACACTTAACTCTACATTTATTTCTACTATGTCTAAACTATACCACCAGTTGTTGGTCTCCTTCAACATCAAGAGTTTATACACTAATATTCCACAGGCTGAGGCGCTGTTGGCGATGGAAATGGTCCTGGGACAAAGGGTTAGGCCCCATCAGGTTCCTACTAAGTTACTTTTGGTCTTAGCTAGAATTTGTTTGAAAAGTAGCTTTTTCAAAAAATGTTTTTAGAGGTGAGCTGTTTTTGCAAGTAAAAGGTGTGGTAATGGGGTGTTGCTGTGCCCAGAGATAGTGAACATTGTGATGGACCAATTTGAAAGGAAGTATATCTTCGATGAGGCGACCCCATTTCAACATCATTTGTTGAGGTGGGTGTGCTTCATCGACGATATATTTTTAATATGGAATGGAATTGCTGAAGAACTTGAGCGGTTCCATGTATGGTTGAACTTATGTACCGCAGATCTGAAGTTTACGAAAACATTGAGTAGTGTCAGAACTAACTTCTTGGACCTATGGATTTTCAACAATAATGGTAAATTAGTCTTTACACTAAACCAACAGATAGGAATACCCTCCTTGAATTTACAAGTGGACATCCGAGGAGCCTCAAAGAAAACTTGCCCTATGGGTAATTCTTACGGATTCGCCGTAATTGCTCTAATAAGGGCGACTATTTTGACAACGCGGAAATCCTGCTAAAGAAGCTTTGTGCGAGAGGCTACCGAGGAAATTAGTGAGTTCTGCTCTGAAAAGAGCTTGGTATACCCCGCGTCAAACCCTGCTCACCCCTAAAGTCAAAGTGGATGGAGCACAAATGACCTGTGTCTTGACTTTCAATCCAAAATCGAGTAAAGTTAAACAGATAATCTCGAGAAATTGGAGATTGATTGAACAGCTCAATATTCCGAAGCCACTTTTTGCCTTTAAGAAAGGTAGGAATTTAAAACACCTGGTCAGAGCTAACAGGGAACCACTGGTCAAAAAAGACACCAGAAGCCTGTTGGGTTTGCCGGCAGTGGTAGGACACTTTCGGTGTACAAACTGTGCCGCATGCTCAAGCACTACAGATTCCAAATCGATCGTAATCAATAACAAGACCCACACCATGCAGTCCTAATTGTAACACCAAAAATGTGGTTTATGTGGTGACTTGCCCGTGCAGGCAATCCTATATCGGCCAGACCACTCAAGCGGTAAAAATGCATATTTGCCAACATAAATCACTTTTAAGATGCAGGACGCCAGGTGCACCAATGGTGCATCATTATAATGAGTGGGGACACAGCAAAGATAATTTAGTCTAGGCAGCATTAGTGGTGATCAAAGCAAGTAACGGTGGAGAACTGGAGCTCAAGTTGAACCGTAATAGCAAGGTTGGTAGAAATATACCACACTGCGGTTGATGGTCTAAATGATAGAGATGAACTATGGGCATTAATCTAGATACATTCACCTTTAGAAGTACTGCATTGGGCATATGGTGTATCACCTCGCTATATAGATACACAGGAGGTCGGGTGGTACGGTTATAGAGAGGTACACTACTGATATTGACATTCAGTGTATTCTTTGTGTGTTCTTTATATAAACTGTTGAGATAATGATGTTGAATTTACATTGGATTTATGTCCATTAGATATATTTGAATATGGGTTACGATGTTTCACATATATTGCTATGTATTTCTGACAGGTTAGATAAAGAATACACTGTTGCATGATCGAAGAATGTAAACCTGGATGTGAACATGCAGTGCAGCTGAACATCATGCGGATTATTTGATTCTGGAATATATTTTTAGGCCCCTGAGACTGCTGGCTGGGTTGATATTGGACTGTTAAACCTTTTTGATATGGATACTCGACTAAGACAGGAATGCTGGGACTGATTGTTTGGTAATTTGGTTTGATTGCCTTGGTTGGTCGTGACTTTTGGATATGTTACATAGACACCCCACCCTTTATATAACATATATCTTGTTTTCCTGGCCACAGAGGAATATGATGACACTTTGGCATCTATTTGGATTGCATTGACGCATTATTTGTATTTGATGTGAGCAATGTGATCTGGAACCGATTTTTGACATGAAGGATAATATGTGATGCGCAGCACCATGGGGCTTTATTTATAATATTTATTACTTACATTTCATTATTTTGGTGTGCCCCGATCACTAATTTTGGTCTCAGTAGAAACTCAGGTCCTTTTGATGCACTGGGGCTCTTTTTCCTTGTTTTTCCCATGGATGACGGGTGTTTTAGTTCAGCAGGACTCAGTGGTCTTGAGTCCGCTTTCAATGCCCGCGATAGGTGAGTATGACTTAATTGCGTGAACGTTTATTGTACGTCTGCGATGGAGGCGTCATAAGCGTGTTTTTACGGACGCGAGCAGAATGGAGAACTGAGGATCTGTTTGCTGTTGACGGGGACCCGATGTGCAGGTAATTGGAGGGTGGCGAGACATGAGAGTAATATGCGCAATGTACGGCACGCTCTGTGATGGTATACCGGTAGGATAGCTCATATTGGCTGTTTCTTTTTCAGGAGACGAATCCCTGCATAAAGTGAAAGTGAGTGTTTGGGGGGTTTGCTGACTAATTCGACCCAGCGTAAATACATGCAAGATGGATGTCGCATGCTTTGAGTACCGTTAAAAGGCTACAGGCAGTTCCTGGTTTTGCAGTCCCTTACAGGATTTGCTTTGTGTCTATATTTCCTCAGGATTCAAGTTGGTTTACGAGCTGGGTGGCTGTGGGAACTACCCTGCTAGCCGTGAATTGGAGATTGTCACTCTCAGTTAAGGTATCGGAGTGATCACCACCAGTGTTGGTTTTATTTATTTTTTTGATTTGGATGGTGAACTCGGGATGTCAAGTATGGTCTCTGCTAGCACTAAATGACGGAGAATGGGTGAGTGTGATCTTGGTTGTTGGTTTTGCTTTTTTTTCAACCTAGTTTCACCTATAATCACCTGACCTTCTAGGCACTGCATGGTCACTGATGGGATAGTTTAATGTAGAGTTAAGTTTTTTTTTTTTTAAATTATAATTTTAGAGATGTTGACACCCTTGTCCTGATGAAGCCGAAAGGAATTATTGGCTGAAACGCGACTGCGTCGATATATTTACGATGAGTGCCATTATTTTGAATTTTGTTGAAAGGAAAAGCGCCTATAGAATAATTTGAATAGAGGCGTTTACTCCTCTGGCGCAATAGGGATTTCCTCAGAGTGTACATTCCGTTTGTTTTGTTCTCAGTAGGGGTGCTTTTTGTATGCTTTGTAAATGTTGTATATATTGTATATATGTATTGTATCATATGTATGAATGTGATTTAAATGTGATTTCCAGTGATTGTCTATGTCCTGTACATATGAGGTGTATATATGATGTAATTTTGTTTTGATTTGATTTAATTTATTTGTGCTCTGCCCCATCATATGACACATGTATGAGTTTGAATTTTGGATATGCAGTATTTCTAAATAACAAATTGGAACATCAGGGTAATTAATGGTACCTTGAAGTAGAATAAATGTTGGATTGGTCCCTCTGTACCTTCTTTTTCTTTATACACATCTTCAATATGGAGATTGTGGTAGCGGCTGATATCTCGGTGCCAACAAAGCGATGACGCTTGCACAGCCCTCTGACGCTTTGTCAGAGCTGAGCAGGCACAAGCTGTGTTGACTCCACATAAGCCATTGCCGCCCAACCAGCCAACAGCATCAAAAAAGTAATCAATGTTGAAGACAATGACACTGAACCTAGACGCTGCACAAGAGCATCAGCCAAAAAAAGACCCACAAAGACAAGTCATTGGCAAAAGAGGTTTTGCAGCGTGAATCTTTCTGGATTCACTATGCTGTGCATTATTCAGCCATCTAGTGGTTGGGTCCGGAATTGTAGTCTTTTTTTTTCTCTTTTTTTTTGTGGCCCAGGTGGGTGTCAACATACCACCATTTGGTGTCCTTGGTGACATCGACGTGCTCCCTCCGGAAGCTCCCACCTTTGGTCGCCATCTTCAGATTCTTTTTTCTGCCGTTGGGTCTGGATCATTGCCGAAGAGTTCCAGAGTGTTGGAAGAGGAATCAAGAAAAATCAAAGAAAGAAGTTTTCAGCTACATCGGACTACAGGTCACGTATCCGGGATGACGAGGGAGAAGGTTTACGACCAAGATCTCAATGTTCTATGGAGAATGCGCTCACAGGGGGCTCCCTGAGCGTGGGGATGGACAAAACACCATTCAAATTTTGCACCAATTGCCACCGCAAATATGCCCAGAATCCAGTCTCCAACCTCTGCCTGCAGCTCTACCACTGCAGCGAAGAGTGCATTGCGTGCTTAGCGTTTACACCCATCCTCAGAGTAAGGGAGAGGCAGAGAAGGGTGAAACACAACATGCAGGGGCCACCTCCATCGCTCTGAGACTTGGGCCTCTCCAGTGGAGAAGAGGACAACATCGCCGAAGGACCGGAGAACTGCACGGTCGTCGAAGTTTATAGGAAGACGTCAATTGAGGTAATGGAGTCGCTACCCCTAAACACTCGAGCAACACTCGAAAGGGTGAAGTTAAAGCCCCGCACAACAATCATAGAAGTGAAGCTAAGTCCTCGAAAGGCCGTTTATATATTGGTGTGACATGTCCAGCCGGACAGAGGTCAAATATTTAGTTTAGAGTAGTAGCGACAAATTTATCAACAATTTACAAAGTGGGGATCAAGCCTGTACCCTACTAAAACAAACACAAAAAGTGAAACACACCACTCCATCGTGAGGGACCGACACTCTTTGGAAATCTCAGCTATTTTCCTTAGATTTGAAGCGATCACTCATATTGTTTACTAATTGAACTGACGCTTCATATTAGACTCAGACTCTGGTAAGCCCCCTTGCCGCATATATCTTAACACGCTGATTTTGAGTCGTTCCACGATCCCTGATAGTCTTACTCTTAATCAATCAATCAATCAATCAATCAGTGACACTTATAGAGCGCGCTACATACCCGTAGGGTCTCAAGGCGCTGGGGGGGGGGGGGTGCCGCTACTGCTCGAACAGCCAGGTCTTCAGCTTTTTCCTGAAGGAGAGGTGGTCTTGGGTCAGGCGCAGGTCGGACGGGAGGGAGTTCCAGGTCTTGGCGGCCAGGTAGGAGAAGGACCTTCCTCCTGTAGTCGCTCTTCGGATGCGGGGGACGGCGGTGAGGGCGTGGTTGGCTGATCGGAGGTGGCGTTTGGGAGCGTAGAAGTTGATCCGGCTGTTGAGGTAGCTCGGGCCTTGGTCGTGTAGGGCTTTGTGTGCGTGGGTGAGGAGGTGGAAGGTGATTCTTTTGTTGACGGGGAGCCAGTGAAGGTCTCTCAGATGTCCGGTGATGTGGCTGGTTCGTGGGATGTCGAGGATGAGTCTGGCTGAGGCATTCTGGATCCGCTGGAGTCTCTTCTGGAGCTTGGCGGTGGTACCGGCGTAGAGGGCGTTGCCGTAGTCCAGTCGGCTGGTGACGAGGGCCTGGGTGACGGTCTTCCTGGTCTCGGTGGGGATCCACCGGAAGATCTTCCGTAGCATGCGTAGGATGTTGAAGCACGCCGAGGAGACGTTGTTGACTTGCCTGGTCATGGAGAGGGAGGAGTCCAGGATGAAGCCCAGGTTGCGTGCATGGTCTGTCGGTTTGGGTGCGGTGCCCAGGGCGGGAGGCCACCAGGAGTCGTCCCAGGCGGAGGGGGAAGAGCCCAGGATGAGGACCTCCGTCTTGTCAGAGTTCAGTTTCAGGCGGCTGGTCGTCATCCACTCGGCTACCTCTTTCATCCCTTCGTGCAGGTTGGCTCTGGCGGAGGCGGGGTCGTTGGTCAGGGAGAGGATCAGCTGGGTGTCGTCGGCGTAGGAGATTATGCTGAGGTTGTGTTTGCGTACGATGGCCGCGAGGGGGCTCATGTAGACGTTGAAGAGGGTGGGGCTCAGAGATGATCCTTGAGGGACGCCGCAGATGACTTCGGAGGCCTCTGACTTGTACGGTGGTAGGCGGACTCTCTGTGTTCTTCCGTCGAGGAAGGAGATGATCCATTCCAGCGCCTTGTCCTGGATTCCGATGTTGCTGAGGCGCTGTACTAGTGTGCGGTGGCAGACCGTGTCGAATGCCGCGGAGAGGTCTAGGAGGATGAGGGCCGCTGTTTCTCCATTGTCCATCAGGGCTCGGATGTCATCGGTGGCGGCGATGAGGGCGGTCTCGGTGCTGTGATTGGCTCGGAAGCCGGACTGTGAGGGGTCGAGGGATCCGTTCGTCTCGAGGAAGGCGGCCATCTGCTTGTTGACGGTCTTCTCGATGACTTTGGCTGGAAACGGGAGGAGCGAGATGGGGCGGTAGTTCTTGAGTTCGGTGGGGTCCGCTGTTGGTTTCTTGAGTAGGGCGCTGAGTTCGGCGTGTTTCCAGCTCTCAGGGAAGGTGGCGGTGTCGAATGATGTCTCGCAGGTGGGGTGCGATGACAGCGTCGGCCTTGTTGAAGACGTGGTTAGGGCAGGGGTCGGTCGGTGATCCGGAGTGGATGGAGTTCATCGTGCGGATGGTGTCTTCGGTGCTGATCGGGGTCCAGGCGTGGAGGGTGGTGGTGGGGGGTGATTGTTCGGTCATGGTGTGCGTTGGTTGGTTGTTGAAGCTGTTGTGTATGTCCGCGATCTTGTTGTGGAAGTATGAAGCGAGGGAGTTGCAGAGGTCTTGCGATGGGGTGATGTCGTTGTTTCCTGCGCTGGGGTTGGAAAGCTCTTTCACGATGTTGAAGAGTTCCTTGCAGTTGTGTGCGTTGTTGTCCAACCGTTCCTTGAATGCTGTTTTCTTGGCGGCGCGGATCAGCTGGTGGTGCTTCCGGGTGGCAAGCTTGAAGGAGGTCCTGTTGTCCGGTGTAGGTTCCCTTCTCCAGACTTTCTCGAGGGCTCGGCAGTTCTTCTTGGAGCTCTTGAGTTCGTCGGTGAACCACGGGGCTTTCTTGCTTCCGGGTCTGCTGGGCGGGGTCCTCAGGGGGGCGAGCTCGTCCGCGCAGATGCTGATCCACTTCGTGAGGTTGTCGGCGGCCTGGCTGGGGTTCGCTGAGCTGGCAGGAGGGTGCTGGCTCAGGGAGGTGGCGAGCTGGTCTGCTGTGATCTTGTTACAGGGTTCCGTCCACAACTTTGTTCATTGCAAGTCACCGGTTCATGAGCCCTCTCCACACTGGCTCAGTCACGGCAAATGAGGCTTGTATCATTTAGGCATTTACTAAATGTCCTGATGATGATCCCATAACTATGCAGTGGGATCGAAACACCGTCGCCCTTAATTGCGCACCTTATACATTTATGTACCATGTGTCATTTAACATGTATAGGTGTCTGAAATTATCTGTTCTACTATTGAAATTATGATAATTACAGAACTGTAAGCTTTTGCCTAAAAGCCCTTTGTGTTTCACTTTTTGTGTTTGTTTTAGTAGGGTACAGGCTTGTGCCCCACTTGGTAAATGGTTGATGAATTTGTCGCTACTACTCTAAACTAAATATTTGACCTCTGTCCGGCTGGACATGTCACACCAGTATAGAAACGACTGTGCCTATATTTATTTAAGTTTATTCTTTTGCTTGTAAGGGACCACTGTTGTTTAAAAAGAGTCTACTCCCAAAGTCCCTTGCTGACTTGATTGGGTGCCCTTGTTGCTTTCAAATATATAAGTCCTCGAAGGGAGCATTGCTGCCGAAACACTCGACGAAGGCAACAGCAACCAAGAACAGTCAGCCGAGCGGATCCTTCGAAAAGGACTCCCAATCTGCGAAAGTCCTCAAAAAACCAAGATTGTCCAAAGTTGCCCTCGAAAAGGACTCCTCGGCACTGAGAAAGGAAGGGCCGACAAAGTCATTGACGGCCCGAAGTGAGGCGCTCCAACCCTTGACGCCGAACATGCCGCTGAGATGGAGAGGAAGAAGAGGAGGCTCGAGGCCAAAATGGCGAGCATCCTGCAAAGGAAAAAGGACTTCGAGAAGATGAGCCAATACACCATCCCGCTGAAACCCGTGCTTGAAGTTGAAAGACGACGAGGACGCCGAAATGCCGAATACGCCCGAACCAGTTGAGGAACAGGGGGACGAAAACTATTATTTCGAGGGAGAAGGCTACGAAGATCTGCAATCCTACCGGGACTAAACTTCCTCGGAGGCACAAGACCTAGAGTGGCAATATCTCAACGCCGAATCGCCGGAAGAAGGGGTAGACACTTACCCTTCGAGGCCATTCCCGCCAGACGACATAAGGATCTACAACATGGTCGTCCAAAGGCTGCACAGACTTATGGAGTGAAAATGGAAGAGAAGGCCAAGGCATGTTTTCTCCTGGGGAGACTACTGCCTCAACAAACTAGGAGCCAGTTCCTGCCCATGGAAGAGAGGCCTTTAAGGAACCAGCAGCATAAAAGGTTGTGACTCCTAGAACCGAGAAGTATAAACATTCTTCAAAGGACCCTGCATACATCCAAGGGTCAGTACCAGCCAACTCCATAATTGCAGCAATGGCTAGGAAAAGGGCCAATGTGCCCACTAATGCCGGACCACCTCCAGACAAGGATAGTAGGAGCATGGATTTCACATGGAGAAAGGTGGAGAGAAATGCGGCAATCCATTGGCGCATCACATACTCCAACGCCCAGATCAACAGGTACGTATACCATCGCTGGGATGAAGTGGGGCAGCTCCTAAAGCATCTACCAGACAAGTACAAAAAAAGAGCAGCTCATCTAGTAGAGTAAGGCAATAGCATGGCGAACAAATGCCTAAAATCGGCATTGGATGCTGCAGAAACATCGAGCAGACTAATGATGATAGGAGTGACCGAGAGAAGACACGCATGGCTCACAATTTCGGGATTCAAGCCAGAGTTGCAATGCCGTCCATCACTGCCCCCTTTTGTACCTCTTTGTTCGCCATAAGTTGGCAGGGTATACTCCGACGTGAGTCCCTTGCTCACTTTGCCACTGGATTCAAGCAAGCCTGGCTGAAGACGGCTGTAATGCCAGAAACCGGTTCTAGGAAGCTTGTTTCCGAACCAGGGAAGGCATGGCTTGGCAGTTCGGGCTGGACTGTTCCCATGAGGCACAGGCAGTACAATAGGGGGTGGTGATGGACGGAGCATCTGAATCAATCAATCAAACACTCACACCCAGTCAAAAGATCTGGGTTTAATCCATCACCGTTCTTTAGCCCACTCTGCCACCCCAGTTCAGACATGGCTATATGCAAATCAGTCTGACCCTGTGCCTCATGGGAACAGTGCATCCGAACTGCCAAGCCATGTCTTCCCTGGACCGCAAACAAGCTTCCGAGGACCGGTTTCTGGCATTCCAGCTGTCTTCAGCCCGGCTTGCTTGAATCCAGTGGCAAAGTGAGCAAGGGACTCACGTCTGAGCATACCCTGCCACACTCAAGGACTGTTCCCATGAGGCACAGGGTCAGACTGATTTGCATATCGCCATGTCTTAACTGAGGTGGCAGAGTGGGCTAAAGAATGGTGATGGATTAAACCCAGATCTGTTACCACTGGATTCAAGCAAGCCTGGCTGAAGACTGCTGTAATGCCAGAAACCGGTCCTAGGAAGCTTGTTTCCGGTCCAGGGAAGGCATGGCATGGCATGGCAGTTCGGGCTGGACTGTTCCCATGAGGCACAGATTCAGACTGATTTGCATATGTCCATGCTGAACTGGGGTGGCAGAGTGGGCTAAAGAACGGTGATGGATTGAACCCAGATCTCTTGACTGGGTGTGAGTGTTTGATTGGTTCAGATGCTCCGTCCATCACCACTCCCTTTTGTACCACAAAGTCTATGCACAGCATAGGGAATCCAGAAAGATTCACGCTGCAAAACGCCTATTTTCTAACCTGTCGGTGTAGTTTTGCAGCTTTAAGACTTTCTGGATTCATTAGCAAACCCACCCTCCTCCGCCAGAAAGATGAGACCGGAGGAAAGGGATTAAAAGCAAACAAGACTTTAGAAAATAAGAGGGAAAACAAGAATACCAGAAGACAAGAAAAAAGAATCCGAAGATGGCAACCAAAGGTGGGAGCTTCCGGAGGAAGCACGTCAACGCCATCAAGGACAATAAATGATCGCATGTTGACGCCCACCTGGGCCACGAAAAAAGAGAAAAAACACTGCAATTCTGGACCCAACCACTAGATGGCGGAATAATGCACAGCATAGTGAATCCAGAAAGTCTTCAAGCTGTAAAACTACACAGACCGGTAAACTATACGTTTCTACTAAACAGAAAAACAATACGCCACAGATCCTGATTTGGAGGAGAATACTGTTGAAAACCTCCAAGGAAATATTCAGAAAAGGCCAGCTTTTGAGGTGAAACCAGTAAATTGAAAGTTAACCTATAAAAGGAATAGGCTGGACATTGGGCACCATCAGCCTCCACCAAAAACAAAGGCTGTTGAGCTTGAGGCTACCAGCCCTATGTTATTAGACACCTATCTACTGCCTACATCCTATGAGTGTGTGGATGCAGATGATCTAGGCAGTAGAAGCCATTTACACTACTCTCGTGTCATTGAGTTTGAGAAAGGGCACCAAAACAGCCCCAATCCCTGGGAGTAATAAGATGTAGACCCACAAAACCCTCAGATAAACCAGTCCCAGTCAAAGACTACTCCAGGTTACACTTCTTCATACCACAGTGTACTTCAGGATGCAGCTGAGTACCTTGAGGTCCAGATGAACACCACTTAAGAGGAAAGTAACTTTTTAGTAGAGATGCTCTCCTAAACCAAGCGCTCAGTTTGATACTTACCCAGGATAGGGTCAATGCTAAAAGCCTCTACGGAGATATTCAAAGAGCCAGTCAAGTCAAGGGTTCTCACTGCCCGTATTGAGTGCTATAATAAGCCTTCCCGTATGGACCCACTTTACATTAGAGAACTCACTGTAACAGATTCATTAGTGGTTCCTACTTCTAGGAAAAGGGCAGCATCCCAAACTACAGGCGATGCTCCTCCACCAGATAAGGAGAGCAGGCATACTGACGTGGCATGCTAGCACATGGCAGTTGGCTATGTTATTCATTTGTGTTTTGCCAATATGGTGGGCTTGCTTTCCCGTTACAACAGAGCTACCTGTGACTGCTTCAGCATTTTCCTGACCAATACAGTAGAAGGGGGAGGACCTGATTAAGGGGAGGACAAACCAATCTTAAGCTCCATTGTTAAATGTGCCCTAGATGGTGAAGATATTGCAGCATGAGGGATTAATAACTCCATTAGTTTACTTAGACATGCTTGGCTGTGTATTTCAGAGTTTAAACTTAAGGTGCAACAATGTCTACTCATTGTCCCATTTGATGGGGGACACCTTTTTGGCCCAGAGGCAGATGCCTAATTGGAAACTATTTAAAAAAAGACAGACTGCAAAATCCATGGGTGCATTGCAAACAACTGCCCTAGACAGTAGTCCTTTCTTAGGTACCAGGGCAGAGGTGCAGCCAAAACCATCCCTTCTGACAACCAGTCTGGCGAAAAAACAACAAACATACCACCAACAAGATGGGAAAGGTTTTTGCAGCGGAGGATTCACGGGTGGTAACCAGAGAGGCAAAGGTAGAGGTATCCATGGAGAGGAACCCTGCACCTCAAAGCAGTGACTTTCCTCATTTTGGCCCGATCACACAACACCTGTTGGAGGAAAACCAATAACCAGAGGGGTCTCAATTTCCAGAACCGACTGGCTCTTTTTCAGCCACATCACCATCTGCCAGTCAGAATGGCGATCTGTCTCCTAGGCATGATGGCTTATTGCATAGTGATTGTCCCACCCACCAGGCTTCACATGTGCCCAATACAGGGGTGTATAGCATTTCAGTGGTCACAAGCGAAGGGTAATTCAGAGGATCTAATGTTGATTTTGCCCAAGGTCCAGCTCCTATAATGGTTGAGCACAGACAATCTCCTCCAAGGCAGACCATTTACGGACTGAATTTCGCAGGTGACTAGCACCACAGATGTAATACTCACAGGCTGGGGAGTGCATATGGGGGACATGACAGTCTAGGTATTGTGGGCCAGTCACCAACAAATGCTACAAATCAATGTGTCGGAGCTCATGGCGATTCAGTTAGCTCCGAAAGCTTTCAGTACAAGCATTTCCCACAAGGTTGTTGGTCTCAAAACAGACATGACTGCCATGTATTACATAAAGAAACATGAGGGTGGGGTTTACACTCGACTCAACTGCCTTGCATACCACAGGAGATCTGGAATTGGTCCATTCACCATCACATCCATCTCCTGGCAAAATATCTTCTAGGAGTCAATTCAGTGGCAGACCTGTTAAGCAGTACATAGCAACAAGTCGAAACGCCACCCTGGAGTCCTTCACCACTACTTCCAGCATTGAGGGATGACATACATGGACCTGTTTACTGCTGTGGAAAATGCAAAGTGCCAAAACTTTGCCTCCAGGTATTATACAAAGTCCAGGGGCAATACACTGTTGATGAAATGGTCAGGGATATTTGCCTATGCTTTTCCGACTCTCCCACTCATTCTTTACCTTGACTCAGACCGATATTGCTCAAGATGATTTTAGCAGTACAAACATGAGCACATTAACCCTGGGGGCACCACACTTCTAGAGTTGTCCCTGCTCCCACAAGGGAGGCTCCCCAACATCCTAGACCTGCTCACTAACATCAAGATACAGAGGATATGGACATTCTTAGAGAAGCAACCCATCTCTAGGTCCTGTTACAAAGCCAAGTATAAAAGATTTGTCTAATACTGTCTAGCTCAGTATATAGACCTTTGTGCCCCTATAGTACAACAGCTGGTAAACTATTTATTACACTTCCAAAAATACCACTTAGCCCGATGGGTGCTGCAACTAATACTCTAAATGCGAGAGGTCCTGCGAGACCCGCAGGAGATTGCTGAGGCCTTCACAGACTATTATTCGAAAATCTATAAGTCAGAACAGAGGCAACGACTCAGGAGGCCTTAGAATTCCTAGCAGATACCGCCCCCTCCCTGTAGTCATGGCAGAGGGTAAACAACTTTTAGAGACCGAAATCACAGTGTAAGAGGTGATACAAGAGCAACGAGCCCTTCACACGGGCAAGGCTGGGGGTCCCCATGGAATCCCAGTAGAACTGTATAATTTCACGGTGTCTAAAACAATGCTGAATCTTCTAACTATGTTTGAGAGTAAAACAAAGGGTTCCCTCCCTATGAACCAACGGTTGAGGACGGTAGTGATCCAGGGGGTGTGCCAAGGATAAAATACTCCACACAATTCAATAAGGCTCATACACATTTACTCAAATTCCCAACACTTTTCCCCGGTACCCGCTGGGGGTCAAGTTATATAGTTCACTCCGATATCGATTACTTACTTTCCTGTAGTCTTGAATTTTTCAAAATATATAGCCTAACTAATCTTACAAAAATCATCACTCTTTCCTCTGGTTGATGGAGTGGTGTGGCTCACTGGTTAAAGGCGGCAGACCCGCAATTTAATTAAATTAAATTATGGACCATTAGTTGAGTTAGTTGATGGCGATATTAACAGTCTTCTAGCTAATTCATATATCTTAGTGAATTAACCACAGACTCTGGGTAAGATTCATGAGTGTATCTAAATTTCATTTGTAAAGGTGAACGCACTTTCAATACAAATTCACAGTGCAAATGCCATCATTTTCACAGGGTGGAGCTAAAACATTTAGCAGATACAGCCAGTGACACAAACTCATTCAATAAATCAATGCAAAGAAGTGGATAGATGAAGAGACAAAAGAGTACAGAGGCAAAAATACATTTGCAAAGAAATATGCAAATTATGAGTCAGAATAATATTTACCTATTTGAAATACTGAAAACCACCCCTCTGGCCAAAGGAATGGTGGGAGTCCCCTGAGTTAGAATCAGGAGACAAAGACTATTAGGACAGGATCAGGAGAGATACTTACTAGACTTCTTTACAAACCTGACGTACCATGGTGCATCCCTCTCTTACACTCTCTCCCTCCTTGAGGTTCTTCTGGAATCTTCTAATCTATTCAGGCTGTCATTCGGATCTGAATCTTCCCAGACTGCTCTCTCCCCTTATTTCTTGATCTTGCTCGACCCAGCTTCTCTCGCTTGACCCAGTAGCAGCAAGCTTCTTTTAGACTTGGTCAGAATACATCTCCCTCTAACATTCTGAAGTCACTCTAGTTATAGTCTTTATTTCTACATGTGCCACCCTCAAGAGTTGCAAATGTTAATAAAATATGGAATATGATTGGACAGGGCTAGGGGAGTTCACATCACACTATGCTGACATACTCATGTTTATTAAAGTACCAATGTTTCGCAAACCCTTCCCCTTTAGCTCATTCATGCTTACTTTCACATTCATAGATTGTTGCAACTTTTAATAACGATTTCAATGCAAGCTTCATAGATGAGGCATACACGTCTTCACTTTCCCACGTCTTCTGTCCTTGATATTTGTCAGCAGTTCATTTTTCTGGTCATTGGGTCATATTCCGGGTCTACTGAGCATACACAACTCATCGTCATTCGACACCATTTTCTCTCCCTGTCATATGCAAAACAGGCCCACATGCACACTATTGATAAAAGAATCATAAACAGATGTTATTTTTTCAACTATATAATTCACACTGTTCACCACCCGCTTCTACTCTATCCCATGTTATAATTATTTTTCTCGGCCAAAGCATTAACGTAAATGGCTTTCCTTTTAGTTCAGGCAAGCAGATGCCGGGCATGCGGTTCCTCAAGACCACTTGTTAGTCCTTCTTGCTTAAGCGCAAAGATTTCCCTCCAAAAGCGAGTTAGTCACTTTATCTCTACGTAATTCTAGCTTGCTCATGCGCAAATTGTTTTTACAAATTAAAAGCGGTGTAGTCTCATCGCACTTTATTCCACATTAATTAAGCATGCATAAAGCTTTCTTTCCCCTTGTCGGTGTTTGATGTATATTAGTCTCATCTCATCTACAAATTTTAACAGTTAGTAAAGTTAATGGAGGGTTTGTTTCGAGCAAGTTTTGTTTTCTTGAATCCTTTGCTCCAGCAGTAGTAGTGATTCATAACGCGGGGAAGCCCAAGGATCAGTGCTCTTCATACCGGCCAATTTCGCTTCTCAATGTAGAAGTGAAGATTTTTGCTAAAGTGTTGGCCATGAGGTTGGGCCATACTTGTCAACCCTGGTACACCCCGATCAATTGGGCTTCATGCCCGGTCGCTCCACTGTGTTAAATCTCAGACGCCTACACAAAGTTTTGGGACGGGCCCATAGAATCCAGGCGGATGCTGCAATCCTCTCCCTTGATGCAAGAATGGCTTTCGACACCACTGAATGGCCATATATGTTTGTGGTCTTGAGCTGTATGGGGTTTGGCCCGCAGTTTTTATCATGGATAAAGCTACTCTATGAAAAACCCCAAGCTCAGGTAGTGGTAAATGGCAGGACCTTGTTGTGGATTACCCTGTGTAGGGGCACATGACAGGGTTGTCCCTGGTCACCACTAATCTTTGCACTGATGCTAGAGCTGGTAGTAATATGGATAAGGGGTGAGCCTATATATAATAAGAGGCCTCCACTGGACGAAAGACAAAATATTGCCCTATGTGGACGACATATTGTTATATGTGGCCTCTCCCAGGGCATTGATTTCGAGAATACTTAAAATTATTACCTCCTTTAGTAGGTACTTGGAATATACAATTAATTGGACGAAGTCTTTAGTATTTGTCCTTAGTAGACAAAGGCCTAACCTCCCAGCAGAATGTACAGTATAGGTTGTGTCGAACGGATTTTGTACCTGGGGATATTTGTAACGTAAGATTGCAATAGATTCTATTACAAAAACTTGGTGGGCCCTCTGGTAAGACTCCAAAACAATGTCCAACACTGGCGGGCCATCCCATTGTCGCTATTGGGAAGAGTGTCGCTCTTTAGGAGGATGGCACTGCTAAGATTTCTGTATATGCTACAAAATACCCCATATTGGGTACCGGAGTCTTATTTTAAACTAATAGATGGGGCAGTCTGAACGCTCCTTTGGGATGGGGGATTCCCCCAGAATCGCACTTATAAAATTAACCTGTGGTTGGTACGATGGAGGAATCGACCTGCCTCACATAGAATCTTATTATTGAGTGGCCCAGTTGGTGACGCTAAACCAATGGCCACACCAACCGCATTCGGAACCGGCCTATAAAATGGACCAGCTTAAATCTTCAAACGAGGAGATACCTCTAAGCGCTATACACTAATCCTAGGAGTCCGGTCCTGGAGGGCCCAACAGCGCTTACAGTGAAAATATGGCACACAACCACTGCTAAATTGGGGTGGAAAAATTAAATTACCAAAGCAACTCCACTGTGGGACTTCAAACAGCTGGGTATAATGGGATTAAAAGTGGGATTTGATTGGACTCTCAAGGGTGGGAGAGTTACACACAGGCACATGAATGAAATCATTTGAGCAATTGCAAAATTCAATTGATTTAGACCCCCAAGAGGTTTTTCGTTACTTGCAGATTAGACACTTCTTGAAAACGGTGGTGGCTCAGGGAGAGTCCATACCAGAATCCTCACAATTGGAGTGTAGCCTCCCAGAGGAACACCTCGCCCAGAAAGCAATATTTATGACATATCTGAAACTTATACATAACATGCCAGACACGTTGGTGGGCCAGCGAGACCGATGGGGACTACATATTCTAGATTTGCTGAAGAAAGACTGGCCAGAAGCGCTGGCATCCCTAAGGAGGTCACCATTGGGTCCCGATTCAGTTTAAATTGCTCCATAGAGCATACATCTCTTGCAGTGCACTTAAAAGAAATGGGCAGAAAACCAAACAACCTCTGTTATAGAGACTGCAGCGAGGAGGGATCATTTTTTCATATCCTTTGGGAGTGCCAAAGAATTAAACAATATTGGAAAGTTGTATGACAAAAGTAGTAGAAATGGAATTAACCTTGGCCCGGAAGTGCTGTATATTGAATGTATGGGGAGACTCAGACCAGGGAAAGGCAGAGAAGACTTGGGTCACTTTAGGACTCCTGGAAATGAATCGCAACATTGTTCATAAATGGGGGCCGGGTGAACTGCCAACTCAAAGGGAATGGTCACGAGACATGGATTGGTGTATGTACGGTAGCCGAAAAGGCAGTGTATATTAGCAGGGCCTGTCCCAAGAAATGGGGTAAAATGTGGATAAGTGGAATGAACACAGAGGGTACCCCTGCATACCACCCCTGGAAGAGACTGCCCGACTCAGCCTCAGCCCCTCCAATAATGGAGAGAGTTGGAAATGAGCAGAAAGATGCAGCTCAGTGATGTAAGGTGCATGTTCAAATTGAAATGGGCCCTGCAGTACAAGACTGTAATGATGAAAATGCAAAATGTGGTATTGTTATTGTTCTGCTTGATGTCATCAAAAAAAAGACGTTTAAAAAAAATCACACTTAGCATACACATGCTATAAGACTACATCACACTGCTTTTGCAGTGTACTTTCAAAATCGAAAACACAAATCACTTTTCCGTATACCAGTCATTAAAGCTTGTATGAAAGGGTTATGAAGAGTAATCAACACTGGTCCTATCATGGAATTTAAATGTTGTACTCCCTAGGCTAATGTAAATGCCTTGTGAGCCATTACATTCCAGTCCTTCAAAATGTTAGTCATGGGAGGTTGATTTCCTTGTAGCGATCACTTCATGTAGAGGGGTTGGTGAAATACATGCTTTTACTGCAGAAGATTCTTACACTCATATTTTACTTGATAAGGTATGACTCAGGACAAATCCAGTTTCTTCCTAAAGTCATTTCACCCTAATCAGACAGTGATCAACCAGTCTTCTTTGCAGAGCCGGAGACATTTTGCAGTAAGAGCACTCCATAAACAGGATCTCAAGAGAGCGTTAATGTATTATATTGGCAGGACTAAATCATTAAGGAAAACACAACAGTTCTTTGTTGCTTTGATGAATCCTAGAAAAAGAAACGCAATTTCCAAAGCCGCCATTGCTAGATGGGTAGTCAAATGAATGCATATGTGTTTTATTGAAGCCAAGAGAACATTACCAACAGTTGCATGAGTACATTCTATAGGAAGAAAGGTGCTTCTATGGATTTTCTAGGTAACATTACTTTAGCTGACGTTTGTAAGTAGCTACATGGACAAATCCACACACATATACTAAACACTATTGTGTGGATGTCCAAGCAAGACAACAAGCTCTTGTTGGACAAACAGTATTAAGAACGTTATTTCAGACATCTGCTACATCAGATGCCTAGAGACACAGGGAGAGGAGAACTGATTTACTGTCTATGCAAAGCATGTGTATCTGCAGCCAACACGTGCTACAACTGTAGAATGCTACGTACACTATAAGCATCTATTCGTAGAGCGGCAGATTCACATGCCCCCTCCCTCCTTTCTAGCAGGCATTCTTTGGTGTCAGATTTTATGAGTAATACAGTGCATATAGTTATGTAGATTATGTTTGATGCTTATACTTATAATGCTGGGCCATTTCCATATCTCTACTAGTTCCATCCTCACTTGCCACAATGACGAAAAAAATGTAAACAATCTAACAATGGAGTTGTTGATCATGCTCATTTACTCAAAAAGGAGAAGTCTCAACGCCACGTCAGCAATAAGAGACTCTTTGAGAAAACCAAGTTGTAGAGTTGGAGCCCAGCACTAGATGTCAGGAATGTATATAGCATGTTACTCTGCAGCACTACACACTATAAATATGTACTTACAGAGTAAGCAACATATTCCTTTTTTGGGTATTTTTTTAACTATAGTTTTTAGGTAAAAAGGGAACATACTGCTAGCCACAAAATCACAGTTTAAGATAGGCAACATGAAATGGTGATTCATAGTGGTCACATCGACCGAGTAATACAAAATTCCAATCAAACTATAAGCAAGGTGGATACCCATTTTCACCATTTATCCCCTTCTGCCAACCCCAACTTGCAGAAGGAAAAAACACCACACCCCATGTGTCAACCCAAGGGACAAACGCAGCAAAACATAAGCCTGCCATTCTGCATACAATAACTCACCTTGGTGTGGGAGCCCCAAAATGAGTGCCAAATAAGTCCATGTGGTCACATCAATGAAAAAGACCCAGGGTCTTACAACATGTTGGAAAGGCCGATCTAGGAGGCCCACCACTAAATTTAACATATAGTGGTTTCCATTTGATTTCAAATAATAATGTTTGCCATTCATGTTATTGATCAAACGCTCCATAGCAAGTATGACCCACAGACTATGATACCACTAAGTGAAGGAGGGACATTCCCCATTTTTCTATTTATGGGCTATGGTCAGCTGCACAGCTCCTAGGCACTGGAGCACCATGTGCCATTCATTTATAGTCATTGCCTGTAAATCTGTGGGATTAAGACCCAAAAGCATCACCTCTGGCGATGAGGATATGGGTATCCTAAAACGACGTGCATCAGTCTAGACACAACCTTCCAAAAGGGACCGGCCACTGAGCATGTCCACCATATACTTAAGGTCTCTCCCAATGAATTGCTCCCCCTCCAGCATCTAGGGGTGGCATTTTGATACATGCGCTGTAATCTGTCGGGATGGGAGGGGGTGTATAGTGCCAGCCATACCAAACCTTGCAGTGTATTTCCCAACTCCGGGATGACAAGGAGTGTACATCTCTACCCAAGCATTCCTAATGTTTATCTCTGACCAAAGTCCCCTGAATGCATTCCCACCCAGTATTATGTTTCCATGTGGGTGGGGTGTCATGAGCCAAGAAGAGGTTGGAAATCAAACTACTGGTGCCCACCAGTTAGGGAACAGAGTCTCAAAGGGAGTCTTAGCTCTGGTGGCACCAGGATTGATGGAGGGGAGTGTAACCCAGTAGCATATCTGAGCATACAGGAGTCTGCAGGAGAATACATTCTGCCTTATGTTGCAGGAACGTCTTGGGAGTAGCATTGCCATACGTATCCGAAATCATTCTACAGCCTCCTTCCCTCCATTTGTAAAATGATTGGCTCTCTTAAGGAGTGTTGAAAGCCATGTTGGGATGAATGGGAGTATAAGGGGATGGATATGACACCAGGTCCTGCAACGCTACTCCTATTCATTCACACCAAGGGGCAGATTTAGAAGTCCCTTGCGCAACTTTTGTGTCATTTTTAACATGGGAAAAATTATGCAAAAGTGGCGCAAGGGGCTTGTAAATCTGCCCCCAAGTTCTTTAGAGGTCGTTTAACAATGGCATGGCCCATCAGACATCAGTTGTTCTCAGACACCATCATAGACCACTTCACTACTACTCTTAATTTGCCACTGCGTAATAGTGGGGAACACTGGAAACCATCATACCCCTGCCTCCTGTGGCTAAAAAAGTGTTTTTCTGAGTGATCCTGGAGCCCATCCCATCCAAACGAAGGACATCAGTCGCCAGTGAAGTAGATTAAATTAAGTAAATTCCAGCCTTAGTGGTAGTGCTTGAAACAAGCAAAGGAGGTGCAGAAAGGCATTCATCTTAATTGTGTTAATCTTGCTTAGCCAGGAAAGCATCAGGTTGCCCCAGGAATACAAATCTTGTGCGATATCTGCCACCAGAGGGGAATCATTTGCAGGAAAACATTCCCTGGTTGTTCTTGAAAGTTGAGCTCAAGTACTTCATGGAAGTTTTGCCTTCCCAGAATGGGAAGAGAGTGACCATCCTAGCTACCGCCTCAGTGCCCAGCATCTCTGATTTATCGTAGTTAATCTTCCAGCGTGAGACCTGCTTATATGCCCTAAGTGAATAGACTACTGCTGGGACTGAAATGTCATCAGCGTACAGGGAGATTTTGATTTCCAGTGCCCAAAAATAATACCCATCTTAGTTGCAGACTGCCAGATCATGCAGGCCAGGGGTTCAATAAACGGCAAACTGAAGTGGCGATGGGGGTATCTCGGCCTAGTACTTCTGGAGAGAAAGGGTATTTGAAAGATGGCCATTCAGGGTAGCCATGGCCGTAGGGTATGCATAGCTCAAAAGGATCATCCTGAAGATTCTGGGGCCCAGACCCATCCTTTGGAGCATGAGATGCAGGGAAGTCTCCTACCTTAAAATCAATGTCCACAAACTTGCCTCAGTGCCCAAGATATGCCCTGACCACCCTCGCACACATCTGCCATATGCCCCCTCCCCACATTTGTTGGGTGAATTCAAGCCCTGTGTGTTAAGCGTAGCTATCTGGACTATCCCTGGGCCAGGGATAAGAGCTTGAATGAGGTTTGCAGCCAGAAATAGGCATATGACCTACGATATGATAGACACTGACCCTCCCAGGAAACCAGAACTTGGTAAGAACATAAGAGAATACAATAAACATAAGAACAAAAAATGAGAATAAAAAGAGAGATTATTCATATTGGTGAGGAGACAGTTGCCCCCCCATTCCCCCATGAAGGTCAGTGAAGGAAAGCAGTGACTGCCTCAGCTCCTCTGACAAGAGAGCAAGGAGCCTTCCTCTCGGCCAGGCTGATTGGCCCTGGACCAGCTACGCCCCTTCCTGGCACTGGAAGACATCCAAAAATGAACATCTTGGTCCCCCAGTTGTAACTGAGTCAGACATATGTCTGCATTAGGGAACATCCATGTCTATAGGCTGGTTAAAGCATGAAAAGGGGGAGGAAACCCCCCGCCCATCTCAAAAGATACACATTTTCCGCTGAACCCCAATATGTGCTTGTAGGAAGGTAGATACCTGACTATGGTTACCCCCGACTTTTTTCCTGGTGTTTTGCTGGTTTTCCGACTTAGTTGACCTGGGGCCCTGCCAATCAGGACCCCAGGCCTACTGCGCTCTCTCTAAAATGGATTCCATGTACCTTAGGTACATTTCCAATTGGTACTGGACCACCTTGTCAGACCCTGTAACTCAGGGCATCGGTGTACCCAGGGCCTACCAGGGGCTGAAGCATGTATTATGCCACCCCTGGATGGCCATCCAAATCTGACACAACTGGCTGCACGACAGCTGGGGCAAGGTGGCGTACTCGCCCTTTGCTTTAGATATAGTATACCTATATCTAACCCTAAAATGGACACCCGAATTCCTATCAGTCACTCCTATGGCAGGCCTTGACAATCCTGAAGGCAGAGTGCGTGGAATCGTGTGAATTGGGCTCTGGCACGAGCCGAGCCCGGTTGCAGCTTGCGGAACCAAAACCCAATGGCTGTTCCATGATAACGCATCCCATATTGCTAACTTCGGTATCGCGTTATCAAGACATGTCGAGTAAGGTGTCATACGAATCGGGATACTGACCCCTCACCAATGCTGGCGATGGGGTTAGCATTCCACCCTTCTAGAGGGACACGACATGTACGTAACTGTGAACCCCGGTTAAAGTTAACTGAAGCCTCAGCTCCACAAAATGGACGCTGCCACCACAGACACAAGTCTGACCTCCTGCTGCTGGGAGTCCTTCCAGCGAGGAGAGCTTGGACAAAGGGTTTCCTGTCCGGGGCGGTGCTCGCACCATCCCAGACAGGGTTTTGTGTATCCTGGGTAGGCAGGGCTTTACAAGAAGGTGACTGCGGAGTGGCACCCCGGTGCTCACTACGCATCTGCCGGTTACAACCAGTTCCAGGGGCGCGCAGCCCCTGACCTGTGGAAAGTCCGGCAGGGGAGAGGGGTGTAACTACCCCCCTTCCTGGTCCCACCCCAGGGCAGGACCTAGTCATGTACCAGCCCCTTTCTTTAGGATAAAGGCCGGAGCGGGGACCTTTCCAAATTAGATCATCTTTGAATCAAGAATACTTTCTACGAAAGGACTTCGAGACTCTTCTTAAGATTTCTCCCTTGTGGCTAAGGAGTAGTCACCCTGCGTCCGCAGGCACCATCTAAGAACTCTGCGGTTTGCTGCAAGTCCTTCCTCAGGAATCCGACTGCCCAGCTCGACGAGAACCGGCTTCCCTGGCACCTCTGACCTCTAATGTAATGGTCTAGTCTGCACTCCTCTTTTTTCAAATGTGGATCTTTTTTTGGGGGAATAATTCAGGTTTTGGGAGCTTCCCAGTAGGTCTGTTGAGCCCACAACTGGAGTTAAACTGCTAATTGGAGGCCTAGTGTAAGCTAGGTCTGAACCGGGAGCTCTCGCTATGTGTCCCTAAGGTTTCAAAATGTATATGTCATTAGTGTGGTTTAAATCAATGTATACAAAGACTCATTGGACATAATTTCATGAGGTTTGAAAACTTATTTAGTAAGCTTAGTTTCAATGTCCGTGCTTCAAATATATACAAAAAATCAACAGTATCGATGAAACAAACAATTCAATGAATAATCAAATCATGAATCAACTCAAAATGTTAAAGACGAACAGTAAATGATGAAACTTAAACATTTCCCAATGCATTTCGGGTCTGCCCGACCCTTCTTCAGGGGAATTTTCAAATGTATATGCAAAATATTGTTGATGCAAAATATTGTTCACAGTGTTAAACACTTCAGTCCGTTTTCAGGCACTACAAAATAAAAGATTGTTGTATTCCATTAATGTTCATTCTTTACAGGATGAAAAGATAGAATTAACACTATTTCCCTTAGTGTGAGGTGATCTCTGGCTGGCATGCTGTGAAACCTGTAAAAACTTCTAAAAGGATATTGTGTCCCAAAAAAAGTGAATAGGTTATCCTGAACAAAATGTGATTACTGAGTTGACACCCTCGTGAGTCCAAACATGCTCGAATAATTTAAGAAAAGACAAATGATAAAGCCCAATGCATGCCCTATGAGAAAAACTACCTGTGTAGTATCTCTATCTGTGCTTGAATCTAGCGAGAAGGTGTTCCTGAATCCAAAAGTAACTCTGCGGGGATGATATACATAACTGCTTATTAAGAGAGTGACCGTTAGCGAAATTAATAAAAGCTCAAGAAAGGGTTATTCTGGCTTACCAGTAAACTCACACGTAGTGTTGAGGATAGCTCTGAATAGACTGTTCTGGACAACCAGTCCTGAGGAAAATTAGGTTAAACTGGTTATTTCTACCCTAACTGTGTAGATTGCGACCATGATACCGGTCACAATACAAGCTTACCGTGAATCCGTATGCAAACTCCGCTCTCCCCCTGATTTTTCTCAACTCGCCTGAATGACCTGGTAAGAGTGAGGAGAGGAACATATTATCCCTCCGCTCGCCGCTATTACAATCTTGCTCAATCAGCGCCTCAGCGGCGCGATGCGTTTTCCTCTTACCGCTGGCGTCCGCTGACCTCTACCCTCTCGAGCGCTTCCGGTGTCAACATCCGGTTAGCGGGTCGGGTTTATATGCCGATTGCCTGATCTAAAGTATTACTATGGAAGACAGACTGGATTGCTGTCCTATGGCTAAATCGCTGTTCTTGAAATTAAAACCTTAAAGGAATGAACGTGATATGAAGATGACACCATGTGCAGAAAATAGAGTTAAGAAACAGAGTTAAAAAATAGAGTTAAAAAAGAGTTAAAAAACGGGAGTTTAAATAAATGTCCCCTTCTGCCCCAAATGATAGGACCTATGTAAGAAAACGTGCGTAATTAATTCGATCATTACAGTACCCGCTGTAGGTGTTTGTAAAATGAAATTAGGGTGAGAACGTTATTAGTGTGTCACACACTCGGTCATAGTGTCAATCCTGTACAATAGAGAAAATATGATCATAATGAGAAATACTGAGATCAAACTGAATAAATATCATGGTTATTGGTCACTGTACTGAATGTAATGTGTTGCTTATAAAAAGCATATCATTTCATATTGGTCATTAAGCCCACCTGGTGTTAAAGTCCCGAGCATTTTTATCCAAAATGTCTCTCTGCGTGCCAGGGCTATGTTGTGATCTATTCCCTTGTGTTTTTCTACCACTTCTAAAATGGTGTATCGCAATTGTGGTATGGAATGACTGGATTCTGTCCAGTGGGTTGCCAAACAAGATGTTGTCGATTTGTTTCTTATGGTGCTTTTGTGCTCGATGATTCGAGTCTTGACTTTGCGGGAAGTTCTTCCCACATAGGTGAGTCCGCAGGGGCATCTTATCGCATAGATTACCCCCACTGTATTACAGTCTCCACTGTATTTAAGTTGTATGGCTTTACCACTGTGGGGATGCTTGAATTCTTTGCCCGTGATAACATTGTTACATTGGCCGCAATTATAGCACTTTCTCATTCCCCTATTGGCATCTTTTGGGTAGTTTACAGGAGCCTTCAGTATTTCTCTCATATTTTTTGCTCTTGTATATGCTATAATCGGAAATGTTTTGAATAGATTGGCAAAGTCTGGTTCATTTGCGATGATTTCCCATCGCTTCCTCAAAATCTGTTTTATCCGTTGGGACTGTGTGGAATGTTTCATCACAAAAACAATTCGGTCATTATCAGATTTCACCGTTTTTCTGAGTAAGTCATTGCGATCCATCTTAGTAACCTTTTGTATTGCATTGTCAAGTACTTCCGTTGGGTAACCTCTTGCAATGTATCTGTCAACTTGCTCGTCTATCATATGATTGCTGTTAGATGCATCTGAGGATATCCTTTTGATCCTTATGAATTGCGAAGTGGGAAGGTGATCTTTTAAGTTTTTAAGTTTAGTTTGTACCGACTTATGTATCCAATGGTTTAGAAACTGAAATAGCCCTCTTCAAGTTTCTACGCAAATTAAGACTCAAATGGTTTTTTTCAACTACCATGATAGACGGAACTACAAGGACTCAAGAAAAATTCAAACCTAAAAGCAAATTTATGTCTCCAATCACACATAAAATTTTGGACAACTTCGAAACCTTAGTTAAAAAGGATCTGGAAAGCATAAAATATGTAACACCCAAAAAACAGAATCTATCCATCAAACAGAGGAGAATTCTCAATGATCTCAGACAAGATAGAACGATTACATTCCAACCGGCAGACAAGGGAGGAGCGTTGGTAATGATGGACACTACGTTCTACGAAAGAAAAGTTGACGCCCATGTCTTGGACACTGAGACATACATACGATTGGCACAAGATCCCACTGATGAATTCAGTAGAATCCTGGATACCATAATCAAACAAGCGGAAGACACAGATGTCATCAACAACAACACAGGCAAATACCTAAGGACTAACACACCACAAGTACCACATATGTACATGATACCTAAGGTTCATAAGAGTATCACTGATCCCCCATTCAGACCCATCGTGGCAGGATGCGGTTCGATCCATGAACCTGTTGGCCGATTTATTGACTTTCATTTACAACCTTTAGTTCAGTCTTGGGAAACATACCTTAAAGACACGACAGACTGCCTATTGAAACTTCAACAAGTCAACAACATGATTGGGGAAAACACATTACTTTGTACTATAGATGTCGTGGCACTCTATACGTCAATTGCACACTCAGAGGGCCTGGAGGCCATCGAATGGAGATTACTACAATCAGAAGTGGATCACTCCTTGGGGATTTTTTTGTTAGAACTTTTACACTTTTCTTTATACCACAGTTACTTTTCTTGGAACTCCAATTTTTATTTGCAGAAAACAGGCACATCCATGGGCTTTTCGGGGGCGCCCGCATACGCTAACACCTTTATGGCTCACTTTGAACAGAGATTCATACTGACGAACACCAGATGGACGGAGAACCTTATTTTGTTCTTACGATTCATTGACGACATTTTGATAATCTGGCGTGGATCCAAGACGGAGTTAGAAGAACTAATAAGGGAATTGAATCAGTGTAACCCCAGAATACAATTTACCCACAACATCCAAGAACAGAAAATACAGTTTCTGGACATCGAGATCTCGAAATCACAAGATGGCATAACAACTAATATTTTCCGCAAACCCACGGATGTAAATAACGCATTGCACTACTCAAGCGCTCATCCTAAAAACTTAAAAGATCACCTTCCCACTTCGCAATTCATAAGGATCAAAAGGATATCCTCAGATGCATCTAACAGCAATCATATGATAGACGAGCAAGTTGACAGATACATTGCAAGAGGTTACCCAACGGAAGTACTTGACAATGCAATACAAAAGGTTACTAAGATGGATCGCAATGACTTACTCAGAAAAACGGTGAAATCTGATAATGACCGAATTGTTTTTGTGATGAAACATTCCACACAGTCCCAACGGATAAAACAGATTTTGAGGAAGCGATGGGAAATCATCGCAAATGAACCAGACTTTGCCAATCTATTCAAAACATTTCCGATTATAGCATATACAAGAGCAAAAAATATGAGAGAAATACTGAAGGCTCCTGTAAACTACCCAAAAGATGCCAATAGGGGAATGAGAAAGTGCTATAATTGCGGCCAATGTAACAATGTTATCACGGGCAAAGAATTCAAGCATCCCCACAGTGGTAAAGCCATACAACTTAAATACAGTGGAGACTGTAATACAGTGGGGGTAATCTATGCGATAAGATGCCCCTGCGGACTCACCTATGTGGGAAGAACTTCCCGCAAAGTCAAGACTCGAATCATCGAGCACAAAAGCACCATAAGAAACAAATCGACAACATCTTGTTTGGCAACCCACTGGACAGAATCCAGTCATTCCATACCACAATTGCGATACACCATTTTAGAAGTGGTAGAAAAACACAAGGGAATAGATCACAACATAGCCCTGGCACGCAGAGAGACATTTTGGATAAAAATGCTCGGGACTTTAACACCAGGTGGGCTTAATGACCAATATGAAATGATATGCTTTTTATAAGCAACACATTACATTCAGTACAGTGACCAATAACCATGATATTTATTCAGTTTGATCTCAGTATTTCTCATTATGATCATATTTTCTCTATTGTACAGGATTGACACTATGACCGAGTGTGTGACACACTAATAACGTTCTCACCCTAATTTCATTTTACAAACACCTACAGCGGGTACTGTAATGATCGAATTAATTACGCACGTTTTCTTACATAGGTCCTATCATTTGGGGCAGAAGGGGACATTTATTTAAACTCCCGTTTTTTAACTCTTTTTTAACTCTATTTTTTAACTCTGTTTCTTAACTCTATTTTCTGCACATGGTGTCATCTTCATATCACGTTCATTCCTTTAAGGTTTTAATTTCAAGAACAGCGATTTAGCCATAGGACAGCAATCCAGTCTGTCTTCCATAGTAATACTTTAGATCAGGCAATCGGCATATAAACCCGACCCGCTAACCGGATGTTGACACCGGAAGCGCTCGAGAGGGTAGAGGTCAGCGGACGCCAGCGGTAAGAGGAAAACGCATCGCGCCGCTGAGGCGCTGATTGAGCAAGATTGTAATAGCGGCGAGCGGAGGGATAATATGTTCCTCTCCTCACTCTTACCAGGTCATTCAGGCGAGTTGAGAAAAATCAGGGGGAGAGCGGAGTTTGCATACGGATTCACGGTAAGCTTGTATTGTGACCGGTATCATGGTCGCAATCTACACAGTTAGGGTAGAAATAACCAGTTTAACCTAATTTTCCTCAGGACTGGTTGTCCAGAACAGTCTATTCAGAGCTATCCTCAACACTACGTGTGAGTTTACTGGTAAGCCAGAATAACCCTTTCTTGAGCTTTTATTAATTTCGCTAACGGTCACTCTCTTAATAAGCAGTTATGTATATCATCCCCGCAGAGTTACTTTTGGATTCAGGAACACCTTCTCGCTAGATTCAAGCACAGATAGAGATACTACACAGGTAGTTTTTCTCATAGGGCATGCATTGGGCTTTATCATTTGTCTTTTCTTAAATTATTCGAGCATGTTTGGACTCACGAGGGTGTCAACTCAGTAATCACATTTTGTTCAGGATAACCTATTCACTTTTTTTGGGACACAATATCCTTTTAGAAGTTTTTACAGGTTTCACAGCATGCCAGCCAGAGATCACCTCACACTAAGGGAAATAGTGTTAATTCTATCTTTTCATCCTGTAAAGAATGAACATTAATGGAATACAACAATCTTTTATTTTGTAGTGCCTGAAAACGGACTGAAGTGTTTAACACTGTGAACAATATTTTGCATCAACAATATTTTGCATATACATTTGAAAATTCCCCTGAAGAAGGGTCGGGCAGACCCGAAATGCATTGGGAAATGTTTAAGTTTCATCATTTACTGTTCGTCTTTAACATTTTGAGTTGATTCATGATTTGATTATTCATTGAATTGTTTGTTTCATCGATACTGTTGATTTTTTGTATATATTTGAAGCACGGACATTGAAACTAAGCTTACTAAATAAGTTTTCAAACCTCATGAAATTATGTCCAATGAGTCTTTGTATACATTGATTTAAACCACACTAATGACATATACATTTTGAAACCTTAGGGACACATAGCGAGAGCTCCCGGTTCAGACCTAGCTTACACTAGGCCTCCAATTAGCAGTTTAACTCCAGTTGTGGGCTCAACAGACCTACTGGGAAGCTCCCAAAACCTGAATTATTCCCCCAAAAAAAGATCCACATTTGAAAAAAGAGGAGTGCAGACTAGACCATTACATTGCAGTTTAACTCCAGCCCCACACTAGACTAGCACCCACATCACGCACGACAATGGCCTCCTTTCAAGAGATAGCAAATTTAACCCTGAACCAAGCAGAGATTAAGGTGTATGGTACAGAGGAAGCAACCTCCATCTACTCTCTAATCGAACAAGTACGCACATTCAGCACGTCGAAAGGCACAACCACACAGATGCTCAAACAACTTGAATATATCATGCGCAAGGAAGTTAACCAACGGCTACACGCAACAACTTTAATTGAGTACCACAAGGTGAAAAGAATTCCCAGGGGACTACGGATAGCGCTAAAACCTATGCTTTTCAAATTTAACAAGGCCTTTCTTATCAAATGGCAAGCCATCTTGAACAAATGTTCACTGGATCTCATATTGCTGATCATTGAGGAATTATCACAAATACTCATTGACTTAAAAGAAGATATTTTCAAATTACAACAGGAATTATCAAAAACCATACCAGACACAGATTGGACAAAGATTCTGGAAGAAATTAACAATAGATTGGATGTCCACGCTAAAGAGGTTCATGACCGGAAGATTCGCAAATTTCGTAGAGATACGATAGACTATAAATTAGATGAGGTATATACATGGGCAGAGGCCTATGCACATAAAAGATTCTCAAGTAAAACACCCAGGAACACTTCGTCAGAGGAGAGTGTGGCACTAGATGAGGACCTTTCATTACAAAGACCGCCGGCACCTGTTCCCACAACCTTAGCAACACCACAGGCTACAACGCCAGGTACCTCTCAGAACCAACAGTCTTTTTTAGCGGAGGGCCAATCAGCAATCCAACCACCGGACCAGTCTTCAGAATCAAGAACAGATGCACCCGTAGGGGACAAGGTAACAAAAAAAACCACGGAAACAGGACGTCCACAAAGACAAGTTACAAAGAAACCAACTTGATTATCAACATATCAAGCAGACAACTAACGATGGAAGAGGAGAAAGTTCTAAACAAGGGCACATCTTTTGTACCGACTTATGTATCCAATGGTTTAGAAACTGAAATAGCCCTCTTCAAGTTTCTACGCAAATTAAGACTCAAATGGTTTTTTTCAACTACCATGATAGACGGAACTACAAGGACTCAAGAAAAATTCAAACCTAAAAGCAAATTTATGTCTCCAATCACACATAAAATTTTGGACAACTTCGAAACCTTAGTTAAAAAGGATCTGGAAAGCATAAAATATGTAACACCCAAAAAACAGAATCTATCCATCAAACAGAGGAGAATTCTCAATGATCTCAGACAAGATAGAACGATTACATTCCAACCGGCAGACAAGGGAGGAGCGTTGGTAATGATGGACACTACGTTCTACGAAAGAAAAGTTGACGCCCATGTCTTGGACACTGAGACATACATACGATTGGCACAAGATCCCACTGATGAATTCAGTAGAATCCTGGATACCATAATCAAACAAGCGGAAGACACAGATGTCATCAACAACAACACAGGCAAATACCTAAGGACTAACACACCACAAGTACCACATATGTACATGATACCTAAGGTTCATAAGAGTATCACTGATCCCCCATTCAGACCCATCGTGGCAGGATGCGGTTCGATCCATGAACCTGTTGGCCGATTTATTGACTTTCATTTACAACCTTTAGTTCAGTCTTGGGAAACATACCTTAAAGACACGACAGACTGCCTATTGAAACTTCAACAAGTCAACAACATGATTGGGGAAAACACATTACTTTGTACTATAGATGTCGTGGCACTCTATACGTCAATTGCACACTCAGAGGGCCTGGAGGCCATCGAATGGAGATTACTACAATCAGAAGTGGATCACTCCTTGGGGATTTTTTTGTTAGAACTTTTACACTTTTCTTTATACCACAGTTACTTTTCTTGGAACTCCAATTTTTATTTGCAGAAAACAGGCACATCCATGGGCTTTTCGGGGGCGCCCGCATACGCTAACACCTTTATGGCTCACTTTGAACAGAGATTCATACTGACGAACACCAGATGGACGGAGAACCTTATTTTGTTCTTACGATTCATTGACGACATTTTGATAATCTGGCGTGGATCCAAGACGGAGTTAGAAGAACTAATAAGGGAATTGAATCAGTGTAACCCCAGAATACAATTTACCCACAACATCCAAGAACAGAAAATACAGTTTCTGGACATCGAGATCTCGAAATCACAAGATGGCATAACAACTAATATTTTCCGCAAACCCACGGATGTAAATAACGCATTGCACTACTCAAGCGCTCATCCTAAAAACTTAAAAGATCACCTTCCCACTTCGCAATTCATAAGGATCAAAAGGATATCCTCAGATGCATCTAACAGCAATCATATGATAGACGAGCAAGTTGACAGATACATTGCAAGAGGTTACCCAACGGAAGTACTTGACAATGCAATACAAAAGGTTACTAAGATGGATCGCAATGACTTACTCAGAAAAACGGTGAAATCTGATAATGACCGAATTGTTTTTGTGATGAAACATTCCACACAGTCCCAACGGATAAAACAGATTTTGAGGAAGCGATGGGAAATCATCGCAAATGAACCAGACTTTGCCAATCTATTCAAAACATTTCCGATTATAGCATATACAAGAGCAAAAAATATGAGAGAAATACTGAAGGCTCCTGTAAACTACCCAAAAGATGCCAATAGGGGAATGAGAAAGTGCTATAATTGCGGCCAATGTAACAATGTTATCACGGGCAAAGAATTCAAGCATCCCCACAGTGGTAAAGCCATACAACTTAAATACAGTGGAGACTGTAATACAGTGGGGGTAATCTATGCGATAAGATGCCCCTGCGGACTCACCTATGTGGGAAGAACTTCCCGCAAAGTCAAGACTCGAATCATCGAGCACAAAAGCACCATAAGAAACAAATCGACAACATCTTGTTTGGCAACCCACTGGACAGAATCCAGTCATTCCATACCACAATTGCGATACACCATTTTAGAAGTGGTAGAAAAACACAAGGGAATAGATCACAACATAGCCCTGGCACGCAGAGAGACATTTTGGATAAAAATGCTTGGGACTTTAACACCAGGTGGGCTTAATGACCAATATGAAATGATATGCTTTTTATAAGCAACACATTACATTCAGTACAGTGACCAATAACCATGATATTTATTCAGTTTGATCTCAGTATTTCTCATTATGATCATATTTTCTCTATTGTACAGGATTGACACTATGACCGAGTGTGTGACACACTAATAACGTTCTCACCCTAATTTCATTTTACAAACACCTACAGCGGGTACTGTAATGATCGAATTAATTACGCACGTTTTCTTACATAGGTCCTATCATTTGGGGCAGAAGGGGACATTTATTTAAACTCCCGTTTTTTAACTCTTTTTTAACTCTATTTTTTAACTCTGTTTCTTAACTCTATTTTCTGCACATGGTGTCATCTTCATATCACGTTCATTCCTTTAAGGTTTTAATTTCAAGAACAGCGATTTAGCCATAGGACAGCAATCCAGTCTGTCTTCCATAGTAATACTTTAGATCAGGCAATCGGCATATAAACCCGACCCGCTAACCGGATGTTGACACCGGAAGCGCTCGAGAGGGTAGAGGTCAGCGGACGCCAGCGGTAAGAGGAAAACGCATCGCGCCGCTGAGGCGCTGATTGAGCAAGATTGTAATAGCGGCGAGCGGAGGGATAATATGTTCCTCTCCTCACTCTTACCAGGTCATTCAGGCGAGTTGAGAAAAATCAGGGGGAGAGCGGAGTTTGCATACGGATTCACGGTAAGCTTGTATTGTGACCGGTATCATGGTCGCAATCTACACAGTTAGGGTAGAAATAACCAGTTTAACCTAATTTTCCTCAGGACTGGTTGTCCAGAACAGTCTATTCAGAGCTATCCTCAACACTACGTGTGAGTTTACTGGTAAGCCAGAATAACCCTTTCTTGAGCTTTTATTAATTTCGCTAACGGTCACTCTCTTAATAAGCAGTTATGTATATCATCCCCGCAGAGTTACTTTTGGATTCAGGAACACCTTCTCGCTAGATTCAAGCACAGATAGAGATACTACACAGGTAGTTTTTCTCATAGGGCATGCATTGGGCTTTATCATTTGTCTTTTCTTAAATTATTCGAGCATGTTTGGACTCACGAGGGTGTCAACTCAGTAATCACATTTTGTTCAGGATAACCTATTCACTTTTTTTGGGACACAATATCCTTTTAGAAGTTTTTACAGGTTTCACAGCATGCCAGCCAGAGATCACCTCACACTAAGGGAAATAGTGTTAATTCTATCTTTTCATCCTGTAAAGAATGAACATTAATGGAATACAACAATCTTTTATTTTGTAGTGCCTGAAAACGGACTGAAGTGTTTAACACTGTGAACAATATTTTGCATCAACAATATTTTGCATATACATTTGAAAATTCCCCTGAAGAAGGGTCGGGCAGACCCGAAATGCATTGGGAAATGTTTAAGTTTCATCATTTACTGTTCGTCTTTAACATTTCGAGTTGATTCATGATTTGATTATTCATTGAATTGTTTGTTTCATCGATACTGTTGATTTTTTGTATATATTTGAAGCACGGACATTGAAACTAAGCTTACTAAATAAGTTTTCAAACCTCATGAAATTATGTCCAATGAGTCTTTGTATACATTGATTTAAACCACACTAATGACATATACATTTTGAAACCTTAGGGACACATAGCGAGAGCTCCCGGTTCAGACCTAGCTTACACTAGGCCTCCAATTAGCAGTTTACCTCTGACCTCTACCCACATCGTCAGCTCAGCTGAGATCCGTGGGTGCGACGAGACCTCGAGGGACCGGCCATCATCAAAACCTGCACGATTTCTTAACCAGCACGACCACCGAAGGAATCCTCTGGTGAGTGCTCTGGGGTCCGAGAAGCCCCGACCCTGAGCAGCTCCAGCACCGAAGTGCAGCCTCCCAGCATCTCCACGATCTGCGTGGAGCCCTTCTGCTCTTTGCTGTTCAGCACGTTGTCTGGTCACTAGCCGCTGGCTTGTGCCCTTCTTGACGACACCCGACAACCAACGCTGCTGGTCTGGTTGCTCCAGACTGTCCTTTGCTCCCTTCTGCGAGAGGAGCACCCCGGACCCTCCTGGTCCACCCAAGACGCCATTTTAGGCCCACCACGTGGCCCTGAAATTTGCCAAGGCTTGTTGCCCCAATCCTGGGCCCAGCGACGCAGACAGCATCAATCTTCGTGGGACAGCTCGCACCTCCATCCTGGTCGCCGACAACGCCTCCTGGTCCGTGAGACTGCAGAGCCTAGCGTCGCCCACTCACCTAGTCGAGGTGACGATCATCCGGTGCCTTCCTGGTACCCTCTGACTACTGGCTAGTAGTACGAACTTGGTCCCCTCTGCTTTCAGGTGTCATCCATCTCTGATCCAGGCTTGGATCTCTACGAACTATCTCCACTGGTCGCCGGCCAGCAACTCCTTCCTTCCGGCTCCTGGCTCGTCAGCGAAGACTCCCGACGCCTGTAAAGACTTGTGCAGCCACAGCCCTTTGGGCTAGGTAACTTAGGCATTTCGGTGCCCGCATAGCCTCCTTACTTAAGGGTCCCGAGCCCCTATTGCTTCCGACTTGCCTTATCGGGTCCGCCCGAGACCACTAAACTTTCCGTGCCCTCGGGCACTTGTATTGATTGTGCACTTGAAGTATTTTCCTAAGAGTTTTGTTGTGTGCTTAGTACCCTGTCCTCATAAAGAGTACAGGGCTGTTGTGATTCTAATAAATACACTGTTTATTTTCATAACACTTGTGTGGTGTCCTTTCACTTGGTGTTCAAGGGGTATGTGATGGTATAACAGCTGGCTTAACGCGCCCTCTAGAGTTTAGCCCGAAGACTGCGCGTATCCACGCTACTAGGATAGCTGGTCTAAGGTTGACTTACAACCAATCACCATAAGGGCCGTTTGGATGCATAGTGATCACTAGAATAGTGAGCACTGCATATCGGGCCAACTTCTCACAGTGCTCACAAGCAGAAGGCCTCTGAGGGATCCCAGAATGGGAATGTCAGCTGTCTTTAGTCATTCCATGCATCAGATATTGAAGCTTCAAGGAAGCCCCACCAGTGCATCCAGGGCAGATAGCTAGAGAGTAACTGAGCCCTTCCTGATCCCCTGGGCAGCATGCTTTCCTCAGCATTTCGGCTCTCACAGGGAGCCCCAGTCTGCCAGTTCATCTCACTCTCAATATTCAGGCTAGGAGCCATTCTTAGGTCCCTCAGCCCGGTGATTCCCATTATGGCTCAGAGGGCAGCTTCAGTTCCAGGGGCCCTCCTCACGAGGCAAGGGGCCTGGACTCCCAGACCTCCCTCTAAGAGGACTTTGTAACATTCTCTGCAGACAGCCCCCGGAATGTAATGTAAATGTATAGGCATTTATATAGCGCACTACTTACCCGGAGGGTCCCAAGGCGCTTCGACCGCTGCGAAACCCTTCCTGGCTTCCCTGAGAGATGGTCCCTTAATGGGTATCTCCAGGGTGAGACCAGGCATCCCCGGCGGTCTGGTGAGGCCGTTAGTGAAGATGAGGCAAGCTAATGCCCAGAGTTGCCGAGTGTGATCGCTGATCAGAGTGGGCACCGAGGCGAGAGAATTATCGAGTCCGCTGACCCTGGTCCAGAAACCTGCCGCGCCGGGAATCGAACCCTGGTCCCGGGCCGTCCTCTAGGCTGCCACCCTCCAAACCTCCGTGATGAAGTTCTGAAGGTCACCAACTGAAAGGCGAGACAGAATAGGTATGTTCATCTGTATCTTATGCCAACCTCTCAGAGTTTCCTCGCGACTGGCCAAACCTCCACACGATGCTGCTGAGTGAGCTGGTAGATTGTGCAAGAGTAGACCTGCGAACTGATCTCTTTAACCGTTCTGGCCTTCTTTAGGACTTTCTCTTTTTTGGAAAAATAATGAAATTTGACAATCACATCTCTGGGTCTCTGTTGTTGGTCCTATTGATAGAGGCCTGCATGATACTCCTTGTCTACACGTATATTAGAGTATCTGTCACCCAGAAGGTATGAGAATATTTCCACAACAAAGGTATTGTAAGATTTGTGTCTGTGACCTCTTTGCTTAGCCCCCAAAGCCACAGTTTCTCCATCCTCGAAAATTGGCAAGATCTTCCAACTTGTTGATCACACCTCTGAGTTGCTCTGCCATTGCAGTGCATGCTCTCTACTCTGCTCTGCTCTCCTTGACTCGAGAGCCTCTAGATCCGCTGGTCCACGGAGTCAACATCTCAAATTCGTTATTTTGAATTCAAGTTCTGAGCGTCGGTCTGCCAGCTCTTTGGTGAAATCCTAGCAAAGTTTGTCCCAAAGTTCGGACTTAAATGTGCAGAGGCTTTCTAGCCAATCTGATTCGGTAAGCACCATGACAGGACCAGGATCATAGAAGGGCGGGGGCCGGGTTGCAGCTGAGACACATACCGAGGGTTTGAAGTGTTCCTCCAGGTCTTCCATCGCGTGGGCGTACACGTCATCGTCGTCCGCCTCCCTCTTCTTAGGTACCAAGCTTTTGTAGATCCTCAGGCCTTCTGGGCCTAGGTTTAGCAGCAGAATGCGTTTCTTTCTCGGCGGTTTGAATTTCTCCTCACTTTCGTCTTCCAGTACTTCTATGAAATTATCTATGTACTCTTTCCAGTCCTCCCATTTCATGAGTGGCTCCCCTGGTCTGGGAAGGAACTGGACTGGCGCTATCGCATAACCTGCTTGTGTGTTCATCTTTTCGCCCCTGGATGTGGGCAGCGCACTTTCCAGGCTTCTCGGGCTCCCTGGTGCACTGTCTTGTTCCTCCTTGTTGAGTAAGGGTGGAGGGCTGCTCCTTTCAGCCCTTTCCTGTTCAGGTGGGGTAGCCAGTGCGGTTGCCTGCGGGCCTTGACCGTGGCTGGCCTCCTGCTTCGGATGTGTGGCCGTTCTCCGCCCTCTTGGTCACTGTGTGCCCACTGTGCTCGGTTCCTCGTGCTGTTGGCTGCGTCGCGCTCCTTGTGGTGCCCGGTCAGGGTGTGGTCGCTGTGCGTTCCCTCGGGCCTTCCTCGCTCGCTCAGTGACTCCGCTCCGTTCCGCCGTTCTCCGCGTAGTCTGCGTGGTGGGGGTCGTGGGTCGTTATCCCACCTTCGTCGCCACTGTAATGATGTACTTTTCTTCCCCCCAATAACTCTCGGAGTCGGGTATCGGCGTTACTCTCTTTATTCAGTCGTAACATACAAGGAGCGCATAGCATGTCCTTCGCCCAGCCTGCTCGCGCTCTAATGCCCCACTACTTGCCTCGCGCCCTTACGTTACCATACGTCACGTAGGCACGTGACGTACCACGTTAGTGCGCTCACTACAGTGAGTGCTTAGTTATCCATGGAGTCGGCTTCGTAGGTTTTCCTCTGAGGCAAATTATAGGCACAAGGGCATCGCAGCTTTCACCTGAGGTGCAGCGCACTCCAACTGTTATTTTGCGGCGTACGGAGTGTATTTTCTTCTCACTTGTTCGCCTCTTAGGGAAATTCTATTTTTTCCTTCTTGGACGCGTTGCTTGTTTAAACTCCGTATTCCGGAGCTTCAGCCCGTTTTCAGCAACCAGGCAGAACTCTGAAATTGTTTTCACCCGCCTTTGAAGTTTCGTCGGCGGGAGTTCCAGTTTGTGAGTAGAGGGTAGTCTTTCCTCTTCTCTATGAAGTAAGTTATCCGTCCTTTCCTTCAGTATCTGGCTTGGGATGAAAGTCTCCAGCTTATGGTGAAGTACTGGATTTAATTCTAAATTAAGCTCTGAGTACCAGTTTCCTGTGAGGTTGAACAGGAGCTACAGTAGTGAGCCTAGCAGAGCGGTTTTCATTTTTTTTCCTTCTTGAACATTTCCTATTTGGTTGGAGAACTAATTTTTTGTCTTAAATTGGTGAAGCTTACCTAATGACAATAACAGCGTTGGATAGTTCGCACCTAGAAAGAAAGACATTAAAGAGGAGTTATAATCATTACTGACAACGTTAAGTAGCTGTTCTTCTATTAATGAAAGATTTTAGCACGTATGTAGCAATATATATATATTATACTTACCAGCCGTTCTTCTCCTGCAACAAAAGAAAAGCAACAGTAAGCATTGTACAGTAAAGGAATATCAAAGCTCTACTATTTCTACTTCAACATGTACATCACATAGAGAGAGGCACATCACTGCACGGGTTCAGGTATTAGATTTAATTACTTGTATGCTAGAAAATTCAGTCTGGAAGTGTTAGAGGAGTGCTAATGTGTTCTTTTGTATTGTAGGCGCAGAACAGATAGGACAAGAGCCCAGGCGAGACGAGGCAGAGCAGTGGAGTCTCTATTTTGTCCCATTCCCTTTTTCCCCCTCTTTACTGGGAGTGAAAACTTGTTCGCTTCTAGTGGAGTTTGGGATTTGAGAAATAGTCATCTGTTCCCGTGGAAGTCAGTTAAAGATTCAGGTGTGTGGTACATGATTTGTGCAATGGGAACCCCAGGACCCTTGGGGGCCATGTGTCGCTGCCAAGATGTCCAAGTAGTCAAGGAGGCCACCACAGGAGGATTTTTTCTTCTATGGCGGCATGAGGAGGAACGTCTCCTCAGCCATAGCATGACCCAACCACACACAACTAGAGGGCATTGAGGCCCATCTCAGCCAGATGGGGAGTCTGTGGCAGAGGTCCCAGAGGGCCAGATAACACAGACCCCAGCGTTGGGGACAGGATTGTATGGCCCTAAAGTTCAAGGGAGTGTGGGCACTTCTCCACCACCTCCAGTGTCCTTACATCAATAGGTCATCACCAGCTCCCCTGCAGTCACAGATCCCCATGTGCTCCATACCACACCAGAAAAAATCTCTCTCCATAGGGATTGGGTGCCTCAGGAGCTCTGTCTGGTTGAGCAAAGCAAAATCCAGAAGAGATCAAGGCACGGCCTCTGAAGTCAGCTCGCTTTCACATCGGGCCAGGAAGTGCTCGCACCTCCATCTTCTTAATCTCTATGATCTTAAGCCCCGTGGGTGATGATGCCTATCAACCCGCTCTGTAGTGACTCCCCTTGGACAGGGCCTGGTTCATGGTTGTAGGAGGCTGGCACCCTATCATGAGGAATAATCAAACTGTTGCCCTACCTCAGTTAACACACCATCCACTTTCATGACCACAAAAAGGGTAAATGACCACAGTGTCTGTTTCTATACCCCAGATGTGTGTATTAACACTACTCCTTAGGCCAGGATGTCTCAGTAAATCAACATGAACCAAATAAAAAACCACAGGCCAACACTTACTAGAAAAAGTGTGGGGAGTAGAGAGAGTACCTCACGGTCGTAACACCCGAGGGGGTTGCCAGTTTAGCAATATCCGGTATACCCATTTCTCATCATCGGTTACTCTCTCTACGTGAAGTAAGAAACGTGCACACAAATATACTAGTACACACAGTGAGAATAGTGACAAGAAAACACACAGAACACAGTGAGTGGATTCAGACAATACTGTGACAACATGTATACATACTAAGACCCCAAGACAACCAAAACAAACAGGTAAATAAAACCTGGAAAAGTCTTGCTGGCGGTCTTTTTTTCTTTATTCTGATGCTGCAAGACCTAAAAAATTGTTTAATTGTATACCATATCCTCTTCTTTATCAAGCCAACATGTTTCGTTGCTATAAATTCAGCAACTTCATGAGGGCGTAAAAGGGGTTCACTATTCTCGAACTTCACATCAAAATTTGATTGAACAAAGACCTGTGTAAATAAAAACCAGAATATTGCAGTCATTGTACTGATCATGCTGCACCTCTGTGGCAAGAGAGTGCAGTTTAGGACGTCCCAAATTACACGCACGAGTTTATGTAAAAACTCTTTATTTAACTTATGGATGCCCAGCCATTATGTACCGGCAACCATCAAATTGACACCGTGTCACCTGATCACGTGTCTCGCAGTGACTCGTCATGGTAAGAGCCACCTGTATTGGGTTAAATGAATGAAAGTATATGGACTGACCAGTTTGTATACAGATGGGCAGTCGTCATAGATATAATACTGACTCGCTTATATGATAATGTCTGACCAGACCCCCTCATGTGAAGGTAGCAGCACCACTAGGGCTTGCAATGATTTAAAATGCCATTTCCACCTCTCGGTGGCTCTGTAGTAAAACAAAAACAAAAAAATTGCTGTTATGTGTATGGGTACATCACTCCTGCTATTCTGAAAATTCTGGGGTATCGATAAAGGGTTGTACCCAGCTGGTGTCACTGGGACCTGGGTTATCAAAGTGATAGGAGGAAGGGGTCCCAGTAATCAACGAACAAATTGCAGAACAAATGAAAATAAATCAGCCAAGAAACAAATCTGTCCACATTGTTTTAATCACAATGTGAATATATATACCAAATATATACTTTATCTCAGAACGTAAGTACATTAGTGGTTTCGCAGTGCCCCAAATATAGTGGAGAAAAAAGGAGGGGGGAGTGATCCTGTGAGGATAAGGTGAAGGGAAGGAGGAAGAATTCTCATATGACAATTTAATCAATAGATATGCAACATTTGTCCAAACTACACAGTATGTGCAGAGATAAAGTATATATTTGGTATATATATTCACATTGTGATTAAAACAATGTGGACAGATTTGTTTCTTGGCTGATTTATTTTCATTTGTTCTGCAATTTGTTCGTTGATTACTGGGACCCCTTCCTCCTATCATTCTGAAAATTGTAGCACTAAGATTCCTAACATGATGACTGCATTACCGTGTCCTGTGCCACTAGCGAACACCACACGCACAACCCGTTAAGGCCTCCATACTGCCAGAACCCCAGAGACCAACCAGTAAATACATTCAATCTCCCAAATACCGCCTTACTGATGCCGAGTCCCTCCGGCGCTTCCGACGATCCTCCCAGAATGGTGTGGGGAGGACCAGGAAGTAGCCCGGAGCGGAGACTCCGCCCACGCGCCGACGTAACGCGGCGTAACGTGCGGCCATCTTAGAATGGGTTTCCTAATGGTGAGGAACCCCGAACTACCATAGTTCTAAAGACAAATTTAGAAGTTCGTATGTGATCGCAAAGTATAATAAGAAGATAAAGAAAAAGGCATATATAGTATGTCGGTTGGTTTTGGTTATTCGTTATTCCAAATCGTGCTGCGATGTTCATGGGAAAAATAAGGAAATCGGTCATAGTGTGGTCACAGCGATGACGTGGCATCATATAGAGTGGCCATCTTGGAATAGAATAGTTCCGAGTAAGTGGCCACAAGCTATCTGACTACACAAGGCAAATTTAGATGTTAGTGTATAGTAATCAAATAAGGGTCACGGTTGAGGAAAGGGCATGTTGTACGTGGGTCGATTTATAGTTAATCGATATCCAAAGGCATGTTATGATATTCAATATTGGAACGAGAGAATGTGTAAAAGGGGGCCTGGCCTAGTGCATGCAGGTCTTAGTTGCAAGGAAAGTGTGCTACAGGGTATAACTGGCCGAGTGTGTGCGACTTACAATCTATGATATAAGGAGTATACTTGTCATAGAATCATAGTAGTCACCGCCTGCTAACTTTGTTCCACTCAATATTTTCGTTCAGTCCCTCCTGATCTGCCTTCTCGGAAAAGATCCATTTTGCCCCTTTTCTCGCCAGGATGCTGTCCAGATTATGTGTGTTCCCTACCACCTTTTCAAGGACAGTCCATTTTAGAGCTTTAAAGTCATGACCTGCATCATTGAAATGCTGCACCAAACGTGTGGTCAGTTTCTTCGTTCTTATTGTGCTCAGGTGTTCCTGTATACGGATCTTGACTTTGCGGGTGGTAAGTCCAATGTAATGTAGACCACAGCTACATGTAAGTCTATAAATTACATGGGATGTGTTGCAATTACTGAACCGGTTTAAAATCCAGGTTCGACCATCACGTAGTGTGACACTTTTTGTAGCTGATGTTAAACCGCATACTGAGCAACTGCCACATGGATAATGTCCCGTGGGGATGGTACTGGACTGGGGAGTACTAGGAGCTCGCGTATGTACCAACTTATCACGCAAGTTAGATGCTCTCTTAAAAGCAAAATGGGGGGTCGGCATTTTCTCAGTGTTGGTGTCCAGTATGGACCAATGTTTTCTGATGATTTGCCGGATCTTCGTTGAGAGTGGTTCAAACGTCGTGACCACAGGGAGGCAAATCTGCTTATCTTTCTTGTTGCGCTCCAGTAGTGCTTCTCGGGGTGTATTGAGTGCCCTCTTCTGTGCATGTTTAATCACTTTTTTAGGGTAGTCCCTTTGTTGGAGTTTGGTGGCTAATTCAACTGATTGATCCAAAAAAGCTTCTCTGGTGGAACAATTGCGCTGGTATCTCAAAAACTGCCCAACGGGAAGATTGTCACGGAGGGCCCTAGGATGGAACGAATGATAATGTAGGAGGGAGTTCCTGTCAGTTTCCTTATGGTGCACGCTGGTCATGAGTCTGTGGTCCTTTGCGTCAATATCCACATCCAGATAGACTGCAGATCTGTTGCTGATGGTCCAGGTGAACCGTAAGCAGGTGTCTGCCTGGTTCAACCAATGGAGAAACAAATTCAAATGGTCCTCTGTACCCGACCAGATACAGAGGACGTCATCAATATAACGCTTCCATAACAAAATATTGCCTTGGTGTGGATTGGACGGATGGTTGACCACATTCGCTTCGAACTGGCCCACATAAATGCAGGCCAGACTCTGAGCAAATGTGGCCCCCATCAAAGTACCCGATGTTTGTAGGTACAGTTGGCCCCTGTGTTCAAAAACGTTTCTTGTTAGTGCCAATTCAATGCACTGCAGTACAAATGTCTGTGGTGTGTCATAAAACCATTCCAGTTCCCCCAGGGCCCTCGCTGCTGCCACCAGCGTGGCTTCCTGGGGGATACTGGTATACAAGGACTCAATGTCAATTGTAACCAGAAATTGACTTTCAGGGTTAAACACCGTATCTTTCAGGATGTTGAGAATGTCGGTGGTATCCTGCACGTATGATTCTTGTGTCACCACGGCCTCCCTCAAAAAGAAGTCCGCGAACTGGGAAAGGGGTTCCAGTATCGATTGAATACCGGAAACGATCGGGCGTCCCGGGGGAGGGCGTTGGGGCTTATGAATCTTTGGCAAGATGTAAAATGCCGGTACCCTGGGGTTGTTGTTAATGATGAAATCTGCCTCCTTAGAGGTGATCCATTTCTTAGCCATCGCATCTGCCACCATGTTCTTAATGATTTCTGCAAGTTCGGGGGTGGGATAACGCACTAGAGGGTGATAGTTTTTCCGTACCCCAAGAAGTTTAAGGATCTCAGCCTCATAGTCGATGGTGTTCAACACGACTACGGCTTCGCCTTTATCGGCTGGCTTGATTCTAATAGCCACATTTTTTTGCAAGGCTGCCACCGCCGACCATTCTTCCTTGGTCATGTTATTGCCCTTTCGTCGTACTTGATCTGATTCGAGAGACTTAATGTCTTTGATAATGCGTTGTTCAAATACCGCTACTTCTGGGCCCACGAGGGAAGTCGGAGGACAAAAACTCGAGGGGCGTCGGAGGTTGGTGTCAAACAATGATAGAGGCACTTTTTTCCTTGTCATTAAAGAATTTGGGTAATTTGATCTTCCTCATCATTTCTGAAATTTCAGTCCTGCATAAAAAAGGATCATGTTTGGGTGTGGGTACGAACCCAAGGCCTTTATTAAGAACACCCAATTCAGTTGGTGTGAGTTCATATGAGGAAAGATTAACCACAATATCATTTATCTGGGCAGGTTGCAAGTCTATCTCTCCCCTGAGTTCTGGAAGGATTTGCCTCTGCTCCTTGTGATTCGTGGCGAGTGTGTTTGCCATGTTGGATGTGTACGCCCTCTGCCCTGTCCTTGTTGAGGGCCTCTGCCCCCCTGGCCACCTCTCAGGGTTTGTCCTAAAAAAGACCTCAAAAGAGCGCCCAGATCTTCGTCACACCTACTCTCTGGGGCAAAATTTACCCTGCTAATGCCGGATGTTGTCTGGCGGGGGGGGGGGACTTCCTTGTCTTTACTACTTGTGTTATCAAAAAGCCAGATGTTTGGTGTGCGTCTATTGCCTCTCTGTCCCCCTCTCTGAGGAAACCCACCACGTCTGTGGTATGGTCAAGCCCTTCTGCTCTGTTGGTTTCTCGTAGTATTCGTCCTCAGTATAAGGGAAAGCCCACGTATGTGTGTGATGGTCAAGATAAAGGTCCGGCAACCCCCTTGGGTGTTACGACCGTGAGGTACTCTCTCTACTCCCCACACTTTTTCTAGTAAGTTTTGGCCTGTGGTTTTTTATTTGGTTCATGTTGATTTACTGAGACATCCTGGCCTAAGGAGTAGTGTGAATACACACACCTAGGGTATAGAAACAGACACTGTGGTCATTTACCCTTGTTGTGGTCAAGAAAGTGGATGGTGTGTTAACTGAGGTAGTGCAACAGTTTGATTATTTTTGATTGAGTGGGGGGCAGCCTTACCTCTCCTCCCCCTACACCTCTTGAGATTAGTGTGTACCCTATCATGAGGAGCCAAACGAAGGTCTGCATTCATGGCCCAACACAACCCCCAGGTCCTCAAGCTGTGCTCCCCAAACTCTGTCAGCCACCCAAAAATGGTCAAAACACGGGCACTTCAGCAACGTTGGACGGCTCCTTGCCACACATAGCTATTTGTAGAACAACAAGAGACATGGATGAGACTGAAAATAGTCTGGCCTGAAGGGGCGACAACGAGATGAGTTTCATCACTCTGCCATCTTGACCACCATAACTTACACTTTTGAATACGTTTACTACTGTTCGGTATTCACAAGTGTAGATTCATTGCAAAAGTGTAAGGTACCTGTCTCCACCCCATGTATATATTAATTAGCTTACACTTGTGTGAATGGTTGAAGTCCCTCCCTAAACCCATACCTGACCCTCCCAGCACCACTCTTACTCCTTCCTAGTCCATTCCTTCTGTAGTAAGTTTTCCCCCTTTTTTTAAGTCACTCTGATGTGTCCCTCACACATTTACTACTAAAACATAAAATTATATGTGCAGAAAACGCTCCAAACATATGTATAGGTAATGCAGAGGCCTAATCTCTGCACGTAGTTTGTGAATAGTACTTTCTAAATCCATTGTGTAGTACTACAAAACATACTACAAAGTGCAGTTTGTGAATCAGGCCCACATTCTTCAGACTAGGCAAGCTTATAAAATGTCGGAGCACAAAAAGCACCTCCATGCTGAAAAGAAAATATGAAACACATACCCGCTCCCTTTCTTGAAGAGTCTTATTTAAGACGCACCTTTTATACAATAGAAAGTTTGGTTTTAACCCAAATAGGACTTTCCAACTTCAATCACTTGATGGTGCGATAAATGTACAGTTTATGACTCTAAAAAGGTTTCAAACAGTAATACTGCTGCTACAATGCCCCTGGCATAAGGGCAGTCTTGAGTTCCTCTGTTTGGACCTTTGTTATCTCACTGCACAACTGCAGCATGCGGTCCACTAGTTGGATGATCAAGACAATTGGGAATGCAGGCTGTAGAGGGACACATGTAATGGAGTGCCATTTTAAGAGTTATTGATGATGAGGGCGAGGGCCCCAGCAGCCTTACCTTATGTTGCCAGACAGATGTGTGGGGTATGAAACAGGCGGTCAAGATAGTGCTGAAGAGGGATCGTCTTGCACCAGATATGAGAATCTGGGCACTGCGCCCATTTAAACTTATTGAAAGATCTGTGTCCCTAAATAAATGTCGGGCTGGCGGTTGTGATACTCTATGAGATTTATACCCAAATGACAGGTTTAACACCATTGCGGATGCCACAGAGGGTTCCAACTTGGACCTGGACAATTCCTTCAATTTGCCAAGATTGTGGCTACTGCACGCAAGATTTGGCCGTCTTTTCCCGAGACCTCCCACACTTTAGAAATGGTTAGGCATGGCTTTAGATAGGAGGTTAATCTCCCACATCTGCAGGGCATTGAGGGAGGAAGCTCCTCTAGCCAAGCTTTCAGCACAGCACAAATGGCAAGAGATTCTGGAGGCGCCCCTTTCGACGAAAGATTGGGAGGGAATACATGAGGGTGTAAAATCCACATCCACCAACGCATGGATTAAACTGCCGCAATATAACGTGATGAATCAGGTTTACCTTTGCCCCAGTGAGGTTCCGTGACAATTGTAAGTGGTGTTTTCGACTCGCACGGATATGGTCGAGTCTAGTATCTATGAACCGCAAATGACGAGTTTAGTAAGTGTGCGCAGTTTCGCTGTGCTAACTTAAACCGTTCGTTTGTTACGTGGGTTTGTCATCTGTACCCACGGGTTCCATCTTAGATACGGCCTCCATTTTGTCTCTTGCCCTCAAGTAGCCAGCGAACGGACACTGTCCGCTTCGCGACCCTGGGACTTCCAAGATATGGCGGAAGACACATGTCCTTTGTAAGTGCCTTTATGACAAGGGGGATGCTACTGTAAGGCAGATGGCGCCGCTCGAGGCTCATCTTGCCGCACGGGCTTATTGTCTCAGCCGTGCATCTCATTAGGCACGTCCCTTTGATGCCTGTATCTCGTGCTTCTCGACACTCCCCTTTTACACCCTTTCCGATCTCCCTACTGTCTCCGTCTTCCTCTGCACCTGTCTTCGTTCCTATTTCGATCTACTTTACTGCTGATTGGAATTTGCTAATGGTGGGAAGATGGGTTTTTACAGTTGGGAACCGCCAAATGTTTCCGCACTTATGTTCCGGACCTTGTGTGTTTCAAAGTGATCTAAACAACCCCTCTGAGAGCGACTTGTGGGAACCAGGTTGTAAACTATTGTGTATCATGTTATCCTATGGGTAAAAACTGTATAAAAGGAGCGATCCACAAATACAATTTGAAGCAGTCTCCCCGAACTACACTCGATGTACTTCCTGTGACTTCTGTGTTCCCTGCAGTAAATAAACCTTGACTCTTTGACGCCGAAGGAAGTGTCCCGTGTCTCTGTGACTTGTACGCCGGAGCAGGTATCCCACGAAGGTTTCAGGTGTTGTGCCCTGGCACCGCTGGGTCCAAAAGAACCCAGTCCTTCAGTTGGCGCCCAACGTGGGGCTGCATCAGTGGTACCGGTCCAAGCCCGACGATCGTGAGGAACTTCGTGTGAAATCTCCGAGGGAAGGTGCACCCCGCTTCATCGATCCTGTTGTCGAAATAAGTGGCCCGAAGACTTTTCCCGCGAAGATTCCCGCCTCCTAACGGCTGCGACGGACTGCTGCCCTGACTGTAGACCTGTTTTGGCGCCTGGCGTAGACCTTGGTATAGCGAGACGATTGACGGGCCTTCCTGAGGACGCCATTGATCTTTGAGTTAAGTATTTGTGGGTCGCTCCCAGAGTCCTTGGTTGTAGACACTTTAGCGAGTGTCTTTGTTGTAAACACTTTAGCGAGTGTTTTTGTTGTAGACACTTTAGCGAGTGTCTTTGTTGTAAACACTAGTGTTCTTTGTTGTATACGCTGTGTGAGTGTTTTTGTCGGTGACACTTTACTAGCGTACTTTGTTGTTGTTGTATTTGTTTGACGACTGCAGCCGCCAAAGACCGAGGGTTTTGTTCTTTACTGGGACTTGGTAAATCCCGAAATCCCGTAGCCCTTGAAGTTTGTGAAACTCGGCTAGTGTGCAAGATGCCTGGTCGCAGTACTTTGTTCAGTTGCTTTAGACCTTGTGGTGCGGATTCCCTGCTGGAGGACTCGTGTCCGATACCTCCGGTTGGAACTCCTACTTATGATTTATATAGCAAACATGGGCTAGGCCCGATTGCTTTTAACGATTATTGGATAAAATATACAAAGAAAGACGGCGATCTTCGTTGGCCACCTCACGGTAGCTTCGAAGCGTCGATCTTAGATAATTTGGAAATAAAGTTGTTCGAACGTAAATCAAGGCCGGCCATGTTTGATGCCTTTCGGTTGTGGCGCAAAGAAGCCCGACAGAAAGAGATCAGACAGAATAAACGTAGTGAGCGAGATAATGTTGCTACCATAGTGAAGAAAGCTGAGCAGTTTCAGCGTGATAAGGAGGATAAGGATAAGGAAGTGTTTGAGAGATTACAGCGTATGTCCATAGACAAATGCTATCCTGCTTTGCCTACGGAGTCGGATAAGAAGGAAGAGGCAGTTGAGGATTCTTTAATGTCTTATCTTATGAAGTCGCCACCTCCGTACGTCCAGGGTATCGCAGCTCCTGTGGTCCCTGCCGTACCTGTTCTTCCACCTGTTATTCCTCCACCAGTTCCTCAACCTGCACCCGCTCTTCCGACTGTTCCTGCTCCTTTGCCTGGTTCTATTCCTACTGCTCCTCCGCTTCCACATACTCCTGTTCCCGCTACTACTCCTGTGTTGTTAACCCCTGTTGTTGCTAATGTCTCTACTCCTTCTCTTGTTAGTCCTGTGTCTTATTCTTCTCCCTCTACTCGTAATCGTGATTCTCCCCTTGCGACAAACTTCTTTCAGTCGCTCGGACCTGTTTTTGGGTCTGCTGGTTCTGATGGTCCTCAGAGACGTAGTCAGCTTCCTGGTAATAGAGAACGTGTTGCGCTATACCACATGGCGATGGGTTGGATGATAAACCCTGTTAGAAATCCACCACGTGTTGTCCTCGAAACGTTTGATCAATTCAACATACCAACTCAGAGATATGTGTTTGATGAAATGTGCAAGTTCTTATATGATCAGATAGTGGCCTTTGCGTCTGACGAGGTGCTGTCCGCCCTGTCTGAACTTCGGCTTCAGTTCGCAAGTGGACTGATAGTCGACACTAATGTCCGACGTGCTATTGAGCGGTTGCTATCTCTTCGTCCCGCTCCTATTCCTCATGCATTGTTCGTTGAGGACATTGAGAAAGGAGATGGGTCTGGCCAATATCCTATGCGTGAAGTTCCGCCAGTTTGGATACCCGCTGATAATACTGATGTTAATAACCCAGTTCCGGCGCATTTCCAGAGAGTGTGGATACACCTCCCATGGAAACGATCGGAAGTGCTTCAGGTGAAACAGACTTTGCCTGATCCTCGTAAAAATCCTGCAGGGTATTACAAAGAATTATCGCAGCTCGTAGATGCTACGGTAATGAATCTTGCCGATATCGACATGTTGTTTGGCAATGTCGTACCGCAACCGGTATGGGCCAAAATTCGTCACCAAGATCACGCGAATGAATTAGGTGGTGATTGGGCTGCCATTACAGCGGCAGACGCGGGACAAGTGGCTGCTACTAAACCCGATCAGTTGATTGAACTTCTTCCTCAGCGAATCATTACATTAATGAAAACGCTTATGCCAGCTATGAAGGTAAATTGGGACAAGTTGTCAGCCTGTAAGCAGAAGAAAGATGAGAGTGTTTCAGACTTCTTTACGAGGTTCGAGGAAACATTCGTTGATCATAGTGGGCAGGATATGGGTACTGAGGGTGGACAGAGGTTGTTTGTAGATAAATTCGTATCGAACTTATTGCCCGACTTGTGCACTAAATTAAAGAATTCGGAGAGTGCGTGGGCTGTCTCTACCTCAGCTCAGATATTGGCTACGGCACAATATTATGAGAATAGAGAAAAAGAGGAAAATGACCGTGCTGATAAAAAGACGAAAGAACTGAAAACTAAAGTGTTGTTACAACAAGCATATCCGCCGCGTTCTAATCAGAATGCGCCTCAGCAGAATAGATCGCAGTCGCAATCGAATCGATCGCAGCCGCGTAATGATTCCTCTTTCCAAAGATCTTCGTTAGGGTACAATCAATGTGCTTATTGTAGACAGGAGGGACACATTAAATTCAATTGTCCTGCTTTAAATGACCGTAGTGGAGGTAATTCGTCTAGAGGAGGTCGTGGTGGTTCACAGAACGCATCACGTGGTAGAGGTCGTGGTGCTCAGAACGATCGCTCTGACAATTCATCAAATTCTAATAACTGTTTCGATCAACGTGGATCATCGCAAGGACGATCTGCGCAGTATAATGTAGACGATTATTACGTCGATCAGGGAACTGACGATAGTAATTACTAGGACAGCCAAAGACAAGGAGAGGGAGTGGTATCAGTTCCGGTTGATCAGAGAGGGCCTTACGTCGCAGTTGCTACATCGGGCGTCGTTGAGCCTTTTCTGTTGGACACTGGTGCAGCGAAAAGTTCTATCATGCATTCGAAACTCCCTGGCGCACCTTTGTCTGGCTTAACAAATGTTTCCGTTGGATTCTCTGGCGCCCCCGTTAGCAATCCAGTTTCGCGCCCTTTGCCCCTTAAAATTGGGCCTCGTGAGCTCGAAGCTCCATTGATTTTGACCACTGGTTGTGGCGAAAATCTTTTGGGTCTGGATTTGCTTAAACGTTTGTATGCGACTTTGTATTGTTCTCCTGCGGGTGTAAAGCTTACGTTCGGAGAGAGAGTAGTCTCTCCCATGTACTTGTCTCTCGATAAGCTTCCACCGGAATTGGATTCTCTTCCTGCGTCTTTGTGGGCGACGGGTCCAAATGATGTGGGCCTACTTGATATCTCCCCTTATGTTGTTCAGTTGAAATCGAATGTGCGATTGCCACGTATTCCCCAATATCGTATCTCCCTTGATGGTGAACGAGCTTTGTTAGCGATCATCTATGATTTGATCGAGAAAGATGTCATTGAAGAAACTCGGGGAAACGTGTGCAATAGTCCTGTACTGCCCATTCTTAAACGTACTGATCCTACCAAACCGCCTGTTTATCGTTTTGTTATCGATTTACGGGAGGTCAATAAAATTGTGGTTCCTCAATTCCCTGTTGTGCCTGACATTACGGCGCTACTGACTCTGATTCCAGCTACTGCTTCGTGGTTTTCGGTGATTGATTTGAAAAATGCGTTTTTCAGCATCCCGATTGCCGAAGAGAGCAGGGACCTTTTCGGTTTCTCTCTTGGTGGACGTAGCTTCCGGTTCAAACGCGCTCCTCAGGGCTACTGTGAAAGTCCATCGATTTACAGTCAAGCTTTGAAGGGTCAACTAGATGCGTTTAGGTTGCCGGTTGGTGCGGCTTTAATCCAATACGTCGATGACTTATTGGTGGCTGCTGATACTCAGGACATCTGCAAAATTGCTACAGTGTCGTTGCTGCAACATCTCTGTGAGTTGAATCACAAGGTGTCACCTTCTAAACTCCAATATTGTTGTCAAGAAGTAACCTATCTAGGTCACTTATTGTCAAAGGAGGGAAGGAGATTGACCCCAGAGAGAATTGCAGCGATTGCGCGAATGGCTGTGCCAAAAACCCAAAGAGATGTGCGTGCCTTTCTAGGTATCACGTCGTACTGTAGGCAATGGATTCCTAATTTTTCATTGCTAGCGAAACCATTGGTGGCTCTTACGTGCAAGGATGTTTCGACTCCTTTACCATGGACGGAAGAATGTCAGAACAGCTTTTCTGAATTACGTGATTCATTGTGTTCGGCTCCTGTGTTAGGTACCCCTGATTACAGTAAGCCGTTCACGTTATATGTTCACGAGAGGGAAGGTTGTGCTTTGAGTGTTTTAACGCAACCTTTTGGTGGTAAGCAACGTCCATGTGCATATTTTTCCTCGACCTTAGACCCAGTAGCTAGAGCATTGCCGAGTTGTTTGAGAGCAACTGCGGCAGCTGCGGTCTCCATCCGACAATCAGCAGGATTGGTCATGGATAATATGCTTACGGTGATGGTTCCGCATGCAGTCGATACTCTTTTGAATCGTACGAAAACTCAGCACTTGACGAGTGCGAGGTTGTCTGGGTACGAATTGACGCTCTTGGCAAGCCACATTCAGATAAAACGTTGTAATGTCCTCAATCCGGCAACTTTGTTACCAATTAGTGCAGAGTCAGATGCAGTAACAGAACATGACTGTTACTTGCGGACAGAGGAGGAAACAAAAGGTCGTGTGGACCTTAAAAACACCCCATTGGAAGACCCGGATGGCATCCTGTATGTGGATGGGTCATGTTTTAAATTGCCGAATGGTGATGTGACTACTGCTTATGCTGTGGTGACATTGAATACTGTTGTTGAGACTGCAAGATTGAATCAGAATTCTGCCCAAGCTGCAGAGCTGATTGCTCTTACTAGAGCATGTGTATTAGCAAAAGGTAAACGTGTGAATGTGTACACCGATAGTCAGTATGCTTTCGGTGTAGCACATAGTTTTGGACGATTGTGGCGAGAACGTGGTTTCTTGACGTCGCATGGCACGAAAATACAGCATGGCCAGCTTGTGAACGATCTTTTGGATGCATTGACTTTGCCTGCTCAGGTTGCAATTGTTAAGTGTAGTGCGCATCGTAAAGTGACGGATGATGTTGGTCGTGGTAATGCGTTTGCAGACGAGATTGCTAAGGAGACTGCCCGGAACCTTAGCACTCGAATGTATGTGACGAATTCGGTTAGGTGGCCTACAGAATCGAGTATGTGTGAAAATACCATAGAGAGTGTGAAAGCAATTCAGAATGAGGCCACCGACACTGAAAAGATGAAGTGGAAAGAAAGTACGGGAAGGTTGGATGTGAATGGTTGCTGGATTGATTTGTCAGATCAGAAAAGATGGATGTTGCCTGATGCGTATGTACTGGCCGTTGTGCAAATGGCACATGGGTTAGCACATATTAGCGCGAAAGGTATTTGCAAGTTGCTGGCTGATGTGTGGAAGAATGATGGAATTACGAAGTGTGCAGAACGTTTGGTGAAGAATTGTATGGTGTGTATAATGTACAATCCTGGCAAAGGAACCCCAACTCCTCCTGGCAGTTTTGCTCCTCCTTCGTATCCCTTTGAGGTGATCCAGTTGGACTTCATCCATATGGAGCGATGCAATAACCTAAAATACGTTTTGGTTGTGGTTTGCGCATTCTCCCGATGGATCGAGGCCTATCCCCTCAAGGATAATACTACTTTGTCTACTGCGAAAATCCTACTGAAGGAATACTTTCCTCGGTACGGAATGCCTAGAGTCGTGTGGTCAGATAACGGAAGTGAGTTTGTTGGAAGTGTGATGAAGAGTGTGTGTAAGGGCCTTGGAATTAATCAGAAATTCCATAGCGCCAATCATCCCCAGTCAGCTGGATTGGTTGAAGGGTACAATGGCACCCTTAAACTGAAATTAGCGAAGATTCAAGCTACGACTGGACTTTCGTGGCCTGATGCTTTGCCCCTAGCATTACTGTCAACTAGGGCGACTGTACACTCCCGAATAGGGCTTAGTCCCTATGAAATAGTGTTCGGCCGTCCTGCGAATGTGTGGGGGGTTCCTAGGCCAGGTGTATTCTCTGATCTTGAGTTTCCGATGTTGATTGATTACTTACATGACTTGACTGCTAAACTGAGGTTAATTCATCAACAGGTTTACGACGCCTTGCCGACGCAGACGGAGGGTCCAGGCCACCAGCTCCAGCCCGGAGATTGGGTAGTTACCCGAAATTTTTCACGCAAAAACAATCTGGACCCCCGCTTCACCGGACCTTACCAGGTGCTCCTGGCCACGAGGACTGCCGTTCGTCTTGAGGGGCGGAAGAATTGGGTACATGCTACCCATTGTAAGCGAGTCCCTATTCCTTTGTCGGCAGACCCGTGGGTAAGGAAAGGCATTGCGTCAACAGAAACAGAAACATTGCCGGCGTTTGTACCTTTTAGCGACGCACAGCTTGTTGAAGAACCCTCAGCGCAGCAGAAAGCCACTGTTGAACACTTGTCAGCAAGAGACTCAAGACCAGACCAACGAACTGATCAGCAGGACGCTGTCTCTTCAACAGATCCTTTGTTTGAAGAGCAGACACGTCCCGGGAAACATCGATATTCTTTGAGATCTCATACTAAGGACAAATAAAATTTGCTTGCTTTGCTGAAATTGACAACTGCAATATCCTCGTTTCCCATGATCAACTTTGAACAATCGTATCATTGAAAATTGTTTTGTACATATATTGAGTTTTTTTCTCTGTATCTTTTTCCTTCCACAGCTGTGCTAATATATATACATTGTGTATTGAGGGCCGTAGGGCCGCGCGCGTACTTCCTTCTGGACAGTAGGTCTTGACGCTAGGTTAAAGACCGTCGGTTCCTAGGAACTCCTGGGGATTGACTATTGCTGCACAGAACGAAGTGCGTCAAGAAACGTTGCGGACGGTCGTAGGGAAATGGCATTTTCGAAGCTGAATGATTTGGAAGGAGCTCAGGCATATAGAGTCAAGTTGCAGGAACTTAGTCGTACGAAATGTTTTGTATCCCAATTGTTTGTTTTGTTTTTAACTGCTTCTGCATTTTTGGCGGGTGGGGTGTATTACACTATGTCCTACTTTTTACTTCCTACCCCTACTCCTACTCCTTACCCTAACCTTACTTCTACTGCTTCTCCCCATTCCTTTCACATGTTACCGGAACACGAACAGGCTAGACGTGTAGAATTCCGCAATAATTCCTTTATCCAGCTCCTCCATCAGCATCAGTTAGTGGTTAACACTACTAATTGTTGGGTGTGTGGGTTGATGCCACATACTACGGGTAAGGGAATTCCATATCTGGTGTTACCGTATAGTTCCCAAGGGTCAGCTCGAGCATTCCAAACAATGCTTCGAAGCGCACTGGGTTTCCACCCCACTCCAGAACAACGTTCCCCCTACGCTGGTCCTACCTCGTATCAGTGGGTGCTATCGATGGCAATAGCGGACATGGAAGATGAGATCCATGATGCTTTTCTCATTCCTAAAGAAGAGGTACAAGCCTATAGGGTCCTAAGTAGAGGGGAATATAGTATGTTCAGTAATGAAAAGCAGCTTAAAAGCTCGTCTCCAATATGGGTCGTACCCCACACTGGTAATCTTTGTCTTGGGGGTCGTGGCTCGCAAGCCTCACTTGGAGTAAGTGCTTGCACTGAAAGTTACGTTCTGCCAATGTCCCCGTCCCCTGTGTTTCTGGCTGCCAAGGGTACCTACTTTATTTGTCATGATCGTGCATACACATGGTTGCCCGCAGACTTCATGGGCTCATGTTTCGTTGCAAATCTGTTGCCTCCGACGTTTACTGTAGATGCCGATTATCATAAAACTAGAGTTGTACGAGGCGTAATTAGCGAAGAGGATACTGCCGGTCAAGAGGCAGGAGACTTTTTCAAGGGTTTCCTCCCGTTTTGGGGACCTATGGTTAATAGTAGGAACCTGAGACATTTGACTCGAGTGGTAGAATCGACAGCTAATATTACTGCCAGTGCCCTTGGTAATATCACCACAGAACTTCAGGCGGAGAGACTTATGACATTACAAAACCGTATGGTTTTAGATGTTGTCTTGGCAGATCGCGGTGGGGTATGTAAAGTGATCCATTCGAGCTGTTGCATTTTCATCCCAGATAATGCTCCTACTGTCTATCAAGCCATCTCGAAGTTACATAAGATCTCCGAATCCATACACGTGGATGTAGGGGATTGGACGCTACTCGGTTGGTTTTGGGGCCTGGTGTCGACTTGGGGTTGGAAGATTCTGACGATCATCGGGGTTGTGGTAGTGTTCCTGTTCACGTGTTGCCTTTGTGTGCAGTGTGGTCCTGCCTTATGTGGCCTCTGTGCTACAACGTGTATAAGACAACCATCTGTCACTAAGGGGACTCGATCGGACAGAGCTATGCTACAACGACATCTTGATGGTCTGATGAATATCGAATATGATTCCGACTAGTGCTTGCCTACATGAGGGCAAAAGGAGCGTCTGAGGTTCCGTGACAATTGTAAGTGGTGTTTTCGACTCGCACGGATATGGTCGAGTCTAGTATCTATGAACCGCAAATGACGAGTTTAGTAAGTGTGCGCAGTTTCGCTGTGCTAACTTAAACCGTTCGTTTGTTACGTGGGTTTGTCATCTGTACCCACGGGTTCCATCTTAGATACGGCCTCCATTTTGTCTCTTGCCCTCAAGTAGCCAGCGAACGGACACTGTCCGCTTCGCGACCCTGGGACTTCCAAGATATGGCGGAAGACACATGTCCTTTGTAAGTGCCTTTATGACAAGGGGGATGCTACTGTAAGGCAGATGGCGCCGCTCGAGGCTCATCTTGCCGCACGGGCTTATTGTCTCAGCCGTGCATCTCATTAGGCACGTCCCTTTGATGCCTGTATCTCGTGCTTCTCGACACTCCCCTTTTACACCCTTTCCGATCTCCCTACTGTCTCCGTCTTCCTCTGCACCTGTCTTCGTTCCTATTTCGATCTACTTTACTGCTGATTGGAATTTGCTAATGGTGGGAAGATGGGTTTTTACAGTTGGGAACCGCCAAATGTTTCCGCACTTATGTTCCGGACCTTGTGTGTTTCAAAGTGATCTAAACAACCCCTCTGAGAGCGACTTGTGGGAACCAGGTTGTAAACTATTGTGTATCATGTTATCCTATGGGTAAAAACTGTATAAAAGGAGCGATCCACAAATACAATTTGAAGCAGTCTCCCCGAACTACACTCGATGTACTTCCTGTGACTTCTGTGTTCCCTGCAGTAAATAAACCTTGACTCTTTGACGCCGAAGGAAGTGTCCCGTGTCTCTGTGACTTGTACGCCGGAGCAGGTATCCCACGAAGGTTTCAGGTGTTGTGCCCTGGCACCGCTGGGTCCAAAAGAACCCAGTCCTTCACCAGTAGGTTACATGCTATGTACCCGGAGTGCTCTTCTAAATGCCCCTGATGCAGAGGGCTGGAAGTGGATCTCTTACATATGATTTAGAGGTGTCCGAACATAACCGAATACAGGCAGACAGTTCTCGTGTCATTAGGCACAGCTTCGGGCTGGATAATCCCCAGGGAAGGGGATATGTCTGTTGGGACATATCCCCTTTAGTAAAAAGTTAAGTAGGACATTTCTTGTCCTGAGGATGATATTGGCAAAACATGTGTTTGCTATGGTGTGGCTGTCACCGATTGCACCGAAAATTGCTGAGTGTTTGAAAGATATGGCTGAATGGGTGAACGCTAAGGACAGCCACATGCACAAGACGCACAGGGATAACAAAATGGCAGATGATTTACGGGCCTGGGCAACAATGCTCTCCGAGTTGTGTTGGCTCCTCCAGATAAGTTGCCACCTTAGGAATGTGAGTGGCTTCGGACACGGGGATGACATTGCTATAATAAAGGTTATGAGATGACCTTTAGCTTATGCTTTGCAAATGTTCTGCTTGAACTGTTGCTCTCCATTCTGCCATAGGAAATCCTTAACATAGACCTGTATGTACATATCATACTGAGATTATTTTAGAGCCTAAGGGGGCGGGGCACCACAGGAGATGTTTTTCCTGTTTCTGATACTGTGCCGTTATCCACTTTGCCAATATTAGTAACGTGGTTATGGCAGTCAATAAAAAATATTTACATCAAAAAAAGATACTGTTGTTAGAAGCAGTCAGTTTCTTAATCAGAGGGAGTACAAAAACAATTAACAAATCTAAACAATCATTCTCTAATAAGCTTAGTAGATTGATCCTCAAAGCATCCTTTTAACCAATTGAAGTTATAAAAATTCCATTTATGCATCTCAAGAAGGTGAGACAACGGGCTGGGCATCTTGAAGAATTTTAAAATGACTACTACAATTGAAAGGGAAACCAAGTCAGAAACAAAGCCAGTTCATGATATGAAATAACATCTAGCTTCCTCTAAGCGGGGCCAAGCAGGAGCAGGTACATCTTTTTCCTTCAGAGGTGAGGGGAGGCTCGTTCCTTAATCCCACCATTTTTGCAAGTGATCCTTGTCTACAAGGGTTATGAAAGACTATAGAAGAGCTTGTCCATTAGGTTCCATTCCTGAGGAACCAAAACAGGAATGTCAATCTAAATGAAAGCAATGTGTTGCAGAAAATAAAAACGTTTTGCTTATCAAATACTCCAGGTCCCTATGGTATTCCAATCGTTGTGCCTAAGGACAATCCCACATGTTGGAGCTGAATTGTAAGTATTTTGTTTAGCAGAGTATACTACTTTGGAATGATGCCCTCCTATTGGAAAGGATCCACCCTACAACCAATTCCAATGGCCTGGCAAAAGACTGACCCAACAAACTGTCAGCTAATTGCATTATTAGACTTTGATGGTAAGATTTTTGTAAACCGTTCTGAATAAGCTTGAGAAAAAGGATTGTTTACGTGTACTCAAACTGGATTTAGCACCCATTGTACCATTGCAATCAAACCTGGCTTTAAACATGTTAGCATCTCAGTGAAAATCAATTAACAAGCTCTTTGCTTGCTCTTTCCATTATTCCACAGCTTTTTGCAAAGCACACACAAACCGTTTATGGTATAAACTAAAATATTGAGTGATAGAACACCACTGCCCTTCGTGATTTAGGCCCAGATCTTTGTACTGGGGTGAATGTATGACATTGTTCTGCATTCTGTCCATCACCTGTGGTTTTTGCATTTGTCACCCCGAGTGGGATGGATATGCTCAGACGTGAGTCCCATGCTCTCCACACCACTGGATTCAAGCAAGCCGGGCTGAAGACGGCTGGAATGCCAGAAACCGGTCCTCGGAAGCTTGTTTTCGGTCCAGGGAAGGCATGGCTTGGCAGTTCGGGCTGGACTGTTCCCATGAGGCACAGGGTCAGACTGATTTGCATATGGCCATGTCTGAACTGGGGTGGTGTGGAGTGCAAAGAAACGATGGATTTAGGCCCAGATCTCTGTACTGGGGTGAATGTATGACATTGTTCTGCATTCTGTCCATCAACTGTGGTTTTTGCACCACTGCCCTTCGTGACAGAGTTGCCTCTGTAGCATTGTCCCAGGCAAATGAGGGAAACACGTTGCCTCTGTGCCTGCGCTGTACTGTAGATACAGGTGCAGAGGTAAAAAAGCAGTCAGGAGGCACACTGTGCACCACAAAGAGGATTACTACAAACTAAATAGTTTAAAAGTCACCCCCACACAACAATGAAGAATACGTTTTTGACTCCCAAATACCTTGGGGCATATTACCAAGGCGGGCGAAATGTGATTAGAGTGGCGATAATTCTATCACCCTATTAACAAGCTGTCGCTAACAGCAGTTAGCGACAGCTTGTAGGTGATAGCGAGCTGTTTGGGAGCGCTTTGCATGTCAGCGATATTTATCACTAATGACATGCAAAGTGGGCTTACCCAATCTGTTAGCGACTGAAAGCAGTCGTTAATGCCGCTATCGCCTATTAGCAAGGCAGGCGTAGCGATGGAAATATTCATGCTAAGCGCGAATATCTCCAAAAACTAACGCCTGCTCAAACCAGTTCTTAGCCATTATATCCAATGGGAGTTGGATATTATGGCTAAGTCCCCATTGGCGATAATGCGTGAATATTGCTGTATTCTCAGCAATATTCATGCATTTCACCGCTGTCGCCTGAACTTTTATTGCATTTGAGATAAACGTTGCTAATAGCAAGTTATTTCTGCGATAAAATCAGGCGAAGGACGGCAATAGAAAAAAACTCGCTAAGCCCATTTAGCGATAAATATCGCTAATTGTTGGTAATATGCCCCTCGTTTGATATAGAACTACACTACATTAGATTATGTACGAAGTTATCCATATTTGGGTTTAAGTATAATTATCAATTTGAATTGGAACTCACACATAGCCACACTTACATCTAGAAATATGGAAATAATCACTGCCATTAAACGCTCTGTAATTAAACATGGCAGCAGAGCTCTAACACTTTCCACCTATGCAGTTTTTGCATATTAATTCTAGTGTTCTTTTATGGCTCTTTCTCGCCCCTCAATGGAAATTAATTCTCTTGACATTATTTATGCAATCCTTTTGTTTGTTCCTTAAAATACGGTCAGTTTCTCCTTGCTGTAGATTGGCTGAGATTTACCTTCCTTGGAGTCCATAGATAAAGTCCATTTAATTATTTATATTTGAAGCTGTGCTAGAGTTGATTCAGGCAATAAAAATATTTTACTTTATGAGGAAGATTTCCTATTAAATTGAGATAATCATGGAAAACAGGATTAAAACAGTTCACTTCAGTTCCCCCACACAGTATGGATTCAGGCAAGGTATGGGGACTGTAGATCAAGGCTTAAATCCCCATTTAGTAATGCGTAAATATGTACTTGTCAAGAAAGAATGCCTCTACTTGACGTTTATGGGCTTGAGTGCAGCATTCGTTAATGTTATAAGATCAAAACAATGGAACATACTAGCAGGTAAGGGTGTTAATCCACGTATTGCACACCTTCTTGCCCAGCTGCCTACCGATGTTCAGGCCTGTATCAGATGTGGACCTGGTGGGGAGTGCACCCCATACATTAAGATTAAAAAGGGATCAGACAGGGGTGCATATTAACACCATTTCTTTTCAGCATTTACATCAATAATCTTGATGGGGGCTGCAGGTGATCTACGGAGGACAGGAAATGACCAATACACGGTCATATGTATGTAGATGACTGCGTCCCTTAAAATGTAATTCTGACCTGGGTCTAACAACGAATACATCAAAATCATGCGCCATGGTCTATGGTCACCTCCAGAGCAGGTTGACTCATTTTCAGGTTGATGGGAATATACTTAAGTGTTTAAACTCCTTTAACTATTTGGGGATCCCGTTCAACAATAAAATCACCGGAGTAGTGCGAGAGTAACCCAGTACAAACAAGCCACTGCATCCTTGTTTAAATTTGATGCTAAGTTAGGGTCTGTGCCCCTTAAAGCTGATATTAATATTTATAAAGTGGTTAAGCAAAATTTTGGCCTTACTTTCTCTTTCCATTTTAGCACTGATGGTCTTTTATTTGCCCGCTGAAAGTTGTTCAATATTATACTTACAGTGTAGGGGAGGGAAAACATGGCGGCGGCCGCTTGAGCCGCTGCGGCGCTCTCTTCATGTGCTCCCAATTTGAGCGAAACACAGCGCAACTAGGTCGGACGGCGATGCGGTCTTCCAACAAAACCGCTAACTAATAAAATTCTATGTCTGGAGGTTAGACGGTTAATAACTTTATTGGGATCGGCGTCTGTTTTTCCTGATCCCTCGTTCAGCTCTTTCGCTCCCTTATTCGGCTGAGGCTCGATGGGTCTGGAGAGGGCGTGTCTGGGTGCCGTTGCAGTGGAGAGGTTTTCCGCGGCTGAGTCCGCTTGTTACTGAGAGACTGGTATTGTGCACCTGTGGAGCGCTCTAGTGTTAGCAGGTGGTCTGCTGTGGTGCCTGGCCGCCCTGGAGCTTCGACGAGGTCGCCGGATTCGAGGCTTGCTTCCTGGGCGTCGAGGGATTGTTGCCGTCTCGGAGGTGGAGGTGATCGGCGCTGATGAGAAGACGTCCAACGTGGAAAAGCCGATATCGGTTTGTGAGTTGGGAGAAGGTGGAGACTGTGGTAACGGTGACAATGGGTTTGAGGTAGCCTACAATCTGAGAGTTAATAAGTATAAGACCCATAAGGGGGGGTTCCAGTAAAGTTAAATATAATAAAAATCTGCCCCGAGATACTAATCTGGTTTTGGCTGCCGGTCCTAGTCCAAGTCCATCTACGGCAGCTTTTGCAAGTAATGCAAGTGATGCTGAAATTGTAACAAAATCCGGGGTGCTTGAGGGGGCGGATAATCCTACTCCAGATTGCCTCAGTAGTAGCAAGAAGAAGCCCTCCTCTTACCTGACAGGCCAGGTCAAAGCAAAATGCGCCTACACCTGTAAATCGGCCAAAGGGCCTAAAAGTAAAAACGCAGCCTCAGTGTCCGAGATAACGCCATCACTGAGGTCTTTTTTAAGGTTATCCCTCAAGTGGTATTATTACCAGATAGGCCCGAAATAATATCAGCGGTGGATACAAGTGTAGTGGGAGTAAGGAGCTCCGAGGATCTACCTGATAAAGTGGACACCCCGCTTGGGATGGCTAAGGAAGGTGCAGAAGGCTCTGCGATTCTGGCTGCAAATGTGGGAATATGTAATGATCAAGTTGGCGGCCTAGAGAGAGAGAGTAGCAGTCCAATTGCTAGTACATCAGGGCACCTCTCGCCCCTTGCCTTGGTTCTGGCGCCTCCATTGGCTCCACCTTTCAAGCTGGCCCCATTATCTGTAACAGCTGGATTAGATCTACAGGGTCCCACACAAGGAGCTACAGGAGACGCATCAGACATCTTGCCTCTCCCGCCTAATGCTACCCCACTTATTAGCGCAAATGCAGACCTGATTACCACTCTGCAGGCGTCTTTCCAGGGAATTTTTTCCTCGCTATCTGCAGATATCAAAAAGGGATTAGAAACGTCTGCAGCTAATAAAGCGGATATTAGGTGTTATTGTGAAAGCTTAGATAAAAAACTAAGCGACCTAACAATGAGAACGGAGGTACTTGAGGACAGGGTCACAGGTCTGTCCCTACATCTAGACGAGGCCAAATCTAATATCAACACACTTAGGAAGGAAGATCAAATCCTATCGGAACGGTTGGAGATACTTGAGAACAATGCTCGAAGGAATAATCTTCGTATAATTAATATTCCTGAGGATAAAGAAGGCTCAGACATCAAGCAGTATGTCATCTCGTTGTTGAAAGAGGCGCTGAGATTAGATCAGTCGGAGGAGGAATTAGCCCTACATATACAGCGCATCCATAGAGAGCCTTTTAGGAAGATTCCACAAAGAACCAAGCCCAGAAAGGTCTTGGTTAACTTCCTTACATATTCTCTCAAGGAAACCATCCTAAACCTTGCTCTAAAACAGAAAACTGTCAGTGCAAAGGGCTTTAACTTTCAAGTTCGATCAGATTTGTCCAGGGTTACACTGGACAAACAATGGGAACTTGGGAAAAGGCTTGAGGCTTTCAGAAGCTATGGGGCAGTGGCCCAATTGGTCTTTCCAGCAGCATTGATAATTATGTACAATAACACCATGCACAATATAAGATCAGTGCAGGCAGCGGACAAATTACTGCTCACAATAGGCAGAGAAAAGGGGACAGGTAATTAGATGATGCCTCTTCTTTCGGATAGTTGAAGGCTAATTTGTCAGGCACTTAAAAAAAAAAGTGGAAGTAATGGTGAGAATAGGGAAAAAATAAATAAATATATATATATATATATATATATATATATATATATAAAAAACATGGGGATGTATGGGGACATATAGCAAGGGTATAGTTGAAGGAAGAAGATGAGAAAACAGGTTGAGGTCAGGTAATATGCACAAGAAAATTAGTGCACCGCATATACCCCCTTAAAAGGATTTAGATAAGGGGCATGAGCTACATAGGTTGACTTCACCTCCTCCCAATTAGAGTTCACGATGTTTTTCTCTCTTTGTCTTTTTCTTTATGTCCTTGTCTTCCGGCCGTAAATGTACAAGAAGGGAGTTCACAAGAGAGCGCTATCATCTGGTTTTCCAGATAGATAAAACAAGGGTTTTCCAGGGGGGGGGCGGTGGGTTAGACAGGGGCACTGGGTGGGGGTTGCAGGGGGAAAAACTAAAAAAGAGTCCTCTCTTTCGTGATAGGTTGGTTTTTTGTGTGAAGGGGTTATTGTCAAGATACGTCTCAGTTAAAATGTATTTTTACATGGGAAAATTGAAAATAGTATTCCTATGAGTAAATTGTCTATCCTCTCCTGGAATATTAATGGTCTGCGAACTAGTCCTAGGAAAAATAATATTATGCAATATCTTCGAGATTCTAGTGCGCAGATCATAGTACTCCAGGAGACACATTTGACCAAGCCAGAGATACAAATATTGGTTAAGAGGAATAGATGGATTGATGCTTGTATAACGACGTCACAAACAACACACACTAGAGGTGTGGCAATTCTATTCAGAAAATCCATCAAAGCGAGACTAGTTTCTAACCTTGTAGACCCAGGAGGACGATGGGCAATAGTGTCAGCCATAATATATGGGGCCCGATTACCATAGTGGGATACTATGGTCCTAATCAAGTCAAGTCAGAAATTTATATAGCGCGCTACATACCCAGAGGGTCTCAAGGCGCTTGAGGAGGGGAAGGAATTACTTGTCGAATATCCAGGTTTTAAGTTGCTTTCTGAACGCTAGGTGGTTCTGTGTGAGACGTAGGTGAGTGGGGAGTGAGTTCCAGGTTTTAGCTGCGAGGTAGGAGAAGGATCTACCTCCCATGGTGGTTTTATTGATGCGAGGAATGGTAGCAAGGGCTTGGTTGGAAGATCGTAGCTGGCGAGAGGGGGTGTAGATGGAAAGTCGTGTGTTGAGGCATTCGGGTCCAAGTTCGTAGAGTGCTTTGTGAGCGTGGGTTAGGAGGCGGAAAGTAATCCTCTTATTGACGGGGAGCCAGTGGAGGTTTTTCAGGTGGCTAGAGATATGGTCTTTGCGTGGGATGTCTAGTATGAGTCTGGCTGATGCGTTCTGGATGCGTTGGAGTTTTTTCTGGAGTTTTGCGGTGATACCGGCGTATAGGGTGTTTCCGTAGTCCAGGCGACTTGTAACCAGTGCATGGGTGACTGTCTTTCTGGTTTCGGTGGGGATCCAGCGAAATGTTTTTTTTGAGCATGCGGAGGATGTTGAAGCATGAAGATGAGACTGCGTTGACTTGTCTGTTCATCGAGAGAGAGGAGTCCAGGATGACGCCCAGGTTTCGTGCATGGTCCGTCGGGATGGGTGCTTTTCCAAGGGCCTCTGGCCACCAAGAGTCGTCCCAAGCGGAGGGGGAGGTGCCTAAGATAAGGACTTCTGTTTTGTCTGAGTTCAGTTTCAGACGGCTGTGCTTCATCAACTCTGCTACTTCTTTCATACCTTCATGTAGGTTGGTTTTGGCGGTGTTGGGGTCTTTGGTGAGTGATAGGATCAGTTGGGTGTCATCTGCGTAGGAGATGATGTTGAGGTTGTGTTGGCGAGCGATGGTCGCGAGGGGGCTCATGTATACGTTGAAGAGGGTGGGGCTGAGTGAGGAACCTTGGGGTACGCCGCAGATGACTTCAGTGGCCTCGGACTTGAATGGTGGGAGGCGGACTCTCTGGGTTCTTCCGGTGAGGAATGAGGTGATCCATTCCAGTGCTTTTCCTTGGATCCCGATGTCTTTGAGGCGCTGTAGAAGAGTGCTATGGCAGACTGTGTCGAAGGCTGCGGAGAGGTCGAGGAGGATGAGGGCGACTGTGTCTCCGTTGTCTAGTAGAGTTCGAATGTCGTCTGTTGCTGCGATGAGGGCGGTCTCCGTGCTGTGTTTGGCTCGGAAGCCGGACTGTGAGGAGTCGAGGGATTTGTTGCTTTCGAGGAAGGCGGCGAGCTGGTTATTGACGGCTTTCTCGATGACTTTGGCCGGGAATGGAAGGAGCGAGATGGGGCAGTAGTTTTTGAGTTCGGTGGGGTCCGCTGTGGGTTTTTTCAGAAGGGCGCTGAGTTCGGCGTGTTTCCAGCTTTCCGGGAAGGTGGCGGAGTAGAGGGAGCAGTTGATGACCTCTCGGAGGTGTGGTGCTATGATGGAGTCTGCTTTGTTGAAAATGTGGTGGGGACATGGGTCTGTGGGGGATCCTGAGTGGATGGAGTTCATCAGGCAGATGGTGTCCTCGGTGGAGATTGGGTTCCAGTCGTTAAGGATGTTCGAGGGGGGTGCAGGTACGGCAGAAGATTGGGTGGGATGGTCTCCGGGTTGGATGTCGAAGCTGTTGTGGATGTCTGCAATTTTGTTGTGGAAGAACGAGGCTAGGGAGTCGCAGAGGGCTTGAGAGGGGGTGATGTCGTTGGAGTTGGCTGAGGGGTTGGTGAATTCTTTGACGATGTTGAATAGTTCCTTGCTGTTGTGGGCGTTGTTGTCTAGTCGGTCTTTGAATGCGGCTTTCTTGGCAGTCCGGATCAGTTGGTGGTGTATGCGGGTGGCGTTTTTGAAGGCGTCCCCGGTGCTGGTGTTTGGGTCTTTTTTCCAGGCCTTCTCGAGGGAGCGGCAGAGTTTCTTCGATTTCTTAAGATCATCATTGAACCAGGAGGCGTTTTTGCTGCCCAGTTTGATTTGACGTTTTTTCGGCGGTGCTAGGATGTCGGCGCTGTTGGATAGCCATTGGGTGAGGTTAAACGCTGCTTGGTCGGGGTTTGAGGAGTGGGCAGGTGGGTTTTGAAGAAGCGATGAGGAGATCTGGTCGATGGTGATTTTGTTCCAGTTTCTTCGTAGAGTAGGTTGAGGTCGGTTGTGAGTGGTGGTTTTATTGTAGAAAAAGTGTACGCAGCTGTGGTCCGTCCACTGGAGCGTAGTGGTGTGACTGAAGGAGACATGTTTGCTGGAGGTGAAGATGGGGTCGAGTGTGTATTCATTTCCCGATCCAGTTATCTTGGCGGGCGATTTCAATATAGTTCTAGATCCCTTAGTGGATAAATCACCATCTAATAGAGCTAAAGTCTTGTCGAAAACTAGGGCATACCTGCAGGATAACATGAAGCAGCTTGGATATAATGACATCTGGAGAACAATGCACGGTCTACAAAGAGGAATTACATTTCAAAACTATAGATTTCATCATCAGTCTCAAATTGATTTTATCCTGATCAGTCAATCCTTAGTCCATCTGGTTAAATCAGTATTACATTTACCATTTCATCTTTCTGATCATACTGCAATTCTATTAGACCTGGAAGGGTTTCCAAAAAATTGATCAAGTAATTGGTCATTCGATCGATCGCTATTGTTATCTATTAACATCATTGACGCCCTTAAGGTAGAGGTCCAGTTTTTTCTGGATGAAAATATAGGATCTGCCTCTCCAGGTGTTATATGGGATGCACTTAAGGCATTCTTAAGGGGTCAGATTAATAATAAGGCCATATATAAGAATAGAATTTACAGGGAAACAGTGACCTCCTTAGAATCGGAGTTTGCTAATCTACAAATAGAAATTGCTAGTCACCCTGATCCCTGTGCATCTATAGTCCATGAGAAGCAGAATACGGTGACCATCTTGAAAGGAGAGCTAAGCTCGGTATTAAATGCTAGGGTCCAAGAGAGATGGGAGGCCAGCAGACGGGCACATTTTGAATATGGCGAAGGAGCCAGTAAACTGCTGGCTTGGAAAACAAAGTCTGAGCTAGTGCGTAATAATATCAACTCAATTACGACTGGAGGAACTATACTATCAACTGATGTCGATATTAAGAGAATGCTCCATGACTTCTTTAGTGAAATCTACTGTGAGGACAATAACGTTGAGTCAAAGCAGGCTGAAGCGTTTCTCTTCCTGCTTTGTCCTTAGAACAAAGTAATAAGCTGGACAACCCGATCTCACAAGAAGAAGTCAGGGTAGCAGGAAAAAAGGTAGGGCATCAGGTCCCGATGGATTGCCATCTGAAATTTATAAGGTTTTGATCTTAGCTATTATTTCTTTTTTGACTGAGTTGTTCAACAAGATCCTCCTGGAAGGGATGCCCCCTCCTAAATCATGGGATAATGCATCAATTATATTGATCTTAAAACCAGGAAAATCACCATCAAACTGTGGGTCTTATAGACCAATCTCCATATTAAATACAGATTAGAAAATCTTTACATCTGTACTTGCAAATAGGTTGGGGGCAGTAGCAACAAACATCTTGCATACAGACCAAAAAGGGTTTGTAAGAGGGCGCCAGCTGTATGAGCTGACCTACGACCTTATACGTGCGATCGATATGGCAACGGTGGCATCACTTCCTTTAGCAGTTATGACCTTGGATGCCACCAAGGCCTTCGATAGAGTGAACTGGGTTTACCTATCGGAGGTCTTAGCGAAATTTAATCTTGGGTAAAAAATTTAGGCATGCAGTCAAACTCCTGTATATGAATCCGTCAGCATCTATACTTGTCAACGGACAACTATCAGACCCATTTTACATCACTCGGGGTACCCGCCAAGGCTGCCCCCTCTCCCCCCTCTTATTTGATCTTTATATAGAGCCTTTTGCTCAGAAGATAAAAGACAATAACAACATTAAGTCCTTTGTGTTTGAGGGATGGGAGAGGAAGGTAGCCTTATATGCGGATGATGTTCTCATTTTTACATCGGAGTTACAGTCGGCGTTTCCGGCAGTAATTACGTTGGCTAAAGAGTTTGGAGCCATATCGGGGTACGAGGTCAATGCAGCCAAGACAGACATAATGGTCTGGAATGACCCTGAGCCCGTGGCAGGGGCTCAGATAAGCTCAGTCCTCCATTATCTAGGTCTGAATATATATGAAGACATAGATGAGATAGTTCCAGCAAATTTCTCGCTTATTGCCAAAGAATGTCGTAGACTAATGAAATCATGGTCTACACTCCCACTATCTTTACTGGGTAGATCTAACTTAGTTAAAATGACGATCTTACCCAAGGTAACATTTTTATTTAATACCATTCCCCTTTTTTTCAATCCCATTATGATAGCTAAGCTTCAAAGCGACATTCACTCTTTTATCTGGAACAACTGCAACCCGAGAATCGCCTGGAAGAAGATCAGGCGACGTAGAGAGAAGGGAGATTTGGCGGCTCCTGATTTACAGCTTTATGGGTGGGCCTTTCAGATGTCGCATGTTAGGATGTTGTTAAAATCTCCAATAAATCTAGGTTGTGGGGATAGGTTTGCTGCATTACTTAAAGGAGAAAAAGTGGCTGATCGAGAATATTTATTTAAGTTTAAGAAAATAAAACGGAAGGTGCTTAGAGATGCATGTAGAACATGGGCTAAACTGAGGGGTACCATTAGAATAGACTACTGCTCTGGTAAGGCTCCACTATGGAACTCTCCTGGCTCCCCGATCTGGCTGCTAGATAGTCTTGCAACACCGCTGCGCGAGTCAGGTTTGGTAGTTTGGGGGGACATCTTTGTTGAGGGAACCCTACTGTCATGGGAGGTATTGAGACTAAAAGTGGGGTCCCGGCTCTCTAGGTTTAAATACCTTCAAATGCAAAGCTGGGCACATTCATATTCACAGACCTCTCTTAGAGGCAGATTTCAGCTGGGAGGGGATAGTACACTGGTGTCTCTCCTAACAGATAAACCTCCATTTAAGAAAGAGGTCTCATTCTGGTATAATCTTATATTAGATGAGGTAGAGGGCGAGTTCCAGCTGCCAGAGCAGTTGTGGTCTACACATATTATGCATATTAGTGTGGAAAATATGTGGTACGATTCTTTTAAGATCATGTGGAGCATTGTAAAACCATCTTGGTTAAGTCATAACCATCGGTTTACATTACACAGGGCTTACTACTCGCCCCAACGTTTGTCGAAGTTCTCGGATAATTCGCCGGTTTTATGTCCAAAGTGCGGACTGGCAGAGGCTTCGGACTTACACATGTTTTTTGATTGCCCACTCCTATCATCGTTTTGGACCTCAGTTACTACTTTAATATCCACCTTTTTGGGATCCTGATTAATTTTATGTTCTGCCCTGGTTATTTTTGGTATTTCTCCAGAGTTTCATGGTCCAGCAAAAGATCTAACTTTTTTTGTATGTTGTTGGCAAGGAGAGAAATATGTAAGAAGTGGAAAGACCCTGTACCTCCTACCTTGCTAGACTGGAAAACGTCAGTGCTACAAGTATCAAAGATAGACCTTTTAAGATCAGGAAATCAAAATAAGAGAAACTTCTGGAGGCTACTAAATTGGTAATACATCTTGGTTTGATCCTGGGTTTTTTTTCCCCCCAAGGTCCAATGATTACACTGCTTGGTATTTTCTCCTCTATTTGACTATACCCAATAAAGTTGGAACCGTTGCAGGATTGGGTATATGAACGCAGCATATGTCCCACACGGTTGTTCTAAGTGGCTTAGGTGGACTATGACACTACTTACTGTGGGGCAATTAGGGCGGTTTCTTTTGTGCTCCTTCCAGAGTATCTGAGACAGTAAGGTATTTTCCACACGCTACTAGTTGATCTCCAAGGGCGAAAGATGAGGACAAAAAAAAAATATTATACTTACAGTGTAGTCATGCTTTAAAGATCACAGACTCCTAATTCTAGTTTATGGATTTTATTATAAAGCCAAAAATAATTGGATATACACGCATCGGAGAATGAGCGAATATAGATACATGAAAAACAATACAGAGCCAAATCTTCGAATATAATTAATGCGGCATAGAAGACACAAAGTAATAAACTTTAAAATTAGTATACAGCCCAAGATGAAGGCGGAATCCAAGTCCTTTTTCATTAGGAAGGAAAGCATAAATTACCTTTCCCTACACTACTCTCATTGGTTATATTCCTGGATGTTTCACCCTACCTCAATTCCCAAAGGTGTCAGCACGTGTAGACTTCCTGAGAAGTACTCACGTTAAATGGGTCAAAATAGCTTAAGGCTATGGAGCTCGTGTGTTTATGCAGTGCTGCCTGCAGGTTTTTAAAATTCATAAACAAAAGGCATTGTCATTTACAATGCCAATAGCTATTTATGTATTATTGTTGGAGCTGCTTTATGAATGTTTACGTATTTACAGTTCATTAAGTGAAAAGTTATAGCATGTTTAGACACTAAATTCAGTCACACAAATATTGAAATTACAAATGTTGCTCAAGGCAAAGGTCGATTAACATCAGCAACAGCCATGAAATATTCCAACAATGTCAAAGTCTGCACTCGGCAGTCAGAAAAACACAATTTTACCTTGTCACTGACTTTTCTCCTTCCCCTTTTCTCCTTGAAAGACTCCTATGATGCCAAATCTGTCCTGGCATTACAAGCGTTCTATGGGGCTGGGCGAGGGGGGGGGGGCTAATTATTCCAGCAAACAGCACAATGAAGGTGCAGGGTTCTAAGAAGGGGTGAAACAACAACAAAGCCCAGTTCACAAGAAAATGGTCTTATAAAGACCTGTGAAGTACTAGGGTGTGGCTGCGATAAGCTCAACAAGCATTGTCAAAGCCAATTGCTCGAGCATTAATAATGCTTCAATCTGATAGCATATTAATCCCAGGCTTAATGGTATTGCCAAAAGTCAGACACACATACTTGCTAATCAATTAACATATCTGCAACTAAGAATCAAAAGTTATAATGCTTTACTTTTGTGAAATCCTTGATATGGCAGTCCTCTGCTTTATAAACTCATTAGCGCAAAGCCATTATGTGCTCAGTTTCAATAGAGGATGTAAGTGGTGTGGGTGTAAAATGGTAGGCGGCACATGAAAAGACCACCACCGTTGCTTCAGAAGTGGGTTTGCAAGCACTATGGCACGGTATTAGCAACAGACAACCACTTAAAGCTCTTTGCCACAAGTCCATAACCCTCCCTTAGTGCTTTCAAGGGGTAGGTACTGTCAAGTCCCAAGTACCAGCACTGCTTTAATTCGGAAGGGAGAGTATCAGCACTTCTCATCTTTGGTCCAATACTTTTAATGGGAGAATACTGCCACTTCTCAGTGGCAAAGAGGTGCTTTAGCATAGTGAGTACTCACACTTCTATATTTCCATTTCAAGTACTGTCCTCTCCCTCTTACTTATGAAGCCATTTCCGACCCCCTGGTCAAAGAAGTGTGACCCCTCCAGGTCTTCTAGTGGGCCAGGTCCCTCTGGGTCCAAGATTCGGTAGTAATTAAAAACGGACATTATAAGGGGTCCATATCAGGTCATATATTCATGTCTTTCACTTTACTGTCAAAAACACAAATCGATTTTCTAGATAGTGAATGTAAAACTTGTTATGATCATCAATGTCAGAGATGTCATTCCTTTTTATATTCGTATGTTTTACTTAATCTTTTATTCTATTTTTGTTTGCGAATTCCAGGATGATGTGTTTCTTTATTTTTTCTTCATGTAGCATAGTAATCTTGTGTACTGCATGCTTTGAACGGAGTCCCACCATAACAGGTCATTTTTGGGAACTCTGGAGTTGAAGGCTTGTTTCTCACAGTATCTGTCAGTGAGTGAGAAAGATGTTCAGAATACGTGGCCATCCAATCCTTGGCTATTGTGCAGAGGTCACGTGCTCAAGTTGCAACTGTGATTTTGTGCAAGTAGGTATGAAGAAGGTACACGCTTGTCAAAATATTGAGGGGGTGAAAAAGAAAGAAAATGCATTGCATACAGGTGAGTGGGTGTGTTGCATGTTTGAGGGTGTTGCAGTGAGGGAGATACGAGGAAGTGCATTGAGTTTAGAGTGAAATGAGGGCATTGAAGAGGAAAGAGAAGAGGTGCAGATGGACGAGATGGGAGGAGAAAAAGGACATACATGTCAGAGTGAACATGACGGGAGTGATTGAAACATTCTGAAGACCACTACCCCTCCTTCATGCCTCAGCATTGTTTAATTCATATTTTTGTACTTTCAGGTTGAAAGCATTTCCAATATTAATTATTTACAACATAATTATTGTTGTTACTCATTTATTTTAAACAAATAACAATCATTGACAAAACCAATAATCCTGGCTGGTGTTATGTGTATGTCAATTGTATTATATAACTGGATGCCATAATAGAAAGCTCAGAGGCAAAATACTGGTCAAGTATGTAAATCGCAAAAATATAGTTCACATGTTTAAGTCACGCCATTAATTACATAAGCTACACCCATTTTAGAGACCCCATACACTTTTTTTCCATCCCACTTAAAGCCCTGGACCCATTCTCAGGACACCCCGGCCTATTAAAGAGGCCTGGTTAATGAGTCTGTGATCCGTCACAGTATTGCATTTTCCGTCGATTTGCATGAGGCACTTAAGCTAGGTCAACACCTCATCAAAGAAGACCACTTCCGGGGTGATGCAGAGCACCTCAGATACAGGAAGTAATAAGAACACCTAACCCTGTCCGCAGAGTACCATTCGTGCAAAAGATTTTGGGTTACGGAGGAAGCTCCCTGGTCTTTGAGTCCTCTGCGATTGAAACATGTGCTTTGGTTCATTGGAAGCATTTTTATTTCATCTAAATTAATGGTAATGGTTATAGCTTAAAAGTGTTGAGATTTACATTTGTAACTGCACGTGGCATTATACCCAGTTACTTAACGGCTAACAAAATGTGCTGTTCATGTAAACAGGGTTATTTCCAAGTTGAGGATGTTAGAAAGCAGGCTGCAGCTGGTGCGCCTAGGGAGCGCACATGACGCAGTGACCTCCCTCGTACGTGACCAGACGGGACCCGCACGGGCGCGCATCTGCTCAGCACACCCAGGGGACCAAGCAGGCATGTCTCTGTGTGCAAAAGCCCAGGCTAATGGGAGAAACTAGGAATCTGCAAACTTTGGGGCCCTCGCTGAAATTCAGACCCCCGGCTAATAATAAGCTGCCAGCCACACCCGAGTGTACCACAGTTACAGAGCCAAACATGTAACTGCCTATGCCTCACGAGAGGCTGATAACGGAATAAGGACGGAAACACCACACAGCGCCCTGCGGAGCACTCACCAGTCTGATGCAGCGCCGGGCCGGTCTCCAACCCTCTGTGGTGTTTACAAACATGCCTGCTCCAGCGCATTCACCTGCATATACGCTGCCCCTCCCCGCTTGATTTAGAAGATATGTTTTGCACAACGCAATGGAAGGAGATGGTTAAAATTCTAGCACATTCCGTTTTTTCCTCTTCATTTTCTTTGAAAGCTGGTGCTGTAGGAAGGAAGCCAACAGGAATGCGTACAAAGAAGCAGAAATCACACCTAGCCCAAATCGGATCCTACAAAGAGCGTCACATGCTGGAGCCCAAATCGGTGCTTCCTGTGGTTGGAAATGGAATACCAACGAGGCGAACGGGCGCTGCTGCACGTGCTAGCCACGGACGGGAATGGGCGTTGCAAAGGCGGGATGTGTCCGCCTTTGCCCAATCGTGTGACTTTTTTTTTTAAAACACGCGAAAGCCAATGCCTGCCGGCGAAAGCCTGATCACAAGCAGGTGGTCAGCTTTCAAACCCCCTTACAAGAGGTCTTGCGCTGCGCGAGCAATGCTGCACACTGCAACGCTCGGCACGAGACCTAAAAAGGACAAACTTAGCCCTCTCCTAAATGTATCACATTACAAATCATTTCACTTCTAAAGGTTGTGGTGAATTTCCATTGCTTCTTTAATGAATTCTTCTTTTCTTCTAGTTACCTTGGAGTGCAGATAGGCCAGACACAGAAGATATCCTCCCTTCCCGCTTCTCAGACTCTTCAAATACCTTCCAGTTATCTCCTTAAACTAAAATAACGATGTTGAATTATTTATACCTGCAATGGGATGGGAGCCTACTGTTCTTGTTCACAAAAACAACTCAATTAATTATTTCTTTTAGCTACCAAGAGTATCGAAACTATCAACAACCTGCAGCTCTGGTCCTACCGTGCAAGCAACTTAAACAACACACAGTTACATTGATATGAATATAATGTCATTCTGCACATTATGCATACAGAAATGATGGTGTCTCTACTACACGTAAATTCTATTTAAAAGTGCACATTACATTTCTTTCTTAAGATGTAGAATAAAGGCATTTAATAAACATAATACACTGCGCACAATACAAATATAGATTAATGCGTTTAAACCAGGAGTATAATGCACCCATACAAGTTAGGGTGCTGTGTGAGCTCTATCAGTTCCCACCTCTTATGACTAGTGTCATAACACCAACATCTTACTCTCTTACGTATTTTTCCTTGCAGAAGAGATCGGCCTAAACAGAAGTTGTAGCTTGCCATCCCTGTCTGAATTTTTCTAACCGCATAAGCTGCATATAATGACTGTACTACAGTTGTTCTATTTGCTACTCTCGTTTTTTAAGGAGTTTTCATTATGTCGTGTCTTTTGCCATCTGTAAGCTTTAATGGCTCCCAATAGCACAATGATACAAATGACTGCTGTTATGATGGGTTTCAAAATGTATCCCACTATCCCTTGTCCCAGGCTTCCAAACCAACTTCCAATCTTCCCAAATCCCTTTCCAATTTGTTCCCAAATGCCATCTGCAGCCAAATCTCGTAAATCTTGATGTATCTCGGAAATTTTACTGATATATTTTCGTATATCCCTACTATTGTCAGGAATATACATGCAGCATTGTTTAACTTTCCGTAATTTACAGACTCGTCCGGCTTTTGCCAAGAGGACGTCTAAAGCAAGACGATTTTGAAGAACCATAGCCCTTATCAAGACCATCTCCCTATCAACGAGTAACAATATTTGGGCTGTATTCACAGATAGTTTATCCACGATTGCTGCCAGCTTTCCGATTTTCACATCATTCAAGATTCCACCCACACTTGGAATCACAGCTCCAAAAACATCTCCGACAATTTCTCCTGCACTTGCACCACGTTTTCCTCTGTGCACTCCTTTTCCTTCTAAGTACCATAGCTCATCTACATTAAAGATTTTAGGGAATACTACTGCTAAGTAGCATGTACCATACCAATTTTTGGGCAATTTCACACAAGTAATTTTCCCACACACAAAATACACATTTGGTACTATGATTAACCCCTTGCGTGCTTATGACGGCTCCATGCCGTCATGAGCCACGTGCGGCATGTGCTCATGACGGTGTGGCGCCGTCATGCCGCCCCTCCCACGTGGCACTAATTTCCTGCCTGCGCAGCAGTGGCGGCTAGTGTTCAGGGGCGTGATGGGCATCGCCCTACCACCCTAGGGAGGAGTGAAAAATATGAGACGGAACACTGAGCAACTAGCAATAAATTGTGCTGGCTGCTCGGTGAACAAACATGTAAATCTGCTTTTTTATTTAGGGGGTGGGGGTCGTGGTGGAGGAGGATGGCACTTGGCTCTATGTATATCTTGGCTCCAAGGGCGAAGATTTGTTCGACCTGGAGCCAGATAGCAGGACAGTGACCTGCTGTCCAAGGTGGGTGCGATTTGTATAGCTCTGCCAGAACAGTGTTTTAGTCTGGGCATTATTCACGTAGCCCAGGGAGGAGTCGAAAGACTTACATTCATTTCAATGGCTGTGGGCAGGGCAGTCAGCTTAAACAATGTAGCAGTGGGGGGGGGGGGAGGGGGGGGCGTGTCAGTGGCCTCTGCTTCTTCCTTGAGACCCAGCAATAGTTGTTCATTATTAAAATGATTGGTGGGCTGGGTGCTGGGGGAGGAGTCCAAATCCAGCATGGTTTCTTCCAGGCGTGCGCAATGCTGTATGCTGTCCTGTCATGCGGAAGAGCCTGGCGCAAGAACGTTCCATTGGGGAGTTTAAGTTATTTATTTAGTTAATACTAGTTACACAGTACATTATATTGATTAAGAGAACAATGCTGAACGCTACACACAGCGGACAGATTGGTTTTGTTAATGTGTGTTTGTTACATTCTTAAATTGTCTATTCTTTGTCGCTTGCTGTTCCTCTACCCTTGTGAGAATCCCATCCGCATCTGCCACGAGGCCGCTCTGCTCGCCTTCTTTAAGAAGCTTCCCTGCTTCAAGGGAGCTTATCCCGTCCTGCATTGGTGTGTAGGGGCCCGCGGTATGGGTTTTAAAACGTCTCCTGTGGACATACCTCCTGGCAAGCAAAAATAGTTGCATGGCAGCTAAGTCAAGCGGGCAGTCAGACTGTATAGGGCACACATGTGTGTCTGTCCATTTCTGTGGGTGGCGGTCTAGTGTTTGTGTGTGGATGCATGTTTGTTTGCCTCCATATGTTTATGTTTATCGACATACTTGTGTTAGGGGCTTGTGTGTCTTTCGGCATGTATGTGTGTGACTACATTTCTGTGTCTGTTCGTTTTGGTATGCTTGTGCATCTGTGGGTGGATGTGTGTGCCTTAGTTGTTACTATGTCGATGTGTGCGTATTTGTGGGCAGTATGCAGGATGTGCACACATGAGGTGCATATAATTGTTTACAGTGTGTCCCGGGAGGTACATGCTGTGCACGTGGGATGTCACAAGAGTGCTGCTGCAGTGCACATGCTGTGCCTCGAGCAGTGCAAGCTGTGTATACAGAGGAGGTCTCAGGGTGTGTGTGCTGTGTACACCTGGTGTTTAGCAGGGTACATTCTTTGTATACACAGTGTGCATGGATGGGCATGGATTGCATAGTATGTGTGTCAAGTGGTGCATGCTGTTAGACGGGATGTCTCAGGGTGTGCATGCTGCGTACAGGCTGTGCACATGGGATGCCATGGGCAAGTGCGGGCTGTGCTGTACACACGGGGTAGTTCAGGGGTCTTTGTACACAGGATGACAGCGCGCATGCAGCAGGTATACATTGGGTTTCTCGGGTGGGGGGGGGGGGGGGGGCATGCTATAAGCACAGGCTGTCTTCGTGCCCTCTGTGCACATGATGTCTCTGAAGCCGTCCTCGTGCTTTCGGGCACACTTGGCTCATATATAAACGCTCTCTGGCATTGTTGGAGCAGGCGCTTGCTGTGGATAGAAGGTGTGTGTCTCTGCAGAGTGGAGGAGAAGTGGGTAATATTTGCGAGGTGGGAGATGTCTTCTTTAATTTCCGGAGCATGTCCTGTGGTTGGGGAAGTCTCCTAGCGGTGCCTTTTTGTTTTTTTTGTTTTGTATTTCTTTATTTTTTGCGGAACTTTTATGTAGCGTGAACTCCCGCACAGAGTTGTTTGAGTGCTTTGCATAAGCACAATAACAGATCCATTTTTAGGTACGGGGAGATTGTGATTTGCCCAGAGTCACAAATAGCTTTACAAAGGCCATTTAATCAAGTTGCGGATGTGGCTGGAATTAAAGGTGCATGCTTTTTAACAAGGGACAGCATTTTAAAATCGCCCGTACTATTATTCTGCTTATGTTTTGTGTCTGCTGCCAGCAGTCTACACTCTGTGGTGTCCCTTCTGTGGCAAAGATAGTGATGTCAGCACATCATTGCCCTGGGACAGTAGAGCAGTTGTGGATGCTTTGATGCTCTATGCTCCGGTGTTTTTTCAAGGGTCAGTGAGACCAATGTGGAGCACTGAGGAGTCCTGAAATCTGCCAGCTGAAGGTAAAAAAAAAACAGAGCGTATGTAGAGATTGGAGGTAGCAGTAGGTTTCTTGTGTAGTGCAGTGATAAAGGGAGACCCGTAACGTAAGCACTAGGAGAAGGCACTGCAACAGATATAGAAGTCACATTTGATGTGCTGATTTAACACCTACTATGATACCTCCCTGCTGTAAAGGAAACCATGTCAACCCTGACCTAATATTTGAAGTGGATTGTGTCTGTGTGTCTTATCAAAATCCTGCTCTCTCCTCAATACCTTTCTCAGGATCGAGGGCTGTCTCAGTGTGGGTCAATCCAGAGAACCGCATTGACGCGGGGGTACATTTTGACATCAGGAGGGTTAGGTTGAGGGCTGAGGAGTATAGAAGGAAGGCAATAAGAGAGTGCAGCTTGCGGCAGTTGGTAACAAGAGAGAATCCACAAAAAAGTATCTTACCATCAGTAGCAGCAGCCATGGAAGATTAGGCCAGTGCCATGGAGCTCGTAAAGTTATTACTTGCACTTCTTCCTACTTCCTGCTTACGCCTCTCCTCCTTACAAATGTGTTTTCTCCCAGGTTCATCTGCCCTTTATATTCCCCTCCTCCTACCTGTACCTGCACATTCTCTCGGCAATATGTACCCTTTCCACTCCGTCCTCTCCTCCCAACTCTCTAGTACCACTCTTTATTTTCAAAACTTTCTTGGGTTTGGGGTAACTTCCACATTTTCAGTTGAGCTCGTTTGCTTTGCTCACTCACAACTTTGCACTCATCCCCAGCTTTTTCACCCCACCATTTTCCCGCTGTCATGAGCACACGGCGCCCGTGACTCACGACGGCGTGGAGCCGCCACAAGCATCGAAGCGCCGCACTCACCCTCTAGCCCCCCCGCGCTGCTGCGGAATTCGCGGGGCAGGGAAGGGGTTAATTTATCCAATAATGCTTTTCTTATCGCCTCCTCAATTAAGAAAATGTGTTCACAATCACTGACAAATATTTTGTCATAATAGGTTGATGGGTGTATGATGCATAACTTTCCTTTTTGCTGGAAGTCTAATGCTATTGGACCAGAACTTCCCTTTGCTTTATGATCTAATTCTTCCTGTGTCCATGGGATGACCTTATCCTTCGGGTCTGGTCTAAATAAGGTCTGTCTATGTCGATCTTCTATCTGATCTACAAATTTCTTTTCAATATCAGTCAACCTGCAAGTCAAATTGTGTCTATGAGCATATGATGCATCTGACGTAATAGTAGGCGCGAAATACATAGACATGTTCTCTACCTCCTTGTAGTAATCATACTTATTCATGTACTTTAGAACTAGAACGTCTGACAGTACCACATCATAATTTGAGAAATAGTACTCAAAATGGGCCTTACTATAAAACATGCTTAGCAATACACTATGTAATGCCATAAATCAGAGGAAAGTAATGATATCGGATGCCCTTTTCTACTGATGCGGGAAGTTGCATGCACACGTAACAATCTTTCGCTTCCATTGTGTCCACATATTCAGATAACAAATGAGCAGATGCATTCAGAGTAAAATCTCCTTTTGATAAATCTACATGTAGCATCCGACTAGTTTCCCTAATCAGATCTCTGCCCTTGGCAGATGCACCCTCTCCTAAGTCTGCAGTAGACAGGGTAAGTGTCATTTTATTCTCTTCAGCATCCTGAGACCCCACCAACGATATAGCAATCACCACAGCTGTGACAACAAGCACCACAACAATAAGGGTACCAATTATGCATTTCTGCTTGCGTCATGACTTCACAGACTCCATTTTGAATCACTGTTTTGATTTTGAAACGTAACTGAATTCAGCAAAGTCTTTGGTCTTCTTTACTCTGATTATTTTGGTTATTTATAATGTCCTTTATTTTCCTTTCTCCATTCGATTTTTACCAATGTTCAGTTCAACAATACTGAACCTATTGAAGAGACCAAAAACAGGCTAATCAATGTATGGTGTATGTTCTTAAGGAATCCACACAGGCAGGTCAGATCAAGAATATCATCCGGAAAAGATGGGAAATTATCACTCAGGAACCTGATTTCACCAATTTATTTGTGGGTAATCCACTAATTGCACATCAACGTGCAAAAAATCTAAGGGAAATTTAAAAAAAAACATCACCGGAAAAAATAGCATTTAAAGGCATGCGCAATTGCTATAACTGTGGCCAATGTGGTAATATCATCACGGGCAAGAATTTTGCACATCCCCGCACAGGTCAAAATATAACTTTGAAACATGCATCTGATTGCAACACTACCAGAGTCATCTATGCCATCCGCTGTCCGTGCGGTTTGGTATATGTGGGCCGAACGGCCAGAAAAGTATAAACTCGTATCATCGAGCACAAGAGCTCAATACGCAACCAACATCTCACATCTAGCTTAGCCTCACATTGGATTAAGACATCACACACTATACACCAGTTGAGGTTCACCATATTGGAAAAGGTAGCTGTAGTTGCAGGCAGAGACCATCAGGCTACGTTATCGAGAAGGGAAACCACTTGGATAAAAAATCTGGGTACGATGAGCCCGGGGGTTCTCAACGACCAGTTTGAAATGTTATGCTTTTTGTAATTTGAAATTATGCATTGTGATAACCATTAACGTCACATTTTAATCATTGTTGTAAAGGTTTTGCACATACTGGAACTCGCTATTCTTACACACTTCTTTTATATATTTTTTATGGTCCCTTGAATAGGTCCAGTTATACTTTTGGAACACTTTCAGTTCGTATGTCACAGGATAACTTCCTTTATAGGTATTGCTACATTCATATTTTTCATATTCTTCATTATTTTTCACACACTTATCTGTGATCTCCATTTTAAGGTATACGCACTCGCGCATTAACTTCCCTAGAGCATTATACATAGGAGCCAATTTCGATACATCACGCATTGCATCTTAAATCATTCTCGATGGTGGATAGCCCGCATGCGCTTGAGTTTAATAGGTCATTTCGCCTCCTTTTCATTCTCAACACATCGAAGTTTGACATACAATTTTGTTTGTTTATAAGACTCGCTACAATAAAGTTCTATTCACTTGTTTGTGAGTTGGCCCATAAAGATCACGGAAGGCGGAGCTTCCCTGTTTCACTGGAGTGGTGATGACGGATACTATCGCTAGCAGTGCTTTAATGGCGGGGGCATTGGAGACCATTTCAATTTACTTGTTATCGGTAAGAATTTGACCTTTCTGGCTGGTTCGCTGACTTACATGACTAGACACCCCTTGAGTTTTTCACAATCCTAGCTATTGTTTACTCTTGTTCCTCAGAGTTGTTGAGCTCCTCGAGGACATCCCGGAAACAGTCTTGGTCTTGGCGTTTCATTTCGCATTTGCACTGAAGTGAAGACGGCTTTTAGTTAATATCGGTAAGCTCTTTGATTGAGTATATAGTTACATATTTGGGAGTGCTCAGTGAAAAACGTTTAAAACGTGAAACTGATTCTTGTTAATTATTTTAGTTTACAGAGTAAAGAGTACTTTAGCAGCATGTGAGTTCTATGATAATTTCATTATCACGAGTCTTTTTCTCAAGCACGAGTCTCTTTTTAGTATCTTTTTCACCCTTTATGCGTTCTTTGGGTGGTCCCCCTTAATCATCACTGCTCATAGCGAGTCCCGCGTGTGGAAAACCTATTGTTCCATTTTGTTATATATATAACGAAATGTACGAGCAACTTGTATGTATATATGTTTCACAGAGCCAGCGCGATGAAACCAAAGATCCCCTGAACAATGTTACTGGAACACTTCATTGAACATTCTCATGATAATATAATGACAATGTTATAACCCTGAAGAAGGGTCCTACATGGACCCGAAATGTATTGGGTTTTGTTTTTGTTCTTGATTTACACTACATACTTGAAATAAGGATATATTTATTGTATTATTAGTTCAATTCACTCATGTATTTTGTGCTGAGTTCATTTATGGTAAACACTGCCTTTTTTTATAAATTGTTTATCCAATACAAGGATGAAAAGATTGAGTGTATTGCCATGCATTTTTGTCAAAGCATTTTGATAAAAGAATTTTTGATGATTATTGCATAAACTGTTTAAATTTAAAAGACCGTTTTGGTCGTGTAGTTGAGTCTTTCAGACCAGGGTGCTCCCTGGCCTCGACAGTACATGTACAAACCCTCCATTCTGTACTTCTCTTAAGAGGGAAATTTCCTGCTGCTCCCATCCCTCCACTTGGAGGCGGAGTAACTCCTATCACCTTCTTGGCACTTTTCTTTTAGCCCACATTTCTTCTCATTTATCCAATTCTCTTCACAGTCGCATTGCTATAATCAAATCTCAAATCTGTGCCTTTAATCCTATTGTTCACTTTCCTCTAAATCTTGATCAGTGTAATTCTATCTGCAGCTTCCCTGCATCAATTTCGTTCTGGTCAACTCCACCTCATACCTTCTTGTCTATTGTACCAATGCTCCATTTATTTATAAAGTTTTATATAGCGCAAACATGACCCACGGGGGTATCAGAGCGCTTCACAATGAAAGAACATAAATGGTTGAGATGGGATACAAAAAAACAAACTTGTCAAATAATGTAAAAACAATATAAAGTGAAAACATAACAAACATAGAGGACCCAGATTCTGCAGGATGTTGTACATTAGACAGTTAATGAACCTTAGGAGATTGTGCTAGCAAACATTCTTGCCTCGTACGGCAGCCAATTCAGTGCTTTCAGGGTTGGTGAGATGTGATTGTTTCTTTTGGTTCCAGATACCAGTCTAGCCTCCGCATTCAGTGCTGCTCTCAGCGGGCCAACTTGTATTTAGGAAGACCACAGAGGATCGTGCTTCCATAGTCTAATCTTGGCAGTACTAGGGCTTGTACTGACGTTTTTAGATCTGCCTTAGGGAGGACGGGTTTGAGTTTTCCGAATATACTCATCTTGTGATTAGCTCCCTTGATGGTCATAGAGATGTGCGACTGCATATTCAACTGTTTGTCAATGGAGATACCTAGGAATTTTGCTGAGTCAATGATGAGAGAGACACAGTCGAAGGAAGCTAGGTGTTTTAACCGGAGGTCAAGCTTTGGCGTGTGGCTCGGGGATGAGATGAGAATGAATTCTGTTTTTTTGGTATTCAACATCAGATCGTTGTTAGTGAGCCAGCTTTGAGTGTTCAGTAGAATAGTGTTGAGGGCAATGAAGTCATCAGGCGAGGAGGTTTTTAGATATAGCTGGGTGTCATCCACGTACAGGTGATGTAGAATGTTCGTTGATTTCAGTGCATTTGCCAAAGGCTCCATTAGGAGGTTGAAAAGAATGGGTGAAAGGGCAGAACCCTGAGGCACACCAAGTGTGACCATGGAGGGTTGCGAAAGTGAATTCTTCATCTTAATTATTTGTGATCTGTTATTCAGGAAGGAGGAGAACCATTGAAACACTGTGCCAGTGAGGCCCATCCTTCTTTTCAAAAGGGACAGAAGGTTGTCATGCTTGACCGAATCGAAGGCGGAGGACAGATAAAAAAGTATCAAACGGCATGATTCATTGCGGTCAAGCATTTTTAGTATATATCGTCCATAATATGTGCGAGTGCAGATTCTGTGCTGTGTACACGGCTGAAGCCCGATTGGTGACAGTCTAAGAAGAAGAAACTGAGCTTATAAAGAGCCTGGTTACACTTGTCAGTGTGTCCCCTTGCTATAAGAGGTTGTAGTTCTCAATGTGGTTGGATAATTGAATTTGTACACATTTCTCCAATAGTTTTGCCAAGGTGGGGATGTTGGTAATAGGCTGGTAGTTGTTAAGAACAGATGGAGAGGCGTCAGCTTTCTTTAGTATAGGACTGACCTGCCCTATTTTAAGACAGGATTTTGTGCCCAAAATTAACATTTTATCATCATCATCATAAATTTTTATTTTTGGGAAAACAAGTTCTATAAAACATACAAAAGACTTAGAACACATATCATATAAAATACAACTGGGCAGCTTAAATCCACAATACAAAAGTCAAAACCTGTATAAAAATATGAATCGATTGTATCAGAAATAAAAATTGACTAACTTTTACTTGAATGAATGTGTTAAAAAGCAGAAATGGCTTTATTTCTTCGTACTTTTCCAACTTTCCTGTGTGCTACACTGTACAGCACACATCCAAAGTGGGAAAATGTGTAAGTTTCCTGTCCAGTACAAAACCTATGGTAGACTCACAGAGAGACCTTTACACTATCGCACAAAGGTTTGTGTGTCTTGGCAGCCTAATTGTGAACCAGCGCTAGGGAGAGAGCAGGGTAGTGCCATATTTTTGTAGATATGGCACTTTCCTGCTCTCTTTATCTTATGTGGCACAGCAACTTTGGTTGCAGTGCTGTGTTGTGCGACAGTTTTGTTCATCTGGCAGGTGCTAACAGAGAAATGTTTTAGTTTTTCCAAATTTTTCGCATACTTTACAGCACAAGGCAACAAAAAACAGCAGCCAGCTGTATTTAGTAAATATGGCTCTGCGCTGCTCTCTCCCAGTCTGGCCCTAGTGCAAAGCAGGAACTTTGGTGCTATTACACGTAATATACCTGAAATAGGCACTAGGGGGCTGACACAGAGCTTTTTGGTCACTTACAAGAGGAGTCTTTCTGATCAAAAGCCACAATGCACTGAAGATGTTTTATATCTTAATGCGGGGGAGAAAAAAATGCTGCAGAGAGGGATTACGTGACAGCACAGCATGAAACTTAATGCACAAAACTACTTACGAGTCACATTAGACTCTTTTTCCAGCGCGACACAAAAGGGAATTGGATCAAGAATCTTTATATAGGAGGTATTGGGCAGATGGTTCGCTGAAGGCAGATGTGTCCACAGTAAACAAAAAAAAAATGCAAGGAAAACAGAAAAAATGCAAAAACTATTCACCTTGACGTAAGGGAATATAGAAAATCAGGAGCCATGAGGGTGCCAAAAGGCATACCACACTGCAAACTGAAGAGGAAATGCCTTATGTTATGGGCAATGAGGAGTAATATATCATCAGTGAACTGTGTGGTGTAGGATATCTTGATGTGTATCCAATATTGAGCCATCATGAATTCCACTTAAGCTAACGGAATGTAGAACAACTATGCATAAGATATTCTTTCTACATTCCTACGGCAGATGTATCTAAAGTCTAGTCACAAATGGTCTTTCATTTTGCAATGTACCAATAGTTGCAGTTTGCCAGTGGCGTAGCTAGGTCCTAGCCCACCCGTGGCGGCCCCTGCGTTTGCCGCCAGAGGTGGCTGATTGTAAGAGCGCCGTGGGGGGACATGGGGGACAAAACCTGCAGCAGACCCCTCCCTCCCTTGCTAAGACACTGCAGTTTCATAACATTTGCCTTTGAATATTAGTTAGGCAGGTCTCTATTTGTGATCCCCTTTGAATTAAGGAATGGTGGCTTGTAAGGAACAGCAGGCCACCATGCCTTTGCTTGTATTCTTAAAGGAAATCTTTTTTCTTTCTTTAAAGCAGCCCATGTGTCTTCAAGCAACTGGTGGTGCTTAAAGAAAAGTTTTCCATGTCAGAAAACATTTGACTGGACCAGGCAGTAGTCCTGTAGCACATTGCCCGTTCTCCCTGCGGCTGTGAACACCATTTATAATTTACATTTAGCCATTTACCATGTATTTTGAGTTGTTAGTAACTGCAATTGTGGTTGCAAACCATGCATACACACAAAACCATATCATAATTCGGAAGTACTGCCCCTTCATGATTGAGATTTGGTAGGGGGTCAGTAAACCCGATTTTCTAGTCTGAAATACATCTCAGACTAATTCAATGTGTTTTAAACATAGCAAAACGCCATTTTGCAGCCTTAAATGGTAATCTTAATTAAAGTTATTATATAAGGTTTATGAAACCATATAAACAATAATGTTGATACTCCCAGCTTCACAACCAAACAACAGTCAATATAATTAAAAAGACAACATATATTGTGAGAAATATGGATCACTATAGGATGTGGTTTGTGCCACCTACCCATGTAGAAATGTCTCAAATCTGTATTCGGTCCAGTCAGACTCATTTGTAAAACCTTAGCTTAGTCTTTAGTAGCTGTGTCCCTCACTTTTTATTTGAGTGTCCTGCCTATAAAGTCCCACGGTCAAAATGGCTAAAACCCATGTGTCGCACACTGGGAACTAGACACTGTAATGTGGCACTAAGGATTCTTCTTTCAGACACTCGTACTTTTTATGCATGCGCCACCTCAAAGTATCTTGGGTGGGCATGGCGGATTCGGTCAAAAAGACTCAGACAAATTGTTTAATTATGCTTTTACTTTTATGGTCTGCTTCAAAACCATGCCTATTTTAGGTAATTTAATTATTCTTCCCCCAGATAATAACAGTAAAAATTGCAGTCCTAGATTCTGCAAGGGTTTTAAAAAAAAAAAAAAAAAAACTTGTTTTTATATTTAAATGCTTTGAAATGAATTTTACTTGTATGTATGCTTTTCAAGATATTTTACATGTCGAAATAAAGCCTTTTTGACTTTGACTTTGACAAAACCATATCATAATTCGGAAGTACTGCCCCTTCATGATTGAGATTTGGTAGGGGGTCAGTAAACCCGATTTTCTAGTCTGAAATACATCTCAGACTAATTCAATGTGTTTTAAACATAGCAAAACGCCATTTTGCAGCCTTAAATGGTAATCTTAATTAAAGTTATTATATAAGGTTTATGAAACCATATAAACAATAATGTTGATACTCCCAGCTTCACAACCAAACAACAGTCAATATAATTAAAAAGACAACATATATTGTGAGAAATATGGATCACTATAGGATGTGGTTTGTGCCACCTACCCATGTAGAAATGTCTCAAATCTGTATTCGGTCCAGTCAGACTCATTTGTAAAACCTTAGCTTAGTCTTTAGTAGCTGTGGCACAGAACAGTCAAGCTTTACCAAAGAAACAAGTGTAAAGCATTCTTTAGTTCCAAAACAGTATAATAATAAGCACGAACAACAATAACAATCCAACACCATTTTATTAAAATAGGTTGTATTTTTATCTTTAAATACACCTTAACCATAAAAATCAACCAGAGGTTTCTGGAGATATGCAATTTTAAAGAGACAATACATCACTATTTTTTCACTTATCACAATAAATCTTTGTAGTCCACTTTGATAACCATTTAGGGTTAATCACGAAATGCAACCTGAAAACAGCAGTATGGGCACTCTTGGATGTGCCAACTCGTATAGGGAGCTAGTCACAGGTACCAATCAGATCCAGGGAGACAGTTGCATTTTAACAGTCTCCAGGAGTTTTTTGGAGTCACTTCCTCTGCCTGGCACATGTGGGCAACTTTTCCTTGACTGGGGCACTTCAGACACAGTCTTCTCTATGCCAGTCCAAAATACAGCAGGTGCAGTCCAGACTTTGGTACAGCCTCGCTTATCTAAATCCAGGACACAGCAGGGCAGTTCTTTTCCTGCTTTCTCTCCAGTGCAGATGTGATCTGAGGTCTAGTGCCACAATTATGCCTGCTATGAGCCTAGGAAAATTTGATGACTATCTAGCCAATGTTCTACGAGATCCCCTCTGCCCGATTACAGCTTCCTGTGAAGTGCAGTGTCTAGCTATCTCAGATTGCACTATTTTGCCCACTACCAACATGGCAAGACTCTTTTCTCGCCGTGGGGAGTTCCCAGGCCCAACCCAGATGTGTGGGTACCTGGGGCCTACATTCTCCTTGAAAAACTGTTTTGACAAGAGTTTTTCCTTCTGCTCAAAATGCCAGCCTGGCGGCACAAATGATAAAGAGCAGCCCCTTCCTAGTATGATTACTATTTGACCTTCGAAAGGTGGCTTTCCGTTTGAAGCTCGCCTTTTGGACTCATACCTACTCTGGCCATTCAGCTAGGAGGTCACACCTCTTCCCTCTGCAGGTTCTTTTTTCCTCTTCCTGAGAGTCAGTCTCATCTTGTCCCTGGAGGGCAGCAGGCTGTCTCAAGGAATAGCAGCTGTTTGCAACTGAAAAACAGTTGTGGGCAACAAACTTGCAACTTTGTAAAGTTGCCATTTGTAAAATAGTTGCACTAAATTCAATTTCACAAACTAGTCAGGTTTAAAGCAACAGTTCTTTTGAGATCTTTAAGGACCATATTTAATAGTCCCTATTCGAAGTTAGCACTGCTGAGTATTCAGCGAGCAACTCCGCTCTTGCCATTGAGGGTACTAGCCTTCCTACAGTAAAAATTGCAATGTAGGGTTTTTACTCTCAGGAAATGCAATGTTCTCAAAAGCACATGTCCTCCTTATTAATATAATGCGCATTACTACTGGGGCTCAATAGGCCTACCTAAGGGATGACTTAGAAAAGTAAAAAAACAAGGTCTGAGCTTTGCCATTGGTTTAATTGGCAAAGTCAAGGCAGCAGTTTAAAAACCGCTCTGAAAACCAACTAAGCACTGGTGTGGTCTCAGACTAGTCTTAGCCAGCCTGCTACCCACAGACATGTTTCTGACCAAATGGGGTGAGAGCCAGCGCCCTCAGAGACCAGATACATAGCCTACTCAGGTCGGAGGTGCTTCACACCTCCTCCAGGCCAGGATGGCCTTCCAAAGCGGGAAGCTTCAAAGGCGTTGGTGCCTTTGAAACGCAACCCAGGCTTCTCCAGGTAGTAGAGGGTGCAAACCCCCTTTCCTGCTTCACATTTGGCAGGACATTGGCGGGTAAAGTAGTTAGATTAGGGGGCGTCCCCACATTCAGCCAGCACCTCCCCTAAGGTGAGGCATGTGATGTGGACACGACTTTTCCAATTTCTTAATCTTGGGATGGCAGGAATTGGTTGGGTAGTACCCCTTACCACAGGAGGTAGTCACTTAGAGGGTTTAGACACCCTAAAAGTAGGTCGCCCATTGGCTACTACCTGTCACTCCCTTTAACGTCCCTAGATTTTGTATTTAAGTGGAATCCCTAGACCTTGAACCTTAGATTCGATGGACACAGAGAAGATACGGACAAAGAAGAAAACAAGTTACTTACCTGTAACTTCAGTTCCCCAGTATTGGTAACTTTCATAGATTCCCATGCTTTGTATCATTCCCCGTCGTCGGAATGGGAGTCTCGGTAACAAAAATACCATAGCTGTAGGTACAAAAGACAATAGAAAAAGGCCTAGGCCTCATTCCCTTTTGTAGCATATCACCCTCTTTGTGTAAAAGAGACCAAATTTTGGCATAGCCAATCAGAAGTGCCTCACCACTTAGAACCTTCCGGAAGGAACCTCAGAGCCTCAGATTTTCGTAGCCGTTGTGTACTTAGACACCATATCTGTAGTAGGCTGAGCTTTCCTCGGGGAGGTGGGTGGGCGCATGGGAATCTATGAAAGTTACCAATACTGGGGAACTAAAGTTACAGGTAAGTAACTTGTTTTCTTACCCCAGTATTGGAACTTTCATAGATTCCCATGCTTTGTATCAGAATAGCAAGCAGTTGGCAAGATAATCACATTTTGCATTGTAAATTATAGCAATAGGCAACATGACATAAGATACAAAATGTGAAAGACGGAAGGTGGGAAAGAAAGGAAAGCTCACCCTTAGTGGAAGAGGTTCCTCAGGACAGCCTGTCCTACTGCTGCATCATCTTGTTGTAGAGATTCCAAGCAGAAATGCTTGGTAAAGGTGTGAACGCTGCTCCAGGTAGCAGCTCTGCAAATATCCTTAATCTGCACTCCCGCGAAGAGGGCTGTTGATGAAGCCACAGATCTTGTGGAATGTGCTCGGATCTTCCCAGTCAGAGGCTTCCCTGCAGCCTTGTGACAATGCAGAATGGCACTCGTGATCCATCTCGAAACACCCTGTTTGGAGAGCGGAAGGCCCTTTCTAGGACCCCCGAAGGCTACAAATAGTTGAGAAGATTTTCGAAAATCTTTAGTCCGGTCCAAATAGAATTTCAAGCATCGCTGTACATCCAACGAATGCAATGCTTTTTCTGCTGGCGTAGAAGGTTGAGGGAAGTACGCCTTTAGAATGACCGGTTCATTCAAGTGGAAATCCGAGGGAACCTTTGGCATGAACCTAGGATTAGTCCTCATGATCACAGTGTTCCTCTTGAATTGAAGGAAAGGCTCTTGGATGGTCAAAGCCTGTAGTTCTCCAACACGCCGAGCCGACGTGAGAGCAAGAAGGAAGGCCAGTTTCCACGAAAGATATTTTATGTCACAACGATGACCTGGTTCAAATGGACCCTTCATGAGTTGAGAAAGGACCAAGTTCCAATGCCATGTAGGAGGGGGCGGTCTCACCGGTGGATAGACCCTGAACAAGCCCTTAAGAAATTGCTTGATTATCCTGGAAGACCACAAGGAAGGACCGGTTCCTGTCCTTCTGAACCGTGACAAAGCAGCCAAATGGACCTTAATTGATGAATGAGCTAGTCCCGACTTGGCTAAGGACAGCAAATAAGGTAGGATCTGATGAGGTTTGGAATTGAAAGGATCAATGCTTTGTGTCCTACACCAACAACAGAATCTTTTCCACTTAAGGCGGTAGGTCCTGTTCGTTGAAGGAGCCCTTGCTTGAGACAGAACTTCCTTAATCTCTTTTGACAAGGGCAGGTTCATAAACTCTCGCTGCTCAGGAGCCATGCAGTCAGGTGTAACGACTGTGGATCTGGGTGCCAAATTTGTGCGTCGGACATCGTGAGAAGATCCAGCAGAATCCTCTAAGGTAAGGGAGGAGCTATCGACAGCAGATGGAGCTCCGTGTACCAGAACTGCCTCGGCCAAGCCGGGGCTATCAGGATCATCCTGCACCGCTCCACCTTGATTTTCCTGATCAGTCGTGGTATCAGAGGAATGGGGGGAAAAGCGTAGACAAATGTCTTCGACCAAGCTATCGAAAGCGCATTTCCCAGTGAATGTTGATGGAGAAGCCTGCTTGTGTAAGACCGGCATTTTTTGTTGGTCGGAGTGGCAAAAAGATCGATGTCCGGCTTGCCCCACAGGCTGAAGACCTGCTCTAAGACTCTCTGATTCAATTCCCATTCATGGCTGATCGAGGATGACCTGCTCAGTCTGTCGGCGTTTTTGTTTAGGACGCCCAGCCAGTGTTCTGCTTTCAGTGACATTCTGTGAAGGATTGCCCATTCCTAGATCTGCTGAGCTTCTTGCGACAATGGGCGTGATCTGGTTCCTCCCTCCTTGTTCACATAGTGCATGGCCGTGGTGTTGTCCGTCCTGATCAGCACTTGTGAACCTGCCAGGCGAGGAAGAAAAGCTTGTAGAGCCAATCGTATCGCCCTGAGTTCCAACAGATTGATGTGGAGGTGTTTCTCATGGGGTGACCAGTGACCGCTGACATGTAGGCCCTGCATCACCGCTCCCCAACCCTCCAATGACGCGTCCGTTGTCGGGTACGTTTGCAAAGGATAGACCTTGGGACAAGTTGTTTTGATCTGTCCACCATAAGGCTGCTTCCTTCATCTCTGGAGTGATCGTCACTCTGTCCTCGAATGAACCATGGACCTGTTGCCACTGATTGTCTAGTTGCTCCTGTAAAGGACGCATCCCTAGTCGGCAATAGGGAATTAGTGGGATTCACGACGAGATTACTCCCAGTAGAGACTTGTAGTGGCGTACTGAAAGACACTTTTTTGTTTGTAAGTCTTGGGCCATGGTTTGTAATTTCTGCCTCCTTTCCGGAGTAGGGAAGGCTCTTGAGAGCTTCGAATCCAAGATCGCCCCTAGGAAACAAGCTCTTCTGGACGGGACTAGGACAGACTTCTCGTTGTTCAGAGTGAGTCCCAAGTTCTGAAATAAATTGGTACAAGCCTGAACAGCCTTCAGCGCTGCTTCTCTGGACGGAGCTTTCAGTAACCAGTCGTCCAGATAGGGGAAGATCTGAAAATGATTTTTTCGCAGGAAAGCTGCTACTGGCGCCAGCACCTTTGTGAAAATCCTTGGGGCTGAGCGGATTCCAAAGGGTAAAACCCTGAACTGGTAATGGCTCTTGGCTACTGTGAATCGCAGAAACCTTCTGTGCGCTGGGTGAACTGGAACGTGGAAATAGGCATCCTCGAGATCGAGCGTGGCCATGAAATCCCCCGGGCTGATAAGCTTCAAGATGTCCTGGAGAGACACCATCCGGAAGGACAGGGAGATGAGATAGGTGTTTAGCTCCCTGAGATCTAAAATGGGGCGCCACTTCTCTAGCGTTTTCCTCACCAGGAAGAACCTGGAATAGAATCCTTGACCCCTTTGGTATCAGGGGACCGGCTCTATCACTCCCTTCCGGAGCATTTGTTGAACTTCGAGCCGAAGGAGACGCTGGTGTTTTGATGGAGTGGCTGCCGGGTCTTTGGGTGGAGGGACTTGCGCAAATTCCAAGGTATGCCCTTTCCGAATGATGTTGAGCACCCAACGGTCCGATGTTATCCTGGACCAGTTGTGAAGGTATTTGTTGACCCTGCCTCCAACTGATGATTTCCTGAAGGAGGGTCCAGTAGGAAGAGCCAGGAGGCCGCTATTGGCGCTTGGACGAATCCCGTCCTCGTCCAACTTGCTTTCCTTTATTGTAAGGCCTGGAGTAGTTGGTAGACTGGCCCTGCCGCTGTTGATAAGGCTGGCGGTATTGTTGGGAACCTGAGCCCGTATTGGAATAGCGTTGCTGCTGGAAGGATCCTCTGTAATTACCACCCCTGCCTCTGGATCCCTTGAAAGGAGACTTTCTGAATTGAAGGGTCCCCAAGGACCTGGCAGTCTCTGTGTCCTTTTTTATGTCCTGCAGGGTCTCGTCAATGAGTTTGCCGAACAAAGTTTCTCCATCAAAGGGGAGATCCAAGACCTTGTTCTGGATTTCAGGCCGAAACCAGGTAGCCTAAGCCATCCTTGGCGACGAAGTACTGCCGCTCCAGCCAATGAACGGAATGCCGTTGTGGCAATATCCATTGCCCAGTCGATAATTTCCATCGACGTCGCCTCTCCCTCCTGTAAAATTTTCTTTGCCTCAGACGTAGTTTCCGGAGGCAGGTGGTCAAGGTACGGGGCCACATCGCACCAGAGCTGGCGGTCGTACCTGCCCAGGATCGCCAGGGCATTAGCCGCTCTCACCAACAAACCTGCCATAGATGAGAATCTCTTTCCCACGTTATCCAACCTCCGCCCTTCCTTGTCCGGAGGAGTTGTCAGTGGGGCAGAAGGGTTGCGTGATTTCCTCTGCGCCGCCTGCGAGATCACAGAGTCTGGCCTTGGGTGACCTGTTAAGGCTGCAGGAGCATCATCTGTCGCCTTGTATTTTTTATCTAGACGCGGTAGCACCGGGACCACCGTAGCTGGGTGTGTCATAGCCTTTATGCCTTCTTTCCATAAGTGATCCACAATAGGAATGGACCTAGTAGTTTTCCGAAAGGGTTCCTTAAAACCATATAAGAAACAATCTGTAGTGACTTTGGGCATGGCTAATTTAAATCGTGCAGCAGCTCTCTCCATCAGCTGATGGAAACCCCCAATGTCCGCTGGTGGGGAGTCCGCCGGGTCCGGAACTGGAGATGAGGGATTGTCAATAACATATTCATTATATTCCATATCAGGATTAGAGATATGATCAGTCTGCTGGTCCTCATCCGAGGAATCATCATCATCATCATTATGGCCCTTTTGTCGCCCCGAGGAATCCTGCTGAAAGGACATTTGCGGATGAGGGGAAGCTGGAGCCGGAGAAGTAGGCGTCGCAAATGAAGCCGAAGCCCTTGCGGGCGTAGTAGGCGTTGACAAAACTGAGAAAGGTCTATTCGCCTTAGATTTATAGTCCTGCAGCATCTTATGCAGATCCTGAAGGAAAGATGCTGGAACTGTAACCATTCCTTGTTCAGATTGCTGCTGCGGCTGCTGCATCTGAAGATGACCAACCTCCTCGAGGCCGTATTCGCCCTCTGAATCAGTTTCCTGGCATTTGACAAAAAGCTGGGAGGGACTATTGGCATAGCTGTAAGTATCCTGTTCATCCTCCTCTGACTCTCCCTCCTGAAGGAGCATGGTCGGCAACAGAGGAGATACACTCCTTGGAGACGTCATTTCTGGCGTGATCTTTGTCACAGAAATGGTGATCCTCTTCTCTGTCGATAAAATGGTTGGTTCCGTCGTCAACGGTTGTATTCGCGTCGTCGAGATTGGCGTAGTCGACGTCGACGATGAAACTGTCGACACGCCAGCGGTTGTCATAGTTACAGTAGAAGTCGTCGACGCCCTCGTCAACGAGACCGTAGTCGTCGACATTGTCATCATGGACGTCGGCACCATCATCGTGGACACCGTAGTAGTTTTCGTCGTCGACGGGACCTTCGTCGTTGACGGGACATCAGTCGTCGACGGGACATCCGTCGTCAACGGGACATCCGTCGTCGACGGGACATCCGTCGTCGACGGGACCTTCGCCGTCGACGGACCTTCGACGTCCACGGGACCTTTGTCGTCGACGGGACCTTCGCCGTCGACGGTACTTTCGTCGTCATCACCTTCGACGTCGACGGTACCTTCGACGTCGACTCCTTCGTCGACGGCCCCTTCGTCGTCGGCGTCTTCAGTTTCTCCCTCGACGGTGAGGACTCGGCCGTCGACGGTGGCTTCCCTGTCGATGGTGTTTTCGACGACAAACCTGATTTTAGAGTTTTCGTCGACGGAACCTCCGCCGTCGACGTCTTCGTCGTCGAGGACTTAGAACTCCTCTCAGAAGACTGGGATGAAGGTGTTTTGAAGGCTGAGACAGTCTTCTCACCTGTAGACGTCCTTCCCTCTCCTTTACACTCTTGTGAGGAGATTTGCTGGGACCTTGGCTCTCAGACTCACTGGGGGTCTTTTTTGAGGCCTTTGAAGATCTTTCCAAAGAAGATGAAGGGGAACCCCTACCCCTCTTCACTGACCTTGTCGTAGAAGCCATCGACGCTGCCTCCTCACTGTCACTTGAGACAGTATCCTTCCTGGATTTTAGCTTTTGAAGCCATGTCAAGAGCCTACCCTCACGGTCCCGGAGGGTTTGGGCTGAAAAGGTGCGACAGATCTTACAGTCAGCAGCCTGGTGGTCAGGATAGAGGCAATATATGCAGTCCTTATGCTTATCCTCCACAAAAGCCTCTTCTTGCCACAGGAGGCTTGAAAAGGACTTTTTTCTCCACAATATCCGACATCCTGGAAGACCGCTACAATCCTGAAGTGAATCTGAAAGATTCTGAAGAAAATTCTGAAGTAAAACCTTTATAAGAGTAGAAGTTGAGCAGAGCTCAAAGGAGACTCCCTAAGCACAACATGCGGTAGAAAATCTGAGGCTCTGAGGTTCCTTCAGGAAGGTTCTAAGTGGTGAGGCACTTCTGATTGGCTGATGCCAAAATTTGGTCTCTTTTACACAAAGAGGGTGATATGCTACAAAAGGGAATGAGGCCTAGGCCTTTTTCTATTGTCTTTTGTACCTACAGCTATGGTATTTTTGTTACCGAGACTCCCATTCCGACGACATGGAATGATACAAAGCATGGGAATCTATGAAAGTTCTAATACTGGGGTAAGAGCTGCTGACCCGAGGACTGAAGCCCTGCTGCAGAAACCTGATGCCAAACCCAGCCTACTTCCTTAAGAACTCAACCATCATGGTGAGCATGTCTTGTCTTGCAACTGTGAGGCCTTCAAGAAGCACGAAGCATTGCCAGCCTTTGACAAATTGACTGTAGAGGTACTTCTCCCCTACAGTCCGCATGCACAGAACCCGCAGAATCCAGTTCATCGGCTTGCCGCTCCCAGGCAACTCTGACACAGCACCTGAACCAAAGGTGGCATACCAGCTCCAGAGGATCAGATCTGTCTCCAGAGTGTGAAGACACAAGGATCTACCAGAGCGGTGCTGCACAAATACCTGGGGTAACAGACCTTCTGCAGCATACACCAAGATGAAAAGTCCAGGAAGCAAGCAAACATCGATGGACCTTGAGACCCACGTCGTGAGTGGCCCAGCGGTCACAGAAACCCCTCTACAAGCTGCCTGCCCCCGACCGCAAGGACATTTTGGCATGCGCCACCCGTCTGACCTATCTGCTCTGCACCCCACCCGGATATAGTTGAACCATACGTGCTCCTGTGGTCCTGAGGCCCTTGCGACCTGCTTCCTTAAGTGGGAGCCCCCCGGACTTACCTGTAAGCCCCCCTGTGCAGTGTATTTTCAAGTTACCTTCTTCGTAGCGCACCAGCTACCAACTATCTCAGCACTCTGCCCCCAGCCGAATCCGGGACGCTTCCAGGCATCCACTGCTGGAACATTGGGCTTGGCCTTGCTACTTACCTAAATCCAGAAGGTGAACTTTGAGATTCAACTGTGTGATTTCATATGCACTTTTCTATTTTCTCCCATTGACTTTAATAATGCGCAACTGTGCAAAAAAGACATTATTTTAGCGAAGATTGAAAGTTCAGGTCTTAAAAAGTACTTACTGTGGAATGCAGTTCTTGATTTTAAAAATTACATACAAAATCGCTGTTATTTTTCCAAATTTGTCTCGGATTTATTCTTCAGTGTGTGTATCATTTATTGCCTCTGTAAGTACAACAAATGCTTAGCACTACCCTCCGATAAGCCTAAATGCTCGCCCACACTACCACAAATAGACCATTTGAGTTACCTACTTTTGCTTCTGTATACCAATCTGGGTCTGACCGGACTCTCTACACAGTGTACTTCATTACAGTGCACTATATAGAGAGTCAGCTTCCTACAATGTGCCTGCACTAAGTGCTTGATGGTGGAGAATACCATTTTAGAAGCATTAACTTTCATTTGCATAAGGCTGAATATGTACTTGAAAAAATTGTTTCTCAGGTCTGTTGCTATAGGTTCCTGATATAAATGATTCACTAAGAACTGTCCTTTCCATGGTTTGTTATGATATATTTAAACTGTTCCCGGACTTTAAAACTATGGTAGTTCATGACCTTTTTCACTGAGTTTCAAAATATTTGCCAAATTGTTCTGACTGAGTAACAATGTTGCTTATTTCAATTTTTTGAACTAATTACCTTTGAATATTGTAATTTCTAAGTTAAACACAGATTTTTATATATATTTAAAATTATGTTTTCTTAGATTTTACTCACAATGAAATGCTGGGGGATATTACTACTAGCAAAGGAAAATTGCAGGAGTAAAAAAAAAATTTGATGTTCAAACAACAACTCATTTAGAAAGTCTCACTGCCTCGCTCCAGGAGCACAAATCTATTTTATTTTAAATAGGAGATCTCTCTGCAAAAGATGCATGCAACAGTGCAGATATCTACTTCTAGGCATTTAGATGAAGGATTAAAAAAAACCTATACTAAAATGTTGCTCTAAAACATAAGGAGGTATGAAGTGACAAAAAGTATAGTCTACAGCAGAGGTCTTCAAACTTGTGTAGGCTGAGCCCCTCCCCCCAGCTGATTTCTTTAAAATGTCCTGACAGAAATTCCTGGAATCTCGTACACCACATAATCGATATCCACCCTCATATCCCGGGCCATATCCGGCAAATAATGTCCAACACAATAAGTGGTTTAGTTAACTGCAGGTTTGTGTGCTGGTGTGGTTAAATGACAGAGGCTTATTACACAGCTCAAAACAATCTTCCAGCAGGTACATTTGTCACCAGACACTGGTCAACCACACCTGAATATGAGTGAAGGCGCGTTTATTGTTGCCTAAAAACTGATGGATATACAAGTAACTTTGCAGTGTCAGCCCCCAGTAACAAAACCGCCCCCCCCCTTTCCAGCCTCCCAGGGAAATGCCTGACACCCGGTGCGGCCAGTCCGGCCTCGCTACCACCCTCCAATAGTGCCTGTCATCATCCCATAGACCGTCCCTCATGTGTATTTGATTTCTTTTATAGTGCTACTCATCCCAAATATGTACGGCTGGGTGTCGGAATGCGTACATCACACACATTATACAAAGACAATCACTCATATAAATGTGAAAATCATTGTACTTAAGATAATGGGGCTAGAAGGTGTAATCCTTCTTTTATCCATCATTCAGTCTTTCACCATTCATTCATTTCACCATGTCCTTCCATCTGTGTGCCCATCCATGTCCAAACATTCAACCATTTGCAAACATATCCACCATATATCCTTCAATCCATCATTTCACTCATCCATCCCTCCATTCAACCTTTCAGTCATCCATCCCTCCATCCACCTTTTCACCCTATCCATCCGTACACTCGTCCATCCATCCAGCCATTTACCAATTCACCCATCCAGCCATTCTTTCACTTACTTATCCATCCTCCTAGTCACTCACCCTTCCACCCATTCACTCTTTTAGTCATCCATCCATCCTCCCTTTCTCTCTTCATCCCCCTTCTCTTAGTCATCCATTAATATTTTCATCCATCCACCCACCCACCCATCCACTCATGAATCCATCCATTGACCCTATTACTCATCCATCCTTTTTTTCTCATCCATTCACCCTTTCACTCCTTCACTCAACTACCCATCCTTTGGTCCATCTATCCTCCCTTTCACTCTCATCCATCCTTACATCCATCTGTCCATCCACCCTTTCCCTGATCAATCCATCCATCCATCATTTCACTCATGCATCGACCTATTCACTCGCACATCATCCACCCTTTCACTCATCCATCCATTCTTTCACTCATCCATCCACCCTTTTACTCATCCATCCACCCTTTTACCAATCCATCCACCCTTTTACCAATCCGCCCACCCTTCCACCCATACATACATCTATTTACCTTTTGTCTCATCCATCCTTCCACTCACCCATCCATCCTTTCTCTCATTATCCATACACCCTTTCATTCACCCTTTCACTAATCCACTCAGCCATCCACCCATCCCTTCACTTACTCACTCACCCACCATTTCACATTAATTATGAGCTGAGCTTTCGCCTGCTGTTCTGGGGGCTTAGTTTTCTCTGAGACTATCAATCAATCAATCATAACACTTGTATAGCGCACTACTCACCCGGAAGGGTCTCAAGGCGCTTAGGGGAAGGGGTCCGCTACTGCTCGAACAGCCAGGTCTTGAGTTGTCTCCTGTAGGCAAGGTGGTCCTGGGTCAGCCGAAGGTGGATGGGGAGCGAGTTCCATGTCTTGGCCGCCAGGTAGGAGAAGGATCTGCCTCCGGCGGTGGCTCTTTGGATGCGTGGTACGGCGGCGAGGCTAGTAGACCGTAGCTGGCGGGTGGGCGTGTAGAAGGTCAGGCGGTCGTTGAGGTACTTGGGGCCCAGGTCGTGGAGAGACTTGTGTGCGTGGGTGAGGAGCCTGAACGTGATCCTCTTGTTGACGGGGAGCCAGTGCAGGTCCCTCAGGTGGCCGGAGTTGTGGCTGCGTCGGGGGATGTCCAGGATGAGTCGGACGGAGGCGTTCTGGATGCGTTGGAGTCTTTTCTGTAGCTTGGCTGTGGTTCCGGCGTAGAGGGTGTTTCCGTAGTCCAGTCGGCTGGTGAGGAGGGCCTGCTGGTGACGAGACTACAAAACTTTCGGGTGTTTTTACGAACACCTGCAGGATACTTGCACCAGTATTTGCCTCAAGTACCTCCCAAGAGCACTTGTCAAAGCAGTGCATCAACTGTCCTGAGGTCACTGTAAACAATTGCCTGAAAGTACTAAACTGCCACAAAAGTAGTCATGACACAGAACATCCCTTTGGAAACACCTTGTCCCATGTTCCAGCCCTTCAACTACACCTGCTCAGTGAACCAGAACAAGCTAAAGGTCGAATGTAGGCTGCCCTTGGTTGTTTCAGCAGCTGCAGCTTCACTGCAGCCCCACTACCCAAGCAGGTTCATGTATTTCATTGTTCAGATTTGATGGGAGATGTACTCATTCATTTACTGAGTGATTGTGCTTCAGGCCATGATAGGTTGTTAGTCAGCCTGTATGGACACTTTCTTCTTTTGACGACCACCTTAAGGGGTGAAATGATTATCTCACTCAACCAGCAGGCATCAAAATGTCCTTCGGCAGACCTTTGGCCATTTCCTTTCACATTTTGTGTCTAACTATATCTTGCTCATCCTTTGACTATCTCAGTTTTTCGCCCCAATGCTTTCATGAACGCACTTTGAAAGTTAGGTAAACTCCAATGCTCCCCATTCCTATCCAGAAAATGGAACAGTCCCTACCTACAATATACACTCAGACTAAGCATCCTAACTTCACCAAGCCAGGGGTGTAAAACAGGCCCCTGCAACTCCTGAGGCGCAAGGGGTCCCTCATCCATTCAGGTGGCGCCCCATTCAGCCCAAGACAAATACGCATATCCGAAACTCTGGGGCCCAATCACACATTCTGCAGGGGGGGTATCGTTTTGTGTTATGCCACTTCAGCAAGCACTTAGAAGCCAGGATAGACAGTCATTGCAGCTGCAGTGGGAGGCAGGGAGTCTCCTTTGCAATGAAACGGAACACGAAGCAACAGGCAGTCCACTGGAGACTGTCTGGTCATTTTGTTGTAAATGAATCTAGGACCCTAATATAAAAATCCCGATTCATGCCCTTCTATAGGTCTATTTTATCATATCCTTATAAAGACATACAAATCATTACCATATTTGGCCCAAACCATGAAGCTCAAATACAGCAGGGATACTTTCACTAAGCTCTAAGAATTAACAAAGTTTTCTTGGAAAACCCCGCTTTCAGCAGCCCGGGACTTCCCCCTGCTTGAATATTAAGTTCTCCTAGAACTCTCTGCATTTTCCAAGAATTGAGCCATTGAGTGACGTTATTAAGTCCAAACATGCGTCAACCTCGGCACCTTCAAAGTATAAATATGCCTTGATTTGCCCAATCAGACACACGGTGGTTTGGAGCAGATTAACTATGTACTTGCCCGACGCCCTGCAGCAGCAAGTGCCGAGGAAAGCCGACCCTCCAGCAGACACACTGCGAGACTGCCATTTCTCCTTGCCGAGAAATCCAGTTCCAGTGTTTCCGGTTTACCCTTGAGGGTATCTGGGAAATCGAGTCCCGAGAACGAGATACAAGACCTCCTTCATTCTGAAACCAAAGGTACGGAGCTGATTAGCCCTCTTAGAGAATTCTTGGAATTAGATTCCTGGCAGACAAAAACCCTAGACTTAAACTCCTCCTCTTATACTCCCTCCCTCGTACTAGACTTAGGTTAGGTACACCGGGGTAGGCGTATTTCAGAAGCACCAGTTGAGTACTTTTAGTCATCCTTTATTACTGTATATATTTTATACATTTTATACATTTTATGCACTTTATGGCTTAACACAAATATCATGCTTTTACAGTACTATTTTATAATACTGTTCGTATTATGTGCATTGTACTTCATAGTAAGCTTTACTATTGTAGCATTTAATTTTCAATGCTTGAGAAAGAAGACTGTTCAATAAATAACCTCTTTTATTGAAAACGCCTGTCTCTCTAATTTCTCAGCCGCTCTGGTGAAACGAAGCATGCACGATTGACTGAGTGAATTAGCTATCTATTGTTTCCGCGACTCTAGAGATTGCTTTTCTTAATAATAGGAAACAAAGTTGTCATGTTTATGCGATTGTCAGAAACGAATCCCTTCTTGTGAATTCGAGAAAGTTTCTAGTTACCTCTGAGCTAGCTGGCACTCACAATTAAGTCTAATATATTCGGTAGAGACCCAGGGGATCTCACGCTGCGTCTAAGCTACAGGATATATTATTCCAACGCGCAGAGCCTATTGGGAATATAGGAACTACACTACATGGCGCCGAATGTTTGGTAAGGTGATAATTTAACGCTAGATACTAGAGTAACTCAGTCGTGCTTTTCACACAGACCCCTCTTTCCCGTAAAAACTCCAATAGACGTCTGGAGTGGGTGAAAGGGCATACTATCCGCCAAAACTAAGTAGGACGAGAATCCTATGGATTAGTTGTTGGTTTATTCAACGTTGAAGGATACAGTGTTCCAAAAATATTGTGCACCTAATCTTTGTCTCCTTGAAACTTGCTCTGCAGAACTCACAGTAAATAAAGATGAATGACGAAGAAAGGGAGAGAGCTAGAATAGCAGCTCAAAGAGTGTTAGAAAACACAACCGTCCCAGAAACAGACCCGGATGCTAGAGGCATCCCGGCAAATGTAAGAAAAACCATAACTATAAAACTTATAGAAAATGGGGTATCATCGAGAGGAGGTAAAGTCATATTTGTGATAGAGGCACACGAATATCGGCAGACAGAGGTATTCTACTCTTGGATTACTTTTCCACAACCAAATCCAGTAACAAAAGAGTTCCACTACTACAAAGCAGAGGAACCTCCGGAGGAATATGTTCCTTTTGAGGACATTGAAATTCCACTAACTTATCTGGAGCATCAGCTCTGGTTTAATGGTGCCCTAAAACATCAAAATCACATTACCAGGCTCGGTCCACTAGGTAGACCAGGAGCTACATGGCCGATACTAGCCAGCTATACACCGCATCCTGATATTGAAGAAATGTCAGATAGAGAACTCTTAGTACAGCTGAAACAATTAATTAAAATACACAGACACTTGCTTCAATATGTCATGAGGACTTTAACAGTCCAACCAGCAATAAAAATTCCGCAACACACCCCGTACCAGGGGATACAAACAAAATTACACCACAGACTATACAGTCAGTCATTGGCAAGTTGCCTGCCAAAAAGGAACAGATTCCGTTTTGGCTAGCACAAAAAATCACTCAAATAGAGGTTGTATTTCCAGATAGTACACCTCATGAAAAACACAGGATTCTGACAATCTGTTTACCAATGGGGATTGCACCGCATGTGGAGGACTGTGCCACTTGGGGTATAGTCTTTGCTTCAATCTACACAAAAACACATGGTGTTCCGTCTATGGCGGTGATACCAGATGTTCTGAGCCAGATTCAGAATGAATATGGTCCGGAACCAGCCATAAATTTAGGTATGAAATTACTAAAAGATTTCAAATAGGTGTCAGCTATATTATTAGCTAACATTAGAGGTGAAGCAGCATCAGTGTTAATACGCCAAAAGTTAAAGGAAACAGATGTAGAAGACAAACCATTTGAACTTGCTAGACTAATTGAAAAATCTTATGAAGAATTAGGTAGAGATAGTTTGGGGGGGAACCATTAAAACCCCAACTAACTGAAAATCCAGAAAAAACATTTATTAAAAATAATCTCACAACTCCAAAGAAGAAGTGGGAGAGTAATAAACAGTCTCTTCCTAGAGAAAAATATTCTCAGCCCAGAGGGAGATCTCCCTAACAGAGAGACAAGTCTCCCCAGAGGGAGCCCTCTGAAAAAAGATACTCTTAGAAATAGGGAGAATTTGAAAAAACCTGACAGATATCAAGATAATGATACACGACCCTCTCGATCTTTTCAGACTTCCTCGCAGAAATCGGAAAGAAGAGGACGGTCAGAACACAAGGAGAACGCGTCAAGTCCAAAGACAAGGAACCCGTTCACCAAAGTAAAAAAGCAAAATTTTCCAAAAAGAAGGTAGCAAGCATAAAAATCAGAAACGCCGACGATCTTGAGGACACAACTCAAGAACGGGGAGTGGGCTCAGACAATGCTAGACAGCGCGGCAGAAGTAACCATAGTTCGCAGGATCCTGAAGGATCATCTGGAGAGGGTGGACATGAATGAATGCATTCAGGTCGAAACTGCAGACACCAGGGTTAGTGTACCCCACAAATTATATGAAATAACGCTCCGGATGGAGGGGGACATAACAAGAAAGATAAGAGCACTCTTTTGGGAGAAGATCTCTAAGGGCTATGACATTCTTCTAGCTAAACAAGACTGGCCACCTGAATTTGTCAGGAAGAGCCCTCCTGGCGAAGATATAATTATGCCAGCCTTCTTGAATCACATCCCAATTCATAAAAAACATACATATGCCAGAAAATGGGCAGTGGCGCAGGCTCCAGCTCTATATAACAATCATGTAGGATGGGATGAGGACTCACCTCCCCACAAAATCCAGTTAAAAAACCAGCCCACTGCACAAAGGCAGTACCCAGTAAAGCAAGAAGCTAATAAACAAGTCAAGGAGATTTTAAATCAACTTGAATACCAGGGGGCGATTGAAACAAGCACCTCACCTATGAACAATCCTTTGTTTCCTGTCTCCAAACCAGACAATACATATCGTCTAGTATTGGATTACAGACACCTAAACTCTTGCTGCTATACATTTGAAGTACAAAATTCACATAGTGTAGCACTAATGAATAATATAGTGCACAAAAAATATAAAACAACATTGGACATCTCAAATGGATTCTTCTGTCAAAACATTTCACCAGAAAGCAGGCATTTGACCGCTTTCTCAATAATGGGAACCCAGCAACAATTTTGTCGTCTGTCCCAGGGATTCAAGAATAGCCCAGGGTTATTTTCAGCAAGAGTAACAGAGTTACTCCACAAATATGATGATGAGGCATTATCTTATGTCGATCATATCTGACGGATGATAATTTGGAGGTACACTTAAAAAGGGTGAACACCATACTACTTGGTTTCGCCTCTGAAGGGTATAAATTCAATTTTAAAAAAATCAAGAATTGCCCACCTCAATGTCATATTCTTGGGATATGAATCGTTAAGTGAAGGGAAAAGCCTAGCAGCACACTTTCTAGAGAAATGTGCCCTGCTCCCACCTCCAAAGACGCTGAAAAACTTGCAGTCAATTGTAGATTTCCTGAAGTTTGGAAGAACTTACGTTCTGAACTACACAGAGAGGGTTAAACCTCTCTACGAATTAATCAAACCTGATTTTAAACAAACACATTGGATTCAAAAACACACAGAAATCTTGCGTTCAGTCCAGACAGACATGTTAACAAAAACAAAATTAGACACATGCGAAAACATGCGCAACCTTGTAATCTGAATCATCCCACGGAGATGCGGATTCACGTACCTAACCTTTAATGAAGGGGAAAGGGTACCAATAGCTTACAAATCACACTTGTACACACAAGCAGAAATTAAATTTACCTCAACTGACGAGATTGACAGCAGTTGAAACTGCTGTAGCAAGAGAGAGAGCTCTCGCACAGGGTAGACACATAATGATTGTTACACCTGTACCTGCCTTAGAGGCAGTGACAAAGGTAAGCATCCCAAATGCTAAAGCTTTACATCCAAGATGGATACAATGGGTTAACTCTCTTGCTGCAACAGACGTTGAATACGTTTTTGACCCAAAATTAAAAACACAAGAATTTCTCCAGTATGAACATGAATGTCCTCTGCCGACCGAAATTCTGCCCCTTGAACATTACGGCTGTGTAATATATACAGACGGATCAGCACAGCCCGCAATTGGGGGTAAACAAGCCTATAGTGCTGCGTGCGCGATTGTTAAAGGTCGTTGGCGCGAAGGCAAATTTAAACCTATGGTCACAAAAACTCAATCACTCAGAGACTGTACAGCTCAGCGAGCTGAACTACAGGCTTTCAAGATGCGCTTGAAAATACCGATCGCGAATTCCCCACACTAATAGTGTGCGATTCGTATTACTGCGTCCAGTCATACAATGAGTATCTGCAGAACTGGGTTTAAAACGGCTTCAAAGACGCTAAAGGTGGCACAATCAAGCATAAGTTTCTTTGGGAACAAGTAGTTCTTTTACAGAAAGAACTACAAAAGACTCACGTGATACATACACTGAGTCATCAACGTGATGGCGATCACGTTGCAGGGAATTCATTGGCTAAAAAAGCCGCGAAGGCAGCTGTGCAAACGGCTTCCGTAGCTGCTATCACCCGGTCAAAAATGAAAATAGACAGCGAAATAATGCAAGCTGTTACTGTTTCAATGATAAACAGTGGTAAGACACTCTCAAAAGGCTTTCCAGTAAAGTACTCATCTATAAGTGATGCAAACAATGTTCCTTTTGCTCGAATCCCTACAGTGAGGGACAGGGCAATACCAAACATAGAACACAGGTTAGGACTAATCGTGGCAGCGCATGAAGGGCTCGCTTTTGCACATGCAGGTGTTTCCTCCACTGTATCATTATTAAAACAGAGATACTGGTGGCCACGCATGCGCAAACGCCCCTTCTGATTTCAGATAAACCATTAGCATGTGTTTATCTGGACCATTGTGGTCCCTTAACACGGGATGGCAACTGAAAATACATCATGGTCGCAGTGGATTCCTGCACACAATTTATTTGGATGTGGCCCCAGCGCTCGGCTGACGCCAAAACTGTTATAAAGGATTTGCGAGTCTTTATCGGCACATAAGCAATCGGCACGCTGCATTCTGACCAGGGTCCTGCGTTTAGCTCTAGGGCTTACAAGGAGGCCATGGTCAGCTTGGGCGTTGCATTGCTATACTCTAGTCCCTTCCATCCTGAGGGTAATGCAGTAGTGGAAAGAAAAAACCGTGACATAAAGGAATCCATAAGAGCAAAGGTATTAGGTTCGAGTGATGGGTGGGTCAAACATCTAATAAGTGTGCAAAGTAGTCTTAACAATCTGCCAAGAAATTCTCTGGGGGGAGTCACTCCTTATGAGCTACTATTTGGTGCTAGAATGATAATCGAAGACCTCGATTGTCAAACTTCAATGGTAGAACAAAAACACTTTGATATCAAAGATCGTTTGGCTGTCTTACAGGACTTGAATGAAACAAGAAGTCTGAGTAATACAACACAAAAGCCAACTGCCACGGAAGATAAACCACCTGTCCCAGCAAGACCTGTCTGGATTTCAAAGATTGGGGATCTAGTCAGGGAGAAAATAGCGGTGAAGAAGGAATTTGGGCCTTCTTACAGAAAAGCAGTACCCTTCTTAGGTATACAAGGAACAAGATCAGTAGTACTACCGCCCCTTGCTGGTAAAAAGGACGACATAGTCGTGTCCATCGACCTGGTAAAACCACAACATGTGGCCAATAATAAGTAGTAGGCCAAGTGGACTCCAAAGATGTAGCAGACAGCCAAATCTAGCTACGATCCAAGAGGTTCAAACTGAAAGACTTATCACCTTTGATAAACCTACAGTAAGAAAAGAAGGACTGAGCAACAAAGCAATGGAACTCGTACCTCTTGAGACCCAAATAACTGTTCGACCAGAAACACCAGTCTACAATGATGTAGCACCAGAATACACTAATATGATGAAGGAGAAATCCGTTCCAGCAATTTCTAAAAACCCCAATGCCATCCAAACAATTGATAGAACTGCATCTGGATACTTCATCAACGTTGATAACTTTTCTGAGGATCCCAGTGAACCTGAAGAAACAACAGCAAAGAAAACTCTCAAAGAGAAAACGACAGAACTTTTTCATCAACTTGAAAGAACATACCTGGTTTCACCATGGATTGAATTTTGGTTTGGTTTAGGTGCATTTTTCCTCCTGATCTGGCTAATATTGGTTTTAAGCTTGGGACAAATGATAGATAGATGGAAAATACAGTACAATGGACACAGCAAGTCAGAAAATCAACTTGGTCCTAAAACCTCACAAATCATCTCATGTCGAAAAAAGGGACCCGTCATCAGTAAACATCACAGCAATCCCAATACCAGGCGGTATAGCATGGGATAAAACTGGCTAGGATATGTATGGCCCGGTGGAAATGCTGAGGATTCCACATCAGTTTAAGGTCTCTCTGAATGACATTGTAACACCCAGCCCCTTCTCTGATGATTGGGACTTTGAGACTATTACTAATATGATGTCCGATTTAGAAATGTCTGCAAAATATTCTGAGCATGACTATTTAGAAGGGTCATCAGACTATGAACAAATGTATTGTTTTAATCATTTTGGTCATCACTATTTGCACAGATCTGCAAACCCTAGAAATGTTTTAAAATGTAATCAATGGGAACATTGTCCCACGCCACCAAAAGGCAGCTCTAAAACAGTTATTGAAAAATGTCCTTATTTTTCAGGATTTAATGTTACAGATCCAGAAACGTTTTATTTCAAAAATATGAATAAGGCAGGAATGAAAACAATGTTGACCAATACTAAACACATTTATTCTATAGACTTTAATGCTAAATTGTCCACATTAGGTTACAACTTCTGGAAAGTCAAAATAGAGACAAAGACTGTCTGGGGCACAAAAGAATGGCATGTGCAAGGTCTGGAAGCTTCATTCAGAGCCTGCATTATACCTGAACAAATAATGTTTTTGAATGAGACTCTGCAACAAACATCTTGTCTGGGATTACCAAAAATAAAAGATTTAAATAAACCGTCTATACCAAAGCCAATATCTGAGAATAAAAATACATCAGAGATGCGATCCGCCAGCGATAGAGATAACCGTAACCATCTATCTATATGCTCCACTATATTGCATATGCCTTGCCATAATTTTCGGAAACAACTATCTCCGGGTCCCTGTGGATCCATACCCCTAAGTATTTCACAGAGTCAGTAGACCAGATCAGTGGGTAGTCGACCACCGGGGGCGTGGTTACAGTGGTTAGGGGAATAATGACGGATTTGTCCCAGTTTAGACCAGAATACAGACTAAGGGGCATATTATCAAGTCTGTGCGCTAAAATTATCGCCGCTTTATCGGCCGAAAACGGCCGATAAAGCGTTGATAATGGGCTTGATAATATGCTCTATGGAATTCCAATCGAAGCACATGTTAGATGTGAAGACATCTAACATGGGCTTCGATTGGAATTCCACAGAGCATATTATCAAGCCCATTATCGCCGCTTTATCGGCCGTTTTCGGCCGATAAAGCGGCGATAATTTTAGCGCACAGGCTTGATAATATGCCCCTAAATTTGACATATTCACGGAGAACCGGCGACAAGTACTGGTCTGGCTCGCGGACGTATAGGACCATGTCATCCGCGTACATGGAGATTCCTACCGGCCTGTCATTGAAACTGAGGGCTGCCTCCCGGTGTAACTGACGGATCTTACACGCCAGAGGTTCTATAATAATAGCGAATAAAAGTGGGGACAAGGGGAACCCTTGACGCGTACCCCGCTCTACAACAAACGGATCAGAAGTATCCCCACCCACTCGAACTCTCGCAGACAGGTCGGGGTATAAGATCTGAACCCAGTGCACAAACATAGGGGGGAAACCCATCCTGGTCAGGATCCGCAGCATGTATTTTCACTCTATGGATTCTAACGCTTTCGCAGCGTCAATAGGACAGCCACCGCTGGCAGATCAGGATTGAGGACATGCAACATTGCAAAAATGGTGCTCAAATTTAGGGAGGTGGATCTGTCAGGAATGAACCCGGCCTGGTCTGGAAGTACCAAGAGTGGCATCAGTTGCTGTAATTTGATAGCCAGCATTTTCGATAGTATCTTAGCGTCCAGGTTAATAAGAGACAGGGGCCGATAAGATTTGCTGCGCTCAGGAGGCTTATCTTTTTTCAATCAGTGCCTGGCGCAGTGAGGGGGGCAGCCGGCCCGTTTCATACGCCTCTGCATACATAGCCAGAAGGTGTGGAGCAAGGAGGTCGGCGTGTGCTTTATAAAATTCCGCAGTCAGACTGTCCGGCCCGGGTGCTTTGCCGTTCGGAAGCGATTTTATAGCATCCACTACATCCTCGACATCTAGTGGGAGGCACAGATATTTTCTGTGCCCGTCAGAAAGCCACGCGCAGGCGATGTCATCCAGATAAGAGCCTGCTTGTCAGTTCCCCCACCGGAGGTATTGAGGTTCCGTGACGATCGTAAGTGGTGTTTTCGACTCGCACGAATATGGTCGAGTCTGGTATCTATGAACCGCAAATGACGAGTTTAGTGGGTGTACGCGTTTTCGCTGTGCTAGCCTAAACCGTCCGTTTGTTTCGTGGGTTTCTTCATCCGAGCCCACGGGTTCCATCCTAGATGCGGCATCCATTTTGTCTCTTGCCCTCAAGTAGCCAGCGAACGGACGCTGTCCGCTTCGCGACCCTGGGATTCCCAAACTCTTGCGGAAGACACGTTTCCTTTGAAAGTGTCTTTATGATGAGGGAGATGGCACTGTAAGGCAGATGGCCCCGCTCGAGGCTCATCTTGCCGTGCCGGTCTATTGTCTTAGTTGTGCATTCATTAAGCACGTCCCCTTTGATGCCTGCCGCTCGTGTTTCCCGATACCACCCCTTTTACACCCTTTCCGATCTCCCCACTGTTTCTGTCTTCCTCTGCACCTGTTTCTGTCCCTTCCTCGATTTGTTTACTGCTGATTGGAATGTACTAATGGTGGGAAGATGTACTTTTACAGTTGGGAACTACCAAACGTTTCTGTACTTATGTTCCGGGCCTTGAATACATGAAAGCAACCCCTTATGGTCTTTACGATGGGAACCGAGTTATAAACCTTTGTGTACTGTGTTATCTTATGCATGAAAACTGTATAAAAGGAGCAATCCACAGAGGCAAGTCGAATCAGACTCCTCGAACCTACACGTGTTGTACTTCCTGTGACTTCTGTGTTCCCTGCAGTAATAAACCTCGAATCTTTGACGCCGAAGGAAGTGTCCCGTGTCTCTGTCATTTGTACGCAGGAACAGGTTACCCACGAAGGTTTTAGGTGTTATCCCTGGCACCGCTTGGTCTTAAGAAAACCCAGTCCTTCAGTTGGCGCCCAACGTGGGGCTGCATCAGTGGTACCGGTCCAAGCCCGACGATCGTGAGGAACTTCGTGTGAAATCTCCGAGGGAAGGTGCACCCGCTTCATCGATCCTGTTGTCGAAACAAGTGGCCCGACGACTTTTCCCGCGAAGATCCCCGCCTCCTGACGGCTGCGACGGACTGCTGCCCTGACTGTAGACCTGTTTTGGCGCCTGGCGTAGACCTTGGTACAGCGAGACGATTGACGGGCCTTCCTGGTGACGCCATCGATCTTTGAGTCAAGTATTTGTGGGTCGCTCCCAGAGTCCTTAGTTGTGGGTGCTTAATTGTTGCATGGTTTCATTGCATTTGTGGTTCTTAGTACTTGGTTCTTTGTTGTGATATTTGACGTCTGCAGTCGCCAAAAACCGAGGGTTTTTGCTCTTTGCAGGGACATTGTTAATCCTATAACCCTTGACGTTTGTGAAACTCAGTTAGTGTGCAAGATGCCTGGCCGTAGTACTTTGTTCAGTTGTTTTAGACGTTGTGGTGCGGATTCCCGACTGGAGGACTCGTGTCCGATACCTCCGGTTGGAACTCCGACGTATGAGCTGTACAGTAAACACGGTTTAGGTCCAATTACATTCAATGAGTGTTGGGTTTGCTATACTAAAAAAGACGGTGTCCTTAGTTGGCCACCTCATGGTAGTTTTGAGAACCCGATTTTAGACAATCTTGAAGCCAAATTGTTTCAGAGAAAATCAAGGCCGGCCATGTTTGATTCCTTTCGGTTGTGGCGTAAAGAAGCCAAACAGAGAGAAATCAAACAGATTAAGCGTAATAAGAGAGAAGGAGTTGTTACCACGGTAAGAAACACAGAGCAGTTCCAGCGAGATAAGGAGGAAAAGGAAAAGGAAGTTTTCGATAGATTGCAGCATATGTCTGTAGATAAGTGTTACCCCGCTTTACCGACGGGTACGGATAAGAAGGAGGAATCGGTAGAGGACCCCTTGTTGTCCTATCTTTTGAAGTCACCACCTCCGTACGCACAGGGTACTGTAGTTCCTGTGGTTCCTCCTGCCCCTGTTCCTCCACCTGCTCCTGTTCCACAACCTGTCCCTGTTCTTCAACCCGTTCCTGCTCCTCATCCTGCTTCCGTCCCTACTGCTCCTCCGCTTGTACTTCCTCATACTCCTGCTCCCGCTGCTCCTGCTGTTCTGGTTACTTCTGCTGTCTCTTCTGTTCCTGGTACTTCTCTTGTTACCCCGTTGTGTTACTCTTCTTCCCCATCTGTTTGACGTCGTACCCCTTCTGTTGCTGCTAACTTTTTTAATTCTCTTGGACCTATTCTTGAGTCCGCTGGTTCGGACGGTCCTCAAAGACGAAGTCAGCTTCCCGGTAGTCAGGAACGTGACACACTGTATAATATGGCGATGGGTTGGATGAAATACCCCCTTAGAAATCCTCCACGTGTGGTGTTAGATACGTTTTGTCAATTCAACATACCGACACAAAGGTTCGTTTTTGAAGAAATGTGTAAGGTTCTACGTGACCAAATATCGGCTGATGCATCTGACGATGTCATGACTGCTTTGACTGATCTTCAGCTTCAGTTTGCGAGCGGAATGTTGGTGGGCACCAATGTTCGACGTGCTGTCGAGCAGTTGTTGTCTTTTCGTCCTTCTATAATGCCTCGGGCATTGTTTTTAGAAGACATTGAGGGACTGCTTGCAGCGCCTGGTCAGTACCCCATGCGCGAAGTTCCACCAGTGTGGATGCCAGGTGATGCTACTCAAAATCCTGCAGTCTTGCCGCACTTTCAGAGAGTGTGGATACACCTCCCGTGGAAACGATCGGAAGTTTTGCAGGTAAAATAATCTTTGCCTGACCCTCGCAAAAATCCTGCAGGGTATTATAAAGAATTATCGCAGCTTGTGGATGCTACGATAATGAATCTTGCTGATATTGATATGTTGTTTGGCAATGTCGTGCCGCAACCGGTATGGGCAAAGATTCGTCAGGAAGACCATGCGGCGGAATTAGGCGGTGATTGGAATGCATTGGGGGCTGCTGATGCATTGCAAGTCGGTGGGGCCAAGCCCGATTAGCTAATTACGGCTTTGCCCCAGAGAATTATCGCTCTGATGAAAACACTTATGCCAGCTATGAAGGTGAATTGGGACAAACTGTCCGCTTGCAAACAAAAGAAGGATGAGAGTGTCTATGATTTCTTTACGAGATTTGAGGAGGCATTCATTGATCATAGTGGTCAGGATATGGGTACTGAGGGAGGTCAGCGATTGTTTGTGGATAAGTTTGTCTCAAATTTGTTGCCGGACTTGAGCAACAAATTGCGAAATTCAGAAAGTGCGTGAGCTGTTTCCACTTCTGCTCAAATATTGGCCACGGCCCAATACTATGAGAATAGAGAGAAAGAGGAGAATGATCGTGCCGATAAGAAGACGAAAGAACTCAAAACTAAAGTGTTGTTGCAGCAAGCGTATCCTCCACGTTCGAATCAGAATGATTCGCAACAACGGAATCGATCGCAGTCTCAGTCGAATAGGTCACAATCACGAAATGATTCCTCTTCACAGAGATCTTCGTTAGGGTACAATCAGTGTGCCTATTGTAGAGGAGAGGGTCATTTGAAATTCGATTGTCCAGTTTTGCGTGATCGCAATAGTGGTAATTCATCTAGAGGAGGTCGTGGTGGTCCTCAACAGACATCACGTGGTAGAGGTCGCGGTGCTCAAAACGATCGTTCCAACAATACTTCTGACTCTAATAATTGGTTCGATCAGCACGGATCGTCGCAAGGGCGATCTGCTCAGTACAATGTGGACGATTATTACGTCGATCAGGATGCTGACGACGGTAATTACTAGGACAGCCATAGACAAGGAGAGGGAGTAGTATCAGTTCCGGTTGATCAGAGAGGGCCTTACGTCGCAGTTGCCACCTCGGGCGTCGTTGAGCCTTTTCTGTTGGACACTGGTGCAGCGAAAAGTTCCATCATACATTCGAAACTCCCTGGCGCAACTTTGTCTGGCTTAACAAATGTTTCCGTTGGAATCTCTGGCGACCCTGTTAGCAATCCGGTTTCGTGCCCTTTGCCTCTTACAATTGGGCCTCGTGAACTAAAAGCTCCGTTGATTTTGACTACTGGTTGTGGTGAAAATCTTTTGGGCCTGGATTTGCTAAAACGTCTGTATGCGACTTTGTATTGTTCTCCTGCGGGAGTAAAGCTTACGTTGGGTGAGAGAGTTGTCTCTCCTATGTACTTATCTATCGATAAGCTTCCACCGGAATTAAGTTCTCTTCCTGCATCTTTGTGGGCAACAGGTCCCAATGACGTGGGCCTGCTTGACATCTCCCCTTATGTTGTTCACTTGAAATCTAATGTGCGATTGCCACGTATTCCCCAGTATCGTATCTCCCTTGATGGTGAACGAGCGTTGTTAGCAATCATCTACGATTTGATTGAGAAAGATGTTATCGAGGAGACTCGGGGAAACGTGTGCAATAGCCCTGTACTGCCCATTTTGAAGCGCACTGATCCATCAAAACCCCCTGTTTATCGTTTTGTTATCGATTTACGGGAGGTGAATAAAATTGTGATTCCTCAGTTCCCTGTGGTGCCTGACATTACGGCTCTACTGACTCTGATTCCAGCCTCTGCATCTTGGTTCTCAGTGATCGATCGGAAGAATGCTTTCTTCAGCATTCCGATTGCTGAGGAAAGTAGAGACCTTTTCGGTTTCTCTCTTGGTGGCCGCAGCTTCAGGTTTAAACGCGCTCCTCAGGGCTACTGTGAGAGTCCATCGATATACAGCCAAGCCTTGAAGGGCCAACTTGATGCGTTTGTGTTGCCGGCCGGTGCGGCCTTGATCCAATATGTCGACGACTTATTGGTGGCTGCAGATACTCAGGACATTTGCAAACTTGCCACGGTGTCGTTGTTGCAGCATCTCTGTGACTTACATCACAAGGTGTCACCTTCTAAACTGCAATATTGTTGTCAAGAAGTAACCTATCTAGGTCACTTATTGTCAAAGGAGGGAAGAAGGTTGACCCCAGAGAGAATTGCAGCGATTGCTCGAATGACTGTGCCAACAACTCAGAGAGATGTGCGTGCCTTTTTAGGTATCACGTCATACTGCAGGCAATGGATTCCAAATTTTTCATTGCTTGCGAAACCATTGATGGCTCTTACGTGCAAGGATGTTCCAACTCCTTTACCATGGATGGAAGAATGTCAGAAAAGTTTTTCTGAACTGCGTGATGCGTTGTGTTCGGCTCCTGTGTTAGGGACTCCTGACTACAGTAAGCCGTTTACACTATACGTTCATGAGAGGGAAGGTTGTGCGTTGAGTGTTTTGACGCAACAATTCGGCGGTAAGCAACGTCCATGTGCATATTTTTCCTCGACCTTGGACCCAGTAGCTAGAGCATTGCCGAGTTGTTTGAGAGCAACAGCGGCAGCTGCGGTGTCCATCCGACAATCTGCAGGATTGGTCATGGATAATATGCTTACGGTGATGGTTCCGCATGCAGTTGACACTCTCTTGAATCGTACGAAAACTCAGCACTTGACGAGTGCAAGGTTGTCTGGTTATGAGTTGACGCTTTTGGCAAGTCACATTCAAATAAAACGTTGCAACGTCCTGAACCCGGCGACTTTGTTGCCAATCAGTATGGAATCAGACGAAGTAGCACCTCATGACTGCTACTTACGAACGGAGGAGGAAACAAAAGGTCGTGTGGACCTGAAAAATACTCCATTGGAAGATCCCGATGGGACCTTGTATGTGGATGGGTCGTGTTTTAAGTTGCCGAATGGCGATGTAGCGACTGCGTATGCTGTGGTGACATTGAATACTGTTGTGGAAACTGCAAGATTGAATCAGAATTCTGCTCAGGCGGCAGAACTGATTGCTTTGACTAGAGCGTGTGTGTTGTCGAAATGGAAACGGGTGAATGTGTTTACTGACAGCCAATACGCATTTGGCGTGGCCCATAGCTTTGGACGTTTGTGGAGAGAGAGAGGTTTTATGACATCGCATGGTACGAAGATTCAGCACGGGCAGCTCGTGAATGATCTTTTGGATGCACTTACATTGCCCAAGCAGGTGGCGATTATTAAATGTAGTGCACACCGTAAGGTGACGGATGATGTTGGTCGTGGCAATGCGTTTGCGGATGAAATTGCTAAGGAGACTGCCCGGAATCTCAGTACTAGAATGTATGTGACGAGTTCGGTTAGGTGGCCTACAGAGACTGGTATGTGTGAGGACACTATCGAGAGTGTGAAAGCGATTCAGAACGAGGCCACTGAGTCAGAAAAGATGAAGTGGAAAGAGAGTACGGGAAAGTTGGATGCGAATGGCTGTTGGATTGATTTGTCGGAGAATAAGAGGTGGATGTTGCCGGATGCGTATGTACTAGCTGTTGTGACGATGGTACACGGCTTGGCACATATTAGTGCGAAAGGTATCTGTAAGTTGTTGTCCCCTGTATGGAAGAATGATGGTATTACAAAGTGTGCTGAGAGATTGGTTAAGAATTGTATGATATGTATGATGTACAATCCTGGAAAGGGAACCCCTACACCTCCTGGCCATTTTGCTCCCCCTTCATGTCCCTTTGAAGTGATTCAGCTAGACTTCATCCATATGGAGCGATGCAATAACCTGAAATATGTTTTAGTTGTGGTTTGCGCGTTCTCCCGATGGATCGAAGCCTACCCTCTCAAAGATAACACTGCTCTGTCCACTGCGAAAATCCTACTGAAGGAATACTTTCCTCGGTATGGAATGCCACGAATTGTATGGTCTGATAACGGAAGTGAGTTTGTGGGGAGTGTGATGAAGAGTGTGTGTAAGGGCCTTGGAATCACACAGAAATTCCACAGCGCCAATCATCCCCAGTCAGCAGGTTTGGTTGAAGGGTATAATGGCACCCTTAAATTGAAGTTGGCGAAGATTCAAGCTACGACTGGTCTCTTGTGGCCTGACGCTTTGCCTCTAGCCCTTCTGTCCACTAGGGCGACTGTACACTCCCGAGTAGGGCTTAGTCCCTACGAGATTGTGTTCGGCCGCCCTGCAAATGTTTGGGGGGTCCCTAGACCGAGTGTGTATTCTGATCTTGAGTACCCAATGTTGATCGATTATCTGCATGATCTGACTGCTAAACTGAGGTTAATTTACCAACAGGTCTTTGAAGCACTGCCGACGCAGACGGAGGGTCCAGGCCACCAGCTCCAGCCTGGAGACTGGGTGGTAACGCGAAACTTCGGACGGAAGCGCAACCTTGAGCCCCGCTTCACTGGACCCTATCAAGTGCTTCTTGCCACGAGGACTGCTGTTCGTTTGGAAGGACAGAAAAACTGGGTGCACGCCACCCATACTAAAAAGGTACCTATACCTTTACCGGCAGACTCGTGGGTGAGGAAGGGCATTGCCTCGTCCGAAACAGAAACCGTGCAGACCTTCGTCCCTTTTAGCGACGCTCAGCCTGTTGGAGAGCCCTCAGTGCAGCAGAACGACATTGTTGAACATTTGTCTTCGAAAAACTCAAGATCTGAACAATTGACTGATCAGCAGAACTCTGTCCCACCATCGGATCAGTTGTTTGACGAACAGACGCGTCCTGGGAGAAGCCGCTATTTTCTGCGGTCCAATACCAAAGACTAATAAAAGCTTTGCTTTCCCCCTTGACATTCACGTTACCCCATTGACACCATTCAGTCTGAGCACACTCGTATAATTGTGGTTTTTGTAATATTGTGAGTTTGATTCCATATATGTGTTTTGCTTCCACAGCTAGGAGATTTTGTATATATTTGTAAATAAAAAAATACCTTACATCCGGGTGGACCGTAGGGCCACGCGGGTACTTCCTTCTGGTTAGTAGGTCTTGACACTAGGTCGAAGGCCGTTGGTTCCTGGGAACTCCTGGGGATTGACTACTGCTACACAGAACGAAGTGCGTCAAAAACGTTGCGGACGGTTTTAGAGGATGCCATTCTCTAAGCTGGTGGATTTGGAAAAAGCTCAGGCCCAAAGATTCAAGTTGCAGCAAATTACTCGTACAAAATGCTTCATGTTTCAGGTGTTCCTTCTGTTCTTAACTGTTTCTTCGCTATTGGTGGGTGGGGTGTATTACCTGATACAGATGTTCTTGCCTTCTGCCTCACCTACCCCTTCTTCTGAACCTAAACCTACATCCACTGTTTCTCCTCATTCCTTCCACATCCTACCCCAACACGAGCAGGTCAGACGTGCAGAATTTATGAATAATTCCTTTGTTCAGCTCCTTCATCAGCATCAGTTGGTGGTTAACACTACCAATTGTTGGGTGTGTGGGTTAATGCCACATACCACCGATAAGGGAATTCCGTACTTGGTCCTTCCTTATAGTTCCCAGGGTTCAGCTCGAGCATTCCAAACAATGTTTCGAAGTGCACTAGATTCCTACCCCAATCGAGAGCCACGTCCTCCGCACTTTGGTCCCGGTCCGTACCACAAGCCTTTGGCCATAGCGATTGCTGATTTAGATAGGGATATCTATGAGCCATCGCTCATCCAAGAGGAAGAGGTGCGAGCCTATAGGGATCTGAGTGAGGCTGAGTATAGTGCGCTCGTGGGTGAAAGACAGCTTAAAAGCTCGTCTCCAATATGGATCGTACCCCACCTTGGTAATTTCTGTCTAAAAGGTCGTGGCCGAAGCCCGAGAGCTCATCTTGGAGAGAGTGCTTGCTCCGAGACGTATGTCTTACCAATGCTCTCTTCCCCTGTGTTTCTGACTGCCAAAGGTACGTACTTTGTCTGTTATGATCGTGCATATACATGGTTGCGCCTTGATTTTGCGGGCACATGTTATATTGCAAACTTGTTGCCGCCGACTTTTACAGTCGCCTCCGATTACCACAAGACCCGAATTGTGAGGGGCGTGATTAGCGAAGAGGACACTGCCGGTCAAGAGGCAGGAGACTTTTTCAAGGGTTTCTTTCCGTTTTGGGGACCTATGGTCAATAGTAGGAACCTGAGACAGTTGACCCGAGTGGTGGAATCGACAGCTAATATCACTGCCAGTGCCCTTGGTAATATCACAGCAGAGCTTCAGGCGGATAGGCTTATGACGTTACAAAACCGTATGGTTTTAGACGTTGTCTTAGCAGATCGAGGTGGAGTATGTAAGGTGATCCATTCGAGCTGCTGTATTTTCATTCCAGACAACGCTCCGACTGTCTATCAAGCCATCTCAAAGTTGCATAAGATCTCTGAGTCCATACACGTGGACGTAGGGGATTGGACGCTACTTGGGTGGTTTTGGGGCCTAATGTCGACTTGGGGTTGGAAAATTCTGATGATCATCGGGGCTGTTGTAGCATTCCTGTTCACGTGTTGTCTTTGTGTGCAGTGTGGTCCTGCCTTATGTGGCCTCTGTGCTACGACGTGTATAAGACAGCCGCCTGTTACCAAAGGAACTCTGATGGATAGAATTATGTTACAGCAACATCTAGATGGTCTGATGAATATCGAATACGATTCCGACTAGTGCTTGCCTACATGAGGGCAAAAGGAGCGTCTGAGGTTTCGTGACGATCGTAAGTGGTGTTTTCGACTCGCACGAATATGGTCGAGTCTGGTATCTATGAACCGCAAATGACGAGTTTAGTGGGTGTACGTGTTTTCGCTGTGCTAGCCTAAACCGTTCGTTTGTTTCGTGGGTTTCTTCATCCGAGCCCACGGGTTCCATCTTAGATGCGGCATCCATTTTGTCTCTTGCCCTCAAGTAGCCAGCGAACGGACGCTGTCCGCTTCGCGACCCTGGGATTCCCAAACTCTTGCGGAAGACACGTTTCCTTTGAAAGTGTCTTTATGATGAGGGAGATGCCCTGCTCTGCAGTCTAAGCGCTAAGCACCTACCCGGGCGTCCACCCTCCCCGTAGCGCCTGGCTACATGTGGCAGCAAGAAGGCCTCATGGTTCAATGATGATCTTAAGAAGTCCAAGAAACTCTGCCGCTCCCTTGAAAAGACCTGGAAAAAAGACCCAACCACTAGCACCAAGGACGCCTTCAAAAACGCCACCCGCTCACACCACCAACTAATCCGAAAGGCCAAGAAAACAGCATTCAAGGATCGACTAGACAACAACGCCCACAACAGCAAGGAACTTTTCAACATCGTCAAGGAATTTACCAATCCCTCGGCCAACTCCAACGACATCACCCCCTCCCAAGCCCTCTGCGATTCCCTAGCCTCATTCTTCCACAACAAAATTGCAGACATCCACAACAGCTTCGACAACCAACCCGGAGACCAACCCACCCAACCATATGATGAACATTCTCCCCCCTTGAACACCCTTAACGACTGGAACCCAATCTCCACTGAGGACACCATCCGCCTGATGAACTCCATCCACTCAGGATCCCCCACAGACCCATGTCCTCACCACATCTTCAACAAAGCAGACTCCGTCATAGCACCGCACCTCCGAGACGTCATCAACTGCTCCTTCAACTCCGCCACCTTCCCGGAAAGCTGGAAACACGCTGAACTCACCGCCCTTCTGAAAAAACCCACAGCGGACCCCACCGAACTCAAAAATTACCGCCCAATATCACTCCTTCCTTTCCCGGCCAAAGTCATCGAGAAAGCTGTCAACAACAAGCTCGCCGCTTTCCTCGAAGCCAACAAATCCCTCGACTCCTCACAATCTGGCTTCCGAGCAAAACACAGCACTGAAACCGCCCTCATCGCAGCAACAGACGACATTCGAACTCTACTGGACAATGGAGACACAGTCGCCCTCATCCTCCTCGACCTCTCTGCAGCCTTCGACACAGTCTGCCACAGCACCCTCTTACAACGCCTCAGAAACATCGGAATACAAGGAAAAGCACTTGAATGGATCACCTCGTTCCTCACCGGAAGAACCCAGAGAGTCCGCCTTCCACCATTCAAGTCCGAGGCCACTGAAGTCATCTGTGGCGTACCACAAGGATCCTCACTCAGTCCCACCCTCTTCAACGTATACATGAGCCCCCTCGCGGCCATCGCACGCCAACACAACCTCAACATCATCTCTTACGCGGATGACACTCAACTGATCCTTTCTCTCACCAATGACCCCAGCACCGCCAAAACTAACCTACACGAAGGAATGAAAGAAGTTGCCGAATGGATGAAACACAGCCGTCTGAAACTGAACTCAGATAAAACAGAAGTCCTCATCTTAGGTACATCCCCCTCTGCATGGGACAACTCTTGGTGGCCGGAAGCCCTTGGAAAAGCACCCATCCCGACAGACCACGCACGGAACTTAGGCGTTATCCTGGATTCTTCACTTTCAATGAACAGACAAGTCAGCGCCGTATCCTCATCCTGCTTCAACATTCTTCGCATGCTCAAAAAAACATTTCGCTGGATCCCCACCGAAACCAGAAAAACAGTCACCCATGCTCTGGTCACGAGCCGACTGGACTACGGAAACACCCTCTACGCAGGTACTACCGCTAAACTCCAGAAGAAACTCCAACGAATCCAAAACGCCTCAGCCAGAATCATATTAGACATCCCGCGTAACGAACACATCTCTGGTCACCTGAAAGACCTCCACTGGCTACCCGTCAACAAGAGGATCACGTTCCGACTGCTAACCCACGCACACAAATCACTCTACGACATCGGACCAGAATGCCTCAACTCACGACTGTCCTTCTACACCCCCTCCCGCCAACTACGTTCTTCCAGCCAAGCCCTCGCCACTGTACCTCGCATCAACAAGACAACCATGGGAGGCAGATCCTTCTCATACCTGGCTGCTAAAACATGGAACTCACTCCCCACCTACCTTCGCCTTACCCAGAACCACCTAGCATTCAGAAAGCAACTTAAAACGTGGATATTTGACAAGTAATCCTCTTCCCCTCCCTAAGCGCCTTGAGACCCTCTGGGTATGTAGTGCGCTATATAAATTCTTTGACTTGACTTGACTTAGATAAATATTTCACCTCCGGCTCCGCTAGGTCATTATATTCATCAATGTATTCGCGTATGTTTGCCAGTACACCTTTCGAGGGTGCACGATCATATTGTGCTTCTAGGTCATGTAGCTTCATTTCCAGTAAATGCAGTCGACCGCGTATATCTCGTAGAATTCCCGCCGAAGTGTTGATGCAGGTGCCCCTTATTGTGACCTTAAATGCCTCCCAGAGAATCTCTCGACTGTCCACCGACCCCGCATTCGTCTCGAAATAGTGCATTATCCCGGTTCTAAGTGTCTCAGCATATGTCGGGTCTAAGAGTGCCTCCGCTCTGAACCGCCACGTAAAAGGCTTCCGGGGTTGAGGGGAATGGTTAGTGTGAGTAGCACTGGATTGTGGTCCGATAATGTTCTAGGGAGATTGCGAACATCTGTGACCCATTCATTTACACTGTCACTCAACAGCCAGTAGTCTAATCTCGACCAGCTGTTTGTCGCCACCGTGATATGTGAGCCCGCCAGTGCCTCCACATGTCTATACCTCCAGGTGCCCACCAACCCAAATTCCAGCATTCTGTTCCTGACACAGTCAGCAATCCTGACCATCCTGGCCCCCTGTGGATTCGATTTATCTTTAGTGGGATCTAGGTGTGTGTTGAGGTCTCCCCTCCCCAAATGATTGCTGTGTCAGGCCAATTACGCAGTGTCCTAAACACAATACACATGATGCATGAAAACACATTCAGCGGTGTAGTAAAGGGAAACACATGATGCCTATAAACATTCAGAGGTGTTAAGAACAAGGCACATGATGCTTCACAAACACATTCAGAGGTGCAGCACTAGGAGACACATGACGCCTAAAACATTCAGAGGTGCAGCGCAGGGAAAAGGAAGACACATGATGCCTAAAAATATTCAGAGGTGCCAGAACAATACCATAGCGCAAAAACACACAGTAGGCAATTACCATCCTAAACATAGCAGGTAACCACATTGCGCAAAACTTACATAAGCCACCCTCTGTGGCAGACCCTAGGCCAACTGGCCTTGTTGGGGCTCAGACGCCCTGTGTCCAAATGTCAGGGCGCGCTGCCAAGCAGCGCCAGTCCAAGCACAAGCCTAAACGTAGCAGGAGCCCACTACTTGCTGGGCACCTGGGCAATCCCAAGACCTAAACGGTGCAGCTGCCCACTAATTGCTGGGCAGCTGGGAATCATCAAAGAAACTGCGACAGGGTCCTCACTGACCCTTGGAGGCAAACTGCACCCACTGTGGGAGCCACACAGGCTCTAAAAACACATTCCTCGCAGGCAGGAGGGGGCGGGCACCGGCAATGTGCCCCGACGCCCCCTCTATCTAATATGGCCCTCGAGCCTCGCTGGGCTCGTAAATCATGTATGCCCCCTAGAGCCTCCGTGGCTCTAAACACAAAAAATGGCCCTCGGAGCCTCGCTGGGCTCGTAAATCAGATATGCCCCCTCTGAGCCTCGTGGGCTCGGTCTCACTGAAAATACGGACCGGAGCCTCTCAGGGCTCTACACACGTTGGGGCGACCCACTGCCAACCGGGGCCGCCCTTGAAGCCCTCGTGGCTTCCCACTGATCATGAGCGCGAGCTCGCGCTACCGGGGGGGGGGGGGGGGGCGGACACCGACAATGTGTCCCGGCGCCCCTCCCTTTTCTCTGCCCCACTCACCGGTTTACTGGCGAGCGGCGGCTCTCCTCACTCGGGGCTCCCTCAGCACATGGGAGCCCCAGCAGCCGGCCACGCTCCTTCTCTCGGGGCTCCCTCTCGGTCACGGGAGCCCCGCAACGGCCGCCATCTTCTTCCTCTCTCCGGGCGCTGGCCAATCCCAGCGCGGCTAGTCGGTGCGCACTGCACCAACCACAGCGCGGTCTTCAGGGCGAGCCTCCCGCGGCCCGCCCATCACAGCGCGGCATTGGCTGAGGGGGGCTCGTCGCTCTGAACAATCAGGGCTCCGCTCCTTCGGTTCTCGGCGATTTCAAGCCCCAGGCAGCGGCGGTGAATGGGAATCAAATGCCGGGTGGGCTCCGGCTCCAAATAATTAAATAAAAATGGAGTGGCACCCGTAAATTAATTAAATAAACAAAAATAAAAGCGCTACCAAGCACTAGAGGACCAACAAGGTCCCAGTGGAAATGAAAGCGCTCCCAGGCGCTTAGTGCAGGGATAAAGCGCTCCCAGTGCTAAAGGCAACAATAAAGCAAATAAAAAGTCCTTCAGCAGTCCAGGACCTCAGCAGTCCAGGAGTAAGAGAGGGAGCAGCATAGGCCCCAGCAGGAAAAGTCCATCAGGTGTCCAGGGGCTGGGCAGGGTCCAGGGATTCCCCTGAGCCCAAGCAGCAGCACGCCCCTGGCAGATTCAAGTTAGAAACAAGAACAAATTGGAAGGGGACACAGCCCCTTCTTATACAGGGAAAAGTCTTTGAAGTCTTTGTGCAGGCAGTGTGAGAACCAGCTAGAACTGGTTATAGGGAAGTCCCTTCAGTATCAGGGACAGGGGTGGCAGTCGCCCAGTGGGGGGGTGGAGCCAGCATTGTGATGAGGCAGGCACAGCCCTTCACTATCAGGTGCCATCTCCTCCCACTTCCCTGGCAGCAGATGCTGCCTTTCATCCATGGGCTGACTCAGACAACCTCCTGGGCTCTCCAGCCCCTGTCACCCTCAAACCAGACAGTCAATCCACAAGCAGGCCCAGGCACTCCTGGACCAGGCTCACCAGCCAATCACACGCCAGACACAAATTACACAAATATACTAACTTCTAAAAGTGGCACTTCTAGACTAGACACAATCATGCCGCATATACCATTAAGCAGCATTCAATCTCACGAGTTCTCTCATATCAAACTCGCCCCTGCACTCCCCACATACCATGGGCATACATATTCCCCATTCATTCCTATGGGAGGGCAGGTCACTCACCACACATACACAGAGAGCTCAAGCACTTTACACTGTACCACAGTGAAAAAGTGCGCAGAGGCCTAAAATCACCAACACCAGGTTCCAGAAACAGGCTAGGAAAAAGCAAAAAGTCTTGGGGTGAACCTGCCTAAAGGGCTGGGTCCAACAGGCGCTCAATTGGAAATGTGGCCTGGGGGGGACGGCTCCCACATTAGTCCTCCACAGGACGCCAGCATAGAAGGCAGGTGTCCCCCCTGCAGCACAGCGCTATCCAATAAGAAGGAAGGCAGGGGAGAGAGCTAGGTCAGTGTCTCAAGCCGCTAAATCTTCAGCTCGGCGCTCCACAGCAGCGTGGCCCGCGCGCACCCTCAGCGCCGGGGGCTCGTGTAAACAGCAGTCCGGGTCTTCTGCCTGCCGTCCCCGGTCTGTACCGCAGTCTCACAGCCGCCGCCCCCGCTCCCTTCGGTACCTGCAGTGTAGTTGCGCAAGGCACCACGCAGAACGTCGACCATCTCCCCCTCACGCGATCCGCCGATCGCAACGCCTCACATCACTGGAGAGTCGTCTCCTTCATCCTCACGCCACCATTAATCTGGAGCTGCGGGCGGACATGCAATATCGCGGCCGCTGCTCTCGGGCTTCAATGCAGCACGCCGCGGGCGGTGTCTAGTGTCCCCAGCAGTTAATGCAGTGATTTTTCGGGGTGATGTCGCCAGTTGGCAGGGTTAGGGAAAGGATTTTAAAGGATTTTCCATCGATGGCTGGCCGAGCTCCAAGCCACGCCCCCCTGCTCAAGGTAAAACTATTCCTAGAGAACAAGAAATTAATTTTTGAACATGGACTGAGAAATACTATTTGGCCCGGTCGCCTATTAATAGAAGTATTGATATGACATGTTAATAAAATGGTCTCAACTTTTATTCTGTATTTAAGAGCCATTTTAGAAAAGTAAATGACTTGAATATTCTAGCTGGCATAATTGTTTGATGACTTTATGCTTAGATATTTTTCACTGAAGTACACTGCATACTGTAGAAATGCTAAACATACTTTTCAGAATGCCCAGTTCAGATGCACTTATGTATTTTGGGGTGGGATTGTAAACACTAGCTTTAGATATGTTCAATGCCTACATGGTTAGCTTATTGAACTTAAAATTGTGGAGTGGGTGTTGTAAATGAATCTAGGACCCTGATATAAAAATCCAGATTCATGCCCTTCTATAGGTCTATTTTATCATATCCTTATAAAGACATACAAATCATTACCATATTTGGCCCAAACCATGAAGCTCAAATACGATACTTTCACTAAGCTCCAAGAATAATAACGTTTTCTTGGAAAAACCCGCCTTCAGCAGCCCGGGACTTCCCCCTGCTTGAATATTAAGTTGTCCTAGAACTCTCGGCATTTTCCAAGAATTGAGCCTTTGAGTGACGTTATTAAGTCCAAACATGCGTCAACCTCTGCACCTTCAAAGTATAAATATGATTTGCCCAATCAGACACACAGTGGTTTGGAGCAGATTGACTATCTACTTGCCCGACGCCCTGCAGCAGCAAGTACCAAGGAAAGCCGACCCTCCAGTAGACACACTGCGAGACTCTGCCATTTCTCCTTGCCGAGAAATCCAGTTCCAGTGTTTCCGGTTTACCCTTGCGGGTATCTGGGAAATCGAGTCCCGAGAACGCGATACAAGACGTCCTTCATTCTGAAACCAAAGGTACGGAGCTGATTAGCTCTCTTAGAGAATTCTTGGAATTAGATTCCTGGCATACAAAAACCCTAGACTTAAACTCCTCCTCTTATACTCCCTCCGTCATACCAGACTTAGGTTAGGTACACCGGGGTAGGCGCATTTCAGAAGCACCAGTTGAGTACTTTTAGTCATCCTTTATTACTGTATGCATTTTATACCTTTTATGCACTTTATGGCTTAACACCCATATCGTGCTCTTACAGTACTATTTTATAATACTGTTCGTATTATATGCATTGTACTTCATAGTAAGCTTTACTATTATAGCAGTTCATTTTCAATGCTTGAGAAAGAAGACTGTTCAATAAATAACCTCTTTTATTGAAAACGCCAGTCTCTCTAATTTCTCAGCCGCTCGGGTGAAACGAAGCATGCACGATTGACTGAGTGAAGTAGCTATCTATTGTTTCCGCGACTCTAGAGATTGCTTTTCTTAATAATAGGAAGGAATATGCTACTTACCAGTATGCATCTGTTCTTGGCATAGAGGGCTGCAGAGTGGTACATTATGAATAGATCGCCATCTGGTGTTGGGCTCGGATGATTGCACTTTGTTTTTCTCTTGGAGAGTCTTTTGTATCTTGGTGACTCCTCCCTTGGTTGGTAGTGCGCATGGGCATCGGCTCCATCCTTAGATTGTTTTGCCATAGTAGGGTTAGATGGAGTAGTATAGTAGAATACAGATATGAATGCCCATGTAAGTGTATCTAATTAAGATAATGTTGGAACAGACACAGGTTTCCGGGGAGGCTGGGAGGGCATGTACCACTCTGCAGCCCTCTATGCCAAGAACAGATGCATACTGGTAAGTAGCATATTCCGTTCGAGGCATATGGGCTGCAGATGGTACATTATGAATAGACTATACAGCAGTTCTCTCCCTAGCGGTGGTCGCCCGTGTCTGTTGCAACTGTCTGAAACAATGTTTTTAATACTGCTTGTCCCACTCTAGCTTGTTGTGTTGTGTGCACATCTACACAATAGTGTTTTGTGAAGGTGTGCGGTGTAACCCAGGTAGCTGCTTTGCATATGTCATCTAGTGGAATGTTTCCCAGAAATGCCATAGATGCTCCTAGTTTACGTGTAGAGTGAGCTCTAGGAGGAACAGTTAATGTTCTCTTTGCCTTTAAGTAGCATATTTGAATGCATTTTACAATCGATCTGGCAATGCCCGCCTTGGAGATGGGATTGCCCTTATGTGTAGGAGAAAACGCAACAAATAGCTGTTTTGTCTTTCTGAAAGTTTGTGTTCTTTCTATATAGTACAATATGGCCCTTCTAACATCCAATGTATGTAGGGCTCTTTCTGCTACTGTTTGTGGTTTTGGAAAGAAAACCGGTAATTCCACTGACTGATTGATGTGGAATGCTGAAATTACCTTTGGTAAGAATTTTGGGTTTGTTCTAAGAACCACTTTATTTTGGTGTAGCTGCATCAATGGTTCTTGAATCGTAAAAGCCTGCAGTTCACTTACTCTTCTAAGTGACGTGATAGCTATGAGGAAGGCCACTTTCCATGTGAGGAATTGTATTTCACACCTATGCATAGGTTCAAAGGGTGGCCCCATTAGTCTGGTAAGCACTATGTTAAGATTCCAGACTGGGGAAGGTGGTCTTCTTGGTGGAATGACTCTTTTGAGTCCTTCCATGAAAGCTTTAATTGCTGGTACTTTAAACAGTGAAAGATGTTGCCTGTTTTGTAGGTACGCCGCTATGGCTGCGAGATGAACTCTGATAGAGGTATATGCTAAGTTACATTGCTGTAAGTGTAGTAAGTAGCAAATGATTTGTTTAGTGGATGCGTCCAGAGGGTTGATATGCTTACTGTTACAGTGTATAGCAAACCTCTTCCATTTTGCTGCATAGCATGCTCTGGTGGTAGGACGTCTTGCTTGTTTAATGATTTCCATGCATTCTGGTGGTAAATCTAAATACCCAAACTCTATGACCTCAGGAGCCAGATCGCTAGGTTCAGTTGTTTGGGATCTGGGTGCATTATCTCTCCATGGTTCTGTGTAAGATGCATGGGTAATAATTTTAGCTTTTGATGTGGTACTTGCGAGAGTTGTAGCAGCGTGGTGAACCACGGCTGTCTTGCCCACGTGGGTGCCACTAGTATCATTGTCATTGAGTGTTGCTGCAGTTTCCGAACCAGTAACGGAATTAGTGGTAGAGGCGGGAACGCGTAAGCAAATTTGTTGGACCAATTTATCCACAGTGCATTGCCCTGGGACCGTTGGTGTGGGTACCTGGATGCGAAGTGTTTGCATTTTGCGTTTTGATGATTGGCAAACAGATCTATCTCTGGTTGCCCCCATTTTTGGAAGAATGGCTGCAGTATTTGGTCGTGCAGCTCCCATTCGTGTACTTGTTCTGACTGTCTGCTTAGGATGTCTGCTATCTGATTTTGGACTCCTGGTAGGTGTTCTGCTAACAGGTAGATCTTTTGAGGAATGGCCCATCTCCATATGTCCTGTGCTAGTTTGGACAGTTGGAGAGAGTGTGTCCCCCCCTGTTTTTGAATATAATACATTGCAGTCATGTTGTCTGTTCTGATCAGGACTGCTTTGCCTGTTATTTGCATTTGGAAAGCTTTTAGTGCTAGAAATACTGCTAATAGTTTTAGGTAGTTGATGTGCAGTTTCTTTTGTTGCACACTCCACTTCCCCTGCACTGTGTATCTGTCCATATGCGCTCCCCATCCGGAGAGCGATGCGTCCGCTGTTATTATCACTTGTGGGATCGGCTCTAGGAACGACCGTCCCTTGGAAATGTTTTCCGTGTTCCACCACTTCAGAGAGCGATGCGTCCGGTCGTTTACCAACACCAGATCTGTAATCTGACCTTGAGCCTGATTCCACTGTGTCGCTAGGCACTCTTGTAGTGGGCGCATTTGTAGCCTGGCATGTGGTATTAGCAGTATGCAGGAGGACATCATGCCTAATAGTTGCATAAACACTCGTGCTGGTAGTGAGTGTTGTGGTTGAAATCTTTGTATTAACCCAACCATTGTCTGTATCCTGATTGGGTTGGGGTATGCTATTGCCTTTTCTGTGTCTATCGTAGCCCCCAGGTATTGCTGAATCTGGTTTGGTTGCAGGTGTGATTTCTTGTAGTTCACCGTGAACCCTAGGTGGTGCAGCAATTGAATTGTCTTCTGTGTGTTGTGAAGACATTCCTCTTTTGACTTGGCCTTTATTAGCCAGTCGTCCAAGTATGGGAAGACATGTATTTGTTGTCTTCTTAGGTGTGCTGCCACCACAGCTAGGCATTTTGTGAACACTCTCGGTGCTGTTGTGACACCGAACGGAAGGACTTTGAACTGATAGTGTTGTCCTTCTAAAACAAACCTTAGGTATTTTCTGTGGGCTTTGTGAATTGGGATATGAAAGTAAGCGTCTTTTAGATCCAGTGTAGAAAGAAAGTCCCCTTTCTTCAGTAAAGGGAGTACTTTTTGGAGCGTGACCATATGGAAATGCTCCGAATTTATGTAAGCATTGAGAGGTCTAATATTGGTCTTAGGGACCCGTCTTTTTTGGGGATTAGGAAGTATAGAGAGTATACTCCTGTTCCCTGTTGATCTTTTGGGACCTTCTCTATTGCATGCTTTTGTAGAAGTGCTAGTACTTCTTCCCTTAATAATGTCAAATGATCTTGACTCATTGGACGCTGTTTGGGGGGGATGTTTGGTGGGGTAGCTGTGAGTTCCAGGCAATAACCATGTTGGATAATTTGTCTCACCCACTTGTCTGATGTGATGTTTTCCCAGACAGGTAGGAACTATGCTAGACGTCCCCCGACCAGTGTTATGTGGTCTGGGGGGAGTTCTATGAAGTCACTGTTTTGGGGTTGAGGCGTTGCGGTTGTTATTATTTCCGCGGCCTCTACCCTTGTTGTTGTTACCTATGTAACTTCCTCTTGAATTACCTCTGGGTGATGTTGGTGTGAAAGAGGTGGATTGCTGGTTTGTTCCTGTATTCTTTGAGCCCCCTCTATAGGTGGATCTACGAAAGGAACCTCTTTGTGTTGGCGGTTGCAATGCTCCCATTGACTTAGCCGTTTCTGTATCCTTTTTCATTTTCTCTAAGGTCTCATCTGTGCTTGAGCCAAACAGTGTTTTTTGATCAAATGGTTTGTTCAGTAGTGCCGTTTGTACTTCTTGTTTGAATCCTGAGATTCTAAGCCATGCATGTCTCCTCAACATTACACTGGTGTTTATGGACCTTGCTGCAGTGTCTGCCGCGTCTAGGGCGCACTTAATGGAAGTATTAGTTATTATTTTACCTTCCTGTATTAACTGATCTGCCTTTTTCTGATGTTCTTTGGGGAGATGTGTGATGAGTTTTTCTAATTCATCATAATGTGCCCTGTCATAACGTGCGAGTAGTGCTTGTGTATTGGCTATACGCCAGCTATTTGCCGCCTGTGATGCTACTCTCTTGCCTGATGCATCTATTAATTTTGACTCTTTATCAGGTGGAGGAGTCTCTCCTGTAGATAATGAGTTTGCTCTTTTACGAGCGTTTGAGACCACCAGCGAGTCTAGGGGTACATGCCCTTTAATAAATATTGGATCCTTTGGAGCCGCCTTATATTTTTTATCAATTCTTGGGTTTAACACCCTAGCCCTCACTGGGTCTTTGAATATTTCTTCTGTGTGAGTGAGAAGACCCTTCAACATAGGTAGAGTACCTGATGTTCTTTGTGCATTAGGTAGCGTTTCTAACAGGAAATCCTCTATTTGGGGTTCTGTATGTATATCTACCTTATGATATTTTGCTGCCCTATTAATGAGCTGCGCAAACCCTGTGTTATCATCAGGTGGTGAAGGCTTTGAGGGATATAACTCTGGGTCATTGTCTTCATCTGACCCTACGTCATAATTTTCCCATGGGTCATCCTCATCTGGGATAGTTTCGTCATTCCCTTGAGGTTCTCCCTCCCCTAGATCACTGTCTACATCAGACTGAGGTGTAGATGGTCTTGGTGTGGAAGGTGTAGGAATATTTGGCATAGTGTGAGGAATAGGAGAAGAGGGTGTGACCTTATGTCTAGGAGAAGTAGGAGGAGTTGTATTTGTCCCCAGTGTTCTCTTTTTTGAAGGAAGAGATTTATCTTCTGTCTGTTCATTCTTTCTCTTCTTCGTCACTACTTTGCCAGTTTGCGGATCAATAAACAAGATCTTTTGTTTGGGATCTGTCTGTTGCTCCTGAATCGGTACCGAAGGCCCTGGTTCCGAAAGGTGCTTATGTTTTCGATCGTCAATGTTCGGTGTTTTCGGCACCGAGTGTCTACTCGATTCCGACTTCCTTGGTATCGAGTGAATCTTGGACGACGAACCATGTTTATGTTTCGGCATGGAATGTTTCGATACCGAGCTTTCCCTTGTATGTAGCCTCGGTGTCGAAGTTGATGTCGCCCTTTTCTCGGATCCGACATGGTGGGAGTCCGAGTGTTTCGGTTTCAGTTTCGGTTTCGTTGCCGGGCCCGAGGGCGGGGCGTCGGAAACTTTTTTCTGCGGTTTGACCGGGCTCGAAGGCGGGGTCGTTACCGCACGGGGTCGGTTTTTCGGTAAGGGGACGTCGTCACTCACGGTTTGTTGCTCGTTGAGTTCTTCAACCTCTGACTGGTCCCCTTCCGACCCCGACTGGTCCTCTTCTTCTTCCATTTGCTCGTCTCCGAACAGCTCCGGGATCGCCTCCGACTGCATTCTTGAAACCTCGTGTCTTCGAGCTCGACGATTTCTAATCGTTAGTTTGGAGGAGAATGCTGCGCAGGCTTCGCAGTCCCTGGATTCGTGTTCCGGCGATAGACAGAGGTTGCACACCTCGTGTAGGTCCTTGTGTGGGAACTTAGCACCACACGTTGGACATTTCTTGAATGGAGTCCTTTCCATGGACTCCGGGCTTGACTGCGTCGAGAAAGGTCTCTTGTTCTTCGACGTAGGTCTAAGTTTTTCTTCGAATTTGAATTTACAACGCGTCGGAATGGAAATGAAACGCGTTCGATAACGATACCGTCGAATTGGAAAGGGAATACGCGCCGATAAATCACTTTTCTCTGAAGTTGATCTGGAGCGTCTCGATCCTCATCCGAACCCGATGGCGGAAAAAAACAATCTAAGGATGGAGCCGATGCCCATGCGCACTACCAACCAAGGGAGGAGTCACCAAGATACAAAAGACTCTCCAAGAGAAAAACAAAGTGCAATCATCCGAGCCCAACACCAGATGGCGATCTATTCATAATGTACCATCTGCAGCCCATATGCCTCGAACACAAAGTTGTCATGTTTATGCGGTTGTCAGAAACGAATCCCTTCTTGTGAATTCGAGTAAGTTTCTAGTGACCTCTGAGCTAGCTGGCACTCACAATTAAGTCTAATATATTCGGTAAAGACCCAGGGGATCTCACGCCTGCGTCTAAGCTACAGGGTATCTTATTATGTACAGAGCCTATTGGGAATATAGGAACTACACTACAGTTTGCTTTTGGTTTCATAGCAGAGGAGAGTCCCTGCCTCCCACTGCAGCTGAGGCATTTCAGCTCTAGCAATTAACCCATTCCTGGGACGGTTAGCTCTTCCCAGAAGGGAGGCAAAGTTTCCCTGGAAATTAAAAAAGCATGGGCATGTCATGACCCATCCATTCCCCCTCCAACCCTCCGTGACCGCCGAACCCCCTCCTCACCACCCCCCCACTCCCCTCCCCTCACGGACTTCGAAAATTGGGCAGCACTAAATGGCCCAGCAGTATATTAGGGCGGAATTCTATTACAAAAGTCCATTCCACTTAATTCCACTTGATCTTCCAAGGTGTCGAGAGACCAGCAAACTCCTTCACTGTGCGGCAGTGAAACCAGGAAAGCCTCCAAAGCACACAAAGAAGAATCAAGGCAGCAAAGGCAGCAAGCACAAAGCAAACAGCAGGAATGAAGAAAGAAGTAGGTGTATGCAGGAGTTATTTGCACGCAACTTTCGCGGCACTTCCTGCCATCTATGCTGCTGCCTCCTCATTGGTGGTATGTCAGTGGTGACGTTCCTATGTGTTGATTGGCTGCTGTTCCGGAGCTGTCCAATCTAAAATCCCCATTTGAAATGGGTAAAGAAATTGCGGAAGCAAAATGACTTGCAACTTGGGAAACAATTTTAAGAGTTTAGGGTGGAGTGCGCACCCCCCCTGAGATGGCGTCGCCTGCCCCCTCCGCCCCAGGAGGGCGTGCCCCACTGTTTGAAGAACTCAGGTCTACAGAAACAGAAGTTGAAGGGGAACACCGTACTGAGTTAGGGATTTCTCTCATTAAAAATTGTAACCTTTTGACATCTGTAATGTCCTAAATTATTAAGAAAAACAGTGCTTACCGTCAAATTTGAAATCGCTGGTTCCTTATCAAAATTAACTTGTCCATGCTCATTTACTTCAGCTTGCTCACTCAAAAAGTTACTAGAAGGAACGTTACTATTAGTAACATGACTAGTAGTAAAGTTATTAGTAATAACTTACATTTGTGACAACTGAAAAGTAGTAAAGTTAGACATTTGGTCTAAGTTAGATTTTTGGTCTTCAGGTGTAAAGTTAGAATTTAGGTCTAAACTTAGACTTCAGGTCTAAAGTTAGACTTTTGGTCTAAAGTTAGACTTTTGGTCTAACTGTACCTTTGTGAATCGGGCACCAAGTGCTTTCGAACTTGAAATAAGGGTTAGCAAAAGCGAGTGCTGAACACCTACTGAGCTGCTATGGATGCACAGGCATCACCCTACCTTGGTGACATTTTTCATCACAGGCCAGCTACTCACCCCACTTAGATTCAGCTTTCTTGTTGAGGATGGGCTCTAACTTTGTGTGGGGCTCTTATGGGGGGAGGGTGTTGAAGTCTGGCAGAGGCCCAATGTTGTTATTTTAGGTTATGTGTATTTGTATAGCACACAACTCACCCGGGAGGGTATCCTGGTGGTGTGCGGGTCCAAACAAATGTGGTTTAACAGCAGAACATCCTGGGTCTCCATGGAAACACACCTACGAATTACAATGGCTAAGGCTAAAACAATATCAGTTTAACCTGGGTTACTCTATGACAACCACAACAACAAAGGACAAGCTACTACCTTTTCCATGTATTTGCTGCCCTAAAAAGCCTACCTAGACAGTGGCATTTCCTCATGACTCTGGCTTCCAAATACACCAACCATGACTGCCTCTCTGGAATGGTATCAGTTGTGTGTAAAGCAATGCATAAACTGGCTACACTTTAGTGATTGTGTATTTATCTCACCCTCTCTCTTGGAATCACCTTTGCCTGGAACCTAATGCTGAACCCTGACTACACTGGTTGGCTGACAGTGAGAGGAGACAGCCTGTCAGCCCGCAAGGTATTTATCTTCCTAAATGGTGGTAGGAGGGGCCAGAACGTATCAGTGCCAAGAAGCCCCCTTATATTTCTTGGAAATAAAATAAACCTTCACTCTTACCTCTCATTTACAGCAAGGTATGCTTAGTCAAAATGAGGGATCCACCTCTCATATGTAATTTAAGAGCGAGTATGTCACATGCATGAGGCCGGGACATAGTGACACCACAAAATAACAGCAAGCCTAAGGAGGCAGAATGTCATTTCTTGTGGTGTCATCAATTGTCATCAGGTCCCAGATCATGTGATGTCACTTCCAGTGCAGTAATTCGTTCATGTCTCAAATGACTTGTGATGCCACTTCCACCATCTCTGGTATTTTGGTGAATGGATGGGAGACTGGCTCCCAACCCTTCAGGCTGATTATTAATCTAGTGGCCGGGTCTGTGATATCCAAAATATTTCAGGAGACCAATCTACAGGGCCTTACCATCATTCAGAAGAGGAGCAAGTGTAGTACAAATTATGGTTTTACAGCAATACATCATTACTACTTGCATAATTTTCTTCAGTATTTTAAGATGAAAAAGTAAGACGAGATCAGCTTGTCAAATTGTGGTTTCAGCAAAAGTACTACATGAAAAACAAAACCAAAACATTTTCTCAGCAGTTTAGCAAGGAGAGGGCCATGCAATGAAAAGGATCAGCCAGATGTCAATGCAGTGGTGGTTGTTCCTTTATATGAAATTAGTTGGAAGGAGATAGCCTTCATCTCATTGGCTATGCAAACCATACAGGTGTTAAAGTGCTTTAGCGCGGTATCTCCCTCACTAGCCAGCAGGATAGTGATATAGGTATCATCAGCACTGATGTAAAACTGAAACCTGAATGAGGATAGATAGTAAGTGCTCCGATGAGCCATTAAATAAAGTCAAGCTAAGTGAAGAACCTGGGGTACTCAGTAGCGAAGATGGCTGGAAGGAGAACAGTGAGGATGTTAGAGAACAGAGGATGTCATTGAAAAAAAGGCCAGTAACCAGAGTAAAAATCTGCCACCACTATTAGCCATTTCATTAGATTGGGATGAAACAGACTTAAAGGCAGAAGAAAGGTCTAGACCGGCCATCGCGCCAGATCCTGCTCTCCCTGCACAGTTGCTCTATTCTAGGCATGAGCGGATTTTGCGGATTGGCAATCCGCGAATTTGCGGATTTGCGAACTCGCAATCCGCAAAATCCGCGAATTTCCGCGAATTTGCGGATTTTTTTTTTTTTGTGTTCGCCCGTGTTTCTGCCAGTTCGCGAGGGTTTTTACAATTTCGCAATTTGCGAACTTACCTGTCGGGTCGCAAGTTTTGCGAACTTGTTGTTTCTACGTGTCCAACCTGTTTGGGACACTCTTCTTCATCACTGCCACTCTCTGTCACCACTGCCACTCTCTGACTACTCATGCCACCCTCTGGCCCACCCATGCCACCCTCTGTTTCATCACCACACCCTCTGGTTGTCCAGTGTACATTATTTTCGGCAAAGCAAAGCACACCTTCCCTGCCTCAAGTGACCTGAATTAATTTGGGGCTGATTAATGTGTCACAGAATATTTTTTTAGCTGGCACCTGCTTCCTTAGTGCGCCCTGATTAGTGATCTTTTGCACTTGCTAAGTGCTTTCATTGTTGCAAAATTAGTTACAACACCTGCCCTGCCCCAACTGACAATAATGAATTAGGGGCTGATTAATGGATTTTAACTTCCAGCCTGGCTCCTGCTTGTCTCCCTTAGCTGTAATTCATGACCTTTGTGGCATATGTGTAACTATTCTGAGGTTCAGAGCAGGGTCACATAATAGTTTCAACTGGCAACTGAACTCTGGAGGGGCCCCTCAGGAAGCACTACAGGAAATGGCTACTAATGATGTGCCTGAACTTTTGAACCTGGTAAGTAGTTACTTTCAGTTTTGCTTAGATCATATTTCTGCAATTTCGCACTTATTCGCGGGGCGCGAACTCACGCGAACAGTGCGAGCAGTGCGAGCAAAATCCGCTGCTCGCGGATTTGCGGATTTTGCAGGAAATTCGCAAATCTCGCGGATTGCGGATTTCCCGAAAATCCGCAAAATCCGCGAGCGGAACGGATTTTCCGCCCATGCCTACTCTATTCATATTGATAAGGGGATTTACATAATAGTCAAATAAACGATGTGCTGACAATTCCACTGTTATGTAGTCAGGCTTAAAAGTCAATATAAAGAATCACATTTGGCATCAAGCCAAACAGTCATTTCTGATTCCACTATCTAAAACGTCTCATTCATGGACAGTGAGAGAGGAAATGGAATTGATGGAAATAATTGCTTCTAGCATTCATTTAGTAGCCACGGCCAAACTGCACATAAGTACAATCCGGGAATGGCTAGTGACTTAACAGTCACAAACAGTAGGGGACTTGGCCAATCCAGTCTTCGTTAGTAAGAAGTCGGAACATTCTGTGGATTCCAGAAATAAGCAGATTTTTTTGCAGAAAGTTTGTTCGCCGACCTATGCCTACAATTGACCATTGCAGCAGACATATAGGACGGGCAGCCTACATTCAACGATTTATAGTTGAGATCATGTGTATAACTGAGAAATGCACATCAGTATTCCACATAGTGAACTCAAAACTATGTAGAGCTCAAAAGCAATCTTTACATCTTGCTTATCAAGGTAAACATCTGGACGTCCAGCAGAAAAATACCTATGTAGACTGTGAAGTAGAATTAAAGACACTCCCTTCTACCTTTCAGGAAAGCTCACGATATACAGCATTGGGCACTAGAAAAATGGTGTACCCTCAATGGCAGAACAGTAGAATGACGAATCACTAATTGATCAACAGAGGGGCCACCCAAACACAGATCTCTTTTCGTCAAAGGAGAAAACAAAGGGCCATTATTTCACACTCAGTACCCTGTTGAAGGACTCCAAAGGAAATATAAGCTTTACTTAAAATGCAGCAATAGCTTAGGAGAAATGCAAGCTAAGCAGAAACCGGCCCGGCCCTCCAATATTCTAGTCATCTAGGAATGTTGATTTTTACTGGAAGTAGGGGTACATTGGTGCCTATGTCTGAGGACACACTTTTGGGTGGTGGCTTAGTGAGTGTGTGAAGAGGAACAAATAAAAGCTCATGATTTATAGCAAGCAATGGACAGTTATATATATATTCTTTTCGTGAATTTGCCAATGTGGATGAAAGGAACCAACAGTATTTGAAAACATACAAAGAAAGGTTTTCTACACCTCTAAGATAATATACTATTTTGGAAACTGCCTTAACATAGTAGGGTTAAAAACTAACCTTCCCAGACTTACCAACACAACGGCAAAGTATGAACCAATTGTGGAACTTGCATTCGAATAACGACTCATGGGTGGGGCGTACACAGAGTACTTATGATGAAAAGTTTTCGGAATACATTTTTGTATTCATTTTTATCAGAAAACAGGCCCTCATTTTGACCAGAAGTCACAAGCACATTTGGCTTCAATAAAATCATTAGAACTGCATGATTAAAACCAGCACGGCAGTGTCATTTATTAGCGGTGTAAACACATAAGGTGGGGTTTAACATCTGGACAAATAGAAATATTTTAAAAACTACAAAAATATATTTAAAAGTCAAACTTTGTGAACACTTATGTATCTCAATGATAAAAATGTGCTTGTAGAAGGTCATTCTGCTTTCATCGGCTGCATTTCTGTCATGTCGGCGTGATTCGTGGAATTTTCATTTTGTATTTTCTTGGCTCTGTTACTGCTTTGGTGAAACAACGTCTGCAAAACAGAAACCTTCACTTCATTGTTTGCTTATAACTAGGATCACACTTACAGCCAAGGTCGTCTGGAGAGAGACATTTATTAAATGACGTGTGGGCAGGATGAGGATAAAAACAGAAAAAGAACAAAAAAAAGATCTTTCTGCATGTAATGTCAGTCAAGAGTTCTTTATTTCGGCCATTAAGACCATAAAAGCACAGATAAAAAATACAGCACAGTCCATTCATTCAATATTACTAATAAAACTTCCATTGCTCGAAATACAAATAACTTCATAAAGAGCATGTGCATTACAGTATTATTATATAAAATTCCATTAAAAATAGAAGATACAAACTTGCACCAATAACATATTACAAAATCAGCTTGAAAAGCACCAGGCGCAATGATAGAATAAGGTGGCCAAATCAGGCAAGACCGAGCTTTAAAATAGCTTGACGTACACACCACATGGAAAATAAAAAAAACGGGAACCTGAATAGCAAAAGGCATGTTAGTGTCACATTTTAGTGCCCTAAAAGCCTGTGTGCAGTGCTTTGTTCCGAGATTTCTGCCAACTGCAATCACCATCAGTGTCTCGCCTTCTTATACCCCTGGCAGAAGAAGAATACATGATAATCCGTCTCATGTGCATTGTTACATGCCGGGCATCCCAAGGTTGGTGTACCCCTCCAGCTGTTTGTAAAAGCACGTAATGGAAGTACTCCATACCTGAACTGTAAATAAAGCTTTTTGCAAGGGCTGGCTGAATATCGTCGAGGGCAGGCTCTAACCTATATTGATTTTTATCTCTAAAAACACTGCAGTCAATGCACCAGTCGCAAAACTCACCTGCATTCGGCTGAGTTTGTACTCCCTGTAACTCTCTATCAAAGCCTTCCTATATGTGATCAGTCAATTTTCTTCAGCATTAACCCACAGATTACCCATTCCCATTGCTGCTAAAGTGTTTTTAATAAAGGCCAGCCATGGAATTGTGTTCACTCCCTGTATTCTCAATACTTCCTTCAACTCTTCTCTATGTGCAGCCAATTCTGGGGTGCTAAATAGGAGTCACCAGAATACAAGGGGTCTGAGAGCAACGTCCTCTGCAATTGGTCTGGCCCCAAGATCCATACGAAGCGGTGTAAGCTGTGTGCTTATGGGGAGACCCAATAGTTGTCTGGCAAAGGAATTCTCAATTTTAAATAGAGAATCAGGTGGCTGGTGGCCCCAGGTTTCGGCCCCATACAAGAACGCGCCCCTGGCTTGTGCTTTGTAGATTCCCACCACCGGTCCAACAGTTTTGTGGATACCATTCCTGTGTACCTTTTCTAAACCCCCTGTTGTCTGGGCCAACTTTAGACTTGCCTTCTTAATATGTAAGCCCCAATCCATTTTTTCAGTGAGCGTGAATCCCAGATATTCAAAAAAGGTCACTCTCTCTAGTGGTTTCCCATCTAGGTGGGGATTTGGCAGAGTACTGTTACCTGCATTGAATACCATATATTTGGTTTTCTGAAAATTGATCTCTAACCCCTTGTTTTTGCAGAAAAGATAGAAGGCATCTAGGGCCCTCTGAATACACATAGGAGACTTTCATAGCAGGAGGGTATCATCGGCAAACATCAATGCTGGTACCTTGCGATTCGCCAGCCTGGGGGCATATATATATGCCCTCCCTGCAAACAAGGCCTCCAATAGGCCATTGATAAAAAGGCAAAAGTGGGTCGGGTCAACACTCAACCTTGGCGTACACCTCCGTCTATGGGTATGGAATCCGTGAGCTCACCATTTTTACCATACCTAATTTGGGCAAAGTTAAATTCGTGGAGTCATTTCAGCTGGTAACAGAGATACGGAGGGGCCCCCAAGTGTAACAAAGTGGCCCACAATTTTTCCCTGGGCACCAAATCAAATGCTGATTTTAGGTCTATAAAGATCAAATAGAGGATGCCTCCATCTTTGTAAAATGTAAAATGTAAATTGATACTTGTATGGCGCACTACTCACCCGTAAGGGTCTCAAGGCGCTTGTACGAATACCGCTGTGGAACCCATCCTGGCTTTCCCTGTGAGTCGTTCACTCCTGGGCACCCCCAAGGTGGAGGCCAGGCATCCTTAGCATTGTGGGGGCCGTTGTGGAGATTAAGCAAGCTATTGCCCAGAGTTGCAGAGTGGGACTCCATGATTGGAATAGGCACCGAGGCGAGAATTATCAGGTCCGTGGAATTTTTTAGCCCAAGACCCGCCGAGGCGGGGAATTGAACTCTGGTCCCGGGCTAGACCTCTGCATCAGGGTCTGCCGCTCTAATCATTGAGCCACACTTCAGTATGTACACTGCCTTCCAGGGCAATAGTTGTAACCTACAAATTTGATCTATTGTGGACATCCTTGCTCTATAACCTGCCTGATAGGGACTAAGAATACTTTACTCCTCCATCCAGCTCTGTAGTCGGCCCAGCAGCACTCGGGCATATATCTTTTGGCTAATGTCGTCTACCATGCTGGGATATGAAAAGACAGAAGCCTGGATAAGCACAGGCAGGATAAACTCGACTTAATAGGGTTATGGCTCCTGTCACAAAAAAAGATAAGAAAAAAAAACATGGCAAGAAATGTATTTGCAGAAGGATTTTTTCCTTTGGTGGAAATAAGCCCTGCCGCTTTTGACAAACAGCAGGGCACCTTTTATAGTGGTGGCTTTCCCATATGGCATTAATATGTAGCTTTCCCCACAAATATGGTCTCATGCTCATGGCCCCACCCATCCATTTTAGACACCAGTGTTCTAGTGCATAACTAGCTATGAACATGTATTGGTATTGTATTGTATTGTAATTCATTTATATAGCGCTTACTACCCCTGACGAGGTGTCAAATCGCTTTTTCGGTGATTAGCACGCTACCCCGGAATCCAAGAAGGATTAGTGTTGAATTAGTATAGTGAAATATGAAAGTAATTTGAGTGGTGGATAGGTTAGTCAATTACTAGGATTCAAAAGTATAGCGGAGGGATAGAAGAGGGAGAAAGGTTTTCATTCATATAGCGCTTGTTACCCCTGATGGGGGTGTTGAATCGCTTCTTTTTCTTTTACGAGTAGTATGCTACTCCAGAACCCATAAATGATTAGTAGTGAATTAGTATAGTGAAATATGAAAGTAATTTGAGTGGTGGTTATTAGTCAGTTATTTGGATTGAGAAGGATTGCAGAGGGATAGAAGAGGGAAAAAAGATTAGCATTTATTTAGGGCTTGTGACCCCTAAAGGGGTGTTAAAGCACTTTTTTGATGATTAGCACTCTACTCCGGAACCCATATGGATTAGTGGTGAATTAGTATAGTGAAATATGTAAATAATTTGAGTGGGGGATATTATTCAGTTATTTGGATTGAGAAGGATAGCGGAGGGAAAAAGGTTTGCATTTATATAGCGCTTGTTACCCCTGTTTGGGTGTTAAAGGGCTTATTTGGCGAGTAGCACGCTACTCCAGAACCCATTGAAGGATTAGTGTTGAATTAGTATAGTGAAATATGAAAGTAATTTGACTGTGGATGATATGTTAGTCGGTTAGTTGGATTGAGAATGTGCACTCAGGCCCCTTTTATTGATGTGGTCACCTGGCCGGTGATGCCTGTGATGGATGGGTGTGGGCAAGGGCGCAACTAGACCTAAACTTCGGAGGGGAGGGCTAGTACTTCAAGCTACAGTGGTGGGGTTACCACTTCACGCGATTCGTGCTGAGGCACCCTCAGAGCCAGTACGAGAGCACACATTGCCAATATGTCCGTATGTTCATGCTCCAGCACATTAATTCCAGGCCTATTTTAATGGCTTTGAAAATATTTGCCACTCAAATGCTAAGCAATGCTCGAGTTTCGAGAGTTCCACCAGACATGTGAGAATTGGGTGCTAGCAAGATGTTTGGAAGATGGAGTCATGTGCCTGAGTGGATATCTAACACATAGAAAAGAAAGCAGTGAAGCCTTTCTGAAAGGTGTCTTTTACAATGTATATGACTTTACCACACATGCATTTGCGTTATAATGGCATGCGTGATAAAGTCATATGCGTTGTAAAAGTTTTAGAAATGATGTCTTTGTGGAGCAATAGTCCAGAGTTATAAAAATTGGGGAGTGATGGTATGCGGGATGTTGGTTTGCGGAATATCATCACATATTCCCGGGGGAGGGATAGTCCCTTTCTTGCTATTTTCGCGGAGGCGGGCCTTGTGTCGTGTCCGGATGTGCGTGTGACGAGGCCTGTGCGCAACAGAAGTGGAAAATCTCCAGTGTGCGCTTCATGCGTCACCGGAAGTTAAGGCGAGATTACATTTCCTGCACAATGGCCCCTGTTTGCGCTCCTTCCGGCCCTTGGGAATAGCGCCATGATTGACCTCCATACAGTAAAGCAGGTGCACGTCACTGGGAGCGCGGGGCAAGCACACCCGGAGCTGGAATGTACAGAACCTGGGAAGAAAAAACAATGAAATATTGGGCACAACGCTTGCTTTTTTTTCCCCATAATTCCGCGCCCCACACACGCCCACGCCCCCAGCACACGCCCACAGCACACGATATGAGACATGGCATGAAGGGCAGAACGTACCACACGCCCCCAGTGTTTGTCACGCACCTAGCACCCGCCCACAACGCAGAAACGCCCACAAGGGAGTACTTTGCTGGCAGGGTTCTTTTACCTTTTAAATGTATATGGTGGGCGTCTGCATAGCCTATGTCCTTCTGCTGCAACTGCTCTTTCCAACGCTGTATTGGGTGTTGTGATTGGTGCTGTGGTTCCTGAGATTACCCGCCTCAAAGGTTTGGGCTCTCTCTTTATTATATTAGTAGAGATATATATATATATAGTGAAACACACACAGATCTATGTATATTTCATACTTGCGGGTGTTGTGTAGTTATAGTTAGGACCTAGTTTCCATAGGAAAAGCTTTTTTGACTTGCCCATATTTTTGTTGCCGTTGGACGAATTTTCCCGAAATGCAAAGCTTTGGGGTGATCCGGCAAGCGGGTGTCGAGTAAAAGGGGCAAGGTCAAACAATGTGCGTTCCCCTTGTTTAATTTTAGACACGACTACAGCCCGCACAGCTGAATAGAATAACACTAAATTTGATAGAAAGTTCGCTATTGGTCCAGAAAGCAAACTTTTTGTGTATTGGCGTACATCTTTTAACCCCTTGTCTGCTGATGACGGAACCGCTCCGTCATCAGCTGCAGTGGCGCTGTGCTGATGACGGAGCGGTTCCGTCATGGCCCGCTCGGAGCGCCTGCGCGGCGCGAATTCCGCGCCTGCGCTGAGCGTTCCATTGAGCGGGGCGGGCTATGACGGAACCGCTCCGTCATAAGCACAGCGCCACCGACGCTGGTGACGGAGCGGTTCCGTCACCAGCATGCGGCTGCCACGCGGCCGCCCCGCCCCCTTAGCACTGCGGCAGAATAGCCGCCGCAGTGAAGGGGTTAAGTAGTATTTGAGATATTAAGGGAAATCTAAATTTGTATATCTAGGGAAGTAAAGTCTCCCCAAACCCTCTTGATCTCATGCTTATATCTGAATGGCTGCCAACACTTCAACCAGGAAGTGTTTGTAGCCATCTTGAGACTCCACTTCAGCCGCGTCCCAGAAAAAATATTTAAAAAAAGAAAAGGGTGAATAGCAGGAATTCCCTGACCCTCTACCTCTGGTCCTGGGGTCTAGCCAGTCCTGGGACCTAGCTAAGCTAGGGCAATAAAGCATTTTACTTTAGCCGTGAATACATGGCAAAAAAAGAAGGAACTGCAGGTGAGCCAACTTGGCCCGGGGGACTGCCACCTCCCGAGGGCTGGCCAAGTCTTTTTTTAAATAGAGGAGCACTGCGCAGCCTCCTCCTGTGGTTCTAAGAGCCCCAGGGACCACCAGCTCCCCAGGGCTTTGTAAGTAAAAAAGAGGGGGGCCGTGTGAAACCCCCTCCATGGCTCCCCCGGGGACCAACAGCTCCCCAGGGCCAGGTCTGTAATAATGGGAGGGAAGCTGCCCAGCCCCCTCCGCGGCCATGTACAGCCCTGGGGACCACCATCTCCCCGGGGCTGGCTCCTGCTATGTCCTGGGGTGCCCACTCCCTGGACACTGCGGTTTGCTGTCGCTGGGCGGCAACTGAACACTTACTGCTGGGTGGATCCCGACATTAAATTGAAAGTTAAATGTCTCATGAGAAAATGTGGTCCAAGGACCTGCACCCAGCTATTGTTACGGACAGCAGTCCGTGTTTGCTCTCTTAAAAACACAAGCAGCCCATGTGTGGAGCTAGAGTCATCAATTCACTGTGTATAACGAAAATTCCTGAAGTGCTAAGAATTGAAGCATGAAGTTGTTTAAATTAGAGATGTAACGCTGGACCTCAGCACAGTGGAGAAAGAGGAACTCAGGACAAATGGATGAATGGGGCACAGCAGGCTGTTCGGATCAAATGGCAAGACTAATAATGGACGGGTGGCCATGCATGCTTGGTCTCCGGTATAACAAATCTTCCTATATACATGCATGTCATCTCACCGCCTGCCTAAAGCTTTAAATAAGAAAAGCTAAAAGCAAAAGAAAATTTCAATACAAATGAAGAGAGAATGGGGCCTTCACAAAAAGTTCACATAAGTCCTAGTTGGCCTTGGTGGACAATAGAGACAAGTATACTGATTATTTGAGTCATTCCTGCTTGGAGTCTTTTTTCTAAATGTATGTTATCATTAAAAGTTCTTGTGATGTCAGATCGCAGTACCATGTTCTCTGCTTTATCTGTCTAGTTTTAAGTCCAGTAATAATTTTCTGGTTTGAAGACTGCTTACATTGGTCTGTACTTGAGCCAACAATTACATTACAATAGAATATTTGGAAAGTTATGTGCACTGCATTCTATGCAAAGTGTTGTTACATATAGCAAGAATTACCCTGCAAAATGGAATTCATACCTTTCAGGATTTTTTTTAATAGTAAATGTCTTCCTGAAAGGAGCTAAATATATTTCTTATTTTTATTTAAGTTAGTTTGGCGAGAGCAGCTTCACAAAGCCATGTCACTATCATTGAAAGGGCCAAAATACAAAATAAAAGGAATTTACATTATTGAAGATGGCTGTCAATTTTACATTATTGAAGATGGCTGTCAAGAAGCATACAGGATTCTTAGGTACGTTTTTTAAAGAAGTCTAGACTCTCTTGGAGTTTCAACATTCTCCAAGGTGTGGTGTAGCTAGACTAGTTGCCGCCCATGGCTGTCCCTGCGGCCGCCACCTTGCGGCCATGTGTAAAAGTTGGGGGGTGGGAGGTGGGGGGGGGGGGTGGTTGTCGATGCCACAGGTAAGAGCGGGGGAGGAGAGAGGCCACCCCCCCCAAAACTTGTGCGGCCAGAGGCCTCTAAGCAATTACTATATGGCATTAATTACTAGGAGTTGGTGAAGAAGAGTAAATTCTTATCTATGGCCAAACATGAATTGGTGCAGTGATCGAATTCGTAGTGATCAGGTAAATACCGAACGCCCAGTAATTTTCCCCTAAAATGTTTTCACAGGTTCCATCTTTCGAAATGTACTAGGGTAAATATGGATACAGGAGGAATTCGATGCAAAGAAACACTGACTTGATATTATCCAAAAGAAAACTCGGAATATGAGGTGTTTACCACACCTGGTAAAAACCGCTTCCTGTGAAATTGACATTTACTAGGTGCAGCCTCACAGAGCAATTAGTCTTTAAGTTTCCGGAATCTGAGCATATTTACATGCCCCCAACGCCACCAGGTGTCACTTTTTCTGACACTCCGGTGGCGTTGCTCCATACCCCATATTTACAAGATGGCGTTAAGCCACATAACGTAGCTTAACGCCACCTTGTAAATATGCCCCTTTCCCCAGCAGTCCACTGCAGCAAAGGGGTGGGCAAGGGGTTTTGCTGTGGGTATTCCACCACAACACCCATTGCTGATTTATGCTGCCCCATATTTACAAGAATAGGGCAGCGCCAAAAAACAAGGCCAGGTAAAGCTGGTCTTCGGATGGTGATACAAGGGGGAAATTATTAATTGCGCCCCATATTTTGCTCTTTCTATGTATGCTGCACTTTGCAGCACACATAAAATCAGCAAATCCCCTTTAAAGATTGATATTGTGCAGGAAGGTGTCCCTTTCTGCTCTTAAACAATGGCCCCTGCAGCGCAGCCACCCTTGCAACATGGCGCAAGGGTGCCTGCGCTAGGCAATTTTTTTGTGCCAGCGCTAGGGGAGGAAATGCAGTGGTGAGACGTATTTTTGTTTATCGCACATCCCTGCATTTTGAAAATGTCGGAGCGCGGTGTTGCCAAATTACACTGTGCTCCAACATTTTCTTGCACATATCCCCCACTGATTGCTATTCGTGGGTAGTAAATCTGTTTTCCTGAAAAGCAAAACAATTAGATGACTTCACAAAGGAGTCTTTTCTATGTGGGTGTCAGAAACCCAGCAGCACTATTTCGAATCCTACTGTAATTCAGATTTTCTGTTTTTCTAAAATAATATTTTAATCACCTGGTTTTAACAGTAGTACTTTCCTTAAAAACGGACTGTGCTTTATCTGGACTAAAGCTTATATATCCTGTAAAACTTATGAATTATTGCCTATACTACCTGAGCCCTATTTATGAACCTTTATCAACCCAGAGAATATGTATATTACATGTAAATCAATTGAGTTTTTGTGAATATGTAACCACACATGAAAAAAATTGGAGATACATGAATGAGACAGATGCCTGTGATGACTTACTGGGCAGCATTTAGCACACTGCAAGAATTTCCTAACATTATTACATACAACACATATTGTATATAAAATGCTTCTTTAGAGGGCTGGAGAAAAATAATTCCAAGTTACGACCCATTTTAAGAGAATTGGTGACATTAATAACTTACCATCAAGTCTTCTTCCATGAAGTATGGCTTTTCTGTGGAGCCATCATTCGTTTCAATATCAATGATGTAACAAAGAAACAGGGAGTCCACCACCATTTCAAACACTGACAAAAAGCTGTGGGCTACCACATAGGCAAAAAACGCAACCAGGAGCAGCGGGATGACCCAGACGTGCAGTTCGCGATGGTAATTAAATGCCATCAGACCACCAAAAACTGTAAAACATACGACAAATACCTGCCCAGAGACAAAAGAAAAAGCGATATTAAGCATGATGTATGTTGTATATTGTGATACACATACGCAAACATGTTGAAGTGAATCGAAAAACAGAATCAACATTGGCATTCATAGTTGTAGGTTCAACTTATTAGCTGTGTATGCATCACTCCTGCACATTATAAAGTTTTGTCCTTACCTTTCCTAGAAAAATTAGGAAGTCTCCAAAGCAGTTAAGGGACGCAACACTAACCGAACTCTTTGATAAAATAGTGAAAGCATCCTTTGCGGAGGTGCAGAAGTCAGTTCCATTTATAGCTGCTGCGATGTATGCATCCTGAAAGAAAGAGAGAAAGGCATTTTACTGGAACATGACTAACATTTTCTTTGAGACACCGCTGTACTATATCAACCAGCCCCTTGTTTGCATACAAGCAGCACTGCCTTTCTTTCTGCAGGTTTACTTAATGAGAAAGAACTTGCGTGTGTTGCCTGGGGACCAGATGCAATGCCAAAGCAACTCGCGTCCACTTGGACTCTTTGCTTTTGAATAGTCTAAGTACCATATTAGTGCAAATTCTAGGATTACGACAGAAACTCTCTTCAAATTCTTCACAGGCCATATCTCTCATATCAGTCACCCCTAAGAAGACATCAAAAGGCATATCTAAGAGAGTTTCCCGGCTGACAGGAACATATGATCCATAAATATGGTGATGATACCTAACTAGACCTAAACATCATGCCAGCATGTTGAACTCATAATGAAAGCTCAACCCCAGGAAGGCCCGAGATGGTGCTGATCACCAATGACATCCTACATGAACGCGTGCAGCAATGGCTCTCAAGTGATGGTAGCTGATGGCTTCAATTCACAAGTGGTCAATGTGGCAAAGCTCTAGGGTGGCAAGAACTAACCATGAAATGTCTTGTCAAAATTCCAATACAAGCTGAGACAATACTTAAATGTGAAAACTCTTGAAATGTGAGTACAGTTTACTGATTGAACTGCACCAACCACAGTGCCTTGGACTAAGGGTGCAACATGCTTATTGTATGCACTACCTCTGTGCAATGTTTAAAGCATCTATGTGAGCAGGGGGATGGTCAGCTGGCTGTTAAGAGTCTGTGGGGTGCACCTACGCTTTGTATTATTTTATCACAGCTGGCTAAATCAGCAAGTACGAACCCTCGAATGACAAAAATACTCTTCTCTAATGAGTGGCAAAAACATGTAATGACATTTCAAACAATAGGCAAGCAAGAAAAAAAATGAACAGACTGAACTGCACCTATCATATTTCTATGGAAGTACTGATTGAAGATGTTCAGAGTCAGAATCATGCCAGTGAAAATCCTGGTGGCTTTAATTTAGACGGGAAAGAAGTCAGCCTTTCTCTGGTCAGTAAACACACATCTTCACTACATGGTTACTGTCCATAGGGGAGGCAATGGATAGAGTTGGGTGTCTTATGCAAAACAGTGAATACTTATTTACTCCTCTGTGGCTTTTGGTAATTGACACTTGACGTGGAATCTACAGAAGAAAGCGATAAATCAAAATTTAATTGATATCTTAGTGTAACAAGAAGGAGTGGTCACCTCTGTTCGGTACAGAATGAACTGCCTAAAAGCTGGGAGTATAGCCACTGTCTTTTCAATTAATAACCTGAAAAGACACACATTAGTATTAATTTTTGAGGTTTTGTAGTCTAGTACGGTCAAGATTACAATTTTGTCAAAAGGGGATGAATAGCCACATTTCAGCACAAATTAGAATATCCGTTGATGATGTAACACATTTATCATTTTAAGGAGCACAGAGTCTAAAGTTGCTATTTTATGGCTAAGAAGACATGGAGGTGGGACAGGCATTTAGTTTCTTGACTGGTTCCAAAGAAGAAATGGTACTGAAGAGTAAATCAGAGGCTGACTGCATTCCTTTTATTGACTTGATGTGTTTGTAGATATTTTGGATTTCAGAAAGAAATTTCAAAATTAGTTAGTTAGTGATTGTGGTCTTGTGATAGTAGGAAAGTGAGTGTTTACTTTGATACCTAAATGTTTTTGGTTAGCTTTTCAAATCCGTTTTTTCCGTTTTAGGTTTACGAATTAAGATGAATTATACCATTACAGTGCAAAAGGCATTTTATCAGCTGGAGAACTATCTCTCCACTGGCATTCAGTTTCATGCTGGAACACTAAATCTGATAACTTTGAGGGTCACTCAGAATTGTGGAAAGTCTGTCAGAAATTGGCAGTGCGCCCGTCCCCACAAACGTCTGGTTTATATGCTTCATTTAGGGGGGAGAGAAGCACTGATTGATTACTGGTCCAGTCTCCACTGGCTATACCAGCATTTATCAAAAGCAGCGGTCTTTTCATGCCGGTGGAGGAATTTCCTGTTTAGTGTGGTAAGCAATTGTTATTCAATTAAACTACTTTACAGTAACCCCTGCTGGGTAAGGCAGATGTGCTTACCAGTGTCTTAATAAAACAGAATAAGGTGTACCCTTTGATAAGCACAAGGTGCTGGGGTAACAAACGTAGCAACCAAATATCAAAGGTGCCCCTTGGGCACGCCACTGTGGTTATATGGGAATTACATTTAGACACATGGATCTAGTACATCAAAAGGATTAATCTTACAGAGTTCTTAAATGGTCTTTCTATTTATTACAAGTCTTACAAGTACATGATATTTATTGAACCTGATTGATAACCTCACCCATCAAAACTCATGGAAATATGATTCAAAAGAAACAATAAAGCATACATTAGTGCAAACAAGAACAAAAGAAAAGGGGAATTAATATTGCGAGGGCATATAATGCAGTAATTGTCTCAGGATGATCATAGAGGAATATCCAGGGAAAAATGTGCTCAGTGAAAGTCAACCTCTCTGACGTTTAAACTATGATAAGATGTCATTCTATAGTATAGAATGGCCTATCATTGCATGGTATGGCATCACTTCTCATTGAATAGTATTGTATGGTATGGCCTGTCATTGTATGGTGTGATATGGCCTGTCGTAGAGTATGGTGTGGTCTGTCATTGTATAGTATGGTATGGCCTGTCATTGAATGGTATGGACTTCCATTGTATAGTATGTATGGTTAGTCATAGTACGGTATGGTATGGCAAGGCCTGTCATTGTATAGTATGGTATGGTGTGGTGTGGTGTGGGGTGGTATGGCCCATCATTGTATAGTATTGTCTGTCATTGTATAGTATGGTACGATAGGTTATGGCCTACCATTGTGCAGTATGATATGTTATGGCCTGCCATTGTATAGCATGGTATGTTTGTAATTGTATATTACAGTATGGCATGGTATGGTTTGGCCGGTCTTTGTATAGTATGGCCTGTCACTGTGTAGTATGGTATGGCCTGTCTTTATATAATATGTATGGAATATGGTATGGTGTGGGCAGTCATCATGTAGCATGGTATGATATGGCATAACATGTCATTGTATAGTATGCTATGGTATGGCCTGTCATTGTATAGCATGGCATGGTGTGCCCTGACATTGTATAGTATGGTACTGTGTGGCCTGTCATCATATAGAATGGTGTGGAATAATATGGCCTGTCATTGTATGGTATGGTATGGTATGGGCTATCATTGTCTTATATGATATGGTATTGTATGGCCTGTCTTTGTATAGTATAGGATGGTATGGTAATGTATGTATGTTCTGACAATGTATAGTATGGTATGGTATGGTGTGGCCTGTCGTTGTATAGTATAGTATAGGATGGTATGGTAATGTATGGTATGTTCTGACAATGTATAGTATGGTATGGTATGGTGTGGCCTGTCGTAGTTTAGTAGGACATGGTGAAGCCTGTCATTGTATAGTATGGTATTTTATGATAAGGTATGGCATTTTATTGTACTGTATGGCATGATGTGGCATGTCATTGTATAATGGCTCGATTGGGTTTCTTGCCTAGAATTGCGCCATCAGAGCGGCAGTGGGTGTGGTGGATGGACACTGTAAGGATACATTTACTATTCTAACTGTAGCCCTGGAATACTTGGGGATAGAGAAACATTCCCCAACATATTCCACGGGGTGTATGTACTACTCTAACTCCAGTCCTGGAACATGTTGGGGAAAACTATAAATTCCTTAAGTATTTTCAGGAAGGGTTGAAAAGTGATATTTTTGAATTGGAAAAAGTGCTGCCCTGAGGGTGCAGCTCAGAGCAAACAACTAGGAATACCTGTATAGTGTGGTATTGTATGGTACTATGTGCCATTGTATAGCTTGACATGGTTTGGCCTGCCATTTTATGGCTTGGTTTGAGGTGGACTGCTATTTTACAGAATGGTATGGTATGGGCCGTCATTGTATAATATGATATGGTGTGGATTGTCATTGTACAGCATGGTATGGCCTGCATTGTATAGGAGTATATGGTATGACATCTATTTGTATAGTATGGCACAGTATGGCATTTCATTGAATATAATGGTAAGGCCTGTAATTGCATAGCATGGTATGGTATGGTATGGCCTGTAATTGCATGGTATGGTATGGTATGGCCTGCCACCTCATGGCATGGTGTGAGGTGGACTGTTATTGTATAGAATGGCATGGTATGGCATGTCTTAGTATAGTATGCCATGGCCTGTTATTGTATAATATGATATGGTGTGGTTTGTCATTGTATAGCATGGTATGGCATGGCCTGCATTGTATTGTATTCTATGGTATGGTTTTGATTTGTATGGCCTGTTATGGTCTGGGATGTCATTTTTTAGAATGGCATGGCATGGTAGGGGCTGTCTTTAAATGATATAGTATGGTATGGTATTGTAACATATGGTCTAAAATATATTTTGTAGTATGGTGTGGTTGATCATTGTTGTATAGTATGATATGGTATAGTATAGTATGGTATGGCCTGTCATTGTAAAGGAAAGTATGGTAAGGTATGACCTCTCATTTTAGGGAATGGCATGATGTGGCCGGTCATTGCATAGTATGTTATGGCCTGTCATTGTATAGTATGGTACTATGTGACCTGTCATTGTATAGAATGGTATGGTATGATATGGCCTGTCATTGTCCAGTATGGTATGGTGTGACCGGTCATTGTATAGAATGGTATGTATGGCCTGTCATTGTGGAGAAAAGCATGGTCTGTTATTTTACAGAATGTTATGGCCTGTAATTGTGTAGCGTGGTATGATCTGGCCTGTCATTACATGGTTAAGTATGGTTAGGTCTGACAATTTATAGCATGATATGGTGTGGTCGGTCATTGTTGTATACTATGGTAAGGTGTGGCTTGTCATTGTATGGCAGGGCAAGTCATGGCATATTATGGTCTGGCCAGTTGGTTTCAAAACACTATTTTGATCAAAGACCTTAAAAGCGGCATACTCAATTACAGTATAACACAGTCATAAAACATCTCACCGGCACCCACTGTCTCGTAGCAGGGACGGCATCGAGAGGCGTGTAGGTGAATGGCCACAATGACTCAGTCTAACTAATATGTCTACCACTGAGGCTAGCCTTCCCTCTGCCCCTGTGAAGCCTTAAGACCCAGACTAGGAGTCTTTTTGCTCTTTTTCCTTGCCAAATTCAGGTTTGAGGTTGTTGCCTACTACAGATTTTTGGCAGTAGGTTTTAGGAATTTAGGACTGGCTGCGCGTTAGTGAGTGCTGACCACCCACTTTCCTCTGGTCCTGATGAAAACCTGGAAATTACCATCCACAGGTTGAAACATGTAGACCAATCACACAGATACACACGGTCATAACAACCTTATATGTATCTACACACCTTTTTTAATATTGTCCAGTAGCTTTTGAATAAAATCATTTTCACATAAGTTATACCAGGACAATTTTTAACACCACTTTTTCGCACCACTTGCACCACTTGCACAAATACCAGCTCCACTGTAGTCCAGGTGTCGAAGCACACCCTGATGGCACTCGGCTGTCAGGGTGGACCCCAATGATGAAGCATGTCACCAACCAGGTTGGTGAGTGAGGGGTTTTTACATAAAAGAAAAATCATTTTCTTTCTGCCAGTTCTGTCAGAACTCTTGTTTAGTTCTTCGTGGTGGTACTCCTCCCATGTTTTTTTGAGGAGTACTCTCCGTTCACCCTTGTGAACAGAATCCCTTACTCTCTCATTTGTTTATAAATAAACATCAAATTCAACACAGCATATCAAAATACTTAGACAGTCGTTGTATGGTATGGTATGGTATTGCCTGTCACTGTATAGTATGTATGGTATGGCCTGCCATTCTGTAGTATAGTACAGTATTGTAAAGTATGGCCTTTCACTGTATAGTATGGTATGGCCTGTCATTGCATAATCAATCAATCAGTGACACTTATAAAGCGCGCTACATACCCGTAGGGTCTCAAGGCGCATAGTGTGGCATGATTTGGCATGCCACTGTACAGCACAGAATGGTATGTTATGGCATGTCATATAGTATTGTAGGGCCTGCCATTGTATAGTATAGAATGGCCTGGCCAGTGTTTGTATAGTGTGGTATATGGTATGGCCTGTCATTGTATAACATGGTATGGCATTGTATCGCACAGTATAGTATGAATTGGTCATATTGTATTGTATGGTATGGCCTGTCACTATATAGAATGGTATGGTGTGACCTTTCTTTGCACAGTATGGTATTGTGAAGCCTGTCATAGTACAGTATGGTTAAGTATTGCCTGACATGATATAGTATATGTTTTGCCTGTCATTGTATAGCCTGGTATGATATTGTATAGTAGAGTATGGTATGGTATGGTCTGTTATTTTCTAGTATGGTATGGAGTGGCCTCTCGCAATATAGTATGGCATGGTGTGGTTTGCTTTGGCCTGTCTTTGCACAGTATGGTATGGCCTGCTATTGTATAGTATGGTAGGGCCTTTCATTTTATAGTATGCCATGGAGAACCTGGTCATTATATAGTATAGTATGACCTGCCATTGTATCGCATTGTATAGTTTGGTATGGTATGGCCTTTCATTGTATAGGATGGTATGGCCTGTCGCCTTTAATATGGTATAGTAGGGTCTGATGCTGTATAGGATGGTAAGGTATGGACGGTCATTTTATAGTATGGTACAGTATACCCTGTCATTGTAAAGTATGGTATGTTATGGTCTGTCAATGTATACTTTGGTATGGTAGTGTATGGTATGGTATACTATGGCCTGTCATTGCATAGTATGTTATGTTGTGGCCTGTCATTGTATAATAAAGTGTAATATGGTGTGGCCTCTCATTGTATGGTATGGCCTGTCTTTGTATAGTATGATATGGCTTGTCATTTTATAGTGTGGTAGGGTATGGACAGTCATTATATAGTATGACACGGTCTGGCCTGTCAAAGTGTAGCATGGTATGATGTGGCCTGTCATTGTTTAGTAAGACATAGTATGGTAGAATACGGCCTGTTCTATAGTATGGTATGGCCCATCATTGTACAGTATGGTATGACATGGCCTGTCTTTGTATAGTACTGTATGACTTGTCGTTGTTCAGTATGCTATTGTATGACCTATAATTGTATAGTATGGTATGGCTTCTCATTGTACAGTATTGTATGGTATGATATGGTATGACCTGTCATTATATAATACGACATGGTGTGGCCTATCATTGAATAATAAGATATGGTGTGGCCTGTTGTATAGTATGATATGATGTGGCCTTTCATTGTATATTATGGAATGGTCTCTATGTACAGTATGGTATGGCCTCTTATTGTATAATTTTGGTATGGGCTGTCACTGTAAAGTATAGTATATTATGGCGTGTCATTGTACATTATGGTATGGTATAGCCTGCCATTGTAGACTATAGTATGGTATGGCCAGTCATCATATAGTATGTTATGGTATAGCCTGCCATTGTATAGTATGGTATGCTATGGTATGGCCTGTCATTGTATAATATAGTATGATATGGTAAAGTATGGCCTCTCGTATAGTGTGACCTGTCATTGCATAGTATGGACTGTATGGAATTGCCAGCCTATGTACTGTTGATATGGTATTGTATGGGCAGTCACTGTATAGTATGGTATAGTGTGGCCTGTCATTGTATAGTTTTGGATTGTATGGAATTGCCTTTCACTATACAATAATGAATGGTACAGTAGTACCTGTCATTGTATAGTGTGGTATAGTGTGGCCTGCCATTAGACCCACTCACAGGCCCTCTCACACTCACTCACCGACCCACTCAGAAACTCATACACCCATTGGTAGACTCACTTAGACCCTCTCACACAGACTCACGGACCCATTCACACAGTTCTACACCTACCCACAGATAACTAGAGCTGCTGAATTTTAATGGTTTTGTTAGTATGAAATCTGAGCCTGTTAGATTTGGGGGCTCTAGTTGGCACAGCGACAAATAGGGACCCTCTCCTCTAGTCAGGATAAAGGGATTACACTCCTAAAATAACGCCTGCTCACCCCCCCTTGGTAGCTTGGCACGAGCAGAAGGGCTTTACTTCAGAGGCATTGTAAGTTAAACAGTTGTGACCACATCCAGTAACCCAGTGACAACACTACAAATGGACACCACACAGGTTTTATATAAAAAAATAAGTAGACTTCATATAGTTACCACAAGACCATAAACGACAAAAATACACACTATGATTACTTTAAGATGGTAGATTTAAGCTTAGTTCAGTTCAGTTCTTATATGCGACACTCTGCGTCAATGTACCTTAAGTTGCCTTGCGCTTCCACGACAAGCAATGTCGCAGCGAGGGGAAATGCGGCAAAGTTCAGATACAAGGAAATAAAGACGTGAAGATCTTCCAGATGCGGCACGCTTCTTGGGGATGCGAGAAGTTCTCGGTTCGATGCGTGGACTGCAGCTGCGACACCCTTACGATGCGACGACAATAGCTCCAGCGACGACGCTCTTCTCCCACGATGTGTGAAGCTTCCGCTCGATGCGACAACTACAGTGGTGACATTCAAGATGCGATGGCAGCAGCTCCGACGGCGGCGCGTTTCTCGGGGATGTGAGGTGCTCTTGGTCGATGCAGTGCAGTGCGACAGTTCCAGCGGCGACACCCTCCTTCAGAGTTGCGACGGCAGGCACAGCGACGGCGACATGCTCCAACCTCGTTGCGAGATGCTTCTTCTGATGCGGTCCAGTGCGACAACTACAGCGGCGACACCCTCCTTCGGAGTTGTGACGGCAGCAGCAGCTACGGCTACACGCTTCCTCTTCGTTGCGGCACACTTCTCTCCAATGCAGTGCAGTGCGACAGTTCCAGCGGCAACTCCCTCCCTCGGAGTTGCGACGGCAGGCACAGCGACAGCGACACGCTTCTTCTCGTTGAGTCGTGCTTCCAGCTCCTTGCGACACGCAGTCCCTCAGAAGGCCCAAAACAGCCGCAGGCACTTCCAAAGAACTCTGGGGAACCAGGGGGTGATGTCTGCTGTCCCTGAGACTTTAGCAGGAGGCAAGCTCTTTTCCAAGCCCTTGGAGATCCTTCACAAGTTGAAAGCAAAGTACACAAAGTTCCTTTCTCCTTCCTTTGGCAGTAAGGCAACCACTGCAGGCCAATCCCCCAAGCAGCACTTCAGCTTGGGAATAGTCTCTCTTCCGTTTCTTCAGGTTCCTCTCCTCAGTAAAGGTTTCTTCTTGTAGTCCAAAGTGATACAATTTCATGGGACCAGGGTCCCAATATTTATACCCCAAAATCCTTTGTTCTTTGAGGGGAGAGGGGCCTTTGCCCAGTCCAAACCAGCTCTGAAGCACTCTGTTTACCAGACTTCTCCTTTCCTTTCACAGTGCAGGGCAGGCACATCAGCCGCCTCACAGGAGGTGGAGCCAACATTGTGGAAGGCAAGTACAGTCCTGGAGCACTTTGTTGACAGGACTCTTCTCTTCTTTCAGTGTGCAGGGCAGAGACATCAGCCTCTCCCCAGGGGGTGGAGCCAGCATTCTGGAAGGCAGGCACAGCCCTATTCAAGGTTGAGGTTCAACTCCTCCCTCCCATCTAGATGCAGATCTCTCTATTCACCACTGGGTGACTCAGCCTGTCTCTTGGAATTCCCCAGCCCTGTCACTCACAAAACCAGACATAGGAATACACAACCTAGCAGAGGCAGGTTTGAATGGTTAGACAAGCAAATACCTACTTTCTAAAAGTGGTATTTGCAAACACAGAATATTAAAATAAACTTTACTAAAAGATGTATTTTATTATTCTGAGTTCAGGCATACTAAACTCGAATCTCTACCATGTTCTCTGAGACAGTTAGGATTATAAAATGTAATAACTCTAACAGCCCATTCTGGCCTATGGAGAACAGGTAGCCTTGCAAAAGTGAAAAACTTAAATGGCTGTAATTCACTATTAGGACAGGCCACACACACCAGGGCTTGTCCTACCTTATCCTTACAATGCACCCTGCCCGTGGGCCTACCATAGGGGTGACTGATATGAAGAAAAGGGAAGGTTTAGGGACTGGCAAGTAGGTGCACTTGCCCAGTCAGCATGACAGTACCAGACTGCACGCAGGCTCTGCAATTGCAGACCGTAGACACATTTTACAAGGCTGCTTCTGGGGGTGGCACAAACAGTGCTGCAGGCCCACCAGCAGCATTTGGCTTTACACGCCCTGGGCACACTAAATATACTAGACTAGGGTCTGACAAGTAAACCAAATAGCCAAACATGGAACCACTGATTAATACATCAATTTAGAGTAGGGAGCACTTGCACTGTGGCATGGAATAGTAGTGGCACAGTGCCCAAAGTATCTAATACCAGGAAAAATACATGAGGCAACAGTAAAAATGGAAGGGAGACCCACACCAATGGTTCAGTGAATATATATATACACACACACACTTACCTTGCGTGGTACAGACATATGATGTAAAGGAGGCATGCAGGTTAAATGATGTGTGCTAAAGACATTGCATGGTAAAGACTGCATGGTAAAAGCTGTGCCAAGTCATTGTACAGTACAGTATTACCTGTCATTGTATAGTATAGTATGGCCTGCAATTTTATAGTATAGTAAGTCCGACCATTGTATAGTATTGTACTGTATTTTATTGCTAGTCGTTGTATAGTATGGTATATTATGGTCTGTCTATGAATAATATGGTATGCCCAGTCATATAATAATATATAGGTATGCACAACAGGAGTAAACCCATAGACCAGGTTGAGATATGGGTGAGGAAGTATAAACAAACATCTTAACCGGTATTATTGAGAAGGCTAGTTACCAAGCATGCTCAAAACATTACAAGGAAGGTAGGGAGACTCATAGATTGCTTAAATGTGCCCAAGGCATCATGTATTTAAAAGTGTACAAGAAATTGCAGAACAATTGCATCAAGGCTTGTGGAAGAAAGGGGCCCGGGCTGCCTCATCTCCAATCCATCTTGCCACCCGCCACTAGCTGCTCCTCCTGACAGACACCTGTGGATCAGGGTTCTGACCCATGGCATCGGACTACCTTCAGGCCCCGGGATACTCATTTCCCCCATCGGTTCTGCGACCCCCGGATTCCAACCGAACCGGACCTTCTTCCCCCCTTTGTGTTTCACTCCTGCTCCCTTCCATAGGATTGACTTTCCTCCCATGTGCTCAAGCTTGGCTAACCAGCAGGTACCCAGTTTCCGCCTTTCCCCCCACCACCCTGACCACCTTCATTCAGTAACCTGGTCCTGATGATGATCCTTATTCGCTAGGATCGAAACACAGTCGACATACCGCGCAACTTCCGGCGCCCTTTTCACTATGGTTCATTAAAAAGCTTAAAAATGTGTTACATTTATGCAGACAATTAACTATAAACCACAAGTCCTTTTGTATATATTTGTCACTTTTCCAACCTGCGTCGTCGCTGTTTTTTCACTTGTCACCTGCGCTGTCCACCTTTGAGTGTCACGAGCACCTGCGTGCACAAAGTTTTCGGGTTACTTATGCAATAATTGCCTACACTACTGATACACCTGTTCCCATTTCTTCCACAGGCCTTGATGCAATTGTTCTGCAATTTCTTTTACTCTTTTAAATACATGATGCCTTGGGCACATTTAAAAAAACTATGAATCTCCCTACCTTCCTTCCTTGTAATGTTTTGTGCAATTTTTGGTAACTAGCCTTCTCAATAATACCGGTTGAGATATTGTTTGCTTATATAATAATGTATGGCATGTCATTTTATAGTACGGCATGACCTGTCATTGTATAGTATTTTATACGATGGCCGGTGTTTGGATGGTACGGCCTGTCATTGTATAGCATAGTATGGTATGGCTTGTTAATGTATGATAGGGTATGGTGTATCATTGTATATTAAAGGTATGGTTTGGAATGACCTGTGATTGTATAATGTGGTATGGTTTGGGCTGTAATTGTATAGTATGGTATGGTGAGTTTTGTCATCGTATAGTATGGTATAGTATAGCCTGTCCTTGTATAGTATGGTCTCAGCTCTCATGGTATAGTATGGTATGGCATTGTGTTGTACAGTATGGTATGATCTGTCGTTGTCTATGGTATGACGTGGCCTGTCACTGTATAGTATCGTAGTGTGTGGTGTGGCCTGTCATTGCACGGTGTGGTATTGTATTGCCTGTCTTTGTATAGTATTGAATGGTATAGTATGGCCTTTCATTGTATAGCATGGCATGGTGGGGTACGGCCTGTCATTACATTGTTTGGTATGGTATGTGAACGTGTGTGTATGTGTAAGCATGCGTGTAGGAGTAAAAGGTCAAATGGCGTGTGATGCCACTTAAACTACCCCGGGCATTTTGATTAATTGACGCTTATGGAAGAGCATAACATAGTAGAATAACTTATGCTCTATTTGGCTGACGATGCCAGCTTGCAAAGAGTACTTCTGATGAGAAATTGCTCACAGTCGAATTTGGTATGTTTAACATTGTGTGAAAATGCCATCTGAAACAATGGGTAGAGTTCGACTGGAGTGTGATGATACTTCAACAGGATGAGCCTGGATGAGGACAGAAAAACTGCTTGCCGTGGGTTTGCTTCAATCCTTAGCAATAACTTTAACTCTTAACAAACGATGCACTAAATATGCAATGTTTTAGGTTTACCCTTTCTTTGATTTTTTAAATACAGTAAACATCTAGAAGAACAGACATCTTGTAGGCCTACTATAATAATTAACCTAGTTGCAATGGTGTTCAGCAGTGTTATCGAGAATAATGTTTATAACCTAATACAATGCATTTCGGCTTACTTAAATTTGGGAGCCAGGCCAGGGTAGATTTTCCTTGGCAAGGAAGTAATTTATAATATTATACTGGCTGCCCACTTTGTAAGAGAAGTTTAAAACACAATATCATTGATGCTTTCTTTTAATGCTGAGAAAGCATTTTACTGAGTCAATTTGAGATTTAATATTATTGAAATATGACATTTTGCAGCACGCGTCTGCCACCAGTGTGACCTCATAGCGCATATTTGAAAGAACGCTTGAATGTAGCATGATCAGTGGAAAATGATGGTGTCATACATGAAGTACTGACGAGTGCGACAAACTGGCTGCTGTAATCCTAACACAACCAGCAGCTGTTCTATATTCTAGGGTGTTGTTTACAATGTATAGTGCTTCGAATGACATCATAGCCACTTTACCTGATTTAAATGCTGTAAGAACCTTTCAAAACACCAGAGACAGCACGAACAGCACTTGGATATGCACCTTGTGCAGGGGTTCTCCTGGAAAAAGAGAAAGTAAATGAGTTTTCCAAAATGAATGTTACAGAAAAGACGGTTCTTGTCGCTTGGACACTAGGTATATCCATTTCTGCTTCACATATTAGTGACTAATAGATTGGAAAGTTGGCAAGTTGTTCTTTCACAGAAAGTGAGACATTTCACTTGGCCACAAACAACGCGTCAGCCAACAGCTGCTTGTGGATGAAACTCTGCAGGGCAATAACCCGGAGCTGACCGGCCAGCAACAGGAAATGACAGGAAATAATGTTTACACGTTAACATATTTTGGCTATGATGCATTTTGTATCGCCCAGGCCAAGTGTAACTTATCTTACTAACCCGACATGCGATACTTAAAAGTGTCCAACCTCAGAACGGAGGGCACGAACAAAGCGGACAATCTATTAAAGTAAGTTCAAATAAATAAGCAAAAAAACATTTTCCTACAAGGTGAAAAGTGCTGATTGATGTCAGTTGTAGGCCTTCCAAGTAACGAACTCTGCATTCAAGTGGAAGGAAAAAATAAATACAATCCACCGGAGAATGGCCATGAGTTGATGATATACCAGAAAACACTCAAAGGGACAATCCATAGTGGCTCCAGTCAATCTGAGATTTAAAATTTATTTGACAGGAATGCTTAACAAAATACCTTTTCAATTAGCATTTCCTAACTCAGTTTTGCCAAATGTAAACACTATAAATAAAAGCTGTTACTCCTACCCAATTTTATGGTACCCCATTCATAAACCAACTCAATGTTGAATGGCAGACTTAGTGGGCATTGCTGTGCTTCAGTCCTATGACCTGCAAACCACAACAGATGTCAGCAGCTAGTGTTTACCTTACTGAGTCATATTGACAGCATATGTAGTTACTTTTATTCTGCATACATAAATATAGGATGGCTAGTGTGCCAGTTTTCCCCATCTATCTTGGCAAATTTCGGTAAGTTCTACTAAGTTACTACTTCTATTTTTGTGGAATGCCAGGAGTTTTGGTTTACACCCTATATAAATAGCACACACCAACCAGTAGTATGGCATTGCAGCACTTTTGGTAGCCCTAGGATACATTTTCAAATGGGTCAGCGGTTTCCATCGCAGACCACAGGTTTGTAAGCTGAAGGAATGTGCCTATGCTAGGAGAATGTGTCAGACTTACGCTTTTATTACAAGTCCCATTCTGGCTGTAAACTCTCATTTTCAGCTGAATTGTAATTGCAAGTGTTGTAGTTTGGCGGAAATATGCAAAAACTGGGACAATAATACAGATTTCTGATGTTATTCCCCATTCTTTAAGGGCTTATCGTGGTATAACTCGTACTCTACTGCTATTAACACTATCCCTGATATTGCTAATACCAAGTCAGGTATTAAGAGCTGGAACTATGGGCCAACTCATATTGAGGGAATGAGTGGGCTATGGGATGATGAGAGTCTAGATGACTTTACTAAAATGGTTTACATATCTTCTTGTTTAGTATGCAGCATGTCAATTGCAAAACCAGTGATTACATAGGCTAGGTAGTTACTGGGGGTATACACTATTGTGTGTGCTGCAACCACTTGAGAAGACTGAAAAACAGAGGTCTCCTCATCTCCAATCTAAGCCCCAAAAATAGTTAAATAACTCAAAAAATGAGAGAAGGTAGGTTGCAAAATAAGCGGTCTTCTGTCATCTGAGGCACAAGGTAAGCATTACAAACCAAACAGAACACTGGGCCCATGCTTGAAGCACGTATCATACTACCTTACCATAAGAAATGCTCAGCAGGGACAAGTACATGCAGCCAAGCTCTTGAACTCACTACCATCCAACATTAGAAGCACCCTGAAGCATACTGACTTTTGAAGACAGTTGAAAACATGGCTATTTCCTATATACCTGCATCATCTACATCCCCGCAACAGAGACAAGAAAACAGTTGTACCCTCATGCACAATCCTCACCTTTCATCGCATGAAATGGAAACAACTAAACTATGAACCTGCTTTAGATATGCAGATAAACTAAGGGGGGCTGACCTATGGTTCACCATGACATTTTATGGTTATGTACTTGCATACATAACAGTTATGGCCTACAGTAATAATAAGACCATAATATGCAGCGGTCAGCAGCAAATTGTATCTTATACCTTGGTTATTCTGTTTTGGGTTTAACCCTATATTAACTGATAAAACCCCACTTAAAGGGAAATAGCCCTCACCAGTGAAAATGTATAAACACTGATAAAAACCTGCACAAGCACAAACAACGTAATTCAAAGAAAGGAAAAGGAGAGCCAAAGAGTCATTTTTATTTCTTCCTAAAGGGGCCAATACAATGTAACTTTGTTATACAAGGTAGCAACAGGAAAGTCTGGGCTAACATTATTCTGCTGAGTTTTGTTGTTTAGGGATATCACTAAAATATTGTTTCTTCTTTTTTTCAGTTTTTTGGTCTTTGGTCTAAAGATGCAAGGACTGGCATGATATTGTTTCTATTTGCAGTGATTCAGCTAGGTTTATGAAAAAGTTGTGTTTTGACTTGTCAAAATCGATACCTGAGCTGAAGTGCTTCCCTGTAAGAGATCTGTGCCATTAGCTAGATGGTATGCTGAAAGCATCTTTACAATCTTCTGAGTTAATGGAGAATGCTATTGGCTTTGTAGTCCATTCTGGAGCACGGTTTCATTGTGTGCGGGAACCAAAACCAAATATTTGTAATTTTGTGCTTTGTGTGGCATCAAAGAAAGAGTCATCCTAACTGTGTGAGTTAGCCGGTGGTTCTGAGTCTTTGAGGGTGTAAATGCTATATTATCCATGTGTTGGCCGTTTACAAACCTTTTGCTTAGTGATGATGCCAAAGGCAATACATTTGAGGAGCTTCAGTTGCATATCCATAGTGATGTGAAAAAAAAGGACACTACTACATTCTCAGATTTTTACAGGAAGAAATGACTGCTGTAGTGAACCTAATCAAAAAACTAGAGTCTGAAAACACCCTTGTCTACCAAGTGTTCTGAGTAATTGGTGGAGATGTGAACCATCTCCTTGAGAGTAGGCTGGTCGACACGTTTAGTGACTTTGGCACTGACACATGTTCCATGTTCGAATGCTTGTCAGTTGAGGAGCATTTCCGGAAATGTTATTTTCCAAAGAATGCGAAATGGCTTGCAATGATGTACAGAAATGTTCCTTCACCTACCATGGCATTTACAGTCAATGAACCCGTACTGTGGCACAAGTTCTAGATTCCTTCCTTAAAGGGGAATTTTCTCGGACTTTGAAAAGTACTGCTTAATTTTTGACCACTTCAATAACTACCACTTCAATAACTCGGACGGCCTATGCACCCAGTTCAACACATATGCGGCAGAACCTGTCCCAAAGAATTGCAATCTTGAGGTGCATCAGTATTGGCATGGAAAGCTATGTCAGTGGCCAAATCAAGGAAATTGTGTGCTGGCTGTTTTGGTGTTGCCTGTCTCAAAGGCCAATTTTGAGAGGGCCTTTACACAGATAAAAGTTTACTTAGGAAGGAAAGAGCGAGCGAGCATGACAATAGACTCACTAAAGAAATATTGTAAGATGTACTACAGTAAGTTTGATTTGTTAAAATGTGTTTGGATCTCATATACACTGTACAACAAACAATAATAATACCAACCCTTTCCATAAACACTGGAAAGCAACGGTTTCTGTTTTTAATGGCGCAAAATGTGTAATCACTAATAACCACTGTTTTTCTAAGTTATTGAAATCACTGGAAAACACTGGAAAAACCCCACCAGAATTTATCAAAAATAGAAACTGAGAAAAGTAAAGTCTACTTATACCTCTTAAATTCACATTGAGCATATCTGCTATGAGGGTTGTCCATCACTAGCATCACCAAATAAACTATCATACATTGCTGTACAATGCAGAGGGCTTCAATACAGTCCACCACTGCAGGTCCCACATATCTATACAATCTGATCACTATTTTAAATTTCACAAATACACTCAGGTATGGGATGATAATAAAAAGCCAAGCCCAACGAATCTCTTCACTTCCCTCTTCCTCAAACCTCCCAAGACCACAACAAATCACAAAATCCAAGATTGAACATCACAGTGCAGTAACCACCTAGCAAATATGCCATAAGAAGTACAGTAAAGAGACCTGCAGAGCTGTTTAAAGCTACCAGCTTACTGAAAACCATAAAACTGCGTGTCTGTCTCTCACATGTCATCATCATCCATTGCGCTGCGTCTCACAGCATGATAACTGCTCCTTGGTGGTCATCACGCAGGGTGTGAAAACACTTACTTGCACATAGGATAAAAACAGAGAAGCAGTAAACGCTATATAAATGCTGCAAAACAATACAACAGAAACCGTGAGAAAAATGAGAAGCAATGCAAAAAAAATCAAACTATAAAGATCATGCAAAAAAAAGTCGGCTACATCCAAAGTAATATTTTATTTATCTCACCCATACATGGACATTCTTGGTGCTTCTCAAGACTTTAAAAAAAGTGCAGCAATGCCAGAAAGAGAGAAAGAGCACTAGAAAACATTTTTCCACAGAGCAGTCTTGGAGAGAGCAAAATGAGCAGGACGAATCTGTGAGGTACCAAGTAGTGCATTTTAAAAAGCACATTCTCCCACGTCCTCTGATGAGAAAGGGATTGTTGTACAGAGTTCTGAAAACAGGATCTGGACATGTCCCTAAATTGTTATTAATCAAATAATAGAGCCACCATGAGCATTTAAAAAGCACATCTGGCCAGTTCTGTGTCTATACAAGATAGACTTCAGCTACATTATATAAACAATTTGTACTAGAGCTGAAGTGTGCATTTGAAAAGTAGGATTTATGGATGCATATTTAGTCATCATACAAGCGAGACATGGGAAGTTGTGATGTGCTGAAGAAAATAGTGACCTTCATTAATCAAGCACTGGCAAAAGCAGCAGGTCTGGCTTGCATTTTAAATCCTGACTAAACTATTAACAAGGCCTACTGCTACAAAAAAACAAATCAGAAACATGCTTTCTGTATACAATGCATATACAAGATAAAAAAATCAGTATATAATGATTCAGAGTTATTTTGAGATGTAAAATGGTCCCTTGTGTATTGCAATGTATACTTTGCACTGTAGGATCAATGCTACACCAAACAGTCAAAATGATGATGTCAGAGAGAAACAATCCTGAGGGTGGAGCCAAAGCCTACTTTATATATATTTTAAAGAATTGTTAACAGAAGGTTTGCAGAGAGCTGCACTGTGATGCCAGCCTAAAGAGGCTGCATACCATTCTGAGCATTCAGCAGCAGCGGATGATTATCCTGCCAGGTGTATTATACCTCAACAGGAATAACACCAACTGGTGTATCAAGCAATGAGGAAAGTACAGCATATGATACAGTACTGTAGCAGGATAAATGACTCCAGTGTGAATTATTCATTGAGAAAATTATGCCAGATTGAACTAAAGGTGAACGGTAAGATCCCCTCTTTTACATTTAAGAAAAGTTAAAGACAGTAAGGCTTAAGCACTGACTCTTGCATAATAGTAACATCCAATCTACTCTGCTTCTGCAACATATAACAAGTCATAAATCAATAAAATACATGGATTTTCTTTATAAAAACCTATTTCTAATTGTTTTATTACATTCTAATTAGGACATTACTAGTCACTTGTTAACAGAAAACAACGTAGCTGTTGACCTGTAAGAACCTATTATAGTTTAGGTGTGATATAACGCCATCTATCACAGCCATCAGACGTCGTGAAAGACAGGGCACTGAAATGAATATGATATGCTGTTTAAAGTAGGAAAACTAACTAGATTTTCAGCTCTTCTGACCGGTTTCCCTAAAATAAGAAGTCAATAGCAACAAGCACTGGCAAAGGCAATAGGTCCCCTCTTACTAATGTGAGTGCCATGCTACTGGCCTTGCCAGTTCTTCTATGCAAAGCATTTTTTTTTAAATATCAATTTAAAAGAAATTTCAAAATACTGAAGGAAAGCAAACACATATACCAAGGTATCTCAAACAATGCATTGTATTCAATATTTTCAAGTTTTATAAATGGACCTGTTAATTTTTCACTCAGAAACTCTGAACATAATTTAAAAAGAATAAGAAGAGTAATAATGTAAAGAAAAATGCTTGCCAGGGCCTAATTTACTTTCAATAAGACAGAAAATGTATACATTTTCTCTTCTCTTTAGCTGAGGCAGAGATAAATTGGTATCCAGGCCAAGAGACATCTCCTTTTTAGTTTTAGGTCTCGTGGGTCGTTGGAGCGCAAAGCGGTTCTCGCTCTGCGAGAGATATTGTAAGAAACAAAAATTCTAAAGGGGACTCTAAGCCCGCCCCTCTTTTCCATTGGGTAGTGTCAGCGTTTATGGTTAACGCTGGCTTCCCATTGGAAAGAGTGTTTTTGGTTGCCGCCCTGTCTGTTTTTTGGACGGCCCCTCTGGACACCATTGCCTGCTTTGCGGCTGCCGTGAAGACTTTTCTTATCTGCTTGTTTATTTAATAAGCAGATAAGAATAGTCGTCAGGACAGCTGGGAAGCAGGCACGGAGCGCAGAGGCGCATGGGGAGGACAGGGGGATTACGACAGACTTTGTTTTGCAAGGGCAGGCTCTCCTCGCTTGATCCCCCCATCCGCTTCGGAGCACACTATACAGAGGCAAAGCCACATTCAAATTTGCGTAATGTCATCATCAGTCTACAGGATTGCCTTATTTCAAGATGCAGCAAACTGAGAAAAGGTAGTTAAGCATTTTGCTCAGAACTCCTGCCAAGGCAGTTTTTGCTTTCTCCTACATCTTTAGGAGACACTGAATGTTTGCTACGAGGTCCGTAAATCAAAACCAAATTAAATTATTGGCACACACCACCTATCGGACTTTTACATTTCATGTATACCTTCCTGCCATAAAGTTCTGACTGACATTTCTTTTAACCAAATGCTTTTTATTAGTATTTTGTACATGCTTTCCATCAAATTTCTACTTGCACACCTGCGTTTCTATCAGCCATTTTAGTAAAAACTTATTTACATTGTCAGCAATGCTGCTCTAGAGCCAGAGAACCAGGTCAGCAGAGCTGCTTCAAAGCCAAAGAACCATGTCAGCAGAGCTTCTCTAGAGCCAGAGGACCAGGTCAGCAGAGCGCTCTACAGCCAGAGAACCAGGTCAGCAGAGCTGCTTTAGAGCCAGAAAACCAGGTCAGTAGAGCCGCTGTAGAGCCACAGAACCAGGTCAGCAGAGATGCTGTAGAGCCAGAGAACCAGGTCAGCAGAGCTGCTGTAGAGCCTGAGAACCAGGTGAGCAGAGCCGCTGTAGAGCCAGAGAACCAAGCCAGCAGAGCAGCTGTAGATCCAGAGAACCAGGCCAGCAGAGCAGATGTAGAGCCAGAGAACCAGGTAAGCAGAGCTGCTCTAGAGCATTAGAACTAGGTCAGCAGAACTGCTGTAGAGCCAGAGAACTAGGTCAGCAGAGCTGCTTTAGAGCCAGAAAACCATGTCAGCAGAGCCGCTGTAAAGCCACAGAACCAGGTCAGCAGAGCTGCTGTAGAGCTAGAGAACCAGGTCAGCAGAGCTGCTGTACAGCCAGAGAACCAGGCCAGCAGAGCAGCTGTAGAGCTAGATAACCAGGTAAGCAGAGCTGCTCTAGAGCCATTGAACTAGGTCAGCAGAACTGCTGTAGAGCCAGAGAACTAGGTCAGCAGAGCTGCTCTAGAGCCATTGAACTAGGTCAGCATAACTGCTGTAGAGCCAGAGAGCCAGGTCAGCACAGCCGCTCTAGAGACAGAGAACCAGGTCAGCAGAGCTGCTTTAGAGCAGGAGAACCAGGTCAACAGTGCCGCTGTAGAGCCGGAGAACCAGGTCAGGAGAGCTGCTCTAGAGCCAGAGAACCAGGTCAGCAGAGCTGCTCTAGAGCCAGAGAACCAGGTCAGCAGAGCTGCTGTAGAGCCAGAGAACAAGGTCAGCACAGCTGCTGTAGAGCCAGAAAACCAGGTCAGCAGAGCTGCTTTAGAGCCACAAAACCAGGTCAGCAGAGCTGCTCTGGAGCCAGAGTCACAAGGTCATAGGTCAAGCGCTGTCCTCCCAGGTGGGTTTGTTAAGCTGCCGCATGGAAGAAGCACATACACAACCGGAACAGCTGAGGAGGGGCTCCTTCACAATTCTGTGAAAGTGCCATTGTGCTGTGAAGCCAGCAAGCTCTGTTTAAACGACTCACTTTCATCTTGGCCCACAGCAATGTAAATGGGTTATTTGCACACTCCGTGAAAAGCATGGAGTTTCCCCCGCTGTAAGATTTTCTTGCAGGTTTTAAAGGCAAAACGTGAAAGAGTATTTCGTGTTTCTCTCACAGCAGTGAACACATGCCAACGTCCCCACTCCCTGCCGACATTCGAGGAGATAACTCCCATTTTAAGCCCCTGGGTCCAGTCAGCGTGTATAGAATTGGCATATTTTCTGATGTTATTGTTTTTTATTTGCGTCTGTATAACACCATAGACTGTGCAGGTTGATGGAGGAGTTGCTCTTATATAAACAGTGTTACAGCAAATAGCTTTGCATCAAAGAATACTTGTTTTTCCTTTCTCTTTTTTACTTTAATGAGCGCGGGCCGTCTTCACGGACACCGCGCTATGCAAAGCAATGGGTGTTGCTTTTGGTATTATAAATAACAATGGCAAAAGGCATTGCCATTTACAATGCCAATAGCTCCAAAACTCGCAGTTGCGAGACCTATTGCATTGTAAATGCTTGTTCAGTCATGCTAGTAAATACACCCTGTGTCTCAAATGCCAGTTGATTAGGTGCAGCAGCCAGCCCCTTACCCAGTGCCATAAAAGCCTGTGTGTATCAAGGTCTGTCTGTGATAATTGCAATGAAGGAGATATAACAAAAACAACCCTTAAACATCTTTCCTTTTCTCATGCTGCTGCAAAAATATACATGTGAGCTTTTAAAAATAAGCTGGGAAGGGTGGCGCACAACTCTGAACGTTGGGTAGCAGGTACTTGCGATGGGAAGCAGCACACGAGGAAGTAAGCATGAAAACGCATGCAATGTCATTGAGTGCTGAGTGAAAAAGAAAAAAAAAAGTACTTTCTTGAATGTGAGTTGTGAAAGGATACAAGCCATTCAGTGAAAAGGATGGTAAAGAAGCTAGGGTCCAAGGAAAGCACAAACACAAGAAGAGGAAGGAAACTCATCAAATAAGAAGCAAGCAAATGAGAGTAACAGGAAAGTCCAAACAACGGAAAAAAATGGGCTGGTACAAAGCCCATTGTAGGTTTTTGGTATGGTTGACAAGCGGTCTTTCTAAAAGCAGTCTATAGAGACCTAAAAAGGAGATGTTTATGGTAGAATATTTATAATTTGCTCCTACGGTTCATTTACTGGAAAGCCAGGCTCTCTGCATGTTACCACATAGTATAAATCAAAGTCAATTTTGAAAGTGAAAGGCATTGAACTGCATATAATATATTTTTGCAACAAATTACTGGATGCAATTGGTGTGTTCAATATCACCCTGCAAAGGTGTGATCATGTATTATAGAATACAATACCCTTCGCCGAATGTTATAAAGCTAATCCAGGTCACCCAGAGTTACATGACCTTATAAGGCCTTGCAACTGAACTCCTCAGTGACTAATAGTACCTTTATAATGTAAGAAGGAAGCTACCTTATCCCATATTTTAAGGAAAGGTGTTTGAGACAAGACGCAGTTATACTTCGAAGACCATCAAATTTAAAAACTCAAAATGTTTCATGTTTGCAATGTTCTCCACGAAAGTCAGCACTTCAGTACTGTTTTGTGGGTGCCAAAGTTCTAACCTGCAAGGGTGCACTGGAGTGTCTGATACATTGAATTTCAATGCAGTTCCAAAAAGCATTGTTAATAGGTTATTGGAAACAAGGGAACCAAACTGTCGCTTGGGACCTTGGGTAAGCGTTTGCTTGCTATATGAAAACATTAAAAACAATGTGACGGTGAAATGGGTGTGTGGTGAGAAACGTGCTTGGTGCTTTCATACATGTGATACATGTGTGACAATATGTGATCAAGAGTGTGTATCAAGTAAAAACAACATGGTCCATTTTTGTACAAATTGTGTCTGTAGAACTAGTCGATGTTTCAATCCTTTAGACAGATATAAGGATCATCATCAGGGCTCTACGAATACTTGAGCCCAAGAAAAACAGGATGGGCACTAAACAAACATTGCTGAAGGCACCAAAGTGCTCAATTCAGCTACACCTGTGCAAGGATTGTATAGACTCCAAAATTCATCAAAAATTGGTAGTGTAATTTGGATGGGGTCCAGGGAATTGGGATTGGGAGCGGGGCAGGGTGGGCCTATTCTAGAATGTAAAAGGGCCTCCAGAGGACTACTACAAGATCTTCCTAGACAGCAGACATTAATGCTTGAAAAGAGAGCTGAGTGAAGTTGGCTGGGTATGCTCTAAAAGATGGCTGCTCCTCTTGGGGTAAAAGCAGAAAGATCTTACGGTACTCCTTAGTGACCTTGGTATTAGTCCTGCTGTGTATGTGAGAGTTATTTTGAACATCATACGGGTGTGAAAGCACACATTTCACTTCTGGGAATTTGAACTATTTGTTGCATTGATCTTGTATCCACCTTGCAATACTGAACTCTCAAAACTTAGGTTTGCACATTTATTTTCAGGTGCATCAATAAAAGAAAATAAGGTCTATTTTCATCCAGCCTGTTTTAAGACTTGTGTAGCCATCAGCAAAGGTGGTGTCAGGCATCTTCGTGGCTATTTTAAATCTTTTCTGAAGATGTCTGCTGAATAATGATGGTGTGACTCCTTCTACGTGTTCCTTTGTTTATGGTTCCAAGATCTCCTGATGTATTTGTCAGAGGAGCCATAATTATGGTTGCATTGGATGGATTGGCTGAACTGTCTTGAGGTGAGGTGAATTAAATGCTTCTTTCTTCCTGTTCCAATGTGTTATTGGTTGTACTGTATTGTATTAAATCATTTATATAGCACTTCCTACATTTGTGTGGGGCACTAAAGTGCTTCCCTACATGGCCAGCAAGCTACACCACATAGGATGTGTAGTTAGAAGGGTGTTTTTTTGATCCTATGTTGGAAGTGTTTCCATGTCGTACATGAGGACCACTGGGGTGCAGTTATAGTGTTCTGGTACGCAGCTCAATCAAGCTAGCCTGGCTGATGAGGGGTGAGTACCCCGAAACCAGTCCCAGGATGCTCGTTTCTGGTCCAGGAAAAACCTAGCCTGGAAGTTTCGGCTGGGCTGATTCCATGGGGAGCAGGGTCAAGACTGATTTGCATATGCCTGGGTTTAAACTTTAATGGCATGAGCAGCAAAAAACACAATAGATTTAGGCCCAGATCTCTGCACTGGGGTGAATGTTTGATATTGTTTAGCATTCTGTCCATCAATTGTTCTTTTTGCATATGAAAATGTAAGAGCAGTAAGCAATAGTTGGCCTTTGACTGCTGAGAATTATAGTTTTAGTAATAGTCTGAGCCAGAACAGTTATATATGAATTTGCATTACTAAAGTTAATCGAGGCTAACCATAGGTCAAGCCCTTTGCAGCTTACCTGGATATCGAAAGTATTGCGTTGGTTGGGTTGTTCCATATCTGTGAATTGTAAAATCTACATTTAACATGAAGATGCAATTATTTTTCGATGTTCAATACTAGGATAGCGGGATGATGTAGTTATCTTGGAAATAACCATGTTTTCAAGTGTGTTCTGCAGTGTATATGTTTCTGGATGCTTTGAATCTAGGCTGGTAGCAAGCTCAAGATCTGGGTGGCTTCTACTGAGAGCAGCGCCTCTTACAGATTTCTAATGTTAAGGTGTGATGATGATTTGTGATGCAAGCCTGGAGCGCATAGTCCTGTTTGGTTGGTATAGATTGAATTTTACTTGGAGGTATCGTGGTCCTTTCCTTTGGGCGCCCCAGTGGGCAATGCAGAGTGCTTTGAACATTGCCCTTCTATTGGTATACCTAGAGATAGCCAGTGGAGCGATTGCATGACTGCAGCCATGTGTTCTCTTGGGTGAAGGTGGAGAAAGAGTCTTGAGGCAGAATTTTTGATTTGTATTTTGCTTAATATGAACCACTGTGCCCCAAGGTATAGGCTTTTAGCATAGTAAGGCTTGGAGATGGTGATGTGTAGACTTTGTTGGTATCCAAGGCATGGGAAGATGTGACGCAGTGTTTTGATTTTGTACATGGCACAATTTGTGGCATTGTTGAAATGAGGTATCAAGGATATGTCTGAATCCATGATTACGTATAGGTTTCTGATTTCTCTTGAGGTTATTGGAGGGGCCTCGAGTTCCTTGTCTAGATGACAGTAGATTGGCATTTTTGCATTTATCCACAGGTCATGATTTCTATCTTTGCAGTAGTTGATCTTCACCCGTGTGTCATCAAGCAACCATCAAGTTGTAGAGGTCTTCGGAGCCACCCATTCTTAGAATTACTTGCATGTTATCGGCATAGTTGTAACAGGTGAGGTTGAATGATTTAATCAGGTTTGGGAAGGGCATTAGGTAGATTTTTAATAATTGAAGGGATATGATGGACCCCTGAGGGATGCCACAGTGTATGGTCTGAGGAGATGATGTGAAAGGTAGACTACACTTTGTTTAGTCTCGGAGGTGAGCAGCATTCCATTGTAGAGCATGTTCATGTATTTGGAGATAATTAAGGTTTTGTAGTAGTGTGTTGTGATAGACAGTGTCAAAAGCAGTCGATAAATCCAGAAGCAATAGAGTGGCCACTCCATTCTTATCCACTTTGAAACGGAGGCCATCCCAAATTAATATGATGGCTGACTCTGTGCATCTGCCTGGTCTAAGCGTAACTGTAGATGTGTCTTTAAGACATTTTCTGCTGTAAATTTTGAAAGTTGAGTTATCTTTTAAATATTTTTCCTAAGAATAGTCCATCTGATATTGCTGTGTGGTAAGATGGGTCAAGTTTTTTGTTTTTGATGAGTAATCTAATGTAGGAGGTTTAAAACTTGGTGGAAACAAACCTAGTTCAGGAGACTTGTTGAGTAAGCATCTAGCTATCTCCCCTGCTCAGGTTGTGCGAAGGATCTCCATTAAGGTTCCTGGAGGTGCCGCATCTGATTGTTATCCGGATGGTCTGCTAGCTGAGAATCAAGAAAAACGTTTTCTAAGAGGCAATTGAAAATATGTTGTGGAGGAAGATTGCTTTTGTATCTTTCTATGTTGGTAGAGCCATGATGTTGTCTGCATTCTCTTTAAGGGCATTTTATATATTTCTCATTTTTTGAATCACTTTAATTGAGATTTTATTGTGAAAGTCTTACAATTCTGATGTTTCTGTGTTTCGGCAATCAGGACTGTGGAACTCCTAAAACCTTCTGTAGGCTGTTTTATAGTGGAGTAGAGTGGTTTCAACCTTTTGGTGTGTTTCATTATGGATTGCAACGTATGGTTATCCCCAATGATGGTACTTCATTTTCCGCTTCAATAGTTGAAAGAAGGTGCTGGGATTGAGAATAATTTCAAATCAGATTTACAAAACAGTCAGGCTTATGCTGGTCTTACCTTACATAGTCCCAGCAAGGACAATCAGGTATGGTATAATGTGGTAAACATGTGGTGGTTATTAGCATTACACACTACGAAAAGCAGCAGGGTGAGTGGCCTTTTTCTGAAAGGGTTTGGACATTCAGAATTAGGGAGGCTGAAACCAGGTATCTGTTTGATTGATGAGACCTGTTTATCTGATATATATGCAAGAAAACATGATGTTCGGTATCCTCATTCAAGATAATTGCCTCTAAATACCATGAGACAATAAGCAGGATTTATCCTGGAGATATCGTTTCTGTTCTGCTTTAACAGTTGTTGGTTTATTGTTCCACTGTGATTGGCCCTTCACTGTGTTTCACCTTGAAGGAACCCCCCCTAGGCAGAGCCAAATTGAAAGCTGTGCTTTGGGTTGACTTCCACTGAGGTGAAGACTGTGAAAAAGGCCTGTCTTCCTCTCATTGATTAACTGCAGTACAGGCTGGCTGGTGAGTTTCCCCATGAGTATTAGAGCTTTTACAGGAATTCTGTAGTACTGCACCTGGCTTCACAGCTCTCTCAGAGGCAGGTAAACATGTTGCTCTTATATTGTGAGCTGAGATAAGGGGTAACAGGAGGCCCAGCCTCACTTTCAGAAATGCAGGCATCAGACATGGTTATGGGAAAATTAATTCAAAAGGTAAAAACCCAGAATTATGCCATGCTAAAAGATGAGCACTGATCTAACACAGAAGACTGGATAACATTTTTAGTTTCTGATTTCTGATTCACCACAACTGCTGTGGAATGCACTAATGGGTAGACGCAAACCACACATTTCAATGGCTACCCTTTAACACTACTCTGGCACTCTGCTGAATAGGCCAACATCTTTGAAGACACTGGTTCGATAGAAGTAAGATACATATTTCTTGAGTACACAAGTATCAAACATAAGCTCATAATTTACAATTGTATTTTCTTTTGTGACTTGGGCACATTTTTTTTATGTGTGCCTTACAGTTTTAAAGAAGGCATAAGTAATTTGGGAGCAAATTCTCTTTAAATTAATTGACTCTTAAAACATTCAGGCAGGATACTTTTTTTTGCATTCTGCTTTTGTGTTTATCTCAGCTCATCCCATGTTTTTGTAATTGTTTTTGCTCATGTTTTTACCGAATGAATATCTGTCAGATATTTCAGGATGCAGTTGGAAAAAAAAGCTTGTTTCAGGCATGTGCTTTGCATACTCCTGCCATCTAGTGACTCCTTTCACCACTACTCCTATAGGGCGGATGCAAAGACAACATCTTCTGATGCCTTGTCCTCATACCACAGAGGTCAGAGTCACCAATCCGTTCCCAGAGGCTATTATAGGGGCACCTACAGGTTCAACAACTCAAGAGGTAGAGGAAAAGGTGCTCCTCCATGTTGTACTGCACCCACCACAAAACAGTGACACTTCTCCTTCCCCCGATCATTCCACACCAGTCAGTGGAGAGCGTAACAGTTTCTCCCCACTTGGTAATCCATTACATTTGATCAGTGGGTGTTGGACACAACCAGCGCGTGTGTTTGCCAGCCCCCTCCCCGGCCCCCGCTCACACTGTGTGTCCCCGGCCCTGTGTGTGCTCCAGACCCTGTTTCTGGAGCCTGCCACTTTCAGTGGGGCAGAAGGGACAGAAGGGGAAGCTGCCGATGCAGCGTGCCTGTGGTTTTAAAGGAGCACCGGCACTGAAGGACTGAAGCGAAAGTGACACCGCGGAGTGAGAGTGCGCTGTCAAGGCTCAGGAGGCAGGAGTCAGGAGCGGGGAGCTGCTTAATCCTGAGGCCCACGGTGGTGCAGGGGGCCCCCTGACCTAAGCGGCTGACAGACGGGCCGGGCACGAGGCGCGCAAAGCAAGTCAGACACGCAGAGGTGAGTGAGGGAAGAGGAGAGGAGGAGCATGAAGCCCCAGTAGTCAAGTGGAACTGCGGGGTGCTTTTTGCTTGAGCAGTCGGGTGACCCTGTGCGCGGGGGTTTTAAAACAACAATTTGGCAACAACTTGGAGGTTGAACTGGCACCCCACTGAGGCCTGTCTCGGTGTATACGAAGACACTACTAAAAATATTTCCTCTCCTATCCTACACAAAGACAAAGAGAAAGAGTCACTAGCCCCAAGAGGAACATTAGCACCAGGGGAAATCGCCAAGATGGGAGCAAAAAAAGGTAAAAAAGTGGCGGAACAAAACTCAAAGACAAAAATGAAGGTGGCAAACGCAGTAAGCCCGGGCTCCCTGGAAGAGAACAGTGGGAGTATAAACCTGTCCCCTGTTAAAGGGAAAAGAAAGGGGCTAAAGAAGACCAAAGCTGTGGTTCACCCTCCAGGCAGAGCCACAGCAATGAAGGATTTTGTGGGGAGACATTTTAAAAAAGTGGTCACATCGGCACAAGTACATGACCAAAACCTAACCCTCGGAAAATCTATAAGTAAATTAGCTTCCATAAATGGGAACTCCGATATGGGCGAGAAAGGAAGTACCTCCCTACCGGTGGAGGTGTATAGTACTGACCCACATAACCTGATCAATCACTCCCTACAGCTATTACTGGATCAGGGAGGCCTACCATCGCCACGGTTGTCATCATCACCACAGCTACTCTTCTCATACGACTTGGAGAGAGACCCTCTAGATAGCCTGATCCAACAGGGTAGCCCAATCCCATCGGAAGGGAAGGAGAGAGTGTCAGAAATTCACCTGAGCAGCAGCAGGACAAGCCAGAAAAGAAAGGACTTTAAAAGTCTGCTGGGAACCCTAGACAACAGCTTGAAGCAAGCCGATGAACTAAATATAACCCCAGAGCTAAATCCAGATTTAAATCGGGACTTATCATCAATGTCTACGGTCTCTATGCTGGATCTAATGCTGATTCTCCAAAAGACCCTACAAGGTCTACTAGAAGTGACCCTGTCTAATAATACGGTGTTAAAAACATCAAACGGTTTATTTAGGCAAAATAGAGGGGGAGTTGCAGGGGATAAGGGCTCTCATGCCAGCAATGGTAAGACAAATCCCCGATCATGAGTCATCAAAACAGATACAGGAGGAAAGCAATCAACCGCCCTTAGGGAAAGAGCTCTTTCCAAAGATTGTAGATAAAACGCTAATGCCAGAAAGAGATCTGAAGGGGAAAACTCAGTTACAAACCGATAACCTCCCCAAGGAGAACCATCAAGTATATATATCAAAATGGCCTATGAGGGTAATAAGGAGAGCAGAGCATAATAGATGTGGGCATAGAAGTAGTGTAACCAAAAGTGCAAGGGGTGTAGGTAAAAAAATCGGTAGTAAAAGGAAACAAACAATGGTTAAGGAAACGGGGTCGGTAAAAGTAGGAGGTACACAGGGAAGAGTCACAAACCGATCTGCACACTATAGTAGTACACAAAAAAAAGAATCTGCAAAAGGGCAGCTAAATGCGACGCCCCGTCTCAAGAGTTCGAACACACAAAAGAACCTAGATAGAAATAACCCCCTAGCTGTTTCCAAAGTGACCGCAAGGCCTTTGGGAGGAAATTTGCAGACCTGGGTCACAAGGGAGATTAGACCTGGTAGTTCGTATGAAAAAGTAGTAAAAGCTAATATGAAAGTAATCTCCCCTCTACCTAGGGCAAGAAAAGAGAATAACGGGAGCATGGAGTTATATTTTGAACACATCCCAACAAGAAAAGGGGGGAAGAATCTTGGAAAGAGGCCGCCCCTAAATAGGTCACAACTGCTACAAGGTTTCGCAAAATGTCAGAACCTTAAAGCAATTGGAACAAACGACCTAAGGGGAGTTGGGTTCAGTCAGGTCAGAGAAGGGAAAGAGATTACAAAAGTTACACTGTACTCCAACCTGGTAATAGAGACGATCAAGAAAGCAGCAACTGAGTTACAGAAGGAGGGAATAAGACTGCTAGAGGAGAACGAAGTATTGGTAGACATAGGCGAGAAGAAAGGGCAGGGTCAACACTTCCTTAAATGCCACGCAGGTCTAGGAAAGAGACAGGTCAGGTTATATGAGTACGAGGTTGAGGATGGCGAGATGCCAGGAAACATAAAAATAACAGCAAATAACTCAAATATTGACCAGTGGTGGGGGAACTGGAGCAAGGAGTTAGGGCAGGCAGGCCCATCACAGAAATTCGAGGAAGAACAGGGGGAGGAAGGTTGGTTAGAGGACATTGAATAGGAAAATGATATGCCACATAGCATAAGACTGGCCTCCTGGAACATAAATGGGTTAGGAGCTGATGAAAAACATAAAAATGTAAATGAACTTGGAGAAAACGTAGAAATTATGTGTATCCAGGAGACTTGGTTATGTGGCAAGACACTAATTTTCGATGGTTTCTACCAGTTAATTCGACCTGCAAAGAAGAATAGATTTGGGCGCCCCGCAGGTGGATTAATGACCCTAGTGTCTACAAGAATTATGAAAAAAGTAGTGGAAATAACTGTAAGATGCAAATGGCTGCTGGTTTGTAGAATAATGCTATCAGAAAGTATAAATCTTGATACAATACTGATTATAAATGTGTACATCCAATGGGCCTCTATAGAGCAATATGTGGAGGAAATGGCTATTTTTAAAGAGGAATTGGGTTCTCTATGTGAAAAGTACTGTAAGGACATTATTTTGCTTCTTGGAGATTTTAATCACAAATTACATACAAAGAATGTAGATTGCTGTTTCCGAGAAATACTAGAGGCATATGACATACCGCAGGCAATATTCCCCGATTGTTTACTAGGAGCAAAGGACACACAGTTGGCTAACTTCCTAGGAGCTAAAAATCTCTTCTGCCTAAATGGAAGGGGCCCCCAAGACTGTCCTGCCAAGAGAACTTTTAAATTGGGTACACAGAGTTGCCCTATTGACTATGTTTTTCTGGCACCCTGGAATTTCCACTTAGTCTCGGGGTTTAGCATCACAAATAGAGAAGGGAGTGACCATAACGTACTATCCCTAGAGTTTCCAGTAGTAAAGGTAGAAACCCGCCCTCAAGTGTTAGAGCAACAGATGGATTACCCTAGACGCCGTACAACTAAACTAACGGATGAATACATCTCAAAACTAATAAGGTTGCAACAAAACCTCGATCTACAGATAGTAAGTGGACAAACCCTTGACTGGTATGTAAGAAAAATCGAGGAGGTTGTCCAAATACTCTGCAAAGGATTAAGAGGTGGTAATGGGGGAAATAACAAAACCAAAGTCAGCGATAGAAAAATAGGTAAACTAACAGGTTGGTTTACAAAGGAATGTCTGGAAAAGAAAAGAGAAGTTAGGAGAATGGCCCGCCGGTTTGCCCGAAATGGGAATCAGGCCAGTGGAAAGGACTTAGTCGCCCTAAAAAGAGAGTATAATATGTTAACAAGGAGGGTAAAAAGAGAATTCAAAGAAGGATGTTGGGCAAAACTTCTAGAGACGATTGAAACAAGGAACCTACGCCAGTTCTGGCAACTAGTGAATTCAGCAGCAGAAGGCCACAAAGGGGCAATGAACTGCATCGTTGAGGAGGCGGCCTGGGAGGAATATTTACAGGACCTGTATAGCGCAAAAACAGATCAGGAAGAGAACCTGTACACAGATTGGAGCGGTCTGGTAGTAGGTATGAAACCTGAGTTTTCTGTCGATGAGGTTAGGAAAACGATAAAGAGTTTAAACCTTACGAGAGCAGCAGGCCCTGATAACCTCCCGGCAGTGATAATCAAAACACAACCAGACTGGTGGGCAAAATTTTTTGCGGACATGTTTCAAATAATCCTAGAAACCGGGAGACTCCCCGATACCTGGAAAGGGGCCATAATACGGCCCATACATAAGAAAGGGGATATGCTTAGTCCTAAAAATTATAGGCTAATCAATTTACTTGACATTGGGGAGAAGATCTTCGCCAAAATAGTACTTGGCAAATTAAAAAACTGGGTAGAGATAAATCTAATTATCCCAGTGGAGCAGGGAGGATTCAAGGAAGGCCATTCCACAATGGACCACTGTTATGCCCTTTGGGCGCTGGCCCGGAAGTCGATAGAGCAAAGGGGAAACTTGTTTTGTTGTTTTGTCGACTTCCGGGCAGCCTTCGACTCAGTGGATCGCGGGAAACTTTGGGAGTGCCTGATTAAATTTAATATCCCAACTGACCTATTAGCGATACTAAAAGAATTGCATAGAGGAAATTGGGCTCAAGTAGTAAAAGATACACAGGGGGCACTCACAAGGAAAATAGCAATAGACAATGGACTCCGACAGGGCTGCGTGTTAGCTCCTCTACTCTTTTCAATCTTTCTAGCAGACTTGCCGGTAACATTGGAGGTGGAGAAGAGTGCTAGCCCCAGAATGAGTGGTAAGAAAGTAGCATGCTTACTGTATGCAGACGATCTCGTTATTACTGACCAGACACAGCTAGGACTACAGAGGAAATTAAATGCTTTTAACGATTACTGCAAGGGTAAACTGCTAATAGTAAATATGGACAAAACAAAGGTTATGTGCTTTGGTAAAAAGCCAAAGAGCTTTTGCTGGTATCTAGATAAAACTAAATTAGAAACAGTAAAAGAATATAAATATCTGGGCCTATGGTTCGAATCATCCTTAAAATGGAACAAACATGTAGAAAACCAAAATGCAAAAGCTTCTTCCTCTATTTGTGGCTTGAAAAAATTTAATAAAACCTACGGAGATATGTCACATAAACCCATGATAAAAGCTTTCTCAGCCATGGTCCCCCCACAAGCACTCTATGGGGCAGAGGTCCTATTCCTTAGTGGTAAAGGGGATTGGAATCGGGAGGAAGGTAAAGCGGTAAAAATGCTACTGTCCTTGCCAAAGTCAGCCATGCTACAGGCAATTAGACTCGAAACAGGACTGATAGGGTGGAATACCCAGACCAGAATGGCTGTGGCTAGATTTTGGAAACGGCAATCTCTAGAGGAAGCGCAAAAGGTGTCACACTGGTGTAGTGGGGAAATACAACATAGCAATCTAAGATGGGCAGCTGAGGCAAAAAAGAAGATAAAAGAGACAATTTGTTGCCTAGATGTGGGTACAACCCAAAACCCCTTAGAAGCAGTCTTTACAAAAGTGACACTAAGACAAAAAGGAAGGGAGTACTCGAGGTCACAGGACCTAGGTTATTTAAGAAAGAAAAAATCAGTAAAAAACATGATAGAAGTGTGGGAAACCGATATAGGATATCCATACCTTGAAGCGCTCCCGAACTATGGATTTAGGTGGGATATATTAAAAATGAGAATTGGCATTATTCCCTGGAGAGTGGAGGAGAAAGTCACGGCAGAAATGATGTACCCAGATGGTTTTTGCAAGTGCGGTATGGGGTCTAAGTGTGAGATAATGCACATTCTTTTTGACTGTCTCAGGTATGTTGAAGTGAGAAAACGGATTCTGCGACCTATATTCATAAAATATAACACAAGAGTGAGAGCCCAAGCAATCAATTTAGTGCTAAGAATGGAATATCTAGAAATAGCTATAGCTTTGGGTTATTACCTGAAAGAAATTAATCAAATAGCCAGGGGAAAGCTCAAAGAAGTGTAGTGAGAAACCCCAGTCACCCTGTATACAATAAATGAAGAAGAGTAACTCAGGCAGGATAAGTCCAATGGGTTTTAATACCTTTTAATCTCCTTATAGCAATGGTGGACTGATGAAGATAATGAACAGCCCTAACTTTAAAAGACTAAGATAATTCGGATTTTAAGTAGAATGTTCTGTATGTTTTATGCTTTTTTTTTTTTTTTTTTAAAGATTTTAACAAAAGTTGTACACTGTTTTATTAATATTTAATTATGTACATTATCCTGAATTCTATTCGATTTGGTTTTAAAAACTAAGGTCTAAATAAAACAGAGTTTTTCTCTCTCTCTCTCTCTCACAACATGGTTATTGTATGAAGCTCATCACCACACCGCCAAACATTTCACCTTGAGCTCACAGGCTCTCTCTGGAATACCAAAAATTATTCAAACAGGAAAGTCAAGCTCTGCTTATCAAAGGAGCTATAGAACCCATTCCTCTACAGCATCAGGGGTCAGTGGTACATTCCCTGTACTTCCTAATCCCCAAGAAGAGAGGAGCTTTACATCCAATATTAGATCTATGCCCCTTCAATCACTACATCCTCTTAGAGCATTTCCATATGGTCTCTTCAAGTAGTTTTCCCACTTCTGCAGCACGGCAACTTTCTCTCAGCCCTAGACGTAAAGGATGTCTATTTTCACATCCTGATACCTCCAGCACTTAGTAAATAACTCAGATTTGTGATAGTAGGCAAACATTATCAATTCAAAGTCCTCCCGTTCGGGTGACTACTGTACTTCAAGTATTCACTAAATGCCTAGCAGTGGAAGCAGCACATTTACTCAGACAAACCTTCCCATATCTTGATGACTGGTTTATCAAAGCCAGTACTCCTCCACTATGTCGACAACACACTCAAAGTACCATAAACCTGCTTCATCAGCTAGGTTTCACCATCAATTAAAAAAATCTCATCTTCAGCCTTTACAGCTTCCACCGTATCTAAGGGCTATCCTTAACATACAACTAGGATTAGCCTATCCCATTACACCCAGGACCCAAAATGTCCAAACACTAATACCACAGTTCCAACCCAATCTACAACTGACAGCAAGAACTGTCATGCACCGATTAGAAATGATGTCATCATGCATCGACATAGTCCTTCATGCACATTTACACATGCGCCCACTGCAGGAATGTCTAGTACAACAATGGTCCCAGTCACAAGGTCAGTTAGAGGATCTCGTGTTGATAGAGAGCCGCGCTCATAGCTCTCTGCAGTAGTGGAACACAAACAATCTGTTAAAAGGGTGGCCTTTCCTCAACCCTGTTCCCCACATCATCCTGACAATCGATGCAACACTCACAGGCTGGGGTGCTCACTTATACGATCTCAGAGCCCAGTGTTTCTGGGACACAAAACACCAGGGTCTCCACATCAACTACCTAGAGCTTCAAGCTGTTCACCTATCATTAAAAGCCTTCCTACCTCACATAATAGGCAACTTTGCCTTAGTCCAGACGGACAATATGACACCAATGTCCTATGTACGAAAACAGGGGGGGGCACTCGGGGGCCAAGACGCCTTCGGGCAATCGCGCGCTGTATAAGTTGATAAATCAAATCAAATCAAACCAATCACGCCTATCTCAGAACATTTGGTATTGGGCTCTACATCACAAAATTCATTTCCTAGCAGCGCAACTTCCAAGAATGGACAATGATTTTGCCGACCTCCTCAGCAGGATGCGGAAACAAGTCCACAAGTGGGAACTACACACCAAAGTCCTCCTCGCTTACTTCCACAAGTAGGAGCTTGCACAGATAGATATGATCACAACCGTACACAACATAAAATGCCCAGACTTCACCTCCAGTTTCCTACACCCACTATCCAAGGGCAATGCTCTATGGATGAACAGGTCAGGGATATTTGCCTAAGCTTTTCCCCCTCTATCACATCTTCCATTTCTGGTTCGGAAGCTCAGGCAAAAATCTCTCACACTCGTACTGGTAACTCCCACATAGGCCCGACAGCACTGGTTCAGAACACTACTCGAACTCTCAGTAGTCCCATATGAGAAGCGCCAGCTGAACCAACCTGGTACTTCTCACTCAGAATATGGAGAAATCAGACACCCAAATCTCAGGGACTCAACCTAGCAATTTGGCTCATGAGGTTTTAGAATTTGGTTATCCCAATCTCTCACCAGAATTTATGACCATTCTAAAAGAAGGCTGTAAATCTACTACTAGAGCATGCTATGCAGCCAAATAGGAAAGATTTGACTGTTGCTGTCACACTAATGGTATCAATCTATTTAATGCTACAGTACAAAACATTGTCTGTTACTTTTTGCATTTACAACTCCCTGGCCTTGAGGTCACTTCCATAAGACTAGTGCTCACCTATCTACTAACTAGGCAACACTTAACTTTTTTTAAAGTATCAATCATCAAAGCTTTTATAGAAAGCCGTAAGAGAATGATTCCACCTGGAGCTCCACCTACCTGGAATCTTAATATCATTTTCACGAGACTTATGGGTCCACAATTTGAGCCACTACATATTTGTGCCCTCCAATGCCTACTTTGGAAGTTTATTTTTATTTGCCATCACTCCACTTAGACATGTTGGTGAGCTCCAAGCACTAACTTTAAAAGAACCGTTCTTCCAACTACACTGGGATAGGGTGTCTCTCCGTATCAAGCCAAATTCCTTCCAAAGGTAATGTTAAGGTATTTGTAGAGCACATGGCTCCCCAGCAAAGGGGCGTCCCAGGGCTGAGATGAACACCGAGTGAGACGACAGAACAGAGGAGAGATTAGCCTTGGGTGTATAGCCATGTCTTCGCCAGCCTTCTGAAGGTAAGGTGGTCAGGTGTGCTGCGGATGTTGATAGGGAGGGAGTTCCAGAGGGCGGGAGCCAACAACCTAAAAGAACGCCCGCCTGCTCTGGCCTTGTGTATCCGAGGAACTCTGGACAGGAGCAAATCAGTCAAGCGCAGCGTGCGTGTGGGATCATAGTAGGAGCACAAATCAATCAAGATGCTGGGGCCGGTGCCCCCCAAGGGTCTGTGGGTGATGCACAGTGTTTTGAAGCGCACTCTCTGTACGAGAGGGAGCCAGTGAAGTCGACAGAGGAGGTTGGAAGTATGACAGTGTTTAGGGAGGGCAAAGATAGCGCGGGCAGCAGCCTTCTGAACACTCTGCAGTCTTTTAACAACGGATTTGTTGGCTCCCAAGAGGAGCACATTGCAGTAATCTTGTCTAGCAAGGACAGAAGATTGGATGATCGGTTGACGAGTCTTGGAGTCAAAGAGACCAAGTATAGGTTTGAGGCCCGCAACAGTCCAAAACATTTCCCCCCCCACTGATTTGGCTTGGGTTTTGAAAGTGAAATCGCTGTCCATCATTATGCAGAGGTTTTTCACCACCGGTTTGGGTCTCCCCTTTCCACTTTAAATCAGTTGGTTGCCTGCATTTTTTCCTCAACCAGATTCAGTTGCTGAAAGGACTCTTCATATATGAGATGTTAAATGGGATCTAATACATTTAATTGACAGAACTAAAGACTTTTGTAAGACTAAACAACTCTTTGTTGCTTTTTCAACCCCCCCATACAGGAAAGCCCATATTCAAATCAGGCCTTTCCCGCTGGATATTTAAATGCATTAAAAATGTTACATCAAAGCCAAAAGGACCTTTCCACACTACTTGCAAAATAGGGGTTTACATGGCTTACCTAGGCAATATCCCACTAGCTAATATATGTAGGGCACCTACATCGTCTATACCACACTTTAACTAAACATTATTGTGTGAATGTCCTAGCACGCCAACAAGCTAACGTAGGTCAATCAATGCTAAGTAAACTCTTTCAAACAACTGCAACACCCATAGGTTAGCCACCACTTTTGGAGGGCACTGCTTTATAGTCTGTGTAAAGCATGGGTCTCTACCTCCACACATGCCTCAAACAGATTATGTTAGTTACACTGTGAGCATCTGTTCTTGGCAGGTAGTGCTGTAGATTGACGTGCGCCCACCGTCTTCCCCGGACACCTGTGGCCATTGCAGTTCCTTTTTACCTTTGCATACGAATGGACATCTCTTTACTGACACTTTCCTATACTCAATTCTCACCGCCTGAGGGAAAACAACTTAACAATGGAGTTGATGCCCAGGCACACTATTACAAAGAGGAGGAGTCACTTTACCCCGGGGCTAGAAAGACTTCTTTGACAAAAAACAACTTGCACACATCTGGACCCAACCGTAGATGGCAGGAGTATGGAAAGCATGTGAATCAACAACGCTAAATGTTAAGACCAGATGCTTGCATGGTAAGTAACAATCTTTTACTTCACTGCTAAAAATGCTCACAATTTAGTCTGAAGAAAAAACAAGAGAACAGTGTTTCCAAGCTTAAATACGTCCAGACAACCAAATCACCTTAAACAATAGTTTTTAAAAATCTGAACTTCCACCATAAAATTGAAAAATGTCATTATCAAATTAAGAACCTACCTTCTCCTTCAGGAGGTTAAGAAGGCCCATGAAAATAATCCTTGGAACTCTCACCAATGTGAGCAAAAAAGATTGTAGATAAAACGCTAATGCCAGAAAGAGATCTGAAGGGGAAAACTCAGTTACAAACCGATAACCTCCCCAAGGAGAACCATCAAGTATATATATCAAAATGGCCTATGAGGGTAATAAGGAGAGCAGAGCATAATAGATGTGGGCATAGAAGTAGTGTAACCAAAAGTGCAAGGGGTGTAGGTAAAAAAATCGTTAGTAAAAGGAAACAAACAATGGTTAAGGAAACGGGGTCGGTAAAAGTAGGAGGTACACAGGGAAGAGTCACAAACCGATCTGCACACTATAGTAGTACACAAAAAAAAGAATCTGCAAAAGGGCAGCTAAATGCGACGCCCCGTCTCAAGAGTTCGAACACACAAAAGAACCTAGATAGAAATAACCCCCTAGCTGTTTCCAAAGTGACCGCAAGGCCTTTGGGAGGAAATTTGCAGACCTGGGTCACAAGGGAGATTAGACCTGGTAGTTCGTATGAAAAAGTAGTAAAAGCTAATATGAAAGTAATCTCCCCTCTACCTAGGGCAAGAAAAGAGAATAACGGGATCATGGAGTTATATTTTGAACACATCCCAACAAGAAAAGGGGGGAAGAATCTTGGAAAGAGGCCGCCCCTAAATAGGTCACAACTGCTACAAGGTTTCGCAAAATGTCAGAACCTTAAAGCAATTGGAACAAACGACCTAAGGGGAGTTGGGTTCAGTCAGGTCAGAGAAGGGAAAGAGATTACAAAAGTTACACTGTACTCCAACCTGGTAATAGAGACGATCAAGAAAGCAGCAACTGAGTTACAGAAGGAGGGAATAAGACTGCTAGAGGAGAACGAAGTATTGGTAGACATAGGCGAGAAGAAAGGGCAGGGTCAACACTTCCTTAAATGCCACGCAGGTCTAGGAAAGAGACAGGTCAGGTTATATGAGTACGAGGTTGAGGATGGCGAGATGCCAGGAAACATAAAAATAACAGCAAATAACTCAAATATTGACCAGTGGTGGGGGAACTGGAGCAAGGAGTTAGGGCAGGCAGGCCCATCACAGAAATTCGAGGAAGAACAGGGGGAGGAAGGTTGGTTAGAGGACATTAAATAGGAAAATGATATGCCACATAGCATAAGACTGGCCTCCTGGAACATAAATGGGTTAGGAGCTGATGAAAAACATAAAAATGTAAATGAACTTGGAGAAAACGTAGAAATTATGTGTATCCAGGAGACTTGGTTATGTGGCAAGACACTAATTTTCGATGGTTTCTACCAGTTAATTCGACCTGCAAAGAAGAATAGATTTGGGCGCCCCGCAGGTGGATTAATGACCCTAGTGTCTACAAGAATTATGAAAAAAGTAGTGGAAATAACTGTAAGATGCAAATGGCTGCTGGTTTGTAGAATAATGCTATCAGAAAGTATAAATCTTGATACAATACTGATTATAAATGTGTACATCCAATGGGCCTCTATAGAGCAATATGTGGAGGAAATGGCTATTTTTAAAGAGGAATTGGGTTCTCTATGTGAAAAGTACTGTAAGGACATTATTTTGCTTCTTGGAGATTTTAATCACAAATTACATACAAAGAATGTAGATTGCTGTTTCCGAGAAATACTAGAGGCATATGACATACCGCAGGCAATATTCCCCGATTGTTTACTAGGAGCAAAGGACACACAGTTGGCTAACTTCCTAGGAGCTAAAAATCTCTTCTGCCTAAATGGAAGGGGCCCCCAAGACTGTCCTGCCAAGAGAACTTTTAAATTGGGTACACAGAGTTGCCCTATTGACTATGTTTTTCTGGCACCCTGGAATTTCCACTTAGTCTCGGGGTTTAGCATCACAAATAGAGAAGGGAGTGACCATAACGTACTATCCCTAGAGTTTCCAGTAGTAAAGGTAGAAACCCGCCCTCAAGTGTTAGAGCAACAGATGGATTACCCTAGACGCCGTACAACTAAACTAACGGATGAATACATCTCAAAACTAATAAGGTTGCAACAAAACCTCGATCTACAGATAGTAAGTGGACAAACCCTTGACTGGTATGTAAGAAAAATCGAGGAGGTTGTCCAAATACTCTGCAAAGGATTAAGAGGTGGTAATGGGGGAAATAACAAAACCAAAGTCAGCGATAGAAAAATAGGTAAACTAACAGGTTGGTTTACAAAGGAATGTCTGGAAAAGAAAAGAGAAGTTAGGAGAATGGCCCGCCGGTTTGCCCGAAATGGGAATCAGGCCAGTGGAAAGGACTTAGTCGCCCTAAAAAGAGAGTATAATATGTTAACAAGGAGGGTAAAAAGAGAATTCAAAGAAGGATGTTGGGCAAAACTTCTAGAGACGATTGAAACAAGGAACCTACGCCAGTTCTGGCAACTAGTGAATTCAGCAGCAGAAGGCCACAAAGGGGCAATGAACTGCATCGTTGAGGAGGCGGCCTGGGAGGAATATTTACAGGACCTGTATAGCGCAAAAACAGATCAGGAAGAGAACCTGTACACAGATTGGAGCGGTCTGGTAGTAGGTATGAAACCTGAGTTTTCTGTCGATGAGGTTAGGAAAACGATAAAGAGTTTAAACCTTACGAGAGCAGCAGGCCCTGATAACCTCCCGGCAGTGATAATCAAAACACAACCAGACTGGTGGGCAAAATTTTTTGCGGACATGTTTCAAATAATCCTAGAAACCGGGAGACTCCCCGATACCTGGAAAGGGGCCATAATACGGCCCATACATAAGAAAGGGGATATGCTTAGTCCTAAAAATTATAGGCTAATCAATTTACTTGACATTGGGGAGAAGATCTTCGCCAAAATAGTACTTGGCAAATTAAAAAACTGGGTAGAGATAAATCTAATTATCCCAGTGGAGCAGGGAGGATTCAAGGAAGGCCATTCCACAATGGACCACTGTTATGCCCTTTGGGCGCTGGCCCGGAAGTCGATAGAGCAAAGGGGAAACTTGTTTTGTTGTTTTGTCGACTTCCGGGCAGCCTTCGACTCAGTGGATCGCGGGAAACTTTGGGAGTGCCTGATTAAATATAATATCCCAACTGACCTATTAGCGATACTAAAAGAATTGCATAGAGGAAATTGGGCTCAAGTAGTAAAAGATACACAGGGGGCACTCACAAGGAAAATAGCAATAGACAATGGACTCCGACAGGGCTGCGTGTTAGCTCCTCTACTCTTTTCAATCTTTCTAGCAGACTTGCCGGTAACATTGGAGGTGGAGAAGAGTGCTAGCCCCAGAATGAGTGGTAAGAAAGTAGCATGCTTACTGTATGCAGACGATCTCGTTATTACTGACCAGACACAGCTAGGACTACAGAGGAAATTAAATGCTTTTAACGATTACTGCAAGGGTAAACTGCTAATAGTAAATATGGACAAAACAAAGGTTATGTGCTTTGGTAAAAAGCCAAAGAGCTTTTGCTGGTATCTAGATAAAACTAAATTAGAAACAGTAAAAGAATATAAATATCTGGGCCTATGGTTCGAATCATCCTTAAAATGGAACAAACATGTAGAAAACCAAAATGCAAAAGCTTCTTCCTCTATTTGTGGCTTGAAAAAATTTAATAAAACCTACGGAGATATGTCACATAAACCCATGATAAAAGCTTTCTCAGCCATGGTCCCCCCACAAGCACTCTATGGGGCAGAGGTCCTATTCCTTAGTGGTAAAGGGGATTGGAATCGGGAGGAAGGTAAAGCGGTAAAAATGCTACTGTCCTTGCCAAAGTCAGCCATGCTACAGGCAATTAGACTCGAAACAGGACTGATAGGGTGGAATACCCAGACCAGAATGGCTGTGGCTAGATTTTGGAAACGGCAATCTCTAGAGGAAGCGCAAAAGGTGTCACACTGGTGTAGTGGGGAAATACAACATAGCAATCTAAGATGGGCAGCTGAGGCAAAAAAGAAGATAAAAGAGACAATTTGTTGCCTAGATGTGGGTACAACCCAAAACCCCTTAGAAGCAGTCTTTACAAAAGTGACACTAAGACAAAAAGGAAGGGAGTACTCGAGGTCACAGGACCTAGGTTATTTAAGAAAGAAAAAATCAGTAAAAAACATGATAGAAGTGTGGGAAACCGATATAGGATATCCATACCTTGAAGCGCTCCCGAACTATGGATTTAGGTGGGATATATTAAAAATGAGAATTGGCATTATTCCCTGGAGAGTGGAGGAGAAAGTCACGGCAGAAATGATGTACCCAGATGGTTTTTGCAAGTGCGGTATGGGGTCTAAGTGTGAGATAATGCACATTCTTTTTGACTGTCTCAGGTATGTTGAAGTGAGAAAACGGATTCTGCGACCTATATTCATAAAATATAACACAAGAGTGAGAGCCCAAGCAATCAATTTAGTGCTAAGAATGGAATATCTAGAAATAGCTATAGCTTTGGGTTATTACCTGAAAGAAATTAATCAAATAGCCAGGGGAAAGCTCAAAGAAGTGTAGTGAGAAACCCCAGTCACCCTGTATACAATAAATGAAGAAGAGTAACTCAGGCAGGATAAGTCCAATGGGTTTTAATACCTTTTAATCTCCTTATAGCAATGGTGGACTGATGAAGATAATGAACAGCCCTAACTTTAAAAGACTAAGATAATTCGGATTTTAAGTAGAATGTTCTGTATGTTTTATGCTTTTTTTTTTTTTTTTTTTTTAAAGATTTTAACAAAAGTTGTACACTGTTTTATTAATATTTAATTATGTACATTATCCTGAATTCTATTCGATTTGGTTTTAAAAACTAAGGTCTAAATAAAACAGAGTTTTTCTCTCTCTCTCTCTCTCACAACATGGTTATTGTATGAAGCTCATCACCACACCGCCAAACATTTCACCTTGAGCTCACAGGCTCTCTCTGGAATACCAAAAATTATTCAAACAGGAAAGTCAAGCTCTGCTTATCAAAGGAGCTATAGAACCCATTCCTCTACAGCATCAGGGGTCAGTGGTACATTCCCTGTACTTCCTAATCCCCAAGAAGAGAGGAGCTTTACATCCAATATTAGATCTATGCCCCTTCAATCACTACATCCTCTTAGAGCATTTCCATATGGTCTCTTCAAGTAGTTTTCCCACTTCTGCAGCACGGCAACTTTCTCTCAGCCCTAGACGTAAAGGATGTCTATTTTCACATCCTGATACCTCCAGCACTTAGTAAATAACTCAGATTTGTGATAGTAGGCAAACATTATCAATTCAAAGTCCTCCCGTTCGGGTGACTACTGTACTTCAAGTATTCACTAAATGCCTAGCAGTGGAAGCAGCACATTTACTCAGACAAACCTTCCCATATCTTGATGACTGGTTTATCAAAGCCAGTACTCCTCCACTATGTCGACAACACACTCAAAGTACCATAAACCTGCTTCATCAGCTAGGTTTCACCATCAATTAAAAAAATCTCATCTTCAGCCTTTACAGCTTCCACCGTATCTAAGGGCTATCCTTAACATACAACTAGGATTAGCCTATCCCATTACACCCAGGACCCAAAATGTCCAAACACTAATACCACAGTTCCAACCCAATCTACAACTGACAGCAAGAACTGTCATGCACCGATTAGAAATGATGTCATCATGCATCGACATAGTCCTTCATGCACATTTACACATGCGCCCACTGCAGGAATGTCTAGTACAACAATGGTCCCAGTCACAAGGTCAGTTAGAGGATCTCGTGTTGATAGAGAGCCGCGCTCATAGCTCTCTGCAGTAGTGGAACACAAACAATCTGTTAAAAGGGTGGCCTTTCCTCGACCCTGTTCCCCACATCATCCTGACAATCGATGCAACACTCACAGGCTGGGGTGCTCACTTATACGATCTCAGAGCCCAGTGTTTCTGGGACACAAAACACCAGGGTCTCCACATCAACTACCTAGAGCTTCAAGCTGTTCACCTATCATTAAAAGCCTTCCTACCTCACATAATAGGCAACTTTGCCTTAGTCCAGACGGACAATATGACACCAATGTCCTATGTACGAAAACAGGGGGGGGCACTCGGGGGCCAAGACGCCTTCGGGCAATCGCGCGCTGTATAAGTTGATAAATCAAATCAAATCAAACCAATCACGCCTATCTCAGAACATTTGGTATTGGGCTCTACATCACAAAATTCATTTCCTAGCAGCGCAACTTCCAAGAATGGACAATGATTTTGCCGACCTCCTCAGCAGGATGCGGAAACAAGTCCACAAGTGGGAACTACACACCAAAGTCCTCCTCGCTTACTTCCACAAGTAGGAGCTTGCACAGATAGATATGATCACAACCGTACACAACATAAAATGCCCAGACTTCACCTCCAGTTTCCTACACCCACTATCCAAGGGCAATGCTCTATGGATGAACAGGTCAGGGATATTTGCCTAAGCTTTTCCCCCTCTATCACATCTTCCATTTCTGGTTCGGAAGCTCAGGCAAAAATCTCTCACACTCGTACTGGTAACTCCCACATAGGCCCGACAGCACTGGTTCAGAACACTACTCGAACTCTCAGTAGTCCCATATGAGAAGCGCCAGCTGAACCAACCTGGTACTTCTCACTCAGAATATGGAGAAATCAGACACCCAAATCTCAGGGACTCAACCTAGCAATTTGGCTCATGAGGTTTTAGAATTTGGTTATCCCAATCTCTCACCAGAATTTATGACCATTCTAAAAGAAGGCTGTAAATCTACTACTAGAGCATGCTATGCAGCCAAATAGGAAAGATTTGACTGTTGCTGTCACACTAATGGTATCAATCTATTTAATGCTACAGTACAAAACATTGTCTGTTACTTTTTGCATTTACAACTCCCTGGCCTTGAGGTCACTTCCATAAGACTAGTGCTCACCTATCTACTAACTAGGCAACACTTAACTTTTTTTAAAGTATCAATCATCAAAGCTTTTATAGAAAGCCGTAAGAGAATGATTCCACCTGGAGCTCCACCTACCTGGAATCTTAATATCATTTTCACGAGACTTATGGGTCCACAATTTGAGCCACTACATATTTGTGCCCTCCAATGCCTACTTTGGAAGTTTATTTTTATTTGCCATCACTCCACTTAGACATGTTGGTGAGCTCCAAGCACTAACTTTAAAAGAACCGTTCTTCCAACTACACTGGGATAGGGTGTCTCTCCGTATCAAGCCAAATTCCTTCCAAAGGTAATGTTAAGGTATTTGTAGAGCACATGGCTCCCCAGCAAAGGGGCGTCCCAGGGCTGAGATGAACACCGAGTGAGACGACAGAACAGAGGAGAGATTAGCCTTGGGTGTATAGCCATGTCTTCGCCAGCCTTCTGAAGGTAAGGTGGTCAGGTGTGCTGCGGATGTTGATAGGGAGGGAGTTCCAGAGGGCGGGAGCCAACAACCTAAAAGAACGCCCGCCTGCTCTGGCCTTGTGTATCCGAGGAACTCTGGACAGGAGCAAATCAGTCAAGCGCAGCGTGCGTGTGGGATCATAGTAGGAGCACAAATCAATCAAGATGCTGGGGCCGGTGCCCCCCAAGGGTCTGTGGGTGATGCACAGTGTTTTGAAGCGCACTCTCTGTACGAGAGGGAGCCAGTGAAGTCGACAGAGGAGGTTGGAAGTATGACAGTGTTTAGGGAGGGCAAAGATAGCGCGGGCAGCAGCCTTCTGAACACTCTGCAGTCTTTTAACAACGGATTTGTTGGCTCCCAAGAGGAGCACATTGCAGTAATCTTGTCTAGCAAGGACAGAAGATTGGATGATCGGTTGACGAGTCTTGGAGTCAAAGAGACCAAGTATAGGTTTGAGGCCCGCAACAGTCCAAAACATTTCCCCCCCCACTGATTTGGCTTGGGTTTTGAAAGTGAAATCGCTGTCCATCATTATGCAGAGGTTTTTCACCACCGGTTTGGGTCTCCCCTTTCCACTTTAAATCAGTTGGTTGCCTGCATTTTTTCCTCAACCAGATTCAGTTGCTGAAAGGACTCTTCATATATGAGATGTTAAATGGGATCTAATACATTTAATTGACAGAACTAAAGACTTTTGTAAGACTAAACAACTCTTTGTTGCTTTTTCAACCCCCCCATACAGGAAAGCCCATATTCAAATCAGGCCTTTCCCGCTGGATATTTAAATGCATTAAAAATGTTACATCAAAGCCAAAAGGACCTTTCCACACTACTTGCAAAATAGGGGTTTACATGGCTTACCTAGGCAATATCCCACTAGCTAATATATGTAGGGCACCTACATCGTCTATACCACACTTTAACTAAACATTATTGTGTGAATGTCCTAGCACGCCAACAAGCTAACGTAGGTCAATCAATGCTAAGTAAACTCTTTCAAACAACTGCAACACCCATAGGTTAGCCACCACTTTTGGAGGGCACTGCTTTATAGTCTGTGTAAAGCATGGGTCTCTACCTCCACACATGCCTCAAACAGATTATGTTAGTTACACTGTGAGCATCTGTTCTTGGCAGGTAGTGCTGTAGATTGACGTGCGCCCACCGTCCTCCCCGGACACCTGTGGCCATTGCAGTTCCTTTTTACCTTTGCATACGAATGGACATCTCTTTACTGACACTTTCCTATACTCAATTCTCACCGCCTGAGGGAAAACAACTTAACAATGGAGTTGATGCCCAGGCACACTATTACAAAGAGGAGGAGTCACTTTACCCCGGGGCTAGAAAGACTTCTTTGACAAAAAACAACTTGCACACATCTGGACCCAACCGTAGATGGCAGGAGTATGGAAAGCATGTGAATCAACAACGCTAAATGTTAAGACCAGATGCTTGCATGGTAAGTAACAATCTTTTACTTCACTGCTAAAAATGCTCACAATTTAGTCTGAAGAAAAAACAAGAGAACAGTGTTTCCAAGCTTAAATACGTCCAGACAACCAAATCACCTTAAACAATAGTTTTTAAAAATCTGAACTTCCACCATAAAATTGAAAAATGTCATTATCAAATTAAGAACCTACCTTCTCCTTCAGGAGGTTAAGAAGGCCCATGAAAATAATCCTTGGAACTCTCACCAATGTGAGCAAAAAAGACCCTTTGACAACCGTTCCTTGGTGATAGCAAAACAGGACAGATACAGAGTTCAGGATTGGGTGAGGAACAGGATTATTTTTGGCCCTAAAGAAGAAAGAAAAAACAAACACTTAATAATATGTTGCACATATAGGATTTGATACTTTAAAATCAGTATACCTTCAGTAGTGAAATAGCAAACATGTACATTTATTTCATTTTAATTCATTTAGCACTGTTTATGGATACTCCAGAGTCCTACCAAGTATTTACAGTCACTCTGTCACTGAGCCTATTGTCATGGCTAGGTGACCAAAGCGACCACCTTAGAGAATGAATCTATATCTGGTATAGTGACATACCCTACAGTGGCATCAAATACTATTAAATCAAGAAACCCCTCCATTAAGTACTGCATTTGTCACTTCTTTATCTCCTTTTGACAAGGCCAAAGGAGCAAGACTCTTAAGAAAGGAAACTGAAGTTGTAAGGTATCTGTAAGGTATCTGTACAGTTCACTGATAGAATATCGATGGTAAAAATATTGATTGTAAAAATATCGAAAAAAATATATAGATTGTAAAAATATCGACTACCTATACTTAAACAGGTAACTACAAAATATCGAAGTGCAAAAATATAGATGAAAAAAAGATTGATTTAAAAACATAAATACAATAAAATATATATTAAATATATAAAATATTAACATTATCTTTAACAAAATAAATAACATTTAATATACATTTTAACTAAATATAAAAATTTAACTTAATTTTAAAAAATATAAACACACATAAACATACATAAACATATATTTAACTTTAAAATAATTTATTAACTATTATCTTTTTTTTTAAAACAAATTTTTATTGAGTGCATAATAGGCATATATTCTGTAACGCTCTGTCACCCAGAGTCAATCACCATCATCATTAAACAAGGCACAAATGCAGTCATTTTCTTTTGTTACAGTAAGGAAAAAGAAAAAAATGCAAACCAATTGTACATCAAACTGCCCCCCCCCCGATCCCCCCACCACCCACAACTCCCACCCCCCCTATGCGCTGCTGCCTGCTCTGTTCAAGTAAAGCACCTCCAGTGCACAATATTTCTCATGCACCGATAAATATACAGTGTTGCCAAGATTGTCCGGCTAAATCCGAGGCTGGTCTGTAGTGTCCTCGGGTGGTGGGTCTAGCTCCAGTCCGCGATAGTCCACCCACCTTTTCCAAATCTTATGTTTGCGCGGGCATTTTCTGGCCACAAAGACAGGCTGCTCCATCCCCATGCAGAAGTCCATACCCTTTTCCCATGCCACCAGTGAGGGAGCCTGGGGCGCCTTCCACGAGCGCGCAATATCCCTCTTCGCCAATGTTAATCCCAGCAGAAGTAAATGGCGCTTGTACCTATTACCTCCCACCCCAGCCATAACATGTAGCAGAGTCAATTTAGGGTCTCTTTGAAGTACCCAGGCCAGGACTTCGTCCAAAAACCGGAGCACCCCGGTCCCGAATCTCTGCAACGCCCTGCATTCCCACACTGTATGCAGTAACGTACCAACCTCCATCCCACACCTAAGGCAATCCGGGGACGCAATTAGACCCGCCTTCCATAAGTGCTGCCTAGTATAATATGTGTGGTGTAGGTACCTAAATTGTATGAGTCGCAGGCGCGTGGATATTGCAGCTCCCCTAGGGCTCTCCAGTGCCTCCATCCAGTCCTCCTCATCTAAGTCTCCAACATCTTGTTCCCATGCTGTTCTAAGGTGCTGAAGATCGGTTGTGCAGTGTCGTACTACGGTTTGGTAGATTCGGGACAGTTTCTTGTCGGGTAGCTCCCCCATAAAAACTTTGGCCTCTAACGGGCTAAATTCTGGGAGGTCATCCAACCCCACTATATATGGCGTCAGAGCATGACAGAATTGAAGATATTTATAGAACTGAGTTCTCAGCATCTCGAACCCTACTCGCAGGTCGTCAAAGGACTTGAGCACGCCCCCGACATAACGTCTCCTAATGTAGAGATGCCGATCGAGTCCTATACCCGGAAGCCCATCAATGTGTCTAATTGAGGTAGTCGGCCATTGTGCCACAGTGGGGTCTCCTGGGTTAGCACGTTCCACCAACCCATCCTACGTAGTGCCTGCTTCCAAACTTGAAAAACCACCTGTGTGATGGATGGTAGAGATTTCCTGATAGGCGCCGAGTAAAGTAGTGTGTGGACGGACGCTGTGCCCATCAAAGCCCTCTCCACTGCGTAGGCATGGTCATTTCTGTCTGCATACCACCAGTCGTTCAAAACCAATAGATGGGATGCCTGGTAATAGGAGAGAACTTCTAAGGTGGCCAAGCCCCCAGTGTAGGTTGACCGGAAGCAGGTCCGCAGGGCAACCCGTGCTCTGCCCCCCTCCCACAGGAACCGGCCAAGCGCCGAATTAAGGCACCCGAACCAGCTCTGCGCAAGCAGGACTGGGTGATTCTGCAGTTGGTAGATCAAACGTGGGAGTGCTACCATCTTAAAGATGGCCGACCAACCATGAATGGAAAGCGTCATCTTGGACCAAACCTTAAGGTCTTCTCGGGTGCGCTCCCAAACCGGGGTAATATTGCGCTCCATAACAGCGGTCGCGTCCTCTGACAGGAATACTCCCAAATATTTCACGCCGTCTGTGGCTATCTGGAGCTCTCCCGCCCAGTCCCCCAAGGGCTGCGGGCCGCCCAAGATCCAGAGTGTAGATTTTCGGGGATTCATATATAATCCAGATGTTTCACCAAAAATTTGTAGGATTCGCAGGAGCCGGGGCCCTGAGCGCTCCAGGTCAGTGAGAAAAAATAACACATTGTCGGCGTACAGCGCTATTCTATCCATTACGCCAACCACCCACTGGAATCCCCTGAGCTGAGCGTCTATTCGCACCCATGCCGCAAGGGGCTCCATAGCAAGGGCGAACAGTTATGGAGAGAGGGGGCAACCCTGTCTCGTCCCACGCTTGATTCGAAAGGAGCGGGAAATCTCTCCCCCCACTTGCACCGCGAGGTCTGTATATAGGAGTCGCACATACGCCAAAAAACGAGGGCCCAGGTTCAGACGCCCCAGCAAAGCGAACAAATAAGTCCAGCTCAGGGAATCGAATGCCCTATCCATGTCTGCTAAAAACAGTGCCGCCCGTTCCCCCAGCCTTCGCCATGCCGACACCGCGACCTGCGCCCGTCGTATATTATGACGCTGTGGCATGAAGCCGGCCTGGTCCAGATGCACCAGGTCGGTAATGTATGGCTTAAGTCGATTGGCGAGGGCCTTGGCCAGTATCTTGGCCTCTGTATTGAGCAGGGAGATCGGGCGGTAGGACGCGTGACTCTCAGGGGGTCGCCCTGGCTTCAAGAAAACCACCACCTCCGCATGTCGCCAGTCTGGTGGCAGCATACCAGTCTCCCGTGCTTCTTCTATAACCGGGCAGAAATGTGGGCTCAGTTGGGTCGCAAAGCGGCGAAAGAACTGACTAGGGAACCCATTTGGCCCTGGAGCTTTCCCCGGGTTCAATTCACCCAGCGATGTGGCTAGTTCCTCATCTGTCAGGGGGCGGTCTAATATCTCACGAGCCTCGTCTGAGACGGCCCTAGGTGGAAGGTCATCGATAAATCGTTGTACGACCTCTGCTTCCAAACACTCCTGTGGCGCGTAGAGAGCCTCATAGTATGTAGCAAAGCTTTCGGCCATCGCCGCCGGCTCCAATAGAGGCTCCCCATCCAGTCCCACTATCTGGGGCAAGGGTTGGGCGTGCATAACGCCTTGACATAAGCGATGAGGCATCTTGCAGAACTTATCGCCCCATTGGTATGTACGACTACGCGTAGCCATCCAAGCCTGCCTGGCCTCGTCTAGAAGTACTGCAGTGTATTGTTGCTGTGCCAGAGCCAGCTGTCTCCTGGCCGGCGCCCCGTCCTCCTCTCTGCCCCTACGTTCCAGCACCTCTATGTCCGCCTCGCGCCGCACTAGGTCTCTACGCCTCTCCTTGCGCGCTGCAGCGCACCATGAAATGTCAACGCCGCGCAGAGTGGGCTTCATCGCCTCCCAGAGCGTCGCCGGGGAGTCCACCGTGCCCACATTCGCAGACAGGAAATGGGCAAGTTTACAGGTCACATGGGCCCGGTAGGCCTCCTGCATCAGCTGCCATGGTGACAAACGCCACCGGAAGGGGTGTCGAGCACGACCAGTGCCAAGTATAACGTAGACCGGAGAATGGTCAGACAGTGCCCGTGGCTGGATTTCGGCAGACAGTACTCTATTCGCCATTCCCCTTGGAACGAAAATGTAATCAAGCCTAGAGAAGGAGTCTCGTGCTGCGGAGAAATACGTGTACTCTCTGCGCGAGCCATGTTTATGTCTCCATGTGTCCACCCAATCAAGACCTGTGACCAGGGCCCGCAACCGAGATGTATGGCTCTCCCTTCCCGCCGCGCCCTGATCGCCAACAGCACTGCGCCATCTATCACATGTGATGTCTATCACGTCATTCAAATCCCCTCCCACTACGGACAGGGCATCCGGCATGTCCATCCATAGGGAAAGCAGTTTCTCAACTAGGGGCCATTGTAGCGGGGCGGGGCGTAAATGCTACCAATGAGTACCGGGTCTCCTCTAATCTCACCATGTACGAATACAAATCTGCCCTGTGAGTCAGTCCATGACCGTTTATGGGTGAAGGGGACCCTACGGTGTATGAGGACCGCCACCCCACGTGATCCTCTCGTGAAACCAGAGTGGTATGCGTGTGTGAACCCATTTCTCTGAAGGCACAGCGCCTTGGTGCCGAGCAAGTGTGTTTCTTGCAGGAGGAGTATGTCCGTCCGTCCTCCTCTTAGCCCATGTAAATACAGCCCCCCGTTTCACTTTGTCTAGCATCCCCCGCACATTCCAGCACATGATCCGTGTCCCACCCGGGCCTAACTGCACTCCCTCGCCATCAAAAGACATTTATATTGTACAATGTGTCGCAACCCAGCCCTGCGCCGCAAGCCCTGGCAAACCTTAAAACAGTCAGCAAGCAGTAGTTTCAGCGCAAACCCTCTCCCCTTCCCTCGAAACCAACCCCCAACTTCTCCCAGACCACCCCCCACCCGCACCTCCCAAACGTGGAAGCACCTGTCGTGGTCGGAGCATGATCCTGACCCCAACTGGGAGCCAAGTACCACCCCCTCCAACGGAACCCCTCACAGCAGCCCATATGGAACTAGGCTGTTGCTCCCTCCCAACCAAACCATGTGGGGCCGCCAGCCTCGGCAGCAATGCGACTGGTCACGTAGATAAAGCATTAAAGCGAATTACAAGTCAGGTCTCTCAAAAATCAAGATACATCCTCCTGGACTTCCGGCCTCTCCTCATCTTGGCATGTGGTTGATCTAGATTTCGAGCTGCGGCTCGAGCGTGATCGGCCTCTGCGCTTACGCCGACCCTCCTGGCCTCTCCCGGCTGAATTACTCGCGGAGGAGTCGGACTCCCCGCCCTTCGCCATGTTGGACCGAATTTTAACAGTCTCATCTGTCCATTGGAAGACCTCCTCCGGGGTATCGAAAAAGAAGGTGCGGGACTGGAATATGATACGCAACCTCGCAGGATAGAGCAAAGCGTACTGCAGCTGCAGGCCCCGGAGGCGGGCCTTGGCTGCAGCGAAGGATTGGCGTTGTTGTTGCACTTGTTTGGTGTAGTCCGGAAAGATCAAGATATTGGCGTTGTCGTATGTTAGCTTGCCCTTTAGCCTTCCCTGTTTCAGTACTGAGTCTCTATCGGCATAGTTCAGGAGTTTAGCGAGCATGGGGCGCGCGCCAGCTGGTGGTTTTTGCGTCAACGCCCGGTGGGCCCTCTCGATCACGAAACAGCGGGACAGAACTTCAGGTGAAATCCAGCTCTCTAGCCATTGTGTCAAGTAGCTCTCTGCATTACCTTTCTCACAGTCTACGGGAAGCCAATAAACCTTAGGTTACTACACCGTGCACGTCCCTCCGCCTCCTCCGCTCTCTGGACAAGGCCCTTCTGAGTCCTCTCCAGGACCAGGACTCTCTTCTTCAGGGAGGAAACGTCATCCTCTTCCTCTGTTATGCGTGCCTCTGTGCCCGCAATGCGTTCCACTGCATTCCGCAGATCTTGTCGGAGAAGCATGACATCAGAGCCCACTGCCCCAATCTTGGCGTCTAGTACGTCCTGGGATTGTGTGATCGCCGCCATGAGTGCTGCATTGTCCGGTACCTCTGCCGGTGCTCCCTTCGCGCCAGCCGCCTCTGTGAATTCGTCAATTGTCCCCTGCTTGCTCTAGCCACCGCCGCCTCTCGTCATATTGCTCTCGGTGTGTGGCCCACTCCCGCCACGAGGCCCTAAGTTCAAATATGGCAGCCTACCGCCGACTCCCGTCCCAGAGATGACAGGGGGGGGAGAGGAATGTCTCCGATGGCCAGCACACACCACTCCGTGACTCTGGTCTCGACCTCAATCCAGGCTCAGCCCCACCAATAGCTTCGCATCGGGGCCCGACAAGACCCCCGAGTATCAGCCCCCGGCCGCCGTGACCCCACTCTCGGTAGCACCGACCTGGGGCAGCTGTAGCGTCTCTTGACTGTCCAGGCGCGCCCTTCGGCGATCAGACGCCGTCGCCCCACGTCCACCCGATGGCTCCGCTTCTCCGGGCGTATCCGGCGACTCCCAACCAGGGCCTCCACTAGACTCGTCTCGTCCCGCCGTCATTCCGCAGGATACTCTGTCCGTGGGGGCTCCCGGCCTCCGAGGATGTGACGGGTCCACGCCGCCCTCGCTCGCGGCACAACCGCTCCAACTCGTCGGGCCACGCCAAACTTGAGGCCCCGGCTGTGTAGGCCGCACCGGATCGCTCCGATCGGGGGCAACGCCCAGGCCGCTGGAATCAGTCCCCACACCTCCACTCGCTGTCAGGGGATGGCCACGGGGTCAGACACTGATCCGGATCGTCTGGACCTGTTTTCAAGGACCAGGGCAGGATATTTTCTCAGGATTTCCACAAGGCTGGTCGGAGCTTGCGCTCTACACGTACGCCATGCTCGCTGGCTAAGCCACGCCCCATCATTAACTATTATCTTTATTTAATTTTTGAACTTTTAAATTATATTTAAAAAAATACATATATCAATAATTTAAAATAAAAAACATTCCATAATTAATTGAAACATTAAACCATTAAAACAAAATTAAAACGTACATTTCCCAATACAATAAATTCAATAGTAGGGAAAAATTTGGATAGCGAAATAATTAAATTTACTATTCCATCTGCAAGGAGTGCATCAGTAGGGAAAGTGTTGGATAGCGGAGGGGAAAAATTACTATTCCCACTCCAGTGAGTGCAACAGTAGGGAAAGTATTGGATAGCGGAGGGGTAAAAATTACTATTTCCACTCCAGTGAGTGCAACAGTAGGCAATGCATTGGATAGCCGAGGGGTAAAAATTACTATTCCCACTCCACAATATGCAGTAGTAGGGAAAGTTTTGGATAGCGGAGGGGTAAAAATGACTAGTCCCGCTTCAGTGAGTGCAACAGTAGGGAAAGTATTGGATGGGGGAGGGGTAAAAATTACTAACCCAACTCCAATGAGTGCAACAGTAGGGAAGGTTTTGGATAGCGGTGGGGTAAAAATTACCATTCCCACTCCAGTGAGTGCAACACTACAGAAAGTGTTGTATAGCAGAGAAAGAAAATTACTAATAACATTGAAACAATTTTTTTTAATAATCTTAAAAATAAACAATATTTTAAAAACATACAATTAAATATATTAAACATATAAAAAGAACACATATAATGTTAATTACATATAACCAAAAGGTACAAATATTATATAAAATAAAATACATTTATAAACAATATTTATTTAAAAGGAGCAAATATTAACAAATTTAATAGATAAATGTATTTATTTTATTTCCTACCCTATAACACCACACAAATAAAAAAAGACAACATTTTTATTTACATTTATTTCCATAATTAACAATTAATAATGAATTTAAAATATATTATTCATAAAAAAAGAAACTTTTATTGAGCATACTTTCTTTAACACTATATCCCCAACACACACCTAAAATTAATTACACAATTACTAATTAATTTAAATTAATTAACAAATAATAATTCATCAATAAAAAATATTACTTCACACCATTTATACCTATAAACACCACAACACATCTAAAATTAATTACACAATTACCAAAATTAATTATTAATTAATTTAAGTTAATTAACTAATTAAACAATTATTGATAAATTAATTTACACATTTAACACTATAACATCACAATTAAATATTAATAAATACAAATTATTCAATACATTTTATATAATTAAATGACTTCCCACCATGTTCCCCTATAAACCCAAAACCGGCTACGGAACTAAAAACGCAAATTTCAAATATATATTTTTTATAACTACTATAAATAATCAATTCATTTTATATAATTAAATACCATCCCACCCTATTCCCCTATAAACCCACAACACGCTACGGAACTAAAATGCAAAATTCAATAAAACAAAATGTAATAACTACTATAAATAAGCAATACATTTTATATAATTAAATTACTTCGCATCCTGTTTGGGTATAAACCCACAACCTGGTACGGACCTAAAAACGCAAAATTAAATACAAAATAATGAATAACTAATAAAATATTAACACACATAATAAAAATACAAACAATTCTTATACAAAAAATCCCACATAAAATATATACTAAAATACATAACTAATAAAAAAATCAATATTTTTAACTATAATTTTATAAACTATATTTATAACTTCGATATTTTTTAAATCATTAGGGCTTACCTAAAGTCGATATTCCGGACCCACGAGGATTTTCCTGTCGATATTCCTGGACCACAATATTTTCACCACGATATTTAAGCAATTCGATATTTCTTCCTCGATATTCTTTCTCTGCACCATCTGTACACTGTTATGCAGATCCTTCCTTTAGTTACTTATATGTATCTCTTTCTAAGAAAGTTATTTGTAATCACAAAGGCAGATAGGTCCAGCTATGTGCCCAAGTCTTGTAATCGATTTACATCAGTGGGTCACTGATGGACTTAGAGGGATTTAGGTGTCCCCACCAAAACAAGAGACCATCCACATGAGTGCATTGTTTCAGGATAACGAATGTGTGGAATTCCATCAGGCCTAAGTCGAGCTCCAGAGCAGTCTGTGTATACCTTTAGGCATAGGCAGTCAACAGTTTCCAGGAAATCAGCATTTTAAAAATGAATATAATGAAAAAAAACTTTACATGGGAGTGAGCACTTGTATACAGATACCCTGAAATTTTTCTTGAACATTGGTTAACTGGACTAGTGAATGGAGTCCAATTATGATATGCTGAAAGCTTGTAAGAATAGACTGAAAAGAGGTTCTACTAACTATGGCGGACTATGAACAAAAAAAATCTTACATTGTTAGAGATATTCTGATACTCACCTACGGATCCGATAGATGGTTTACGGTTTCATCCAGGGGTTTGTTAAGCTGAAGGCTGAGGTATAAAAGGGTGCCCTCGGATCAGCCAAAAGCTTATCCTATGAGGCTACCGGAACTGAGACCAGCCAAGACTCTAGCAGCAGGAAAACATTATTAGGAGCTAATATGGTTCAGTAAACTATAGCATTGCCTGGAAGGATACCCCATTTTCTGTGGTTTGGTTAGTTATCTTCAAATCAGATAAAGCTGACCAGTTGATTATCCACTTGTTGTTTTGAGACCGACTTCACGTTTTAAGTCTTGAAGTATTGGTTGTCAGTTGACATTGCCGCAATTAAGAAAGATTCTGAATTTATGCATTAAAGCCATTGAAGATTGACCACCAAGCTACAATTCCCTGAATTCAGAATGGAGTCATTGAGAGGGCAGTTCAGGAGAAGACGGACAAGAGAGAATGTAGAGATGGCACGGGACCCTGAGAAAGCAAGAGTGGCTGGGTGACACAGGAACAGTGGAACCATCATAGGTGAGTCTGGGTAGGACAATGGGCTGGGCATATCAGCAAGAACATTCAACTTGGGGGTGGGGGGAGAGGAGAGCTCAACATGGAGAAGCAGATTGTACTGAGCTGTGATGACAGCAGAAGTGGAAATTAGAACATGGTAAGTTTGAGCAATTCCAGTTGAAATTGTGGGGATCATAGGGCAGATACCAGGACAAGAGGTCAGCAAGGGATTGAGGAAAAACAGCCAGACAGCAAGGGGTGATGCACGTGGGTGAAGGGGACAATGGAGATCAGAGCATTGTAACAAAAACTACTTTGACACAAGGGGAACCAGGGCAGACAGAATGCTAAGGTGATGGGAGGCTTTACAGAAGAGTAACAAGGGAAGACAAAAGCAGAGGCCAGAAAAAGTTGTGCAGGAGAAGGAAAACGAAGATATGAATTTCATTAAGATGGCACACATCAATGCCGGGGAAGTAGTGTGGATTAGATACAATGAGTACAGAGTTAGGAGGAACTCTGTACTGTAGTGAAACATGATCCAGCACTAGCCTCCCAAAGAAAGACCCTCAGGAGGGCTGTGCGCAGGCACAAACTGATCGGAACTGTACATATTGCCAATAATGTGGCATTGCTGTGAAAGACCTTCAAGAAATCCTTATGGGAAACCAAGAGACTAAAAGAACACTCAGAGTGGCTAAAAATATTCAACCTGCTTAAGGGCAACAGCCAGTCCAAGTTTTGGACCTACATGAACAAACTCCGTTCCACGAACATGATGAGAGGAAATGCGGTTTGCGAAGAAGACTGGGCCCTCCAAGTGTCCCAACTATATTGGAGTGATACCTCGGACCCAGTGGTGATCGGACTAGGAGATCGTGTTGAATCCACTCAAACAGAAACTCATGAGTTGACCACTGCAGCCGAGGTCTCCAAGCATCTGCGAAATATGAAAAATGACGGTGCTCCAGGGCCCAACGGTCTTCCGGCTGGGATATTTAAATGTGCCCTGGAAGAGTGGGCGGCCCTCTTGACTCCTCTATACAACAACGTGTTCAGGACTTGCCAGCTACCAGACTCATGGTTAGGCTCGATTCTATGCCCCATATTCAAGAAAGGAGATCCCATGCTCCCGGCTAATTACCGACTCATCGCACTGTTAGACCTTGAGGCAAAGGCATACGCACGATGTCTTCTTAGGGTGCCTGAAAAATGGGTTGCGACAACAACATAATACCATACTACCAAACGGGGTTTCGGGCATCGGCCTCCACAATAGACAATATCACCACTCTAGCCATCCTGAGTCAACAAGCAGCCCAAAAAAAACATCTTCCACTTTACTGCTGCTTTGTTGACTACAGCGCGGCTTTTGACAAAGTGTCTCGGAACACCTTGTGGAGGAAATTGAACAAGTGGGGGATCCTGCAGAGCCTCCTAAGAGCACTCATCTCACTGCACAAGAACACATCGGTGCAAATCAAAACCGGCCCAAAGACAGTCTCTTCAAGAATTAGTGTCGCTGACGGGCTAAAGCAAGGCTGCGTTCTCGCCCCTCTCTTATTCAATCTTTATACAGCTGATCTTGGAACATTTTTAGAGAACAGCAATCTCCTTCCGCCAAAACTCAGTCCTGGTAAAAAGTCCCTGCATATATTACAATATGCGGATGACATTGTAATAATGGACCAAGCCAAATCGGGTCTCCAACGAGCGTTAAGTACGCTCCATATATACAACATCGCTAATGCCTTGAAAATCAATCAGGCAAAAACCAAGGTACTGATATTTGGCAGATGTAAGAACAAGAAATGCTTAAGGTGGAACATCGGGCCTGCCAGGATCAACACAACCGTAAAATATAATTATTTGGGAGTCTAGTTCAACGAGACGTCTAGACCTACAGTTCATCTAGCTGCCGTGCAAAAGAAAGCAGGAGCAATCACATACTCCCTGACTCAGCTGAACCTGTCCCTGTGCAGTCCCTCTGCAGAAGCCATTTTGAAGGTGATCAAAGCTACTCTACTTCCTGCCTTAACCTATGGGCATCAGGCCTTTCCCGGGGAATGCTCTGCTAGTCTTGATCTCGCCCAAATCTCCACCTATAAAAAAATCTTCCACCTCCCAAGCTTCATTCAGCGAGCAAGACTACGTTTGGAGCTGGGCCTACAAAGACAATCAATTTACTGTGAGGCCGATACCCTGAAATATTTCATACGGCTATTAAAAGCCGGTGACAACACTTTAAAATCCCACCTAAAAGAAACCTTTTCCAGTCCTGGCAACCCTTGGAACACTCAGATTGCAAATGCCATAAGAGTGCTAGAGATGGACAACGCATCCCTCTTTTTAGATTCCATTCCATACTCAGCCTGTAAAAATACCATCAATAGACAGGTCAAATTAATTTCCCATCGCATGGATTTGCACTCCGTAAAAACATCTTCCATTTTGCTCCCACTGAACTCTTCGTATCTTCCCGGGAAACCGCAAGCCTATTTCCAGGAAAACTTAAATGCAGTGGCGCGGAAGAACATTATGTTCATGTGACTTCTTGGCTTGCGTTCAACGGATTTCAACAGATGGGCTCCAACAAGGGAGGGGGGGGGGTTTGCAGACGGTGCAATTACCACTCTGAGTCATGGCTGCATCTCCTGTGTTGTTGCCCGGCCCTAGCTGCCCCAAGAAAGTCTCTCTTAAAACCCTTGTATCCAAGATGGGGCATTAGGACGTGCTGGGAGGCTTCGGCTCTTTGTTTCGCATCCACTGACATCCAAGTGCTTGCAAGGTCGTGACAATCTTTTGTCACCTTCTTCGGCCCCCGCTCTCCCCCGCTCTCCCACGTCCTCCCCCTCAAAAACTCATCACAGACTTTTTTTCCCCCGTGGTATAGCACTTTTCGTTTTTATTATCTTTAATTTTGGTTTTGCGTAGCAAAATGTTTATATCGGCAACTACAAGACTGTTTTTCTTAGAAGCACAACGGCCACTAAGCTCAGTGAGCAGTTACTCAGCTTTGTGTTGCTGTTTTCTTTCTTTTATCCTAAACATGACAAATGTGTTATTGCTGATTTTTTATATATGTGCTAATGCTGTTTTTATAGCAATGGTTTTAAGTAACTGTGCTAAACTAATAAAACTTTGAAACTTAATGAAACAGTCTAAGAGCAATGCTTACAGTACATCATTCTGACATGGCAGATACTGACTGCCTACATGGAGAGTGGGTTATCCTTACCACATGGGCCCTTTTAGGCAATCTGGAGGGGGTGAGGCCTAAATCCAAAACAAAAGCAGGGTGAGTATGCTATATCTATGAAAAAGAAGGCAGTTTCAGGTTCCCACTTGATGTCCATCAGACAGTTGGAACATATTGTTTCAGACAACTGCAGAAGAAAGTGATGGTAGGCAGGATGGCGGGCCCCTTTGAAGAGATGCTGATCCAAGACACGATGATATACCCCATCAGTGGTGTTGCTAAAGAAAGAAAATGACGAACACCGGCTGAATCACCATTTGTCATGATCCAAGGTAGAGTTGGTGAATCACAACATAGCGGCTTTAGAATGCGCAGTGTGCTAAATGATCATTGATAAAACGATTGCCATGATAAAGAACAGTGGGATCACAGCTGAAACAGGAAAGAGACATATTCAGCCTTCAGGTGTTTGCTCCAGGTAAGGAGCAATTACTTTGTGGACAAGGCCATGCCAATGTTGTTTTCAGTGATCTCGAAATTTTCAGCAGTTTCTAGGAATGGGTGGTGCAGAAGGTGGCAGGTCTGAGCAAAACCTGCACTACCTTTACAAATTCCTTTTGGTATGCTAGGCCTCAGGGTATAGTGAGCATTCACAATTGAGGAGGATGAAGCAGGGATAGTATTAGTTAGGTATCCTGTAGCCACTGGGAAGAACTAAAGGGGCAGCAACAACATTGAGCTCCCTGGGTGCAGAGCTAGATTTGGTGGGGATGATCTCGAGGCTGCCAGTGAAAAAAGTAGAACCACTGAGATTGGAGGAGAGAAGGTTGTCATTGGTAACCATTACAGGGAAACCAGCATCGATAGCACTCTTTATAAAGCGTTTCTGGGGACATAAGTGGAGCTTCGGTTGAGTGTAGGTGGGGAGTTTATTAGGAGGGTGGTGGAAGAATATGTGAGAGTAAAAGGAAAATTGAAGGACATCAGAAAAGGGCATTACAGTAGTAATGCTGCAACAGATAATGTCATACAAGCACTTCTTTTTGGGAGACAAGCCTGTTTCGAGCAATAGCTACACACTCCTTAGCACACGTAAGTTACAATGATGTCATGTATACAAGTGTTTCCACCAGTTCCTCTGATACAATCACAAAGAGTACGATCAGCGTGTATGCTCAATCGAGCGGACACGCTGATCGTAAACGGGGCTGACTTCTCGGAGAAGGACCGAACGGGCGAAAGCCACCTTGCAGAAACAGAAACCTTGAATTGATCGGACAACGTACACTGAGTAATAGACAACGGAAGACCCCCGTAGAACCCCCATGCGGGTTGGAATTATCACTGCATATTAATGAAAAGATAACAGATCTGGAAATAGCCTTGAGAAAGTCGTGGGTTACATTCCCATATGCGACGAAACACGTGTCGGCTGTATGAAAAGTTTCCAGTGAACGGAAATAAACACGAATCTGATGTACCAGAAATAACTACTCTTCGTGATTGTATCAGAGGAACTGGTGGAAACACTTGTATACATGACATCATTGTAACTTACGTGTGCTAAGGAGTATTGTAGCTTTTGGAAGGCTTGTGCCGTATTTGGAAGGATAAAAGTGGTTCCTTCTACCTTTTAGCACCGTTGAATACAGTTCTTAAAGTCAAATAAACTGTGAAATTTTCGAAGTGGCGCCAGCTAACCTATACCAAACCACTGCTCGTATTTAACTCTGTTTCGAGCAATACTGTCCATGCTTTTTTGGCGCCTTCAGGGGGCCAGAGGTAGTGGGGGCCAAGACCTTTCATAGATTACAGAGAAGGACGTGAGGCTGGAAAGAAAAGGGATAAGGGTGAGTATTAAGAGGACAAAGACGGTCCAAAAGAGGAAGGAATGCTGGGTGGATTAGAGAGGGTCAGGAAATGCAGAATTTTGCCTGGTGAGGGGGTACAGACCAAACTGGGAGACAAGGAGGGGGGAGGGTTTGACAGTTTGGGTGTTCATTTATGAAGATGGCAGGTGGGTGATAGCTTGCCAGGCGTTATTGCCACTGAGAAAATGTTTGTAAGAGGGTGGATGGTAGGGAAGGGAATACAAAACACACTCTTCTAGGATTAGGGTAGTGCTAGAAATTGGAAAGGTTGTAGGGTATGTAGGGTGGATGGGCTGTGAAGGAGGCAAGCAGCCATACTGGTTATTACCTCCTGCCTCCAAGGTGGCTGGCAGGCAAGCTCTGTGAATGAAGAAGCAGCTGTAGATAGCTATGCATCCATTCCATTGTATAATGGGCGGGGATAATGCAAAAAGTAATACTATTGCTAGGAGTTGGGACTGGAAGATGGCATGGTGTCAGTGTCATGATATGGTGTAAGATGGATGAGGTAAGGCCAGCTACTGCTCATGCTATAGGAACTGAGGGCAAACCGGCCAAGACCTGACATGAATAATTTTAACCCACTTTAGGGAACATTTCTTGCTGCACCTAAAGGTCCATAAGTTGCTGAAAATGATTAAAAAGAACTGGAAATGGTCCTGGGAGGATGGGAAGGGATGAGGTTATGTGGACCCAGCTGTTGCTCAGCAGAGGCAGACGAGGAAGCTGGCCACCATCAACAAAGCAAGAATAAAGTGAACACGCAGTGTTGGGATTTTGCAAGATTCATTGTACTGGGATTGTGAACCATATGGACGTTGCATTTAAGTGGAATATTTTGTTGTGACAGGGTGCCTTTGTCCCTACTGGGCAACAGCATTTACATTACATGGGGTGTATATGGGGCACGTCCTTTAGGTAAGGAATCAGGTCACTTGCAGAGCCTTGGCTCTGATTGGTTTGAGCACGTCAACCTTGATGATTGAGAGGATGTGGCATTACGACCAGAGCTGATAACTTTGCCACTGGGGAACTAGGTTCGTGTCTCAGTGTCGGCATAACATCCTCTGATGCTGGGCATATCACCTAATCTCCTAGTGCCTACCAAAAATTAACGTGTCCTTGTGTAAGGTAATTGGTGCTCATGTAAAGCGCTTCAATACCTTCGAGGCGAGTCTTCGCTATATACAAATAAATAACCTTCATTGATACTTTTGTGACGCCCGTTCCACTTGTAAGTATAGATTGGACATGGCGGCGTGGGAGGAGTAAGGGAAGAGTGCTCCAAGAAGTACTCACAGGGCCGGCTTATGGCATGGAAGAGCTGGGTCCAATCCCAGGGTACCAATCTTCAGCAGAGCTCACTGCATTTAGGCCACTCAGACAGCAGAATCCCTGTCACCTTGCTCCAGTGACTTGTATTATAGAGCTTTCACTCTTTTTTAACCTGCTGCAGGCGCTGTTATTAATATCTTATCAGCCTGCTTTCTTGCCCTCCCAACTCCCTCTCACCCCCTGCTGCCACTCACTGTTGCCCACTCCCTAGAATAACCTGGAATCAGCGTGAGGAGCTAATCTGTGAGTGATTCAGGTGAGTTGGGTGAGGTGCAGAGATGTAGGTTGGGGGCAGTCGTCACTCAGGCGTAATCAGCGAGGAACTGACCTCTAAACACAAAAGGGGCTCCCTGCTGCCTCATTTTATTCACTGGAAACGGAGGTCCCATATTTCTTTCCACCTACAGTGCTATTCTGGCAAAGGCTGACTGTTCAGTACATCAGCCCTTTGTATGCATGAAATGGCCCTGTGCAGATCCTGTAGCTGGTAGAATGCAGCAAGCAGTGCACGGCAAATCTGTGTGGGCTTTATTCCGAGCCAGGCTGCTTTTCACTCTTGTTACTCGAGCATTAAAGTTTGCCAGTGAAATGTGAGTATCTCAGTCAGCTGTCATACTAAGGTACTGCTGTCATTGATGCCAATAACTTCAGGTGTTTGATCTGTCTGTCTGCAGATAAGCAGCCAAAACATCAAATGAAAGAATTTCCGGGCAGGTGTGTGGGGAGAACATTTGTGTGGGCTAGCATGCTTCAAGGCATTATCGTTCATGTGGGCCAATGGCGCTATGGCCAAACATACACACAGCACAGTCCCGCATCCACCTAAAAACACACACACACCCCATCTCATGCACACACATAAGCACATAGGAATTTGCCTAACTCCCTATCCACTCGCGCACACAAATATAGGCTTGCTTTCACAGTATGTCCCTCACTTGCACAATCACTCACACAAGTGTGTAACAGAACTTACACGGTCATTGGCTAAAACACACCCACTGACAGAGACACGCACCAATGGTACATAGAAATGGTTCCCTCACAGCTAGTAGGCTTGTTGTCCTTTTGAGAGTTTATCAGTGCAGTTTGTGTCTAGAGGTTTCTTTCAAGTGTGCTTGTTGCTTATTTCTCCCTGTCCTTGATTTTTGCAATCACAAAACAGTTTAGCAGAAGCCCTTCCATCGATACAGTTTTTGTGAGATGTTCATGAATACACGCAGAGTCTTTTTTGGTTTGAATATCAACATCTGTGGAGAACTGAGAGGAAAAAGAAGTTTTAAGGCTACCCAGTGTGTCCTCGCAAAGCATATTTAACACTAACAATACTGGTAAACTTTTAAAATACAGAAATAATCAACAACCACAACCATGTTTATTTTGAATGAATTGCATTACACGGACTTCAGGCTCACCGGCACTTGTGATGGCTAACTTCATCCCATAGTTGTAACTTGTGTGCATGCTGTCTTTTTGAGACTATGCTGTTCTGATTTGCATACATTTGTGTTTCTGTGATATTTTAACCTTTGTTGATGATCTGTTAGTAACATCTGCATATACGTGAAACTTGAATTGTGAATTCCTTTGAGTTTTACGACCTGTAATTCTGGTTCAAGGTGTTAATTCCTTTTTCCATGAGGTTCAACTTGCAATTGCTTAGTACTTGCTTGATGTTACCGCGCGGTTATGTAAATCTTTATTTTTTTTTATTTTTCTTTTTTCTTTTTTTTTTCTTTTGTCCTCATATCCACCATGGTATAAGAAAGCCATCTAGAATAAGCCTTGGTACAGCTGCCACAGTGTTATAACTGGATGGGATCATTTTGAGTAGGGAGACCACGCATCCCTCAGCTGTCACTAGCTTAATATCATTTTTGGCTACCAATGGGGAGGCCTACTGCAGGGCCTGGGCCGGGCTATGACCAGATATCCGCTGATTTATGGCACCATAGTAGTGTAATCATTGGACCCGGGGAGACAAAAAAAAAAACCTGGATCTTTATTGTGCCCAAACAAGCATGTGCCAAAAAGCCCTTTTGCTTTGATTTCCTGGTCTGGCTAGGTCTATTCGTGCCGTCTGTAGACTGGATGTCAGCCAGTCCCCGTGGGAAGGAGGAAGGGGATCCTTCCACCTCCTGCAGATTTCCCTCCTTGCCAAGAGGACCCTGTAAAACACTAGGCTTCTAGCTGCATTTTGCGATCCCCTCAGGACTCCAAAAATCACTAAAGGTAGATCCATGATAACTGGGAAACCCAACGATGCTGTAAGAGTCTTACCAATAGCATCCCAATATGCAGCGACCCGGGGACATTCAAAAAACATGTGAATGTCTGAAGCTGCAATCAGCCCGCACCTTGCACATGCCACTGAATTTCCTGTGGCAAATTTAGATAATCTCTGGGGAGAATAATACGCCCTATGAAGGGTATAAAGATGGTTCCTGCGAAGCCATGAGGGCTTTACTAAACTCTTTAAGAGCTCAAATGAGGTAGACCAAAGTTCTTGTATATCTTGTCTCGTTGTTAAGACACCCCAGAGTTGAGCTGGTAGCTTAAATTCCCCATCAGATTCCTCGAGTAGGAGTTTATACCATTGTGAAATCTCACTTTTGGTTGGACCAATACTCACTAAGTTAGTTATTAATTGACTATGCCTTCCAAGAGGAAACCGGTTTCTTTTTGTAGGTGGGCTTTTATAAGCCTGTGTCCAGCTGCTGATTTGTAGGTATTTAAACCTCGAAATGGTTGAACCTATTCTATTCTGTAAGTGCTCCCAGGAAAGCAGGTCCCCCTCATAGAAGTGATCCCCCCATTCTTTAAGGCCTGTCTCTTTCAAAGGAATGGCTTGAGTATCTTCCAACCAAACTGGGCTTTCAGGTAACCCCCAAAGCGGTGTTTTATCGCAATAATACCCCTGTTTAATTGATTTTGTTACCTCACACCACATTTTCGCCAAACCATATAGGACCTACAATTTGATCTTTTTAAAGAATATCGGGTTGCTAAATTTAAATAAGTACCCCGACTGGCTAAGACCTTCCCCATCCAACATGGCTGAAAACATTAATCCTACCCCATGGTCAGTAGGTCTTTTTAAGAGCATTCAAGTGTGTGATAGCTGAAACGCCCACGCATATAATTTTAAATCTGGGGCGGCTAAGCCCCCCTTCTCCCATCGCCTTCTAAGCTTCTTCCAGGGTATTCTTGGTAGTTTTTTTGTTCCAGATAAAAGAAGTGATATCTGATTGTATTTTAGTTATATGAGTCTGATCAAAATAAAGGGGGATGGTGTTGAAGAGAAATGAGATTTTGGGCAGAATGGACATTTTAATCAAATTATTTCTCCCAATCAAGGATAGTTGAAGGTGGGACCATGACTGCATTAGCTTCCTACACTCTTTAGCAATTGCTGTGAGATTTACTATAGCAAGCTTGTTAAGATCCTTTATGATGTTTAAGCCCAGATAACGCATTGATTCACCCGCCTGTACTTCCAATGTACTCACATCATCATTCCAGACCAACATCTCTGTTTTTAATGTATTGATCTGGTACCCTGATATCCGACCAAACCCCAGAGCAATTTCAAATATAACAGGGAGTGCCGTAGTTACATCTGATGTAAGGATAAGCATGTCATCAGCATATAAAGCTACCTTCTTCTCTCACCCTCTGTGACAAAAAGGACCGATGGCAATCTCTCTCCTCAGTTGTTGTGCGAGAGGCTCGGTATAGAAATCAAACAGAAGGGGGGAGAGCGGGCAGCCCTGCCGAGTCCCTCTAGTTATATAGAAAGGGTCTGACAGCTCCCCGTTAATCAATAGGCTTGCCACTGGGCTTGCATACAACAGACCAACTGCTCGACGAAATCCCACCCCCACTCCGAACTTGGCCAAGGCCCCCGACAGGTAAACCCAATTAACCCTGTCGAAGGCCTTAGTTGCGTCCAGCGTGAGAGCAGTCAAGGGCAGGTTCTGTGATACCGCGATATCTATTGTCCCTATTAAGTCGTATGTCAATTCGTATAACTGACGCCCCTTTACGAACCCTTTTTGATCTGTATGAAGGACTGACGGGGCTACCAGGGCCAACCTAGAGTATGACCTTCAAGAAAGATCTGATTGAACATCTTAGTGAGAAAGGGGGCTATCTCATCCTCTAAAATTCTATAGATTTCTGCAGGTAGCCCATCGGGCCCTGCAGCCTTTCCCTTCTTGCTTCTTTTTATAGCGGCCCTAACTTCTCCTTCAGTAATGGCACTATCCAAAAATTAGGACTGTTCATATGTAAGACTGGGGAGATCCATGTGCCTTAGCCAGTCGTCAACCTCGTCAGAGCGAGTTACAATGTCCTCCTTATAGATAGATTCAAAGAGTTCCTTGAAGGCCTTCCTGATTTCAACCTCCGATGTAAAGGAATCGTTGCCCACATTAATGATGGCTATGTTGTTCTGGACCTGGTCTGTTTTGGTCTTCCAAGCAAGTATTTTGCCTGCGCCTTCGCTGTACTCAAAATGGGCTAGTTTGCTTGCTTCCCATCTCTGCTGCAATCTAAGATTCAATACTGAACCCAAATTGGCTTTCAGGGTCGCCATTTCTTTTCTTTGACTATTTATAATGGACTCATCTGCCCCAATACTGCTATCGATGAGACTTTGGAGATTAATTATCCTTTCCTCTATGGACGAGATTTGCTCCTTATATTGCTTCCTTTTGTATGACATTTTCCCTGTTATGAGTCCCCTCAAAAATGCTTTGAACGAGTCCCAGATGATCCTTGTAGTTGCTGAGTCATTATTAATCAAAAAAAAATTGTGTGCCTCTATACTGAGATATGTGATGTCATCAGGAGAAGAAAGAAGTGAACGATCAAAGGACCATCTAGAGGGCGATCTCTCCGTTCCATGAGTTAGATCCATTACTACTGCAGAATGGTCTGAGAGATGTGATGGTAGATATTCAATGGATCTTACGTACTCAGCCAGCCTCAGACTGATTAAGATAAAATCAATCCTTGACTGGTGTTCATATTTATAATTCCGTAACGACACTCCTTACTGGCGCCCGGACCTTTCTCTCCATATGTCTAGGTAGCCATATGTTTTCATTGCAGACTGTAACGCTAACCTAGATTTTGACAAAACTAAGGATCGACTATTGGGTGATTTATCCAAAACAGGGTCTAGAACAATGTTAAAATCGCCCGCTATAATAGTTGGCTCCGGAAAGGAAAGCAGATGAGAAAACATAACCTCCAGTGTAGATGGGTCATCCTGATTCGGCCCATAGTGGGTTTTACGACCCGTAATTCTGGTTCAAGGTGTTAATTCCTTATTCCATGAGGTTCAACTTGCAATTGCTTAGTACTTGCTTGATATTACCGCGCGGTTATGTAAATCTTGTGTGAAGATTTACTATCCTATAAAATAAATACCGTGCAATCGTAATCAGGTCCTTAGTCTTCACTGATATCTCCCTGTCACACTTAGCAAAAACAAGCATTTGCAATGCAATAGATCTCGCATTTGCGAGAGTTGGAGCTATTGGCATTGTAAATGACAATGCCTTTTATTCATTTGTTTTGAAAACCTACAAGTGGTGCATAAACACGCTCTTAGTACGTATAGTCCTTGCTTACGAGAAGCAAGGCTTGCAGTAAAGGAGATTGCCAGCCTTGCTTCTCGTAAGCAAGGACTACAAGTACAAAGTGCTTGTTTAGGCACAGCTTGCAGGTTTTCAAACGCATAAATAAAAGGCATTGTCATTTAGAATGCCAATAGCTCAAACTCTCGCAAATGCGAGACCTATTGCATTGCAAATGCTTTTTTTTCTTATTGCTTTCAGTTCCATTAACAGTGCACCGATTACAAAAGCCTGCATTAGTCAGGCTCTGTTTTCTTTCTTGGTCAGTCACTGATCCTGCACCAGAACATATGGAATATTCGCTCCTCAATCGTCTTTTGTGTCTTGGCGCCGCACTCCCTCAAGTTCGAGTACCGCTTTTGTAGGTTGATAGATCTTAAAATCATGGCCATTGCTCCAGCTGGTACTTGTCTTTCACCCATTCTGTGTTTCAGAAATGGCTATGATCCATATGACAACTTTATGGCTAAATTACGATCCCTGTGGATATAAAAATTGAGAAGAGAAGACAATTCCGAGTTGTTTTCTGTCTGTTTTCTCCCAGTGACGGATTTAGGCAGATTAAAACATGTTGACATAAATGGGAACACACATTCGGCTTGTTATGCCTCAGTTCTAAGATGAAAACTCAAAATATGATGCATTTCCCACACCCCGTAAACTAGCCTCCCCAGGGTAATACTATTTACAAGGTACTGTAAATAGGCTATTCTAAACAACTTAGAATTAGCCCAGTCCTGCTTTTCCTCAATAACTCCTCTCCAGAGCTGAATCTACTGTGTTGATGTACACGACTGATTTTGTAACAGCTAGTTGGACATTGTACTTGGCGTGTCTATGTCAAAGCGCCTTGTATAAAAGTTCTACACAAATATTTTACTTGGCGTGTCTTTGTCAAAGGGCCTTGTATGAGAGTTCTATACAGATTTAATAAAATATATAAATACATGCTTTGCGTGGTTGCTGGCTAGCTTACTATTTGAATTATATGGATTGAGCCCTACACTAGCAATTGTAGGAGACAGAATTAATGCCCTAACCATAAATGACACACTGCAATCTTAAACCCAAGTGGTAGTTTTTTTAGGCTGTAAGGTTCTAGGGAAGTAGGGGGTATGAAAATCGAATCGTTGAAAATAACGATCAGTAATTATTTGGAATACTCCTTCTCTGCCACCCTGAAATGGACACCTCGGGCAAGAAAGCCATACTTGAAAGAAATCAGTCAATGACGGTCAGGTTTTCTAATAAAACGTGACTATTAATATAACGTAAATACATTTGCTGCACCTGACGTTTATGTCTGTGGGACACAAAAAATGGTGACTGCCATGAATTGAAATTCATGGTACTGCATTCTCTGCTATTCGGTGAAGAGATGAATTGGTTGCTTGCTCTTTTATAGCACACAAAAACATGTATTTATGGAACTATTACATAACACTGTCCAGAATTATTTGGTGACATCAGCAATGAAGTAGCACTACAATTAAATTTCAGTTTTGGAGAATTGTATTATTCAAAACGAGATTATAAGGAACATTAAAGTCCTAAAGACAAATGTCAATCCTCAAAATCTTCTTCTTGCATACTTGCAATCTATACAGAAAGTATTGTCTGGTCTAACTGTGGTGAAAAGAGTCCTTGCTGCTAGAGGGGAAATAGCCACAAACAACGCATATAGAGGGCACTCATTTTATAATAGCGTTCATAACCTTGTCCAACAGTGCAAAACACAAATCAGCCTTTGTACATATATTTTATTAGAATTCTTGTCTGCTTTGTCCAGAGGCTGGATTTTTCCCTGGAGGTGGCAAATAGGCACAGAGGTAGAGTGAATGAAGGAAATTTAAGTTTGTGACCCATAATCCTTTGATTTCCAGGAAAAAAGGATAAGTAACCCTAAAATGTTCTCTTGCTTCTCAGGGACTACCGAGTTATCCCACAAAACTTTGACAGGGTTGACAGTGAAAGCAGATGTCCACAGGGACTGCATGCTACTCTTTGCAATCCTCCGAGTGAGAGGATTCCCACCCCAGTGCAAACAAGAATGTCTTATTACTTACCGGTAATCTTCATTACCCCGATTAGGGTCCTCCCCGTCCCAGTCCTTTTTACGTGAGGCAGTCCTGCCTCCACCCAGCCAATCACAACGCCAGTATTTCCATACTATATAAGCCCTGCCCACCTACCTGTTATCAACAAGACTCCGACACAAACACAGCGGGAGGGAGGGAGAGAAGAGGACTGGGACGGGGAGCACCCTAATCGGAGTAATGAAGATTACCGGTAAGTAATAAGACATTACCCCCTCATGGGTCCACCCCGTCCCAGTCCTTACTACGTGAGGAACTCACAAGCAGAGAACCAATAAAGAAAATACGCAGGACACCAGGGATCCATGCAGAGTACAAAACTTTAATCAATAAAAGATCAATGAACAACAGCGTTCAAGACGCCAACAGAAAAACTGTCAGCAGAGGCATGTAAAACATTAAGCCGATAATGTCGCACAAATGTGTGATGAGACTGCCAGGTGGCCGCCCTACAAATCTCCTGGATAGAGACCCCCGCAGCCTCAGCCCAGGAAGCAGACACAGAACGCGTCGACCGACCCTGTACATGAGACGGAGGAGGCAAATCCAAAGACTTGTAAGATTGACAGACCACGAAACGGATCCACCGACTGATCGTGGAAGTGGAAACCTTCTTCCCTTTAGCCACACCCTCACAGGAGACACACAGGGCAGGAGAACTCCGGAACCCCAGGGAACGTTGGATGTAAGTTTGGAGACCCCTGCGAACATCCAAAGAAGGGGGAACAAGGGAATCCCTGTCAGCAGGCAAATCAGGAAAAATCACCTCCTGCTGCAAAAGAAAACTCGAAGAAACCTTAGGCAGGAAACCTGGATCAAGCTGTAAAATGACCCGATCCAGGAGGAACTGCAAATAGGGAAACGAAACGAGCAAGGCACCCAACTCACCCAACCTGCGAGCGGAGGTAATGGCCAACAGGAAAGCCACCTTAGCGGACAGCCACAACAAATCCGCCTCCATCAAAGGCTCAAAATGGGGCAACTGCAGACCACGCAAAACAGTAGGCAAATCCCAAGAAGGAATGAGAACAGGAGAAACTGGCTGAAGAAGCTGAAAGCTCCGAAGAAGCCGACTAACCAAAGGGGCAACACCCTCCAAGGAGGCCCCAGGACCCAGACAAGCACGAACCGCTGCCCACTGAGCAGACAACGTGGAAGGTGAAAGGCCTTTAAAAAACCATCTCGGAGAAACTCCAACACAGAAATAGGAACCCCCAGTACAGGATCCACCCCATGAGAAGAACACCAAGAAACAAAAGAACCCCAATGACGACCATAGCACTCAAGGGTCGAAGGGCGGCAAGACAACTGGATGTCACGAGCCACCACCGAGGAACAACCCAAAGACTACAACGTCAACCGCTCAAGAGCCAAGTCGTCAGCTGCAAATGACGAAGACTAGGCAGAGACAGGAGCGGAAACTGAAGAGGAGACGGACACAAAGGAAGCCAGACAAACCGACCCTCCGCCAGCTGCAACTGGAGAGGAAACCAAATGCAGCGAGGCAAGAAAGGAGCAATCAACAGGACCGAAACTTTCTCCCCCGAATCTTCTGCAGCACCCTCGGGAGGAGGGGAATGGGAGGGAATGCATACAGAAGGCCCAAGGCCAGGAAATCGAAAGAGCATCCACTGCCCAAGCCTGAGGACACAGCACCTCCGAACAAAACCGGAGTAGGAGAGAGTTGTGAGGGGATGCAAAAAGATCGATCCAAGGAGTACCGAACCGAAGGCAAAGGGACAGGAACAGAGGAAGAGAGAGATGGTACAGAACAGAAGATGAAAGGTCGCGGCACAAAGCGTCCGCATGAAAATTCAACTGTCCCGGAATGTACACCGCCCTCAAGGCCAACAGATGAGATTCTGCCTAAGCACAAATCATGGACGCCAACATGTTCAGAGATACGCACCTGGTCCCCCCCTGACGGTTCAAGTAACAACGAGCCACCTGGTTGTCGGTACGAACCAACAGATTCGCCCCCAGGAGAGGAACCTGAAAGAACTGCAACACCTCCCAGATAGCCGCCATCTCCCGCCAGTTCGAGGAACGGGCGCTGTCCCCTTGAGACCACTGACCCTTGGCTTCCAAGGACCCCAAAGTGGTCCCCCAACTCCAGAGACTGGCATCCGTCATCAGCCAAAGGGGAGGAGGAAGACAAAACCGCACCCCCTTCTCCAGATTGGGAGTGCAAAGCCACCAGTCCAAGTCCTGAATCAGAGCAGGAGAGAGAGGAACCAGAGTCTCGTAATCTGCCCGGGAAGGGTCCCACCGAGCCAACAGATGAGTCACCAAGGGCTTGAGATGGAGGCGAGCCCAAGGAACCACAGCAGAGGTTGCAGCCATCAACCCCTGGACCCGCAACCAAACACGAGCTGGGGCAGAGGGACGACACAACAGATCCCGCAACAGAGTCTGTAGGGAAAGTATCCGAACAGGAGGGAGAAACACCGCCCCCAGAGAGGTGTCGAACATACCCTCGATGAACTGAAGTCTCTGAACAGGATCCAGATGACTTGGCCAAATTCACCTTGAACCCCAGCTCCTGGAACAGGGACAACGTAGCCTCCGCCGCCAGAAGAGCCTGAGGGAAAGAGGAAGCAGAGACCAAACAATCATCAATATAGGGAAACACGGAGAAATCCTGATGTTGCAAAAGCCCCATAGCAGGAGCAAATACCTTGGTAAAAGTCCTGGGAGCAGTGGAGAGGCCTAACGGCAGAACCCGAAACTGGAAATGCATCCCCTGGACCACAAACCTCAGGAACCGCTGACTGGCCAGATGGACCGGAACGTGAAAATAGGCGTCCTCTAAGTCCAGGGAAGCCAAAAAATCTCCCTCCTGGATGAGGGGAATGACAGACTGCAATGTGACCATTCGAAAATGATCCAACCGCACCAATTTGTTCAGGGAACGGAGATTCAATATAGGGCGGAAGGAACCATCAGGTTTTGGAACCAGAAACAGACGGGAATAGAACCCCAGGCCCACTTCCTCCACTGGAACCGGCACCACTGCCCCTTTCCGGAACAACATGGCGACGCCAGACAACATGGCATATCACCGCACGGGGTCTATTGACAATGGAGTAACCAGAAAACAATCCAGAGGGGGAGGGAATCTGGTAACCCCACCTGAAGACTCATTGATCGGAGATCAGAGCTGACCAACGGTCCAGAAACAAACGGGGACAAGCCCCCACAGCGGCATAGTCACTTTTGTCCAGCACCAGAGGGAGGCTGCTGCTGCTTCTGAGGCCGGGATTTATAATGGAATGCGGCCCCCCGACCACGGCCCGACCACGAAAGGGCTGAGAGGACAAAACTCCTTGAAACCCCTGCTACTGGAAAAAAGACCTTTTCTTAGGAGCAGGCTGAAAAGGCTTTAACAACTTCTCCTCCTCCGCAGAGCGCTGCACCATCGTATTCAAGGCATCCCCAAAGAGACGGGGACCCTCAAAAGGCAGTTTATGGACCAAAGTCTTCTGAGCAGTTTCAGGACGCCATGGCTTTGTCCACAGAGACCTCCTCCCAGCCACCGCCGCCCCAGCAGCAGAGGAGAGAGCCCACAAGGAATCAAAAGTGACATCCAACAGGAATTGCGCCAAAACCTCCATTTGAGCCAACACAGGAGTAGGGTCCCCTTGATCCTGAAGGCAGTCAAACAGCTTCTCGAAATCCTTGAGCAGGAACTGCGACGCATAGGCCGCATAAGTGCTAGCACACACCCAAAGTGAGAAGCGGCGTAAGAACGTTTGAGAGCAGATTCCACCTTACGCTCCACCGGATCAGAAAGGTAAGCCTCCTCCGAAGACAAAGAGGAAGAGGAGGAAGCCATAGATGACAAAAGAGAATTAACCTTCGGAATCGCAGGAAACTGGGAATCAAGTCCACCAGGCGATACCGCTTTCCCAGGAATTGCGGAATACCCTGCTTATCCACCTCAAGCCACTCTTTCGTGAGGATATCCTTCAGGACATCATGGAAGGGGAGGTCATCCACCACGGAGGAACTATACTGTGCGTAAAATCCCTCCTCAGTCAGGGATTTAGGGTCAAACCCAAGCACCTCTCGAATATGGAGTAGCATTTCAGAAAAAACTTTGCCCTGGACGTACTTTCCCTTAGGGGAATTGTCCATGTCTTCCTCATCATCCTTAGCCCGCTTAGCCGCAGGTTCCAGCAGCGCAGACTGGACTGCAGAATTAATTAAGTCCTGCAAATCAGTCCTAGAAATCTGCAAGACGTCGTCCTCCTACAGATCCTGAATATTATGCTGCTTGGAAACAGCCTTAGCCGGTACAGGAGAAGAAGCCCCTTCACTCAAGGTGAAAAAACCCAGAAGCAACCAAACAGGAAATCACCACAACCACGGAAGTGCCCAGCAACCTCCAATAAATACTGACCCCAATCATCCAATCACGCAAAGGTGAGGCAGGTGAATGAAAAAAAAAGAGGGCAGCCCTGAAGTCTCCGCCCACAGCCACAGGTCAAAAGTGAATGGCTGCGGCGGCCGGACGCTGCGATAGTGCAGCCGCGCCGGGACGACCCGAGGCCAGGACACCACCAAAACTCCCCGCTCCAGCCCAGCACATGAGCGTAAGCATGGGCGAATTTTGCGAATCTGGCGTTCGCGAATTTTGCGAATTTGCGAACTCGCAATCCGCAAAATCCGCGAATTCTCGCGAATTTTTTTTTTGTGTTCGCAAGGATTTCCGCCAGTTCGCAAGGATTTCTGCCAGTTCGCGAGGGTTTTGTACCAGTTCGCAATTGCGAACTTACATGTCGGCTCGCAACGGTCACGATTATGTTGTTTCTACGTCTGGTTCATCATCACAGGTTCCCAGCACCCTCTGTTTCACCCCTGCCACCCTCTGGTACATCAATGCCACCCTCTGGTTCATCATCACTGTAGATTATGGGGGGGAAAAGCAAGAACACCTGCCTGCTTCAACTGACATGAATTAATTTGGGGTTGATTTATTAATGTGTCACTGTTTTAAAATTCCAGTCTGGCACCTGCTTCCTTATCTGTAATTTGCTTTCTGTTGCAGTGCAATTTTTTTTCCAGGACCTTTGTGGCCTACTTGTAGCTATTCTATGAGCCTGCTGTGAGGGTCAGAGCAGGGTCATACAATTGTTGCAACTAGCAACTGAACTCTGGAGGGGCCCTTGTCAGGAAGCACTACAGGGAATGGTTACTAATGATGAGTTTGAACTTTTGAACCTGCTGAATGCTTTCACTATTGCAAAACTCGTTTTTCTGCAGAACAGCATTACTGCAACTGTAATGCCCCAAACAAGCTTATATGAGAAAGTTGATTTCTAATCCAAAAGTTATCCAAAGGAAATCAAAAGGCCTCAAATCCCAAAAAGTGCAGGCAAATGTCAACCTGAGGAGTTATTCTGATAAAAATCATCATTTTCAGAAGGTCTATGCTGCTTGCTAGTAGATTTCTTGTGCAGAATTGCAATTTTTGTAATTTCGCGAGTGCGAGATTGTTGCTGCCCGCCGCACCTACATGTTCGCAATTGCGAACTTACACCGCACGCCGCAAAATTGTATCACCAAGAAAAAAAAATCCGCTGCGTGCGAATTTGCGGATTTTTGGTAAATTCGCGATCGTTCGCGGATTGCGAATTTACCGAAAATCCGCAAAATCCACGAGCGGAACGGATTTTCCGCCCATGCTTACATGAGCGGGGTGTAAGAACAACAGGAGAAAACCCATAGACCTCGTTGGGATGGGAGATATCGTGTAAGCAAAAACAATTCCCAACAGGTATTATGTGGAGGCAGTTTTAGAAATGTATGCAATATGCATTACAAGAAAGGAGTAAACAAGGAGTCAATTGATTTTTACAAAGGTAGTGTTATTTACCAAGAAGCAAGGGGGATATTTCACATGACAATACAGTTAAGACAGCACTGTACAGAGCGGATCATGTGACAACCCAGTGACACTTGGTGCAAGGTGCTATATACAATTGGTGATGGTGAAAGTGCAAGTGCTAAAAACAGCTGCGTAGTCGACGCACAAATCAAAATATTTACATCAAATGATGGCTTCACAAAGCAAGTTGTAATCACTTAAAATGCAATTATTTATATAGAAGCACAAAACGTGATATGCGTCGTGTAATTCAAGCTGTACAGTCGACGGCGTTTCGATCCCCCTTATTCGGGATCGTCATCAGGACAGGGTTGTCGATGGAAACAGTGCTGTGGGCAGAAAGGGCAGTTTGAGGGGAGGACCACATGTTGGAACTGGGGAGGGAAAGTGAGGCAAGTGGAGTAGTGATCAAGTTATTAAATTATTATCAAGAAGGTGAATGTCAAGATGTGAATGAGGAGTGATGGGGGTGATGGCCGGACCAGGAATTGTCATAGTGTAAGTAGGGGGTGACTAAGGTATGATTGGAACAGTAGAAGGATCGGGCAGAGGGCATATTTACATGTGACCAGTGATATATAGTGTCAGTGGGGTCATGGCGAAAAAACGCGTGAGTGGACGGGGAGTGCCGGACGTGAAACCAAACAGCGAGAAACTTACAATTATACCCAGGTAACTGAGCGAGGGTATAGGAAGTCCGGGTGGTCGCTCATGGGTCGCGGACTGCGGAGGAGCAAAGGATAAGGAAATGTCAAACATTGACCAAGTTAAAAGGTGGAGAAACTGGATGCCTCAATAGGTAGAGTTACCTGATCGTTGAGTTATATCCGATCAGCGGGCGGGACTTGATGTGCCTAATGGGAGGAAAAGGAATGGGAATGAGCACGGGCCGGAGGCATGGTGGGGCATAGATAGATCTCAAAGTACGATCGCTCCATGCGTGCGTGGGAAAGTCTTACCTGACTGAAGCAGTGCGGTCAGAAGGCAATCGGCGCTCATCTGGCGGTAGGGCTGTAAGCAATGAATGCTCAAGCTACCTGTGTCCGTAAGACGCCAGCATATAAATCAGGAAGTGGAAGGCTGGGGGCGGAGACCTGGGATCGCGAGAGGCAGGGTGGGGGGCGTGTCGCGGCGTTGCCGGGGTTACACTAGCAAGCAGGAAGTAGTTGGGTAGAGGAAAGTTAGCGGGACAGAACTGACAGGTCTGACACGATGGGGGCGTGTCAAGCAAGCGTATGAGCGGGGTAGTACACGTCATGGTAGACTGGGCGAGAACGGAGTTAAAGATACAGAGTTTTTCTCTAGATTACCATGCAAGGCACTTAAAAGTAGTGAGGTCAATCAACGGTATCCCAACATGGTATGGGAAGTAACACATTCTCGGAGTTGGTTTGAAAACCGGCTGGTTATGTACATGACAAAAGTCTATAGGGGAAACATGAATTAGTACCCCAATGGTATAACAACATTGTATGGGATGGTACATATCGTAGGAGTTGGTTTGAAACCGGATGGTTAGGTACATGACACAAGTCTATCGGGGAAACATGAATTAGTACCCCAATGGGGGGAGAGAAAAAAAGGCCATGATGGTAGAGTCAAGGGCACAATATACATAATACATCAACTTTTCATTTCTAGAGAGATGCAAGAGCTTTCAACATATGTTATAACATCATGATATGGAAACCAATTACAGTACATGGGGCTCAACTGGTACCAGGGTTTGGAACCGGATGGTTAAATAGAAGGCAGTTGTCTATTTAGTGCGGTAATGGAATTAAATAGAGATGGTGTTTGTCCACTCGTCAAGAGTGTTTAACCCATGGTTGACCGAGTCAACCCGCGCAATCCATTTACATTCTGCTCTATTGAGTAGAGTGGACATGTTCCCCCCTCTGATGGGTAATGTGGGTTTCTCAATGACCATCCATCTCAAGTCTGTGTCCGTATGTGATTTTTCCCAAAAAATGTGTGACAAGTGGAGCAGTGAGTACTTTGCAGTTAATTCTGCTCTTATGTTGTATTATCCGTTGTTTGACCATTTGGGTGGTCTGGCCAATGTAAATAAGGTCGCATGGACAACGGATAGCGTAAATGACATTCTGGGTCTTGCAGTTTGAGTGGTGGGATAGTTGATGAATATGGCCGTTATAAACAAACTCCTTGGTGTTATGTGTTAGCTCACAGACGCTGCAAGATTGACATTTGAAGTGTCCAATAACGGGACTCAATCCCCACGCAGCCGTGATGGTGTGTTTTTCGGTTGTAGGGGTAGGCCAAGTGATCGCCCGGACAAGATGATTGGCAATGTTGTTGCCCCTCTGGTATGAGAAAAGTGGTGGTGCGTGAAATTGTTCATCAAAGCGTAACACTGGCCAGTTCTTTTTGATTATTTTGGCTACCTTGTTGCTGTCTGGGCTAAATACAGAGACAAAAGGGATTCTGTCCATAGATTTTTTGTTTTGATTTGGCATCAGTAGATCCTCACGATGGTTGTACCATGCTCGTTTCTTCTCTTGTTTGACCAGACGTCGTGGATAGCCTCTGTTGATGAGTTTCGTGACCAAGAGGTCTGCCTCCCGGAAGTAATCTTTGCGCCATTTGCAATTACGCCGAATTCGTAGGAACTGGCCAAATGGAAGCCCATCACGTAGTCCTCTTGGGTGATTGCTAGAATAATGTAGCAAAGTGTTTCGTTCTGTAGGCTTGCGGAAGAGCGATGTTCCCAGTATCCCGTCTTCTGCATGTATAATGACATCAAGGAATGGTAAGTCATTTGATTTAATCTCACTTGTGAATTTGAGATGTTCCTGTGAGGAATTTAGCCAGTCCATGAAGGGTTGTAAGGAATCGGCCGTTCCAGTCCAAATTAACAGAATGTCATCTATGTATCGACGCCACAGATGGATTTGGGGTCGATACGGATTGATGGAGTTAAGGATCAGTGATTTTTCCAGGTCGTGTACATATAGGATGGCAAAGTTGGGGGCGAAGCAAGCGCCCATTGATACTCCCTTGATTTGGAGGTAGTATGTATTTTTGTACATGAAGTAGTTGTTTTGTAGGGCCACTCGTAGAAGGTCCATGACAAAGTCAGTGGGGATCCTGGTAGGTTGAGGTCTGGAGATCAGTAAGTTTTTGATTACTTCGAGCCCTTCATGATGAGGAATATTTGTGTAAAGGGACTCGATGTCCAGGCTTGCCATCAATTGAGTGTCCAGGTTGAATGGTTGGTCTTCTATGGTATTGATCAAGTCCATGGTGTCACGTATGTAGGTATCTGTAATGGACACAAATTCCTTAATGACTGAGTCCAGGTATTTACCCAGTGGTTCCAAGATGGAGCCGCATCCTGATACGATGGGGCGTCCCGGTGGGTTCCTGGCATCTTTGTGTATTTTAGGGAGGACGTATAGGACCGGTGTTCTAGGATGTGGGTTATTCAGGTACTCGAATTCTTTCCTAGTTATGATATTATTGTCTCTGGCTGTAGTAGTGATAGAGAGAATCTTTTCTCTAATGTCTACCAAAGGGTCTTTAGAGAGAACACGATAATGTTCATTATTAGTGAGTTGTCGTTCAACCTCTCTGTCGTATTGTGTATTGTTTAGAACGACGATTCCTCCGCCCTTGTCCGCGGGTTTGATGACAATCTCTGAGTTATTTTGGAGAGTATTGAGGGCTTCTTTCTCCGTCAAGGGTAGATTATAGGGGATGAAGCGTGGTATTGTTTTGAGATCCATTACTTCCTTTAAGACTAGCCGTTCAAAGGCCAGAATTTCAGGTGTCATTTGGTTGGATGGAGGGTTGAAGGTAGAAGGAGGTCGAAACGGAGAGATTTGGTTCATTCCGGTATCTGGTTTATCGGCAAAGAAATATTTAAGCCGGATCCTTCTGAAGAATTTTAGAAGATTAGATTGCAGTTCCAGGAAGTTGGTTCTGACTGTTGGCACAAATGAAAGACCACGTGAGAGAAGTCTAGTTGCTTACAGTCCTACCGCCAGATGAGCGCCGATTGCCTTCTGACCGCACTGCTTCAGTCAGGTAAGACTTTCCCACGCACGCATGGAGCGATCGTACTTTGAGATCTATCTATGCCCCACCATGCCTCCGGCCCGTGCTCATTCCCATTCCTTTTCCTCCCATTAGGCACATCAAGTCCCGCCCGCTGATCGGATATAACTCAACGATCAGGTAACTCTACCTATTGAGGCATCCAGTGTCTCCACCTTTTAACTTGGTCAATGTTTGACATTTCCTTATCCTTTGCTCCTCCGCAGTCCGCGACCCATGAGCGACCACCCGGACTTCCTATACCCTCGCTCAGTTACCTGGGTATAATACTAAGTTTCTCGCTGTTTGGTTTCACGTCCGGCACTCCCCGTCCACTCACGCGTTTTTTCGCCATGACCCCACTGACACTATATATCACTGGTCACATGTAAATATGCCCTCTGCCCGATCCTTCTACTGTTCCAATCATACCTTAGTCACCCCCTACTTACACTATGACAATTCCTGGTCCGGCCATCACCCCCATCACTCCTCATTCACATCTTGACATTCACCTTCTTGATAATAATTTAATAACTTGATCACTACTCCACTTGCCTCACTTTCCCTCCCCAGTTCCAACATGTGGTCCTCCCCTCAAACTGCCCTTTCTGCCCACAGCACTGTTTCCATCGACAACCCTGTCCTGATGACGATCCCGAATAAGGGGGATCGAAACGCCGTCGACTGTACAGCTTGAATTACACGACGCATATCACGTTTTGTGCTTCTATATAAATAATTGCATTTTAAGTGATTACAACTTGCTTTGTGAAGCCATCATTTGATGTAAATATTTTGATTTGTGCGTCGACTACGCAGCTGTTTTTAGCACTTGCACTTTCACCATCACCAATTGTATATAGCACCTTGCACCAAGTGTCACTGGGTTGTCACATGATCCGCTCTGTACAGTGCTGTCTTAACTGTATTGTCATGTGAAATATCCCCCTTGCTTCTTGGTAAATAACACTACCTTTGTAAAAATCAATTGACTCCTTGTTTACTCCTTTCTTGTAATGCATATTGCATACATTTCTAAAACTGCCTCCACATAATACCTGTTGGGAATACATGAGCGGGGAGCGTACCTGACCCCAGAACAGGAGCTCCGCCGACCGGAAAACCGGAGCGGCCGTGCCATGCATTCAAGAAATAAACAGCACTTTATGCAAAACACACAAGAAAAACTCACGGACTTGCCACCAAAGGAAACTGGATCCAGAGACTGGAACCGGGAGCACCAACGTTCCGACTGCCGTAGCAGCAGAAAAAAAACAGGCATGGCGGTAGGTGGGCGGGGCTTATGTAGTATGGAAATACTGGCGTTGTGATTGGCTGGGTGGAGGCAGGACTGCCTCACGTAGTAAGGACTGGAACAGGGAGGACCCATGAGGGGGTAATGTGTTTCTCTTCCAGTGTGCGCTGCGCCCGTGCACCGCAACCCGCCGATTCTGAAGACAATTAGGCAGGTACAGCTAAACAGGGTTTGTAAAAACAAAAAACACTGTATTTATTTCTGCAGGGTTAAGAACGAACTTTGCCCTCAGCCATTTACCAAACTTGTGGAAACTAGGAGAGCAGTTCAGCAGGCTCACAAACTTCCAATTCACACTCAGAGACGCAAGCAGCTTCATTAGAATTATACAAATTCATCAGGACAATACGATTTCACCATTAATGAAGCTGAAATACTTTGCTAAAGTTCTGCAGGTTAAGTGGGGCTCCTCAATAGATTACTATAATAAGGTTCACATAATACTGATAACACTCAAGACATATAACAAAGTAAAACAAAATACAACCAGAATAAAATACTGTAAAACTAATATTGCTAATAAAAATAAAACCACTAAAATAGTAAAATCAAATAAGATTTGCAAGACTAGCAACACAAATTTAAATTAAGCTTCATCAATTAAGTGGTGTTATTATTCCCAAATTAACAGTAATCATTTTTATCAGCATCACAGGAGTTTTCAGCGCTGCCAGGATTCAAAACATGAATCTGTACATTTCATATGGTTCTTAAAATGCATCTTGCAGACTGAGCTTTTTCATCAGCTACTTTGTTGCTTAGGTTAACAGGTTTAATATTTCACTGGAATCCGGGGGGGGGGGGGGGGGGGGGGGGGTTGCTGTGGTGTTTTTGTCTAAAGCCAGACCAACCAGCAAATGAATCTTGACGGCATATATGACATCCACCTCCCACTCCATTTTGTCATTTATTAGGGATTGGGCAGGTATCAAGATCACAAATCACTGTCAATTTTCATAGGACAGAAAAAAAGTATGCTATAGTAAATGCATCTATGCAGTTAACGGCAAAGGAACTTTCTTGAGCTGCACACAGCCAGGACAATATCTAATCTTCACCTACATTTTTCTCCGGTTTACACAATTAAAAATAATCTTCCCCACAAAAGATATTCAAGGTTTTTGGATTTCTAGGGATTTTTTGGGGCCATTATCAATGATACATATCAAGACTGATTTACTTTGACAACAGCAAGGGAAGCACCCTTGGGTGCACCTACCTGTTGAAGTACAGAGTGACCACTGTTCGTGCAATAACCATTTGCTGGCATGCAAGAATAAACTCGCTAGTCCACACCAGTCCAACTAAATGATACCACCACATATATCGAATGCCAGCAAGACTTCGGTATTCCACCTGTCCTTTCGAAACAACCTGAGCAGTACCTGCAGGGAAATGGATTTAGTTAAAATTATACCTTTGAAAATACCACTGAAAGAGCACCAAATAACTTCAGATTCATTTTGCATACTGTAATCACTAATCACCTACATGTATTTTATGTTAGTCCAAATGATAACAGTGCTTGCAAGAAAAAGAGGAAGATGAAATTCATATCAATAGCAATCAATCGATCAAACAAGATTTCTAAAAGCCTGACTAATCACCTGCGAGGGTATCCAGGCACTGAGATCCAAGCTGCTTGGGGGCATCAGTTGAATACCAGGTCTTCAGTCCCCTTCTGTACTCCTGGAGAGAGGGTGACATCCGGAGATATGGTGAGGGAGGCAAATCCAGGACTCGGCGACGAGGTAGGAGACTGGGGGTCATCCACTCTTGCTTCGGTGGATGCAGGGGGTGTGGGCAAGGTAGAGAGAGGTGGATGGCAGGAGTCTGGAGGGTTGGTGGAAGCTCAGGCGGTGGTTGATGTTAACTGGTCTTTAGTTGTACAGGGCTTTGTAGGTGCGAGTAAGAATCTTGAATTGGAATCTCTTGTGACGGGGAGCAAATGGAGTTTCTTCAGGTGAGGGATTATGTGGGTCCATCTGGAGGTGTTGAGGCTGAGACTGGCTGCTGAGTTCTGAATGGTCTGCAGTCTCTTCAGGAGGTGTGTAGTGATTCCTGGGAAGCGCGCATTGCCGTAATCCAAGGGACTGGTGACGAGGGCTTGAGTGACGGTGCGTCTGGTGGAGACCAGCGAGAGCTGTTGTGGGACTTCCTAGATTCTGTCCAACTGCTAACACCTTGCGTACGCTGCACTGCCTACCGATTGCGCAAAGGATCCAGTTCAAGGTCCTTTGTGTAGCTTATAAAATTCTCAAGGGATCCCCTGCTACGATCCTCTCCAATCTTTTGTCCCGCTATGTTCCGGCCCGGGCTTTAAGATCTTCAGACTTAGAACTTGCGGTTGTTCCCCGCTTTCATCGTTGCAGGGCAGGCGGCAGTTCTTTTCAAGTTCGTGCCGCAATGTTGTGGAACTCTCTTTCCCCTGCGATTCGCGCCCTTAGGGATCTGCTTTCTTTCCGTCGAGCCGTAAAAACTTTCTTGTTTCCTTAAATTTCCCCTGCTCTGTTCTGTCCAGTTGTGTTGTGTTGCTACCTTGTCAGGCGCCAGGACGCTCCTTCGCTGGAGCATCTGTGCGCCTAATAAATGAGCCTAACATAACATAACCTAACCGAGCCACTTGAAGATGTTTTGGAGCATGCGCAATGAAAAAGCAGGCGGAGGAGACTGCATTCATGTGGTTCTTAATTGTGAGTTTGCTGTCCATGATGATGCAGAAGCCCCACTTCAGCTGGCCACCAGGAATCGTTTCACGGGGCGGTGTTGTTTCCGAAGATCAGTACTTAAGTCTGGTCAGTGTTGAGTTTGAGTAAGGTTTTTTGTATCCAGTTGAAAACGCTGGTCATGGTCAGGTGGAAGTTGCCACTTGTGGTGGATGGGTCTTTGGATAGAGAGAGGATGAGCTGGGCGTCCTCTGCATAGGAGATAATGTTCAGTCCATTGTTTCAGACGATGTTGGCCAGGGGGTTATGTAGGCTTTGAACAGAGTAGGGCTGAGGGATGAACATTGGACGATGCCGCAGATTATGTTCTTGGGCGCCGAAGTAAATGGTGGAAGGTGGATCCTCTGTCTTCTTCTGGTGAGGAAGGATCCGATCCATTTGAGGGCATCCTCTTAGGTTCTGATCTGGTGAACCCTCTTGGTCAGGGTGTGGTGGGACACAGTGTCGAAGGTCACTGAGAGGTTGTGGAGTACCAGGGCAGTCACTTCTCTCTGGTTTACAAGGGTTCTGCAATAAATTTGGTTGCAAAACTATGGCTAAGAAAATGATGATTGCATATAATGTAAACGCTGTGCCTTGTTTTCTTTGTGAATGATTCTCATGGTATTTCTGAATAAGTGAAAGATGATCCAGTGAAGCGAGAGTGCTGAGGTTCCGCGCATCTGACTGGTGATGACCATTGATGGTTGAAGCTATATGGAAACCTGCACCTGGTGGGGTGTGTGTCTGATGTATTTTGTGTTTAAATGATATTGAAAATAACAGAATACCCTCTCTTCTATGTTGGCCTGAGACCTTAGTTATTATGCTGATGATTAATTGCTCTTTGTGAGATCTCTGTGTGCTTCAATACAGTGCAAAAGAGTAGACATTACTTATGAACAGAGCCTTTATGCCATCCAAGCAAGCCTTTAGCTTAAGGGGTTTTACTGGTCTGCCACACAATGGATTGTTGGGCTACCTAGCAACCACTTTTATACATTTCAGCCATTTTCCGGGTCAGGTGCTCTCTGCTTTACCTGGCTATATTTGTGTGTGTTTGTTTGTAACCTTTGTGTAGTAACTTTCTTGTTGAAGCTGTCAGCTCATTGGAAGTCTTTTGCATGTTCCAAGTGCACTAGCACTTCTTACTGTTGCCTTTCAATGCTCTTGGCAGTCACTGGTTGCCATAATGCTAGGAGCATATCTGGTCTGCACTATAGGCAAGCACGTCTGTGCCAGTCTGACATGTCATGCTATAACTGAATCATGCAAAGCTGCTTAAATAGCTGTAAAATGTGACGCAGGTCCAGTCTGTGGCGAGTGCCAAACCCAATGGGCAGATAACTGCACTGGGAATTAGGACCAAGTCCTTCTCCTTCTGCCTTGAATTTTTAGGTGGTATCTCCCCTTCAAGCACAGGTACCTCTTCATTTAAAGGCAGGCTCATTAGTGTGTGATCTTTCTCTACACATTGCACAGAGGTCTTGCAATGGATATTTGGAAACATCGTAATTTTCTTTTTGTTGCTGACACATGATTAGGCCAAACTTCTAAATATACCAAACTGACTCCTATGATACAGTGGTTATTGCATTCAAGCAGAGATCTGTGTTTCAAATGCGTTTCTCACAGACTTTTATAAGGACCCTCACAACAATTTTACTTAGAGTGCTCAGCACTAGGGTTTTCGTGGTCATTTCCCTATAGATAAGAAACATACTGGTGTTTCTGTGCTAGTCCAAAGTGTCTTTGTGAAGGTCCTCGGGAGTGATGAATGTCAGCTGACTTTGGAGCCTTTTCGCAAAAGCTGCAGAGGGTTTCAGATCTTTGGGGTGCTGGCTTCTTGGGACATCACAAGTTCCATCTGACATACTCCAATATTGACTCTTGGCGAGACTTTCCGTTTCAGGTATGTTTGATCCGCCAATCCACCTCTGTTCAAGTGCATCAAAGGGGGATCCAACACTATTGACATAATTACTCCTCCACCATTTTAGATACCTGATATAGTCTACCCTTGACGTTTAGTTGGATCACATCCCTGACGAAGCCATCCCAAAGCCCCAAGGGCTTAGCCCATTTGCTTTCTTCAATGTTCGAAGACTCTGTGAGTGGATCATACATAGTCCATATAACGGCATGTTTCCACTTATGCTATGAACACAACCTCACCCGCCATTTGTTCTGCAGGCTGTCCAACCTACCATCCTGTCCTGAAGACCTGTCTTCGACATCCTTAACTTATGCGGTTTGTCAGGGTCGAAACAGTTGTTTTGTCCCTTCATGCTCCAACAAGCCAGCTAGCACGCAAATCAGTATAATTCAATTACTGAGCTAGCATCATTGTTTTCCAAAATTTGAATTTGGAGCTGTTTCGAAAAAGGTTTTATTGTAAATATCTATGCAGTATTTTGTCACCTTTGTGTTTAATACAACTATTTTGTCACTTTGTCACCACGCTCACAATGTCACTTTAATCACTCTTACATGCGCCGCTTTATTAATTCAATTATCGGACAGCCTTTCTTGTTTGTCTCGGTAATTCTTGACCTTTTCCTGAACAAATTGAAAATACAGAGTAAAATATTACCTTTTTCATGAGTAACATATTTTGTTTTATTCTTTTGTATGTGCTCAATGGTTATGTGTACTCAAATGTTTAATACAACAAAGTTATTGTTTGACCCAACAGAACTAATTGTTGTTTATATTGCATAGGCCCAGGTTCTAAGGGACACTGGGGTACCCCGTGGCTTTATACATTGTCTTGGTGAGACTAGGCATAAGCCAAGATGTAGAAACGGTGTTAAAAGATGACAGGTACGGGTGGAGCTTGCGAACCGCGAAGATGGCCGTTTGAGTGAACTGCTCCATGCCGCCAACACACTATCCTACAAAAATCCTGCGTCTGTGCGGGGCTACAAACCTGTTGTTTAACGTAGCTTGTATCGGAGGGGCTCAAGAGTAAAACGAGCTGCCTTTGGCTCCCGTACTCCCAAGCTCGGCAGGGTAAACGGATGCGGACTGCTACAGCCCTACAAACTGCCTTGAGCCCTGGGCGGCAGTGAAGGAGAGGAGGGGCGGACCGCGACACTGCAGCCGCGTTTCTGCCGATAGCTCCCGATACGAATGCGGTTGCGGAGACCAGGCACTGAGACGGGGGCCGACTGAAGTGAGCCTGGGGTCGCTGCTAGACCGCATTGGACAGGTACTGAGGCCTGGGGCGCTGAAATCGGGGCAGAACTAACAGCGCACTGTCGAGGGGCCTGTGGAGTCGTTAGGCAGCATGCGCATGGTGGTAACAGCGCCGCGGCAGCAATAAGACTCGGGACACTCAGCTTCGGTTACCGCGTGGTCCGGACTGCCTTCGCCGGCCACGCCCCCTTTATTATATATGCGAGCGCGTGACGTCACGCGCTCGCGTATGCGCACCCTTCGGTGCGCGGCTAACTAGACCGCTGACTCGCAGTCATGAACATTACATTCCTTTCAACCTTTAATTAAAACAAAACCATATATTTAAAAGTCACTAAGAATCACAGTAGAAGGAAAAATACCGGGCCATCCGGCCAGTTACCAGTATGATGAATGGATAGTTCGTGATCAGTCTACAACAAAGTCCGCCAGCTGGGAAGACGGGGCTGGGTTCCTCCGTAGCCCATACCCTGCTGCTTCTCCTCGGGAGAGTGCTCTCCGTGGGGTCCCTTGAGGGGATCCTCGGGCACCCCAGGGATCGTCCGGGGATGGGGGGCTGCTGACTCTAGGGGTTTCAGTGATCGAGGGGCTCGCCGCCATGTCCTCGCCCTGGGCATCATTTTCACCTCTTCCTGGACTGCCCGGTCCTTCAGGTTGGCTTGATGCTTCCCCTTCTGGTTCTTGCTCTTGGGAGCCTGTGGAACTTGGGTGGGCCATCTTGAAGAAGGATATGTTGCGTGTGACCGTTTCCATCCCTCGTCCACGGTCGGGGCTCGAATGGGAGTCGGGGTCTGCTCCCCGGATATCTGTCCTTCACATAGACACGGTCATTTTCTTGGATTGCCGGTTCTTTGGCCCTTCGCCGAAAACTGGCATCGTTATTGGACCGGGCCCTGTTGGACAGAGTTTTTTCGTGGGTCTACTTTGTTTGGAGCCCAGTTAGGGTGGCTGGGGAGAGTGTCTCTGACTATGTAAACGTAAATGTAGGTGTACTTGTATAGCGCAACCTGTCAACCAAAGGGCATCCTGGCGCTTGCTTAGGGAACCCGTCCTGGTATTCCCCTGTGAGAGGCCCCGGCAGGGTGTCCACAGGGTGAAAGCCAGGCATCCCGCCGCGAGGGGCCGTAGTGGAGATTAAGCAAGCTATTGCCCAGAGTTGCAGAGTGAGACCCCGTGAGTCGAGTAGGCACCGGAGCGAGAATTGTCGAGGCCGTGGAATTTTTGAGCCCGAGACCCGCTGAGGCGGGGAATCGAACCCTGGTCCACGGTCGATCCCAGCTACCGGGTCTGCCGCCTCTGACCACTGAGCCACACTTCTCCACTTCATCCGTCCCATTGCAGAGGGATATGGCGCTGCTTCCGTAGTACGATGTGGTGTAAGTCGATACTCCCTCAGGAAGGTGTAGATTGCTCTTTCCAGGGGGGCCTTTTCTGCATGGGCGATTCTGATGACTTTATTTAGTGTGCGCATGAACCTCTCTACCTCCCCGTTGGCTTGAGGCCAGCAGGGGGTCACTTTCCGGTGATGCATTCCCCAATTCTTGAGGTATTCTGCGAATTCTTGTCCTTGAAAAGGTGGTCCATTGTCCGTCTTGACGCTCTCGAAGATGCCGTGCGTGGCTATGGTCTTCTCAAACGTTGCGATGACCTCCTTGGCGGTGAGAGTTGCTACGACCACCACCTCAGGGTATTTGGTGAAGTCGTCTATGATGACGAGTACGTATCTTCCATCTGGGAGGTGCCCAAAATCCGCACTGACACATTCCCGCGGTCTCTGTGGGCTATCTTCTGTGAGGACTGGGGGAGGACATTCGGGTTGCCCCACAGCCTGGCACCATCGGCACTCTTTGACCGTTTGTTCCACTCTGGTGTCCATGTCCGGGAACCACACCTTGGCTCAGAGCCTGCTCTTGGTCTTCACTATACCCTGGTGTCCGCGGTGTGCTAGCTCGACCGCTTGCCGGGTCAGGCATTCAGGCATCACAATCCGTGGTCCTCTCAGTAAGCACCCTTGGCTGTCGACTGACAGTTCTTCTTTTACTCTCAGGAAGGTTTCCAGGGAATATTTCGCTTGTGGTGTCCTCTTGTTCAGTGAGTCTTGAATGGCTCTCCAGTCGTTGGCTTGTAGGGCACTCATCACCAGCTGGAGCACTTCGTCGTTACGAGTTGCCTCAATGATCATCTCCAAACTCATCGGTAGGGGTCTTGACCTTTCCAGCACGACATTCACGTATTCTTCGGTCTCCTCTGCGTCCTCCTTTTCCACGTTGGTGGCTGCTCGGGGATGCCGGGAAAGATAGTCTGCTGGGTTTGTCGCTCCCGGTTTGTACTCTACTTGGTAGTCGTATTCTTGTAGTTGGAGAATCCACTTTTCTATCTGTGGTGGCGGTTTGGACACTGACCCTCGGAAGAGCGGGATTAGAGGCTTATGGTCCGTTGACACTGTAAACGGGTGTCCGTATACATAGACGTGGAAATGTCTGCAGGCCCAGTGAATCGCTATCGCTTATCGCTCTATCTGGGAGTATCTTTGCTCTGTCTCTGTTAAAGACCGACTGGCGTAGGCGATGGGTGCCCAGTCATCCTCGCCTTGGCGTTGTGTCAGCACGGCTCCCAGGCCGTAAGGACTGGCATCCACGGCTATGTTGGTAGGCTTCGCCGGGTCAAACTACGATAGGGTCTTGTCTGCCGACAATGCTGCTTTGGTGTCCCGGAACGCCGTTTCCTGTTCTTCTCCCCACTGCCAGGGGGGGGTTGATTTGGTGAGTTCTCGGAGCGGCCTGGTGAGGTTTGACAAGTCTGGGATGAATCTCCCACAGAAATTCACCATGCCCAGGAAGCTGCTCACTTCCGATATGTTGGAGGGTGCGGGTGCTTCCTGTACATCTCTCACCTTATCCGGGTCGGGGGCTATTCCTTGATCAGAGAAGGTGTAGCCGAAGAAGCTGATTTTGTTTTGGAGAAATTGGCACTTCTCGCGGTGCAGGGTCAGGCCAGAGTCCTTGATTCTCCGTAGCACGCCTCTCAACCTTTGGTGATGTTCTTCGATCGAGTTTGCATATATTAGCAGATCGTCACTGACGTTCAGGACTCACGGGAGTCCACTCAGAACCTCCCGGATGGTATTCTGGAACACTTCCGCGGCACTGGAGATGCCGAAATTAAGACGTCGATAGCGTCTGAGGCCCACGTGGGTGGAGAAAGTGGTTATGTAGCGGGAGTCTGGATGGAGGGGCAGCTGGTGATAGCCCGATCGGAGATCCATCTTGGAGAACCACCTTGATCCGTTTAGTTCCCCTAGAATGTCATCGATTGTGGGGGTCAGGTGCCTTTCTCTCTTGACCGCCGCATTGGGTAGGCGCATATCCACACAGATGCGGACCTGGCCAGGCTGCTTAGGCTTGCGCGCCACCACGATTGGAGACACCCACGGGGTAGGCCCACTGACCTTTTCAATGATGTCCTGTCGTTCAAGGGATTCTAGTTCTTCCTCAACCTTCTTTCTGAGGTGGAAGGCTATTCTCCGGTGTCTGAGTGCGACAGGTTGGATCGATTGATCAATGTGGAGGGACACCTCCTTCCCTTATAGGCATCCAATACCTCGGAACGTGTCCTCAAACTCTTCCAGTATCGTAACTCTTCTGTTAGTACGGCCATCGCGAACGATATCAGTCTGAGTTCTTCTGCCGCCTGCCCGCTGATGAGCATGCCACTGCCTTCCTTGGTGACATAGACGGTCGTCGGGACCTTCCGGTCTTGGTGCTGCAGTTCGGTCTGGAAGCAACCGATCAGTGGAATCGGTGTCTTCTGCCCGTATGCGAACACTCGGATTCTTGCTGCCTGCAGAGTCGGTTTACTCCTTAGCTGGTTATACACGTTCGCCGCCATGAGCTCAATAGAGGCTCCGGTGTCAATTGTGGCTCTCTCTTCCTGCTGGTGTATTCTTATGCGACACTTCGGGAGACGCCTCTTCTTTCTTTGTGGTTGGTTGATGGCGAACACGTAATGGACCGGGTAGTCGTTGGAGTCATCGTCCATGTTTTCACTGTCCCGACTTTCTTTTATGGCGTGAGCAGCCTCATTCTTCGCCTTCGTGGTTCTGCATACTGCTGTGAAGTGGTTCATCCATCCGCACGAGCTGCATCTTTTCCCTCGTGCCGGGCAGTCTTGAGCGCAGTGGGGCTGGCCTCCACAGTATCCGCATTCTCTGCGCCTGTCTTGTGGCTTCCTCCCTCCAAATTGGCGTGTTTTCGGTCGGACGACGTGGACCTGTTCAGCCGCGTTGACCTGTTCCGTCTTGACTGGCCGGTGGAGAGCCGCTTCCATGTGTGACGCTCTTGCTTGCGACAGTTCTTTGGAGCGCCCTAGCTTCAAGATATCTGCCAGCGGCTTTCCGTCTTCTTGCAGGATCTTCACTCTCAGATTTGATGAGTAGCATCCCTGTATTATTTGGCCTCGAATCTCCTCTTGCTCATCGCAAAAACCACAGGTGCTGGCCAGTTCTTTTAGCCTGCCATGGAACGCATCAAGCGATTCTTCTGCCTCCTGTTTAGCTTGGCGTAAAATGAACCGTTCATAGTCTTTACTGGCCATTGGTTCGAAATGCGCATTGAGGAGTGTGATGTAGGTCTTTGGTGTGGCTTCCACTAGTAAATCCTGTGGATGTCTTTCCCTCCCAGGTGTAGAAGCACCGCCCTGCATCGTTCTCTCGCCGTGCCTGCACCCTCAAAGCAGATCTGTAGACGGTCTGTCCAGAACCTTCCAGCGTGGTGCTAGGGATGCTGGGGCGCCGTCTAATACAAACGGTTCAATGGCGGGAATGGACGCCATGTTGGCACGTGGGACAGCCTAGCGTGTGGCCTGGGTCAAACTTGCCTGTGGTGCTGCGGCTCAGGCTGGTTGGGGCTCTGCTTGGGTTCGGCCGCGTGAATGGGCGACTTGTGCTGCTGGGCTAACTTGTTTTGGGGCCTCACGCCCTGGCACTGACCTCCTTCCGCCACTGCACGCGGTCCACGGGCATCTGTCTGTAGCTGCGCCGGAGGGGCAGTGCACACACACCCTCTTCCTGGGTCAGGGCATTAGCATTGATGCGTGGGGCCACACCACGCCAGTCAGCGACTCTTTGTCCTGGTAGGGACATCTACGGGGACCAGCGCACGTGGTCGCCGCCGTCCGCCGGTTTCCGGAGCGGAACGGGCTGCTCGTTCCAGGCCTGCCGATCGTAGGAATCAATGGCCCGCCGTGCGCTCCCACAGCATCGGAGCACGGCCTAAACACAGTGGGGCACTGCATGGGTTCTCAGACCTTCGTCGCCAGTGTGGAGTCGTTAGGCCGCATGCGCATGGTGGTAACTGCGCCGCGGCAGCAATAAGACTCGGGACACTCAGCTTCGGTTACCACGTGGTCTGGACTGCCTTCGCCGGCCACGCTCCCTTTATTATATATGCGAGCGCGTGACGTCACACGCTCGCGTATGCGCACCCTTCGGTGCGCGGCTAACTAGATCGCTGACTCGCGATCATGAACATTATAGGGCCCAGCTGCGACGTCCGAGCTCAGAGCTGGCTGAACGGCAAATCTGCGCTGAAGGACATCTAGGGGTACCTTAATGCTGGCGGTGAAACCCTCTGAGGGGCGCAAACTCGGAGTTCTGTGCAGTATGGCAGCCTAAGGTGCAGTGAGTACCCTGCAGTGCTTGGGGCAGCGGTGTTATAGAGGCTGGAACCCCGGCCATTTTGACTATGAGCGCTGAGGCCTGCCGGAGATACGCTGTGACGCCTGACACGCTGTGGGCAGCTGCTGGTCTAGGGACTTTGGAGGCCTGGGCAAGTGAGGGATACCTGCCAGTGCTTTGATCCCGGCTGGGGCCTGAAGACGGCTTGAGCACTGCTTTTCTGACATACGCCGCCATTTTGAACAGGGGTTGCGCTATAGGAGCAGCACAAGGCCCTACCTGGAGCTACCAGCCTAGGGAGAGCCCTCCATTGATTTGCCCAGGTGAGGATTGGTCCCGCACCCCTGTTGCTGCCCACTGCGAGCTGATTAATACACGTAGTGCATAAAGACATATTTATCTTTGGAAAAGGCATCAGGCGGTGACGCATGTTTCACAAGCAAGCAGTGAACACAAGCTGGATTCCCGGGTTGATCCTCAACACGATCACTCAAATTGGCTAGACTGGGAGCCTGTGGAACCCAGGAGTGTAGTTTGGCAGTATTGGCGGGGGAACTCGCTGCTGGCCCTCTGTGGTACGACGAGACAGCGCAGGGAAGGCACCATGGGCCTATGTGGGTCAACGCATTGATCGGAGGCCGTGGTTGGTAATATAGAAGGGCTCACCAGTGGTAAGCTCGCTGTAAGCTAACTGCCTAGGTGTTCGGTGGATATACGGGCTGGTCGTGGCTACGAACTGAACACGCTACCGCACCATACTGGCAGGGATGGAAAAAGGCTTTCAGGGTAGCCTATAAGTGTTGGGTACAAAAATAAACTCACTATCGTACCGGATGGAGAGAATGTCTGAGAGACTGGATAAGCATGCAGAAAGGCTAGACATGGGGGAACACAGAGTTACAGAGATGGAGGAGGAGCAGACAACAATGGACACTGACCACAAGCAGATGGGGAGAGTGCTGCAGGTGTTGCAAGACAAGGCAGAGGACTTGGAAGCGTGTTACCGTTGCAATACCTTGAGGATCACATGCCTTCCGGAATCGACTCAGACTGGCAACATGGAAAAATTAATTGAGAAACTGCTGGTCACCCTTCTAGGCAGTGAAACCTTTTCACCCATGTTTGTGGTGGAAAGAGCTCACCGGTCCCTGGGCCTTTACCCTATTCCTGGTGCCCCCCCACGACCGATGATCACGAAACTGCTGAACTATCGGGACAGAGACTCGGCAATATCAGCTGCCAGGAACATACAATCATTACAGTATGAACGGGCCAACATCTCTTTTTACCCGGATTTCATTCCACGAGTGCAGGAGGTGCGCAGACAGTTCGCACGTTGAATCGCCAGCTGAGGGACCAACACATAGTCTACGCTATGCTATATCTGGCCCGACTGCGTGTGAATCGACAGGGCCACTCACGTATCTTCACTGACCCAAAGGCATTGCAGAAGGCCCTGAAGGAGTAAGCCAAGGAGCAGCGAAACAGTTCAGAGCCCAGTTCCTTGGAGGGAGCTGTTGGAGGTTAACTATACAAGCAGGACTGATCTCTTGACCGCATGATTTTCAGTTAAAAGCGTTGCGACTAAGGGGGTGTCTAGCAGTAACAGTACTGTCACACAAGTGCCTTGGTGGCAAGGGTTTAAAGGACTGAATTCAACAGGATTGTTTTATACTGCATGATGGGCCAAGATACAGTGTTAATTGAAATATGGATAGACTCGGTGGGAGTACTGTGCATGTTACCTCTGTCTAATCAGGCTATATGAAGTAGATAGTAGATTAGTTTTATATAGCAGACGCACTACTACAGCCGGATGGCAGTAGGGGTAAGAGTAGCGACCAGTTGGGACGCACTGCCCCACTTGGTGAGCAGCGTCTGCCTGCGAGTGAATTGCACATCTTGGGTACTGTTTTTTGGGGGGAGGGAGGGGATCCCGAGGCAATGTTATGCAGTTCTGAAATCTTGACCATATTGAAGACCCAGGGGGAGTTTGTGGGGAAACATCGTCAAGGCCAAGTTGGGGATGGCTTGGCGTGGGTGGGGGGGGGGGGGGGGGGGGGGGGGGAGGACGGGGCATGAGACTCGGAAAGTTAAGGGTAGGCACATACCCTGTCTGTTCCATGGGTCAGTCAGGTGAAACAGGCAAGACACACCCCATGACAGAAACCAGTAGGTCCTGCAGGGACATGAGTACTGACACACTCCAAGCACTTACTTGGAATGTTAGAGGACTTAACGACCACAGGAAACTTTGTGAAGTCCTTACTTGAAGAGACACAAAATAGATATTGCGCTGCTACAGGAGACGCATCTCCCTCTCAACAGTCCTATGCTGCGTAGTAGAGGTTTACATGGTAACATGCATGCAGCAGGATTCACCACTCACGCGCGTGGGGTACTTACCTGGGTGAATCCCAAGTCCGCCCCAGCACTTGTACCATTAGACACGGACAGGGAAGGTAGATTTGTTATTACCAGATGTAGAGGAAAGGGTATGGACCCTCTCATAGTTAATATTTACGACCCAAATTTTGATAACCCTGATTTTTATGCTGCGCTGTCAGACAAGGTAGGCTTGCGTGGAGAGGGGCAACTGCTCTGGGGTGGAGATCTCAATTTAGTCAGGAACTTGCGCCTGGACAGATCGGGGGGCTGGAGAGACACATCATGGCGGCAGCTAGAACGGTGGAAGGCGCTATGGTGAGGTTTGACTTGTGTGATGTGCTGCGCCAGAGATACCTGGGCAAAGGGGGCTTTACACACAACTCAGCCTATCATGACCGACACACCCGAATTGACTATTGGATGGCTGCCAGGTAGTTAAATGAGAGAGTGCGTGCATGTAAGGTACTTCCCTGTACACTTTCGGATCACTCCCCGCTACTGCTAGAGTTAGACACCCCCAGAAACGCTATCCCTCCCTTCACCTGGAGGTATTCCCCTTACTCCTAGCGTGATGCGGTTTTTAAAGAAGAAATGGCTGAAGCAATTGAAACATTTTTTGAGACCAACGTGGGGTCGGTAGATAGCTTTCAGGTAGTCTGGGAGGCATTTAAAGTTTACATCCGCTATGACCAAGCATTCTGGCGTTCTCAGGGCGATCCGCAAAAGACTCACTGACTTATAACAGAACCCGGTGACCTTAGAAAAACGCCAACAGGCTAGTGCAGATGATGCAGTTGCGCAGGAGATCAAAGTCTTGCTGGAGGAATACCATGGGGCGGCTGATGCTGAAATAAAAAACCTTGGTAAATATGCCACAGCACGGGCGTACGGAGATAGTGAGGGCAGGGGGTGGTTTTATCCCAGCTACTCAAGCAGCGGCGGGACAAAACTTTGACGGCAGACAGAGATTAGATCAGCGGAGGGTGACACTCTAACTGAAGAGGTGGGCAGGTTTCGTCAATACTACTCTGAGCTATATGCTACCCGTAGTGGGGGTACGGGGGAAGACATTTTGGATTACCTCACACATATAAAGCTGCCATGGGTCACGAACACGCATCGTGAGTTTCTGATGAGACCCATTGAGAGAGAGGAAATCCTCTTGGCTCTTTCGAACATGAAAGCGGGTAGTGCGCCCGGAGTTGATGGCCTCAAGGTTGCCTTTTATAGGGCCGTTCCTGGATTCACTTGTGCCGCAGTTGACTACGCTTTTTGATGATATGAGTGTATCGGGAACTATGCCGCCCACGATGAGTGAGCCAATTATTTTTGCTATCGTAAAACCGGGTAAGCCCCCGGAAGAATGCGCTTCTTACCGCCCGCGCTCTCTACTCAATGTAGATACGAAAATATTTGCAAAGATCCTAGCTAACCGGTTGGTCCCTTCAATCCCGATCCTGCTTGCACCTGAACAAGCTGGGTTTGTGCCTGGCAGAAACCTAACCTATAACTTACACACAGTGTTTGGTGCTCTAAAACACACCCGACCAGAGACACAGGCGGTAGCAGTATTTCTTGAAATGGAGAAGGCCTCCGACTCCGTTGAATGGCCCTTTACGAGACAGGTTTTACCTAGGATGGGCCTGGGGCCGGCCTTCCTTTAATTATTAGGAGTTCTGTATAACGCTCCCACAGCCAGAATTAAAATAGGTAATCTAGTGACAGACTCTATACCCATTTCCAGAGGTAATCAACAGGGTTGCCCTCTGTCACCAATCTTATACGCGCTCATTGCTGAACCTCTAGCCTGCCAGCTCAGAGAAAATAATAGACACAAGGGCATACGGTTCCCGGGCTACGAACTAATAGTATCCACCTATGTGGATGATACACTACTGTATGTTAGAGACCCTGAATGCAACTGCTCTATGGTTCTGCGTGAAGTGGTGCATTTTGCTGCAGTCAGGTTTACGAGTAAACTGGCCGAAGTCTATCATATTCCCACTTACACCGGCCACGACACCTTTCGAACCAGACTACCCGTTGCAGTGGTCAACGAAAGCGGTGAAATATTTGGGTAGAAGGGTGCATACTGATCTGATTCAGAGGTTGTGTTTAATAAAAACTACGGAGTTGCTATCAGCACGTAGATGGTTGGATTAAACTACCCCTGTCTTTGCTGGCCAGAGTTTACATTATGAAAATGGTGGTATTGCCTCGTTTTGTTTCTTTTCTCAAATATCCCCATAGTTCTTCTTTGCTCATTCTTTCGCCGGCTTAGAACATTGATGGTATGGTTAGCCTGGGCAGGCCAACAGGCGCGGGTCAAATGGCAGGTTCTTACACTGCCGTACCATATGGGGGGGCGCCAGACTAGAATTTATATTACAGAGCAGCACAGAGCGAGCATGCTTACTACTGGGTGCACGGTCCTCCGGACATTCCACACCTTTGTATAGAAACTGTAGTTGCTGCCCCACTATCACTACCAGCTTTGATGTTTAGGGCCGCTGTCCGAAGGACAGGGATCTTAGATTCAATAAATACAACAACACACGCTTGGCACTACCTATTACAGTTACATGTGGGGGCCATTCTTTACGCTCCATCAGCATTGCTAGAATGGTGTAGTTGGCTGCCCCATGTAGGGATAAGGGGGTTACGCGTGCACTTAATTTGTTGGGAGTACAGACCGTAGGAGATCTATTTAATGATGGCATCGCAAAGAACTGGGGTGATCTAGAGACGGGGTGAGTACACCTACTATTCTTACACAATTCCAGTTCCACAGAACACGACACGCCATGCTGAACATTTTAGGAGATGACTTGCTAGAACCTTCTGAGTTGCCAGCCTTGACCTAAGTCATAACGGCGAAGTCGCCTTCCAGAATAGTGTCCAAAATCTACAAGCTATCTAGGTCATATAGGGAAAACCACTACACTAAAGCCCGATTAGATTGTCAGCGACACTTGAAACGGGACATAGGTTACCCTATGTGGCTTACTGCTGTTCTAGCACGAAGCTCATCTCATAAAATGAAAGACATGGATTGTTTCACTTTAAGTAACTCAATAGAGTCTACTACACTCCAAAAAGATTGCATAGATACAGATTACGAGAAGATCCGGCCTGTGAGAGATGCAATGCGCAGACAGCTGATTTCCTTCTTCTGGCCTGGTTTTGCCTGGGGATATCCAACTTTTGAGATTTGGTTTTTAGGGAACTGGGGCAAGTGGCTGAATTGACACTCACTCGGACCCTGCTCTTGCTCTTCTGGGTTACTCTAAACAGACATCTAAGGGAGTGCGCCGGTTAGTGGGTATGGGATTATTACAAGCCAAATGAAGGGTGTCAATCTGTTGGTCACGGGGACCGACACCCACGTTGGCCCAGTGGTCACGCGATATGCGGAAAACTTTAGTGACCTTCTCCCCCCACGGAGCAGACCTAAAAACGTTTGGGAACTATACAAAACTTACCTCGCAACCAAGGGGGTGGAACAGTTGCTCCTGAAAGTGACTCACAGGAGCTGATTGGAACTACTCCTGTCATATAGATACTTAGCGTTAGCCCTGGGCCGACATACTAAGCAGGGTACATGTTGACTGTGCTTTACAAGCTTACATCGCATTGGGACTGTAGTGGGGGGTGATTTTTCGTAGGGGGTGGGGTGATGCAGATTGTTATTATGATGTCTCTGGTATTAATCTATTTGCCGACTTCTTGGTAATCTGCTGTAACATTGCCATGTGTCACTACTATTGCCACTTTGAAGTATTGAGTATAATATCTGTTTTGAATAAAAACGTAACAAATCTTTAAAAAAAAAAAAAAGATGACGGGTACTGTGATTTATGTTCTGACGTGCAGCTGAAGAACCATCCCTATGTAGCTGTAAATTTGGAATCAGTTTGTGCCAGGTGGATTTGGGATCGCAACCTTTAACTTTTTAGTCAGAGGGAAAGCGCTAAATGGTTGGGTATTGTGTTAGGTATTGAGAAGTAAGCAATTCGCCATGGCTTGTGTTTCTGTTTTGTGTACGTTTAAGCAGTTTCCTTGTAGGGAGGCTGGAGAGAATGCTCGGGTAAATGCTTTCTGATCAAAGTCCATGCATTTTGCCTTGTTATAGGTTTCTGGATCGGTCATGTGGGCAAACAATTTACTTGCATATATGCCCCTGTGCATTATGTATTATGCGGTGCTTAGTTACACTTTGGTACATTATGTTCATTTTAGATGCAGAGAAGTTATAATGGGGTCTTTCTAGAATTACATGTATGTTTGGATGTTTTATTTTTCAGTGCACCTTTGTAGAATAACTTGTTTGTGAAGTATGCCTTTGTTCAGGGTGGGCAGGACTCTTCCCTGAGATACCTGTGCTATGTTTGATGTGATTGAGGAAGTATTTTCCCATCCTATTCAAATAGGTATGTGTGACTGTCCCAGAGGTTCCTGAGGACATGGGGATTCCTCCTAATATTCTTCAGGATATTTGATTCCACATATTAGTATCTATCTGTGTGAGGATTTGTGATCTCTCCTATCTTTTATAGAAATATGTGACCTCCATTTACAATTGCCACGGGTGTGTGATCCAGTGTGATTTCTCTTGCTCTCATCTTGCTGCAGGTTTCTGAACTCAAGTTGACGCCCCACTTTAAACTGGCAAGGGATAGTTCCATCATGCTGATGTGGGTGCTTTGATCAAGAAGAGAAGAGTGTTGAGTGGGTGAAGGTGTGTCTGTTCATTAGTGATTGTTGCTGTCTTCTGTGTTGCGGCATGGTGCAAGGTCTTAATTTCAATTAGCGTAGATGCTCCTAAGTTTGGTTGTTGTATAAGAGGGAGGTGTATCGTCTTGACTTCAAGAAGGGGTATGCATTTTATCATACTGTGTTTAACACAATGTGCCTGAGCAAGTGAATGATGATGGTTCTGTCTGCTCTACTGGTGACAACTATCGGTGGCTGAATCAGGGATAGTGTGGAAGCCAAGGTTGGTGGAGCATGCCTGTGATGTGTCTGCCTTTACATGGGATTTGTAACTACAAGAATATATTACTCCCTTTTTTACATTGGGCTCTCGATTTTGTTATTATAGAACACACCAGTGATATTCATCACCTTAGTATACAGCACAGCATTTTCTTGATTAAGATGTCCATCTTTCCAGTTTTCATTTCCAATACCTTGGATACTTCAAAATAGCAGTTCACTCTCAATCTAATGGGACTACGATTAGGCATGAAACAGAAGACATACTCAATGACCCTCATATAGATAGTCTTTTTAAGTGACTAAAATAAAGAAGCCTGGACATGAAAGAGATTGAGCCTCCATCTTAGAAAGTGGAATACAAATAGCCATTTGTTTAAACAAACAGTGTTAATCAATGTTGTGTCAGTGTAATTAAAGCAGGATCCCTTTGAGTGAAATTGTTTTTCAGATCCAGTTTTAGAATATTTCAAAGACATGTATAGGTTTATAACATGTAACTTTAAATAACACGAAATTCCACAAGTGACACACATTGAGTCCGTAAGTTGATGTACAGTCAGTTAATGGAAGGTGGATATGGTTGATCACTAACATGATTCGAATCGAACACCAGCCAGAGCAAGAGTAATAGGAAACCATTTCAAAAGTCACAGGTGACTAAATGGTTTAGAGAGTGGTGTTGTTATCCTGATTTCGGCAGGCTGTCAATAGGATCCGTAATTGAGTTGCAAGATAAACGCAGACAATGGCATTGTCCGACAAACAGGAAGAGGCTTGCATTTGGACCAACAGTGCATCACCTGTGAGTTTAAACTCCTAATAGCAATAACACCTAAACTGTAAATGTAGACATGCATTACCATAAGCACATATTTTTTTATCTTTAAAAGAACTGCAAACAATGGCACGTACCTGCAGTTCCTAGACTGAGAAGCACAGCCACCCAGAAGACCCAAAAGAAAATAAGAATGATGAAGGTCCACAGTGGCTGGAGTAACAGGAAAGGCACTCGGCTTATAAAGTCACTCGCTGTCCGTAATATTTGAATTGTTATCTGTATCTGCTTCCTTAGCACAAGTATCAGGCTGAGAAGGATAACCTAATCAAAGAAAGCCAAAGCCAGACTTTAATACAAAAATGTAGGTTACATTCATAATCAGTATTGGTAGGACTATGATTTTGTGGACACCGCACAAGAAACTACTCACCTGAAACACTAATGCCTCAGCAGGCATATCGCTTAACACGTTTAAAAAAAAAACCCTGAATATCACTCTCCAGCAATGTAAGATCAGTGAATACCACAGAAACCTTTCAGTAAAGCCACGTCATAATGTGCAGCCATTTTGTATGAAGCTCTACTTCATTATGCTTCAGAGCCCAGCCTTAGAATTTCTTAGACATCTCATTTCTATATATCAAGAACTGGCGTGACAAATTTTGACCAGCAGGATACATATATATATACAAACAAACAACATTGGTTAAGTGGGATTCTTTTCTTATATAAATAATATAGCTGTCTCTCTCTTGGTATACGAAATAAATTGCTCCATTTATTCTCAAACTGCAAATCAGTGCTGTGATTGGCCTGAGTGCCGTGGTTCGGGCTCAGCCAGGGAATGGGGGCCTCGGCATGTTCTCCTGCAGGCTGTGCACATCAATGTTTGGACGGTCCAAGAGGCCGGCCAAACATTCCGGCCGGCCACCAATCCTCTTCCCCCTGCTCTGAGAACAGAGCAGAATTGCCCAGCCCAGTAGGAGAAAATAAAATGATAATGTTTATTTTTCCTTTTTTTCACTGCGAAAATCAGTGGGGCGACGTTCCTCCGTCTTAGTGGATGAGGTACCACTGCAATGAAAATACAGTGTTTACTTGAAGGTACGTTGTGTTTCTGTTTAAAAGGTTTAAATACAAGAAGCTCAAGAAAAAAAATCAAGCACGAGTAAAAAAACCTTGCGAAATAGGGAAAATGATTAACTTACTATACCACAGAACAAAATCTGCCACATAATGGTTTGAAAATAATGAAAATTGAAATATTAGAAACACTGGTGCTAGTTGACATAGTGTCGGTTGCAATTATATTTTCTATTTCTGAAGAGACAGGATTTCACAGACATGCTAATTACTAATCACAACCGCCAATGGACTCCGATTTAAAGTTAGCAGGGGTGGGGGACATTCATCATGGGCTGCATCAAAAACACAATTTCTCCACGAAGTTATGACATTTCAGATGAACCACATGAAATATAATGAGAGGAAAGCAATTATGAATATTCTAGACTGGATCACCTGCCAAAATCTGCACTGATAGCTCCCAAAAAACTAGCATTTGCAACGCTATAGGTCTCGAAATAGCGAGATTTCGAGCAATTGGCATTGTAAATGGCAATGCCTTTTATTTGTGTTTAAAAACCTGCAATTATAAAAGGCATAATCATTTACAATACCAAAAGGTCAAAGTTTCTAAAATGCGAGACCTATTGGATTGCAAATGCTTGTTGTTCACAAGCGCCCCATGGTATGCTTTCACATTAATAGAGGATGCGCCCCTTTCTGTAGACGAGCCGTATTTTGAGAAAGGTGCTTGGCTGCTATTAAAGTGATACCGCGGCTTGGGGCGCTTTTACCCAAAAAGCATTTGTTTGTCAAGTTGACAAACAAATGCTTTTTTGGGTAAAAGCGCCACGTGAAAGCATGCATGGCGCGCTGAATGTTGCAGGAAAGCATTTAGTGCCTGCAGTAGGAGAAACCATTACAGAAAATAGTGTTTACTGGGTAAATAAGACATACTGTGTAACAACAGAAGTAAAAGAGCCGGTCCTCATGGTAGGCTACAAATGAAGACAAGGCGGTACTAAGGAGGGACTAACAAGCCTATTACCTTATCAAAAGCCAGCATTTACGAAGGACAATGACACAAGCCAATAACAAATATGGGCGGAGAGTGGGCGGGGTTTCAAGTCCATACTCCAATACAGCATGACTTGCAGAGCAGCGCATGTGCTGCGCAGGCTCGACCTAACAATAAAATACAGGTTAATAGGGTAGAAACCGATACGAGTATGGCAGAAGAATCATTAGTCAGTGTTGGCAAATTTGGTTAAACCAAAATGGACCCATAATTCGAGCAGAGAGACAATTCAGTTTGTGGTGTGCAAAATGTAACTAATCTAAGAAAATGATCACTATATCTGCAAGTTCAATTTAACAAAATAGGACACTGGACTCCAGGTGTGCACCATGAATCATCATACTACTTTACTAGAAGAGATCTGTAGAAGGCCCAGCTTTCGGAGTAAGTCACACAAGATCTCTGGGGACAGAGATCAAGAACCCAGCCGTAGTCTATGGGGGACAGAGATCAAGAACCCAGCCGTAGTCTATGACTCTACTCCCAAAGCACACAATGGTGTTGGAATAGTGTCAATAGTTCCAAGAAAGAAAAAAGGAAAAAAAGGAAAAATATTCCTTTTTTTAGGTGCCCCTCACTCACCAGGGTTGCGCCACGGTGACATGCTTCATCACAGGGGCCATCCCAGCCCTCTACGGACTGGGGCGTGCTGCGACTTGCGGAATTACGTAGGAGCACTTACAAAAGACTATGTGTGGTGCAAGGAATGTGATGTGAAGGAGTGGAGTATATGTGATTAGTTAAAATTACCTGCCTAGTGAGTTGCAAATACTTTATTCTGGCTCCTAGGTGGTAAAGCTAAAAATGGGGTAGAAATGGTAGGATACCTAAATTGTAATGGGTTTAGGTGTACCTAACAACTCCTGTCTGCCAACATGTTTCGTGCGTCCCCCTAGCACTTCCTCAGGGTTACACAGGGACCAGCCTGTGTTCGCCACTCCTTATCCAAAGCCTAATAAGCTATTAAATATGAAATAATAATAATAATTAATTCAATGCTGCAAATAAATGAGGCATGCATCTGGTACCTACGCAACCAAACTTAATCACGTGGTCATGAAAAGAGGCTTAACTGTGCCCCATGGAATCGGTAGGGTTACAATATCCTGGTAGATTTGCTGCCGGGATACCACAATCGGTCTCACCTAGGCAAACCACATTCAGACCTGTAGTGGTTTACACCTCTAGTGTCCTAGTTTCAAGTGGCTAAGTTCTAGTCCAGTCGGAAGTCTCCAAAACCTATAACTTTCTGATTTTTACACACCATTGACTTGTATGGTAAACGCGGTTGCCTATAGGCTCTGCACCCGTCTCCTGATGGCCTCTCCCGACCTAACCTTCGTTAGTCCAGTGTAGGCCCAGCGATTCCCAAGGCCCTAGGCCTATTCATTGCTCGTGACGTGGTATTTATACCACTTTCTTAATATATGGTTTGAGTGGCCACCCGGCCTATCCATAATTGTGCAGCTTATTGTATGTTATACTGTGTTCTTTGTTTAACGCTGGTGCTCCTGTGCTCATAAAGAGTTAAGGGGATTATTCTAGAAATAAATACATATATTTTGTAATATATAACTTATGTGGTGTCCTTTCATTTGGTATTTTAAAGAATTGCATATGGTAAAACAGCTGGCTTCACATGCCCTCTTGAGTTTAGCCTAAGACTGCTTTTGTCCATGCTACCCCTAGGATAGCTGGTCTATTAGGTTGACTTACAACCAATAACCATAAGGGTCGTTTGGACTGGTGGAAGGTGCTCACTAGAATAGTGAACACCATATACCAGGCCAACTTCTCACACACCACGTCTTCCGTTAGTCCAAATCTGGGCTTTAGATGGCGATTATTTTGTATTTTACCTTCCCCGTGTGTTGTATGTCCCCACATGCAATGAATGAGCAGTTGACTAGGAATCCGATCTTGGCTGTAGAAGTCTGACCTGACAAGATGTTGAGCAGCTTCGAATCTCGGCGTCGGCTCATCCTGTGATTCTGGGCAGATCACTTATTCTACCTGTGCCTTCAAACAATGAACGTGTACAAGTGGGATGTAACTGGTGGTCATCAAGTAAAGCGCTCCAGTGCCTTTGGGTCGTGTTTGCGCTATATAAAACTGCAAAAAATAAAAAAGGGGCGCGTATGTCCGCTTTTTGTCCCAATGCATAGTAGGGTGGTCGTGCTTTTGGGGAAATCCTATCACGTTGGTTGAATCAAAACTAAAACAAGCCGCATCCAGACACACCGACCTACCAGAGAAACTGCTATGTGCCAGACGTGCAGAGAAAGACTTTGTTCCCTGCACTGCGCACGCGTGTCAGCCATTTTAAGCCTCATGCAGTTTCACTTTCTCAATGTGCCCGCACAGTTTTCTGTACATTTTACTTATGTACGTGACGTCTATCCCTACGCATGTGTAACAACTGAAAGTTGAATGCTTTTATCCGGGCAATGACCGGTTTGCCCTAAATTTCACCCAGATACAGCTGGAGCAGTTGGGTGAGACCGGCAGGTGAGTGATTCTGTGTACGAGTACCAGGCAGATGTGAAGATCGGCCGAGCACGGTAATTGTGGCTGGTTGGTTGGTGTGGGGGTCCTTTTCTGATGAACACACTGTTGTGACCTATGTAGCTGTCCTCAATCCCTGGCACGTGTTCTTCCCTTCCTATGCGACTCCCCCTTGTAGACTTTGGAACGAGGTAGTGAGTATTACGCGGGGATGAAATAAATTGAGTATTGGAACAATCTTTTGTAACCACCCTAACGCGTTCTGGGGAAGCTGGACGGTGGGAAAGGGCCAGGGGTCAATGTGGGTAGTGAAGATGTCGAAGGAACGAGTTGGTGTTTGAGCCCATTAGATGGGGTGCGTTAACATTGGTGACGTGGTTGAGACTGTGTGTGAGGCCATTTGAATGGTTATTGAGCAGTAGTGTCTGCACCGCGATAATGGTGTGAATATGTGAAAGGAAACCAAATGCAGCGTCCCGGGAAAGGTGCAAGCATGTCCGTGTGGCTTTGTGCTGTGTAGGCGAGCGCGCATTGGCAGAGAACAGACGGTGTGAGCGTGCACATGGGCTGTCTGGGGCAAGTGCACATCTCCTGTTCCCCTTCAGAGCTTAAGTGGGTAACAATAGATCTTGCTTAGGTGAGCACTGCATGGTGCTGCGTCGCTAGGCGAGACCTAAAAAACCAAAGGAAAACTACAGCAATGTTGAAACTGAGCCATCACAGCAACGCAAATGTCAGGAGAAATGTCTGATATGAAAGTAGTAGTTCTAAATAAATTATATTCCGCGTACTCATCGAATTGGAACAGACATGTAAGCCTAGAGACATTCTTTTTGTCAACAAGAACTGCACGTAAACAAAAATAAAAAGAGTGCTTCCACTCGCACAGCCAGCCACAACAATAGACACATTAATGTAAATATTCACCAAAACTGTAATTAGAAACTTCGCTAACAATCACAAGTTACATGCTAGACAGCCAAAGGTAACGTCAGGCGAGTGCAGCCACACTGCTGCAGAAATATTGGCTTGCGTAAAACAAAGACAAAAGCTGCTTGGGTTTTATTATCGTTGGAGTCGCATAGTTCTAGTAAATCACTATAACTATCGCTAAGAGAAGCACAAGAAGCTTTTAACTCGTTATTAAATATATAGAATAAAAAGATTCTGGAAAAGATACATTACAAATATGTTGAAATAATTCAGAAGAGGCTAGAGGTCTTACTTTACCATTAAACTGCATGCTGTGTGGCATGAATCATTTCTGCTGATAAGGAGACGAGAGGCCTGGGGAAGCGGTAGGGGACAGCAACGATCTAAAAAATGTAAATGTCTTGTGTGGGGTGAAATCATGCAGTCAGCTGAGCGCATACACTGAGACATGCCGAACACAACGCAATAATGTAAATGCTGTGTGTGGGGTTAAAACATCCAGCCAGCTGAGTGCATATACTGCGACATTCCTAGCGCAAAGCAAAAATGTAAATGCAGCGTGTGGGTGAAAATAAAAATGCTGTCAGCGGAGTGCATTTAGAACGAACACAACAATTAGAAAAGACGAACGAAGACAAAAGAAACAAGCAGCCCTTGTGTTGGCTTTGAGAACAAGCGGTCTTCAAAAAGGAGACGGCAGAGCAAGTGGGCGAGGAGAGAGGCGGAACGAGTGGGTGAGGAGAGAGAGGGAGATGAGGTAGGGAGCAGGAGGTAAGAGTGCTTACCTCGAACGAAAGTGAAAGCACAAGGATGTCGAGCCGGGAGAGCAGTCTGCCCTTTTTCTAAGCACATACTCATGCTTGTGGCGCACCGCTGCACACTCCCACAAGCTGTATGCTGCCACAAGCACGAGTATGTGCATGGAAAAAGAGCTGCACGATGGCTAAAGGTCTCCTATGCAGTGCATGTGCACTGTGTAGGCGAGACCTAAAAACAAAAGTACTTAGAACAAGTGTGACGATGTTTCTGACCTGGTGCATGCTGCAGTTGAAAGTCTATGTTCTCAGTATCTGTCACAGGCAGATTACATCGAAAAATGGACCCCCCGGTGATCTATTTGTTTTATTGCCCTCAACTAGTTCCATGTGTCTCCGGGGCCTCTGTTGCAAGAAACGAGATGAAGCACAGTTTGCCTCGGGCTTCGTTCTAGAACGCTGTATTAAAAAAAGAAACCACGCAGTTTAAAATACGTGTACCAGCAAACTAATCAGAAGCAAGGCACTCCTCCTCCTACAGCCCATTCCCTCTCGTGATGACCAACCCCGACCCCTCAGCCTGCCCCGCCCCACCCCATTGAAATGAATGGAGTTCTGTTAACTCCTCCCAGGGCCGCTGTCTGTACGCCCCAAGTGCAACCTTAGAGATGGTACTGGAGTTCACCACGCCTTCTAACATGATGTCACTGCTGTAGCTGGTGCCTGCAGGTCGAGCAATGCCTCGCCCTTTTGGCACATGCGGCAGCAAGACCGGTCCAAGACTTTACTTCCTTCTCCCCTAGGAGAAAGACAAAGATTCGGCTCACTTTATTACCGAGCAGCAAGTGGTCATTTGTCTGTAGCAGCTTGGTGTTTTTTCTCGTTGTGCCTCTCCCCTCAGGATAGCTGAGCAACGCCCCCTGCGCCCATTAGCAGAGCACCAGCCGCCCGTGTACAGATGAAGATCAATCCAAAGTCACCTCAAAGGCCTGGCCCAAATTGCTAGGTCAGGCTGGTGCGCTCATTTGTGACTAATGTCTCCTAGAAATCCAAAGTACATTTCACTGGCAAGGCCTATTGAAGCCACAGTGCCCGCTGTTCCGGCATTTCGCACAGGGAACACGTCTACTATTTCAGGAACCAACAGCCTTGGAGATTCTCACAGAAAGCTGCAGATGGTGGGATCAATGAACAAGCATTTACAATGCAATGGTTTCGCCTTTGGAAAAGTTAGAGCTATTGGCATTGCTCACACACAGAGCCCCACACACAAATACACACACACACACACACGCAGTCGGACACACACACACAGAGCCAGACACACACACACAGAGCCAGACACACACACACAGAGCCAGACACACACACACACAGAGCCAGACACACACACACACAGCCAGACACACACACACACAGCCAGACACACACACACACAGCCAGACACACACACACAGCCAGACACACACACACACAGCCAGACACACACACACACAGCCAGACACACACACACAGAGCCAGACACACACACACAGAGCCAGACACACACACACAGCCAGACGCCCACACAGAGCCAGACGCCCACACAGAGCCAGACGCCCACACAGAGCCAGACGCCCACACAGAGCCAGACGCCCACACAGAGCCAGACGCCCACACAGAGCCAGACGCCCACACAGAGCCAGACGCCCACACAGAGCCAGACTCCCACACACAGAGCCCCAGAGCATAATTCCAAGAGCCGCACGCAGTGAATTCCGGCACCACCCACGCCCCCTATCACCTATTACAATCTAGTGATGACATCACTAGTCAGCTGTGATAAGAACATGATGTGTCAGAAATGCTTGAAGCATTTACTGCTGTTCTGCCAAGTCTACATAATCCTGTTCTCTTAAATGTCAAAACTGCTGACTCCATTCCATTCAAAAAGCTGTATTCTATTTTTTACAATCATAAAAGCATATGCAACCAGCAATACATCAGGAATACAGTTTAAAACAGATGGCTGGCATGAATTCGTATAAAACCCAATAAAAAAGAGAAGATTACAGATCAATAACACCAAAGGTTAAAAAGTTAAAACATTGGATTTATCGACATTATGTATGTAAAATATAAAAATAATTAAATCAAATCAAGGACAAAGTGCAATTTGGCACGCCCTCAAGATCCAAGCCCAGTCTAGGACTCTCCCAGTGGCTCCTATTTGTTACTTAGCTTCTTCCATGGTGGATCCCCATACTCAGCCCCCAAGGATCTGGAAACCTCAATAGAAGCACCTACCTCTCACATTATGACCCACCAGTCACCGCTTCCCCTCTGGTACAAATAATGGCGGGTCAACCAGAAAACCAGTTGCCTCTCTTCTAGATTTAATGTAAATGTTATATGAACCAATACATATACTGTGTGTGCCTATATATATCCCCCCATATCAACACAAAAATGCCTCTCGAAACCAAAGCTTCACTAAAATACAACTTTCATTCCTAACCCCCTGACAAAGTTAGGAAGACCAAGCCTTGATTAGTGTAGCTCTCCTAAAAAAAGCAGATCTGTCTCGAATCAGAGAGTGTATTAATGTTTTCAAGCAACACTGGCCAGCTGCACATTAAGGGTCACCTATATCCCTGTTAACACTTAGAGCTGAGTGCGACTGGTTGATGCTCTGCAGCAGGACTCCAGCACTAAAGCTCTGCTTGGGATGGATTACAGATCAGCACGCAGGAAATGTCAAACTGGAACATAAATACTATGAATTAAAACCAGTGCTCTGCTAAAAACGTAAAAATAGGGGTTCATTACATATTAACTCACAGACAGTTTTGGCAGGCAGGCCCCTGCTGGCATCTGCCATTTTGCAAAGATTCCATTTCTATGGCAACACAAAATGAAGAGCTAATTATGAGTTTATTTAGTATCTAGAACACTAAAAGAGAACACAGACAACAAAGCAGCACAGTTTACTAACAGTAAAAAGTCTCATTTTGGTAGCTTCCACTGCAGAATTTATTTATAGTATAGACAATTTTTAAAGAACCTCATGAGACACAAACACTTTGTAGCACACTTTGAATTTTCTACACACTGCCTGCCACCTTTCCCTTCGTAACTGCACGTCGGAGTGCTATAGTCTAAACTGTTTTATGGCAATGTTATCCAACATCGATTTACAAAGGTTGCAGTATCTCCACATTTCCATGGTAACCACTGAGTATGCAACATTTCCCATTTAGATTCACTGTATGCAAATGTACCTCGTGTATATCCTGAAGCATGGAACTGACCCCCTGGACGTAAACCACAGCACCTAATCGGGTGCAGTCCGCAGCTTTCTTCCATGAATTACTTGGGATCAACAAAGCGTGCAAGGAGCCCCTGGCCCCCCATCCACTGGCAGACCCCTCCCTTCCCCGCCCGGACCGACCCTTGCCCACCCTGAAGAGTGACCCACGTGAGGTTGGGGGGACTCACCTTGCACCAGCCGCTTGATGGATGAGTGACAGCCTTCTGGGCTACACGTAAGGAGGTGCTTTACTTCGATGCAATATTTTAACCGCTTTACGGTGTACAGATCCCCCGGTCAGATCTGAGCAGCTCTCCAGTCCTGTTTTATTTTTGTTATTTTTTAAATCTTAATTCAGAAATTCACAAAAACCTACAAGGACCAGCTAGAGAGTAACCCTGGGCGAAGCACTACGCTACGCTCGCGGAGTTTGCGAAGTTTGCGCAACTTCGCACTACGCGAGCTGCACGTAGCACAGTGCGAACACGCGTAGTGCAGCGTAGCGTAGTGCAGCGTTCATTTTTTGCTTGTTCGCGGTCCTGAACGTCATGTTCGCGACCGCGAGCAAGCAAAATGACATCTCGGCGAGATTCTCAACACGGGGAGGTCAGGTTTCTCATTGTGAGTGGTTGCGCATGCTCGCGACCGCTCTCAATGAGAAACTACCAGTTCGCGTTGAGAAAGCTGCTGCTCGAGTAATAATCTACTCGAGCAGCAGAAAACTACAGCTCGCACTGTGCAAGATGCCGTTTTCAATGATTGCACAGTGCCGGATGCTTGTCTGCACTGTGCAATCCTTGAAAACGCATCTTGCACAGTGCGAACATGCTACTACGCAGCTCGTGTACTGCTACATTAAGTTCGTGTAGTGCGAAGTGCACTTCGCGTAGCGCTACTTCGAGAACGACGCCCACCCTTACTAGAGAGTTCATGCGTTCACATGAGATAACTTGAAAAGAAGGCTTCATTTAGCTATTGAGTAACCCCTGATCAACCGGTCTTGGGGAAATGGAAAGCAGCATTGAAGGTCAAACAAGTTCACTCTTTGCTCCAAGGTCACGCATATCATGGTACACACCCAGGACCCTCTTTCTGATAGACAGCACCACTTGGAAGCATCTCTCTGTGAAAATTATAGGGCAGTGGTATGCAAACCCGAGGCTCTGGAGTGGCAGCTCAGCAGAGACGTGTTAAGGCGTGGGCAAAGTGGGCTCTGGCCCAGGGCCCCAGGGGGCCCCCTGATAGAGCCAGCTCTGTTCTGCAGAGAGTCTTGCCCTGATGACCTTGAATAATTCTGAAACAGATTGTTTTATATACCGTTTCCTTTAATTTATTTTTAATGTGAGCGAGGTCACAGGGACTAATACAGACATTTTGCAGAGAAATGTGTTTATATTTCATGCAACATCCATAAAAAGAGTTCATTTTAGATCAAAATAGGCCCTCACATATAAGAAATGGCAGAGTGTCACAGAGATGATTTGCAGTAATAGTATTGAGCTGCTGCTGTGTTACATTGAAAACACGTCACTGTCCCTCAATATAGAATGTAAACACACTTAAAAGTTGGAGAAGTATGCCTGGGCCATGTCAGAGACCTGGACAAAGAGGGCATGAAAGAGTTGAAATTGGATCATAAATTCAAACCTAGTCCTTACAGGGACCCCCAAAATTCGTTTGGCCCCGGGCCCCTAAAATCCTTAAGATGCCCCTGCAGCTCAGGGCACTTCACACAAGTCTTATGGGCGCCCTCCATAGCATTGCCAAACAGAAAACTCTGTAAGGAAGCAGGTGAGATAGCTTAGCTGGTCATTGGCCCTGCTGCAGGGGGGGGGGGGTACAAACAACAAATCACAGCCGTGTGTACAAACAGCAAGCCACAGAGAAGCCTCTTGCTAGGCAGGACAATCTTGTGTCTCTGCAAGTAAAGCACTACTGGAACCGGAAATGGTAATATCTAATCCCAAACTAATAACAGAGTAATACAATGAATGATGTACTATAAAACACAGCCTCCAATACATGTATGAAATGTTATGCGCGTAAGGGTAAACTCATACTTGCAGAGGTATCCAAGAAGCCATATTTCTTGCCATATTAACAGGGAAAACCCCTCTAACGTTTTTAAACATACACCGTGGTTAATATTCAAAGTTGAGCCTTTTTGTCAGCACTCCTTGCTTTTGCAAATAAGGAAGTGGGTATCCTCACCGGTTAACTTATTCTGCCCAAGATCACACCATGAGGGAAGCCGGAATCAGAACCAATGACTTCCAGAGACGACGATGGGAACCGGCCACTTCTCTGCTGTCGCATCTATCTGTAAATCTTTTCAGCGTTCATATAATCAGATAAGATGTCTTGTTTAATCATTGTGAGGCCAGTCCAGGGGAAGATTTTGCGTGGAATATGAACCACCGGTCGTAGTTCGTTTATGCACTGTGTATGTTTTTTAAATGTCACATTACAGCAGTTTCTAGCTGTTCTAGATAACACATTAATCTGGAGTACACTTTATAACTGCTCACGGGCCAGCCAAAAACACCAACTCAGGTGGTGACCCTGTTCCCTCTCTCCCAAGAAACGTCGATCTCCCACCCTCGGAAGTAGAACAGCGGCCTGAGGCCCCGCCTCTTATCGGCTATGACGTGTGTGCATTAAGACAGCACGCTCTGCGTACACTCTGCACAACGTGAACCTTCGTGGCATTCTCACGAGGTCAGATTTTCCACAGTCCTGGGCTTTTCGTGCACAGATCATCGTAAACCTGGCACGTTCACCAAATTGCTACAATTATGTTAGGACTACTACTACCAGAATGCATTGGGCTCTTATGCGGAAGCCAAAAACCGGCTTTGAGTGATTGTCCTAATTGTTGTATTGGCCGGGACATTAAAATACTGGTCATGCTGATAAAAGCGAGCCGGGTGGCAAGTCTCACTGGATTGCAAGTCGCGCAGAGCTGAATTCCCGTTTGGAGTTCTGTTCCGCATGGTTATCTGAGGTCCAGTGTTCCATCAACTGAATTTTGCTCGTGCGGGTTGTCAGAATCGATTCCAGCAGCCAGAAAATCAGCTTATAAAATAATTTTGGGGACGGGCTGTATTGCATTGGTACCCGTTCCTGGGCCCCGGCAAGGCATAGGGAGAGCATGGAATGCCCACATCCAGCCAATCAGCACTCTGCTCTACTCTTCCAATTTCCCACCCTCTATCCCATGCAGGAGTCCTTGCTGACATTTACCACCTGCGACGGCATGGAATCTCCGCGTACAACTCCTCACAACTTCTAATCGAGCCCTTTGTGCAATGTTTCACACTTTGATCCATAGCGGTGTCTGGAAATTTGATTGAAAAATGGATCCCGGCTAACATTTCCGTGAAGCTAAAATTTGGAGAAGAAAACCGCGTGACGGCATTATTGCCTCTGATCTCTGCCAGCTCGTGTATTTTACCGCCTCAACCTTTAAGATGCACCACAAAATCACGGCTTCTGTTATGGAACCATACCGGATAATGGCCGATTTTTGAGAAGAGATCATTCGAGGCAGAAATCCAACCACCAATTATCCTGGTCCACAAAATGGACCTTGCCTGAGACACAAAGCCTGCTCGACTATTCCAGGCAGTGGTGCCTCACTGGGACTTTGACCTCTGTGCACCGCGGTTGGATGGTTCTACGTTACCGCATATAACTCTTGGCGACCAGCTTTCATAAATTTCCCAGATAAGACATCTTGGTTGCTGCGCGAGGTGGATCCATTCTGCAGTGCTTGCTACATGCCAATCACCTGTCTCGGAGCCCGGACACCGTCACGCCGTCCCTAAACCAATAGAAAAGTAACAAGCACCTACGAGGACAGGGGGGGGGGCGGGAGAGGAACGGACGGCGGGAGGGGGCGGGAGAGGACACAGGGGGTGGGAGGGGGGCGGGAAAGGACACGAGAGGAACGGACGGCGGGAGGGGGCGGGAGAGGACACAGGGGGCGGGAGGGGGGCGGGAAAGGACACGAGAGGAACGGACGGCGGGAGGGAGGCGGGAAACGTGGGGACGGCGGGAGGAGGGACACAAGGCAGGACAGCAGCAAGCACGGCCCGGCCGGAGGAGACTCGGGGGCGTTCCCGGCGTCGCGTGACGTCGGCAAAAGCCAAAGAATCTCGGGAACGCCCCCGTGTCTGGTCCGGCATTGATGGACAGGCCCCTCGTCCAATGGCTAGGCTCCATTTATGGAGCTAGCCAATGGGACGGGGGGCGTGTTCCAGAGTGCCTTACTGTACTCAATAGATTTCGCTGGAGGAGGAGCCTAACGGCTCCGCCCCCCAGCGAAACCTAAAAATGCAAGTAGCTGACTCAAGAGTAGCCAGCTCCCTCGAGGCAGAAATGCGGGGAAAGGGACACCTTCACTCTGCTGCGTCTGTCACTACCTCTCCCAATGTATTTTTTTTAAAGAAAAAGATCAAGGGCACGTACAACATTTTTCTTAGGAGGGCATCCCCACTGTTGGGCCGCCCTTTTTCAATACTAGCCCTGCCCACTGCCTGTCGTGTTAGAATCAGACCCACCTATAAAACAGAAGCGGAATATTAACAGGGTGAACGTGCTCGATGATTTTCAAAAGGGAATTTAGGGGTATTTCAAAGTATTTTAGAAAACATGTGCTAAATCATGAAAACTATAGCACAACTTTAAAGAACATGTGCTACAAATCCAAAGGATCTGAAGAGACAGAAAATGAAATATTCCAGCATTTATGTGGTGTTCAAGCCTTAACTTCTCATGGGATTATTGGGGTTTAACCTACGCTAGAAGTCTGAAACAAAAGCATCAAAACTATTTTCCTACAAATGAGCTAAATAGCGAAGTGCATTACAGGCAGTCAAAAATAGGATTATGTAATTTCACTTGGCAGTAATGATATACTCTATTAATTATTATGGCAATCAGCTTGGAAGTGGTGTGGACTAAAAATTAAAAGTTATACAAATCGCATAATCATAACTGCTAAAAAGGCAGACCTGTCACTCGGTATTACAGTTGCCAGAGTGCTCGCTCTGTGCATAACGTAATTTTCCAGTACTAGGCTTTCAACTAACAAGCCAAATATATTTTGGAAGTGGCAGTCTTTATTTACTCCAATTAAATTAATTGGATTAACAAAACTGTAATCAAAAGGAAAAAACAGGATTCAATATCTGCTGTTTGGCGTACATGAAGAGATCCTGTTATTCTACTCTGGGATTATACTTTTTTGTGAATGAAATACGATTGCACAAGTACTATCTATCTCATTGTCTTTTTTTTCCTGTTCCACGATAGTTAGCTGTTGCTTAATGACAGCTGTGCTGTATGCATTTGTGAACAATCCGGAAAGCACAGAATCCTTGACTATGGGCCTCTCCTCGATACTGACTTGGTGGACAAAGAAAAATAATGGTTGGCCCATCCATAAACAGATAATAGAACAAAACACTGTCACGTTATATTTTACCAGACAAATTGGTATACAAATATTTTTTTGAGAAAAAGTAGTAAAGTCAGACCATTCAATTACATCATTTTAACCTTTGACCACATCTATCAAATAAAGAAGAGTATTTAGCCAGTTCAATATGCCCTCCTTCATTACGTGCTCTCACCCCAACCAAAGTGTGCTCCACATTCTGTTTTGGTTTTACACTTCCATAATCTTTCTGATTTGAAGGAAGAAAACCCTCACATGTACCCCTATTTACGTTTGCACTATTTAAGACACAAAAGTGCTTAAAAGGTAATTCATTTTGTATCATATTTTTAGTTATTAAGCAAAAAAACATGTTTTCACTAGTATAGAAATCTGTTTTTATTTTGTAGGGTTTGCCATTCATACATGAGCATAAAAGGTGCATAACAAATAGGCGCATACCGTAACCACTGTTGCGATAATAGCAAATCCAAGTAAAAATTTTGCATTTTCTTTTGCTGTTTCCAATTCAATTGATGGATCATTGATATGATCATAATATAGCCACCACAATACACCTGATACAACTGAAAAAAATGAGAATACAAATTAATCATCACATTACCAAACAATACAAACAGTCGTAGTAAAAGAAAAATATTTTTAAACAATTCATGAAAGCCATAGGCATATGTGCTTTCACATACAAACACCATGCAGATATTAAGACATTAAACAGTACCTAAAACTAAAAGAATAAAAACTAGGACAAGACCCGCATTCTCCAGTGATGCATACTTTGCTTCAAAATCAGATAAGTGTATGCCACCCACCAGGATGATTAAATGTTTGCGCTTGCGAATCTCTACTGAATTACTAGGTCTAAATATATAGATTCTATTTATAAACCCCTTTGTGTCCACATCAAAAGCCTTTGTGAAAGATGCCGGTCAAATCATCATGGTAGACGGCAACACATTCAATTTAATAGACCACATTGTAATCACGTTATAAATGGAATCCTCTAATGCAAATAAGCATTGAGCTATTCTTGGAAAACAGAGAGAGACATTTTACAGTACCAAGCACGTTTCCAATTGAACAAGACAGTCTAGCACTTCAGAAGAACTTTCTTAATTTATGAAATAATTATTATCTTCTGGCAAATGAGACAGCCACGGGCTGTTCATTAGCAATATAAATGACTTAATTGTTTATGCGTAAAGATGAAGAAATGTGTATTTTCCACAAATGCATGACAAATACTTAGAAGAGGTAAACAAAAAAAAATTTTGAACTGGAACATTAGAGGCACTGAATTAAAGTGCACAGTGACTGAACTAATGGTCACTAGACACTAAATTGGTAATGAATACAATCAAAGAACAAAGTAACTTTGTACGATGTTTGAGTCAGAAATCAAGATCGGCACCAACTTGCATACTTGTATATGAAGAATATAGATAAGAACATCCGGAGAACAAAGATAAGATCATCTTGCTACGTTATAAGAACTTTAATTTGAAGGATAATCTCTTTTCACATAATTTCTTGAGATGAGACACTGCAAAAGATTATTACTTCACAAATCCAGAATAACTTTAAGTTTTAGACTGATGCTATCCTAAGATCCTAAATAACCCAGAGAAGGGATGGTTCGCTCAGAAGAACTGCTGAAATACAAACCAAAAAAATGAAACCACACTGGGGACAAATTAGAAGTACAAATAATGTGAGTGCGGGCTGCAAATGCCAATCTCTGCATCAAAAGAAACAAACATATGAGATTAACTTGCACCAGTTTGTTTACCAGTAGGAAAAAAAACAACCTAATGGCTTACCATCTTCATAGAACTTATCACCCTCTCAGAATGTTCACAGATGTAAAAATTGTTTTATTACAACCAAATTTATAAGGATAGAATAAAAATGCCAAGGACAAAATATCTAGCACAAGACTTTCACGAATTACAACACAAAGAATACAATTTATATCATAATGTTCATGGTATCTAGTATACATGAGAGTAGGAGGCAAGATGGCGGCCAGTCGTCTGGTCGAGTGAGCTGGTACTGGCGTCGCTCCTCTCTCCAGGAGCTGCTCTCATGTATGCTGTATAGCGCGAGGTCTTAATTGGTGCTGGACCCTTACCTTGTTGCGTGGTGGCGGAGGATGCTTTGGCAGTTTTTCGCTTCTCGTCGTGACTTCCAGAGGTGGATTTTGGCGCGCTCCCTCTCAGGTGGCACTCTATTTGTGCATCACTGGGCTCAATATATCCAGCCGGGACAGTCCGCCCAGCCCCGCATCGGCAGGATGCCTCCGAAGAATCAATTGAAGAGCCTCCCGCGGGCTGTAGCGAAGTCCGCTGCAGCAGCAGCAGGAACATCGGCGTCTACTCCAGCCACAGCCCGGTCTATCCCGCAAACAGCTCTAGCAGTCCCGGACAACTTGAAAAAGGTCCAGACAGGACCCAGCAAAACTACAAAGCTGGGAGCAATTCCGGTTCCAGCCATGTTCAAACCGCGGGGGAGTTCTGCAGGGAAAGGCGCTCAGAGCCCTGCAGTCTCCCTCACGGTTACAGCAGAGCCCGCAGTTGCAGCTGAGACCGGTAAGACGGACGCCGTTACTTTGTTTCCTTCTTCCACAGCAGCGAGTGGAAAAGATGTCGGGGGTAAGCTTGCAACTCTAACTGTGCAAAGTGACGATACACAGTCTGTGGATAATTCTCCGGGGGTACCCTCATGCATGGACTCCGTTTCGGGCTTGGAGGCACTTTCAAAGGGGGTTCTGGGAGATGTAGTTCCACAGGGCCCAATGCTTTACCCGCAGAACGTTGCCTCTCATAATGCTTTACTACAGATTCCAGCACCCTCCGTAAGTGCTGACGGAGACATAGATGATGATAACTTTTTTTCTCTGTCGGAACACACGGGGTCATCAGCGGAAGATAACGGGCTGGACAAAGAATGGACTGACGATGATGAGGGTAGTGATTTGGGTGATTGGCGCACCAATGAGGTATTGAATTCTATTACCATGTCTAACAGTCTTTCCACAATCCGCAAGGCACCTCAGGACCCTGCGGTAGCTGCGCGCTCTCTCACTTGGGACTATTCATTTTCTAATCAGCCAGTGTTACAAAGCATTGCTCAAGATCAAATGCCCTATGCTCTGGAAACTAACATCGGCTCACCCCCAGTTGAAATATCGCTGGCCGTAATTTATCAAACCATAATGGCCCAAGAGAAGAGAAGCGCCAGGAAAGTGCCCGGGCACAGGGGGTCTGTTGCAGGGTTCAAAACTCCCTGCGTAGGGTTTTCAAGACCTGCACGGATATAGCTTCCAGGGTTAGGGAGGCAGAAACAAGGATATCTACATTGGTAGACGACTTGGTGGCGCAAAAAAGCACGTTGGATGAAATCCAGTCACAGAGGGTGGACATTCAAGGGAAACTCGTTGACATTCAGAATTGGGCACAGAGGAACAATTTAAGAATTTTGGTGGTCCCTGAGGGGACGGAAGGGTCAGACACTCGTCAGTTTGTTGTTGACTTATTTTCAGAAGCTTTCGCAGAGGTGAAGGATTGGGACTTGCGATTGGAGATCCAACGTGCCCACCGTTTCCCCTTCAAACCGAAGCATCGCCCCGGCCAGGCAGAGAACAGGCCCGCGCTATTTTAATTTGCATGCAAAATTTTTTAGCAAGAGAAAAGATTTACGATCTAGCCAGGTCTGATAGGCAAAGGTCGGGAAAAGGCTGTCAGTTTTTTGTGAGGCGGGATTTCTGTCCAGCCACGGTAGAACGGAGGTAGCAGCTCCGTCAGCTGATTATCCCTTTTCAATCTAAGGGGGCACAGGTTTTTTTGCTTTTTCCAGCTAAGCTTAAAATCATTCATCAAGGCCAGACCAGATACTTTGAGTCAGATTCAGGCCAAAGCATTTTTGGATTCACTGAAATAGATCAATTGTTTTGGTTTACAAATTTATATGTCTCTATCTTTCTTTTCTCTTTAAGCTATTAGCAGGGCTATTGCTCTCACTGGGATGAATAGAATTCTCTCAAATATTTTTGGCAAGTTTAGGTGGCCCCGTCAGTGAGTAGCCCTCTCTCTGGCTTGATTTTTTTTGCACAGTTAGCAGTATACTTCGGGGGGTTCTCGCTCATACCAGTCTCGCCATCACTGGAACCTCGGTTCCTGCCTAGCTAAGGGGGTGGCAGGGGTAAGGGAGGGGAGTGGGTGGTCTGCAGAGGGGGGGGAGGAGTGGGAGGGACGGGTTGGTGTTGGGGCGCATTCAAAAATAAAAAGCTTGAAAAATGTTTTTTATCATGGCAATCATGGTAATGATGGATTAAATCAAAGAAGAATTGTAATTTTGATGTTTTCTTTAAAGATTTTTAATGGCGTCAATTAGGGTAAGCTTTGCCTCATGGAATGTATGTGGTTTAAATAATGGGAAAAAGCGCACCTTGTTTGCACGGGCAATTCAAGCACTGCATTTAGAAGTGATGTGTCTGCAGGAAACCCATGTTCCCTGGAATAAGAGGGAGTGTCTCAAAATCCCTGGGTTTGATTTAATAGTATGCTCACAGCAGTCCTCTATGATTCGAGGTGTCGCAATCTTAATGAAACGTGGGTTGGGTTCTTGCTTAAGAACTAGCCAAGATACCGGGGGGATATGGGCAATAGCTGAGTTGTTGGTTAATGGTTCTCCCCTGACGGTCTGTACAGTGTATAGTTGCAATTTGGATGATCCTGCGGTATTAGATCATTTAAATGTGGAACTGGCTTTATGGCCCCAGCCCATCTGTCTTTGTGGGGATTTTAATATCAATTTACCTGCAATCTTCAATGTGGTAGGGGGACAGAACTATGTGGGTCAGAAACCCAGAGTATATAGAGCTTTACAAGGTTTAGTCCAAGAACATCTTATGACTGATCTTTGGTTTCATCATTGCAAGAATGGAAAGGGGAGACCACTCGGTCACCCCGAACGTATGGATGGGTGCCCCGATCCCCCGGGAAACCGTTGCGGGCGGGGGGCATGTCCCGGCCGGTATGCCCATAGCGGCGTGGTCGGAGCACGCCCCCGCCGCCTAAAAGGGTTGTCCTAAACACCCGCCAAGAAAGGCCGTGTACCTATGGGCGGGATGGGGGCGCGGCCCCCGCCTTCTCGCTGCTGGATAAAAGGCGCGGGAATACAGGGATGCGTCCTCTTGTTCCTGCGCTCTGAAGGCTGCACCACTCGTCGCTCGTGAGCCCTCAAGGGAACAAGCTGCAGTTTTTGAACGTGTAATCGTTGTTTTTTCTGTTTCAGTCGTCAAGGCGTAGCTGGAATCCAAGTCACTTCGGAAGGACAGGCTGAGCTAACGTTGAACGCGGACATGCCTGGTAAGAAGACTGGAAAGAGCTCTGAGATGGAACGTATGCTGCGCACATTGGTGAACCAAGTGTTGGCGATGGACAGTAAGTTCGATAAAGTAGACCAGCTGGGTCGCGGCTTAGCGGCCCTCAGGAAACAAGTGGAGGCCCAAGCGGGGCCCTCGGGGTGACCTAAGAGGATCGTAGGGCCTGCTTTGCCAAACATCATCCCAGGGGGGGATAAGGGGAAAAGGAAGAAGGGAAAAGCGGGTCCTAGCGAGGCCCCAGTCCAGATGGAAGTCCCACCGGTCCCAGTAGCACCAGCGTCCAGCCCGGTACCCACACCGGATGGGGGATTGCCAATCCCTGTGGTTATCACACCGCTGGATGACAACCAAATGCCTCCTGAATTAGCGCTTCAGTTGGCGGCTGTGTTACCTTGGTTGAAGAAGGGAGCGGGGGGATCCGTGGCTGTAGAAGACCCGGCCGAAGAAGCTAGACTGATTATTGAGCAGTTAAGGCAGACAAGGGGTGCTGGGGCGGCGAACGTGCCTTCTATTTCTCCACAGGTGCCGAAGGTGGTCGCTGTCGAAAACCAGAATAAGTCGACGGACACGGCTGGAGGTGCGGCGGAGGCCGGTAAGAGATCACTCCCAATGATGAGTGAGGGCGCGGTACCCTCAAGGTGGGAAAGCTTGGCGCAACATATTCCCATGGTTACTAAGGAGATGGTGTGGTCCAATAAGTATATCAACATGTTTTCATTGTTAACTGATCATCGAGAGTTAGAATATGCCAAGACTCAGAAGGATTTATGGCACCCCAGTGTATGGCGGGCAAAAATGGCAGAATTCAGGGTCGAGGAGTCAATGATGAACTGGATCAGGGCCTTTTCTATTTTTGTAGCGATTATCGCTGAAGGTACACCAGAAGTGTTGAGTGACCCCCCCCCCTTTTCTGAATCGTTTTTGGCCACTATAGGTGTGGCAGGGTATACTCAGACATGAGTCCCTTTCTCACTGCACCATCAGGATTCAAGCAAGCCGGGCCGAAGACGGCTGAAATGCCAGAAACCGGTCCCCGGTAGCTTGTCTCCTTTCTGGTGAAGAATTGGCTTGGTAGTTTAGTCTGCCCTGTTCCCATGATGCACTGGGCCAGGGACAGACTGATTTGCATATAGCCAGGTTCTGAGCTGGGATGGTGCAGTGAGATAAATAACGGTGATGGATCAAGCCCGGATCTTTGGACTGGGTAAGAGTGGTCTGCTTAATTCAGACACTCTGTTCATCACCACCCCCTTTTCTGAATCGTTTTTGGCCACTATAGGTGTGGCAGGGTATACTCAGACATGAGTCCCTTTCTCACTGCACCATCAGGATTCAAGCAAGCCGGGCCGAAGACGGCTGAAATGCCAGAAACCGGTCCCCGGTAGCTTGTCTCCTTTCTGGTGAAGAATTGGCTTGGTAGTTTAGTCTGCCCTGTTCCCATGATGCACTGGGCCAGGGACAGACTGATTTGCATATAGCCAGGTTCTGAGCTGGGATGGTGCAGTGAGATAATTAACGGTGATGGATCAAGCCCGGATCTTTGGACTGGGTAAGAGTGGTCTGCTTAATTCAGACACTCTGTTCATCACCACCCCCTTTTCTGAATCGTTTTTGGCCACTATAGGTGTGGCAGGGTATACTCAGACATGAGTCCCTTTCTCACTGCACCATCAGGATTCAAGCAAGCCGGGCCGAAGACGGCTGAAATGCCAGAAACCGGTCCCCGGTAGCTTGTCTCCTTTCTGGTGAAGAATTGGCTTGGTAGTTTAGTCTGCCCTGTTCCCATGATGCACTGGGCCAGGGACAGACTGATTTGCATATAGCCAGGTTCTGAGCTGGGATGGTGCAGTGAGATAAATAACGGTGATGGATCAAGCCCGGATCTTTGGACTGGGTAAGAGTGGTCTGCTTAATTCAGACACTCTGTTCATCACCCCCCCCATCTTCTGAATCGGCTTGTTACCAGAGCAGGATCACGAGCTTCCATGAGAAGTATGGAGGAGAAGAATGGAAAGGGTACGACATGGCGTTTAGAAAGGCAAAAGAGTTTAATGAAACGTTGACTTGGGATTGTTTGGATACGGTATCTTGGCATGCACAGCTCTTGCCGGGTTCAGCGGGTGTGGTTCAGGGTTGAGCACAACCGGCTCCAGGGCCTTTCCACAGAAACAATCGCAGCCCTTTCGGCAAAGCTACGGGAGGGAGTCTCAGCCGAGATCAGACGGGAACGGAAGTAAGCGAGGAGTGTGTTGGGGCTTTAATAAGGGGACGTGTGGCAGGCCGCAAGGAACGTGTAAGTTCAAGCATGCGTGTTCCAGTTGTGGTAACACCTCACACCCTGAAACGAGCTGGCGATCCAGAACGAATGGGACCGGAGGTAAAGGGGGTACCAAGCAGGATTGATACGGTGCCCCGGAAGTCCACACCTTCGCCCGTAGATATTCTGGCTTTGACCCCATGGCTGAACAGATACCCTGATCAGGCGTCCGCTGGGATTCTGCGAGATGGATTCTCACATGGCTTCAGGATCCCGGCGGGCGATTTTCGGGGGTCCCCCTCTTGTAAGAACCAACTGTCCGTTCAGCACAACCCAGCGGTTGCCGCCAAAAAGATCGCCAAGGAGGTTAGCTTGGGGCGGGTAGCAGGACCTTTTTGTGACCCACCAACAGCTGATTTTGTATGTTCCCCATTAGGGGTGGTGCCTAAAAAGGACCCGGGGGAGTACAGGCTCATCCATAATTTGTCGGCACCGAAGGGGGCTTCCGTCAATGAGGCGATCGACCCTGACATTTGCAGTGTAAAGTATGCATCTTTCGATGACGCAGTGGTGTTGTTGAATCGCTTAGGCCCCGGTGCATTGTTAGCAAAGTCGGAATTTGAATCTGCATTTAGGTTGCTTCCGGTGCACCCCCAAGAACAGCGCTTGCTGGGTTTTACGTTTCAGGGTAAAAAACTACATGGATATGTGCATGCCAATGGGTTGTTCAATTTCGTGTGCCTATTTTGAAATGTTTAGCTCGTTTCTGGAGTGGGTGTTCTCAAAGGCCACCAACATGTGATGCATTATCTGGATGATTTCCTCTTTCTCGGCCCAGCAGGCACTAGGGACTGTGCATGGGCATTGCAGGACGTCTGCGTGCTCATGCGGGGTTTCGGGGTGCCGTTGGCGCCAGGGAAGACAGTAGGGCCGACTACCTCCCTGGAGTTTTTGGGCATAGAACTAGACTCCGTGGAGGGTTGCTTCCGTTTGCCGGCAGAAAAGATCGCCAAATTCAGGGCTTCCTTGTTGCAGTGTCTCCGGAACGAGAAAGTGACATTGCACCAATTACAGCAAACAGTGGGTCAGCTTAACTTTGCATTAAGAGTGATACCGATGGCTCGCCCTTTTTCACGATCCATTGCCCAGTCCATGGTAGGCCTCAAGGAAGGGCACCATCCACGAGACTATCGGCGGAGGTTCGCCAGGACATGCTTATCTGGCTGGCATTCCTGGCGGACTTCAACGGCCGAGTGGTCTGGAGCAAACCCCCGGCCTCGTCGGCAGAACTAGGCTTATGGACCGACTCGGCTGGCAGCGTGGGGTTTGGCGCGATCCTCGGAAACCATGGTCGGCCCAAAGATGGCCAGCATGGTGGGAAGCAAGCGGTTTGACGAATAACATTGGCTTCCTAGAGCTCTTCCCCATCTGGGTGGCTCTGTCGGCATGGCCGGAGGAATTCAGAGACCGCTCGGTGGTATTTTGGTACGATAACATGACTGTGGTTGAGTGCATTAATCAGCAGGCAGCACGCTGAAAATGGATATTGCGATTGTTGAAAGAAATTGTGTTGAAATGCTTGAGATTAAACATACAATTCAGGGCAAAACATGTGCCGGGTGTACTGAATAATGCAGCTGATGCGCTCTCTTGTTTCAAAATGCAGGCTTTCAGGGATTGTTTACCCTCAGCGGAGCTAGTGGCAGCGCCATTTCCCGAAGCACTATGGCAAATCGGCGCCCCGGACTACAAAACCTCGTGGCAGCCAGTTTAGCAACCAGGACAAGGAAAGCTTATGAAGAGGCGTTCCGCTCGTACTGCGCCTTTTTGGGCCCGGCAGGGGAGCATAGATGGGGTCAGGAGGAGTCATTTGTCCGATTCTTAGTGGCACTTCATGAGGAAGGCCGGTCGGCGGCAACCGCAAGTCGGTATAAGGCCGCCATATCATTTATGGCTCAGCTCCATGGGATCAGGGACCCGACGGACTCCTTTCTAGTCAGGAAGGCTCTGCGCGGCTGGCGGCGATTAGAGGGGTGCAGAAAGGATAACAGGCACCCAATAGGGTTTGACAAATTGACCTCCTTGCTGGCTAAACTAGAAGAGACATGCTCCTCACCTAGCGAGGTTATACTATTCCGGGCAGCGTTCGCATTGGCGTTTTATGGGGCCCTGCGGGTGAGTGAACTAGTGGTTGCCAACAAAAGAAATACGGAAGGAGGCCTGCGCAGGGATCACATCCAAGTGAGGGGGGATGCTTTGCTGATCTCGATAGCCAAGTCAAAGACGGACCAGGAGGCCCAGGGGAATAGCGTTGTGTTGCAGCGCGCTCCAGGTAGTCCCAGTTGTCCAGTAAGGCATGTTGAGGCCTACCTAAGACAAAGGTTGACAACGTGAGGGGGGGGGGGGCCTTGCTACGACATACGGACGGCACCCAGTTGACAAGATTTCAGTTTCAGAGGGTGCTGGCAATCACGATTGCTTGAACCCGAGTGATTTTGGGACCCATTCATTTAGGATAGGGGCCGCTACAGAAGCTACGGGTCAAGGTCTGCAGGCAGACAATGTTAAGCAGTTAGGCCGCTGGTCTTCGAACTGTTTCTGTGGTCTGGGTCGTGGGCCACTCATACGTGAGGCGTGCCGGGGACATATTCAAGACAGGTGATGCGATCCACACATCTGAGGAATATGGGTTCAGGGTGTCCTTCTACGGAAAGGGCGGCCTGTGTATTGACCGACTGCAAAGTTTTGTGGAAGAATTACTAGGGCGGCACAGGTCACCGCCATCTGTAGAAATAGTGCACATTGGGGGCAATGACTTCGTAAGACTGGGCAGACGAGCATTAGTTGAGTACATACTTTCTGCTGTTAGCTGGTTAGCAAAAAGGCTCCCAGGATGTACAATAGCCTGGTCTCACCTGGTTCCAAGGAGGGTATGGCGGGGTGGTTTGTCCATGACAGCGTTGAACCATTCGGTAAAGAGGGTCAACAATAAAATGGAGAAATTGTTTCGCTCTGCTCATCTTCAAAGCATATCGCATTGGTGCATATGGGGGGCTCACTGTTATTCTGAGGATGGGGTACATCTGTCCAGGGCGGGGAATGACTTATTTATAGGAGACATGATAGCTTGGCTAGTGGGGTTGAGGAGACATGACCTATAGGAGGTGTGGGGGGGCCAGATAGTCGGTCAACTATCTGGCCTGTGGAGGTAAGGTCATGATCGGTGAGCAGTGATTTCAAGGTCCCTAGGGGGGGCGCCACCCATTATGGATGGGAGTGCCCGGGGGGAGGCGGCCATTGGCCCCTCCCACAGGGGGGGGCGGCACCCATTACGGATGGGTCGCCCAGGGGGAGACGGCCATAGGCCCCTCCCAGGGGGAGACGGCTATATGCCCCTCCCCAGAATTTCCAAGGGGCCGGATATCCGCTCCGGCGGAAGAGAGTGCGGGGAAAAGGGGGGGGTAAGTCCACGCTGTCCTTCTTACGGATACCCCGCACGTGAACTCAGACGATCTTAAGATGGCGTCAAGTGAAAGGGGGCCCCCACGACATGGGAAGTTACAGTTGGCTACGAGGGTAAAGTCCTCTGCGCATGCGCCACTCACACGTGAGGGCGGGAATTTGGTGATAGGGATCTGACACCGGTTAAGACCTTGCAGTTGGTCCCCAACGTTAGGATGTACAAATTCGTATATAATGCATTTGTCATGATGTTAGACTCGGTTAGGAAATCTTTGTATTAGAGATTTGTTAAGGTTAGCCTGAATACCTGTCTTCATCAAATGTAATGGAAGTTGAATTTGTACATGATACACGAGACGTTTTTAATTTAAAGTTTTAAATTTTGTTTCATATTTTAATAAATACGGCCCCCCCGCCTTCCAAAAGTTCAAACTGTGTCTGTCTCCTCCCATTGGGATTGGTGGTGGAATCGAGGTGGCGGGCATCCCGACCCATACATAGATGGCTCTACATACTTTTCTGCCCCTCCCAAAAAATGGTACGGCTCGATTATTTTTTTATTTCAAAACAACTGGCAGATACCACATTAATTTCTATTTCTCCTAGAATTATCTCGGATCACAATTTATTGACTATCAATTGTATTCTGACAGGCTCTGCTAGAAGTCCCAGACCCTGGACTTTCGAGAGGAAGTTGTTGCTGGAACCATTGTATCTAGACCACATGAGACCCTGGGTTACTGAATTTTTGAATAACATAGAGGCTCAGCCCCCAGTAACATAGTCTGGGATTCGCTGAAGGCCGCAGTCCGCGGCGAGACTAAACGTTTTTCAACTTTCCATCAGAAGCAAATTAAGGAAACAATCAAGCTGCGTATGGATGAATTGCGTCACGCAGAGGTTCAGCTTACAACTGCGATTACCGTGGGCTTTGATATATCTCATACGCAGTTACAGGTCACACGTATTAAAGCCTCTCTGCTGTAGGTCTTTGGCCAGGACCTTGCTGCTAAATACTTACAGTATCGATCGACGATGTTTGAGTACGGTGAAAGATCTGGCAGGGTCCTGGCCAAGCGACTTCATCAGCGAGGCCTGGTTAATCATATTGATAAGATTCGGGGTGTGCAGGTAGTTATTCAACCCCTGAGGGTGTTTTGACAGTTTTTTCTGAATTCTACCATTCCCTATATAATGAGGAAGTCAGTGCTCATACGATACAATCGGAGTTTGGCCCTTTTACAGAGGAACTTAGCACCTTAAAAATCCCGGATCACCAAAATGCGATTCTCGCTGCACCCATTGCGTGGGAAGAAGTAGATGCAGCTCTAAATTCACTAGCTAGTGGTAAGGCAGCAGGTCCTGACTCTATTCCGTTGGAGTTCTATAGCATATTTCGGATGGAGATCAGGGATGACCTCTTAACAACTTTGAGAGATGCGCAGCAGGGCAGGATTCCAGACTCCTGGCGGTTCACAACAATCATTTTGCTGAAAAAAAAGGATAAGCCGGAGCTGGATCCTGCTTCATTCCGCTCAATCTCGCTTATCAATGCGGACAGTACGTTTTTCTCGAAGATACTAGCCTGTTAGATTGGCAAGAGTGATATCCCCTATAGTTTCTATTCGGCAACACGGATTTATTCCCGGAAAAGACACGGTGGATTATGTCTGCCATGTCATAGCTCTCCTGCACTGGGCCCAAGCCACGCGATCTCCCCTTGGCGTAATCCTGTTAGATGCCGAAAAGGCGCTTGACAGGGTTGCTTGGGGATTTCTGTGGAGGGTTCTTTATTGGAAGGGGTTTTGTCATAACCTTCTATTTGCTTTACAGTTTCTTTATATTGCTCCGCAAGCAATTTTGTCTATTTCAGGTTTGCAATCAAGCCCCTTTGACAGTAACAGGGGCACCCGGCAGGGTTGTCCCTGCTCACCTCTATTATTTGCCCTTTATATTGATTTATTTATACATAAATTAGAGCTCTCTCAACATCTTACCTGTTAGGGTTAATTTGGTCGAATTTAAAGTTCTGGTGTACGCAGATGATCTTATTGTTCTAACTAGTAATGTTTCATCTGCTTTTCCAGATATCAAGAAACAAATGTTTTGGCCGTATTTCAGGGTACAAACTTAATGTCCAGAAAACTCAGGTTATCTAGTTATCTACTATGGGTCCTTCAGATGCGCCAATCGTCCAAACCACAACCTATTTGGGCGTCAAAATCATGGCTGCAGTAGAGCAGATATCGGAAATTAACATCTTACCTGTAATAGACACTGTCAATTCTACTCTCCGCAGGTTGGATAACTTGCACCTGTCGTTATTTGGCAGGAGGAATGTATTAAAAATGCTGATTCTGCCAAAATTCCTGTATATTTTTAGTAATATTCCGTTGGAATTCACCCAGACCAGTCTTAACAGTGCAGAAAGATGCTGTAATAGGTTTTTGTGGAGTTATCGCCTTCCTCGAAGGGCTGCTAAATGGATGTGTTTGCCATTGGATAGGGGTGGGTGGGCAGTTCCCAGTCTTTTGCTGTACAATTGGGCTGCATTCTTTTTTTTTTTTTTTTTTTTTTTTTTTTTAAAACCTTTATTAGTAAAATGCACAATACACAGCGTCTGCCCACAACCCCTCAGGGCCGGCCGCTATGACACATAGGAAAAGGATAAAGCAGAATCAACGGAGCAGAACGCCATTAGAGCAGTCTATGAGCAAAGAGTAATGCATGTAATATGGAACAATAGCATAAGGATATAAAAAGGTTTAATTTTATAGTTTTGTCGAGCACGATTCTAAAACTACAGGACAAAGCGAGTAGAAGCCAATCAGTGACCAGGATAGCTATTATCATTTGAGGAGCATCCGAAAAGAGACGTGTTAGAGAAAGGCATGTGACAGAAAAACAAATGACCACCGTATGAGAACCTGGATCAACCGATTAGTCACATGATGAGAGGATACAAGAAACTCCCCAAGAAGACTGAACCCCGACCCCAAAGGAAGCGAAGAGAAATAGAAAAGGGAAACAGAAGAAAAGAAGAAAAAGAAAGAGGGCCATAGAAACAAAGAGAAAACATAAAACACATCCCATCCCCCCCACCCTGCATACCAGCGGAAGGCCACGGCCCACCCCCCCCCCATAGGCATGCCTGTCGCCCCAAGAAACCCCCAAGTGGGAAAGAGAGTATTGAGAGTGAGAAGAGCCATCCCACCCTCCAACTCTCAGAGAGGACAGGGAGGAGCTAGGTTCCACGTAATCTCGGTCACCACCGGTCCTATAACCATCCCTCACTTAAAATACCAACTGCGTAAGAGTAGTAGCAAACAAAAGTGCAGGTGGGGAAAAACACATCCAGCATACGAATAAATCAGACAAAGAACAGTCACAACATAGTCCCCATCCGTCGATGCATCCATTACCCTTAAGAAATCACCGAGGACCAGCAGAAATTCCCGAGACCACCACCATATAATTCCAGCCGCCCGATCCCGGGCCCCGCGACCAATACAATACCCATATTCACTATCCCCGGCAGTCCATAAGTATCCCAGCAGTGCGAGCAAAGACAGACCGTGCATAACAGGAGACAACATCAGCCCTGACCCCTGCAATGTGAAGCAGCGGCATAGTCTAGCCTCATGGTAGACATCATGAAAAAGGCGAGCGAGCAAGGTGCAGCAGCATACATCAGTCCAACTATGCTAGTGTTCCGTCAGCCATAGCAGCATCCAACCATCCGGAAACCATAGAGACAATGTCAGCCTTGTCCCCGCCGATCCAGCCCATCAGTGAAGTCCGGGCGGGTAGCGGCCATCTTGAGCGAGGAGCGCAGATGTAAAGACCACCACCGAGTCAAAAACCCCACAGAGAAATTTGTCCCACGCAGCGCCAAACAGTCAGAAGCTATACAATCAGAATAGAACCCCAGCAACAGTACTTGAAGGCCGACCAGCCAGGGCCAGTGCAACAATCCTCCGGCAGAACAGGGTGGTACCCCGGGGGGCCCCCAGGTGGGCACAAGGCAGGTCGACCCACACAAAGTCTCCAGCCAAAGGGCAGGGTCCACTGCCACACGCCCCAGCACATCCAGGGTGGGGGGCACGACAGCCGATTCAGCCGGGGGGTTCCACGTCGCTACATATGGCAGGGCGCTCGGGACATCACTACCAATCACCGGGTGCAGCTGGGCTGGCGAGGGGTAGCAGGCAGCGCTAACGTTCGAAGGTTCTCCAGGCGGTACAGCATCCAGACGGTCACTCAGGCCACGTGCGCTCGCTCTAATGAGTGATCTCAGGTCGCATAGGGCATGTAAAACATCGGCAGGCAAAATGGGTTTCTCGACAGCAGAGTCACGTCCCCGGAGGGCGCCGCCATGTTGCCGTCCGCTGGGGCGTCCGCCGGAGTCCATCCCGATGATGAAGCTAATGATGCTATGAGGTGGCGCAGTTAGGATGGGTCAACGCTACAGGGCGAACCCCAGCCGTCCAGATGCTGCCAGAAACTGCTCACACAATGGAAACGACCCATGCAGGTCTCAGGAGCTACGAGCTAAGATACAATGTCTCAAGAAGATGGCGTCTACCGCAGCGCCAAGGATCGAGGACTCGCCCAGCGCCGATCTCGAGCCGGGCAAAGGATACAACGTGGCGCTCGCTACAGTTTCAAGAACGAACAAGGAGGCATAGAGGCGCGGAGGGTCGGTCGGCAAGCTGTATCGAGTATTGCAACAGTGTCTCGCCAGCCGCCGATCCCTCCCGCTGCAGGCTGTCGTTGTTGCCGAGTCCAGGGGCAGGGCGCTGAGGAACAAAGACCCGGACCCTCGCACGCCACGGAGGGACAGGACGAGGACGGAGCTCCGGTGTCGCTGCAAGCCGGTCGACAGGGAGCACTTCATCCGAGTCGGGAGACCAGCGCGGTTCCGAAGCGCCCACTTCCAAGCAGGATGGGCATCAGGATCCGGCGCGCTTCGGGAAGAAAGAAGACGGGTCGGCGGAGCCGAGGAGTCAGGCGGCCATCGCGGTTGCTGGCTTGGCTCCTCCCCCCTGGGCTGCATTCTTACAATATCTTGCCCAGCCTCTCTTTGGTTTGCGAGCCCCACTTCCACCATCACTTAGTCCTTCCATATTCGAGATTGGTTTAGGGGAGGAGGCTAAGGGGATCCTCTCTTCAGTCCTAGAGCCCAGCTACTACAAAAAGACTAAGTTCAAGGTGGTTAAAGCAATGTACACAGTCTGGAGGAAGGTGGGACGGAAATGGCTGATCCCTAACATTAATTTTTATACACCTTTGGCAGCCGCCAGGCTGTTGCCCTCTATTTCTCAAGATTTAGTTACAATTAGGTGGAGATCCCATGGTATTTATACGTTGGGGGATTTAGCTTATGCGAGTAATATGGCTTCTTTTATATTCTTGAAAGACAAGTTTTGTTTGGGTACGCACACATTTTTAAAATATTTACAGCTACGCAGTTATATAGGCAATCTCCTTCAAAATTCTCCTACCGCACTTTCGAAAAATACACTCATGGGTTTGATCTTGAGGAAGGCCCGTATTAGGGCCCTTTATCAAAATTTGTTGGCGGGCCTCCCTGACGATCTTTTTTCTCAGAACTCGAAACTGGATCTCAAATTAGGAACAGTTGGTACAGACATTGCTTCTGCTTTGGAGCTCTCAAATTTAGCTTTAATATCAGGGAGCCTTCGCTCCCAAAGTTATATGGCACTATTATACTCCATTAAAATATCTAAATGGGGAGGTGGTGTGGCTCAGTGCTGCCCTAGATGTGCCCTGCCGGCAGCTAATAACGTACATATGTTCTTTACATGTACCAATTTGGGTGTATTTATTCAAGGCGTACGATCATTCATCAACAACTCTCTAAAAAGCTCAGTTGTACTTTCAGCGGAGATGGTAATAATGGGTTCTGAAACGCAAAGTGTTGGATCAGCTCATGAATCTGCCTTTCTTTCTATTGCAATGGCACTATTGCGGTTATGCATAACCTCTAAGTGGATTAATCCGGCCCCTCCCACCTTTTTGAACTGGAGAGCAAGGATCCTGGCTATTCACAACTTGGAATCAGCTGTGTTTTTGAGAAGTGGCAGGAGGAGACGTGAGCGGGGCTTGAAAATATGGGCACCATTTAGGTATTGGTTAAATAATACGTTTTTTTGTATTTTCCGACTTGCGTCAAATTATTGTTTGATAATATGTACTTTAATTTATATGATATGATATGTGATATATGTACTGTACTGCCATGATCAAGTTTGTCAGGTTTTCTTGTGTTGCCTCTTTATTATTACAAGCTTATAATAAAAAAAATGTTTAAAAAAAAGTTTTCAAAAGAAATCTAGTATACATTGTCAAACCATTTAAGAGGTCAAAAGGAGAATTATCCAACATAGATCCAAACTTATTAAATTATAAACTAGCAGTAACTAAACAATCACACTGAAAAGTACATAAGGAGCGACACATCTACTCATGGCACAGAAAAGCTGAAGAGAAGGCAGTGTGGATGCACTGTCACTCAAAAAAAGAAGCCCAATTTAGAATTACACTTAAACAAGAAAAAAATGGATGGAATGAAGAGGCAGAATTGCAGAATGTACGAAATACTACATTATCGATTATAAGACTTATTGCTTCGCTGGAAACCAGTTTATCCTCTTTTCTACATTAAAGCATAATATTTTTCCCAAAAAGGATTATAGCCATACGACTAGCAACTCCAAGAAATATTAGCAGAACTTAAAACTCAGAAGACATGACATTGTTAAAATTCTGTAAGATATTGAGATGTACTCCAAGTTCTCTAGATAGCCTGACATGATTCAAGAAGATCACCAACTGACTAGATAGCTATGTCAACTCTTCATGATGATGGGAGATGCATCACACAATGACATTCTTGTGGATGTAGGCTGTGCCATGCTTCATAAAACAGATTGCATCTCTCTAAGCCAAGAAAAAAAGAAACCAAATGTGGCCACGCAAAGAGTAAAGAAGACTGGAGATATGCACTTACATCTAAAACAAGCACAAATTACTCTTGATAATGTGGACCAGTTTATGTTAGAAATCCAAAAGACCAGGAATGGGACCTGACAGTGATGGCCAAAGTGGCATGCAGTCCCTAAGTATTAGTAAACAATATTGGTAGATGAAACTGAATGTAGGTATCTCACTTTCCACAGGTAAACGATGGAAGACAAAGCAATACAAACACATCAGTAAGAATGACAAGTTGTAAAATGCCCCCCACTTAAGGGCACATATCCAAAACAACTCAAGTCAATATAATACGTGAAAATGCTTTCACTAATAGGTTCCACAGTCACACATGAAAAGAAGGTCACAGTCATGAGGAACACCCAACCCCAGGTAATTCTTTGTGAGTTGAAAAGGGCTGGCAAAATATATGGATGGAAAAAGTATAAGCACAGGGATTTTTTTCAGCATTCAGATTACATTTGAGAAAGAAAGCAATGCTCCCATCTCTCCTTCACCAATAGGTTTAAATAGGAATTACACTAAAATTATAAACTTGGACTTGATTATATATTAAAATATGTATTTTAAACGTCAAAGCTCAGAGTGAACAATCACATCAGCAACATTTCCGTGGGGCTCTAAAATTACACAAAATGTATTGACTGTGTATTTCGTTTAAATGGACGGACACTAAAAAGAAGCAATATGGAATCACTTGCAATGAATGACGTTACGGTAGAGTACAATAAATAAGTGCCAGAAACGTTTCTTTGAAATATACAAAATAATGCAACTAAATAATCCCAGCCTTTTAATGGCAATTCAGTGATGGGGAAAAAAATAATGCTGATTGATAACAATTACTTCATGTAAAACACTATTACCATTTGCCTCTTCCCCTCCGTTGGTTTAAAAGGGCACTCTGAATAACTTTATAGAATTATACGCAGGAGAGCGCATCACAGTCACATGGAGGCGTTATCAGATATGCAGGAGTAAGGTCAATGGGATCTGTATGAATCACACTTACAAAGAGGGGACACCTAGGATAAGGCACAGAGTAACAGACTGAAACATTTGCTTATGAACTGCGCGTCTTTCCAATGGAACATCAGCAGAGTGCATCAGGCAGTCCATGAGGATGTTGGTAGATAGAGGTGATAACCCAGGCATGGGCTGATATACCCAAGGATATGAGAGGTCTGAGCTGTGAGACTGGCAAAGAGGTTAGAAGACCGTACAGTTCGAAACATACCTGAAATATAAACAGATCTACATTTTGCATCAGGTGAGATTGTGGGTGGGTCAGAGTTGGGTTTTTGAACAACTCCCATTGAGGTGGTCCCACACATTTATTGCACAAAGCATTGGGAAACTACTGCAGTCTTCATCGTATAAAGCAAAACAAAACAACCATTGACAATGTGCCTGACCCAGGAGAAGGCATGGTTCTACTGCCATGTTATCTGCAAGGATCTCTCAAATATACATTTGAAATATTTAGAAAAAAATGCAAAGTTTTATTAATTGTCAGTTGCATATAAAAACAAACAATTATGTCGATCAGCAGACTTTATCTTAAGTTAGGGACTGGAAGCGAGTACTAGCCCTTTAGAGTTGGATCAAAGGCATATTTCTAACCCCCTTCTAAATAAAGTCCATGTGAAGTAGTTTCTAAATACCATCTGCACCGCCACAGTGCAAACCTCTGACCTACATGTTGAGTTTAGATATCGATATTGACATTTTCATGATCAATGAAAAATGAAAGAGCAACAACAACTCTCCTGCTTTTACACACATCATGTCCATTGACTATTTTGATTTTCCACAACAAGTAATCTGGACAGGGTGATGGTTTAGTAATCAACTTTCATACCATTCCCCTTGACCTCTCGCTCGGAAGTGAATGCTAACTCACAGTAATCCAATTCCAGACCAAAGCATCCACAATCTACTACCTGGTTCCGGTCCCATATCAACTTTGTGGAGGACTTCTCGTCCCTCCTTCTGATGCAATCATAAGCTGCCTCCAAATCATTGGAGGCTAACTCCTGGCTGGAAGACACATCTACCACTTCCACCAAAACATCCTGAAATTCTACTTTTGTCCAAAACCCATTCCACAAAGAAAGGCAGCGAGATAATCACCAGCATTCAAAAAGGGTCAATTAATCTTGGTTAGTCCATCATTAACTCTCGTCAGACCATCACATTATAATTTTCAGTATCAGGAAACCACGCACCTCTACGAGGCACAAACACAAAGCTATCACTTTTATTTCAACAATAAACTCCTTTTAGCCATCTTCATAAACTTTGTTCTGGAGTATTTCGCCCTCCTTATCCTTTATGAACACTGTTAATCTTTGCTGAACCATAATCAATCAATCAAATTTTCCCTCTATAAGAAAAATTTAGGCCCAGAACAAAAAACCCTACACCAGATACACTAGTCACTAACCGAAACCTACGTAATAAATACCCTGGAAAAGGAAATCAACATCTTACACTGCCTCCTAGTAAAAAGACAAGCATGGGGCTGATGACAAGCCAGAGTCCACATTTCCCCTTAATTCCTCATTCCATCGTCCCCTCAAACATTTATTCTTCTCAACTACCAATATCAAACCTTTTCCTCAGGTGCAAATCTTCTTTCATTACAGGTTTCAAATATGTGCTCTGTTCGGCTGCTAAATTGTAAAGTGCGGTAATTGTGACAGGTGCCTCTGCGTTTTATAAGAATGCAAATACAAATCAAGCCCATATTCTTAACAAAAGAGTAATACATCGTGGAAGCAGTAAACAACTCCTGAGAGCTAGTCACATTCAAAACCTTTTGACATACTTCTGGTGCGAAGGTCAGAAAATAATAACTGCACGCACCGCCCCCATTACACCACTCAACACTATCACTGTACCCCCCAATAGATCACCCATCCCTAACCACCCAACCAGAAGAAAATGCCACCGTTGCAGAAGAAACCTTAGCACTAAAATTAATCAAAGGTGTCAGGAGCTTCCTTACAGCCATGGCCACAGTTCAAGCACATGCATTTATGTTCCCAGACTGAGTATTCGTCCACTCACACTAATCTCCTTCACACCTCTTAGATCAGATATAAAGTACAGTGAGACAGGTGCTCGTGTACCAACAGCCAAGCTGTGGGACAATCTCCATCTTTACATCTGCAAGTCAAGATGCTTACACAATTCAGAACCGTCTTTAAAACCAGCCTTCCCCCACCCACCCACATCGAAAAGGCACTGCTGGCTAACCAGTGTAATGGCAGTAGCAGGCAGATGCAAAAGTCACAGATGGCCTGTGTGCTTGCAGAGTAATGTGATTATCTGCATCCTGGCAGATTTCCAGAGGGATTAGAAAGAGAACCAATTTAACATGAATGGGGGAGGTTTCTGGGGATGGCGTGGGAACAAAGCTAATATCACTAAGAAACAAAAAGTCAGATATGGTTTAGTATTCCTAATGAGGATGACAACTATTGCAACTCTGAAGACAAAATACATGCCTGATCGTGAACAACTGGTTTGTGACACCAATCGGGTAATAAGAACTGCGGCCAAGCAGAAGGGGCGACTTGGCTGAAATAAGACGTCTCTAGGGACAGCCATTTATGTCCAGACCTGGCACAGTGCCAAACAATTTGTTTCCTTCCAAAGTAATCCATTTCACAATTCTATTCTATTCCATTTTTAGTTTGATCCATGACAATATTTCCAGAGTGGAGAAAAATATTTTAATCTCTACCCTTTGAAATAGAAACTAGACGATTTGGGAAAAGGGCCTGGATCTTTTTTGAGCAAGAATGGCTAAGGTGTTGCTGGGCAACAAGCACAGCGGATCACAAATGATGGATGAGAACAAACTACAGCTCCCTTTCAATGCTAGGTCACAGACCTCCGTAAAAAGAGTGTGAAGTTTGAATAACCACGCAAGGTTGCTCGTATCTACAAACACCAGCACACAATAAGAAGGACAGCATTAGGACTTATGTTAGTATTTTTGAGGTTTCTGTGACCCAGAAGCAGTTAAGAAATGCACTCCCAATTACATGTAAAAAGGTAACAGCTGCAGTATACACAAATGTGCTGTGTTGTCCATCACGTGCAGCGATTTATTTAACATAACATGGTATGCCTTTTTAAACACACTTTTCCCCCAAATTATTTTAGCACGCATAAACTTTTACCTCGCATGCCATTACCACGCATTATTAGTATTAACTAAGGCAAGTATTAGTAAGGTGTGTGTGTGTGTGTGTATGTGTTTATATAGTGTTATTTTTTTGTGGGGAAATCCCCCACCCCCCATACTTACCTGAAATGCGTGGTAAAGGCATTGCGTTGTATAGACTTTCCCATTATCAAGGGGCTGGTAACCAGTTTTCCTGAGCTCTGCCATCTGCTGGGTGGTGGATGGGACTGCAGCTTCCATAGCTCAAACTGAGGAAGTTTCTAGACCTTGTCCCTCTTTTGCCTGTCCCCGATATCCGCTTTAGAAAGACTGACAGCCGGGTGCCTATGACTTCTCGCATTTCATTGTGTTCATATTTTGGGGGCTTCTATTTGGAGATGGCCCAGTTGCTAGTTATTGTGAGAAGCATCCGTTTACACAAACACAGTGTCTCGAGAGCAAACAGAGAGGTACACTTATGAGGAGAACCATCCTAAACTGGTTATGAATTTGAGTCAGTGGAAATTCTGCAACCCACCTCACTTTGCTTCAGTATGAAGTTCTTCATGACCAAGTAAGGAAGTGCTCCGAAGAGCACTCGAAGTACGGTATGACCCTGGCTGGTTTCTGCTCGACAGCAAGGCTAGAGGTTAGGAGGCAATGTCTGGAGGAGAGTCTGCCTTGTGTCTTGAAGTTTGCCTGCCTCCTGGGAGAGGGAAAGTGTGCCTGTCCATGCAAGAGAGATTATCAAGGAAGATAATGTCAGCATGTTCTCAGTTTGTGGAGCACCCAGAGAAAGCGTATGGTTAGAGAGACCTGTATCGTAAGTTGGTCACTGGTCTCTCTACATAGTTCCTACTTAATAACTGCCCTGTCATAGCAGGCCTCAGCCAGACCCGCTAGTGCAAGGGGTTCGCCCTTCTCTGCACAAAGTCCTCAGACCAATAGGAAGAAGTTGGCACGGAAACTGGAATAGAAAAAGTAACATTTATTACACCTCATGAGGTGGTGCCACAATTCAAACAGTACCCTTCGGTATTGCAAGAAGTCGCACCACGAGCCAAGAAAGCATGGTTTATTTATACCCGCACAGGGGCTCAAAAGAAGGCGGTACAAACACAAGAGCACGACTTATTTACATATAAGGTAATATCGAGTGGCACAATCGATCAGTGGGAGGAGCTAACAGTTTTTGGGGGTCGACAAACACATTCCTATCTGGAACTAATCACTAACAGATGTGGACCCTACTTTACATGCGCAAAAGTGGGGGATGCTAAATATAACTTGTTGCCGGGCAGATTTCAAGCACCGTGGACAGGAAGATAGGACAAAGCACATGGTCGGCACGAGGCAGCATGTGGCAGACAAGATGGCTGTCGTAAATACAAAATGGAGTCCGCTAAATGTCAAGATAACGGCCAGAACTAAGATGTCTTCTGCTAATGCTTAATCTAATCGCTGTCAAATTACTACAGCCCAAATAAAGTGAGCTTGTCGGACATCCTCATAACCCACGACATCAGCATTCTATCCTACGCAACGACACCCAACTTGTCCTCTCACTCTCACCACATCATGACAAAGACCAATGTCCACAACTGTGAACAATGTCTCAGCGTGGATGAAGAACTGCCTGAAACTCAACATGGACAAAATGGAAGTACTGAACTCTGGCAGACATACCTCCCTCTGAAATGACTCCTGGAGGCCATCGGAACTTGGACCCACTCCCACTCTGAAAGCCCATGCCCGCAACCTCAGCATCATGCTGGACAGCAAACTTTCCATGAAGCGTCAGGTCAACACTGCCTCCTCTGCTTACTTCCACACGTTACGAGGCTTTTTCAAGTGGCTACCCATCAACACCAGAAAAACAGTGGCACAGGCCCCCAGCACTAGCTGACTGGACTACAGCAACACACTCTACTGTCACAACCACCGAACTCTTGAAGACTCCTGACAATCCAGAACACAGCAGTCAGACTGATCCTCAAGCTGCCCAAGAGAACACACACCACCCATCACCTTTAAGACCTCCACTGGCTCCCCATCAAGAAAAGGTGCAATTCAAACTTCTTACCATGTCTAGAAAGCCCTCTATGATCAAGGACCTGCCTACATGAACCACAGTTTGAACCTCCACATACTTCCCAGGGACCTCACCTTGCTCTCTTACAGATACTGAGCATCCACCAACACCAGTGGACGTTCCTTCTATCACCTCGTCACCAAGTCCTGGAACACCCTCCACCTCCGCACCTCACCATCGCTGACAGACTTCAGGAAGGAACTCAAGAACTGCTTGTCAACTAAAACCCACAGCACAGCGCCTGGAAACCCTTATGGGTGAGAAGCTGTCCTATAGAAGTACTGTTTGATTGATGTCAGCCACTGCATACCAGGAACTAGTGCTGATACTAGAAGATCAAGAAAACACCTCAATGCTGTGGTCATCATCAACCTGGAAGATATGCAGTTATCCCTGACCAGGCATGATGCCTCTACCCATCGATATTGGCACATAAGAGGGGCTACTGTGAACGTGGAAGATGCCTTTGGATAAACTGGTGCACAAGCTTTGAAGAGCTTCAACACCCCCAGAACAAAAAACCTAAAACTCTCCAAAGTCGAGAGTGGAGACACAAGACATTCTGCCCAATGTAAACCAAGGGTAAGAACAAGTGACTGAGTTGCACTCTCAGCACCATGGGGGTAGCAGTAGTAATCTGTGCCAGTTCTTAATTAATCACTCTGCTGCTTTATACATGGGGCCAGAGTTGGGGTAATCCTGGTGGGGAAAGGATAATGGAGCAAGAGAATGTAATACCTTCTGTAGAACCCAATAGGGGATACAACCATCAATTTGCCTACTGTAAATCTATTTTTATTTTAGTTCTGTTGTGAGAGTAATGTACTTGAATTTTCTAAAAGACTGACAATGCAGTAGACATAGACATTAGCCCCCAGATGGGTCAAGCATCCATTTTGCGATCCCTTATTAGCGGAAAATAAGGAATCGCTAATAAGGAATAGCAAAATACTATGCAAGAAGAACTCACTCAAAAAATAGCGAATTCTTAAAATTCCTTAATTGCAACTCCCAAATTGCGATTCGCAATTAAGGAATACTTCCCCTTTAAGCCCATAGGAATGAATGGGAAGTTATTCTCAATTTGCGAATCGCAATTAGCGAATCGCAAATTGAGAACACGATTTCAAGGGTGCAGGGATTTCCCAGAGACACCCTGTTACACCCCTGAAATTGATTTGTGCACATGTGTTGCGCACACACATGCCTTAGGGCATGTGTGTGCGCAACATGAAACATTGAAAAATGCACAAAAGTGCATTTTTCAAAGTTTTTGCATATTACCATGAAGTTGAACTTCATGGTAATTTGCCACTCCTATTAGCGAAATCGCAAATTTTTAAAACTTTGATGCATTGTATTTAAGGAATCTCAATTTGAGATTCCTTTAATGCAAGTAATCACAATTTAGCGAATTCTTAATTTGCAATTTTTGCATTTGGGATGATGCATCCCAAATGCAAAAATACCGGTTGCAAAGGGGCAGATTCTGAGAATCTGCCCCTTTGCAAGCAGATTTTACCTTGATGCATCTGGGCCTAGATATTTTGTCTGTTTGTCGACAGTTCAGTTCTGAGCTTCTGCCCCCTCACGATACCGCCATGAAAAGCTTTGTACTTTGAAAGTCCAGTGTGGAATGGGTGAACTTGGTCCATTTGCTGAGCAATAGTAGAACAACAAGCATTTGCAATGCATTAGGTCTCGCATTTGCGAGAGTTTGAGCAGTTGGCATTGTGGATGACAATGCCTTTTATTTATCTGTTTTGCTAATTAACACATGGATAAAGGGCATTGTCATTTGCAATGGAAATGGCTCGGACTCTTGTAAATACGGGACCTATTTTCTTGTAAATAAGCTGCCTCCATTGTCCCGGGCTGCTTGGAAAGTGAAAGCGTGCAAGGCACACCGAATGTTGCAGGAAATCATGTCGTGCCTGCAGCAGGAGAAACTCATTTGAGAACCAGAATTAGCTGTGCAGTGTGAGGCATGAACGTGCACCAGGATTCGTGCGTGCTAGTCAACTCTGTGGTAAACCAGCATTAGAATGTGCTGTGAAGCGTGAGACACAAGTGTGCACCAGGATCCGTGTATGAAAACCAGCATCAAAATATGTGCAATGCTGCACTTGACAAGCATGCACCAGGATAAGTGCAATCAAAATTCCCCTGTGGAAAACCAGCATAAGTGTGTACTGTGCAGCATAAGTCACAAGCGTATACAAGAATCTTCATGAAAACCAGACATGTAGAAAAGCAACATTAGAGTGTGCGACATAAGTGTGCACCAGGATTCGTGTAGGAAAACCTGCCATGTGGAAAACCAGCATTAGAGTGTGCTGTGCAGCACACAACATGATCGTGCACCAGAATCAGTGTAAGAAAACCTGCCACGTAGGAAGCCAGCACCAGAACGTGTGCAGTGTGCACCAGGATCTGTGTACCAACAAAAGCAGTAAGGGAACAGCAGCCCTAGACACAAGCATGCACCAGTATCTGCATACGAAAACCAGCCATGTGAGAAACTAACATCAGAATGTGCGCCATCAGCATGCACCAGGAGCCATTTATGATCAGCATTTGCAATTCAATCAATGTCACATTTACTCGAGTTTGAACTATTGGCATTGTACATGACAATGCCTTTTATCTTTTTTCTAATTAACACATAAATAAAAGACATTGTCCTTTACAGTGCCAATGGCTCGAACTCTTGTAAATGCGAGACATAGTCAAAGAAGCGGCCGCCATTGTCCAAGGCTGCTCAGAAAGTGAAAGCACACATGGCACGCTGAATGTTGCAGAAAGCATGTCGTGCCTGCAGTAGGAGAAACTAATGAAAGAAAATTGTGCTTACAGATTAAATAAGACATACTATGTGACAACCGAAGTAAAAGGGCCAGTCCTCATGGCAAGTTACAAATGAAGACCAGGCGGTGCTAAGGAAGGACTAACAAGCCTATTAACAAATCAGAAGCCAGCATTTCTTTAAAAAAAAAAAAAGTTAACTCTTTTTATTAACAGAGCTCAGAGACCACATAGCACAAAACAGTTCCATTAGTACATCGTGGAGAAGCCAGCATTTCTGATGGATAATGACACAAGCCAATGACAAATGTGGGCGGGTCTTTATGCCGCAGAGCAGCACATGCGCTGCCCAGGCTCGACCTAAAAAACAGTTGTAAATGACCTTGACCACCATGGTTGCGGCCTAGTACCTCCAGTCTGCCCTGTAAGAAGGTCCGACAGCAATTATTATTTGAGGGAGAAAGAGCCAGCTTCCATCATGGTCGCTCGGAGCTGATGCTCCATGGCGAACCCTTTATCCAGTCTGAGAATCGGCGTTTTCACAGCATCGACACCTTCCTCTACCAAGTTTCCTCAACTGGAAATTAGACGGATCTCGGGGAGACTACTTTCACCCTTCCCTGATCTGCCTCAGCCGAAATATCTGCCGTGACGTCCCTCCCTAAGATGGTGCCCGGGGAGCTGCAAACAAGTGCTTGGGGCTGAAAGAAGCGCACTGTAATGCCATCGACCACCACTCCAACTAACAATCTACCCTCCACCCCTCGACCCTCGCCTCAAAGTGCCTGCTGCCCCCCACAGGGGTGAATCCGCCGCTTTTGACCCATCTTGCGTACCAGCTCTGCTAACATGGCACGGTCACTGCTGTAGTGGAAGGGGCACTCGAGCGCGACTAGCAGCGTCCCACGAGATACACAGTAGACACTCTCGAGATGGTGAGTGGGTGAATAAAAAACATCAGCCATATACGATCCCAATGTGGGTTTTGAGAACCTGATGGCTCCTAACTAAACCCTCTATAAAACTCAGCAACTACTTTCTAACCGGAAATTACGGAGCCTGACCCTAAAATGGCGCCCAACAAGGTATTTCCGCAGGTGAGGGACGATGTCTCATTACACAATGGGGGTCCCAATGTTCTACTAGGATAAATCACATAGCTGAGTAAACAAACCAAAGACCCAGAGACAATCCCAGCTTCAGAATCATGGAAATAAACTGACCCGACTTGCCTGACTACAAGATGGCAGCCAAGCTACACACCATTTCCTATCCTGCCACCCTTGCCATCTCCACTAGCCCGTCTCTAAACTCAAGACTTTCGGTCTCTGCCTGATCCTCACTCTTATCCGGCGGAGTACAAACCGTATGACCGATTCCCGATGGAGCTGCTCCGCCAGCTATAATGGAGACTGGCTCTGGCACACCGATATGGCCATCACCTACCCAGCTGGACTTCGACATATGTCTCATCTTTTTCTCCGCTGCTATCTCCTTCATGTTGACTTCCTGCTCTCCCTGGCCTTTCCGGATCTTGATTTTTGTGTTTGCAAAAAACTCCTGTATTGAATATGTAATCATTCTGTAATTAACTGAATATTTTTGTAACTTGTCACACGCTGTTTCCTTATGTAAAGCGGTCCGATACCTCCGGGTCTAGCCAGCGCTATATAAAACTTAATTCAATTAAAACAAAAAAAATGGTTATCTGCGTCCAATCCAATTCATCAGTAGCTTTCGAACTGAACAGATTTTCATGAAATGTCACACCGAGGCACTTGCACACTCCCCCAACATGAAGCAGACTGATTCAGGTAACACAATATTACAAAATTAGTCTTTTAATTGATCCGCATTGTTTGAAACTGAGGTTTGCACATCCATAGTGCAAAATGTAAAAAACAGATAGGTGCTATCATCAGAAGAAGCGCCTTTTCTTTAAAACGGTGTGAAAAGGGTCAGAACATCTGAAGAAATCGTTTCCAAAGTACAGATACTTGGACCATGCGCCGTTACTCTATGTGGTGCATTGCATGGAGTTCATGAATCTGATACCTGGTCTGGTGCAGGGGTAAGGATGACTGAGAAAGTAAAGAACTGGTGCCCTAATTTAAGTGGCCACAGCTTCATTACAGACCGAAATTAACTAAAATTACCACCAACGCCCCAGCCGAGCTCCAGACTTGAAAGTTCCAGATAGTCTTAGGAGATGACAGAAGAACACGACGACAATTCAACACAGAAATTAATAAGAACAGCAAATTCGAGACAAACTCAATTCAGAATGTATTCCCAGTCACCATTCCTTGGCTAAGAAAACAATGCTACTAAGCAATATCAAATATTCACACACAACCTTTAGAGACTTAGGGTCATAAATATAGAAAAAAGCTGCTGTAAAAATCCCTATTTGCATTTCTTTTATAGGGAATGAGATATCTGTTTACATCGTTGGTTTCCTGAAAAGGGAGACTGAACTTTCTGGGGTGTGCAGGAACACAAATCACTACCAAGACATCCCGGAATAATAAATCACTCTAAGAGTTCACAAACATAAAAGAAACAAAATGTCGACTCTGCTGAAGCGGCCATAAAAACTGTTAGGGCTAGGGGGAGGCCAGGCCTGTGAAACAAGTTCTGTTTAAAAAACAAAGTTGTAAAACAGTGTTCTTTTATTATTCGGCTTGATTAATAGTCGTGCACAGCTTCATAAAGCCCATAGGTTATTATTTTACGCCGCGCATTCTTCCACAATTATTTGTTTTAGCTTAGTTTCTATTTTCATGTGTTTCGTGTGAGTACATAACAAGATACACTTAACATCATAGTTAAAAAAAACAGGTGGCAAACTGAAGTGCAAATGCTAGCAGAGATAGGACCAAGTCGGATAAAACCGGGTAAATACTTGATTGGCCAATTGGTTTCTAGCATACTTGAGTATGGGTAAGAATGTTAGCATGCGCTGGACATTACGTATTTGTATTTCTTTTATTTACATGAGCAACAAATGCAAAACATTAACATCGTTTCTAGGTTTGGTCTAGGAACTGGGGAGAACAAGTTGCATACACAATTTAGATATAAGAAGCATTATTGTGTATCTTTGTACCAATGAGCTGTGTCCTAACAGCTTTGTTGTTTATTATTAGGCTGGTCAGGAACCTTACACCTAGACAGATGGCATAAGGTAGTGCATAGGTCAAGTCTTCGATAAATGAATTCTACACTTTTTTACTGTGAAGTTTAGGCTAGTTTTACGTTGATGGGCAGCAAGTCCTATATGATCCTTCAGCATAGGCAACAGCTTGTTTGTTCATGCTTATTGTTCCTATGTTTGTTCTGCAACCTTATGTGTCTCAGTTTTCAACTTAGTCCTCATTGTCTGTTACAAATACAGAACCACCAACTTGAATAGCCATGATACACTAAGGCTATTGTCTGCAGATGTCTTAAGGCACTACCACAAATAGCCACTAGAGGGCACCAGATTGCAAAAACTCGGTCCATGTTAAAGTATCGACAATAAAAATACATTTGACAAAAATATGACCTGCAACAAATACTGACCTTATATAATAGGTCTCTACAAAATGTTCGGCATCCATTTCAGTTCCTAATTCCTGAATCCAGCCACACTTATTTTCCAAATAGTTTAAGGAATGGGCCCAATTACTTTTCCAACCACGATTTTGGGGACATTTGCTTGATAGTTCAATTAGATGCAAATCGAAGTTTCTGTAGTTAGATATTCAAGCAAGGTCGATCACCTAATAGTTAGTATTTTGGAGTCTATATTTTAGCATCAGAGGTTTTAAAATCTATATTTTGAGATTACCCTCAAAAGTGCCCTCGTTGCTGTAGGAGCGGCAAGAACCAAAAAGTAAAATATAAATCTATTTTGGATTCTGAAAATACTTGCCGTGGATTTGAAAGTAGGGATACCCACCATAGTTTCACAAGGGCCAAGGTCTTGCAGTTTTTCTAAATATCCACATAGGATACATTTGGATCCACTGAATCCAAATGGAGCTGATGTACACAGTCAGTGGTTATCCTCAAAATCAGACATGGATTCAGCTCTACTGGACTGACACTGCACCTCCAGACTTTTAAAGAATGATATTGCTTCACTTTCTGCCACAAGTTTGTCTCTTCAGTGCTCAGTCGCGGGCTCTCTTCGTGGTCTTCTGCAGAAGGCTTGGTGTGTGAATCGTAGGTGCTTTGCCACCCAAATGAGGGAGTGCGTAGTAGGGTCTTTACCACCCAGTGAGGCATGGATGCCTAAAGCGAGTGGTCTTGAACTGAAGATTTCAGTATAAGGCTACGCCTGGTGTTGTGTTGTGCATGCATATCTTATTATTTGCGCCAGAAAGATCACCTGGGTACATGGTGAAGGATGTACGTACTAGGAGATTGAAAACCAAAAGGGACATGTATGTCTAAATGGAATGGGCTGTCCATGAGATCTTCTGTACAGGGCATATGGTGTGCACTGTATGGCCTTTCCCACTAAGGAGACATAAGTGTATCAAGAGAGTGGGCTCTGTTGAAGACTTCTGTAGAAGATGTAGGCTGTGTGTTGGAGGAGCTTGGCCACTCGCACCTCATTAATTGTATCCGGGAGAACGCTTACCCGCAGATAGCCTGGAGCAGATTGAAGGGTGTGCATAGTGCAGTCTACATCTAAGGGGGCTTGGGTGTCAGGAAGGTGTGGGCTCTGCTTGAAGACTTCTGTACAAAGCGTAGGAGGTTTGTTGTAGAGCCATGGCACTAGCATTGATTGTGCCCAAGAGATCGACTAGCCGCAAATAGCCTGGTACAGTGCGAAGGGTATACCTAGCAGGAGCATGAGCACCTAATGTGATGTAGATGTCTGAAAGGAGTGGGCTGTCCATGAGTTCTTCTATTAAGGGTGTAGGGTATGCACAGTAGGGTCTTTCCTAAGTAAGCATGAGTGTCTGTAGAGTGCGTAGGCTGGGTGTGGTAGGGGCTTGGCCACTCGCAGCTCATTGATTGCACCTGAGAGATTGCCTAAGCACAGATAGCTTGGTACAGTACTAAGGATGTGCGTAACAGGAGTTTGAGCACCTACTGGAGTGTGGATGTCTGAAAAGAGTGGACTCTCCGTGAAGTCTTCTGTACAGTTCAAAGGTGTTATCAATGATATCAAAGAACATGTCATGAGTGATGTAATATGTTAGATCAAAAGGAGTGCATAGTGGGGGGCGAGTTATAGTTACTTTATGGCACAATTTATAGTTACTTGAAACAACTGGTGAATTTCAGTGTTTTTTAAACTTTAAAATGTTACGTTTAAATTGACATTTTCATCTAGCTAGAACATAATTTTAACCTTTGCTGTTTTTCAGTGAATTTCTAAGGTTTTAGGACCAACCCACAACGGGTGGCCACCCTGCCATGCAAGTGCTTCAGACGTGCAAGGTATGGGTTGGGCACAGGGGATGGCCACAGGGTGGGCACTGTGACTAACCCCCATGGACAACAAACCCCCAACTGCGCAGAGCATAAGGTGTGACTTGAATTTGCTTCTAGGAGGCGGTCACCTAATCGAATATGGGCAATCTGTGGCCACTGCCCTTTGGCCATTCTGCTTGAGGAAGTCACACCTCTTACCACCAATAGTCCATTTTATCCCCTTCCGTGGGGTGTTTCACACCTCCCAGCAGGAGAGCTCTCTACAGCAATAACTGTTGCAGGGGAGCAGAAAAGACGACAAGAGCTTTGGGCATCAAAGTGGTGACTTTACAAACTCATCTTTATATTAAAAGCTAATTTAAATCAGACTTCAGCAATAAGTCGGGTTTAATGTAACAATTAATTTGATACCTTAAAGTACTATGCTTGGTGGTCCCAAATGGAAGTTAGCAGTTAGCACATGGGCAACTGAAATTCAATGTTCAACATTTGGGATACCGACCTAACTAGAGTGAAAATTATAATTTCGAGTTTCCACTGTCAGGATATGTAAAGCACAAAATTAACATGTCCTTCTTCCCAATATTTAGCACCATGTTTTGTAGGCTACCAAGGCATTCCATAGGGGTGACTTATAAATATTAAAAAGGAAGGTTTTGGCATTACATTCAGGTTTATTTTAGTAGTGTTGGCTTGGCAGTTTAAAAGCTGCTCTACTAGACTGTGATGCCAGACTTAGAGTCATGTTTTCAATTTGCACCTGCAGCGGCGGCACACAGCCACTAGTGCCATTAAATTTACTAGCCCTGGGTACCATATAGTAGGGACTGATAGGTAAATTAAATATGCCAATCAAGGATTAGCTAATTATTCCTATAGTTTAAGGTTCAGAGAACATGCACTGGGGCCTGGCCAGCAGGGCCAAGTGCACTTCAGAGTCAGTAAACCAGCAGCATCACTCCAAAAATGTGGGAGGTGATTATACAAAGAGAAGAACTTTCTTACAATTAGCATATAAAAAAGATGTAAGTTCTAAGGACTTTGTGGCAATTGGTGAAAATATATGAGGTGATAGCAAGGACTGCATGTGATTTTAAAGCTCCAGTGTTCTGAGGAATAAGTTATGCATGGTGAACTTTAGACCTATTTAAAGAAGGGGAACATGAACTGCTCTGGTAATCTTGAACTCAGGTGTGCAGAAGAAAGGGTTGATTTTACTGTTGGTTTAGACAGAAATGGTTATTTAAATGTTACTTTTGTTTCCAGGTAGTAGTTTAAAAAAATGGTCTCTGTAATTAAATATTCAAACTTTAATGTGCCAGGCCCTGCACTCATCGCCCAATGCGACCTACCCCACAATGCACGGCCTATGGCCACAGGCCCTGCACCCAGCCACCCATACATGACCAACCCACCAAAGCCAGTCTTTCCCCCTCCTTTATTTTCTTTTTTAAATAAATGGCTTTCTGTTTCTGCAGTAGTTTTGTACGATTCAGAACACCCCCTGGACTCCCACAAGACTCTATTGGGAGCAAGCAGAGGGGGCTGTGCTGGCTTCTGCAAGAGTCCCATGGTATCGAAGCACCAAAAATAAATAAATGTGGCCCAAGGGAGGGCCCCTCTGGGAACTCCCACTAAGTCCAGGGAGTCAGGTTACCCCTATCCTAGCCCCTAATACTTTTTCCCCCTTCATTTTCAGAACACATGGACAGAGTCCTAATGTCTTCTAATGGCGTCCACAACATTTCTCTTCGTGTTGTTGCCAGCCAATTAGAGCTGGAGCTCCGACTGGATTTGCAGTCAGAAGGCAGCCGATGGGGAAATAAACCCCTTTGCCAATAAGATCGCTCCATCATTTGAAGTTGCGTGCCTGTGGGACTCTGGCAAGAGTTGTGCGAACCTAACCATTCTGATATCTATACATTTTCACCCTTAATTTCTGAAAAACTACTGACTGGATCAATATCAAATCACAACGAACAATTGTTACTTACCTGTAAACAGGTGGTTCTCCAGTATTGGTGTCTTTCATAGATTCACATGCTTGAATATTCCCCGTCGTGGAAGTGGGAGTCCCACGGTACATAAGTTAGCAATAATGCTAATATATATATATATGTAATAACATAATACATAATAAAAATAGAGATAATACACACTGAAAAACCTCAACAATGGTTCCTCCATAGGAATGCATTATAGAGAGAAAAACTCATTTGTAACATATCAGTGTCATTATGTTAGTCCAAACTGTAGCCAATCAGGCTCCAGCACCCTCTAGAACCTTCTCCTCAGAAGCTCAAGCCCTCAGATTTTCGTAGCACAAGTAACAAGAGCGTATGAGGAGAAAAGAGCCTCTGAGGGGAGGAGGGAGGGTCACATGTGAATCTATGAAAGACACCAATACTGGAGAACCACCTGTTTACAGGTAAGTAACAATTGTTCTTCTCCAGTATTAGGGGTGTCTTTCATAGATTCACATGCTTGAATAGAATAGATAGCAGTAACCTCCTTAGAGCTGAGATTTCAAAATACATTCTCAAAAACTTGAAAACAATAACATATAGCTTAAAGCATATAGCAATCTCAGAAAGAATGGAGGAGGGAACAGAGGCTCACCTTATTTGAAAAGATGACGAAGCACTGCTTGCCCCACTGCGGTATCCGCTTCGTTGATGGCTTCCAAACAGTAATGTCTGGTAAAGGTATGCCTGCTGGACCATGTCGCTGCCCGACAAATCTGGTGTAGAGGCACCCCAGCAAACAAAGCGGTGGATGATGCCATCGCTCTCGTTGAATGCGCCTTCACTGAACGCTGTAAAGGCTTGCCAGCTTGCTGGTGACAAAAGGATATGGCCGCTGAGAGCCATCTTGCAACTGTCTGTTTTGTCACGGAATGTCCCTTCCGCATCCGTCCATATGCTACAAACAGTTGATCGGATTTAAGGAAATGGGTAGTCCTTGAAATGTAAAATTTTAGGCAACGTTTGATGTCTAAAGAATGTAGTCGTTGTTCTGCCAGAGATTTTGGATCCGGGAAAAAAGTCTTTAAGAAGACAGGTTCATTCAAATGGAAATCAGTAGGTACTTTCGGCAAAAAAGAAGGATTGGTACGAAGTGACACTCCATCGGGTTTAAATTGCAAATACGGAGGCTTGATCGTGAAAGCGTGAAGATCACTTACACAACGAGAAGATGTTAAGGCCAAAAGTAATGCAACCTTCCAGGTAAGATACTTGATGTCTGCTCTGTGAATTGGCTCAAAAGGAGGCTTCATAAGCTGTGACAATACCATGTTGAGGTGCCATGCCGGAGGAGGGCGCCTAACCGGAGGAAACTTCCTGAAGAGACCTTTAAAGAACTGTCGGATGATTCTGGATGAACATTTTAGCTTGTACGCTTTGATGGTTGATGGAGCTCTAGCAGACGCTAGAATGTCTCTGCATTCTTGGGGCATATCTAAGTTTGCAAATTCAACGTATTCAGGTTCCATGCCGATAATTGAAGCGTGGATGGGTCTGGATGGCAAATTTGACCATCGTCAGGAGGTCTGGACGTGGATGCAGTTGAATGGGTGTGCATTGGGATAACAGAAGCAGTTCTGAGAACCATGCCTGTCTGGGCCAACGAGGGGCGATCAGTATTAAGTGGTAGGGTTGCCTGCGCATCTTCCACAACGTCCTCGGCACCAACGGGATCGGTGGAAAAGCATAAGCAAACAGTCCCCTCCAATCCATGAGCAGGGCATTTCCGCTGGACTCTGGATGGGGATGCCAGCTTGCGAAAGATTGGCACTTTCGATTCACTGGGGTTGCAAAGAGGTCTATCATGGGACGACCCCAACGGCGGAACACCAGGTCTAGAGTCGGCTGATGTATCTCCCACTCGTGAGTGGATGACGTAGACCTGCTCAGGGAATCCGCAAGGATGTTGGATACCCCCGGCAGATGGACTGCCGTCAAAGAAATTTGGTGACAAAGAGCCCAATACCAAATCCTTTGAGCCAGACGAGACAGTGGCTGAGATCTTGTGCCACCCTGTTTGTTCATGTAGTGCATGCTGGTGGTGTTGTCTGTCTGAACCAGCACCGACTCCCCCTGCACTACGGGCAAGAATGATCTGAGCGCTAGGAAGATTGCCATCAACTCCAGCCGGTTGATATGCCAGGTTCGTTGTGTCGCCGTCCATTTGCCTTTGATGGAAAGGTCCAGGAGATGAGCGCCCCAACCCTCCATGGACGCATCTGTAGTCAACGTCAGATCCGGAGACTGGGCTAGAAACTAAGTTCCTTCGTCCAGATTGGATGGTTGTTCCCACCAGAGCAAACTGCTCTTCATGCGGGACGTTACCGTCACCAGGTCGTTGAACGACCCCGACACCTGACGCCATTGCAGGTGTAATTCCTCCTGTATAGGACGAGTGCGTAACCTGCAATTTGGGATCAGTGCGATACAAGACGATGCCATCCCCAGAAATGACTTCAACGTTCACACAGAAACTGACTGCTTTGACCTGATGAGCGAGACCAGACGAATTATCTTCTGATGGCGTTCGAGGGAGATAAAGGCTTTTGACAGCTTTGTGTCTAGAATTGCTCCCAGGAAGTTTCTTCTTTGCAGCGGTGTAAAGTGTGACTTCTCCAAATTGATGGTTAACCCTAGTGACTCGAACATCTGCTGGCATAGACGTGTGTCGTGAGCCAGCTGTTGAGGAGATTGGGATTTTAGAAGACAATCGTCCAGATAAGGAAAGATCTGAACTCCCTGAAGACGCAGATGAGCCATGACCGGAGCCAGAACCTTCGTGAAGACACGAGGTGCTGATCGTAGGCCAAAAGGTAGGACCCTGAACTGATAGTGAACGTGACCCACCTTGAACCTCAAGTACCGCCGATGTTGATGGAGTATTGGCACATGAAAATAGGCGTCTTGCAGGTCTCTTGTTGTTAGAAAATCTCTGCTGCAGAGAAGCCGCAAGCCTTCCGATAGCGTCAGCATGCGGAAAGATTGTTGTTTCAGGAACAAATTGAGAGCCCCCAAATCCATAATGGGCCGCCACTCCCCCGTCTTTTTGAGAATGAGAAAAAACCTCGAGTAGAAACCTTTCCCTCGCTGAGATACAGGAACCACTTCGACTGCACCCTTTTCTATCAGAAGACAAACCTGATGTTGTAGTTCCTCGAGATGGGGAGGTGGCGGGCCTGAGGGTGGAGAATTTGGAGGAATCTCTGAACTCCAAGGCATGACCCTTGTGTACAATGTCTAAAACCCATTGGTCCGATGTTATCATAGACCACTGGGAATAAAACTGCGAGATTCGCCCTCCAACTCTCTGCTGAACTTGAAAGTCATTGACGTTTGTTGTTGGAGCCCCTATAGTTAGATTTTCCTCTATAGGGCTTGGACTGCTGCTGACGAGTAGATTGCTGGTTGGAGTAACGCTGGTTTCCTTGATTGTACTGGCGGTACTGGGACTGCCCTCCTCGAGAAGTGCCTGACGAGGTGCCTCGTCCACGCGCACCACGAAAAAGCTGTTTTTTGAATTGCAAGGAACCAAGCGACTTTGCCGTATCGGTATCCTTCTTTATCGATTCTAGTGCCTCATCGATGTGAGAGCCGAAGAGAGACTCCCCTTCATACGGCATGTCGAGTATCTTTGACTGGATCTCTTGTCGAAACGAGGTGGATTTTAGCCAACCCTGGCGCCGGAGAGCCGCAGCACTGGCAAGGATACAAAAAGCAGTACCCGCAACGTCCACAGCACAGTCAATAAGCTCTTCTGATGCCCTCTTGCTATCTTGAAGGATCTGGTCTGCTTCCGCTCTGGATGTCTCCGGAATCAACGAGACCAGCGCAGAAATGTCTGACCACATTTGTTGGTCGAAACGACCTAAAATGGCCAAAGCATTAGCGGCACGGACTGAACTAGATGCCATGGATGAAAACTTTTTCCCAATCGCATCCAAACGTCGACCCTCTCTATCAGGAGGAGAAGTGACAGGAGTTGCAGGGTTACGCGCTCGTCGTTGCGCTGCCTGGGTCACCACGTAATCTGGCTTAGGATGCGAGAGCAAGCAAGCGGTCCAGCCAGTCGGGGCCTTATATTTCTTTTCCAGTCGAGGGAGTTGAGCAGGTAAGGAGTTAGGAGCCTGCATGATCTTCATTCCCTCCTTCCACACAAAGTCGATAATAGGTATGGTGTGGACCTGTTTATAGGGCTGGTTTTTAAAGTCATAGAGAAAGCAGTCTTCCTCTCGCTGCACTCTTGGTAATTTGAAGCGGTCTGCCGCCTTATCCATCAAATTATGGAAGCTAGCGATGTCAACCGGAGGTGAATCACCGGAATCGCCCTGTTGTGGAGAGGGCGTTTGTATTCGATACTCATCGAATTCTGCCATATCCGGGTCTTGGTCATCATCCGTATCCTGGGGAACTTCTCCTTCCTCTCTTTCCGGCTCTGTCTCATCTTCCACATCTCGTTGAAAATTAGTGGGGATAGCCTGACGGGGCCCTTCTGGAAGAGCAGTCTGCTTTGGAGGAAGCTGCTGAGGTTGAGTAGGCTCTGTGGTCTCAGAGGTAGTATGGCCCGGGGTACCCTGAGGCGTAGGAGGAAATCTCCTATTGTAATCATCCAGCATATGCTGGAGGTTGGAAAACAGAGATACTGGGAAAGTCGCCAATGGAACCTGCACATATTGTTCCTCCTGTTGGTCCTCAACCTCCTCGTCATCTTCAGAACTAGTGTCCTGACACTTAATAATCAAGTCTGATGGACTGTGGGCATCACCAAAAACATTGTCGTCCGCAATGGATTCGGTTTCATGGCCAGTAACCAACAATGGTGAGGGTGGCTGGAGAGTAGGAGGTGGCAACAGGAGTGCAGAGTCCTGGATATTGCCCATGGAAGACTCCGTAACGACGGTAGAAGTTGAAGTGTCCAAAGGCACTAAGGGCATAGTGGCGAAAGACATTGATCCCGATGTGGATGCTGCGTCTTCCTGCTGCTTTCCAGAAGGTAAAGGCAAAGCTGCCGTCGACGTAGCCGTCGACGTAGAGGTTTTCACTGGAGCAGCCGTCGACGATGATGATGTAGACACAGCTGTCGGAGACGGTAATTTTTTGGATCTATTCGTCGACGACGAGTGTTTTGCCACAGCCGCCGACGGAGCCTTCGCCGACGGGAGCCTCGTCGACGAATCCTTGGGTGTTATCTTCTTCGTCGACGGAGCCTTCGTCGATGGGATATAAGTCGTCGACGAGCTGGTCGACGGAGCTTTCAGTGTCGACGGGATCTTGGTCGTCGACGGGACATGCAACGTCGCAATGATTTCTTCGTCGACGGAAGCTTCTTCGCCGACGAGATAATCGGAATCGTCGACGAGACTGAGGAGATAGAGGCTTTCGTAGACGTGAAAGCCGTCGTCGAAACCCTCATCGACGACAACGAAGCAGACGTCGTCGTCACTGTAATCGTCGACGAAGCCACAGCAGCCAATTTCTTCATTACTTCATATTTCACTATACTAATTTTGAACACTATCGTTATGGATTTCGGAGTAGCCTGCTACTCGCCAGAAAAGTGTTTCAACACTCCATCAGGGGTAACAGGCGCTATATGAATGCAAACCGCTTCCCCTCCGGCGGATGGGAAACATTCCTCCGTAAAACCAGGCGAGCCTGCGGGGACGAAGTAGGCGACGTTGGAAGATGTTATGAAGGCTCTCGCGCAGGTCCAAACGACGGTGGGCTCCATCTCGACCGAAATCACCCTTATCCGAGCGGATCTCCACAAGATGGCCGAAAAGGTAGGCTCACTGGAACTGGTCACGAAATCGCTAGTAGAGGATGTTTCGGAACTGCAGACGGCCATGGAAGCGGTCATGGCGGAAAACAAGCTCCTGAAGGATAAGCTTGACGACCAGGAGGGCTGTTCCAGGCGGAACAATGTACGCATTCTTGGCGTTCCGGAGTCTGGGGGTACGAGAGCGATGGATTTGTATGTGGAGGACCTCATTAAAACACACCTTCAACCTAAAGGTCTGTCGGCCTTCTTTTCAGTCGAGCGGGCACACAGAGTTCCAGGGGGTCAACCTAAGCCAGGGGCCTCGCCTAGGCCGATCCTAGCAAGACTGTTTAACTACCGCGACCGGGATGTCATCCTTCAGGCGGCGTGAGTCTCACCGCCGGTGAAAATCCTCAACTCAACGGTGGCGTTCTTCCCGGATTATACGGCGGAGGTGGCCAGGTGGCGGAAGACCTTCCTGGACGTTAAAAAGGAACTTAGGAAGCGAGAACTCCCTTACTCCATGCTTTTTCCGGCCAGGCTCCGGGTGGTGGCGGAGAACAGGACCTGGTTTTTCGACGACCCTGGAACTGCACGAGACTGGCTGGACGGCTGGCGTCCTGCCTCCCACTCTCGCCGTCCTGGACGGACTAAGAATGGCTCACATCAACCTGACCGAGACGATGCTGGGGAAGCCGGTACGAACAGTGGCAGAAGCTCGCCAGTAAGAGACAATGATGACCTGAATCAGGAGGTGGACTCATGAACACTCGGCGTGTACGAGACATTGATGTTTGGGACTGCGGCTGGAACCGCCAAGGACACTGGGCCGAGGGCCTCCGTGGAGGGTATGAGGGGTCGCTAATTCCGGAGTACTCCTCACCCCCAACGAGCAAGTAACTGTGTGTTTTGTTTGGGATGGGTCTAAGCACTCTGCTAAATTGGGGTGGCGGGCAGTTTGGAGTCCGTGTAGCAGGGAAGCAGGGTGGGTGGGGGTATTGGGAACGGGGGGGTTTCATTGGTTTGCTTGTTTGAATTGTTTGGCTCTATTCATCATCTTAAAATTGCTAATAGTCACACATGACCGCATTCCTTACACCGGGTGTATCACCTCTGATCCTCTAGCACTACGAAGGCACAGACGTGCGAATAGTTGCACAGGGCAGGGAAATTCTTCAGTCACTATGGCTCTGTCCTACCCCATGGAACACCAACTTACACACGCGTTTACACAATGGCGGACCTCCCACGACCTAATAACGTAACACCTGACACTGGGGTGGGGTCTGTGCCACCGTTGCAGATAATGTCGTGGAATGTTCGGGGGTTGGGGGATAAAGTGAAGAGGGGACTGGTCTTGCAATGTATTAGGCGACTGAACTGTGACATCGCCCTCCTTCAGGAAACACACTTGGTGGGGGCGGCCACCAAAGCTCTGGATAGGAGAGGGTATCGCATGGTAGTACAGTCGGACTTCACTTCAGGGTCCCGGGGACGGGTGTTTGGGTGAAAAAAACATCGCGTTTTATACATCACTCCACAAAAACAGACAAACATGGCCGCTTCGCGGCAGTGTGTGGGCAATGGGAAGGTGTGCCCATTAATGTGGTGTCTGCGTACATCCCACCAGCGCTACATTCCTCGGCATTTCCGGACCTGGGCAAATTTCTTTTGGAACTTCCGGAAGGGGACCTGCTGGTGGGCGGAGACTTCAATGCACTGGCCAATACTGACATGGATAGATTCCCGGTTCGCTCCCTCCCCGCAGGCCCAACGAAATTCAGGGACTTCTTGGAGGCACAGGGTCTGGTTGATATTTGGAGACAGCTCCACCCTACTGATCGCCACTATTCCTACTATTCATCCACTCATGATTGCCTGTCTCGCATTGACTACTTTCTCACACTGGGGGGTGGCAGACTCACATTTGCTGACGTGCAGATTACGCCCCTGGGTTTATCAGACCATTCCCCCTTGACCGCTACACTGTCCTGCACAACCATGGCTCGCAAACGGCTTTATCCCATTTACCCCGGCTATCTTAAACTCCCTCCAGTTCGAAAATCCCTTAAAACCACCACCAAGCATTACTTCCAGGAGAATTCCGGCTCGGTGTCCTCCCCGACGATACTATGGGAGGCGTATAAGACAGTGTTGAGGGGCCAGGCGATCGCGACTATAACCGATCATAAACGTAAGCAAAAACAGGAACTGGTAGAGTTGGAACTGCAGTTAGAACAGGCTAACGTAGCCCATATGAACTTACCGTCGGACGACACTCGACATGCACTGTCTCTCTGCCAGCAAAGGCATGACGACTTTCTCCGTCGACGGGTGTTAGAACATATAGAGTCGACTGCGAGCAGGGTTTATGATGTGGGCGATAAGGCCAATAAACTACTGGCCTGGTTAGACAAGAAACGGGACGGTGGCAGGCACATTTTACAATTGCGGGACCGAGAGGGGACCTGTCACACACACCCTCCCAAAATTGTTGACCTCTTAGCAGACCACTTCCAGGGGGTGTATACTCCAGAGGTGGTGGTCACGGCAGAGGCGGCGGAGCTAGCTCTTCAGGGTGTGGAAGTAGAGACGCTGTCGCCGGAGGCGGTGACTGAGCTGGAAGCGGACCTCGCGGTGGAGGAGCTCCGTATGGCGATAGGTGCGCTGCGCACAGGTAGAGCGTAGGGCCCCAACGGGATACCGATCGAATGGTTTCAAACGATGTCGGATGCACTGGGCCCGCCACTGTTGGCCATGTTTGAGAACTGCCGTGAGACCGGAACGCTGCCTTTAGACCAGCGCTTGGCGACGATAGTAGCTATCCCAAAACCTGACAGACCTCCTGAGGACTGTACGTCTTATCGCCCGATCTTGCTCATTAACGCAGAGGCGAAGATCTTGGCGAAATTGATTGCTAATAGGCTGACTCCGCATCTTTCCCAGTTGATCCACCCAGACCAATCCGGCTTTATGCCGCATAGGAGTACGGCACTGAATCTCCGTAGGGTGCATGGCGCACTGGCTCGAGCACATTCACTGGAAGAACCGGCGGCCATTTTGTCGTTAGAATGGCTTTTGATATGGTAGAGTGGCACTACCTGTTTGCAGTTCTGACCCGGATGGGCTTCGGACCGAAATTTCTATCGTGGGTTCGACTTCTCTACACAGACCCAGTAGCCCACGTGGCGGCCAATGGCCACATCTCACGAGCGATTCCTCTGGCGCGTGGGACTCGTCAGGGCTGCCCCCTATCCCCGTTGCTGTTCGCGCTGGTCCTTGAACCACTCGCTATTGTTATTAGAAAGACACCACTACTGAATGGTATTAAATGGACGGAGGCCTGGGAAGACAGAGTATCATTGTATGCCGATGATATGTTGGTCTACTTATCTGCCCCCGAATCGAGTGTTCCGATATTACTGGCACTTTGCGACAAACATGGCTCAGCCTCCGGCTATACTATTGTGAGACGGCGTCCCCGCCGCCCCTCAACGGAGGCCGCCCTCCCCCGCACCTACCTCCGTCCCTTCCACCGGGATTACGAATGAGCAAGCCAGACACCATGAGACACACAGGAATCGGCGGGCCAGCCATAACCAACGCATCCCCGCCCCTCTCTCTTCCTCAGGGACCAACCAGAACAACGTGCACAGAGGAACCATATCCCTCCGACCCCGGAAGTCCCGCCCTCGGGGCGGAGTCAACACAGGATAAAACCAGGACGCGAGAGGAGCCCAGGGTCGGAGTATCGTGGCAGGAGGCTCAGACTGGCGCTGGAGAAGGAGAACTGACGGGTGACGACGAGGAGTGGACCGAAGAGTGGTGGAGCCCACAGGAGGTGGCTGAAGAGCGGCCGTAACTCACTTGGAGAGTTACGGCGGACCGGGTGAGTGTCTTAAGCCTTCCCTACCCCCCCACTCACTAGGAGTTCCTGTAAAGTCCTGTAAATAACCCTTCTCTTTAGCAATCACGGCCCCTGCACTGTAAATATCAATATACAGCACACGCACTGTTTGAGTGACGACCGTTTACTTCTTCCTCGCACCCCCCACCCCGACACCCTTTCTATCAACCCTCCCCTCCGTTCCTGCCTTCCCGTGTCCCCCTTTCCTCACGATATCTCTTCTTCCCCCTTCATCACTTCCCGGGTGACGGTGTTCGGTATAGAGCCTTAAAAGGCAAGGATAAGACTAACGGTCCATTTGTTTCTCCTCTCTTACCGCCCTCCGTGGACCTCCCCTACATCGGAGCTGTCGGTGAAGTTTCCGAAGACCCAGGACTTCACCCAAGACCCGGAGCGGAGAGCGGATACGGACCCCCCTTGTCTTTCATGTTCTGTGACATTCCATCTGCCTTCTTGTGAAATAAAACCACAATATAGCTCACTATATACGGCCTCCTCGCCTGCTTTTCCGGCCCGCAGTACGCCCACCCTCACAACTATTAACTGGACGAAGTCGGTCCTTTATGTCCTGAAGGGCCCTATGCCAGTCCTCCCTGAACACTGTCCTCTAGTGTTGACCGATGTCTCCTTTAAATACTTGGGCATCCATGTCACCAACGACACAGCCGTGTTCTACGACCGGAACCTGGCAACCCCCCTCCTTCGTTTGAAGGCAGACGCACGACATTGGTCATCCCTGCCACTCACGCTCTTGGGGCGTGCTGCCCTGTTTAAAATGATGGCACTTCCACGCCTCCTGTATGTTCTGGAAAATACCCCAGATGTAATTCCGCCCTCCTATTTCCATAAAGTCACCGCAGTTGTCACTACCCTGCTATGGGGTGAGCGCCCCCTGAGAATTGCTCACCTCAAACTCAACCGTGGTTGGTACGATGGGGGAATAGCGCTACCAAATGTACAACTTTACTACTGGGCATCTCAACTCAAGGTACTCAACCAATGGCTCCACGCACCACACGCTGACCCTGCATATCTGGCTGATAGGGCCCAACTAGGAACGCAAAGTCTGTTAGCCCCTTTATATAACCCAAGTCTCCTCAAAGGACTGATTGGCCCTACTAAACATACAGTTACCTTATGGTACAAGGCGCTTACTCGGCTGAAATGGAAGGGGGTCATCACGAAACTTACCCCGCTTTGGGATACCCAAAAACTGGGCTGCCTTAGGTCCAGTAAGGGATTCACCCAGTGGGATAATATAGGCATTTCAACGGTGGGGGATCTTTGGACGTCCTCAGGGGTGATTCCCTTTGCGCAACTACAACAGCAGTATGCCCTAGGCCCCACTGAAACATACAGATACATCCAAATCAGGTACGCTCTGCTGGCGGTGCTGGAACCAGGGACCACCGTCTCGGAGTCCTCACCCCTGGAAGACCGGCTTCTTACGGACTTTTTACAGACACGGGCCACCTCACTCACATATTGCAAACTGCTAAATAATCTCCCAGACCCCCTGCAGAAACTGCGAGAAAAGTGGGAGGATGAGTTAGGAGCTATGGATGAGACGGATTGGAATGCTGCTATGGCGTCTCCAAGGGAGGCAGGGGTATCGGCTAGGTTCCGGCTCATACAGTTAAAAGTACTGCACAGAGTATATTACACGAGGACCACCCTACATAGAATACATAGGGCTGACACCCCTCACTGTCTCAAGGGATGCGGGGAGGACGGCACGTTATTACACACGCGGTGGGATTGCCCTCTCATTGTCAGATATTGGCAACAGGTCATGCGCACAATATCCCAGGCCCTTGATACCTCCCTTACGCCGGAGCCGCGCCTCTGTTTCTTGAATATATGGGAGGGCACTGACCTTAACCTCAGACAACGGCAGTGGGTCACAATTGGTACAATGGTGGCTAAGCGCGATGTGGCGCAAAGATGGGGGTGGCGGAAGTACCTACTTTGGCGTTGTGGTGCAAGACCATGGACAAATTGATGCTAACTGAAAGAACTGTATATAAAATGAGAGCGAACCCAAAGAAATGGAACAAGGTATGGGAGGATTGGAATAGATATAGAGGGGACCTGTGTGAACCGCTGCAGGAGGATGATGACGAAGATTCGGACGATGAGGAGGAAATGATTGATTGACTTGAAGGATGCTCTGGGGTGGGATCGGAACTGTAACCTTGTTGATGGGGATTTCATTACGCATAGTGCTTGGGGGGGGAGGGGTATTTACCTGGGTGAATGGGATCGGCATACTTTATTGATAGCCTTTTTTCCTGTTGCGTTGTGACTATTCAATACAAATGAGCCATTAAGTTTGGTTTGGTTTCTCTTTTACAAAAATGAAAAAATGGACTTGAAAACGTAAGATTTCATGGCTCCGAACACTACATCCTGATGACCTACCGTATCATCTTCAACATTCGCTGCCAGACCGGAGGGTTGTCGGCTGAATAGCTGTGTAGAAGTACAAAATGTTGCCTTACCTTACGAATTGCTTACTGCCTAAATGTACTGCTGTTACTTGGATGATAACTGTCAATAAAAATCTTACACCCAAAAAAAAAAAAAAAAAAAAAGCGCTACATAAGTACAAACCCTCTTTCCTCTTCTATCCTTCTGATATCCTCCCGAATCCAAATAACTGACTAACATATCCACCACTTAAAATTTACTTGCATGTTTAATTATACTAATTCAACACTAATCCTCTATGGGTCCCGGAGTAGCGTGCTACTTGCCGAAAAAAAGCTTTGAGGCCTCGTCAGGGGTAGTAAGCGCTATACAAATGCAATTACAATACAATATTTAAAAAAAGCAACAGGGTGAAAACAGAGCCTTTACATAAGGAAAGACCCAGATATCCATTTACTGGCTGATTTCCACAAAGTGAAAATAGAAAATCTCGATAAATCAAGGTTTTCGCACATAAATTGTTTGATCTTGGGTAAATATTTTATTTCACTAAAACCTTTTTTCTTCATTATCGCGTATGAAAGCACTTTCAATTATTTGAGTTCAGAATAGCCTTTGTTCAAAAATATCATTAAAAAAAGTATTTCGCAGTGCTATAATGTGCCCCATTATTGTTAAAGCTTCCACATTTTGAAGGGACTTTATCCTGCTTCATAGGATTTTGGTTTTGTCATTTACATAGCAAATATTTTTAGAGCTTCCTCATGCATGGGATCTAAGATCCCATCCAGACCCTCTGCTTGGCTCTGTTCTCCCAGTTAATTTGCTGTCTCGCCCACCCCTTATTTATTTATATATCACACCAAACACTCCTCCGGAAGAAAGAGCAGAGGTCGCAATGGGGGAGCCAAGGAGACACCTTTATTCACATGAGCAGCGGCGAATGCATATCGGCCCAGTCCGCCTTCATCAGCGCCTAAGGTGTTTGGGAGGCATTACAAACCACTTTAAATATGTCCCGCCTCATGTTTGGTCATGGCTCGCTCCACCCCCAGTGTGTTCGCTCACCCAAAGCAGGCCACATAATACTTGTGAACTACAAGTCCCAGAGTTCCATTAATTTCCAGGTAGGTAATGCGGGGGTGTTTTTCATACCTTGTGGTTGTGCTAGTTATAGCAGGACAAATCGATGATAATTTAAACCTTTCCCCTGTGTAGATGCTTGAATTTATGCGCCTCCTCTGGTCTCCACATCGCATACATTTATATATTCACTGGAAAAACCAAAGGTTAAAGTAAAGTTATAGTTTGGTGAAATGTTCAGTAACACCATAATGTTTTAAACTGTAAAAACTACTGACATTCACAAGTTATAGTTTTAATTATCTGAAGAAACTAGAACCCATGTCCTAAGGTAACTATAACTCATGCCCCCGCCATGCACAGTTTTGTCATCAATAATTTTATTGCGGTGATGTTATCAATGATGTCATAGAATATGTCATGAGTGATGTAATATGTGGGGTAATTAGCAGTGCATGGCAAGGGCACAAATTATAGTTACCTTAGGGCACGAGTTATAGTTACTTGAGATAACTATAACTAGTGAATTTCAGTGACTTTTAGAGTTCAAAACGGTACATTGTTACTGAACATTTCACCTAACAATAATGTTACTTTAACCTTTGGTTTTTCAGTGAATTTCTAGTTTTTTGTTATGTAAAACAATATTTTTTACCATACATAAATCCAACCCCATTCACCCACGGCCTGCAACCAACCACCCCTAAAGGCAGCCAACCCTACATTGCGCATGGCCTTCAGTCGTGCACGGCAGGGGCTGGCCAGAGGGCCTGTGGCCAACCCCCGCATGTGGGCAAGCCCGCATGAAGCCAACAACGTGCCTCACATAGCCTTCAGGTGTGCGTTGGGGGGGGGGGGTGACCACAGGGCCTGGCCTGTGGCCAATCACCCCAAAGCCAGCCAATCCCACACTGCATACGGCCCTTGGTCATGTGGGTAGGGGGTTTGCCACAAGGTTTTTTTTTTTTGACGGGGAGTGTGCAGCATGGCCTCCAAACTCAAAGTGATTTCACTCCCATGAGACGGTGTGGGGATGACTTTTGCTTTCATCACCTGAAGTAAGGGGTCTAAGCTCAGTCCCCGAAGGGTGGTGGCTACTCACAAGGCCGTCTATTTTGGAAACCTTAGTCTAGGTCACAACCTGTCACTTGTGTATATAGGTTCTAATTTCACTTGGGACACCTTACACCTCTTTTCACATTATTTTTCTATAAAAATAATAATGCATTTTACTCGTTGGGCTTTTTGACTCTTTTTCTGAGTTTGTGCATCTTCTACCATAATTATTGCCATTGTGCTCAATGAATACCATTATAATAAGTACCATTGTTACTGTTTTTATTTTTTTTCAAGAGGTACAATTGTTTTTTGATATATAACATATACCATGGTTCCTTGCGAGTAGGGTGACCCTGGTTTTTCTTGAACAAAACACTGGAGGCTGAAGCATAGGTTTGTCTATAGTGTCCATATGGTTGTCATGGCACCATGCAGGACTAGAAAGTGGGAATACTGGTTGAATCCTCTCCTGATTGAAACAAATGGGTTTGTGTGGGTGTTGAATTGCGAGAAGAAGTGACCAGTGATGCTAGATAGGGTCTAATAAGATTATTTGGTTACGTGGCATTTCTCTTTTAAGTTTAGTTACCTTGTGTGATGTAACTGTTGCTCGCTAAAGAAGTGAAACACCTTTGGGTAGAGTGTGCGCTATATGAAAACTGGAGAAAAATGTAATAAGAGGTAATAACAGAGAATTAACATGAAAAAAGGAAGACAGATCCCATTTAGTGGCTGATTTGTACAAAGTGAAATCAGAAAAGCTGGATAAATCACAGCTTCTCCGCTTAAATTGTGTGATCTTATGCACATTTTATTTTACCATATTCCTTTTTGTTCATTATCGGCATATGAAAGCACTTTTAAATATGCTAGTTCAGAATACCAGTTGTACAAAAACCTATTGTTTGATTTTATAGACTATAATGTTTCACTATAATAATTAGTGCTCTGTTTTTTTTTTTTACATTTCCGTCTGTATTTATCCAAATTTATTTTTGGGCCATTTTATCTGTATTTATCCATATTTGATTTGTGTTTTTCAGATATATGAAGTTGCAAAACTGTACAATTCCATATTTATTTAACCAATAGACGTGCAGGCATAATTTGAGGTCTGTCGTATTTTAGCTACTTAAGCTACAAAATATTACATAACAGTACATCCACTGGTTAATATGAGCATTTTGTCACAAATGTAGATTGACATATGCCAATATTTAAAGAAATTTCACCCTGGTTTTTAATTTCCTATGCTGTCCATCTGCTCAGCTGTTGGGCTAAATTTCATGAAAGACAACATGGGAAGTCACTTAAAAGAAGCCCAATTTTCTGTATTTATCCATATTTAAATAATAAATGCAGACAGAAAACACGTTGTTTTCTGTCTGCATTTGTCTACAAAAATCGGTAAAAACGGATTTCTGGGAGCCCAAATAATAATCTGTGTCAGTACAAGGGTTCACATGTTAACGGGCTCCACTCTTAAAAATGCCCAAGCTTTCATATGTTAAAGAAATACAATTGTTTAAATTTTTAGGACACTTTAGCATATTTAGGTAATGTTTGTTGTACGAGTTACAAAGGAAATATTTTCATGGCTCATCAAAAAATGAACAAAAATGCACTGACTGCACCAAGTTTGTTTATGTTTAATCTGTCAATGGAACAAAAACATAAGTGGCGCAATTAATGCATTTTTGTTCGTTTTTACACCAGCCCTGAAAATATTTGCTTTGTAACTCATACAACAAATAAACCTCACTTAAATATGCTAAAATATCCTCAAAATTAAAACAATTGTATTTTTTAACATAAGGAAGCGTGGACATAATTAATATGTCACTTTGTAGCACTGCGCTAAAAAAGCTTTTAAAAAGTGATAGTTTTAAACCATGAATCAAATCCACTCAGGCATACTCTCCGACACTCACCACGTCAACAATTAAACACACATATATCCCTAGAAACACTTGCATGCACACAATCACAAATCCAAAAATTCCAATATTGAAAACGTACCTTATCTGATACCTCCGAGATGCAGTTCTTGCTTGGCTGGTCCTGAAAATCACGGATTTGCGCCTCCTGCTTCAAAGGCATGGAAGCTCACACCACAGCTTCTGTCTTCATATGCTCGAGCCTCTCTTTTCCATTATCAGAAGCCAGGATAGGGTTGGAGGTCGACCCTCCTTCTCTAACCTGGCTTCTGATAGGGCATATGAGCGTATGATTGGCAAGCCCCACTAGAGCTCCTTTAGCTGACATGCTGCACAGCCCGAAGTTTGTAAAACATGTCAGCTAAGAAGGAGACAGCTAACGCTCTCGCACATGCAGAACACTAAGGGGCACGATGGAGCCCCCTCTGGTGCTTACATGACCTTGCAGCATTTCACATGAAAACAAATGATCGGTAAGATGGTTTGTTTCATGTAAAAACTCGAACACTAGCACCACCCTGGCTCCCCCTATTGGCAAACCGCTGCTGTCTTCATGTAGGGGTATAACACACAGTAGAGTGTACCTCTTTTTTAGGTCGAGGACCGGCGGCTGGCTTGCCAGCCGGAAGTCGGAGAATTAATGTTTTTCAGTGGGTGCTTTAAACCCGCCTCTCTCCTCGTCTCTCCTCCATTGGCTGGCTTCCTAAACAGAGGCCAGCCATTGGAGGAGAGAGGCGTCCCTCGAAAGAAGCTACGTCTCTTTCGGATTCGGGGGCGTGTTCGTGCTGTTCTTTCCACTTTTTAGCCACGCCCCTTTTGGGGACGGCCAAACACGCCCCCGAATCCGAAATTTGCAGAGCTTTGCGGCCGTCGTTGTTGCCCGGCCGCCGCCGAGTCTCTCAGTGAGTGCTTGTTCTCCTTTCCCCCGTTACTGTCGGTGCATTAGGCAATTAAGGATATGTTGGATTGAAAAAGCACCGTAGCCGGTTTAAATTCATGGACATTTACAGATAAATGTCATCTGGCCATGTGGGCTTGGCGGCCTATTGAGTTCAGATGCTCCCCGACGATGATGTTTTATCCAGTATCATTAATTCGAATATCCTCTTTGTTTATGTACTTCGCCTTTGATCGTGGTGGTCCAGATATTTTGCCGTTGTCTCCCGTGTATCTAATATTGTAATAGAACTTGAGCTGTTAAATGCACAAGTTTTTCCTTCAGTCATTTGTTCTGAGAAAAGCTTTGTTTGCCTGTTTTGTTCCTACAAGAAAAAACATTTTTTAGTTATGATGTCTGTTTTTTTTTTTTGCTTACTCGAGCTGCCCCCATTGGTCTACGGTGTGCTCACTGGAGCCCGATAAGCCTGAAAATCAGCGTCCATGGAACACCAGGTTTCTTAGCCAATGAAAGGGCGACAAGCGCGCATACGCCCACTGATACCATGTGGGTTGGCCAGCAGCCCGCCAATGGGAGCCCAGGGAGCATGGCTACCGGCACCTGCGCTGTGATTGTAAATACAGTCCACACGAGCTTGCCCGCGTCTGCAGTTCGCAGTGTGTACAAGCACGGAAAATGTGAATTAAAGCGAGAAGACTTCACAGGTACCCCACTGCTGTCCGGGCCTACACACACCTCTTCCGCACGAAACTTATGCCCTTCTCTTAATACTTTGTAGGCGTACAGGGCACCATAAAGCTAATTCATTCGAAAAAAATTTATAAGGAAGACACAATCTGCGTATTTTTAGAGGCAATTTCATTTTACAACCATTGGTAAATTGTATGCACCATTCTTTGTGTTTTCCGAGGTATCTACAATTTCCATAGGAGGCTCTCGCAAGTTTCGTATAATTGCAAAGTTTATTGAATGGTAACAAAGTCCCTTATTAGTAAGTGCACTCTTGTTGGTGCTGAACGGAGCCTGTTGAGGTGGACTCGGAAGAGTGAAAGCTTGTTTTGTGACTACTTTTTAAAGAGCAACGTTAGTCGACGTTCAGTGTCGTCTTACTGAGTGCGGCGCTCTTTACTTGAATCCAAGTCGCTACATTTTAATGACTGGACCCACTTTTTTGCATGTATTCTGCAACGGAGAGCTTACTTGGCTTTCCCTTGGGGACATTCACACCTGCTTGTGTGTGTGCTAAAAGTTCACGTGACGCACACAGTGCTTCTTAAGGTGGGTGCCCTTGACTCTTGTGCATGGTCGTATTACTTGAACATGCGCAGTTTATTTACGACTGCAGTTCAGTCGCACATCACCTCTGCTGTGATTAAAGGTTTTATTCAAAATCCTCGAGGTGAGGAATCAATTAAGTGTAATTGAGACACCTGTCAAAATGTCACATATGTGATGAATACCCACTATAGCTTGCTTTGAATGAACACACACTGACATTATTGACGGAAGAAGAAACATTTTGAAACTGTCATACATCGAAGGCTTCCACGTGGACCTTGAATTAAAGACCTGGACGATCGAATGCTTTAAATGCACTGGTGTTTTATGGGCTTGTCTAATTCCTACCGCCTCTCTTTTGGTCTGCAGTATTTTGGGGCCTGTAGTATCTTGCCATGGATGTGTAGAGATGTGAGCTTAGTAGTAGACAATGTGTTGCCTTTTTTGCTAGTGTATTATTGTAAATTCCGCATCATTACTAGAACATGATTTGGAATGTTAACGGTGATAGATGGTCTAGGCTGGAGTTTCAGCTCTCCCCCAGATGTTACATTTTGCAGTTAATAAATATTTCTTCAGCACGTGGCTACATTAATCCTCATCATTTCAGGGACAAGGAGAATGGATGTTAGGAAGCACTGTGCGTTTTGTTTGCTAGTGGGCAATAATTTGCAGTATCATACTATCTGTGTGAGTGTGTTGACATGCTGACGCCTCACAAGTTCCTTGCTATGTTCTACACAAATGGTGTATGCTGAAGGTAGTGCACGATGTCTGACACGGATTTTCTGGGGCGAGGGATCACCACCAGTTTGTGCTGAGTGAATGGTGAATGTGAACGATAGTATCCAGACGGATCCAGTTTATATATGCACAATGAATTGAAGGACTGGTCTGCGGTAAACCACTCCAAGAGTTGGTGGGCCTGGAGATGAGATTGGTGTCTGTTGATGTACACTTGAAAGCTGAAGAATGGTGAAAGCATTAAAGATGTCTGTTATACTTCACAAAGTTGCGTTGGTCAGATCATCTGTTGCTTTCTTTTTGACCAGACATTCTATTGTCAAAAATCCAAATCTTCATGTTGCTAAACGCAGCAGTGTAGGTTTAGACGATAGATATGAGGAACCTTCAGGGTGCCAGCAGCACTTGGGTAGTATTACAATGTGTTCTAAGAAATGCACCAGATGTCCTATTCTGTACTTTTGACTTTTCCTGGTCCAACAGGTTATTCTGGAGATGAGATTGTTATTTGAAAACCTACAGCTCAGCAGATTGTCTTGCTGGAATGCATAGTGTTTAACTTGTGCTGAAAGGTTTACACCTTCCTGGGCGATCCTCATTTGTACTTTGAACAGAGTTATTTGAGATGTATCCTAAAACTGTAGAAAATGGCATTTAGAGGACAAATCACATTGTTAACACTGAAGCATTGTCTGGGGAGGAGGATGCTCAAACATTTTTGTTGTTTGCAATTGAAGGCTGAGGAAGAGGAGAATTAAATGGAAGCTGTTATTTGCAAACTGTTTCACTGTGGAAGTAGTGATAGAAATCTTAAGCCAGTCCCCAAAGCATAGATACGATAGAAGTGTTGCAATGGCATCCTGATAAAGATCCAGAGTGCCAATCCCCAAGGCATAGCAATGATTAGTGATGCAACTGCCTTCTGGTTGCTGAGCTCCAATGGACGAATCCCCAGTGCACAGTCACGATGATTGTTACAATGGCATTAGTGAGCTCATTGTGGCACTTCCAAGTCATAGCAGTGATGCGTGTTACAATGCCATTTCTGATTGCTGATCTACAATCACCTCCCCCATGACATCATAGGGGTACCTTCGGTCAAAATATGCAGTAAAACGCCATCACTAATGGAAGGAGTAGTGCTGCACTAGATGACCTCATGAGTGGCACCAGCTTACTTTCCTCTTTTTTCCCTCTGCTGCCAGGGCTGAATCCCCAACAGAAGATAGGCCCTCCTTTCCTAAGTCCACATCGCAGCGATTGTGAGATGCTGCCACTAAAACACAGGGCAAGGAGGGAGCTTCAGCGCACAAAGTTAGAGGCGGGGCGGACATCAAAGCAGATCAGCACTGTGGTTGAGTAATCATGCACATGCAAAATCAAATGAGGTACAACCTCGCACCAGCACTGCTCATCTAGCTCCAAGAGGGAAGATGTATGACCACTTTGCTGGTCCATAGTTACTCAGTATAGAATCTGGACTGTGCTATTTTAAACAAGTAGGAGCCCGGTTTGACTGCGAGAGAATGCTTTTATTAAAATGAGAGTCTCGTTTTAGAGGGGAATGTATAGCCCAGTGGGGCAGCTTTCTGCCAATGGTTATAACAGAGGACTATGCAATTGGAAAACCATAGAAATGGGGTCAGTGCTTAATTAAATTCTAGCAAAGTATACAAACCTAAGGTTAATTACACGCAGCCGACTTGAGTTCAACACATATAGTCAGCCACTCTGTTTAAAAGATTTCTTCCTAACTGAAGACAAACACCAGTGTGTCACCAAAGGATTTAGCAGGTCAAGGATGGACTGCATATACAACATTACAAATATGGTTCAAACTGGTAGCCTCAAAGCTAGGAACAAGCAAGACACCTATGCTCTGCATCATTAATGCATCTGACTAAACATACCAAATCATTACACCACAATCAACCTCCCATACCTGCACTTCCTGCTCATGTATGTCTCACTTTCCCCTCTGACTGTGTTAATATAGGTGGATTTAAAGACAAACGATCTATTCAACTTTGATTGAAGAACCACTTTGTAACAGTAGAGACTGCCTCACTTTCTATTCCCGCCTTTCCTTACCCCTCTGTCGCCCCCTTCCTCTAAGCCTATAGGAGCCCTTGCACCACTAACTCAGCGTCTTTGGACCTTTGGAGACGACCTAGGTCCATGCACTAAGCAGATGGACAGCTTCACCTTCGATCACTGGGGGAATTCAACAAGGCTTGAGTGACCACTGTTCAACTAAAGTATTGACCACAGGACTTGTGGGGGGCAAAGTCAGTGACCTAATTCTAAGAGGGAGGCAAATCAAAACGTATGGTTTTGCTTGAGGAAAGGAACAAACAGTAGTGTTACAGATATTAATCAGTTTGTTTCCTTAACTTTACGTATGTGACCGGAGAGTAGCAAGGACACCATGACCCACGATGCAAGGAAAGATATTGGGCCCCCATACCCCGGGTTTGTAATACAAAACAGCCACTACATTAGTGGATTGGGCCACCCCCACAGTCCTAGGTCCTATTGCCACTGCACCTTTTGCACTGTTGATATCTGCAGCCGTAGGCACAGGGCCCTGTACATGAAGTGCCCTTTTTAGGTCGAGGACTCGTCGCACTGCTGTAAGCAGTGGGCGGAGCTCCGAAGATTTTATGTTTCTTGGTGTAGGGGGCTTGAACCCACCCCTCTTCTCCATTGGCTGGCTTCCTAAACGGAGGCCAGCCATTGGAGGAGAGGGGCATCACTCGGTTCAAGCCCCGTCTTTTTCGGATTCGGGACGTGTTTTTTAGGTTCTTTTTACCTGTGACATCATCCGTCACTCAAACCTAAAAACACACCCCCGAATGCGGAAAATGACCATGTTTTTTCCGAGGCATTTCTGCTTTGCCTCGGAGAAACATGGTGGTGGTTTCCGGATCTGCTCGGCTCCTCTGGCGTCCCCCCCCCTTCCCTCTGCCCGCAGCCCTCCCCCGTCCCGCTCTTGCCCCCCTTCCCTCTGCCCATGTATTCTACGCGGGCTCTCGCCCCCCCTTCCCTCCACCCGCAGCTCTCCTTTGTCCCGCTCTCGCCACCCCCTTCCCTCTGCCCATGTATTCTACGCGGGCTCTCGCCCCCCCTTCCCTCTGCCCGCAGCTCTCCTTTGTCCAGCTCTCGTCCCCCCTTCCCTCTGCCCATGTATACTACGCGGGCTCCCGCCCCCCCTTCCCTCCGCCCACAGCTCTCCTTCGTCCCGCTCTCACCCCCTCAGTCACTGAATAAATAGTCAGTGACTGCAGTTGAGCTTGCTCTACGTTTTCCAGCCACCTTCATGCTCGTGGTTGTTGAGAGTTTGTGTTTGCAGTTCATACTTGATGTGGTTGCACCCCCTCACAGTTTTAACATTACTCCAGCTGCAATAACCAGTAGCTGACTTTTTTTTTCTTTTGCCTTTCACGCGGACTGTTCAATTTTCACATGTGACTGCAATTATTTGATAAACTGGTGCTTGTTACTTGCAGGGAGATAACTCTCGAGGGTGGGCAGGGACGAAAAGGATTTGTTTTGAAACTTTTAGCGTTCTGCCCCTGAGGCATCAGTGGGCGCATTGTTGTGGCTCTCTGTGTGTGTGGGTAGGGCTCTGTGTGTGTGGGTAGGGCTCTGTGTGTGTGGGTAGGGCTCTGTGTGTGTGGGTAGGGATCTGTGTGTGTGGGTAGGGATCTGTGTGTGTGGGTAGGGATCTGTGTGTGTGGGTAGGGATCTGTGTGTGTGGGTAGGGCTCTGTGTGTGGGTAGGGCTCTGTGTGTGTGTGTGGGTGGCTCTGTGTGTGTGTGTGGCTCTGTGTGTGTGTGGGTAACTCTGTGTGTGGGTGGCTTTCTGTGTGTGTGGCTCTGTGCCCACGAATAATCTCTACTACTCTCTAATGCTCACCTATTGCCATTGTAAATGACAATACCATTTATTTATGTTTAAAAAAAATAAAAATAAAAATGTCATGAGCAATGCCAATAGCTCTACCTTTAATAATGCCGAGACCATTGCATTGTAAATGCTTGTTCTTTCTTTTTGCATGATTCAGTGTTCTACTATTTGGATTCAAGTAGAGGGTCGATTGTTTGCAAGAGACATTTTTGAGACTACCTGTTTTTCCATATCTGTCTTTTTTGAGCTTCGACTTACCCATGAGAAACATCTACTTAAAATTTCAGTTTCAAAATAATATTTTTCTTAAAGATTACTCATTTGCTGAAGTTAGTAAAAGTAAAACTGATTTTGTCAGTAGGTCAAAGGGAGATAAACGTAAAAGGTTTATTTCTAACACTGTTGCCTGGTTTTCAGCCCTGATGGCGCACCTTACTTCGCCAGCGGGGTTTGCGGAGTTTTGCCGAATTCCGTGCTCCGTTGGGAACGCAGAGTTCATGCAAAAACTCTGGCTTGGCAGCGTAGAGGAGATAGCCCCTGCGCCTACGCCCAACAGAACAGGAAATATTCACTTACCTGCTCTGGTGTCTCCGGGTTGCCCTCCTTCTCGCCGTGATCTCTCCTCCTCGCTGTCCTCATGTCCTTGCCGGTTGCAAACCTCTACTTTGTACACCTTTGAAGGACTGCATGCAAGACTTTCCCCTAGTTGTATGACTTGTGTACATGAAACACTTACAACATAGGAGTTTGCGGCCAATGAGGGCGAGAGAATGGAGAGGAGGAGACCACAGCGAGGAGTAGGGCAGCCCACGACACCCGAGCAGGTAAGTGATTATTTTCCATTTTTTCATTAGGGTAAAGCGGAGCAGAGTTCCACTGAGTTTTTTTATCAATTTTATCGATTTTTATAAAAATAGAAAGTTAAAATATCTAAGTAGATAATATAGGTATTCAAATATATTGAATTTTTAATAATATCGAATTTTTTAACGTTTTTTCTATGTTTGTATATGTGTGAAAAGTGTATATTTTTATTATAATTTATTTTAAGTAATGAATTTCATGTTATTTAATTTTTGCGTAGTTTAATTCTGTAGCAGGTTGTGGGTTTATAGGGGAATAGGGTGGGAAGTAATTTAATTGCAATTAACGAAATATTTTAATGTATATATTGGTATTTATTTTGAATTAAGTTAATTCATTTTTAATTTTTAATTATTTTGTAATTGGTAATTAATTTTGATTAATTGATAATTATGTTAATTGTATTAATTTATTTTCCGTAGCGGATTGTGGGTTTATAGGGGAATAGGGTGGGAAGTAATTTAATTTGTAATTAATTAAATATTTTTATTTATTTATTAGTATTTATTTTGAATTGTTAATTAATTTTTAATTTGTAATTAATTAAATTTTAATTGGTAATTAATTTGTATTAATAGGTAATGAATTTTATTTATTTTTTATTAACATATTAAATATTTCCTTTCTCTACCCTTGCACTCTCTGGAGTGGGAATACTAATTTTAACCCCTACGCTATCCAACGCTTTCCCTACTGTTGCACTCTCTGGAGTGGGAATAGCCATTTTAACCCCTACGCTATCCAACGCTTTCCCTACTGTTGCACTCTCTGGAGTGGAAATATTAATTTTGACCCCTACGCTATCCAACGCTTTCCCTACTGTTGCACTCTCTGGAGTGGGAATAGTCATTTTAATCCCTACGCTATCCAACGCTTTCCCTACTGTTGCACTCTCTGGAGTGGGAATACTAATTTTTACCCCACGGGTATCCAACGCTTTCCCTACTATTGCACTCACTGGACTGGGAATAGTAATTTTTACCTCTACGCTATCCAATGCTTTCCCTACTGTTGCACTCACTGGAGTGGGAATAGTAAATGTTACCCTCCCTCTATCCAACGTTTTCCCTACTGTTGCACACTCTGGAGTGGGAATAGTAATTTTTACCCCTACGCTATCCAACGCTTTCCCTACTGTTGCACTCTCTGGAGTGGGAATAGTAATTTTAACCCCTACGCTATCCAACGCTTTCCCTACTGTTGCACTCACTAGAGTGGGAATAGTAATTTTTACCCCTACGCTATTCAACGCTTTCCCTACTGTTGCACTCACTGTAGTGGTAATAGTAAATTTTACCCTCCTGCTATCCTACGGTAGGAATATTGTATATTTTTTATTAATACTATGTTAATATATATATATATGTTTTAAAAAAATTGTATGTTTTTTTATAACAACTTAATTATTTAATAATTTTAAGGTTAAGTATTTTGAAGTATATTTTAGCAAATTATTTTTATTATTTAATTAATTTTAAATTATTTTTAAGACATTAAAAAAATCGATATTTGACTAGCTATATTTTTTTAAACAATAATTTTGATTCGATATTTTAGTACTTACCTGTTTGTAGATAGGAATTTGATATTTTTGTAGTCGATATTTTATAATCGATATTTTTGTAATTCAATATTAGTGTAATCGATATTATGTCAGTGATCCGTCAGGACGGTGTGTGTGGAATCCGTGTCGTACAATTCTGATGCTTATGTATGCACAATTTTACTTGGGAAAGTATAAGCCGTATGACACAAGAAGAGAATAAAAACACTGGCACCCATACGGAATACAGCAATTTGCATTAGTAACACAGTGGGTTAGATTTTCTATCACACTTAAGACGATCAATGTTTCTATAAAATTTCATATGTCATAAATTAATTTTCTTCAATCATTTATTTCAGGTGAATATAAAATGGGCATGAATCATTTTTGGATAATGACTTGAAAAAATATACTTACATACCAACCCGAAAATGACCAGAGTGATGAAGATATTAATCAACAGAGTGGTGACGTATCTGAAGATCAAAATCATGATCACAGATAATGCTGAAAAAATAAGAAACAGAATCACATTAAGTAAGGCTGCTAAGTCACAGAATTAAAACATTTATTTACTTTATTATTTGGCGTGCAACCACATATTCTGCATCAGTGGCATGCTCCATTAAGTGCTTTTGTGCTTTAACACACTCTCAAGTTCTCTATTAACACTTATGTGGAGTTTGTAACATCCCTACTGTGCCCTTCTACTTAGAAATCAAGAGTGGATTCCCCATATTACTTTTATAAAAGTCAACTTTTGACATAACCCTAGAAAGATTGTGAAAGATCCCTCATCAAAAGGACACTCAATGCTCCACCACCTTGTGCCCTCTTTCATATTTAGCCCACAGAGCTTTCTTGGGACCCCATTATAACAGAAACCCTTCTACCTTCTAGACTTGTTTTAGCCAACAAAATAACAAAATGCACTGGTACTGCCTCTCTAGGGGCTACTTCTAAGATAGTTCAGGACAGAAGAGGCATGAGGCACCTCTCATATCAATACTCCGGTGAACCCAACTCAGTGCTGCAGTACTCCAGTCACTGATTGCAGGGTGCAACATCAACCACTCCCTAGTACAGCAAAGCAATAGCAAACTTAGTCAGAGCCATTTTTAAGGCATGGACAATTGCGCAATGCTCCACCTTCCAATGGGCTCCTTTATAGAGCGATTGGGGCAGTCACATGTTCCGGTGCAATTGAAGTATGCGCAAGAGCATGTTCTTTTGAGGTCAAAGCCTACCAGACAGCTCAGCTGTGAGGGTTGATAACGACATCTTGGGGACATTTGGAGAGCTTCCCTGGGAATGCATTATACCCATTTTACAATTGGCGTTTGGTGGTTTCTTAGTCACATTTGCTTACTTTCTATTTGTTGGCTTTCTATTTGTTTTAGGTTGTCAAGATGGAGTTGGTCCCTTCCGTGGCCCATACCCTATTTACTGTATTCTTCCAAAAGTACATGCTTTCTGTAAAGAGGCCTTTAAATATTGTTCTCATATTGTGACATTTGCTGTGCATTCAGAGACAAATGTCAGGCTCTGTCTTCTGAAGGTGCTTTGTGTTTACTTTTTTTTCTCTGAGGTCAAAGTGGGAGGATTTATGTGACACTCGTGCTGGCTAACTGGTGTTTTCCGGAGGAAGGCTGTACAATATTTTTTTCCTAGCACACAACAAAATTTAAATGTCTGTAAATAAACTGTGCAGATATTTCAGAATATATCAGAATTAGGAAAGCACAAGTGAAGCAAATGTTTTGGAAATTCTGAAGTGTATTGGAAATTAATATTTTAATACGATCAAAACAAATCAGAAAACTAAGTGATGACATTTCCACACATTATTGTTTGTGTGCTGCAAATACTGTATGTCTGTGCAAATGTAATGGTCATTTCAATTGAAGATGTCTGTAAGGCAATGTGCTACCACATCATGCATGCTCCACTTTACCCACTCCACTCTTACACCACTCCACAGTGCATCACTCAACTCTACTCTGCACCACTTCACTCTACACCTCTCTATTTTACTGTACACCACTCTACTCTATGCCAATGCACTCTACGGCACATTACTCTGCACTCTCCTCCACTCTACTCTGTGCCACTTTAATCTGTGCCACTGCATACCACTGAACTCTACTTTGTACTGCTCTGCTCTATGCCACTCTACTGTACGCTATGCCACTACACTCTATGCCAATCCACTCTACAACACTCTAATGTACTGTGCATCAGTGCACTTTGCACCACTTCACTCTACGCTTTCTACTCTACACCACTCTACTCTATGCCAATGCACTCTACCCCACTTTACTATGCACGACTGCACTGTACACCACTCTAGCCTACTTTGCATTACTCCATATTATGCCACTCCACTCTGCAACACTGCACTCTATGCCAATCCCCTCTACGCCACTCCAATCTACTCTGCACCACTGCACTCTTAGCCACTCTACGCCACTCCTCTTTACCGTGCACCACTCCACTCTACGCCACTTCACTCCACTCTGAAATGATCTACTCTACACAACAGCATTCTGCATCACTGCACTCTGTACCACTCCACTCTGCAGCCCTCTACTCTACAACACACCACTCTATTCTAACCACTGCACACTAAGGCAATGCACTCTACACCCCTTTACTTAAAAGTAATGCAATCTACGCCAATCTACTCTGCACCGCTGCTCTCTAGGTCACTCTATTCTACTCTTCACCACTGCACTCTACCCTGCTCTACTCTAAACCACTGCACTCTCTGCCAATTTAGTCTACGACATTCTACTAGACACCACTGCACTCTATGACAGTCTACTCTGCAACACTGCACGCTCTGCCATTGCACTCTACGCCACTCTACTCTACTGCACTTTATGCCACTACACTCGACACCACCCTATTTTACTTTGCACTACTCTACTCTATGTCACTCTACTCTGCACCACTGTACTGCACTCTATGCCAATGCACTGTACGTCACTGCACTCTACACCACTGTACTGCACTCTACTTTGCAACACTGCATTCTGCCACTGCACTCTACGCCACTCTATTCACCTCTCCACAAATGTACTGCACTCTATGCCAAAGCACTGTACATCACGCCATGCTACGCCACTGTACTGAACTCTAAGCCAATGCACTGCATGTTGCAACAGTCTACCCAACTCTGCATCACTCAACTCTATGCCACTGAACTCTACACCAATCCACTCTAATCTATTCTGCACTACTGCAATCTATGACACTGCACACTATGACACTCTACTGTATGCCACTGCACTCTACGCAACTCTATTCCACTCTGCACCATTCCCCTCTACACCACTCCATTCTATGTCAATTCAAAGTACACTGCATCACTCCACGCCACTGAACTCTATACCACTCTTTTCTACACTGCAGCGCTCTATGCAAATCTAATCTGCACCACTGTACTATACTCTGCACCACTCTGCCACTGCACTCTACATCACTCTACTCTAGACAATTGCAATCCATGTCACTGAACTGTGCACCACTATATTCTACTCTGCACCACTGTACTCTATGCTACTGCACATTACTGCACTCTCCTCTACCACACTCTACTTTACAATACTGCACTCTCCACCACTGAACTCTACTACACCACTCTACACTGTGCTACTGAACTCTACGCCAATCTACTCTGCAACACTGCACTGTATGCCAATATACTCTGCAACACTCAACACCACTCTATTCTACTCTGCACCACTCTATTATACTCTACTGCACGCTATGCTACTACACTCTATGCCACTCTGCATCAATCCACTCTACGCCAATCCACTCTAAGCCACCCTAATCTACTCTGTACCACTGCACTTTATGACACTACTCTATGCTACTGCACTTTACACCACTCTATTCTTCTCTGCGCCATTCAACTCTATGCCACTGTAATCTACACTGTACCACTCCAATTCACAGCATTCTACCCCACTTCATTCTACACTACTGCACTCTGCGCCAATGTACTCTGCACGACTGTACTCTACCCCACTATACTCTACTCTCTACTTTATGCCAATACACTCTACGCTACATCATTGCACTCTAGAGCAGTGAACTCTACATCACTATTCTACTCAGCACCACTGTACTCTAGGCCACTTTACTGTGCACCACTATATAACAATGCATTGATACTCTACTCCCCAAGACGCTATAGCAATGCACTCTATGCCACTGCCTTCTACTTGGCACCAATCTACTCTGTGCAAATGCACTCTACTCTGTGTCACTCCATTCTACACCAGAGCATTCCATGCAACTGCACTCTACTCAGCATCATTCCACTCTGAAACAATCTACTCTATGCCACTGCACTCTGCACCACTCTATGTTGATGCTCTCTTTGTCACTCTACTCCGCATCACAACACTGTACGCCACTGGACTCTATTCTGCAACACTGCACTCTCTGCCACTCTACTCTGCACCGTTTCACTCTATGCCATTGTACTCTATGGCACTCTATACCAATGCACTGTATGCCACTCTACACTGCACTGTTCCACTCTAAGCCAGTCTAATGCACTCTATGCCAATGAACCATACTCCACTCTACACTGCATCAATCCACTCTATGCCAATTCACTCTAAGCTACTCTAATCTACTCTGCCCCACTCCACCCTATGACACTGCTCTCTACGACAATACCCTCTATGCCACTGCACTCTACGCTACTCTATTCTTTGCCATCCCACTCTACACTGCGCCACTCAACTCTACTCCACTGCACTCTACACCACTCTATTCTACACCCCTGCCTGCCACACCAATTTACTCAAAACCAATACACTCTACACCAATTCACTCTATGGCATTCTACTCTTCACCACTGCACTCTATCCCACTATACTCTATTCTTCAACCCTAAACTCTATTCCATTGCACTCTACGCCACTCCACTCTGCACCATTGCACTCTACGTCACTGAACTCGACCTTAATCTATTTTACTCTGCACCACTGTATTCTAAGCAAAAGCTCTCTACGTCACTTTAGTCTACACCGCTCTTTGCCTCTGCACTCTACAGCAATGCACTATACACCACTACATTCTAGGACACTACTGTGCAACACCACACTCTCCACCACTATGCCACTTTACTCTACTCTACCCTGCACTGCTCTACTCTATGCCACTGTACTGCACTCTATGTCAATGCTCTCTACAGCACTCTAATGTACTGTGTATCACTGCACTTCATGCCACTTTACTCTACATCTTCTCTACTCTACACCACTCTACTCAATGCCAATGCACTCTATGCCACTCTACACTACACCATTGCACTCTAAGTCACTGAGCTCTACACCACTCTATTCTTCTCTGCACCACTGTACTCTACGTCACTGCTCTCTACACCACTTTACTTTGCACCACTCTAAGCCACTGCACTCGTCACCAATGCACGTACGACACTCTACTCTACTCTACTCCTCTTTACTGCACTCTTTGCCATTGCACCATACTAAGCACCACTCCACGCCAATACACTCTACTCGGTATCAAGCCACTCTACACCACTACTCTATGCCACTGCACTTTACCTTGCACCACACCACTCTACCCTGAAAAAATCTACTGCACTCTATGCCACTCTACACCCCTCAACACCAATGCTCTCTATGCCACTCTACTCTGCATCACTCCACTGCACTCTATTCTGAAACACTGCACTCTCTGCAACTGAACTCTAGGCCACTCTACTCTGCACCACTGCACTATATGCCACCGCACTCTACACCAATGCAATTCACTGTACGCCACTACACTCAACGCCACTCTATGCTGTATCACTTCACTCAATGCCAATCCTCTCTAATCCACTTTAATCTACTCTACCCCACCGCACTATGACACTGCTCTCTACGACAATCCACTCTAAGCCTCTACACTCTACACCACTCTTTTCCACTCTACACCCTGGCAATCTACCCTGCGCCACGCCACTCCATTCCATTCTACGCCACTGCATTCGACGCCCCTGTACTCCATGTCAATGCACTCTACACCACTTTACTCAAAACCAATACACTTGAGATCACTGCACTCTATGGAAGTCTGCTCTGCACCACTGCACTCTACGCCACTGCCCACTATGCCACTTCACTCTGCACATCTCTTTGCCACTGCACTCTACAACAATGAACTCTACTCTATACCACTGCACTCTACGGCACACTACTCTTCAACACTGCACTCTCCTCCACTCTACTCTGTGCCACTTTAATCTGTGCCACTGCATACCACTGAACTCTACTTTGTACTGCTCTGCTCTATGCCACTCTACTGTACGCTATGCCACTACACTCTATGCCAATCCACTCTACAACACTCTAATGTACTGTGCATCAGTGCACTTTGCACCACTTCACTCTACGCCTTTCTACTCTACACCACTCTACTCTATGCCAATGCACTCTACCCCACTTTACTATGCGCCACTGCACTCTACACCACTCCACTCTTGACACTGCTCTCTACTCTGTACAAATCTGCTCTACGCCACTACTCTATGCCACGGTACTCTAAACCCACATCACTCCAGCCACTTCACTCCACTCTGAAACAATCTACTCTATGTCACTACACTCTATTCCACCCTGCACCACTCCAACATATGCTGCACCAATCAACACAACTCTACACCTCTCTAATCTACGCCACTGCACTCTAAACCACTCTACTCTAAACCACTGCCCTCTACACCACTTTAATCCAAATCAATGCCCTCTATGCCACTACACTCTATGCCAACTACTAAACACCACTGCACTCTACACTCCATAACACTCTATGACACAACGCTCCCCGCCTCTCTATGCCACTCCATGACTCAACGCCACTCCTTAACACTCCATTCTACTCCACAACACTCCACTTTATGCACTCCTATCCCTCGAACTTCTAGCCATGCTGAACACAGCAGCCACGCTGGTGTACAACTTGGCTACAACATATTGGCAAAGTCAATAGCTCTTGCATATGCATAGGCCAGACATATTGGCTTTGTCAGTGCTTGTTTACTTTGAAAGCTGGGCTTCACAGATATTTAGAATGCAGGCCCATCCTGCATAATCTTAACCCTCACACTCTCAGGCAGATAGAGCCAGTTAAATAAAAAATTAATGCGTCTTGCCTTACTACAGGCCCTGTCTACCTTCTTCCTCCCTATTTACCTCTATCTCTTTACCTATCTCTACATCTCTATGCACCCATTTCCCTTCTCTCTCTCTGTCTACTGCCTCTCTCTCAACTATGTCCACCTGACCGATTTGTTGCTACACTTCTCTTTCTCTCCCACCACTATCACGTCACCTGTCGACCACTCTCTCTGCCTAACTCTACTCTTATTTCTAATTTAAAGTCACCTCTTCCTCTGTACCTCACTATTGTTTATATTTCACGCCCTTGTATCTGTCTTCCATCTACTTCACCTCTCTCAACCTCATCTCTCTCATCTGACCTATCTTTTTGCATCTCTTCATACCTCACATCTCTCTACCATTCAGCCTTCTCTCTCCCTAACCACTCTCTACCTCAACTCTATCATTTCACCTCTCCATGTCCTTCCTCTTTCTACATCACCTCTCTTACTAGCTTAATTCTAGTATCTCTCTACACAACTTTTACCTCTGTATGTGTCTTCATTTACCACTCTATACCTCTAACTCTCTCTAACTCAACTCTCTTACACTTGCCACACTCCCTACCTTACACCTCGGTGTAATCTTCTCCTCTATCCAGATTTCCTTTTCCCTCTCTCTGAGCTCTCTGCATATTTATTTTTGTCTACCTCACCTTTCTCGTTTTCCTTGCATCTCACCTATATCTCTACCTCATCTATATCTCCATTTCTTTTCACCTTCTATGTCACCTCCTACATTATGCATTTGTCTTTACCTCTCTGTCCTTCTACTGCTCCCCACCTGCACCCTTTTCTCTTATTCAGCCGAGTCCGAGGTCACAACCCAGAATGATGAGTGCAAATACAGAAATAGGAAAAGATTGACTATATACGAAAAAAGAATTAACCAGAAAAGTATCCGATGTCATCCAATGTAATAATAAAAATCTGGAGAGCAATGCTTTGATTTTTTCAGGTTCACAGAAAATGCTCATAGTGAAGAGGCATGTATTCATCAATTAAAGCTACATTTCAAGTACTATATGCATATATCTTACTTTGATATTATGCACGTTTCCACAAAACATCCCAAAGTCACACTTACCACTTCACAGGCTGGTTAGACACTGACTCCCAAAGGAAAAAAATATTTTTGTTGCAAGTCAAAGGGAAAAAACACATGGCTTTACATTTGCAAGTTCTAGCTTTCTTTTGTTACCTGATTAACAAGCGGACACCAGGAAAACTTGTATTTTCAGCTATGTGTTCGAGTCTCCTGTTTATGAAACCTTAACTTACATGTTAGTCTTGTTAACTCATAAGTTAGCGCTGTTTGTGATCACAAGGGATTGTATTAGCTGAGAGGGTTAAAAAATTCTAAATTGAACTGAAAGGGGCCCCGAAAATACCGAAGATAACAATGATCTTAGTAAAGGCTTTAGAACATAAGTGGGGCCGATAACAGCAGGCAGTAGCTGGCTAGGCAACATGCACACTAAACTCCGCGTGTGTATTTAGGTCGAGTCTATGCAGCGCAAGCGCTGCTCTGTGAGGCATGCTGTATTCGAGTAAGGAAGTGAAGCTCTGCCCACACTCTGGCCATATTTTTTATTGGTTTGTGTCATGCTGGCTTCTTATTCGTTAATAGGCTTGTCAGACCCTCCTTAGTACAGCCTTTTCTTCATTTGTAACCTCCCATGAGGACCAGCCCTTTTACTTCTGTTGTAACACAGTATCTATATTGGTCCTTTCCTGTGCACAATTTTTGCATTGTCTATGTGTATTCCCTATTTGACTCTCGTACTGATGTTACCTCATTCCCTCAATTTGTAAAGCACTCTGATATCCTTCGGGATCAAGTTTGCGCTATATAAAACTTTATAAATAAAAATAAATGTCTGTAAGCACTATTTTCTTTAAAGGGTTTCTCCTACTGCAGGCACAACAAGATTTTCTGAAGCACTCAGTGCCCCACGTGCGCTTTCACTTTCCAAGCAACCTCTGACAATGACGGATGCTTCTTTGAAAATAAATAGGTCTCGCATTTACAAGAGTTTGAGCTATTGGCTTTGGAAATGACAATGCCTTTTATTTGTGTTAGTTATCAAAACAGATAAATAAAAGGCATTGTCATTACAATGTCAATAGGATAAACTCTTGCAAATGGAACACCTATTGCATTGCAAATGCTTGTTCTTTAGGCAGACAAATTCCCTTTGCTTCCCTAAAACTTCTCCTGGATCACGCTGCTGCCCTCTGGAGGATAACAGTGTTAGACCTGGCTTGGAGGAAGGACATCTGTTAGACCTGGCTTGGAGGATGGACATCAATGAATTGATTAATGAAAGGTGGGGTCCGATTCTGGATAAACAGGTGGCCTTCTTGATTAATATCATGGGATAGTCAGGTCAATCAGAGCCCATATTCTAAATGACCTGCCTGATTTCCGACTTGTGGTAAATTAATTTTACCGTATCATTTTTCCATATAATTATCAACAAAAGACAGCTCATTCAAATGAGAGGCAGAGTCCGTGGGATCTGAGTCATACGGGTTTTAATGGAAAATCCTCGAGGCTTGACATCATGTTCCATCACCACTAAGGTTCAGGAAGGGACATTCAACGTTTTATTAACATTACACATTATATATAGTAAAATGGTACAATTGAAATCAATACAGTAGGCGTAACAGGTGAAAAAGAGAGAGATAAGAACACATGTGCGTAACAGGAGGCGTGAAAAAGGCGTACACATGGGCGTGCACTGTACATGTCAGAGAAACGTCACAAGAAACGTCACATGTGGGCGGATGCATAGAGAAAGTTTGCAAGATCAGCAGAAACTTATGACCTGAATGCGCGCGCAACTAAGCATGACGTGGAACTGGGGAGAACTGGGGGCTTTGACTTTAGCACTAATGAAGGAGACTGGCGTCTGGGATGTCAGGGCAACCTGTACCTATAACATATCTGGTATCTCATGTTTGGAGGATGTAGTGTCTGAAGTAAAAGGTCTCTCGGGCAGAGGCCGTTCAATACTGAATGCTAGTGCGTGCTTACGTGTCTTGGTGCAATGCGGGGAGCCATGGGCCTACCATGGTAACGGGTTCAGTAAATCACTTGCAAGGAGGACAGGAAGGCCGGGCCCTTTGCTCTGCAGCCGGGATTATGTTTACCTATTTCACTAGACTGAAATGTGTTTTCGAGGAGGCTGAGCAGATAACTGTAGGCAAAATACACTTTTGGCAGGCAAGCAGACCGAGCCGGGCACCGCTTCGCTGGCAGGAAGTAAGGCAAGGGTCAGGGATGCATACGGCTTTCAGAGACAGGAGAGATGAGGCTCGGGGGCCTCGTTTAAGGGCCTAGCTCGACTGGGCCAGGAAACATGGAGAAAACGTGTGCGAGATTCAAAAGTGCACCATGTAAAGACGTTGGCACCATAGGCCTAGAAGCCTAATTAACGGTATGTCTTTGCATGACTGGATAGCTGACATGTTAAGGATGGACGCAAATGTATTTGCGTCTTTCTAGCATGTACGGAACAGAAGTTACACAACATACAAGGAACATGGGTGCATGAATAGGGAGCGAGTGGGGGACACATTAGCTACCTGAAAATTTCTATTACCTCAGACTTCAAGTGATTTTCACAGAAAACGTAATTCTTCTCTACTGCATGCTATAGAAAAGTAATTAAATTATTTATACATGTTTAGTCAAATGTGACTTCTCATAAATGCCCTTTGGTCCAGAAGAAGACTGCTTTAAATTAATATTCTGCACAGCTCAAATGGCTGTTGACAACTCGCAGACGGCAGATATATTTTACAAGTAGGCATTGAGGAATACTACCTTCTGGATTTTTTTTATTTAAATAAAGAATTTTTGTTACGGACTAAAATACTAATTTCTTTGCAATAAATATTTGTGATAACCTATTTCCTAAAGCAATATTCCATGTCCCATTCTTAGAAAATATTACATTAGATTTATTGCTACTAAACTACCTGTCACTTACTGAAAACATAATTCTGTTTGCTGCTCAACAAGAATATGTATTGTTTGTGAACCATCTCTATTGTTCATTAAAACCTTTTCTAGGAATGAAGGGAATATCTTTTCATAAAATGTATGGAATAACTATCTATTTGTGTCCCCTTGCAATAGCTGGGGTTAGGCTGCGGTTGTCATTTAATTTCATTATTTCCCATGGATTACTTGAATTAACTATTCATCTTGGTGCTCATTTACTAATTCAAGATTTGTACAAGTAACCGAGGGATCATAGGGTAGCCTGGACAATATAGATGCCGTGACCTAAATTACTGGGTGGTATTAAGCCAGGCAGCGTTAGCGACTTTAAGTACACAGGATATGTACTATAATCCTTTACCAGTGCCTTGATTAACAGCACACAGGCTGCTCAGTACCAGGGTTTTCATGTATGTACTTAATTGTTGCTGTCTAAACAAAGTTCAGAATATAATTATAAATATATATCTATCAATGGTAAATGTGTAATATGGTCCTGTATAGCCAATAAGAAGTTTTTGTGCCAAAGGCCTTGTAAGTTATTCAATTAGAATAAAATCTTTTTTTCCAAACAGGGGAAATGTTAATTGGACATAGTAAATTAAATATTGGAATATTCTGTTTTATTGTCTAAAAGTAAAAGGAAGAAAAAAAGTATTTAATTATTGTTAGATCGGTCAGCCTTAGGGTGGTCTTCACCCAAACATTTTGCCTTCACCCCTCCTATTTTCTGTTGATCTCATTTTTGTTGGCGTTAGGACTAAGCAGTGCTAAAGTGCTTATACTCTCTCTGCCTTTAAACATGACAGAATTGGCTTACACCCAATTAGCACATTTATTTTATGTGTAACTCCATATAAAGTGGTACATGTGCCCAGGGCCTGTAAACTGAATGCTACTAGTGGGCCTGCAACACTTGTTGTGCCACCCACTTATGTAGCCATGCAAACATGTCTCAGGCCTGCCATTTTAGCATGCGTGTGCAGTTTAAATTGCCATTTCAACCTGGCACAGTAAACATTTTGCCGGGCTCAAAACTTTCTTTTTAATGTAAATATGTCACCCCTAGGCTAGGCCCTGAAGGGTGCAGGGTATTTAAAAAATTGGACATGTAATTTCACTATTCCATGTCCGGGTAGTGAGATACCCCTGAATTAATTTTCACTACTGTAAGGCCCACCTCTTCCATAGGATATAATTGGGTTATCTCATTATATTTAATAAGTGATAACTTTCAATTGGGAGCAGGTAGACAGGTAAAGTTTGATATGTAAAGAATTGTAATGGAAAGCCCTCTTCAATGGTATAGTAGGACTTTTACAGCCTGATTCATGAAAACCGAATTCTGCGAATTTTAAATAGCGATTGACAGCGAATCGCAATTTGGAATTCGCAGACCGGCATTCATCAAAATCTGCGAGAAAATAAAGCGATTCGCCGCGTCCGCAAAAAGCGTTAGCGATTTTGAAAAATCGCAGAAAAATCGCTATTTCCGTCAAAATCCGCGTAGGAATAGCGATATCGCAAATTGCGAGATCGCTAAATGCGATCTCGCAGTTAGCGAGATCGCAAAAACGGGAAGTCGCATTTCGAGCACAGTGATGACATCACAACCAGGAAACAGGCAGTTCCGACCCCCATTCAGAGCAGTGAGGCTGATCTTGAGGCTGCATCTCACAGAGCTCCTTCCAGGACACCTCCAAACTTCCTAATCCTTCACTTTTGTGACTGCAGCAATGGCAGAGGATGCAGCACCAGGGCCCAGTGACACCGGGCGCAAGCGGAAGCTCAAATTTTCTGAGCAGGAGTTGGAGCACCTGATAGACAGAGTGGTTGAAAACCACCCAAAACTATTTGGAAAGGACTCCAGGAGGGTGCCTGAGGCGGAGAAACGCCGACTCTGGCTGGGGATTGCTGCAAAAGTCAACGCTGTGGGCGTGACACACAGGTCACTTGAGGAGCTGAAAAAGAGGTGGTACGACCTCCGAGGTCGTGCCAAGGAGAGGGTGGCAGAGAGGCTGGGCGAGACCCTGGCTACTGGAGGCGGAGATCCTACAGTCCCTCCAAACACCCCCTTGGAGGACCGCGTGGAGGACACACTAGAGCGAGAGGCGTGCATAGGGGTCATCAATCTGGACTCATCCCGACCCACCCAGGACAGCCAAGGTAAGTGGCATGCGACTGCGACCCTGTCCCCTAACAATTGCCATGACCCTATAGCCTCCCATAATCATCCCAAGTCATGCAATCCATGCAGATTAGGTCATGCCCAAAAGCATTGTGGGACATGTAGTCTGCCCACAATGTACAAAACCCCCAATGCAGCCAGACATGTCCCAAAGTACGCTATGCCACAGCCAGTCAGGGAATGTCAGCCAGCATGCATGTAGCAACTGCACGTGTGACAGATACATGCAATTAATCTACGTCCACTTCCCCTCACAGGTGGAGCTGACAACAACAGCAGCGACAGGCTGCTCATAGACGAGGCACCAGAGGATGCAGAGGAGGTGCCAACAGCCACACATCCTGCACCATCAGGCGCTGCACCTATCCCTGCAGCCAGGGCACCACCATCTGCGCCAGCAACATCAGGCGCTGCACACCTATCCCTGCAGCCAGGGCACCACCATCTGCGCCAGCACCATCAGGTGCTGCACCTATCCCTGCTGCCAGGGCACCACCATCTGCGCCAGCAACATCAGGCGCTGCACCTATCCCCGCAGCCAGGGCACCACCATCTGCACCAGCACCATCAGGCGCAGCACCATTGACAACCGCAACACCACCACCAGCGGGACCCTCTACATCTGGTGCTGCTAATGCGGTGACAGTGCGCACACCCACTGTGGCCAGCCAGCACAGCAGGCATGGCAGGGATCGCCAGCAGAGCACAGCACGCAGCGGCAGGAGGGGGATGGCTGTGCGCGTGCCGGGGCTCAGCATAGAGCGCCGGATGCTGCGCATCCATCAATTGCAGGCACGACGGCAAGGGGTAATCCAGGTCCAGAACATTGGCCGCAATGTCGCAAATGTGTCCGACAGGATAGAGCGCATGACAACTGCCATGGAGGCTAACACTGCGGCCCTCATCTCACAGCGCAACACCGCCCCCTGCCGCCACCGCCAGCTACTTACGCGGCTATCAGCCTACACGCGCTCAAACTATGTCATTGGGAATGCCACCTCCCAGCTCTCACGTCGGTCCCTGGCTATGCAGCAGCAGATGCTGCAATGCTGCGAGGATGTGGCACGAGTCTTGGAGCAGGTCACCAGTGCCGTACTGGCACTACATCCTACTGGGCCAGCCAATGTTGGTGGGGACAACACCAGTGCGGGCACCTCCAGTGTCAGCAGCCTGTCTGCCTCACAGGTTGGTGTGCTACGCCGCAGCACCAGGCCCACTGCAGGGTCACGTGCCGTCCCAGAGGAAGAGCCAGAGAGGCGATTGAGTGCCGCACGCCGGAGGCGCACTTGACTTTACTGTACATTGGCAGGGACATGCTGATGATAGAAGCATGTCCTGTGTATTGTTCGGAGCAGTATGGCGCAATACTGCTTGCATGTTAAGAATAGCAAAATTACATTATTATTGTGCCTTCAACAATAATATTTATTCTAGCATCGTACATGGGCCTCCTGTCATTATTTCCATTGGCATGCAATTGTGTTTTTTTGGGTGAGGGGAGTGGGTGCACTAGTAACTGTTCATTGTGATGTGGTTGCGGCGTCTGTGTCCTTCAGCTGGGTTCTCCCCGCGTGCATGACGCACATGGGCAGGTGGCCGGACGTCCCCTTCCGACTCACTGCCAGAGATCTCTACAGGTATCCGGCGCTTGGTAGCAATGTTGTGTAGTATTGCACACACAGCCACAATGCGGCAGCACACATCAGGACTGTAGTACATGGCCCCACCAGTCTTGTGCAGTATGCGGAATCTGCTCTTCAGTAGGCCAAATGTCCTCTCAATGCAATTCCTTGTGCGTATGTGTGCTACATTGTAGGGCCGTTGCTGTGGTGTAGCAGGGTTGAGGTATGGGGTGAGGAGGTATTCACGGAGGGCGTAGCCACTGTCACCTGAATGAGAGGAGCAGAAGGTGAGTGCCTGTGCAGCGCAGCTACTTCATCGCAGTGTAACATTGTGGGCCAAGTGTACTTACCAAGTAGGTGGTAGGACTTGCGATTGCGGTGCATGTACTCCGTTGCAGCTGGTGGGCAGATGTGGATGTGGGTACAGTCAATGCATCCTATCACATGTGGGAAATGCGCAACATTGTAGAATTGATGCTTGGTGTCATCCAAATCCTGTTGACTGGTGGGAAATTTGATGTGGTGGTGTAGCTGGGTCAGCATTGCGTCTAGGAAACCCAATTGGTAGCGGGACATGGTGGGCTGGGATATCCCCCCAGCAGCCGCAACTATCCCCTGGAAGCTCCCAGAGGCCAGAAGGTGCAGGCTACACAATACCTGGACATGTGTGGGCACGGCATTGGTCCGCCTTATTGGGTGCTGCATCAGGGGGCCAAGGTCCTGAATTAGCTTGATGATCATTGGCCCATTCAGGCGGTACTTTGCGTATATTTGTCTCTGGTTTGGCCAAGCAGGGTGACCCGCTGGCGGAATATCCTCTCCTGGATTCTGCGTCTCCTCCGTGCTGCTCGCTGTAGCCTTCACCGCCTGACCACCATGTAGAGTCCTGCCATTGTGAGACTCCTTATGCTGATGCTGCATCTCCTTAAGTGTGTTTGGTCAGGCCTGCACCTGTTACTGATTGGGCAACGGATTTTCAATTTTTTTTTACAATGGCTTTGATGGTTACCACCTGCTTTGGGTTGTCCTTAAATTGCGCCTCGCAAACAGCGATTTAGGGTTTTTTCGCTATTTGCGATTTTTCATGATTACCGATTGAGATTGTATTGCGATTTCGCTATTTTATTCGCAGAATCCGTGGTTTCTCGCAAATTCCGATTCGCTAATGGTCTACTGCCGGGATTCTGCGAATCTTTTTGCGATTTCGCTATTCTGTGTTTGCGATTTCGCTATTTTCTTCTTGAATACCGATTTTGTCAATTGTGCTCGCAATAGCATTTTCGCAGCTATTGTGCTCGCAATTTTGCTTCATGAATCAGGCTGTTAGTCACAATTCTGAAAATGCACCTTAGAAATTTAGCTTTTTCTTGTCCCAACCATTTGGTGTCTCCTGCCTGTATCCTGGGGCACCTGACTAGGTGTATTTGTCAGCTGGCTTTTTCTGTATTGCTTCCAGACACTACGAAAAAGAAAGAGAAGCTAGGTGTTGGTAGGTTGGACCTCTCTGAATTGATGAGGGGGAGGAGATCTTACCTACCACACTTGCACATCACAAAGGCCCTACTGTGCACTCTCCCAGAGGAGTTTGCCACTAGTCTATTGTGTCCCAGACAAACTGGGGCCTGGGTAGGGAGGAAGAAAATTCCAAGCACCTCTGGGGGGTAGACTACTCTAGAAGCTTCTCCTACTTCAAAGTGGTCACCAGGTATAAATACTGGACCTCAGACGCTAACCTGTGGATGCTACAGAAGGACTGCTGTGCTACTTTGCTGCCAGAAGGACTGCCACTCTGCTGCCCTGTACCCTGCTTGCTGAGAAGAAAGACTGGACCTGCACCCTTCATCCCAGGCTGAAGTGATTCCAAGGGTCAGTCATCTGACCTCCTGTTCCGAGCTACAGGAAAATATGTTCTAGTGGCTTCCAGAAACTGCCCAGTTGATCTGCTGTCTGTGCATGCTGCCTGGACCTGTAACTGGACCTGCCGAGCCCTGCTGCCCTCTGCTGGAGTGAGTTCCTGACCTCCAAGTGATGCCCCTCAGGTTCTGGTAACAAAAATGGGTATGGCTCTAATCAGTAAGGCTGAGCCCTATACACGATACAACAAGAAACAATGCTAATACTGGCAACAGTGCCAGTGCTCTCTCCCTAACATGGTTTATGAGAATTGTTAAACCCAATTGGCAAAGGTCTTCAACCTCCTTATAAGTTCCTAGTATATGGTATCAGTGGTACCCAGAGCATGGGTGTTAAAGGGATCAACAGGGCCTGCAGCACTGCTTGTGCCACTCTGAGGGACCCAAGTAAACTAAAGACAGCAAGTCTGCCATTGCAGCCTGCACGAGCAGTACAGCTGCTTGAGTTCTACCCTGCACACACAGCGTGTAGCAGGGTAACAGCACTGTCATTCATATAAGTCAGTCACCCTTAAGGTGGACCTCCTCCAGCCTAGGAGGCAGGGTGGCATTATACTAAAGATGTGGGCATATTTGTGCAAGCATATATACCCCCACAGTGGCCTTTCCCATTACAGGCTACTTTAAGTGACTGGCAAGTCATAGAATAACATGAAACTATTTAAATGTATCTCTTCTGCTTCTCTTGTCCTTCCTGGAGGTGGACAATTTGGTCATCAGCCTAGAAACTGAGGCTGGTGCCTTTACAATTATACTCCTATATCGGCCTCCCCATCCTATGCCTTCGTTTCCTATTTCCCTGAGTGAACAGCTGGCACATTTAATGATACTTCATGCCAGAATCGCCCTTTTCGGCGACTTCAATTATTGGTTTATTGATGAGAAAGCGGGCCCTACACCACAAAACTGTTCGAAGCTCTAACCAGTCTTAACCTTGTCCAACAAATCTCCGCGCCCACTCATATCAAGGGTCACACCCTCGACCATATCTGGACCCATGAGTTAGCATTATCCTGTCCAGTCATCTCCCCTTGCATCTGGTCAGATCCCCATCTAATTGACACCACCATTACTGTTAGTGGCAGGGTCAAGGCCCCCATCTTGACAGGTGGATCATCTCGTAAGTGGAGTTCTTACGACTCCCAAGGCTTTCTCGATGCCCTGGCCAAGACTCGTCCTACCACCGACATCGATGCTAGTATCGAGGTAATGGAAGGTGACATCGGTAACTGGCTTAAGATGGCCAGCGATCAGTTTGCCCTTCTCACTAAATTTCCACGCACTAGACATAGTAATTCACATAGATGGTTCTCTAGCGCCCTCAAAGAACAGAAATTGAAGGTGCGTCAGTTAGAACGGATCTGGAGACGCAATTACTCCGACTCCGATAGATTGCTCTTTGTGGGAGCCTGCAAAGACTATAAAGGCACAATCTCCTTGGCCAAATCTACACACATCTCTGACAGAATTCTCTATGCCCACAACAAACCTAAAGAAATCTTCAAAATCATGAATGAGCTCACCACGGATGACAGAACCTTTCTCACCCAGGTCCCACCCCAAGAGACTTGTGACGCTTTGAACTCTTTTTTCATCAATAAAATAGTCAATATCAAGAACTCCACCCCTCCCCTTATATCCACTGGGCTTTCGGACACTTCCCCCATCAATCATCAGTCTTTCACTCAGTTACCTATCCTCAACTCCAACTCCCTGGCCGAACTTGCGGCCCGTGTTATATCAGGGTCCCACTTACTTTACCGGATTGCATACTGCCCTTGTTAAATGCTTCCCTCAACACTGGCACGGTCCCCAGCTGCTTGAAGGAGGCCATTTTAGTGCCCCTGTTGAAGAAACCAGGCGCGAATCCTGTCGATCCCTCCAATTATCGCCCCATTTCCCTCCTGCCCTATCTGTCTAAGCTCCTTGAGGCTCATGTCATCCGATGTCTCTCAAATTTCATCGAGAGCTCCTGCCATCTCGAACCTAACCAAGCCGGCTTTAGGCCGGCTCATTCCACCGAGGCCGTCATCTTGGCAGTACTGGACGCCCTGAGGGGGAATGCTAACAAAGGATCACCTCAGGCCCTCGTGCTACTGGATTTGTCGGCTGCTTTCGACACGGTGGACCATAACATCCTTCTCCACGGTGTCGGACAGGCCGGCATCCAGGGCCCTGTCCTCAATTAGATCGAGTATTTTCTCGTTGGCAGAACACAAGCCGTTCGACTGGGCCCTTTCACGGCAGCCAGGGTACCTACAACTTGCGGAGTCCCTCAGGGCTCCTCTCTTTCCCCCCTCCTATTCAACTTATACCTCCGGCCACTGATTCATTCACTCAAGAGGTGGGACATCACAGTGTTCAATTACGCTGATGACTTGCAGATCATCTTCCCTCTTGACTCCCCCGATGCCGCTAAAAATTTTTAAGCAGTGATGACCCACATACAGTTGTGGATGAACCACAACCAATTAAAATTAAATCCAGGGAAAACGGAGCTCATCCTTCCTGGTAATAGTCCATGTTGGACAGGCCACGTGGAAGACCCGCTCCCTCCCCGCATGACGGGGCCCGGACCCCTGCTCTCCCTGTATCCAAGACACGAACCATCCCGGCAACCCACCGGGGCAACCCACGATCCGTCCACAACGGAACTCCAGCTCCCGAACACCCCAGTACTGGCTGGCCCGGGCCCCCGTCAGCACCACTGCCCCGGCCCAGCCGCCATCTTTGGACACGACATAACAAGGCCGCATGGCCTCGGCTCGACCCCAACCCTGGGCCTGGCCAGGCCCCTACATGGAGGCACCACCATCCACCCAGGAGGTGAAGAGACCACTTGGCAGGTCAATGGGAGAAGGAGTATCAATGGCTCCCCTCCGCCAGGTGTCGATCGCCCCCGGCCTCCCCGGGCGCTGGCTCCACCCCCCTGCTGGGAGTCTGGACTTCCTCATCTCGGACCTCTCGACCTCCAAGTGCGAGGGTCCGGACATCAAAGGAGACCAGACCTATAACTGGGGCAGCTCCAGAGCAGGAAGGGAGTTGTATCTTGGAGTCGAGAGACCCCGTGAGGAACTCATCCTTGGAGGCCTGCTGGCGCTGCCGCGGCCCTTTCTTGTGAACCATCTCCGAAGCCTGCTGGTGCTGCCGCGGCCCTCTTCAACGTGAACCATCGTCTTGGCCTGCTGGCGCTGCCGCGGCCTTTCTCGTCGTGCACCATCTTCGTAGCCTGCTGGCGCTGCCGCGGCGCTCCTCGTTGTGAACCCTCGTCCTAGCCTGCTGGCGCTGCCGCGGCCCTCCTCATTGTGAACCATCGTCCTAGCCTGCTGGCTCTGCCGCGGCCCTCCTCGCTGTGAACCATCATCCTAGCCTGCTGGCACTGCCGCGGCCCATCTCTGCGGACCCCCAAGCTCGAGGATTGTGAGCTTCCCTCTTGCCGCACCTGTACCGGACTGGTACTAAGACTGTCCCGCTACCCCTTTCCCCTACAGAGACTAGAATTGGGAGGATCCTCGTGACCTGACCTCACTGTATCGTTGATCACTTTGCCTCAAGATTCTTATATAAAGTGTGTTGAACTCATCCTCGTGTGGTGTCCATCTGTGGGGGGGAAGTTACTTGTCTGTACGATCGCCGGAGACGGCCCTCACCGGAGGCCTCTCCCCCTGTACTCGGCCGACCCTCCGGGTCCCCGTCTAACATTGGTGGCCAGCGGCGCGATCCGAGCCAACGCATAATCGTACAGAGAGTAACTCACCCCACGACACGCAACCACCATGACAACAAAAGAGAGCGGAACAACGGAAAAATTCCAGATGGAAAAACTAGAAGAATACAACCACAGAGAACTAAAACAATTCTGCATAGAACTGGGCATTGCTACCACAGGACTGAGCACGAAAGAGGACTTCAAACACGCCCTGGAATCCTGGGCAGAAACGGGTACGACCGTACCCCAAAACCAAAGCCTCGAGACAACCGAAACAAGCACCGCGCCGACAGAAGAAAGAAGACCGGGTCTCTCACCAGAGGAGGCCCGAGAACGAGAGAAGAGCAGGCTCCACGATTTGGAAATGGCTCGACTTCGCTTAGATGGAGAACTCAAATTGGCGGAACAAAAAATAACTTTGGAACACTTACGGCTCCGAGAGGAGTGAGAAGAGAAACAAAGGCAGAGAGAGTTAGAAGAGAAAAAGCTAGCCTACGAGCATGAGCTCAACTTGAAGGAACTAGAGATTCGGAGGCAGAACAAAGATCTCGGGGTCCCCGGGCACCCGAGCCCCCCTGTCACCACGGACCCCAAGGTCCACATCCCCAAGGATGTCGTCAGAGAATATTACCGGAACGATGATATCCAGCAATGGTTCAAAGCCTACGAAGTAGCCATGACCTCCCACCGGATTCCCCGGAGCGACTGGAGAGCCGGGTTATGGGGGAGGTTTGTCAACGAAGGGCGAGACGCCCTGCTGAAACTCCCGGACCATCAGATGACATCCTACGACCACATGAAAGCCGCCCTCCTCACTCGATACGGACTCACGCCCGAGATGTACCGCCAGAGGTTCCGCGACTGCAAACGGATCCCGGGTACAACTTGGGTGGAGTACGTGAACTTCTTTAGCCGAGCTTTCGAGGGCTGGATCAAGGGCAGCAAGGTGACCACTTACGAACAACTCTTTCACCTTATTGTATGGGAGCACCTTTCTAACAACTGCTTCGTCGAGCTCAGGCAGCACCTCCTTGACATTAAACTGACTGAACCTCGGCAACTCGCTGTCGAGGCTGACCGATGGGAAAGGACCCGAGTTCCCCGGAACGGGCACAGCGAACAGAACAGAGCCGCCCAAGGGCTCCATCGCCCCAAGGGGGAGGAGGAGGCCAGGGTCGAGGCAGAGACACCGTCCCGGTGGCTCCCGCCAGCAACACCCCGCCCCTGGCCGGCAGAGGGAGCCTCCCGATGCGACCAGGTTTCCGCGCCAACGTTTCCTGCCACCGATGCCAGCGACCCGGCCACTACGCCAATGATCCCAACTGCCCGAAGAACCAGAGCCCTATGCCCCGCCAGGTCGCTGCCGCCGCCCTGGGAGAAGAGCAAACCCAAGAAGACACTGAAGAGTACGAGCCAGACCAGCCCGAGTAGGAACCAGCCGCCATGTCCCTGGTCTGCCTAGGGGAACGAGACTTGATCCCGCGGGCACCCCTTCCCGCCAACACGCAGAAGTACAGCCAGTGGGTCAACATTAATGGGCACCGGGCTGAAGCCCTCCGCGACACCGGGGCCAGTGTGACCGCAGTCCACTGCCATCTGGTGACCCCGGACCAGATCTTACCAAATATCCTTTGCCCAGTACGGTCGGCTGACAACTCAGAAAGCCTATGTCGGATGGCCTGCGTCCCCTTCGAGTGGGGAGGAGTATTTGGAATGCTGAAAGTGACTGTCCGCGATGATGCCCCCGTGGACTGCCTCCTGGGGAACGACCTCGAAAGTTCTCCCTGGTCAGCCGTCGAGAGAAGAGAGCACCTGGGGATGCTGGGCCTCCCTGAATGGGTCTGCGTAACGACCCGGTCCATGGCCGCCTGCGCCATCCCCAGTCCCGAAGAACCCGAATGGCCAGAGCCTCCTCCCCCGATCATCCAAGAGGGAGCCACCCTGGAAGCCAGTTCTCCGGAACAGTGAAGAAAGACTCGATCGGCTCCAGGACCTTCCCGAACTGGCCCAGTGGCGTCAAGAGGGTGGCCCTACCCAGGCACAATTCCGACAGGAGCAGAGAACATGTCCCTCTCTCGAGGGACTCCGGCAGCAAGCCCTCGCCCAGAGCACAGGAGACACCTCGGGGGCCCACTGGATTTATTGGAACAATGACCTGCTCTACAGTGAGCAAAGGATTGCTGAGCTGGGGGCCAGCCGGGTGCTGGTGGTCCCCCTCCGCTTCAGAGACTTCCTCTTGAACCTAGCACACAATGTGCCCCTTGCCGGACACCTGGGGCAAGACAAAACGTACAGCCGCCTGGTGACCCACTTCTACTGGCCCAAAATGCGGAATGATGTAACCAACCACTGCCGGGCCTGCCCAACCTGCCAGGCCAGCGGGAAGAGCGGCCGAAAGATCAAAGCACCCTCAAGGGGATGATCATGGGCCTAGAAGAAACCCTACGTCGCCAATGGGATGTGCTGCTCCCGTGCCTCCTGTTCGCCTACCGAGAAGTTCCCCAGAAATCCCTGGGCTTCAGCCCATTCAAACTCCTGTACGGACACCCCGTCCGGGGTCCCCTCAGCCTGGTCAAAGAAGGGTGGGAGGTGGCCCCCCAGAAGACTCCTCCGGATGTATACAAGTATCTCCTGACCCTCCGCAACCAGACCCGGCGATTCAGGGAACTCGCCAAGGCCAACCTTGAAGCCAGTCAGGAGGACATGAAGAGATGGTATGATCAGCATGCCTCCTCCATCGAGTTCGAACCGGGACAACAAGTCTGGGTGATGTCCCCGGTTGAACCCTGCGCCCTACAGGACGAATGGACGGGGCCCTTCAAGGTGATAGAGCGCAAGGGTCCCGTCACCTACCTGATCGACATGGAGTCCCCCCGGAACCCCCTACGGGTCCTCCACGCCAACAGACTCAAACCCCACTTCGTACGCTCAGAACTCAGCCTCCTGATGGCTACCGATAGTGGGACGGAAGAAGACTCCGAGCCCCTTCCTGACCTGCTGAGGACGCTCGAGCAGGACGGCTCAGTGGAAGGGGTCAAACTCTCCGATGTCTTATCCCCAGAGCAACGCCAAGACTGTCGAGATCTCCTGCTACAATTCGCAGACCTGTTTTCCCTCATCCCCGGAGTCACCCCCTGGTGCCTTCACGACGTGGACACCGGGGATAGCCCCACTATTAGACACAGGGCATACCGGGTGCCGGATCGAGTGCGCGCCTGCATCCAGAACGAAGTCTCTAAAATGCTGGCTCTAGGAGTGATCGAGCCGTCTGACAGCCCCTGGGCCAGCCCAGTCGTGCTGGTCCCCAAGGCTGCCGCCCCGGGCGTGGCCCCCGAGCTCCGGTTCTGTGTGGACTATAGGGGCCTGAACGCCGTTACCAGAACCGACGCTCACCCCATCCCCCGGGCGGATGAGCTGATTGACCGCATGGGGGCCGCCCGCTACCTAAGCATCTTCGATCTAACAGCGGGCTACTGGCAGATCGGCCTCACCCCCGGGGCCCAGGAGCGATCCGCCTTCTCTACCCCGGATGGCCACTACCACTTCAAGGTGATGCCATTCGGCATGAAAAATGCCCCAGCTACCTTCCAAAGACTCGTGAACCAGGTACTGGCGGGCCTCGAAGAATTCAGCGCCGCCTACCTGGACGACATTGCTGTATACAGTCGCCACTGGGCAGACCACCTCCACCACCTCCGGGAGGTCCTGCATGCCCTCCGGCAGGCCGGGCTCACCATCAAAGCCAGCAAATGCCAGATTGGCCAAGGGTCCGTGACCTACCTGGGACACCATGTGAGAAGCGGTCTGGTGGCCCCCCTCCAGCTCAAGATCGCTGCCATCCAGGCCTGGCAACCCCCTGTCACCCAAACCGAGGTCCGAGCCTTCCTGGGGCTCACCGGGTACTACCGGCGGTTTGTAAAGGACTATGGCAGCATTGTGGGGCCCCTCACAGAACTCACATCCAAGAAAAACCCCAAAACAGTCAACTGGACTCCGGACTGTCAAGCGGCCTTTGAGAAATTGAAGGCCGCCATGTGCACCGCCCCCATGCTCCAGGCCCCCGACTACAGCCGGGAATTCATAGTGCAGACGGACGCCTCAGATCATGGCATTGGGGCCGTCCTCTTTCAACTCAACACTGAGGGAGTCGATCAGCCAGTGGCCTTCATCAGCCGACGCCTGCTGGCCCGAGAACAGCGCTGGAGCACCATCGAGCGCGAGGCCTTCGCCGTGGTATGGGCCCTCAAAAAGCTCCAGCCCTATCTCTTCGGTACCCACTGCCGGGTGCAAACAGATCACCGACCCCTGCAATGGCTGATGCAGATGTGGGGAGAAAACCCAAAACTGTTGCGATGGTCCATCTCCCTGCAGGGGATGGACTTCACTGTGGAGCATCGTCCAGGCCAGGACCACGCCAACGCAGACGGCCTGTCACGCTTCTTCCGCCTCGGCGAGGAGAGTACCCAAGAGGATGGGTGACTCTCCCTGCCTTCAGCTGGGGGGGACGCATGTTGGACAGGCCTCGTGGAAGACCCGCTCCCTCCCCGCATGACGGGGCCCGGACCCCTGCTCTCCCTGTATCCAAGACACGAACCATCCCGGCAACCCACCGGGGCAACCCACGACCCATCCACAACGGAACTCCAGCTCCCGAACACCCCAGTACCGGCTGGCCCGGGCCCCCATCAGCACCACTGCCCCGGCCCAGCCGCCATCTTTGGACACGACATAACAAGGCCGCGTGGCCTCGGCTCGACCCCAACCCTGGGCCTGGCCAGGCCCCGACATCAAGGCACCACCATCCACCCAGGAGGTGAAGAGACCACTTAGCAGGTCAATGGGAGAAGGAGTATCAATGGCTCCCCTCCGCCAGGTGTCGATCGCCCCCGGCCTCCCCGGGCGCTGGCTCCACCCCCCTGCTGGGTGTCTGGACTCCCTCATCCCGGACCTCTCGACCTCCAAGTGCGAGGGTCCGGACATCAAAGGAGACCAGACCTATAACTGGGGCAGCTCCAGAGCAGGAAGGGAGTTGTATCTTGGAGTCGAGAGACCCCGTGAGGAACTCATCCTTGGAGGCCTGCTGGCGCTGCCGCGGCCCTTTCTTGTGAACCATCTCCGAAGCCTGCTGGCGCTGCCGCGGCCCTCTTCAACGTGAACCATCGTCTTGGCCTGCTGGCGCTGCCGCGGCCTTTCTCGTCGTGCACCATCTTCGTAGCCTGCTGGCGCTGCAGCGGCCCTCCTCGTTGTGAACCTTCGTCCTAGCCTGCTGGCGCTGCCGCGGCCCTCCTCGTTGTGAACCCTCGTCTTAGCCTGCTGGCGCTGCCGCGGCCCTCCTCGTTGCGAACCATCGTCCTAGCCTGCTGGCGCTGCCGCGGCCCTCCTCGCTGTGAACCATCGTCCTAGCCTGCTGGCACTGCCGCGGCCCATCTCTGCGGACCCCCAAGCTCGAGGATTGTGAGCTTCCCTCTTGCCGCACCTGTACCGGACCGGTACTAAGACTGTCCCGCTACCCCTTTCCCCTACAGAGACTAGAATTGGGAGGATCCTCGTGACCTGACCCCACTGTATCGTTGATCACTTTGCCTCAAGATTCTTATATAAAGTGTGTTGAACTCATCCTCGTGTGGTGTCCATCTGTGGGGGGGAAGTTACTTGCCTGTACGATCGCCGGAGACGGCCCTCACCGGAGGCCTCTCCCCCTGTACTCGGCCGACCCTCCGGGTCCCCGTCTAACAGTCCAGCATACTGGGGTCCCCAATTATGGCCCAAGGAGTTGGGCCCCTCTCCTGCCCCGGCAAGCTCGGTGAAGAGCTTGGGGGTGGTCATTGATGTGGAGCTCTCTCTCAAGGCCCAAGTAGGGGCTGTGATTTCCTCCAGTATGTTCCAACTGCGTAAAATCCACAAAATAGCACATCTACTACCACACTCGGCGTTGGTCCAGGTCATGATCTCCTTGGTATTATCTCGCCTTGACCTTTTGAACTCCCTATGCCATGGACTCCCACAGTCACTGCTCCGCCGTCTCCAAATAGTACAAAATCAGGCTGCCAGACTTATTGATAAAACCCCAAAGTGGCAATCAGCTAAACCACTATTGCGCAAACTGCACTGGCTGCCAGTTGAGCAAAGGGCGGCCTTTAAGATCGGCTGCCTGACTTTCAAGGCTCTCCACTGCACTAGTCCTGATTTCCTCAAAACACTGATCACGCAGCACCGCCCGGTGCGCAACCTCCGTTCGGCTCATCTTCACCTGCTGATCGCCCCTACAGTAAAACTCAATAAGTTTGGCGGCCGCAGGTTTGCCCACCTGGCCCCCAAAGTATGGAATCTTTTCCTCCTGTCTGTCAAGTCCAGCTCCTCCCTACTGAACTTTAGGAAACTTTTGAAAACCCAGCTTTTCACCCAAACTGGTCAGTCCGCCTCCTGCAATCTCTGCACTCTTTCTCTCAGCGCCAGGAAACTTATGGTGACAGTGCGCTTTATAAATCTCGGTTAAGATAAGATAAGATGCCACTAGGGCAACCACGGGGTAGCCAAATCCATTAGGGTACCACCAAAATATGCCATGTGTAGGAAAGTAGGATCTGGTTCTTATGGTTACCCACACTTTTTGCTTGATGTTACACTGTTTTTGACTAGTCTGATCCTCCTAATCAGGACCCCAGTCTATCTGCTCTCTCCTGAAAATGTTATGCATGTACTTAGGTACACTCCAGATTGGATACTGGGGTACCCTGGTAAGTCCCTAGTACATGGTACACATGTACCCAGGGCATAGGTACACCAGAGGCCTCCCATGGGCTGAAAGATGTATTATGCCACCCATGAGAGGCCATGCAAAATGGAACTACAGGCCTGCCATTGCAGCCTGTGTAAACTGGTGCTTGCACCTCTTACGTTAGATAAAGGTAAAATTTATCTATAGGTCACTAGGGTGCTGGGTTTAATGTGAGAGGGTGCCCCTGCATGAGCAGTGCCAATCTACAGCCTTTGGAGACCATTCTCCCGGGTTGTCAGTGACACAGCCAGACATATAGGTAGAGGTGCATTGTATGCTCGCGTAAAATGCTATCTCGAAAACGGCTGCAACAAAACATGTTGTGTTTGGTATCAAACATCTCGGAATCATACCTGCACAACAGTAACTGGTGTGGGAGTTATGATTCCACCATTCTGAAGCATGCTTAGCGGGGGTCACTGGTCTTTCCGGTACCAGCCTTCTCACCCAGGCAGCACAAAATGGTTGCTGCCGATCAGAGACACATTACTGTCCTCCTGCTGCTGAGCCAAGCTCGAACAGGGGAAGGCAGGACAATAGGCATCCTGTCACAAGTAGGCGTAACCACCTCCAAGACAGGATTTAGTGTATTGGGGCTAGTTGTGTGCACTTCCAAAGTGCCTGAAAGTCTGCATCTGGGGCACACTTGGTGTCCCTGTGCATAGTCCAGTTCAAACCAGTCCTGGGAGCCGTTGGCTCCTGCTCTGGCACAACACTGGATAAAGGACATTGGAGTATCCTCCCCACTGTCCTAACCCTATCCTGGGAGGGTCTCCTGAATCTGTCCAACCCTCTCCTGTGGGTACAAAAGGGATTACCTCGATATAAGAACCTAGATTCGACGTGGACAAGATTCTGAACAAGAAACCACAGAACTTCGACCGTCTGGACACTCTAGACTTGGCCTGGGCCCAACTTCATCTCCCTCTCCATCCAAAGCATCATCTGTACCCGTGCACCATACAGGCTCCGTGCAGGACCTGTGGAGCATCAAAGGCATCTGAAGTATCTCCCCTAGGGTGAATGAATCTCCCCCCTGCATTTGTAGTTACCATAACACAACTAACATGTCTGCTGATCCTGAGCTCTTCCGGAGTCCGAAGGCTCCAGCAACACAGGAGGTGGGTTCCTACGTCCCTTGAGGTCGAGTTGCCCCCTCTATGAGATTGAGGCCAGTATCCCTCCTAGGGACCCCATAACCCGAACCCCTGTACACCGCATACTTTTGCAATTGCCTATGTTTGTTGGCATTCCCCAAGTAAGTGCATTGGACTATTGATAGACCAAACCTCTGCACACTTTTCGTACAAAGGACTTCGGCCACCTCACACTCTGTGCCCTGCAAGCTGAGACTTTGTGAAACTGCTAGAGGTCCCCTTGCAACTCCTGTGACTGCGGCCTGTGGGTCCATTTGAGAGACATCACTGATTTTCTTGGGCTCCCCTGGTTGCTCCAGGCTTGCCCTGACTCCCCTTGCTGTGGTGAGTCTCCTGGTCCTTGCTGGGCCAGACCGTGACCTTCCTCGACCTTCTTCATGGGTTGCTGTTGCCAAAGCTTGTTGATGCTCCCACTGGACACTGACCACTCAACATCTTTCATGGGACAGCTTGTATCTGGCTCTTGGTCATCTTCGATATCTCCTGGACCCCATGGCTGCAGAGTTAAGGTCTCCATCTTCACATCTGAAGCACCCAACATCGCTGAGCATTCGTCTACAGAGCCCCTGGTCACTCCTGAGTGGCCCAGACTGTGTCCACCCTGCTTTCAGGTTCCTTCCTTCAAGAATCTACCTGTGGGTTCCACCGGACACTTTTCTTCTTTCCAGCAGTGGCATTTCTTTGAAGACTCCCATTGAGAACAACAGCGGTTTTCGACGACATTTCGACCCTATGTACCCGGCTTCCCTGGGATAGGTAACTTTGGTACTTCAGTATCCACGGGTGGGGTGGCTCTCCAACCTTCTATGTCCTAAAGGGCTTCTTTGTAATCCAGTGGGAAGGGTCCTTAAACACTAAAACTGCAACCGTGACTCATTGAATTGTACGTAGCACGCAGTCGTGTTCTCACACTGTACCAGTCCTCCGTGAGGTCCCTACTTACTCACCTTGGGTGGTTCCTTGGGGTCCTAGCGATTATACAACCTCTAGACATTGTGTTGACTCGAGGTGTGGTTCTTATACCACTATTTTAGTATATGGTTTGGTCTCCCCCTGGAGCCCACTGTGTATTATTGCTACTTAAGTTTGTTTCTGTGCTACAGTATTGTGTGCTTTGTGTTTTTCTGCATGTAGCAGAGATTGTGGTAAGTAATTAAGGTGTGCTATAATAATAAATACAAATGTGTGGTTCTCTTTTCATTTAACCAATACAATAAGTTTGCATTCTGGTAAAACAAGCTGCTTAACATTCCTTCAACACTAAGCCTGAAGGCTGCTCTCCACAGCTACCACTTGGATAGCTTTCTAAGGTTATCTTTGACTTCTTAAATTACCATAAGGGTTGTTTGCTGGTGCAAGGTGCCCACTTTAATTCAAGGACATCACATGCCAGGCCAACTTCTCACATTGTTTGGTATCGAACACTGCTTCTCCTCATTCCTGACACGAATAATCTGTTGAGAGCGAGGTGGCACGCACCTAGATGGCGACCTTACAGATTGTCCACCTGGATGTCCCAGCTTTCCTGTTTTCTGGAAGGCAGCCGCTCTTGTTGCCGCCAAGACAGGATTCTGACCTCCTACCATGTGGTGTGATTGCTCCCAGAGGTTAGGAACAAAGGCCTGGGCAGGAAGGAGGTCTCTAGCCCTCCTGGGAGGAGGAGGTGTGAAGCGGCACATCATGGTGGTGAGCCTCAAAGGCTACACTACCTCAGATATGTAAGCAGGCAGTCCCGCAGTGGAGGACAAAACCCTGCTCCTTGCCGCAGTCACATTTGCATGCAGGCAGATGGGTAAATTAGGTAGTCAGGGGGTGTACAACAGCAGAAGGCTAGACACACCTCTAGGGTGGGCTACCTGGTCTGAACAACCGAAGATGGATTTCGCCTTTGAAGAACCGTTTATACCTACTTACTGGGTCTCGGTGGCGGGGAAATGGCCCAAGTCTTCCATACCCTCCTTATTTAGTAAAAGGAGACACAGGAGCCTTCGTCTGCAGAAGGAATCAAGTTTTATTCGAATAGCCCGGGCTATGGCACGGAGTCCCAAGCTTGTTAGAAACAAGACAAAGGAGGCTGCTGCTTCACTCTGCAGCTTACAGGCCTTATATACACATTTCCCACCTTAAGAAACCAGTTTGGGTGGGGGCCTGGCGCCCCCGAGTTAAAAATGCAGTTACACCATTCTTTGTTCAGGCAGGACGGGTGCTGCAACAGATGGTACAAAGATTACGGACAGGTCTTGCAAAACAGGATATGTACGTGAGAGAACAGACAGATCTTGAACAACAGGATATGTGAAAGAAACAAGTTTTGGGACGGTGGCATGACCAAGTCTTGCGAAACAGGATGGATGTGTGCAGGAGTTCAGTCCGAGGGTGGTGAGGCCAATTCTTGGTTCCGCTTTTTCGAGATTGGCTCAACCACAAGGAGCAGGAAGGACAGGGTGGTCGTGACAGCTAGAATTTTAACAGACATCAGCAGAAATGACCAGGAGGGTCGTGCAGAGGTGTTTGACAGAAATGGCAATGCAAAAACAATGGAGTCATGACACAAAATGGATGCCGACAAGGAGGACACTTTTCCTCACTATCTTGAAAAGTTCCAAACTGGGGGTTGCTGGGTAGAAAAGGTGATCCACACCGGCTGTGGTCTCCTCAGGGACAGATTAGCAACAGGGACCAGCAGTACAATGGGCACTGGCCCTCACACCCCTACATCTAGGATTTAAGGGCCACCCCTGGCACCAGATCCTCAGATCTGTCTGACTGCCACAAGATCTGTCTGACTGCCACAAGGGAAAAGAAGACCCTTGTATGCAATGCCAGGACTCTGCAAAGACAAGGCACAAAGCTCTGCACCCGTGGCAGCTACCCTACACCCGCCGAGTATGGCTCATCCCAGACCAGAGACTTGTTAAAAAAGGAAGGTGAACCCCACTGCAACCTAAAGGCAACACCAGAACTCCCTAGAACTAAATGTACTAGCCCCCTGCAGTTGGCAGGAACAAACCACTCTCCTAGATCCAAGAAGGTACTGGCCATTGGGTCTGCCATGGGATTGCCCAACAGTAACTGGTCAAGGGCCTTCTGGGAAATGTAGTCCTGACCTCCAGTGAGTCTCAGCTCGTTACTGGCTTCCTACAGACTCTGGAACAGTGATTTACCAAGCTGCTGTGTTTGCTGCTGTCAAGGGTTGTCAGTGGCCAATCCTACCACTGACTCCTTTTCTTCGACGCTGCAGTAAGAGTCTCCGTGCAACTTCAACTATCCACCACCATGGCCCCGGTGTTGAGTATTTTCTTCAGATTTCCGCCCAGCACAGTCTCTATGGTAAAACCAGCACCCACAGCTCCCATTCAGCACGACGGCTAGTCAGGTACACCTCTACACCTAAGCTGCCCAAGCTAGGTAGAGCTGTTCTGCCTCATGCCTTCTGGTTTAAGGATCCACCTATGCTTAACCCTGAATAGGCTCCCACGAACTCGACCTACAAGTGACTGAGTGTTACAGGTACTGTTTTTCAGCACCCGTGGCTCCCACGTTCAGCACCAAAGACAGCCAAGACACGTCTGCACCTCTGCCTCATGAACCAGGCAAATTGGTCCAACTGTTGAATCTGTTCTTGGGACCCGCAGAACCTTAACTCTGAGTGGGTACCTGTGATTTTCTCCATTGACCACAGTGGTAAAGTTTGCCACTGCCACAAAGTACTGATTTATTGTTCACTTTAAAATCTATAGCTCTGGTTCTTCTTATTGAATCTACTTCATATTGGAGTCTAAACTAATATAAAAATCTGCTTTTTTAAAAATAAATTGGTGTCAGATTTCTTTTGAGTCGTGCCAATTACTCATCGTCCATGTTAGTACTCTGAAATGCTTAACACCTGTTCCTCTATGTAAGCCTGGTTGCTCTGTGCCACTCTACCAGGACTGAGTTAGGGTTTTACTAGTGCACATCCAAGGACCATCTTTGGGGTATCATGGTAATATGACATGGTAAGGTCCCCCAGCCATACCACATAATATTCCACCTTCCTACACTAACACACCCTACTACGCATACCCGTCATCTGAGAGGGAGAGGTCTCAGCAGAAAGGCCAGTCCCTCCACACACCCCACTACACATACCAGTCATCTGAAGGCTAGTCTTTCCCCGCACCCTACTATACACACCAGTCACCTAAGAGAGGGGTCTGAAAGGGAGCTAGTCCCTCCCTACACACTACAACATACACCCATCATCCAAGAGGGAGGTGCGAGTGGACAGACCAGTCCCTCTCCACACCCTACTAGGCACACCAGTCATCTAAGAGAAGGGTTTGAAAGGAGAGGCTAGTCCTTCTCCGCACCAAACTACCACGCTGGTCACCTTAGAGAGGGGTCTGAAAGGAGAGGCTAATCCCTCTACGCACACTCATCATCCAGGAGAGAGGACTGAGCAGACAGGCCAGTCCCTCTCAACCCCCTACTGTGCACACTCATAATTAGAGAGAGTGGTCTCAGTGGTAGGGCCACACCCTCTACACACCCTACTACGCACACCCATCATCTGATAGAGAGGGCTGAAAGCAGAGCCCAGTACCTCTCCACACCCTACTACACACATCCATCATTCAAGAGAGAGGTCTGAGAGAATAGCACAGTCCCTCTCCGCACCCCACTATACACACCAGTCATCCGAGAGAGGGGTATGAAAGGAGAGGATAATCCCCCCCCACTTCCTACTACACACCCGTCTATTGAGTAAGGGCTCTGAAGGAAAGTCAAGTCCATCAACACACCCTAATATGCACACCAGTCATATGAGTGAGAGGTCTGAGCAGAGAGGCCAGTCTCTTCCTAAACCCTACTACGCACACCTATCATCTGAGAGAGAATTCCCAAAGGAGAGACCAGTCCCTGCACAAACACTACTATGCAAACCAGTCACCCGAGAGAGGCGTGTGCAAGAAGAGGGCAGTCCCTCCTTGCACCCTAGTATGCTGCCTCATTAAGCAAGAGAGGGTTGTCATTGGAGAGGCAGTCCCTTCCCTATACTGCTATTTTTGTACAACTCTGTTGCAATCATGCGAGAGTCTCGCAAGCATAGAATGCAAGCTCAAGGAAGTGAAGCTTGCTGCACAAGGCTCGTTTGAAGCCAGGAGCATCTCGCAGGATGTGCATGGAAAATTACTGAGCCTGCCACAAGGTGTTTTATAATCCTGTGATGGTGTCAAGAGAGTGTATGGGGATACATAAAAAAAAGAAAGGGGCCAAGGCTCAACCAATAGTTACAATTCTTATTAAATGTTTGAAGAAATGATGTGATGTGACTGGGTGCAGAACTAGAGATAGTTCAGTTTGTCCTTGGTGCTTTCGTGAAGGAGCAACTCTGTTCGAGTTGCGCTCAGCAGAAGTGAATTTAAAAAGAGCTGAAAGAGACTACTGTCTTCATCTGCATTTGAGAAAGAACTTCAAGTTCAGGTATTTAATAATATATTTTATAAACTTTGTTGTAAAGTGTCAGTAAAAGTACTAATGTTGGTAAACGTATTCTACAGCATGTTTACAGGGGGAAAAAATGTTTGGGGAGGTATAGATTTCATAATATAGCTTTTGAGATGTAGACATTACAATGTAGAGTGATATCAGCAAGTATTGTAGATTGTGTTGAAAAATGAAGTGTTCCAACTGTATGCACTTGCAAGAAAATGAGGCTGTGTTTCTCAAATTATAAAACAAAAAATGTGGAATGTGTTAATACAAGCCCTGGCGTTTTATGAACCTCACTGTACATATACTTTAGCCCTGAGATGTTTGAGCAGTGATATTGCTATATCTAGAGTGAAACACCGTGCTCCATGTTAGCAAAGGTGTCTCAAGAGTAATGTGTTACTTTATAAACATTTATGTAATCAGGTTTGATAGCATGTTATAATTTATCTGTGAAAAAATGCACTGTGTGTGTGTGTTTAATTTTTCTGGAGAGGTTTGGAGAAAGGAAAAAAGAGAAACATATTACAAACAACATAGTTCATGAAACTATATGGTAGCTAGAAAAGAGATGCTTTTGTTAACAGTTTTTAACAATTATAAAACAAATTTGGTATCTTTACTATTTATTTGGTATTTACATTTTTTTTAAAGGGTATGACAAAAATATACAACGGGAAGTGTTAAACACCAACAGCAACTCCTTAAAAACAACAAGCATTTACAATGCAATAGGTCTCGCATTAGGAAAGTTTGAGTTATTGGTATAGTAAATGACAAATTTTTTATTTATGTCTTGTTTTTGAAAATAGCTAAATTAATAGCTATGCCATTTACAATGCTAATAGTTATAACTTTCGCAAATGCGACACCTATAGCATTTCTAATGCAATATGCTTGAAAGACGCTCTGCTAAATTTTACTTATAAAAAAGCCAAGCACACGACACTGCAAGAGAAGCAACATTGTGGTAGGTTCTCCTGAGCTTTAATTGGAAGCGTTTTCAATATTATATGTAACAAGCCATAGTTGTATTGTATTGTACAGTGAAAGGGCAGTGAACTGTCTTCCTAGAGTGTTCGAAGTTTCACTAAAACCCAACGGAACACGGTGTAACTTGGGGATATGGAGGAAAGGGAAAGTTACCTGGTATCAAAGACTGTTCTGTAATCTTGGAATCTATTGTTTTTAAATATACATCTTTACTACGATTTGTTATATTCCGGATCTCAATGTTACATCTTTGTTCAATGTATGTGAACATTCCCCCGCCCACTGCTCAATATGTTCTACCATAACAATCGCATGACATGACATTGTAAATTATAAGCACCAAGGCTGGAAAATCATCGGCCTGAGTAATAAATCTACAATTGGGATAGAGATCTCGTAGGGTTTCACAACCTCCACCAGGCCACTGGCCACAGACATCGTCCGTGAGATCTGCGCAAAGGAGGGCGCGTCTAAGGGCCCAGTTCAGCTGTCTATGGAGCGCGTCATAGCACCCAGCAGACTACCCCATCTACTCCACTAACCTTTAGTCATGCCGAAACACCAGACGCATTCGTGTACAACATAGCTAAAAAAAAAAATCCAAAGTCAATAGCCCTCGCATAGGTGAGACCTATTGGTTTTGCCAGTGTTTGCTTACTTTTGATTTCACAGACATTACCACAAATGTTCCCTGCAGCAAGCTCTAACGCACGCAATCCCCCACATTTCGCACATACCGCGTGTCTTTACAAGTTCAAAACTGCCTTGATTAGCAGAATCAGGGCAGCTTTTCTTTAGATACGCGATATTCAATATTTGGGATCAGTTTTATTTTGGTGCCCCGGTCTATTTTCTGTTCCGGTTCGACCTTGGCGCAGAAGAGCTATGGCTGAGATTTCAAACAGACTCTATATTTAAAATGTATTTGCTTCGGAATGCATGCAGCACTAGACGTTGCCTTGCCGCCTCATAACTCAGTACCGATCAATTCATTACAGGATCAAGATTTTAGGGATGCCGCGCGCCCAAACCAATGCGTGTCGTGGCCACTTGCTCCCCACGACTACCGCGTGGAACCCGGCAATGCACCAATGAAGCCAGGTCTTGGGCCAAACGTCGTCTTTAGAATCAGAATATCACACTCGGTTGCCCTGTGCACGGGAATATTTTGGTATTGTTAGCTACCACGAGGATCAGGCCGAGGTCAGCAAGGTACTTTCCAGGCTGGACTTTCTCCGTGCGTTTCAGAAACACAAAGCTGAAAGAGTGCAGATATTTCAAAGCCCCATTAACGCCCGGGGCAGAGGTTCCGTTAAACCAGGCGTCTCTTTTAATGGGCACTGGGGCCTGCCAAGAATAACAAGTCAGCAGCGGCAGTAAAAACAAATTGGTGTTGTGTGCCTAATTGAAAACTAACTTCCAGATTGAGGCTGAAAGGCACTCCATCACGCAGAGATAAGTTATGGTGCAATGACCCCTTGTCCCCTGACTGCTGCAGCCCTTCAACTCAAGTGCCCTTGCCTGTGATGTCCCCAAACTATCTTTAACAAGCACAATTTAAAGTAGAAAATATTTGAACCAACAGACACACTGAGCTATGCGAGAGCGCGATGAGCTATGGGAGAGAGGGTCAGACAGACCGACTGATTTAAGAAACAGGTTGGTACAGACATACCCCCCCGCCGAAATAATGCGTGTGTGTGCGTGTGGGGGGGGGGGGTAGATAGACAGGCAGCTCTGGGGGAGAGGCACATACATACTGACTGGATTAAGAAACAGATAGCAGCTGCATCAACTATAGAGGAGAGGGAATCTGGAATCTAAGAACAATGTGTAGACCAGCTGGCAGATTGTACATGGGCCATGTTGGCGCATTAACCTTCCCTGAGAGGACAACAGAGTAAGATCAAAGTAATATCTGTCCGATGTAAACGTGGCTGAATTCGCCAGAGTGGATGAACCCGCCGTCGGAACAGCCGTTCTGCGATGGAACCATCCTCGCAAAATCCTGTACCCGCCCTATGTGGCTTTTCACAGAGGTGACTCCGCAGGTCAGTTTGGACCAGCAACTAAAGGTCCGGAGGGAGATGAGGCAGCCTCAGAAGCGAAACAGAGCGGACGGTGGAGCTGGCGGCCCTTCCATCAGCGGGCTGTCAGCCTCACTCATAATAAAGAGGATATCCGGATATACACGTGCAATCCACATCCTGCACTACCCCCTCGTTAAATCAAGACCCAAATATCCAATTGGGACACAGGTTACAACTGTAGCCAATGACGCTCACTGATAACTCAAAGTTGCAGAGTTTCAAAATCAACCCACGGTAAAGTCAGCCCTTGGTGCTGAAATGGTATACTATGGCCGTTTGTTACAATTTTCAATCCGTTCTTTGTCACCGCGCCTTTGGAGTCCCCGCCTACGCCGCTGCACGTTTCATTGCGATTTTGAACAAAGACCACAAAAACAGCACAACCGCGAACGTGCCTATGCTTGCTGCATGACGCCGGCTGTGCCCGCCTCCCTGCTCGGGGCCGCGCTGCCATTGGCGGACCCCTGAGGCAGGAAGCCAGGCAACGGGAGAGAAGACGTAGGCCGGGCCAGAAGAAAGAAGGAAGTCCCGCCTGCTGCTGGGCTATGATTGGCTGCCCGCCGGGATGGAGCAAAGAAGCCGAGTCCTCCCGCGGCCCGGGGCTCCCGTGAGCTACGGAGAGCCCTGGGGCCGCCCCAGAGAAGAGAAATCCTGCGTAGCCGGTGAGTGGGGTCCGGTGCTGGTGTGTGTGTGTGTGTGTGTGTATGTGTATGTGTGCGATTGCGGCGGCGGGGGGTCTTTGTATGTGTGCGTGCATGCGTGTAGGTGCGCTGGTGTGTGTGTGGGGGGTCTCTGTGTGTGCGTGTAGGTGCGCTAGTGTGTGTGTAGGTGCGGGGGCGGGGGGGGGGTGTGCCTGTGTATGCGTGTGGCTGTGTATGCGTGTGGCTGTGATGTGCGCATGCGTGAGTGTGGGTGCGCGTGCACGCAGCTGAATCCAGCCGGGGAGAAGCGCGTGGCAGTTTCTTGTCCATCATTCCCCCGTGTCAGCTAGCTATAGTTCTCCACCTGGACCGCATCCTTCGGATGCGTGTTCCCAGGCTCGACCTAAAAAGGAGAAAAACTGTTAAAAATAAAAAAATAAAGCTACTGCCTAGGGGGGCACTTATGCTCTTGGACAAGCTTCTCCTTGGCAGACCTGCCAATCTCTGATGAAAAAATTATCAGCTTACACAAGGAGCAAATTACTTCTTTATTAAAATAAAATAGGGTTTTTGTCCACTTGTGCACTTTGAACTTGTGCAGTCAGAGTATTCCCTGGAACAAATGATGTCGAGGCCCTTGGAGAGTTGTCTAGCTCCATAGCACCTGACTTTTCATCTAAATCTGATGAAGACATCTCTGTGAAAGAGAGGCAAACAGGAATGGAGAGCAGGACAAATATGGTTACTCTCATCAAAAGCCAATAGCAAAAAAAAAGCAAAAAGGATAGAATATACTTCTGCTAAATAAAGACATCCTTATGAACCAATCCCAATACTGCCTTAGAGTGTGGTTTCGCTCTTGGACCACTTTTGAAATACCTACGACCATTTTGCGAGACCGTAAAAATAGTAATTCTTTATATATTTCATGGAACAATTGACAATCAATTTTTCCAAGCTAATCAACATCCCTAATGTCTTACTTGGTTCAGAATTACAAAAAACTACTGTTAAAAATGTAATTCCAAATGCACGAGTTCGCTGGTAGGTCGTGAGAAGGTAACAGGAAGTACAGCTCCCTCAGAGAGAGGACTGTGTGTTCAACTCCCATGAGCATCTCTCAAGATCGTAAAAATAGTATTGCTTTCTGTATTCAATGGATCAAATCCAAATCAATTTTACTAATATAAACAACTTTTGTAATCTGTTACTTTGTTCAGAATTATTATTATTATTATTGCCTTTTGTAAAGCGCAACAGCTACCTCCAACGGAGGACTCCAGGCGCTGACGAGTGGTGTGGGGAAGATGTCCTGGTGAGAAGTGGAACATAAGAATGGCTCAAGGGTGAACTAAAAAGCCAAGTCTTTAGCTGCTTTCTAAATATCGGTTCTGAGTTGGCCATTCAAAGATGCTCTGGCATAGCGTTCCAGAGAGAGGCAGTAATGAAAGAGAAAGAACGACCGCCTAATCTAGCTTTTTTTAAACATGGAACGGAGAGGAGTCTCTGGTTATTTGATCTCAGTGTCCCATTTTTGGTGTATTTGGGTAATCAGTTTTAAATACTGTGGGCCAGTGTCTCTGGTGGATCGAAAGGCCAAGATCAGAGTCTTAAACTGAATCCTCTTTTTTATAGGTAGCCAGTGTGGGCTGCGAAGATGGGGAGAGATATGGTGGCGAAGGGGTACATTCCCATACCAACTCTGAGGGTGGAGATCGAGATCAAGGGAACATGAGAGCAGGAAACAGAAGAGTTCAAACCTTCTCGGACATGACAGACTCTGATGGTGAAAACAATTCCCACTATGATCCCAACTATAACAGTGGGTTCCAACAGCGCCCTGAGCAATCTGACAGATCCAATGGTCAGGATCATTTTTTAGCCAACCGCCGAGGAAATTCCAGATCGAGAAACCGGACCCAATATCAGCGAGGCCCGGGCCGTCCTCAGAGGTATATCCAGACTCGGAACACACAATACTGGAGGAAGTAAACAACATACCAGCATTCAATCTGTCAGAAACCTCTATATCTAAGGAGACCTTGGCTGTGCTCTCCTATGGGCTTTCATTTGTTCCCTCAACTAAACTTGACCGGTTTGAACTGATCAGAGATATACAGGCCTTCTTTAGGAAAATCCGCCTTAAGAAGTTCTTCTCTACTAGACCTTCCCTGGTAGATTCTGAAAATATGTCCGGTCTGAAACCTCCATCTGATTTCACACCCAGCCTCGATGTCCTTGGACCCGAGGTCGGTGTCTTTGAGAAGGCAGTCCTGAATAAACTTGAGAATACACTAAAGTGTGTTCCATCTCCAGGTTATAATCTTCCTGTGAAAGAAAATGTGGCCCTCAGACAACTTCGTGATAATCATGACTTGACAATCAAACCGCAAAACAAAGGCGGGGGGATTGTGGTATTCAAGACCACCTCGTAAGTGGAAAAGATGAATAATCTGTTATGCTCCGACACCCATTACAACCACATTATGAAGTGCCCAGAGATTGACCTAAAAAGACGTATCCTCGGTCTAGTGACTGATGCTGTAGAGGGAGGCTTCATCTGCACAAAAGAAGCAGAATTTCTGACCCCCTCTTTCACTAGAATGCCCATTATTTATGGGCTTCCGAAAGTTCACAAAGATCAAACTGATCCACCGATGCGTCCGATTGTCTCCACCATCGGCTCCGCCACAGAACCCCTATCTAAATACATCGATCAATTCCTGAAACCGCTTGTCTGTAAACTTTGGTCCTATATCAAAGACACCGGCGATTTCATTTCCAAGATTGAAGAACTCCCGTTTGACCCAGACTCTGAATTTCTGGTCACGATGGACGTGGAATCGCTTTATTCAAAAATTCCGCAAGAAGGGGCTCTGTCTGTCATTGAAGAAATTCTGAATCAGCAGTCTGATCTCCCAAATGCCCCCGTGATTCTTGAATTCCTCAAAGTGGTCATGGGTGAAAACTACTTTGAGTTCAATAGACAATATTTCCATCAGGTAAAGGGGGTAAGCATGGGGGCCTCTTGTGCCCCCAGTGTGGCATGTTTGTACATGGGCCACTTTGAAGATAAAAACATTCACAATGAGATTGCCCCATTCTACGAGAATGTGCGTGCCTGGTCGCGCTTCATTGATGATATCTTTTTCATCTGGAGCGGCGACCAGGCAGCACTTAACAAATTCATTAGCTGGATCAATTTGGCAGATGCTAACATTCGCTTCACTGCAAAAATTTGCAATGAAAAAGTTGAGTTTCTTGACGTATGGGTTCAACATCTTGACCAACAACTCTATGTATCGTTGTATACCAAGCCAACCGCAAAGAACACACTATTGGAATACGGCAGTTTCCACCCACGGAGCCAGCGTGACTCAATCCCATTCAGCCAATTTCTCAGATTAAGGAGAAATTGTTCTCAAATCCGAGATTTTTTGTTTCAAGCGGACCTATTGAAGGCTAAACTAGCATAACGGGGATACCCTCATCGCCTGATCCGCGACTCGTTCAAGTGTGCGAGGTACTTTGATAGGGACAGCATGTTTCAGAAATAAAATCGCGAGAAACAGGAACAGTTGGTGTGCATCACGAGACATTCCACGATCAACAACAAATTGCGGCAAGTGATTAACTCGAATTGGCATATTCTAAACACCAGTGACTCCGAAAACCAATTGAACAAACCCATTTTGGCTTTTCGACGGAACAAAAATCTCCGCAACCATCTAGTTCAAAGTCCCGTGGGAACACGGAAGGAACCTGTACAGACTGTCAAAATTCGGACTTCCTCTGATTGAGGGCAACCATCGCTGCGGGACATGCCAGGCATGTCCACATGCCATCACAGGCAATACCCTGAAAATTGGAAAACATACCATCCAATTGAGGGGCATGAGTAATTGTCGCAACTCCAACACTATCTATGTCATCATCTGCCCGTGTGGTCGTCCCTACGTTGAGGAAACGGGACGTGAATGCCGGACCCGAATCGGGGAACACAAGTCGAACATCCGCAACCAGAAAAGTGGGGCCCCACTTGTGGCCCATTGGAGCACGGCCAAACATTCTGGGAATGATCTCAAGTGGTCAGTTCTTGAAAAGATCCGGAAATCCCTGGCAAGGATGCTACACTACTGAGAAAAAAACGGGAGGTGTACTGGATCTTTTTGCTGGATTCTGTAAACATGGGTTTGAACGAATGCTGCCCATGGGAGAATGCTATCCTATAGGGACCTTTGAATCTGTCTAACATAATTAAAATGGTTGATGTATTCTGTACTGATACGATCGGCTCTATCTGCAACCGTCCCGATGATTATGTCTCATTACTTTTTCTTACTTTTTCTTATTAATATTTCTATGTTTAACCTTTCATGTTTCTGACACCAGGGGGGTTTCATTACCTGTTTCCTCTCTGGGCTTTGTATATCGTACCCACGAGGTCGATCATTTGGATTACTTGGATCCCCGATCGAGTCGGGCAACGCTGTCACAGTCAGTCAACAGGATTGGGTGTGCTTGTCACTCTACCTTATTGGTCATAGCCATCATCGATTGTCTTTCCTTTTAAATCTATTAGCCCTCCCCCAGTCCGGTCCCGTGCGTGCCGTCCACCTACCCTCGACCAATAGAGAGCGAAAGGGTAAAAGAAATACAGGGGGGTGTGTCCTTGTTGTACCTTTAAGAACTGCGGGAATTCGACCTGGGCTCCGTTAACGCCCGGACTGCCGCTACGGCCGCTGAAGGACTCAGAATTAATAATCACTGATCAGCATCCCGGAGGTAAGCTCTGCAATACCTGAAATCCCCTTCCCATTTTCCTTAATTGAATCTCTCGGCCTCTTGACCTAGGCATTTTTACCCTGGGTATGATTCGAGTCCACTCTCGGCTATTCGCCGAAATTTGAATTACGGACCACGCCCGTTCTTTCCTACAACCACGGGTTGGCTGGGTAGGGGATAACGCAAATAAACTAAAGGCTGCCATTTAACACGGCTCTAGAATGTAGCACCCTTTATCCCTTTAAAAATCCCAATTGCCCAAACCGAATACGGTGTTAGAATGTAAACGCCCGAGATGTAACACAGTTCTTCCTATTTTTAGGCCATTTAACTGTCTCACGAGCCCAGAAAACCGACGTTCGCGAAGACATCTCTTCGAACTGGAAACCTCCTTTGAAGAGTAAGTGTCTCAGTATAACAACATGTGTATGACTTAGACATGTATATGAATAACCGAGGAAGGCTCCGCTTTGTTAGTTACTAAAATCCCCCATATATCGATTTATAGGGTGTCTATTCTTCTGTTGAAAGAAATGGATATTTACAGTTAAACGGCACCAGTAGCAGGCAGCCTCTACTATTTAGGATTATCAAGTAAGTGTCGATCTAGGAGCAAGGACCGGTAATACATGCCCTTAAAATACAAGCTCCAGAAATTTGGAAAAAACACTCCGCCCTGTCTATTTTTCCTTAGAGAGCCTCTTCAGAGTCTACCTTGTTGTCGAAGCTGAATGGTTTTAACCCCTTGACGAAGTGTGAGTGGTACCCAACCTGCTCCGTGTGAATCTAAGGTATATTCTAGTCTTGTTTTGTTACCATGACCATATATGTTTTATATACAAAAAAAATCTTTCCCATTGGTAGATCACTGGGTAATCTAACAACTACAGCACCCATTGTCGTCTAAGGTTGTCCCTCCTATTTATCGTTTGTAACTTTCTTTTGATATATTTTCATTGTTTATATTGTGTAACCATTGTATGTTGCTTCTCTCTAGGGATTCCTTTGTTGTATGACCCAGTTGGGCTTGCTATGTATCATAGTGTGTCTTTTTTAGAAAAGGCCTTTATCATGTTGTGCACTCCTTTGAGCTCGCTGCATGTCCTTTGTGATTTCAACATATTTGTTTATAATAGGACTGTTGTCAGATTAATCACATATAAAGTCTATATTGTTCTTTATATGATCACCTTATCATGAATATAACATTGTTAGCCTACATGAAAAACTGTATATACAACAGTGTTATCTTGCTTTTTATAATTAAGGAAAAAAGAGAATATAACTATCTAATGGGATTCTAAAAGTTGTTTCTTTTGTTCATCACAGAGTGACCACGGCTGTAAAATTGTTTTGTACCCCCCCCCTTTTTTCTGCTCCCCCTCGTATACATGCCCTGACGAAGGTGCCGCCATAGAACGGGCTGGGCACCGAAACGCGCGTCGACGTGGTGACCATCTTTTCTGCCTATACCACCTGGTGTTTCCCCGGCAAGCTGCTGAGAGGATACCGCAGAATTACCTCAGCGTATTTGTGTGCGATGTGTTTTGAGGTTTTTTGTATTGTGTAAACTGAATGAATTGATTGAATGTGTGAAGTTGATTTGAGTGGAATGAGTCTGAACTTGAATGAATGATGAGAGGGTGCATAGGGGGTATGTATCTATTTATTTATATTTGATTCCATCATTGTGCTGTGTGTATATATGTGAAGGAAGATGTTTTTATATGTCTTTGAAATCACCTTTATATTTTGAAAAATGAAAGTAAAAACATATATTTATTCTGAAACTGTGTTGAGAAATTAAATGTGGTGACCGTGCTGGTCAGTGAGCTCAAAGTTGTGCTTTTTGATTAATTTGGGACTCTTTAAGAGCCTTTAAATTGAAATATATAGGGCAGACTTCTTTCTTTTGAATTTGTACATTCCTGATAAGCCTGACTGCAGCATTTTGAATGACCTGCAGCTTTTTGATGAGGTAATCCGGAAGACCCAAGTACAGACTGTTAGTATAGTCTAATTGAGAAGTAATTAGTGCATGAACCACCGTTTTTCTTCAGTCCATAGGTAATAAAAGTAGAAATCTCCTCAGTACTTTCAGCTTCCAGAAGCATGATGAAGATAGTTGGCCTATCTGGGCCTTCCCTGAGAGGGCAGAGTCAAATATGAATCCTAAGTTTCTCGCTGACTCAACTGGCTTAGGAGGGGGATTGAGTTCCAAGGGCCACCAAAGTTCTGCTTTTGGGGGTGATGGCTGGTTAAACAAGCATTGGAAATGCAATAGGTCTCGCATTAGGAAAGTTTGAGCTATTGGTGTTGTAAATGACACTTTTTTTATTTATGTGTTGGTTTTGAAAGTTGCAAAATTAATAGCTTTGTCAGTTACAATGTCAATAGTTTTAACTTTTGCAAAAGTGACACCTATAGCATTTGTAATGCAATGTGTGTTGTATTTACGTGACTTAGATGTATTGATATTACAAATAACAATGGCTTTTAATTTTGTAAATAATTAATACTTAAATAAAAGTTATTGTAATTTATAATGGCAATAGCTTAAACATTTGTAAATAACTTTTGTGAAGAATATGTTCAGTGTATTTTATTGTGACGAAAATCCAAGAACATTGCATTTGCACCTAAACACACACAGAGCCACACACATAGATGTGGTGGTGGTGGATCAGGGGGATATGGTGGTGGTGGATGTGGTGGTGGATGTGGTGGTGGTGGTGATGGTGGATATGGGGGTGGATGTGGTGGTGGATGTGGGGGTGGATGTGGTGGTGGTGGAGGTGGTGGATGTGGTGGTGATGTGGTGGATGTGGTGGTGGATGTGGTCATGTGGTGGTGGTTGTGGATGTGGTGAAAGTGGTGGTGGATGTGGTGGTGGTGGGTATGGTGGATGTGGTGGTGGTGGATGAGGTGGTGGATGAGGTGGTGGATGTGGTGGTGGTGGATGAGGTGGTGGATGAGGTGGTGGATGTGGTGGTGGATGTGGTGGTGGATGCGGTGGTGGTGGATGCGGTGGAAGTGGTGGATACAGTGGAAGAGGTGGATGCGGTGGAAGTGGTGGGTGTGGATGCGGTGGTGGATGTGGTGGTGGATGTGGTGGTGGTGGATGCGGTGGTGGGGGAAGTGGTGGTGGATGTGGTGATGGTGGATGCGGTGGTGGTGGAAGTGGTGGTGGATGTGGTGGTGGTGGATGCGGTGAAAGTGGTGGATGTGGATGCGGTGGTGGATGTGGTGGTGGATGCGGTGGATGTGGTGGATGTGGTGGTGGTGGATGCGGTGGTGGTGGAAGTGGTGGTGGATGTGGTGGTGGTGGATGTGGTGGTGGTGGATGTGGTGGTGGATGTGGTGGTGGAGGATGTGGTGGTGGTGGATGTGGTGGTGGTGGTGGATGTGGTGGTGGTGGTGGATGTGGTGGTGGTGGTGGCGGTGGATGTCATGTTGGATGTGGAGGTGATGGTGGATGTGGAGGTGGAGGTGAATGTGGAGGTGGATGTGGTGGTGAATGTGATGGTGGGCGTGGTGGTGATGGTGGATGTGGTGGTGATGGTGGATGTGGTGGTGGATGTGGTGGTGGATGCGGTGGATGTGGTGGTGGTGGATGCGGTGGATGTGGTGAATGCGGAGGTGGATGCGGTGGTGGTGGTAGTGGTGGATGGGGTGGTGGTTGTATTGGATGTGGTAGTGGATGTAGTAGTGGTGGGTGTGGTGGTGGTGGTGGATGCGGTGGTGGTGGATGCGGTGGTGGTGGATGTGGTGGTGGTGGATGTCATGGTGGATGTGGAGGTGATGGTGGATGTGGTGGTGGAGGTGATGGTGGATGTGGTGGTGGTGGTGGATGTGATGGTGGATGTGATGGTGATGGTGGATGTGCTGGTGGATGCGGTGGTGGTGGATGCGGTGGATGTGGTGGTGGATGCGGTGGATGTGGTGGTGGATGCGGTGGTGGTGGTGGATGCGGTGGTGGTGGTGGAAACGGTAGTGGTGGATGTGGTGGTGGATGTAGTGGTGGTGGCGTGGTGGTGGAAGTGGTGGTGGATGTGGTGGTGGTGGATGTGGTGGTGGATGTGGTGGTGGTGGTGGATGTGGCGGTGGTGGATGTGATGGTGGTGGATGTGGTGAATGTGGTGGTGGATGTGGCGGTGGATGTCATGGTGGATGTGGAAGTGATGGTGGATGTGGTGGTGGATGTAGTGGTGGTGGTGATGGATGTGGCGGTGTTGGATGTGGTGGTGGATGTGGCGGTGGATGTCATGGTGGATGTGGAGGTGATGGTGGATGTGGTGGTGGTGGATGTGGTGGTGGTGATGGTGGATGTGGTAGTGGATGCGGTGGTGGTGGATGTGGTGATGGTGGATGCGGTGGTGGTGGTGGATGCGGTGGTGGTGGTGGATGGGGTGGTGGATGTAGTGGTAGTGGTGGTGGATGTGGTGGTGGTGGATGTGGTGGAAGTGGTGGTGGATGTGGTGGTGGTGGATGCGGTGGTGGTGGAAGTGGTGGTGGATGTGGTGGTGCTGGTGGATGTGGCGGTGGTGGATGTGATGGTGGTGGATGTGGCGGTGGATGTCATGGTGGATGTGGAGGTGATGGTGGATGTGGTGGTGGATGTAGTGGTGGTGGGAGTGGTGGTGGTGGTGGATGTGGTGGTGGTGATGGATGCGGTGGAGGTGATGGATGTGGCGGTGTTGGATGTGGTGGTGGATGTGGTGTGGTGGATGTGATGGTGGATGTGGTGGTGATGGTGGATGTGGTGGTGATGGTGGATGCGGTGGATGTGGTGGTGGATGCGGTGGATGTGGTGGATGCGGTGGTGGTGGTAGTGGTGGATGGGGTGGTGGTTGTAGTGAATGTGGTGGTGCATGTAGTGGTGGTGGGGGTGGTGGTGGATGCGGTGGTGGTGGATGTCATGGTGGATGTGGAGGTGATGGTGGATGTGGTGGTGGTGGATGTGATGGTGGATGTGGTGGTGGTGGATGTGATGGTGGATGTGGTGGTGATGGTGGTTGTGGATGCGGTGGTGGTGGATGCGGTAGATGTGGTGATGGTGGATGCGGTGGTGGTGGTGGATGTGGTGGTGGTGGTAGATGGGGTGGTGGTTGTGGATGTGGTGGTGGATGTAGTGGTGGTGGGTGTGGTGGTGGTGGTGGTGGATGCGGTGGTGGTGGATGCGGATGTGGTGGATGCGGTGGTGGTGGATGCGGTGGATGTGGTGGTGGATGCGGTGGTGGATGCGGTGGTGGTGGTGGATGGGTTGTTTGTGGTGGATGTGGTGGTGGATGTAGTGGTGGATGGGGTGGCGGTTGTGGTGGATGTGGTGGTGGTGGATGTGATGGTGGATGTGGTGGTGATGGGGATGTGATGGTGGATGCGGTGGTGGTGGATGCGGTGGATGTGGTGATGGTGGATGCAGGGGTGGTGGTGGATGGGGTGGTGGTTGTGGTGGATTTGGTGGTGGATGTAGTAGTGGTGTGTGTGGAGGCGGTGGTGGTGGATGTGGTGGATGTGGTGGTGGTGGATGTCATGGTGGATGTGGAGGTGATGGTGGATGTGGTGGTGGATGTGATGGTGGATGTGATGGTGGATGTGCTGGTGGATGCGGTGGTGGTGGATGCGGTGTATGTGGTGGTGGATGCGGTGGTGGTGGTGGATGCGGTGGTGGTGGTGGATGCGGTGGTGGTGGTGGATGTGGTGGTGGATGTAGTGGGGGTGGCGTGGTGGTGGAAGTGGTGGTGGATGTGGTGGTGGTGGATGTGGTGGTGGATGTGGCGGTGGTGGTGGTGGATGTGGTGAATGTGGTGGTGGATGTGGCGGTGGATGTCATGGTGGATGTGGAAGTGATGGTGAATGTGGTGGTGGATGTGGTGGTGGTGGTGGATGGGGTGGTGGTTGTGGTGGATGTGGTGGTGGTGGGAGTGGTGGTGGTGGTGGGAGTGGTGGTGGTGGTGGGAGTGGTGGTGGTGGTGGATGCGGTGGTGGTGATGGATGCGGTGGTGTTGGATGTGGTGGTGGATGTGGCGGTGGATGTCATGGTGGATGTGGAGGTGATGGTGGATGTGGTGGTGGTGTATGTGGTGGTGATGGTGGATGTGGTGGTGGATGCGGTGGTGGTGGATGTGGTGATGGTGAATGCGGTGGTGGTAGTGGTGGTGGGGGTGGATGGGGTGGTGGTGGATGGGGTGGTGGATGTAGTGGTGGTGGTGGTGGATGTGGTGGTGGTGGATGCGGTGGTGGTGGAAGTGGTGGTGGTGGAAGTGGTGGTGGTGGAAGTGGTGGTAGTGGTGGAAGTGGTGGTGGAAGTGGTGGTGGATGTGGTGGTGGTGGTGGATGTGGCGGTGGTGGATGTGATGGTGGTGGATGTGGCGGTGGATGTCATGGTGGATGTGGAGGTGATCGTGGATGTGGTGGTGGATGTGGTGGTGGATGTGGTGGTGGTGGTAGATGTGATGGTGGATGTGGTGGTGGATACGGTGGATGTGGTGGTGGATGTGGTGGATGCGGTGGTGGTGGTAGTGGTGGATGGGGTGGTGGTTGTAGTGGATGTGGTGGTGCATGTAGTGGTGGTGGGGGTGGTGGTGGATGCGGTGGTGGTGATTGTGGAGGTGATGGTGGATGCGGTGGATGTGGTGGTGGATGCGGTGGATGTGGTGGATGCGGTGGTGGTGGTAGTGGTGGATGGGGTGGTGGTTGTAGTGAATGTGGTGGTGCATGTAGTGGTGGTGGGGGTGGTGGTGGATGGGGTGGTGGTGGATGTCATGGTGGATGTGGAGGTGATGGTGGATGTGGTGGTGGTGGATGTGATGGTGGATGTGGTGGTGGTGGATGTGATGGTGGATGTGGTGGTGATGGTGGATGTGGTTGTGGATGCGGTGGTGGTGGATGCGGTAGATGTGGTGATGGTGGATGCGGTGGTGGTGGTGGATGTGGTGGTGGTGGTAGATGGGGTGGTGGTTGTGGATGTGGTGGTGGATGTAGTGGTGGTGGGTGTGGTGGTGGTGGATGCGGTGGTGGTGGATGCGGATGTGGTGGATGCGGTGGTGGTGGATGCGGTGGATGTGGTGGTGGATGCGGTGGTGGTGGTGGATGGGTTGTTTGTGGTGGATGTGGTGGTGGATGTAGTGGTGGATGGGGTGGCGGTTGTGGTGGATGTGGTGGTGGTGGATGTGATGGTGGATGTGGTGGTAATGGGGATGTGATGGTGGATGCGGTGGTGGTGGATGCGGTGGATGTGGTGAAGGTGGATGCGGGGGTGGTGGTGGATGCGGTGGTGGTGGTGGATGGGGTGGTGGTTGTGGTGGATTTGGTGGTGGATGTAGTAGTGGTGTGTGTGGAGGCGGTGGTGGTGGATGTGGTGGATGTGGTGGTGGTGGATGTCATGGTGGATGTGGAGGTGATGGTGGATGTGGTGGTGGTGGTGGAGGTGACGGTGGATGTGGTGGTGGTGGTGGATGTGATGGTGGATGTGATGGTGATGGTGGATGTGCTGGTGGATGCGGTGGTGGTGGATGCGGTGGATGTGGTGGTGGATGCGGTGGTGGTGGTGGATGCGGTGGTGGTGGTGGATGCGGTGGTGGTGGATGTGGTGGTGGATGTAGTGGGGGTGGCGTGGTGGTGGAAGTGGGGGTGGATGTGGTGGTGGTGGATGTGGCGGTGGTGGTGGTGGATGTGGTGAATGTGGTGGTGGATGTGGCGGTGGATGTCATGGTGGATGTGGAAGTGATGGTGGATGTGGTGGTGGATGTGGTGGTGGTGGTGGATGGGGTGGTGGTTGTGGTGGATGTGGTGGTGGTGGGAGTGGTGGTGGTGGTGGATGCGGTGGTGGTGATGGATGCGGTGGTGTTGGATGTGGTGGTGGATGTGGCGGTGGATGTCATGGTGGATGTGGAGGTGATGGTGGATGTGGTGGTGGTGGTGGTGGATGTGGTGGTGATGGTGGATGTGGTGGAGGATGTGGTGGTGGATGCGGTGGTGGTGGATGTGGTGATGGTGGATGCGGTGGTGGTGGTAGTGGTGGTGGGGGTGGATGGGGTGGTGGTGGATGGGGTGGTGGATGTAGTGGTGGTGGTGGTGGATGTGGTGGTGGTGGATGCGGTGGTGGTGGAAGTGGTGGTGGTGGAAGTGGTGGTGGTGGTGGAAGTGGTGGTGGAAGTGGTGGTGGATGTGGTGGTGCTGGTGGATGTGGCGGTGGTGGATGTGATGGTGGTGGATGTGGCGGTGGATGTCATGGTGGATGTGGAGGTGGTGGTGGATGTGGTGGTGGTGGTAGATGTGATGGTGGATGTGGTGGTGGATACGGTGGATGTGGTGGTGGATGTGGTGGATGCGGTGGTGGTGGTAGTGGTGGATGGGGTGGTGGTTGTAGTGGATGTGGTGGTGCATGTAGTGGTGGTGGGGGTGGTGGTGGATGCGGTGGTGGTGGATGTGGAGGTGATGGTGGATGTGGTGGTGGTGGATGTGATGGTGGATGTGGTGGTGGTGGATGTGATGGTGGATGTGGTTTGGATGGTGGATGTGGTCGTGGATGCGGTGGTGGTGGATGCGGTGGATGTGGTGATGGTGGATGCGGTGGTGGTGGTGGATGTGGTGGTGGTGGTGGATGGGGTGGTGGTTGTGGTGGATGTGGTGGTGGATGTAGCGGTGGCGGGTGTGGTGGTGGTGGTGGTGGTGGATGCGGTGGTGGTGGATGCGGATGTGGTGGATGTGGTGGTGGTGGAAGTCATGGTGGAAGTGGAGGTGATGGTGGATGTGGTGGTGGTTGTGGAGGTGATGGTGGATGTGGTGGTGGTGGATGTGATAGTGGATGTGGTGGTGATGGTGGATGTGGTGGTGGATGCGGTGGTGGTGGATGCAGTGGATGTGGTGGTGGATGCGGTGGTGGATGCGGTGGTGGTGGTGGATGGGTTGTTTGTGGTGGATGTGGTGGTGGATGTAGTGGTGGATGGGGTGGTGGTTGTGGTGGATGTGGTGGTGGTGGATGTGATGGTGGATGTGGTGGTGATGGTGGATGTGATGGTGGATGCGGTGGTGGTGGATGCAGTGGATGTGGTGGATGCGGTGGTGGATGCGGTGGTGGTGGATGCAGTGGATGTGGTGGTGGATGCGGTGGTGGATGCGGTGGTGGATGCGGTGGTGGTGGATGGGTTGTTTGTGGTGGATGTGGTGGTGGATGTAGTGGTGAATGGGGTGGTGGTTGTGGTGGATGTGGTGGTGGTGGATGTGATGGTGGATGTGATGGTGGATCTGGTGGTGATGGTGGATGTGATGGTGGATGCGGTGGTGGTGGATGCGGTGGATGTGGTGATGGTGGATGCAGTGGTGGTGGTGGATGCGGTGGTGGTGGTGGATGGGGTGGTGGTTGTGGTGGATGTGGTGGTGGATGTAGTGGTGGTGGGTGTGGTGGTGGATGCGGTGGTGGTGGATGCGGATGTGGTGGATGTGGTGGTGGTGGATGTCATGGTGGATGTGGAGGTGATAGTGGATGTGGTGGTGGTGGTGGTTGTGGAGGTGATGGTGGATGTGGTGGTGGTGGTGGATGTGATGGTGGATTTGGTGGTGATGGTGGATGTGGTGGTGGATGCGGTGGTGGTGGATGTGGTGGTGGTGGATGGGCTGGTGGTTGTGGTGGATGGGCTGGTGGTTGTGGTGGATGTGGTGGTGGATGTAGTGGTGGATGGGGTGGTGGTTGTGGTGGATATGGTGGTGGATGTAGTGGTGGTGGGGGTAGTGGTGGTGGGGGTGGTGGTGGTGGATATGGTGGTGAATGCGGTGGTGGTGGAAGTGGTGGTGGATGTGGTGGTGGTGGATGTGGCGGTGGTGGAGGTGGCGGTGGTGGATGTGGGGGTGGATGTGGCGGTGGATGTCATGGTGGATGTGGAGGTGATGGTGGATGTGGTGGTGGATGTGGTGGTGGATGTGGTGGTGGTGGTGGATGTGATGGTGGATGTAGTGGTGGTGGATGTGATGGTGGATGTGGAGGTGATGGTGGATGTGGTGGTGGTGGTGGTTGTGGAGGTGATGGTGGATGTGGTGGTGGATGTGATGGTGGATGTGGTGGTGATGGTGGATGCGGTGGTGGTGGATGCGGTGGATGCGGTGGTGGTGGATGCGGTGGTGGTGGTGGATGGGGTGGTGGTTGTGGTGGATGTGGTGGTGGATGTAGTGGTGGTGGGGGTAGTGGTGGTGGGGGTGGTGGTGGTGGGGGTGGTGGTGGTGGATGCGGTGGTGGTAGTGGATGCGGTGGTGGTGGTAGTGGTGGTGGATGTGGCGGTGGTGGATGTAGTGGTGGTGGGGGTAGTGGTGGTGGGGGTGGTGGTGGTGGATGCGGTGGTGGTGGAAGTGGTGGTGGATGTGGTGGTGGTGGTGGATATGGCGGTGGATGTCATGGTGGATGTGGAGGTGATGGTGGATGTGGTGGTGGTGGTGGATTTGGTGGTGGTGGATGTGGTGGTATATGAGGTGGATGTGGTAGTGGATGCGGTGGTGGATGTGGTGGTAGTGGTGGATGGGGTGGTGGTGGTAGTGGATGTGGTGGTGGATGTACTGGTGGTGGGTGTGGTGGTGGTGGATGCGGTGGTGGTGGAGGCGGTGGTGGATGTGGTGGTGGTGGATGTCATGGTGGATGTGGAGGTGATGGTGGATGTGGTGGTGGATGTGATGGTGGATGTGGTGGTGGATGTGATGGTGGATGTGGTGGTGATGGTGGATGTGGTGGTGGATGCGGTGGATGTGGTGATGGTGGATGCGGTGGTGGATGGGGTGGTTGTGTATATTGTCTAGAAGCCTTGTATCAGCAGAGCTGGGCATTATTGACTTAACAGCAGTGGCACACAGGTGAGGGGAGCAACCTGCCTGGTAAACAGGATAAGGGTAAAGGATAAGTGTAGGCTAAGGTTTAGGGCTAGACTTGGAGTTCCCCATTTGTAAATCAATGGAAAGACATGTAACAGTACATATTAGAGGTTAGATTTTACAATTTAACGGAAAAACGATAGGGATGCTTACAGGATTAACAAATTGCCAACAAATGTTTTATCACTCATTATAATTCTCATTAAAAGTAGAGAATGAAAGCGGAAAAATTAAAATAGAATGGAGAGATGAAAAAAAGAAGTAAGAGGCAAATTATGGAAGATAAAAGTGGAACAGAAAAAGAAAAAATAACGAGGGAGACAAAGAAAAACTAAGAAATAAAGTAAAATAGAGATAGTATGAGACACAAAGAAAAGAAGATTTGCTACATACTCATAGTACGCAGAGGCAGCTTAGCAGAGAGAGAAAAAGAGAAGAAAAGACAAAGGAAGAAACAAACAAAGATAACGTGTAAGTGAGAAAAGAAAGCAAGACAGAAAATGTTGTAGAAACAAAGGCGGACAGAGGGAAAGAGGCTGAACAAGCTAGAAAAAGAAATAAAAAAACACAAAGGAAAAGAGGTGAAGAGTTGCTAGAGAGGCTGCAGACCGAGACAGCATGGTGGTTTTGCTAGAATCCCTGCAAACGCGGACAGACTTGGAGAACAAGCGCAGTTCGTAGGTAGAGGCCGAGAAAAAAATGCAGATAAGGTACAGAGGAAGAGAGGGAGACAAAGAGGGATAGAGAGCGGCAGAGAGCATCTGCAGAGCGAGACTGTGTCCACGTAGGTAAAGCGTGGCATGGCCTGTGGCTAATGTAGAAGAATGACCCCACAACGGCAATGTGGCAAGCAGAGAGCAGCATCGTTCTGGGATAGTACCCAGGCAGATGCAGTGCCACTTCGGAGGGGCCATGCACTGACATCATTGAATCATAAAAGCATTGCTAATAATGAGCAGCATAAAACACCCAAAAACAATGAGATGTCCCAAGCAAACATGTACCACGTGCATCTCGCTCTGTATTTAAAGGATGGACATTGGGGAAAACAAACTGAGTCTCTCTGTGCAAATGGAAAACATTTGAGTAGAAGGCCTCTTCACAGGAAGAGCACAGTAGGAGAAAGGAGCCCACCGGTGATTAGCAATCCTGCCTGTCTGTGCCACAGCAAGGTCTCAAGCACTGCAAGGAAAGGAGGCTGGCACGGGCAAACACAGGGCTGGAGAAGCAAGTGCAAGCTTGAAGCAGGTCGGCCGCTTACCTTGTACGATTTGATGAAGCGTGCAAACACCGGGAAGAAGACAGAGGGCGGGGGGGCGGAGCTAGCCGGCGTCCATGTAAGACGCGCGAGTGCGGAGCTCCTTACCGATAACCCGCCAAACTCCTATATTCCCATCCTAATACCGCCCTGCCGGCATTTAAAGCGGTGGCAGACCTTCGGACGTGGCCCCGGTGAGTCGGTGGCCCCTTTGCCCGGCGGAGATCGGACGCGGTGCGACTTGGCGCCGCAGCGACCGGAGCGACAACAGCCCAGGCCAAGATCCCCGACCTGAACTGGTGAGCTGCCCGTGTTACGTCGCACTGCGTGTGGCGTGGGAGACTGAGGCGGTCCCGGCCATCCGCAAGGACACCTGGTCGGTCGGCACACTCACGGCTGGCGCTGAGAGGCAGCGGAGCGGACCAACCCCTACACGGTGACGACCAATTGAGGAGGCTACAAGAGAGTGTAAGGAGGACACATTGACTGCGGGGAGGCCCTAAAAAGACTTGCAATCCTAAGTGCGAGACGAATTGCTCGCCGACGCCCGGCGCCAAACACCACACTGAGAAGGAGTATCGGAGGAGTGGTGAGTGACTTGATCCCAGGCACTGGGGCGACTTGGCCGCCCACTGGATGAGTAGTCTGCAGGGGGCAATGCCCGAGGGTGCGTAACGGCCAAATCTGTACTCTGGTGCGGGTAGCCGCCATTTTGGGCTACGGTCCTGCCACATACCACCCTGGACGGGGGGGACCCACACCGTTCGCCCGCTGCTAGGCCTGACCTCAAATCACGGGTGGTGGACTCCGCATCTCTGGGCCTGTCGGCTGTATGTCCACTAGAACTGCCATGGGGAAAGGAGACAGAACGCAGCCCAAGCTGTCCTTCGACCAGAGGAAGGCGAAGGGGGCCGAGGGGACCGCTCAAACCACCTCTCCACGCCCTGCAACGTCCGAGAACTCTCTGTGTTCCAAGATTCGGGACATGTTGGGGACCATGGAAAAAGGCCTACAAGACAGCATGACGGAGATCAGCACTAAAATCGACGCACTAACGTACCGGATGGACCGCATGTCCGAGAGAGTGGACAAACATGCGGAGAGGCTGGACATGGCGGAAAGACGACTCACAGAGGCGGAAGAGGCTCAATCGGAGTGGGATAAGGACCGCAGGCAGTTTGGTCGGCTGCTCCAGGTGATACAAGATAAGACGGAGGATTTGGAGGCGCGCTCAAGGCGCTCCAACCTACGCATCACGGGGGTGGCAGAATCCACTAGCACCGGCAAAATGGAGCTGTTTGTGGAGAAACTCCTTCAAACCCTGCTAGGGGAAGATGTCTTCTCCCCTATGTTCATTATTGAAAGGGCCCACCGCACCCTGGGGCCGAAACCACAACCAGGCCTCCCGCCACGACCGATCATAGCGAAGCTATTAAATTATCGGGATAGAGACTTGGCACTGCGACTGACCAGGGAAAAGGGAAAGCTACAGTTCGAGGGCATGAACATCTCCCTATTCCCGGACTTCACGGCGAGAGTACAGGAAGAAAGGAAGCGCTTTGCCCCCTACAAGAAGCAGCTGAAGGACCTGGGGCTCGACTACGCCATGCTGTACCCTGCGAGGCTTTGCATCAACAGGCAAGGCCACTCTCACTTCTTCACTGACCCCGCGGAACTTAAGAAATCCTTAAAGGAATGGGAGAAAGACAACCGCAACAGTCAGGGGAGTAGGCGAGAGGACTTGGATGCCTCGTCCCACTTGGATGATCAGGAGTAGCCGGGCACATGCAAGATGTTGCTGGACTGCTGGCGCTGAGCTGCGCTGGGACTGACACACAGTTGGTGTGGACCCGTCGAGATGTGACTCTGGGGTGAGATCTATCTGGTTACTACCGGAATGTTTTGTCTACGCTGTGGGTCGGGTGGGGGGGGTGCTCGACTGACTGAGGGCGATCGTGGGGTAGGCTCCACCACATAAGGATCTGGCATTAACTGACTGTGAAGAATGGAGCCGGCAGGGCTCACTGCCACAGGGCGGGGGGCGGGATGGGAGCACGCGGGTGGTTACTAGCTCTGGTTTCCCTGCTGAGCCACTGGCTGGCTTGATTCCTCTGCCCCTGTGCTTTTGGCTCCTTCGGGGGCTATTTGGGGTTCTGTAGAGTTCATTGTTGAATAAGGGGGGGATGTTGGGTGGGGATGAGTCCTGTCTGACCGGGTTGGGGTTGGTCGGCTGTGGGTGGGTGGGAGGCTGTTCTCTGGTTCAATTGTTGGGGCTGCTATGCGCGATGAATAAGGGTGGTGCAATGGGAGGGTATTTGTGTGTTCAAGGTTGTGGGGATGCTCATGAAACGTGGTGTCTACAGCTCGAGGGGGCGCAATGTGTAATGCTGTGTTTTGCTGCTTATCTGATGCTCCCGATGGTTGCCCCCGCCCTGGGGAATACTACTCATGCTATCTGTAGATTAACGATGGAACAGTCACGACTGCAATGTCGAATGCCGCCCTGACTGATCACACACGCACCCCGCACACTCTCAAACTGATGACGTGGAATGTTCGGGGCCTAAACGATCACCGCAAACTGAGGAAGGTCCTTAGTTACCTGCACCGCCATAGGGTGGACATAGCCCTTCTACAGGAAACTCATTTGCCTATCCATAGTAGGATGCTACAGACACGAGGGTTGGCGGGACACATAGTGGCGTCTGGCTTTACGACACACTCCCGAGGGGTACTGACCTGGGTTAACCCGTCCTCGAATCTGAAATTGATCCCGGTGACGATGGACACTGGGGGGCGGTATGTCCTAGTCAGATGTGTAGGTAAGGGACTAGATATCTTGATTGTTAATGTTTACGGCCCTAACTATGACAATTCTGACTTCTACGCAGCCCTGTCCGCACTATGTAGGAAGCGCACGCAACTGGGGATGCTGTGGGGGGGTGATTTTAACTTTTGTTTTTGACCCCGAGAAAGACCGTTCCTCAGGTCCAGCCCGGAGGCCAGTGGCTTCTGCTGCCTATATGAGAGCCGAATTACTCAAACTTGACTTGGTCGATGTCTGGAGGGAGAAGCACCCCACACTCGGTGGCTTCACCCACTACTCGGCCTTTCATAATGTCCACACTCGCATTGACTACTGGTTGGCGTCGTCTTCGATCCAGCGCAGTATTGGCAGGTGCGAGGTGCTACCACGCACCCTCTCTGATCACTCTCCTGTAATGTTACATATCACCACAGCCAGGGGAGGTATCCCAGCATTTACCTGGAGGTTCCCCCCCTTCGCCCTGTTAGACAAGGTGTTCAGGGGCGAACTGGCGGAGGATATCGAGGGTTTCTTTGCTGCGAATCTGGGCTCAGTAGATCACTTTTCTACGGTCTGGGAGTCGTTTAAGGTCTTCACCAGAGGCGTGGCTATGTCCAAACACTCCAGCACACTGCGTACTATTAGGCGAGAGTTAACTGCGTTGGAGGCCAAACTGGCGGACCTGGAGGCTAGACAGCTTAGGGACCCTGGTCCTGACATAGACTCGATGTTTACCCCTTTGTTATCCGAGTACCAGGAGCTGGCGGATAGGGAGGTCCTCTTTATGGGGAAATATGCTACGGCCCGCGCCTACGGGGAAGGGGACAGGCCAGGTGCCCTTCTGGCCCGTATGGTACGGGGTTCACGCAAACCTTTAGTCGTGGAAGAACTGACCACCCCGGAGGGAGACGTGGTCACAGATGAGGAGCAAATTATAACAACCTTTCGTCAATACTATGCGGACCTCTATCGATCCTGATCCCTAGGCGCGGAGGACGCCATTGACGACTATCTAGGACATATAGCTATGCCATTCTTGCGGAACTCCGATAGGGAATTCCTTATGGCCCCCTTTCACGAGGACGAAATTCTGGAAGCCTTGGCAGGCATGAAAGCGGGTAGTGCACCGGGTTCTGATGGGCTTACGGTGGGCTTCTATAAAGCCTATGCTGGGATTCTACTTCCTCACTTGGTCACTCTCTTTGATGAGATCTGTGAGGATGGGGAAATGCCCCCCACCATGCGGAAGGCACTGCTAGTCACCATCCTGAAGCCGGGGGAGCCGCTGAATATGTGCAGTTCCTACAGGCCCCTTAGTCTGCTAAATGTAGATGCTAAAATATACGCGAAGGTTCTGGCCAATCGGCTGGCCCTCCTAGTCCCGGAACTGGTGGCGCCCGAACAGTCAGGGTTCGTACCTTGTAGAAATCTGACGTACAATATACGCACGGTCCTGGGCACCATGCAACATGTGCGACAGGAGAATAGCGCGCTGGCGATTTTCCTGGATATGGAAAAGGCGTTCAACTCTGTCGAATGGCCGTTTATGGTCCGGGTGCTTTGAAAGTTGGGCCTGGGTGAACCTTTTCTGCAAAGGGTTAGCGCACTGTACCACCGACCGTCGGCCACACTGAAACTGGGGGATAGAGTGTCGGCACCGATTCATATCAGTCGAGGGACGTGGCAAGGCTGCCCCCTATCGCCGCTTCTTTATGCGCTGGTTGCGGAACCACTGGCTTGTGCCATTAGGGAGTACCACAGTTTGGAGGGGATCAGCTTCCCCTGCTATAAGATAGGCATATCTACGTACGCGGATGATACCTTACTGTACGTCCGTGACCCGGAGTCTAACCTGACATCAGTCCTCAGAGAGGTGGTCCGCTTTGGCTCGCTATCAGGACTACGAGTGAACTGGGACAAATCTATCGCATTTCCCCTCACTCCTGTGACGCAGCCCTTTACCATGGAGTACCCACTAAGGTGGACAACGGACTCGGTGCGATACCTGGGCATCCAATTGCACACAGACCCGGAAATCCTTGTCCGTGATAACTACGGCGTAGCCTTCGCCAAATTGGTCGAGGATGTGGACGCTTGGTGCAGGCTCCCGCTGTCCCTATTGGGCAGAATAGCCATTATGAAGATGATTGTCCTGCCCCGGTTTCTGTTCTTATTCACGAACCTACCAGTGGTGCTCTCGAGGGCTTTCTTTAATCAACTCAAGCAGGTCCTCATTCGGCTGGCATGGGCTGGCAAACAGCCCAGGATACGGTGGGCGACACTGATTCTCCCCTGCGAAATGGGGGGCCTGGGGGCCCCGGACATGGAACGTTACTACCGTGTTGCGCAGGCAACCCATTTGCATTCTTGGGTTCACGGAGACGCGCGTACACCGCACTTGCTCCTAGAATGACTGTTTGCAGACCCACTCCCTCTTCCAGCAACGATAAGCCTTCCATTGGATCGATCGGTCGGGCGTCTGGACTCCCTTAAGGCGACTAACCACGCATGGCATGCACTGGTGCGGGCCCGCGGATTGTACTCACCCCTGATGCCGATCGAATGGGCGCTGTGGTTGGGCCCCCTGAGAGAGAGAGGCGTTGTTGAATCCCTTCGCTCTTTGGGGCTGGAGAGGATGGAGGATCTATTCGTGGAGGGCACACTTAAAACTTGGGGTCAGCTAGCTCTGCAGACTGCGAGCCCCACATTGCTTCAACAATTTCAGTTCCACAGACTACGCTCGGCTTACCGAGATGAAATGGGCCTGACTATGGAAGAACCCGAGGAGATCCCAGAGCTCTCCTATATTATAACAACTAAATCCCTGGCTAAGCTGCTCTCGTCGGTCAACAAGTTAGGCGTAACACACCAGAGACTAACGCACTCTAAAGCCAGGGAGGCATGGCAGGAGGATCTGCAATCGCCCATAGATGATGGCATGTGGAGATACTGCTGCTCCAGCACCCGAAAGATCTCACTCAATGGCAGGCACAGGCTGGTGCACTTTAAGTTTCTCCAAAGGGTGTACTATACACCAGAGCGCCTGCACCGCTATGGCTTACGACCCTCGGCGGAATGTGAGCGCTGCCGCACCCCGGTTGCCAATTTTTTCCATATGGCGTGGCTCTGCCCCGGTGTGCAAGCATTCTGGAAGGAGGTGTTTGCGGAGCTTGATCTGATGCTAGAAGAAACACTCCCCAAGACACCGGCGTTGGCATTGCTGGGCTTTTCTAAGCCACTCCCGCCATCACTTCGCCGACTGGCTAATATGGCGTTGTTGATTGCCAGGAGAGTAGTGGCTTCCTGCTGGATGCGCGGACCGCTGCCCACTGTGACAAAATGGAAGAGGGACCTGCGGTTCTGCTGTACCCAAACCGAGCTGTATAGTGAATTGTTGCCACCTAGGAGTAGGCCAAAAAATTTCTGGGACCTCTATACGGAATATTTACGCAAGGGGGAGGAAGGTAGTTCTGACACGTCTGAGGTGGTCGATCTTCAGGATCAAGTTTCAGAATAATGGGCTGGACGGACGAGGGCTTCCTCTACGGGTAGGAGAGTGAGAAGGTTGATGGGGGGGGGGTGCTGGGACAACAAGTAGCTGATTGCATGGGAGGGCTTAGCAGGGAGTGTCTCTGATGGGTTAGGCACTTGGGGTATGGGAGGAAGAGTAATACGAGACATGGTATTCACACACCGCGTCTGCTCTAGATCGGACTGACTGGGCATTCGACGGAACACACAAGGGTGGGTGGGTAGAGTTGGGAATGGAGTTACGAAAGGGTTTCAGGGAGTTTTTGTTCTACTATTGACCTTACACACACGAGACCTTCCCTTCGAGTTGTTATTAATGAGTGATCAGTTGTCGTGCTGCGATGAGTGCTGCCTACGTGGGGGAGCTAAAATCACTAAAGCCGAGTTGGGCCGCTTACATATTGCCGCCGGGCCTCCGGGATGCCGGCAATCATGGCTGTGTAACATCTTTGCCTGAGGATTTGTTGAGCTCCGGTAGCCACGACATGTATGCTTGATAGTGCATTTGTTACGACGCTGATTTTGATGTTAATAAAGGTTTCTTGGAATAAAAAAACAAAAAAAAAAAGACAGAGGGCGGCGTGGTCTTGGGACTCTCCCCAAAGGGCTCCCGGACACTTGAGGGCATTGCTGTGGGGAGGGGGAGGAGAAATGCGACACGGCGGGCAGGGGAGGGGGCGGAGCGGGGAGAGGGTGTGAAAGCAGCAGGGGCCTTTGAAGTGAAGCTAAGCTTCACTTCAAAGGTGTGGGAGGAGTGCGGCTGAGGGAACAGACGGCGATTTGGTGATGTGCACGCGCATTTTAGGTCAATGCGCTTGCGCATTGACCTAAAAGCCACGGGCACAGCACCAAATCGCCCAGTTAGGTAAAGTCTGTTTAAGACGCTATAGTCTCGCCTCTTCAATGCGCTTGCGCATTGAGAGGCGAGACCTAAAAATAGGACTTCTGTTTTATCCGTCTTTAACTTTAAACAATTGTCTGTCATCCAAGATTATATATTGAGTAAACAATGTTTAAAGTTTGTTAACGCAGCCTCAGAGTGGTCACTGAAAGAGAACACTAGCTGGGTATCGTCAGCATAGGAGAACACCTTGACACCATGACGCTCAATGATGGAGGCAAGAGGGGCGAGGTAAACATTAAAAAGGGTAGGGTTAAGGGCCGATCCCTCGGGGGACTCCACAGATAAGTGGGCGGGAAGTGGATACAAAAGGATGTAGATAGGTTTTCTGGGATCGGTTCTCAAGAAAAGAACGGAACCAAGTTAGAACAGTATTCCCTACCCCTAATTGCTCGAGCCTCTCCAGAGAATCTGGTGTGATACAGTGTCAAAAGCTGCGGACAAGTCCAACAGCACCAGCATCGAATATTTACCATGATCTAGGGTTTCTCGTATTGTTTCTGCCACTTCCAGAAGGGCCGTCTCCAGCAAACACTGTTCTTAACTTAATCCCAAATGTATGATCTCACAAGAGGGTTGTGAGAGTCAACTAGAAAGTACATTCCCCTAGAAGTCCATGCTGGGGATTGTGTGTTCAAATTCTGCAAGCGTCTCACAATTCATTTTTATTTTTTTAAATGAATATTACAATCATGATTTAATGACTCTTTTTACAGATTAAAAGATGGAGTCCGCTGCACTCCGTGGTAATGATAATAATTTTGAACGATAATCAATGCGGTTCAATCCTTTTGGGTGCTTAGGGTGAACCCCTTCCTGTCCGGGAGGGGCAGAGTATCAATGTTTGAAGAAGGACCTTACAAGCGTAAGGTGAGAAACCTAAGCACTCCTGTGTGCTATATAACTGCAATTTAAACAGTAGTTTTCAAAAAAGTTCAAAGTTTTATTCACTTTGTAGTTTCGTAAATGTAATTCATCCTTCTGAATCAGAACATATTCTTTTAAATGAACAAGGTTTGAATTCAACGCTGTTTGATTGTTCCATAATCAATCCATAATCAGAAAAGTTCAATACATTGGAGTTGTAAAGATGAACAACATAAGTCAATATCCCCGATGCATTTCGAGCTCAAAAGCTCTTCTTCAGGGGGTTAATGTGTTCTAGGAAAGAGAAGGAAAGTCCAAAGTTACTAGTCAGGTCCTGAGTGATGAGCAAGTAATCAGATGGATAAGGGTGAGATGGTGATTGGGTCTACTGATCGCAGGTGAAAAAGTGACATAGGGGGGAAGTGAAGAACGGAGGGATTTCGGAAATGCGATCTATTAATAGTGCGACGAAAATAATGTGGGAAAGACTATAAAGTGATTGGAAGTACACCCAGAAATCACCAAAAGTGAAAAGTTGTGAGCGTTGCGTGTTGAAAGAGAAAAATATGACAAAACATGCTTGCGTTCAATTGTGCATTACGTTATGAACACTCGAGGGTGGGGATGGTTAGAACGGCGTGTCAATGAAAACAACAGCGTGTCAATGAATAAAAAACACACACACACACACACACACACACACACACACACACACACACACACACACACATACATATACTTACACATTACAACTCCTCTATTTGTCATCGTGGAGCTCTGACCAAACACCCAGATTGTACCCTCTGAGGCTGGGACGAGAGAAGAGAAGCGTCCATGACTTGCACTGGTGATGTAGGGACAGATTCAGTCAGGGGTATTGCTACAATTTCAATCGAACTAGTATTATCTCTAACATCAGGAAGTTGCGAATAAGAAGGCAGATGCTTGAAGTGTGGAAAATCTCACATAATGGACTTTTCAGGATGAGGAGCAGTCACCATGTGTCCTTTAAAGGGTTCAGCATCATAGGGTGCATCAGATTGGCCTTTTCTCTGTTTGTTGTCGCACTAAGACTCGATCACCTTAATTGAAAGTAGTGTTCTTGGCACATTGATGCTATTCGCCATACTTTCATCTTTTGCTTACGGCACAAGTCTGTTTGACAAAGTCCACAATCTGTTTTAGATCTGTTGGACCACTGTGGTAACTAGGTCATCATTGCTCTCCCAAAACTTAGGCTGTCAGGACTTTCACCTGTCATTGAATGAATCAACTGGTAAGCTTGAAGGGCAGGACGGAGAGGGTACTTCAGAGCAAGCTCATCCAATGTGTCACACTGGACGCTCTTTTTCAGTGTGCTCATAAAGTGTTCGACATAACCATTTGTTTGTGGCAAAAGAAGTGTGCTTTTATGATGATTCACATTGAGATGATTTAGAAAGTCTCTGAATTCTCAACTGTTGAACTGTGGGCCATTTTCAGACTTTAGAATTGAAGGAACATGCCATGTTGCAAAAAAGCCATCTAACTTCTCGATGACTCTTTCTTGAGTGGTCGATGAGAGATCTTCTAACAATGGAAAACAGGAGTATTCATCGACAACCACCATCAGGTGATGTCCATTGTCAAGAGGACCAAAATGATGCTCTCCCTTACATGTCTTGGTAATTCAGACATATTCAAGGTATGTTGTTTGGGAGATAAACTATTGCACAAATGGCAGGCCTTCAACTCTTGAACAACTTTCTCGTCAAGATGAGGAAACCAAACTCGGTCTTGGAGAGCTCGTTTAGTGGCAACAATTCCACAATGTCCCTCATGGGCCACTTAAATTACTTGTTGCAGATTCTCCGGTATGGCAATTCTTGAACCTTGTAAGACAATACCTTCTTGAGTAACGGACCGTTAATCTTTAAAAAAATTTAACTGTAGAGATTTGTTGTCAAGTATGAGAGGTCAAGTATGCGGATTCCAGAAGTGATGTGCAATAAGGTCTTTTAGAATAAACATGCCACTACCATTGCTCGTTGCAGCAATAATTTGTTCCAATGAAATTGCGGCTGGTGTACTGGACTTTACGATTAACCACATGGCTGCTGGGCGTTTCCCCCCCCCCCTGTGCTGGAAAATGCCATTTTAGTGGCACCATGACGAGCTCAGCTCGTCATCAGCACACGACACCCGTGGGTGACGACGAGCCGAGCTCGTCATCAGCATCGAAAGGGTTAAGTTAATGTAGGAATCAGCTGCTTTGGAAGGGATACCTTAACTCTGTACTGGCACGTGAGAAAAGTAGTCAGCAAGGTGTTGATCTTTCTCTAGTCGGTGCACAATTGTGTAGTCATATTCTTGTGGAATCTCAAACCCCAAGGTTTAATTCTACGAGGCATCTTGGCTTTTGGATTGCCAAAGATGGTAAGCAATGCTTGATGATCTGTTACAAGACTGAAAGGTTTTCCAAATAAGAATACATGGAACAGATGGCAAGCCCACACCACAACTGAATAGGTACGTTCAGTTTGTGACAAACTTCTGCTTGCATATGCCACAATATGCCCTAGAGCATATTGTGGCATATGCTAGCAGACCGGGCTTCCATCAACAACTGCCGCTGTATAAGGTTTTGGCTCAAAGTAGGCCATTTCAGTGGCATTCTCAGTTGCATGCTCAATTTTCCTAAAACTTTGTTCACATTCTTGTGACCGGTAAAATGAAGCATTACTTTTTGTCAAGTCTTTAAGGGAGCACTTACTGTGGCAAAGTCATGAATGTATCTGGAACAGTAGCTGGCCATGACAAGGATTGAACGTAACATGATAACATCTTGTAGGGGATTGGTGACTGATAAAGCTTGTACTTTAGTTGTATCCGGTATCATATCTCAATCAGAAAAGAAATGACTAAAGAATTTTAGTTTTGTTTTGTGGAACTCACATTTCTCAGCATTCAAAGTTAAACCTGCATTAGCACATAAACAACATACTTGAGTAAGAGCTTTATTATGATCCGTTTGGGTAGCTCTAAAAACCAATATGCAATCACTGTAATTAAAAGCATTTCTGACAGATTGTCTGACACGTCTAATGACATCTTGAACAAGTTCGGCAGTTGATGACACACCAAAACATAATCTTTTATATCTGAACAAACCAATAGTGACAATGTATCTGCAATTTTCTTTGCATTCCAATTGATGATATCCTTTATTCAGCTCAAGGTGTGAGAGGACTTAGGCACCATTTAGCTGTCTGATCATGTCGGCAATGTGCAAACCAGGATGTAGTTCTCTTTCAATTGCCTCTTACGCTTGAGCCATATCAACACAGATGCCTACAGCTCCTTCACTGACCTTTTTAGACACTAATACTGTGGGTGAAACCCATGGAGTTGGACCAGTAGATGGCTCAATGGTATTATGCTTTAGTAATGTCTCAAGGTATTTCTCGTTTTAGAAGTATCACTTATAATTTTCTTAAATTGGTCTTCTGAAAACCCAAACGTGCGCAAAGTGTCCATGACACCCTTATCTAAGACTCTCCACCTACAAGAGCTGTAACAAATACTCCAACAAATGAAGAGAGTTACCAAGGTAAACCAGAAAGGACCAGGAGGTGCAAAGTAGTAATAAAAAAGGTTTCCTTTCTGTGTTTTTCAATGGTAATATGTCAATCACATCCAATATACAGTGAACCTAAGGAAATCTTAATAATAAAAATGTATATCGCAATACGTAAAAATGTACATTTCATTTATTATGTTATCAAAAAATAACAGTTAGATATTTTTGTAATTCTTGACACATTTTTGATGCAATTAAAAACATATACGGATACAAGTTAAAAAAAAACCAGCATATAAGTTTTTCACTGCAATGGGATGATTTTTACAATAATCCATCCAATGCTATGGACTCTTAAAGCTGATACATCCCATATAGAAACCTATTACATTACTTGTTTATAAAAACCAATACATAAAAATTCAAAGTAACTTTATCCTTGTGTCGACGCGTTCCGATGTGTCTCTTTAATTAGGAAAACACCTTCCTCAGCACTCAGTTTAATATTACCTAATCTTCATCAAACATATCCTCATTTATGGATAAGCACATATCACTCAGGTTCAAGCTTTAATATATTTTTTTAGGATTTTAAGCCTCCATCAATTTCAGGACAAAGAATTCTATCAGAATATCAGGGGTCTTTCCTTTGTGCAACCTTTAGTCTGCAGCTGTACCGGTGTTTATAAATTCACCCATTTCATTTAAAACGCTGTCTGGGGTATTAATCCCCTTTGCGGAGAAAATATCATCCACGTACAATACCTCTCCTGGATATTCGTAAAATGGCACTTGGGGCTTATTGAATCACCCTTCAAGATCCTACATCTGCCTCCTTTTTATTAAAATTAAAGCGATGTTCAAACCTTTGTCGACGCACAGCGTCTCTTGACTCTGGAATTCTGAAAATACACGGAGAATACCAATTCAAGGTATTTCTCAAAAGCTTCTTGTAGATGAAACACAATTCTTTAACGCCTTTAAGCAACAGGATGAACGTCCTCATTGATATGCAGCTGCACTTTCATGCCTTAAGTTTTCCCAATCCATGAAATAACGATGGGTACTGACTTACTATTTTGTGATGAGCATTCATACTGATGATCATAGCTATCATTCCAATATCAGCAGCAGTACTGAAATGGAGTAAAGGGCACTTGATGCATTACCTTGAAGTACATGAATGGGTGCTTGAACTTTTGTCTTTTTGTGTTTCATGGTTGCTACGAATGAACCTCGACTCTTTAAATGGCATTGATGCAGCCCATGTATATACCTTGGTCTTCGACAGTGTGAGACTGGGCAATTGAGAGATTTCACTGTATTTCTCCTCAGGCATAATGTTTATCGAAGCACCACTGTCAATATTAAAAGGTATAGAGCAATAGTTTACTTTTAGTTTAATTTTAAGACAATGTTTGTATGACGTTTGTCATTTTCCTCAATGACTTTTCTTGAACTTGCATTCTTCTTTGCATGCGGCTAGTTTGACTTGTACGCATTTTTCTGAGGTAAACATCAACATCGCACATCCTTCTTCCTCACTGTCATTTGACAATGAAACTGAAGATCCCTTGGACAAAGATTTAGACGACGAACAACTTTATTTAGTATTGATGTGCCTCAGCTGATACTGTCGCTTGGCCTTGAGGGTGTGCATAGAACGTCGGTCCTGTGACGTTCAGGCATCCATTTTGCTTTCTCGTCATGACACACCTAGGTTTTCCTTCACCTTGCAAACCATTACAAAATTGTTCTCCTTCCCACAGTCTTCGCATACTTATCCAATGGCAGGACATTCACCTTCGTGTGGAAAAGGAAAATCCACATCTGAAGCACAGCTTTTTCTTCTTTGCGGATAACACTGTGTTCTTCAGCTTAGTTTCTTTGCTTGCTTTTCACATTCATGCCTGGCTCACTTTGGGATCCTCTGGTGTCCATGTCAGCAGCTTGTTTGCCAGCATGTTCCTCAGCTCTGGCAGCCATTAGAACTCACTGTAGGCTAAACAGTTTTCTTAGTTGCCTGCAGAAGCAGAAAGGCAATCATCTATGACTCTAAGCTGAATAGCTTCTTCATCATTCCACTCATTGAATCGGCAATGTTTGATAAGCATATTGTCTTTCTACAAATTTGTCAATTATTTCACCAACCTTTCTTGACTGAAAATATATATTTCATAACCAACATTTGCCATTGGATTGAACTTGATTCTGAGCGCCTCTTTGATTTGAGGGTAAGAGACTTCTTCTACTTGAGCTATTTTCTTTATCACTTCCTTTATTCCCTCACCTGCAAGATTCTTGAGGTATTTGATTATCCTTTTGTTGTCTACTTCTTCCAGTGCATCAATGAAATCAAACATTTCAATCCAGGCAGCCGATCTTGCACCAATATTTTGTTTCTTGGCTGTATCAAATGGAAGCAAAGTTTTAGGAATGCAGCATCATAACCAGGTGATGTCTCTAGTGACAAGAGGATATGCTGTTCAGGCAGCGTTTCATATGCGCTCGACTCTGCGCCTTTTGCCAATACTGGCTCACTCAACAGAAGTGCATCACTTTCTTCATCCTTCACAGTGAGAACCTGTTTTGTCTTTTGCTGGTGGTCATCACCATTCTCAGTTTTCTGCATTGTACCCGAGTTCCACTGCCTTTTAGCGCTTCTCTGTATCTGACTATTTTCAATGGTAGCGCTTTTTCTCACTTCACTGTTGCTGCTTCTAGTGCTTCTCTGTACCTGGTTGATGCAGACTCAAGCATTATTGTTCTGTATGATTTTAGCTCAGTGTTCTGAAGTGGCGCAGTGCCTCTTTTACAGCCTCACTAGCAGGTTTCTGGAGAACAATGAGTAATGTTCTCAGTGAGGCTTTTGTTATCTTCAAAGCTTCACACTGGCTGGAGTGGCGCTTTGACTCCAGATACAACGATGTCCTCTTCGATTGAAGCCCGTGTGGCACGCACAAGCAGTTTGCTGTACTTCAGCAAACTCTCTGGGAGAGCACGGTCGATCTTCGGGTTAGGGGGTTTATAGAATCCCCTACATGTCGCCAGTTGTAGTGCACTCGCAAGCCTGAATACTCAAAGGAATATGCCACACATTGAGTTTGGTATTACATGTCTTTATTCTTCTGTGTGTGACTTCAACATTCTGAACACAAACTCTATTCATCACACCCGAAAACTTATGTCATGGTTCTATGGAGTCCATCAGGGGCCAAAAAGGTTCTGTCATTGCTAACTCACAAGACACAGTAGCAGGGATGCTTGCAAATAGTCTAACCACTCGCAATCACTCAAGGGAGCATGCCAACCCACCTTTTTTTGCCTATGATGCACTCTTAAACCCAGCCATATGCAATTCTGCCTTGTTCTGCTCCAATGAGGCTTGTCCAGCCCGAAATGTCAAGCCAGGTCCTCTACAAATCAAAACAAAGCACAAGCTGTCCATGACCAGTTTGGAACTAGTTGGGCATCTTCCAATGGTGCAGCTTGGTCCCAGTGGCACATTGAGCAGGGGACCCATGGCTGGGCCTAACCCATCGCAACTTAGAGCGCCACATTAGGAACACCAAAAAGGATGGAAGGAATGGTTGTTAATAGTCTAATCCCTGGCAATCGCTTGGGTTGCATTCCAAGGCATTGCTTTTTGGCCCACCATGCCACCTCAGATTAGAACCCACCATATGCAAATCTGCTTGGTCCTGCTCAAAAAGGAACAGTTCACCGCAAAGTGCCAAGCCACATCCAGTGTTATTGACAATTTCTATACATACTGAAGATTTATACGTCTTGTATTTATTTTCAGAAGTACAGTGAAAATTCTGAAATACTGTACATTGTTCAAGAATGTATAATGAATGGTTGTCACAATTATACATTAGAGAGAATGCAGTAGCAGTATGATTGTAAGCATTTTTCTAATGATATACACACTTCTGCTCATTTCTAGAATGTTTACAGGGTATTTTTACAAACTGCACAGCATTGGCTGTATGGCCTGTTTGTGCATGTCTTATCAGTGGCTAAAGCACAGATGTGAAGCCGTTCACTTCAAATTCTAAGTCGGAGAGGAATTTAACAAGCACATCTCTAAGGTAACTAATGACCAAACACTTTTTAGGGTCTATGCTGATCATTTACAGTCTACAAACGCATTACATTTCTTACCCATATGAATGCTAGTACTTCTTCTCCTGTATGTTGCAAAAGGTTACAACCATTAGCACAACAGAAGTGACAGAAAATTGGGCCTAGGTATAGCTTGCCATCTACATTCAAGTTTGAAAAGCTTATAGTAAACTGTCACATCCTTTGGATTTTGTCATAATTGATGTAATCAATAATATCATTTGAGATGTCATCAATGATGTCCTTTAAAATGTTGTGAGTAATATAACATGTGAGATAATAAGCAGTACATGGCAGGGATGCAAATCATATTTAGAGTTCTAAACTTTACTGGCAAATTTCAGTGTTTGTTATTTTAAATGTTAGTTTTAATCTCATTTCCACACCTAACTATATTTGCTTTTTTCAGTGAATCTCAATGGTTTTATTTAACATAAGCTAAAATCACTGGTAGAAGCTGAAAGGCTGTCTTGCTGCAAGGAGTTCTATTAATTGAATCACAAATATAGATTACTACTAGAAGGTACATGTGATTGATCATAACTTGAGGATAATATGGAAGATTTAGATTGAAGTGGAATTCGCTAAAAAAATATAGCAGTTGGCCGAATTAAGGCTGTGCACTGTATATTTTTAGCTGATCAGGCTCCTTGAAAAAGCGGCATGTCCGTGAAACATGTCGGCTGAGTGTGAAGATGATTTAATAGCAATTTAGGAAGAATAAACATGGTGAAGATACATTGATCAAAAATGTGTTTTCCTTTGTGTTCTAGAAAACATTGATGGACTATGATTTAAAATAAATTACTGGATGTTCTTGATATCCCATCATTGCATTTTATCCTATTGATTAAAAATGCAATCTGCTTAGCGAGTAACTAGGGATCTGGGAGGTGAAGCGATATATATATATATATTAGTTGTTTGGAAATAAAGGATTTCTCTTGCAGGCACACAGGAGCATCTGAGTGCATCTTTGAAGCTATAAAGTGCTTGTGTGATATATATATATATATATATATATATATATATATGTTCACTGAAAAAACACAAAAGTTAAGGTAACGTTATAGTTAGGTGTAATATTCAGTAACAATGTAATGTTTTAAACTTTAAAATCCACAGAAATTCGACAGTTATAATTATTGTTAGCTCAAGTAACTATGACTCATGCCCTAAGATAATAATAACCCGCTCCCTCACCATGCATTCAAAGGTACTCCACATATTATATCACTCATCACATCTTCTATGGCATCCTTAATAATATCACTGCAACATTTGAAATGAAATTATTGATGAGAACTGTGCATGAACTGCTTGCAATCTCAAACACATCACTCATGACATGTTCTATGACTTCATTTATGACATCAATGATGACAATAAATGATGACATCATCAAATACGGGTGGTGGTTTGTTTTATAGTTTACATAGTGGCGGGTAGTTGTTATAATACTTTCCTACATAAGTTTGATCAGTTTGGTTTCAGCTAGTGAGTTTAAGTGTTTACAAAATATATGTGCTCCTAATGCTCCTTAGCTGTGTAGAGGTATTGAACTTGTTATAAATATTTTTACTCAAGAGTAGCTCTGTATGCAGGTGACAATTGACTAGTGTTTATTATGCTTCAGACAACATTTTTGGTTTTACAGAAAAAGCTACCTGCAGGAGAAAGACTGAACATAAGAGATACTAACTTTGTAAACTTTCTTGAGTTATTAGAGAGTATAATTTCAGAATGACAATTTCTAGTTAAGATAGAAGACTGTGTAAACCAAGTACTAACCTATGTACATGTGCTTGATTTGCTTCAGAAGATGGACTATCTCTAAAGGTTTCTCCAAAGTCTGAAGGATTAAGGTAGTATGTTCTTATGCACCTTCAGATTGAGGTTATTTTTAAAAATATGTATTTCTTTCTTTTTTACAAATTTTGCATAGAGTGTACACTATTCTTAGCTTTTATAAAAAATATTATGTAGTGCATTTCTCATGCGTGTTAAACTGTTTGCAAATAGTGTGATACATAGTAAACTCTCTGAATAGAGAAAACTGTTTACAGTACCTACTTTGTGGCTCATATCAACTTCATTTCTCAATATAAGTTGGTGAGTGTCAAGGGTTTGATACAGATAAAAGCTGCCCATAGTAGGGCATTTGCGTTTTAACTGACATTCACTATTTTGGCTTTCTGTCAACAATTGTATAGATATTAAACACTGCAGCCAATGAGCGTTTCTTGTATATCTCTGGTCAATTGTTATTTTGATCTATGCTACCTGTTAAGTGTATGCTATAGGCTTAATGTTGCATATAATGAATGTTTTCAACATCTAAGGGAGTTGCTTGTGTTGTGGCAATAGGGTGATTTTCTCCTAAGCTATTTTTTACTTACTGTCTGTCCTCTAATGTCATAGTAATTAACAGAGCAATACGTGTGAAAGTGAAGTTTGGATAATGTCATCAATGATGTCATTTGAATTATCAGTGAGATCATAATTTATATCACAAAACATGTCATGAGTGATGTCGTATGTGAGGTCATAAACAGTGCATGGAGGGATGCAAGTTATACTTAGCGCTGCTAAATATAACTGGTGAATGTCTGTGTTTTTTTAGTTTAAAACGCTAACGTTGTTAATGAGAAATGTACCCAACTATAAAATTATTTTACCTTTTTTTCAGTGAATTTTTAAGATTTTTTTTAGGAGCAAAAACAGATCTTTTTATCATACCTAACTATAATGTTACTTTAACCTTTATTTTTTTCACTGAATGTCTAGGATTTTTTTCAAGTAAATTATATTTTATTGGGTGTATTTATAGTACAAAACTGTGTGTGGAAATGATTTTGAAAGGGAATTTCTTTTGTATTATAACTTAGGAAAGGGTGCACACTTTCCAAAATGTTTTTTAAAACGTTATTTGAGTATAAAACAGAGTAATACAATATTTGCGTTGAGAATGTCTATCTCCTCAGATTTTCTCACTTCTCATATTGAGACATTTTCTCAGCAAGTTCATTAAGTTTGCAATAGCATACTTTTCATAGCCTTTGTATGTGTTTTGGTATTAAAGTTGTAACTGTAACTCAGAAAGAGTAATCGTTTTTTGAATATTGTATAGTATTAAGTTTCATTATATAAATCTATTTTTTTAAGCGTGTGATTACTGGCTAGGTTTCTATATTTTTTTATCTACTGTCTACAGTTTCTTCACGTGTTTAATTATTATTTAAGGCTAATCCGTGAAAAGAGAGTCAATAAAATATGGTTGTAATATCCATTTTTTTTTAAATGTGGCGACTCTTGTAAGACACGTGGGAGACGACCACGCAATCCCCTATGTGGACTACGAGGGGGATGGACTTCCTTGTCTGCTCTCAAGAGATCATACATTTGCGATTAAGTTAGGAACAGTGTTTTACTGTAATTGTGAAAAAAGTAACAGACTACAGAAGTTGATTAGATTAGTAAAATTGATTATGATTTGATCCATTGAATATATAAAGCAATAATATTTTTACGATCTTGCAAGACGCTCGCAGGAGAAGAACACACAATCCCCTGCATGGACTCTAATTGGGCTGTCCTTTTCAGTTCGGCTGTCAAAATCAACCAGCAACATAGTGCATCTGCCCTTAAGTTATGAACAGTGGTTTCTTTTAAAACTCAACAAATTAAACCATTAGAGATATTGATTAGCTTGGAAAACTGATAATCAATTGTTCCATCAAATATATAAAGCAATAGTATTTTCACGATCTCGCAAGATGCTGGCGGGAATCTCAAGAGAGGTCTAGAAGAGGAACCACACCCTAAGGAAGAATTGTGATTGGTTCAAATGGTTGTCTTTATTTAGAAGAAGATTTAATCCTTTTTGCTTTATTTCACTATTGGATTTTAGAAAGAGTAGACATATTTGGCTTGCTCTCCTTTCCTGTTTGCCTTTCTTCACAAAGATGTCTTCATCAGATTCTGATGAGCAGCCAGGGGTAGTTGCACCAGCTCAGTCATCTGAGCCTCCCAAGGAACCCTTACTGTGGCAATTCTTTGAAATGAGGCCAGGTAGCAAGAAAGTTTCTGTGAAGTACGTTACCTGTAAACCTTGCAATAAAGATATCAGCCGGGCAAGCAGAAATAAACAATATAGCTTGAGTACCATGGGGATTATGGAGACACAAGGTTAATGCATCCAGAAAGGCTTGCATGGGCAGAGTTGGCTTTTAACAGATTTTCTACATTTTTCTCCTTTTTGTTGTTAAGGAGATGCTGTTGGTATTTGTTTAACACTTCAAGTTGTATATTTTGTCATACCCTTTTAAAAAGAAATCAAAATGCCAAATAAATATTAAAATGTTTGAAAACACAATATTTTTTATAGTTGTTGAAAACTGTTAACAAAAACAGCTCTTTTCAGAGAAGCCTATAGTTTCATGATTTTGTACTATGTTTCCTTTTTTTACCCTGCTTCCTATCTCTTGCGAGACTCTTGAGAAAGCGAAGGAGGCACTCCCTTGCATGCAGTCCAAGGGGGTAGTGCTTCCTGGTGTGATCTCACTGCCTCTCACCACATCGTACTTTTTATAATGGACTTTGCATTTACACTGAATATATCTTGATGTAGTCTGTATAACTTATACACACCAGAATAGTAACAGTGTGTTTAGTTTAATGAAATGCAATCCATTATATAATTGTGGGGAAAAATAAATCACTTGATTTATGAAAAACTCCATATGTTTAATCTGCATGAAACGAACATTGCTACATAGCACACATTGATACTCATTTATTTACTTTAAGTCCATTTATTATTAGAAAAAGTTCAATCACTGCCTTTTTTACAATCCTGTGAGAGTCTTGCTAGAACATAAACTTTATCTTAGAGGAAGAATTTACACTTTCCTTTTTTCACAGTACTTATGCCTTATAGTCCCCATTAATAGGGTGTGTGGAGAAAGTAGAATCTCAAATGATATCTTTTCACAGTATACGAATCCACAGTAGGGTGTGAGGAAACGCTGATCTCACTGCCACCTTACCACAGCCTAACAACTGTGCATAGTAGACTATGGGGAGAGACTGGCCTCTCCATTGAGACCTTGCATGAAGGTAACCAGTGTGATTAGTAGGGCAGACACTGCCTCTCCTCTCACACCTTTCCCCCTGGCTCAGCAGTATGCATAGGAAGGTGTGGAAGTAACTCTACTCACATCTAAGTCCTCTCTATTGCACAGCATTTATTAGAGGCACTGGCCTCTCCACTAGGACCTCTCTCCCCAGGGCAATAACCATGTACTTTAGGGCGTGGGAATGGATTTGCCTGTCCAATGACACATCTTCCCTGGATGACAGACATACGCAGTAGTCTGTAGGGAATAACTGTCCTCTCTAGTAACACCTATCTCCAGGTCGACATGGTTGTGCAGTACAGTGTGGGCAAGGAGTGGCCTGTCTGTTGACACCTCGCCCTAGCACAACAGGGATATACAGGAGTGTCTGGGAAGGGAGTGGCCTGTCTAACACATCTCTCCAGGCTGAGAGGTGTCTTGTACGCTTTGCAAAAAACATACCTTGCTGCCTGTATTTCTTTCTATGCGGACAGGTATATATAATAGGATGAGGGTAGTAACTGCTCCTTTCGCTGACACATCTCTCTTGAATGATAAGTCTGCATAGTAGAATGAGGGGAGACACTGGCCCCTCTCCTGTGACCTGACTTTTGAATGAAGGATATACAAATTAAGGTGTGAAAAGGGGCTTACCTCTCTGGTCACAGCTCTCTGCAAGATGACAGATGTGCAAGTGGGGATGAATTTGCCTCAAAGCTCTGCAGACAACTATACAGACTATGATATGGAAACACACAGCCCTGTCAGCTGAGACATCTCCCCAGAGTAACACATGAGCAAAGTAGGCTGTGGGTAGAGACTGCTCTCTCTGCACATGCCTCTTCATATTGATGAATGTCCATTGCAGAGTATAAAATTGAGTATCCTTTCTGTTGAGAACTACCAGTTTAAGTCAATATTGCAATACTATAATAAAACTGAAGTTTTTTATACGTGTTCAACAAATAAATCAAAAGTAACTTTTTATTACAATAAAACAAACCTAAAACATCTATATTAACAAACAACATCAACAACTATAAAACAAACAACTTTAGTAATATACGGTTTTTTTCTCTGATGCACATCAACAGGCACTAATGTCTCCCCTCTTTTTGCTTCATTTGCCTACTGGATTTTGATCCAGGTAGCACTTCTTTTCCTGTCTTTTAGTCACCTTAGCCTGCCAAAGAGTCCCCAGTTTCCTCCTGTTTCATAGAAGGCTAGGTGGCAAAATAGTCTCAGCAAATTAGCATATCTATAAATTACAGTTTAGAAAAAACTCACAAAGCATAGTTTGTGCAGAGTTAGCTTGTGCTGCTGAACTGGACAACTGTTCAGGCACTTCCACATCCTCCCAACCTGAATACTCTGTGCCTAAAGAGATACTTATTGCTGAACAGCACAATAATCCTGCTTGTCTTAATAAGGCTATTTTTTTACTGCTTACGTAAACTTTTTTTCCTCAGAGACAAGTTACCATTTTCCTCCTAAAAAAAGACAACATGACCCCAAAGATAAAAGTTAAAAGTTAATTGATAAAGGGGATACATCACTATACTGACTAAGCATTACAAAATTATTCTCCCACAATCACATATTAATATCTAGAACACTAGTAGCGCGTTATCCCTTTCTCCTGAAAAATGTCACACCCTCGACCACTTTATCTTCGTATTTTTGCAATTAAATTATAACATGCCATGAATTCTGCTTCCACAACAGTTTATAAAGTAACACATTCATCTCAACACACCTTTGCTAACAGTCACTACAGTGTTTCACACTAGAAAACGCAATATAAACAAACACCTCATAGGGCTAACATATATGTACAGTGAGGCTAATAAAACACTAGGAATTGTAACACATTCCACACTCTTTCTTTTAGAGTTTGAGTAGCTCTGCTTCCGCTTCCGCTTCCTTTACTTACAAGTACATATAGTTTAAACACCATTTTTTAACACAGTCTAAAATATGTGATATCTTTCTACATTCTAATGCCTACCTCTCAAAAACTATATTGAGAAATCTACACCTCTACAAACAGCTTTTCACTCAGTAAACCTTGTTTATGATAACTTTACCAACATTTCTACACTTACTGACACTTTGCAACAAAGTTTAAATATGCATTCCTACTAATAGAATGTATTGAGAACTCATCTACTCAGTTTTACTATTCACAATCCAGGGAGAGTCCAGAGAAAGTAGCTAAAGACAATATACATTTATTATCTTCACAGTAGTTATCATTTTGAAACCTCCTCTCTGAATCTAGGTGACAGCGTGCCTTTCTGATGCTGCCATATATAGCTTTTTTACTTCATTTCCACAACACCTCCAATTTTTCACAGTGTACAGTAATGGCTGTCATTTCATTTCTAACATTCCAACAGCCAGACAATCAGAGCACTAGCGGGAGCCTGTCGCTCCTGCGAGAGCATGAAGGCTCAAGGGGAAATCGGTCCTCTTGACCAACCACAGGACCCTATTTTTGATTTCACGCTCTCAACGGAATGCCCACAGGAATCTTGAGATCCCAACAGCCAAAATATACAATTCTTTTTGACCCTTCATTTGGTGTAAATCCATTCAGCAGTTTTTGATGTAGCCCTGCCTAAAGAAGTCTATGGACAATGCATTAAGATTTTGAATTTTGGGACCTTCCTTTTTTCCGGCCCCATCGCTTATTGGATCACCTTAAAACTATACATGCTCAAACTAGTAAAAAAAAAGTAGGACATTTCTGGAAAGTTTCGCCAAATGGTGCCACAGTTATTACCAACACAAAAAAAGCTTTTCATTATTTTTACTGATTTTCTTCAATTAAAATATGTATATATCACAATAAAAATGATCCTACAGTTATTATTTTCAGCTGAGAACTACTTTCATTCACCAGAAATGGTTAACCATAACTCCCTCCCCCTGCACTGGTCATGAACTTACACATGATGTCAAACGTCATCATAAATTATATTAATGATGGTATCCCTGCTGGCAGCACTTATCACCTCAACCATCACATGACAAATCATATCACAAAGCATATACAAATGTTTGTTTGCATATTTATTGATATGAAATACAACTCCCAGTCACTAACCTAGACCCTTGTACTATAAAGTATTAATGCATCCTCACAGTAGCCATCATGATACTCGGGTAGTAATGAGCAGTACTGTTTCCTGACAGTAAGAAGCATCAATGTCCAGAGGCAGTAATCACCCTTAATGGCCCTAGGCAAAGGAAAGATAAAATTTGGCTGTGAGAGCACAACATTTCCTGCAAGAAAGTTACTTATTAATTGAGGTTGATGGAAGTCCACCACAAGTAATACAGTCACTAAACTGTTATGTCCAGTAAATGGTTTCAGTAACCTAAACATGAGCTCAGCAAATGGTAGCTATGGTAAGGAGTAGAAAAGTTAATTTAAAAAAAATGTGGAAAGATTTCAGAAGTATCAAAACTATTAAAAATCAAAAACACAATACTCCAAATTAAAAAAAATGAGAAAATGTAATATGTAAAATGACTACAAACTGACAAAACTCCAATAAAGGGAACCTGAGATACAAATTTTAGATAATTTAAGTAACAATAGCATCAAGAACTGGTACGAGTCAATGGTAATCTATGGTCACAGTTAACTTGGACCTGGGAGCGATTTCAGTGCAACTAAAATGAAGTGCAGGTCAGATACACCAACCAGGTTCGTCCTGGTTGGAGAATTTATCTTGGAACTTATCTTTGAAATGAAGTCGAAATCCTTCAGTGGGGCAAGGTTGCAGGCTGTATGCACGGAAGTCTTCGCAAAGACAGATAGCAGTTCGATGAGGTCCCACTGAAGGTGTTGGTTTTATTGGGAAAAGCTCAGAGTGGTAAAATTTACATTTCGCACCAAGTGTAGTCCTCATGTCAGCCGAATACTTTTGGTGCCTCTGCCTGGTCTATGTTCCAATAAAGTCTCTTCTTTTAGACCAGAATACTCCACAATGGCAAGGTTGCATGCTCTATTTTGTGATGAGTTTCACCAGGCTGAATTCCATCTTGCTCAAGGGCCTCCTTAAATGAATTTGCGGCTACAGAAAAGCTCCCTAGCAGGAGAAACTTTTTTCTGCAGCCCAGCAAAGTTGCGCTTTTGGAGAAATGGCTTGGGGGGAGGGAGAGTTTGGACCCGGTCCTACAGAGGTCTGAAAGTCCAAAGATTTTCTAAGTCCCAACTTTTCAGAGGTGTTAGGAGAAGTCCAGTAGGACACAGTCAACATTTCCAGGAACAGCACTTGGGGATCAAGATTCCTCCAGCAGAGGCCACCCGGCAGGATCCAGTTCAGGTCCATTTGATACTAGGCAGCTGAGCACTTCAGGGAATAGGCCTCTTGCAGCATGTTTTGTCCCTATAGCCACTCAGGAGGCTAGCCAACTGACCCAAGGAGTTCACTTCTTTGTCCTTGGTATAAGTGGGAGCAGGACCAACCCTTGAAGTCCCATCACATTTCTCAAACAGCAAGTGCAGTACTGTGTCTTGTCTTCCACAGGTCCAGGAAGTGCTCTGAGAAAGGTGCCTTATTTATGGTTGGCAATAGCTAGTGAGTTGGGTGGCTCCTGGTTCCTCCTTAACCAACAGGTAAAGGTACCTAAGGGCAACCCTACCTAATTTGTCGGCAGTTCCTATTTGCCCTACTGCAAACAATCCCACAGTGCATCTTACTCCTTCAGTTGAAGATGGAGAAAACATTCCTGTTTTGTGCTGAGCCTGTGTGCCCAACCAGAAGTGTAACCAGGGAAATGAGCAGTCCCCTCTGCTGTGGTCACTCAAAACTGGATTTGGGTATAGCTACCCTCCCACAGGAGGTTGGGCGCGGGTGGGTATAGTGTCGATCAGTGATTTTTTCTCAGATAGTAACTTGATGCCACACGGCAAGTTTGTATGCACTAATGTGGTACCAAACACCCTCTTTCTTACACATGCCTCAATTACGCAATACATTCGTAAATATTGTTTGGTGGATCAGAAGGAGCCTCCCACTTTTCACATACTGAAATCCATTCACGTAATGGGACATGGCCATCACCTTGTTGGGTGGGTTGAGGGAACACCTGAATACCCCATTGGGGCCACTTAGACAATGATGGGAAGCAGTATTAACGAGAGACTTGGAAGACAGAGAATGGGCATTAATGTTGGAACATCCTAGAAGAGCTTCCCGTAATTGCCAATTGAAAGTAATCCAATTATTTATATTACATAGGGCATACTTCCCCCGAAAACACTGCAGAAGGTGTACCCTACTGCCTCTTCAAACTGCCCGAGATGCCCTGTTCAGGATCCGGACTTTCTACATATGTTGTGGTCCTGTCCGGAGTTGCGAGGGTTCTGGACGTAAGTAATCCAGAGTCTGTCAACACAAACAGAATGCACACCTTGGGACACTGTAGAGACCTGTCTCTTGGGTTGTTTTCCTCTCCCTAAACGGGGCAAAGTTGTAACGCCGGTTTGCCGACCTAGCCCTGACGATTACAAAGCGATTGATTACACAGCGCTGGAAATTCCGGACAGTATTGCATATTGGTAAATGGAAAGAGGAAGTTATCCATTGGGCTATAGCAGAGAGTGGGCGCTGCAGTGTGAGGAGTATAGGGGGTTGAGAAAATGTCCAATCTCCCTAGAATGGGCACAACTGATAGAGCTGTTTAAGACAGACACAGAAGGGATATCAGAGGGCTCCCAGAGAACAGGAGTAGATGGTGGTGAGGCTCTTTGATTTCTTCCCACATAATGATAAGGACCATGGCCGTTGCCTCCCAGAGGTTTCTCTTTTTTCCCCTTTCTCTTTTCCTAGACCCTCATCCCCTTTTTACTCCTCTCCCTGGCCCGCCCTAGTACTATCTGATGCGACTATCACTTGGCACTACACACCAAGCAAGGTGTGGTTGCAACACAGCGGCAATTGTTTTCTTTGTTCTGCGGTTTGTTTAAGGGGGTGGGTATAGGGTGGGAGCAGGGATATTAAGTGTTAAGAAAATCATCACTACATCCCATACCATATGAAAATATGTATTGTGAAACTTATATTACCAATAACTTTTGTTTACATTCAGATGCGGATGTAACCCATATGTCATTAGTCAAAATGAAAAGTATGATGCTATAATATGGTATTACCAACTGTTTATGTCACAATCAATAAAGTTTATGCTAAAAAATAAAATTGGTACCCTCACACAGGCTTTGCTGCCATCCTGTCTGGGGGCACAAAAGTTATCCTTCCTCAGGTTTCACGTTACATTTACTTGTGAACGGGCATGCCCCCTTGCAAGTTAATTAAATTCCTGGGTCCATCTCAACAGTCTACCTGCCAGGGGAAGAAAAACACCTCCCCACACCCAGGACACTGCCCCGTCCTGGAAACAGTTTTTACACCTTATTATGGCCAAATACTGGGTGGGCAGCTGCCGGAGAGCTAATGCAAATTAGCTTTCAGGAGCTTCAGGCAGAAATAAAGTAACTTTCTAACAGTCACTTTCCCAAATATTTATCAATATTCTGTCTTTAACATTAGACTGGATTTTTAATAAATATTAAAAATAGTGCCCAAATTATTTATCTATCTGGTCCCAAACATGAGATATCAGATTTAATATTTTATTCTGTACTCTGGTTTCTCATAGGAGAGCCAAAGCCTTCCACAATGAAAATAGCTTTTTGGGCCTTGACACTGTAGGACAGGATAACATTAAATTCCTACATATCCACCTTTTAAAATGTACCCTACCTTGTGGACTACAAGGCCTAAATAGGGGAGGCTTATTAATATATAAAGGGACATTTTCTGCCCTATCAAAAATAGTTTTCTTACAAGTTGAACTGCAAGTTTAAACTGCAGCATTCAGGCTACACTGGCAGGTATGGAGCCATGTTTTCTCTGTCTCACTAGTAGATGGTACATTAAGTGCTGCAGCTCATAGGTGATGTAACATTTCTTTCCATGGATATATTCCTGTACCATATGCTATGGCCATCTAAATATGCAAATCATGAGTTAGCCAAATTTACCACATTTTAGGGGTCAGAGCACATACATCTGATTAGCAGTGTCCCAGTGCATAGAGTAAAAAAACATCAGCATCACAGCATCAATCCAAACAAAGTGGGTGAGCATGCCAAAAAGGGCACTCTCTCATGTTCCCCATAAACATTTATAAAGAAAAAACAAAATTAATCAACTGATTTATAGGGCTTCCAATCCCCATTCAGCACTAATAGTTTAAAATACAAGGACAATAGATGTTTTTTAAAATGTCTCATGGTGATTGCAAATACCACGAGAGATAACAAGAAAAAAGGAACACCATAAAAAGTGTTAAATTACACCAATATTATGAAAATCTTCAAGATTAGAGAACAATGCCTCTGTCTCTTGTTTCTTAAACTAATAATGCTTTCTGGAGAACAGAAGCGTCATAGAGCAGTTAATTATCCCTTTTCTAAATGTCTACATGGGATGTCATGACACAAAATTCCATGCACTTTTCCAGCATTATCCAAGGGCTGGGCGTGATGCTGCTATCGCCTCCTCCGCTGCCTTTCCCCAAGGGGAGGAATGGATGGATTTACCCAATTTGTTTTTTCTTCTTCATCCTCGTCCAGCTTACAGCTACCCCGATAAGCTGTTTGGGATTGCAAACAGCGCACTGGGCAGTCATGAGCTGTGCCATTCACCCTTCACCCACATATATGAGGGTGAAAGAGGGTGAGGCCAGTATACAGCTGCCACAATACCCTGTTCATTGTTGTGAAAAGGACACTATATGCACCGTTTTACAGGACAAGGAGCAGAAGACCAACGTACAGCTTAAATACATGTTTAAGAACATATGTAGACTTGGAGTACAACAGAAATAAAATATACTATTAAAAATAATCACCAGTTTTAAATTGTAAACAGGTAAAAGACATAACATTACCTACTGCAAGGACACTCAGCCCTATCACATTGTCTCTGCCAGCCATTATTCCACTCAGAATACGATGGAAGACATCGACTTCGTTGACCACATTTATAAGGATGGAAGCAAAGCGGGAGTAGCAATCAGGGTTTTGAGGTACACATCGATTAAATAATGGGAAGGATTTACTAGAAAAAAAGAAGAAAAATTAATCACATTTATTTTACAGAAAAATATAATGAACATTACATTTTACACCAGTTGCAAGACTACTGTTAATTTTTTCCTCAAACATTTTTGACTGGTATTAAAAAAAATGGGCTTCACTTTCCGGTCATCTGTCCTGTGGATTTCCTGTGCAGAGAAGAAACCAATGGAGCCAAGTACATCACTCCTCTCTCTTGTTGAGTGGCCAGAGGATTGTATCTTTTACAATGAGGTTCCCCAGGTGTGGCCTCTGGGTTGAGGTCTGTGGCTGTCCCAGGTTCCTCCTTGACTAGCTGAGGCAAAGGGGTGTCTCTTTGCAGCCCCCTTGCCAAGCATGGTGGGCTAGAGGCCTGTGTGGAAAATGGGCTGTCCTTGTGGCCCTATGAAAAGGTCCAGAGCTCAGCCGGGGACCAAGTGTGCCCCCCAGGTTGTACTGAAAGGTCTTGCAATGGTTTTCTAGGGTTGGCAAGCATATATCTTAGCCCAGATGAACCACTACACCTGCCCATCAGCCTGCAAGAGTGGAGAGTATTCACAGATGCACGTCTCACTGGCTCCAAATAAAGACAAGCTAACACCCTAAAAGGAGAAACTAAGCCACAAATCTGAGCCTAGTGCTGTGCAATCATCAACAACCAATGAAGCAGTTTATCGCTCATATATTCCCAATTGCTAAATTGAGAGATAACAGCTAGTAGCGAAGCCAGGCCAACCCCCACCTCTGCAGCCTTCTTGCAATATGGAGGGCAGGTTGAAGGGCAGTGAGGCATGGGTTGGCCTGGCTTCGCTACTAGCTGTTATCTCTCAATTTAGCAAGTGGGAATAAATGAGCCCCCTGGTTCAAGCTCAGTAAATTTAACTACACATAAACAATAGCTTTTGCCTAAAGTGGGTGGTTGGCTGAATATTCTGTTGACAGGGTGATACTCATCTGCTTTTTCAGATTACAACTATACGTCAGAAACAAATTAAATGGAAAAGAACAAGTGTGTAACAGTCGAACAATAAACCCTGCACTCTATCAATCATTTGCAAACAGACCGACCTAGTTGTACACGAACATGTACTAGTTCAGTATGTCCTTTAAAAGAACAGGAAGTTTGATCGCATTCCATTTGGCTTAAAAGCAGTTTGTATGCCAAGCAACACGCCTGATGCCCGTCCCTTTAGCAAGAGAACAACAGGCTTTAACCATGCTTTGGCACACACCGATAACTACTGAAGAGCCACTACACCTGCCCATCAGCCTGCAAGAGTGGAGAGTATTCATAGATCCACGTCTCACTCTCACTGGCTCCAAAAAAGACAAGCTAACACCCTAAAAGGAGAAAGTAAGCCACAAATCTGAGCCTAGTGGTGTGCAATCATGAACAACCAATGAAGCAATTTATCGCATGCGTTTCTTTTAAACAGCTTGACTTGCATACAAACTGGTAAATTCAATTATTGCAACCTATAAATGTTGTTATTTGAAAGCTGGCATATTGGAAACCCATGCAGGTTTTGCACCGAGTTGGCTGTCGTAGCCTCCACTGTAACTCACTGCGGTCTTCAGGCAGGCAACATTTTCAAGCACATTTGTGATCATGTGTGGTGTGTGCTGATTCAAATCATAACCCCCTTTCCTTGATGCTTTGCCACGGTGTCATGCTTTCCTTGGAAAACGTCGGGTTGTAAACACAAAGCGTCAACAGATGAATGGTGATCTAAAGTTTAAGAGAGTTATTCTGTCACTATTCTGTCACTCTATTGTTTTCTTTAACTTATCACATGCCTAAAGGCAACTGGAAAGTACATGACAATCTAAAATATTAGATGGAGGCAGCCGAGGAACTGAAAAAACAAAACTGGCACAAAACTAGAAATCATAACACAAGACATTATATTTTAGACTATGATCTAAAAAAGTTGTGGTGTTTTGAAATGAAAATCTGCTCCAACACCCAATTCCAATCCTGTACATTCACCTTCATTCCATTCCATGCACCATTACTAGCTCGGATGCCACTCTAGTCTCAATAAGTCATCAACTTCAATTACCCCCATCGGTAGCACCAGCAAATCATTATTAATACACTTAGTTTAAGTGTAGAAATATTAACATACTTTATATATGCAAATAATTCACAATTGAAATTTAAAGTCTACATTTACAATGTTTCTAAAACACCACCTCAGCTGTGCAAAGGAAGCTTCACTCTGCATTTGAACAAATAACCTCTGGCACAGAGGATCACTGCAAAACCAGATCGCCATACAGTGCTTAATTTGTCAAATATGAAGTGCAGGTGCTCACATTTTTTTTAAAGAGGCTACGCCCACTTCCCTCGGCTCCACCCTTCCACCTGTGGTGCCACCCACTTACTCTAGTTGCTCCAACCACATCTTCAACTGGCACTGCTGACTACTTGGGAGGTTTTCTGCGGACTACTTGGGAGGTTTTCTTCTTCTCTGGATTAGGGGCCGGGAAGCAGAGGCTACTCACTGCACCTTTACTCTCCATCTGGTCTTCACCCTTTTTTCTTCAGATTATTATAGCACTTTACATGAGCACCAGTTACGTTACACTGGGCCACATTCATTTGTTTGATAGGCACGGGCAGGTGATGGTCGAAGCTGGACCTGGTTCCTTCATTCCAAAGTGGGCAGCTCTGACCATTATGCCACATCCTCTACCCTTGACATGATATCATCAATGCTCCTTTCTGTCCCCAGAACTACCACAGTGTACATTACAAAGCATTCTCCTTTTTGGTCTCAAGCTCTTCCCAGGTTCTGAATGGATGTCCCCTAGCCCTTCTCAGGTGCACTCGTCTCTCTCCATCATATAAGAAGCTACTGAAATCCCTGAGCCGGACTATTCTGCAATTACCACACCGAACAATGTTGTTAGGACATAACAATGGCACACCTGAATCCACAAATACCATACAATGAATCAGAACTGCACAACTAAAACAGAAGCGGGTGAAAAATGCCTCCCGGCCACTATTAGTCATAGACGGGACACTGGTCCTTGCTGGCGCCAGACAGTTAATTAGAGATGTACTTGTGCAAATACCATGTCCCAAACGAAACGTTCCTTACAGCTTGCCTAGTTTCATTTTGTAATTTTTTGTTTTTCCCATCATAACATTTATTGCTGTTTTTGTGTACAAATTTTAGGCCAGTCACGCATTGCAATCCTAAAGCCGATCCATGCGACCAAGCAGAGTCAACTTTTCAGGGTTGTTGCGGCTTTTTTTCAAAAGCCACGTTAGATGACGAGCTCAGCTCGTCATCCGCACACGCCCCCCGTGGCTGATGACGAGCTGAGCTCATCATCAGCATCGAAGGGGTTAAAGATATTTTTGCTGCATGAGCTTCTGCAGATGTTAAGCTTTTAAACATTTCTGCTGACATGATTAATCTCCAGAAAGATTCTGTACCACCTGACCTTGTCTGAAAAGTTGAAGTGATTTCTCAAGGCAGAATCTTAAACTTAGACGACACATGCAATATTTTAAGAATACCTGTTTTAAAGTCAGATAGCACTAGCAGTGTCAAAGGGCGGCAGACATTGGAACAAAGGCCTCCATTACCTCTTAAGGTTTAATTTTTAACCCCTCCCATGCTCGTGACGGAACCGTTCCATCACAAGCCTCGGGTGGGCTGTGCTGGTGACTGAACGGTTCCGTCACGGCCCTCTCGCCGCGCCTGCGCAGCGTGAATTCCGCACCTGCGCTAACGTTCTGTAGCGCGGGCGGGGCCGTGACGGAACCGTTCCGTCACAAGCACAGCTCACCCGCGTGCCGTGACGGAGCGGTTCCGTCACGAGCACGGGACCGCCGTGCGGCCCCCCACCCCCTTAGCACTGCGGCGGAATAGCCGCCGCAGTGAAGGGGTTAAACAGTGTTAAACAATTAGTAAATAACACATATACGCAATCAGCCTAGTAGGGTGGTGAGGAGAAGGAGAGGAAAATTAAACTAGGGAGCCAGATATGCTCTGCAATATGTATCACCCAGGAATTACTACACCATACCAACACCCCATAGATCTTGCTTACATTCTGACATTTTTCTAAGCTACCAAGATGTTCTGTGTTTGTCTCATACCAAACCGATCTGTTGTTTTTAACCCCCACTATTCCCTGGCTGTCTACTCTATGAACCTGAGCATCTGTGCAGCATGTCTGGTTGGCACCATAATTTAAACAACTGAAGATGAAAAACGCGGTGCTGTTGTCCAGTGCTTACTGGACACAATAATTAAGTAGTATTAAGTAATATCTCCGCAAACGACGAGAGACATGGTGCGTGGAAGTATCGAGCACACTGCCATGGTAAAGGACAGACCCTCATGGGTCAGCTGAGTCGAGGGGTGTAATTTTGCTTTCTTTATAAGGAGTCTTTTAAAAGAAGGAATGCCCTGAAGACCTCTCTATTCTCCCCAGCCTATGCAGAGCGCCTTGTACAGCATACATAGTATGAGCAGCTATTGTCACATTCCGTAATTGCCTTTCTTACTCATCTGTGTTTCATTCTATAAGGACACAGACCATTAGCAACATGCTTACCACGTTTAAATCACCTACAAAAAATCATGCTTAAATCATATAATTTATAGACGACTTCATTTTGCTGTTGGCTGCTTAAAAATTGGCTAAATATCGTGATCTCACAGATAATTTAAGAAAATGTAGAATCAGTTTGACTAACCTGTCCAGGGGCGTAGCTAGAGCTGGTGGTGCCCGGGGCTAACCCTCAGATTGCTGTTTAAACGAGCGTCAAGCCTAAAATGCGCGGGCAATAAATGGATTGAAGAAAACGCAGCATTTCAAGCTCTGAATGTATCACCTGAAACAGGTGGAATAAAGCTGGTGACCCTGCAATACAGGAAATAATGAGAACAGAGTCATTCTCTGTGTGCAATGCTCTACAATGCCAGTTTCGCAGAGGGAACAGTGAATGGGGTGTTCTGATTGTTACAGTGCTGGGCAGGACAGCACCAAGGTGTACACTGAATATGCATTCTTAGAGGAAGCAACTTTGGTAATTGAGACTGCAACCGAGAGCTCTCTAAACAGCGCAGAGAAGACCTTAAAGCACTTTAAGGCGACCCCACACAGCTGTGCGCTGCACATGGACAGCGTTGAGAACCCCCGCACACTGGTTCCAGCACCCTGCATTAACAGCATAACAAAATCACCTGGGGGCGAACATACAGGGGCCTCACAACCCTTGAGTGGGGTCCCTATTCAACCCCAGGCCACATGAACGAATATCTGTGAGCTACTGGAGAATATGGGCCCCACCTGACATTCTGCATGGGGTGGTCAGCTGCGTCACACCGCCGATCCTATTTTTATTTATTTTATTTATTTATGGGTTTTTATATAGCGCTGACTTTACCCGAAGGCGTCAGAGCGCATCACAATAGGAACAGTAATGATACATGAGGAGAAAATTACAAGTGAACAAATTAAAAAAGCAGACGTTAAGTTACATGAGGTAAAAGTGACAATTGTGAGCAAACAAAATACAAGGGGTAGCAACCGGTGCATTACAGGAGGAGAAAAAGTGACATGTGTGCAAAGTACATAGGCGTACAAAGTATAAGTAGAGGTATAATACTGCAATAAATGGCAGACACTCAAGCACAAGAACAAACGTTACGTAGGCAATGGTGGCACTTGTGCAAGTATCAAAAGCAAACAAAATGTGAGAGGTAGCAACGTGCGTTACAAGAGAAAAGTGGCGTGTGCATGTTACAAAAGAGTACCAAACCCAGGTACAAGGATAATACTGCAATAAATGGCAAACACTCCAACCACAAGAACACACTGGGAAGGCACTTCCATAGTCATGGAGTACGACGAAGGTTGCCACATACTTGGGCACTGTCAAGCATCCCCTGGCAGCGCCCACTGGGGGCTCTGGACGTACAACTCAGCCTTACCTTGTTGTACTGGATGTCCGGCTCCGGCATTGGCACCGGGATGGCTGCTTCAGCCGAAAAGCTGCGGACCGCGTGGGGCAGACGGGAGGCCCTGGAACACAGTCCCACAAGCCGCGCACGTACTACTGATAACTGATTGAAGGCCCCTGGAGGACTCTGAGCGAGGCTGGGCTGGGCCAACAACCACAACGGTCGGAGCCGGAGGACGTCACTAACGTGGTGGCGGGACTTAGGCCGCGCCCGCGCTGCAGCCTACACACTCCTGACCTGCTTTAGCCTGCACACGCCTGACCTGCTTTTAAGTTTTAATTGCAGCAGGCAGGCACAGTGCAAACGCGGGCGGAGGCTTAATAGTTTATTTGGAACACTGTGCCTTGTCGTTCCCAAGAATCCCAAATAAATTATAAAGGCCACCGCAGCCGCAACGGGCCTCCAGTGCCTTTGTGACCACGGCCGCCTCAAAAATGGTGCCGCCTGGGGCGGACGCCCCCCCCCTAGCTACGCCAGTGAACCTGTCGCTCCTGCTTCATAGTGCAGTCATGCTCTGCTTTCTGTCACCTCGCCGTGTGCCCTCCGTGCCCTGAAACCTTTGCACTCACCATCAGTAGCATCCCTCAATGCCTCCCGCATGAAGCTGACTGTCGTACAACAGGCCGCTGAGTAGGGAAGTAGTACCTTGGGGATGTTCAGCTTGGAGGGCCACGAGTGCCAGGAAGAGCAGCGGGAGCAGTAACATCGAAAGCCAGCGATGTGGACAGCTGCGTGGCGGGACCAGGCTGCTCTCAGTGACGGAGACAGTGACACACAGAGCCCAGGAGCCCCTCAGCCACCCAGAAAAGCAGCCAACTGCTCAGCCTCAAACCCACTATCCTCGGATCACAGGAGCACTCAGCCCTATGCAATAGAAGGAGCGCCGCGGCAGAGTTTTGAAACATGAAGCATGATATACAAGCTGCTGCACCTTGCACTTGCCCCTCTTCTTACAGTGGTTGCTCCCAGGGCTTGTAAGGGCAGTCCGGTGGCACCGTGGCAGTCAGGGTTCAAGACTGGAGGAGCAGGCTGGGACTGAAGCCACTGTATTATTAATTTTCAAATTTTCCCTCTAGAAATGAAAATGCCCGCCTTTTTCCGCTATCAGAGTGACGTCAGGATCACTGTAGGGGCGGGAAGCAGAAGCGGAGAGACGGGCGGAAGTTAAAGAGGGGTGGGAGGTGCCTTTTCGATAAGGCTGACCTGTACTCTGGGCTGCGCAGCTTTTCAAGCAGGAGGGACAGGAACGTTAATTCTGGACAATGCGTTAATCATATCACAACATAACTGATGATATCTGGTGAAAATATCTTCAGCTAGAATTAGTCACTGGGACAAAGCCTGTTAAAAAAATGCCAAAAGGCAGTGCTACTTAAGCTCAAACAAGAATGTTGTCCTCAAAGTGAGACAGACAGATCACCTCCTAATCCCTTTTACGGTAACCACTAAAAACATGTGGAATTTACAATTAGCGGATTTGCCAAAAAATCTTTGGTCAGAGAATTCAAACACATTGTTTCTGCCAACTTCTTAATTGGTTCCTGGTTCTAACACATAGACAACAATCTCCTCACCTCCTCCTATCATCACACTATGGGTTAGACTATGAGTTGGTCATGAAGACCGATGGGAAACAGGAGGGCGAGAATTATTGTTTCTGGCGGGTATCTCCCTATGAATTTGGCGCCATTGCACATTTTAGCCCTCAGAATGGAAATGACAATACAGAACTGAAGGATCCCTTGGGGCATGGCTGTCCTCGAATCCAGAGGCCTCCAGTCCCATCTACTACCTACTCTAAACAAGAAATAAGTAAGAGCAATAACAGCATGGAGGATAATGCAGTCAGAGGAAAGACAGTGGAGGTTGTCGCGTCAGGACAGACTCTCCCGTGGCAGAGTTCGGTGTGATGGAGGAATGGTTAGGGTGGTGATCAGGCTGTGTTTGAACGAAGAGCCCATGCCCAAGAACCAAAGGTGTTGTTACTGGGAGCAGAAACTGACATCATAAAATCGGGCCCCGTCTTACCACACCTGGTAATTTTGAGGGTGGGAACATCAGACCACATGGAATCAGCTGGAATATCTGTTCTAGTCGACTTGTAATTGGGCCTCCGGTCCATACAACATAGATGAATTGACAAAACTGGCCATTACGAAGCTTGGAAAGTTTGTACAATGGCTTTTTGCAAACCTAGATTTTGAATCTAAACCATGGCCAAACAAGATAATGGCGACAATCCATTTCCACTGACCGTCTCAATATGTGTAAGAAAAACCTACAAAAACCATATATCAGATTAGACTAAGTTATGCACCTCAATGCATGAATTTACAGATGCCTCAACTGACCGGAAACTGTTTCCGATTGTCAAAAACATTTGTGGGCAAAACACAGAAAATCAGTCAAGAAATTATAGCCTCATCAAACTCATATCCCCTTTCCTTCCTCCACAAACCTTTAAACACCTTATGGTTGATTTGGAGACCGCATCACTGCACCTCGCCTATATTAAACTGTATGATCTCTGAAACATTCCGGATCTAAGGTGGAATGTATACCCCCTTCCTTTGTAAGCTTGCCATTCAGAGCACAGGCCGAACGTCGGTCAATATCACCAATACACTGCACAGTGAGGACATTTCCAAAACAGATTTAAAACTAGCCAAGTCACCCACTTCTGAAAAAATTCAGAGTGGATTTGGACGATCTCAATAGCGGTGATCCAGATTGTAGCACCAAAACAGCCATTCTAGAAATAGATGCCTATGTCCTTCATGGAGGACAGTAGAGATGCGCGAGTTTTTACACATCCATACTTTATTCACGGCCACTGTGATTTTGACTTTACCTGTAAAACAAGCTCAAGAGGTGAAGATTGTGAACCCCAAATCTACTCCCATCTCAGTGCTTTATGGAAACACCCAAGGCCCTATATTGTCCCCAGTAACCTCTAGTGAACCCCCAAGTAGCACGAAAAAAAAGTTTGAGATCCCAATCCATCAATAGGTTGGTGATACATTATTGTATCTTAAAGTCACTGAAAATAGGATTACACTCAACTCTCTAAATGTAAGGTGACTAACCAGGACTTGATGTCCGAAACCATCTATAAAAAACATAAGAACCAAAACAAAACAGAATTTCGACTATGAAACTACTCCCATTTCCCCTTCTCCTTCGGTTTTCAAAACTGTCTGGCAATATTCAAATGAGGGTTGATTATCATGTTCCTGAAAAATAACTGGGAGTCATACTTGACTGTTAACTCCAACCACAAAACTATAGGCATGGAAAAAGTGTTTAATATCATGTTCCTGAGCTTAAGAACATTAAAGGCTATAGACTGGATGAAGACCCGAGCTGTGCGGTTCAGACTCCAGTTTTGATGAGAATAAATTACAGAAACATCCCCCTAAAAGGGTTTCCTAAATATAGGCTTTTAGGGGGATGTTTCTGTTATTTGTTCTCATCAAAACAACTAGGCTTTTAACTTTGAAAGTCATAAAAGATGTTGCTGTCTGATCAATTTTGGGTGCTCACATCAAAAGTATAATGTTATTTGGTAATTAAAAAGCGCAAAACTGTTGAAAGGGGTATCGTGGGACTAGCAACAAAAGCACACAATTGTGAATAGACTTGACATGAACATCAGACCTGTACATTTCACCTCATGACATTTCCATAAAGATTCAGATTTTTAGTGCGTTACTAAATCTGAGGAGGTAATTTGCTCCTCCTTAACACTGCTGCAATAGAAAAAGCCCAACCTCCAAGCAAAGACTACTGGCTCTTCAGTGCAGGGGCCAGATCTATCTGCATATTTCTGGCCTAAATGAAGTCTGTGGATCCCATAGACAACGAGGTCTAAGTACACAGCATTACAATAGTCTAAAAGAGATGACATAAGGACATTCAGAATCACCACTTTGTGAGGAAAGGAAAACAGGCAGAGAATCCTATTTAAAGTTCTAAGTTGAAAGAAAAACACAAACAGACCATCAACTTAATCTGATCAGTCACAGAAGAAACGAAGTGGGATTTTACTTCTAAATGTTTCATTGACTGCTTAGCCTCGGGTGCCTAAACCGATGCTCCAGTCCCTGCCAAGGCAAACCGATTCCCTAGGACAGTGCTTAATTTGTAAACCACATAAGTGAGAGGGACCTCGCCAGGAGGCCACTGCAGCGTGCACCATACATTGCCCCTGCCAGAGCTGTCAACGGCATTACTAACACAACTACTATCCATAACACTCCTACAAGTGTGACAATCAAGACTATTCCAGGCCCACAAGACTTTAAAACTAGCTTGGGCAGCAGGTATTAGTCCTTTTAATGTGTATTGAAGTAGTAAACAACTGTTGATTGTCTAATCTCTAAATCAGACAAACAGTGCCACCATGTAGCAGACTGTTCTAAGTGCCAGTGCTGACAATCACGGGTGCCACCGCAAAGGAAACCACTGGCTCAAATGAAACACTACCGGGGTACCATTGACCATAATCTTGGAACCCTCTGGAGAGCAAACATCTCATGGGACCCAGGCGGTCTTTCCAGAGTAGAGGGGGGCTGACCTAAGAAGGTTTCTGGGATGGGCCGCTCTCCTTCACTGTGGCTATCTGCTTATAACTGGCAAATCTGGCAAGACAGCCTTGTAGGGTGAACCAAGAGGCAAGATGCGACTGCCGTGTGATCCTGGTGAGTGAGGCGGCAGTGGATGGAGCAGCGGACACTCTATACACCAGCGGTGTGGCAAAACTGCCATCTGCCGACACCGCAGTTGAAGAGGATAGCTCTTCCCTGGCTCACAGACGCCATCGAGCTAAGTATTTCTGCACATCTGGAACCTGCCTCGTTAGCCCCGCTTACCACGATCAGAGAGAGTGAAGGGGGGGAGCAACTCATTTCTAAAATATACCGCGCGTGTGCTGTGGTAATCCCTGTAGCTGACGCAAGGATTCCTGAAGCTTGGGAGGAAGACCTGGGTCACCCCATCCTTGACGAGCAATGGTCTGCGTGATGTTCCCAGATAAAAGAGTTCTCCCTGAACAACTGTAATACATTTTCATTTTAAATTCCTGTGAAGAATATATATTTCCCCCAAGAATTCCCACAGATTTGACCCGAACAGGTCTTACTGCTGCCTGAAATGCGGGACTCCTCACACAGATTTTGCACACCTTACTTGGAATTGCATTAAGGTTCGGACTTACTGGGAGGCCGTACATAAGACACTAGGGGACATGGTGGATTTGGAGATCACTCCTACACCTGAAGTTGCCTTGTTATGTTATGTTATGTTAGAATTGGTTTTATATAGCGCTCAGCTACTCCAAAGAGTGTCCCGGCGCTTCAAAAAACCCAAAGCAGAAATCAGGCACAGAGGACCAGGTAAAAAACTATTGGACAAACAGCCAGGACTTCAGCTCCTTCCTGAAAGCTAGCAAATTGGCATTCTTTCTCAAGGAGGCTGGCAAGGAATTCCAGAGATGAGGAGCCAGATGTCGAAAGGAGCGGCCTCCAATGCGAGCTCGTCTGATGACTGGGACGGATGCCAAGGCCAGCGAGGCTGACCTCAGCACCCGAGGTGGCAGATAGAAAGCCAACCGTTTCCGGATGTATTTGGCCCCTGAATCGTGGAGCGCCTTGAAAGCAAATGTAAGCGCCTTAAAAGCTATCCTTTTCCTGATTGGGAGCCAGTGAAGGGATTTCAGGAGCTCTGTGGCCCTGGCTCTCCGATGAAGGCCAAAGATGGCTCGCGCAGCAGAATTTTGCACTATCTGCAAACGTGCGAGAAGATGTTCCGGCAGACCAAGGTAGAGCACGTTTGCATAGTCGAGACGGGAGCCTATTAGGGCCTGCACAGTAATTTTCCTGTGATCCAGTGAGAGCATCGGAAGGAATTTTCTGAGCACTTTAAGGAGGCTAAAGCACTTCCCTACCAGATCGAGAATATGGGGCCTCAGCGTAAGGCCGTTATCAATCTGGACCCCCAGATTCTTGGCCTTGGATGATGCAGCAGTGGGCGGAAACATGGCTGAAGGCCACCAAGCCTGCCACCTAGGATCAGCTGGGCAGCCAAAAAAGAGCACCTCGGATTTGTCAGAGTTGCACTTGAGGCTGTTACGTTCGAACCACTCAAACACAGCCCCAAGGCAACCTTTGATCGTCGCACCATCAAAGTCAGAACCCTTCCTGCAGGTGAAAAGGAGCGGAAAGGTGGGTGTCGTCCGCGTAAGAAACGATCTGGGCACCAAAACACTCCGCCAATGCCGCCAAGGGAGCCATACAGATATTAAACAGAGTAGGGCTCAAAATTGAGCCCTGAGGCACTCCGACCTCCAGAGGCGGCATCTCGGCAGAGAACGGAGGGGCCCAGATCGTTTGGCGGCGGCCCGCTAGAAATGACTCAAACCAGCTGAGCACCGCTCCCCGTAGCCCAATCTCTCTGAGTCTTAATAGGAGACCGCCATGAGGAACGGTGTCAAAGGCCGCCGACAAATCCAGCATTACCAGCATAGCCTTGCCACCCACATCAAGAACCTCTTTGATGGCCTCTGTAACTTCTAACAGCGCGGTCTCCGTGCTCATATTGGCCCGGAAACCCGACTGAGTGTCGTGCAGTATGTTATTATTTTCCAAGAAGTTAGAGAGAGAGGAATGGACGTGCTTCTCAACAACCTTAGCTAGTGATGGGAGGAGAGAGATGGGTCTGTAGTTGGCATGTATAAGAGGGTCCAAATTTGGTTTCTTTAAAAGCGCAGAATTAGAGCGTGTTTCCAAGCCTGAGGGACCACTCCAGTGCTCAGAGAAAGATTGAGCACCGGGTTAACTAGGGAGTTAATAACTGAAGCTATTTTTCCGAGGAATTTCGCTAGACAAGGATCCCGAGGAGAGCCAGATTTTAGTTTAGAGAGAAGATCAAGCGAAGAAGTAAAGGACAGAGGAGGAAAGTTAGACAGAATAGGGCCACCACCGGTCAAGTGCAGGGGCAGGGGGGCATTAATACCCGAAGCCGTCACTGCGCCAAGGGGCCGGATAGAATTCTGTATGGATTTAATTTTCGTAGCAAAAAAATCGCGAGTTGGATAATCCAGGATTCAGAGTGCGCGTGTGTGTGCAAACTAGCAAATGGCGATGTAAATTCCTTAACAATAAGAAAAATTTCTTTGCTAGTGTTCATGGCAGCCTCGATTCTTTTTGCAAAATAAGCTTTCTTTTCAGACAAGATGTTACTGTGGTATAGTTTGATGGAATTCCTATACAAGATTTTGACTGATAGGTCATAATGTCGGCGCCAGGCCCTTTCAGCTTTCTTACATATTCTCCGCATCTCAAAGAGAGCGGCAGTGAACCAAGGGGCAGAGGCCCGGCTTGTAGGTTTGCGAGATAAAGTCTCTGGGGCTAATTCATCGAGTCTCTCTACCAGCCATGATTGCAGGACGTCGAGATCAGCCTCAAGACTACCTGATAGCTGACAGGGATGTAAAGATAGTGCAAGCGCCAGCATGTCTGGGGAAATTCGATGAAAAGCTCGCGAGGCTTGACGGGGGCCTTCCTGCGACCTAGGAGAAGGTTTATCCACCAAAGAGATCTGAAAGTTAACTAAGTAATGGTCCGACCATAGGACAGGTGACGGGGGGGGGGGACATGCTAGTTGGAATGGTAGAGAACACTTGATCAAGGGTATGACCCTTATGTGTAGAAACGGCAAGATAGGGCAAGAGACCTAATGGTGAAGTGATATCGAGGATCTTCATAGTATCGGCATCGGTTCTAGAATCCATGTGGATGTTAAAGTCCCCCAAAAGCATGCAGTGCCCCGTTTTCAGACAAAGGGCCGAGACCACTGCAAGAAGCTCCTCAAAAAAAGAGCAAGAGGGGCCAGGGGGTCTATAAATTAATAGGCCAACACAGGATTGATGAGGGGACAGGGAAAGGGAAAACCCTAGAGACTCACAACCCTCGATGTCATTCGTTGGAATGATGGAACAGGTGACACGTTTGTCTACCACCAGAGCTATACCACCCCCCCAATCCATTCTTCCTGTCCTTCCTGAGAATGATATAGTTAGCGGGAATTGCGGCCGCTATATCCGGACCCGAGCCCTTGCCGGGCCAAGTCTCCGTTAAAAAGAGACATAATGGGTTTACCTCAGACAGAAGATTATAAATGTCCAAGGCGTGCTTACTTACAGATCTTGTGTTGAGGAGTAAACAGGAGATGTCTTTAGGCCGATTACCAGGAGTAGTGGCAGGGGTATGCCGCAGCCAGCCGCAGCCGGGACAACGCCTTTTGTTATGAGGCCCACTTGGAAAAACACTACCGCAATTAGCCGTACTGCCCCTCAACAAAGTAAGCTCAGATGCCGAATATGTAAGCATGATGGCTGTAAGCGTGAGCAGAGGTAACAGCCCCGGCCGCACCCGTCCGCCTCCGGGACGCTGACGGGCGCAGCCGGGCTTACCTTAGGCGCACCTTCGGCGCGAAAGAGGCACGTCCGCAAAACGCGTCCGCTGCGCGGAGCAGAGGTCCTCTAGGTTTATACCTTCGCAGGTAAAGTGAAAGAGACCGCAACACTGGTCCGCCGACCAGCGTGCCAGACTCCCCTAAGATGGACGCTAGCTGAGTAGGCTGCCTACTGATTCCAGGATGCACTGCGGCACCTCGTTGGCCGTGCGGGAATGGGAAAATGAAAAGAAGCCCCAGGCGATACAGCTGCCACCAGTCAGAGGGGTGAAACTAGGAAAGAGGCAAAGTTAAGCGAGAGTGAGATGACACCCGGCTTTCCACCTCCGGTGTTGAAAAGGAAAATAAAAAGGAGTGAGGAGGGCACAGTCAAAGATAAAAACACAAAGGTAACATTTTAAAATGGGATATGTGGCCAACTTTCCTAAGGGAGTACGGAAATTCGTCGCCATCAGTTTACTATTGGCTAAGAGAGAGATTGCCATTAAATGGGGACGCAAATCTGCTCCAATGTTAAAGGCTTGGTTAAGTAGCATAACGTATTGCAACATAAATAGCCATCTATATGCAAGCACATTACCACGCTCCTCGCACCTGAAAGACATCTGGGGTCCCCTTAAAAGCTATGCAGCCGCAACTCGTTCACCTTCCGTCTTACAGCTAGAGCAAGGCATAGTCCCCACGGGGTGGGTTAGTAGATCACTTCTCACCTTCAGGGGGCAGCTGGCATACTTATTAGTTATAATTCACACTGCCAATGGTTTATTTCAGAGACTCTCTATGGGGGAAATATTGTGGGGAGGGTGTAGGCAACTGAGCCAGCGTTGTTTCTTAATGGTAGACTTGGACGTAAACATTGTACTTTGATGACGTTGCATGTATGAGAACTTGGTTACATTCCTATTTTTAACTCCTTTTTGCGATAAGTATATGACTGTGAGCAATTATGTTTTTTGATACTGTATGTTTCAAATGGAAAATAAAGTTACATTTTGTTTAAAGTATTTCTGCGCATGGTTCTTCGCTGCCACAGGTTCTGAGCCTGGTCCTTGGGTGAGAATTGCAAAAAGAACTATTGATGGACAGAATGTAGAACAATGTCATACATTCACCCCAGTACAAAGATCTAGGCCTAAATCCATCGATTTTTTGCTCATCATGCCATTTCAGTTTGGACCCAGCCATATGCAAATCAGTCTTAACCCTGAACCCAATGGGAACAGTCCAGCCCGAACTGCCAGGCCAGGTCCTCCCTGGACTGGACACAAGCATCCTAGGACCAGTTTTGGGGTTTCACCCCTCTTCAGCCAGGATAGCTTGATTCCAGTGGCATGGAGAGCACGGGACTCACGTCTGAGCATACCCGTCCCACTAGGGTGATAACTGCAAAAAGAACTATTGATGGACAGAATGCAGAACAATGTCATACATTCACCCCAGTAAAGTGATCTGGGCCTAAATCCATCGTTTTTTTGCTCACTGTGCCATTCCAGTTTGGATCCAGCCATATGCAAATCAGTCTTGAGCCTGCACCCAATGGGAACAGTCCAGCCCGAAATGCCAGGCCAGGCCAGGATGAGGGCTTGTCTGGCTCCATCCCTGCGGGATTTGCACACCCTGCAAAGACCATCAGAAAGACGGGTGACATAGTTGCAGGATCTCTAAAGACAGTGGGAAATGAGAGGGCCCTGGTCCAGCCTCCGCAACTGCCATCACAGAGACTGATCACAGGGGCAATTCACCAGTGAGGTGCTGGTGCTGTTTTCCAATGAAGTCCGCCACTCTAGGGTTAGGAGAGAGGCCATGTACAGAGTTGACCGAGGACCCTGCTGCTGCGAGTTGCAAGCTGCGGGAGCCGCAGTGCGGAGCCATTAACCTGCAAAAATACCCGCACCATGGGGCACAGTGGCAGAGCAGCGCACCAGCCTCACAGGATTGCAAACATCCCTGTGGAGGGTGGTGGGGTGGGCGGGCTGCCGCAGAGTTTCGAGGAAGCGGAAGCACAACAGCATCGTGGTGAGGGAGAGGGGAGAGAACCACCCATCCTGAGCGCCGAGTGGTGCCGCCAACAGGAGCTGCCATAAGGTACTGCTGTAGCTTAGCCCCAATACTAACAAGTTTTAAGGAGTGACTAATTGCTGGTGTGTTGGCGTGCTCATGTCTCTCTCAGTGCAGGGCAGTGCGGACACTGCCCCACCCCCCCAAAGCACGGCTTGTGGAAGGAAGATGGCACTAGCTATGGCTGCTGAGGTTTTGGTGAGGCCCTAAGTCGCCCCCGCAGCTGCTTCCCAGCAGCTCAGCTCAGAAGACGCCCACAGGACGCTCACAGGACCTAGTGACTCTTAGTTGGCTGGTAAGCAGCGACATGCAGGGTGGCTATTCTGACTTCTTGCACCAACTTCCTAAGCAGTAGGGAATAGACGGGGGAATTCACCTGGATTGGGAAAGGAGATCGCTTCAGTGGGCTGGTATACACTCCGATGGTTGGAGGAAATCTAAATTGATCTGGTCTGTCACAAGAAATCTGAATCCTTCAAGGAGTCGTATAGTTCCTGGTTATCCCCAACATGGGGAGGCGCAAAACCACTGAGTCAACTACGGAAACAATACCATCAGAACTGGAAATACAGCCCCTGAAGGAGGGGGCGACCCTCCCTGTATTCTGTGATGACAGAGCGGGACAATCGACCCGCTCGTTCCGCACGACAAGAGGCTCAATCAGGAACTATTTTCAGTCTACTAGCGTGCCTGTGGATTTGCCTCCAGTCAAGGTTTGACGATCTCCAAAGTTTAGTCCCCTTTTCATCTGCGGAGTCGAACTTACTTGGCACCAGTTCCAATTCACCAACAAGCCCACATGAATGTCCGAAGTTGTTAGACAAAAGTTTCAAAAGTTGACAAGTCAAGCGGTCAGCACTCAATCAATCAATCAGGGGTTTGTAAAGCGCACTACTCACCCGTGAGGGTCTCAAGGTGCTGGCGAAGGGGGTGGAGCAGCTCCGGATCAGTCTATGAGCCAGGTCTTGAGGTCCTTCCTGAACTTGTGCAGGGTCGGGGAATGTCTGATGTTCACCGGGAGCTCGTTCCAGGGTTTGGCTGCAATGTAGAAGAAGGCCCTCCCGCCTGTTCTGTTTCTGCAGATGCCGGGGACCACTGCCAGGGCAAGGTCAGCGGAGCAGAGGTTCCTTTGGGTACGTGGAAGGATATTCTCTCATTGAGGTATTTGGGTCCGATGTTGTTGAGGGATTTGTAGGCCTGGGTGTGGAGTTTGAAGGTGGCCCTCTTCTCAACGGGGAGCCAGTGGAGGTCTCGTAGATGACGGGTCATGTGTTCGTGACCCGGTCTACCGAGGATGAGTCTGGCTGCGGCGTTCGGGATGGTTTGGAGTTTGTGTAGAAGGGTTCTGTTGATTCCGACGTATAGGGCATTGCCGTAGTCCAGTCTGCTGGTTATGGGTGTGTGGATGACGGTCCTGCTGCAGTCGGGGGTATCCATTTGAAGGTCTTGCGGAGGATTCGAAGGCAATTGAAACTGGTGGAGGCAACAGCGTTGATCTGGCGGTTCATGGAGAGAGAGGAGTAGAGGATGATGCTGAGGTTTCGTGCATGGTCTATGGGGGTGGGTGGATTCCCGAGGGCGGAGGGCCACCAGGTGTCATCCCAGTCGGAGGTGCAGGCTCCGAGGATGAGGACTTTGGTCTTCTCTGAATTGAGCTTCAAACAGCTGTCCTTCATCCAGGGTGCCACGTTCTTCATTCCCTCCTGAAACCAGTCTGGTGTCTTCGGGATTCTTCGTGAGCGAGATGATGAGCTGGGTGTCGTCGGCGTAGGATACAATATTGAGACCATGCTGTCTGACGATGGCGGAGAGGGGGGCCATGTAGATGTTGAAAAGCGTGGGGCTGAGCGATGATCCTCGGGGTACTCCGCAGTTCATAGCGGTGGGTTCGGAGAGAAAGGGAGGGAGTCTGATCCCCTGGGTTCGGCCGGAGAGAAAGGATTGGATCCAGTCGAGGGCGGCTCCTTGCGTCCCCACTTCGTGAAGTCTGTGCGAGTGTTCGATGTGAGACGGTGTCGAAGGCTATGGAGAGGTCTAGGAGTATGTCCCTGGTCGAGTAGCATGCGGATGTCGTCAGTGGCGGCGAGGAGGGCGGTCTTGGTGCTCTGGTTGCTGCGGAATCCAGACTGGGAGGCGTCCAGAATGGAGTTCTCTTCGATGAAGGTGGTCAGTTGGACGTTTACAAGTCTCTCGGTGACTTTGGCTGCGAAGAGGAGGAGAGAGATGGGCCAGTAGTTTTTCAGGCCTGTTGGGTCAGCTGTTGGTTTCTTGAGGAGGAGTTTGACCTCTGCCCGCTTCCAGTTGTCTGGGAAGATGTTGGATATGAAGGAGGAGTTGATGGTCCGTACTAGTTTGGGCGAGATGGCGGAGGCGGTACTGTGGAATAGGTGCGGTAGGCAGGAGTCCATTGGGGTTCCTGAGTGGGATTTCTTTATGGTCGCAGTGATGTGTTCGACGGTTGCAGGATTCCAGGTCATGATGGTTGGTTTATCGGCGGCGTGTGTAGTGGTGTCCGGGGTCGGTTTGCTGAAGTTGTTGTAGATGACCTTTATCTTCTGGTGGAAGTAGGCGCTGAACTTGTCGCAGAGTTCCTGGGAAGGTGTGACGTCCGTGGCTTCGCTGGGGGGTTTTGCGAACTGCTGTATGATGTTGAACAATCCCTTGGTGTTGGTCCTGATTTTGTCTCTTATGAAGGTCCCTTTGGTGATTCTTATGTGCTGGTGGTATTCCTTCAGGGCACTCTTGTGGTTGTACCGTGCTTCTGTGGTTTTCTGGTCTTGCTAGGTTTAATCTAGGTGTCTGCAGGACCGTCTGGCTTCTTGCAGTTCAGTGATGTACCTGGCGGCCTTCAGATTGCGTTGTTTGGCGAGGTGGAGGAGGGTGGCAAGCTTGTCGGTGCAATCGGCGATCCAGCGGTGAAATTCTATTGCTACAGAGTTGCCGTCAGTCGTGGCACTGGGGGGATCTAGGAGGAGGGTGGAGTTGAGGTGTTCCTCTGTGACCTTGCTCCAGTTCCTTTGTGGCAGGTGTGGGGGTGGGGCAGATCACTGTGATCCTTGTTACACTTGCCAACAGATCCTAACATAACATAACACATGTATTTGTAAAGTTACCTTATCACCCGTGGGTCTCAAGGCGCTGAATAACAGATGTTTATTGTAACCCAACAAAATGGTACTCATTTTATCGACCTCAGATGGATGAAAGGCTGAGTGGACCCTCCAAGATTTGAACCTGGGACCATGAGGTCGAACACAGGCCCCTGCAGTGGATGCATTAGTCCACAAAGCCTACAGACCTAGATCCTACATCAAGGGCAATGAGGATAAAATTTATCATGGACTCTCCTTATCGCCTCTGCCCCTAGCTACAAAATCAAGCGACAACATACTTAGATTTCAACAAGTTGAACCGATAAAAAATAAAATCTTAGTAGTCACCCATGTGCTGCGAAGCAAGAACTCCGGGAATAATCAAGGCTCACCTTCCCCTATAAAGAATGCCCCATTAAGAGGCAACCTCTCGGAAAACAGACAAAGTCTTCCTCTTTTAGTCCATCATCGGGTGGAGAGGGCTTAGCTACGGATCATGACCAAGGAAACATTTCATATCAGTTTTTAGCTGCCATGGAAGCACAAACAGAGGATACACTAAATAAAACGCTGATGATAGGACAGAGGGCTGGCAATTATTCTCCTGTTTCAAAAAAAAATTCTACATTGAGGGATATAAGTGCCAGGCAGGATGTAATGGCCAGGGCGCTTCTATGGTAGTCGGGTAAAATGGAACTTCAGATAGATCATCTTCAGTCATTTGCAACTCACCTGGAAGAAAGAGAGCAAATTAACAGAATTGGACATGAAGCTAAGAGCTCTGGTAGTGGGAAAACCTTGTTTATGTTCCCCCATTATAGACAAGCTCAGTACTCTCCCGGGAATATTGAGATCACTGGTGAAGGGCATTATGAATTCAAAGGTGGTTTTAATTTACCAGGATACAAGTTTACAGCCAGAGGAGCAGGCAAGGGTCACAACAGAGTCAGGGGATGTATCATTTTGTTCCCAATTTCCTACAGGGGAGTAGAGTTGGATAATGCTATTCAACCAGAGCAGTCGGAGCAAGTAAGACAACTGAGCCGTCAAGGGAGCCAAGTAAGACAACGGGGAAATAAATAAATAAATATATATATATATATATATATATAGATATATATATATTACCTACTGGCGGTCGCCAGTAGGTATATATAGTTAGGATTTTTTCCCTATGGGATTTCTGAAAATTCTATGTCTAATAACTTTGGCGTTTGTGGACGGAATCGGCTGAAATTTTCAGGAAAATGGCACATTTTGTTTCTGAGCAGCTCCTGGAAATTTGGGGGGGGTTCATCAAGGGGGGGCCGAGAAAAAAGGGGGGTCCCAAAACGCGTTTTTCCCATGTTAATTTCCATAGGGCGGTTGGACTCACTTTTAGCCCGAACGGCTGAATGGATTTCCACGAAACTTGGCAAAATTGTAGGGACTGTTAGCCCGATGTGCCTTTGCTAGGTCTCAATATATGTGCTTCAGTGGATTTTGAGAAATTAACGTTTAAATCAAGATATATATCTGTAACAGCGCTCCGGGCAGCGATCCGGTTAGCGAACTTTTCGCGTATCGGAACTTTGTGATGCGAAGCTGATTGGCCCTCCGGTGTCTGTCAACATTCTAAACAGTCCGGAGCGGCCGCCATCTTGTCTCTCGGTAGGATCGAGAGACAAGAGGAGGCCAAAACAAAGGGGGAAATGAAGGTAAGGGGGCAAGGTAGACCCCTTCTGACCCCCTAGGATTGATGAGGGGGATATTATAGAGCCACGCGGGGCCCCAAAAAAAAAAAAAAATCCGATTTTTTCGCCGTAGAGACGCGTCTTGGTAAGCGAACCGGGCAGCTAACCGGGCAGCTAACCGGGAAGCTAACCGGCAGTGTAACGGGAGTCTGAGGAGTAGCTGATTGGCTGTCAACATTGTAAACAGTCCGGAGCGGCCGCCATCTTGTCTCTCGGTAGGATCGAGAGACAAGAGGAGACCAAAACAAAGGGGGAAATGAAGGAAAGAGGGCAAGGTAGACCCCTTCTGACCCCATAGGATTGATGAGGGGGATATTATAAAGCCACGCGGGGCCAAAAAAAAAAAAAAAAAATCCGATTTTTATCGTCGTAGAGACGCGTCTTGGTACGCGAACCGGGCAGCTAACCGGACAGCTAACCGGGAAGCTAACCGGCAGTGTAACCGGAGTCTGAGGAGTAGCTGATTGGCTGTCAACATTGTAAACAGTCCGGAGCGGCCGCCATCTTGTCTCTCGGTAGGATCGAGAGACAAGAGGTGGAAAAAATAAAAGGTGTAAATGAATGAAAGGGCTAAGGCAGACCCCTCCTGAACCCCTAGGATTGATGAGGGGGCTATTAAAGTTCCCTGCGGGGCAAAAGAAAAAAAAATTGCGATTTTTCGCGGTAAAGGTGCTTCCTGGTACGTTAACCGGGCAGCTAACCGGCAGCGTAACGGGAGTCCGACATATTGTGTTTTTTGAACGTTTGTGATATATGCACGTGTGGATTTTGTCTAATTAAGGTTAAAAAAATATATATATATCTTTAAGCGTGTTCTGGCGCACTTACGTTTTGGGTTTGGTTTGCGCTGCAGAGACGATACGTCACGGTTATGCGATGCATCATGAGGCGTCTCACGGGCTACGTCACTTAATAAAGAATATATTTTACAGCTATAGATATTAGCTTTTAAAAAACCAATGAAATTCACAGAAAAAACCATAGGTTATAGACCATATATAGTTAGGAATTTGCATTTACAAAACCTTGAAAATTCACTGAAAAAACCATAGGTTATAGACCATATATAGTTAGGGATTAGCATTTAAAAAACCTTATTTTATTTGCACAAAACCATTGAAATTCCATATATAGTTAGTTGCACTAACTATATATCGCGGACCCGCAATCCACTGCTAATGATGTCACATATTACATCATTCATGACATGGTCAGTGACATCACTGATGACATCACTGATGACATCTCAAATGACATCACTGATGACATCACTGATGACATCACTGATGACATCTCAAATGACATCACTGATGACATCACTGACATCTCATTTGACATTACTGATTACACCACTGATGATATCATTTATGTGATAATACATCTTCAGACTCTAATATAACCTTAGATACACTCAGTGTAAACAGGCACTCACAGACTGTCACACATCCATGGAGTTACTCACACACCTAGTCAGTCATGCAAAGAATCAATCACATCTCCATTTCCTCAACTATACAGTTATACACACCTTACTTATTCAAACATATAGTAACACATATTTACTCTCTTATACAATCCTTGATACAAGTTCACAATGATTCATACAGCCACTCACACATTCACTGGCTCTTATGTTCAGTTATATATATATATATGTCAACTCTCACATGGAGTGTGTTTTACATATGTACTTACTTTGACATGTAGCACTGAGATATCCATTCACTCACCAATATACTCATGCACACAGTCAACTGTCCATACAGCTGTTTCTACATGCACTTTTGAACCCATACACCTAGGGAATCAACTGCTCACACATCTATGCACAGAGTTATACACCTCCCAGCCACCCACACACATACTCAGTCTCCCATACAAATACGTGGGCAACCATTCAATAACCCATATAGTTACTGATATAGCTACTGATTTAAACATGCAGCAGTTTACAGAACAACATAAATAATGATTGCCAAATTAAGACACTTTAATCACTAACCCATACACTCAGTGAGACACATTTAATCATTCTCTCATACAGTCAGTCATGCACCTACTAAATCCTTCATCCAGACACTTATACATTCACTCATTCTTCAATATGTAAGACATATTTTAACTTTACAGAAACATACAGTCACTGGGTGTTGTCATCAGTGATGTCATCAGTGATGTCATCAGTGATGTCATTTGAGATGTCATCAGTGATGTCATCAGTGATGTCACTGACCATGTCATGAATGATGTAATATGTGACATCATTAGCAGTGGATTGCGGGTCCGCGATATATAGTTAGTGCAACTAACTATATATGGAATTTCAATGGTTTTGTGCAAATAAAATAAGGTTTTTTAAATGCTAATCCCTAACTATATATGGTCTATAACCTATGGTTTTTTCAGTGAATATATATATATATCTCTATATAGATATATATATATATATATATATATATATATTACATACTGGCGGTCGCCAGTAGGTATATATAGTTAGGATTGTTTTCCATAGGAAATCCCCAACATTCTATTGGGAATAACTTTGGCCCTGGTTGATGAATCTTCGCAAATTTCTCAAAGAAGATGGCTCGCTCCGCTCCGCTCCTTCCCTGAAAATTTGGGGGGGATTCGTCAAGTGGGGGCTGAGAAAAAAGGGGGGTCCCAAAACGTGTTTTCCCCATGTTAATTTCCATAGGACCTTTAGACTCAGCTACAGCTTGAACCGCTGAAGGGAATTACACCAAACTTGTCAAAATGGTAGTGTCTGGTATGCAGATCACGCTTTTGGTAAAATAGTGTAAATCCCTCCAGTGGTTCCTGAGAAAATTAGAAGAGAAATCAATTATATATCTATAAGCATGCACGGGTGTGCGCACCCCGCGATTTTTTTGGGGGGGGGGGGTTGGGGGGCTTCTCTCTTTCATTTTTATGTTTTTAATTTAATTTCGAGGGTGCCCACCCCTCGTTTTGCACCCCGAGATCACCGCCGCCGCCCGAGCTGCCTTAAGATGGCCGCCGCCTGGTTGTGGGCGGGGCCGGGAGGACGATTTTGAAGTCCCCTGGCAGGTGCCCACCCTGCCAGGGACATTGCCACGCTAAGATCGAGTGCCCACCTCGATTTATTGTCTTTTTAAAAGAGCGGGTGCCCACCCGGCATTTGCTGCTTATCCCCCGCCTACGAGTGCCTGGAATGGGCCGCCGCGCTGCCCGCGACGACCCGGAAGTGTTCAGGCCCCGCCGGCCAATGATAGCGCGGCCCTAGGAGAGGTGGCCAGAAGTCCCGCCCCGCAGTCTGAGGAGAGACGAGGGGTCCGGCGCCTGAAGGTGCAGGCGGGGCTCCGTTGTGGAAGAGGAGCCCGCGTCGCCAACCAGAGAAGCCCTACAGAGTTGCCTGGTTCCCCCGCGAGGCTCTCCCGAGTGAGAGAGCCCTGCCCGCCGCCGGAGAAGGACACCCGGTCCGCAGGGGAGCCCCCGCCACAGGTCCAGGTGAGTGGGGGACCGGGGTGTTGATCCACAAGGGAGGGAGGGCGTCTGGACAAGTTCATCATTATGGATAACGCGGAATCTCTCTTCTGTGTGCTGTGCACTTTTGTGTGTCTGTGTTGATCTAAGGCACAGAAATTCTGTTAGAAAAATTAGTAAAGGTAAGACCGAGTAAGAGGAAGATGACATTACCAGGGGCCCCCCTCGGAAGATGGGGGCCCTCGGCAGTTGTCCACTTTGCCCTTAAAACATCTTAGCTCTCAATGAAAATATAAGAAATGCTTACAAATAGGTTCATTTTTACCAGTGATAGCGACTTAGAGAAAGTACATTCTTGCTGTTTCCTCACAGATTGTTTAGCATATTTCTAAAAATTTGAACATTTATTGGAAATGAATCCTCAATAAATCCAAGTAGATAAAAACACACTATAAAGTGAGAGAGTGTGTGACCATGGGGAACAGGTACCATACGTTACAGGTCTACCTATGTTGCCATTTCCTGATGGGTTGTTGAAGCACTTTTTTGGCAAGTAGCACGCTACTCTGGAACCCATAAAGGACTAGTTGTGAATTATTATAGTGAAATATGAATTTGATTTGAGTGGTGGATATTTTAGTCAGTTATTTGTATTGAGAAGGATAGTGAAGAGATAAAAGAGGGAAAAAGGTTTGCATTTATATAGTGCTTGCTACGTCTGATGAGGTGTTGAAGTACTTTTTTGGTGAGTAGCACGCTACTCTAGAATTCATTTTAGTTTGCAGGGTCACCTATTAGTCATAATGTTTGAGAACATTTTATGGGTCTGGCCTCAACAAGTAAAACATTTTGATGGTGTTTTGAATAGAAATTGCACATTTTTTTGGGGGTTCTTATTTTAAACTTTGATATATATTACCCCCGGTAAGATTTTTTGTCGTCTTTACACACGACTAACTCGTTTTTAAGCTTGAATTCACTGAGTGCAACCGCTGCTGCATACCTTCTCTATCTTTCCACCCGGCAGGGCGGGTGTCGTGGAGCAACCTGCTGCGGCTGGAGCTGCCTCCTACTGATCCGCACGGAGGTGCAGCCAGAGCCGCCTCTACCTTTTCGCAGTAGGTAATACTTCTTCGACTTCTTGTGCTTACCTGAGGACTTCGAGCCCGAAGACGACTCCCGGAGCTATGGTGGCTCCGACCCCGCGACCGGTCCCTCGCCCTCCCGGACGGGACCTCGATCGGCGCGGGCCGACTGCCGGAGCTTGAGTCGCTTGCGGGACCGCTCTCGCCTAGCTTTAGACATCAGGGCCAGGCAGTCGGAGCAGGCCTTGTCGTCGTGGTCGAGGCCCAGGCAATGAAGACACCGGCGATGGGGGTCGGTAACCGACATCAGTCGGCGCAGGGTTTAAACCCGGGCATCCCTACCGGCACCGTCGGAGTCGTATCTGTGCTTTCTGGCACGGAAAAAAGAAGAACTGATGTCAGCGCGCGAGGGCGGTGTCTAAGTACTCCGGCGACGTCATCCCGGCGCCAACGACGGAAGCGGAGCCGCAGACGACGCCTACGGACGCGCAGGGGTACTGCTACGCAAACGTTTCCGGATCTAGTCTGACGCCTGGGGATATTCTAAGGTAAGGAATCTAATACTAACCTGTTTCTTTCAGATATCTGTTCTTAAGACGTGCATGGCTCATGCTCGTGCAGCCACAAAAATATGAATACTAAGTAATGACCCTACAGATTTCCCAATCTTTAGGACTTCCTACCCCACTCCATCCAGCCCTAACCACAGGATGGCAGAATTCTCTTTCTATTTTTTTTTGGTTTCTGAATGTTGTCATTGACCATTAGGTGCTGCAACCCTCGTCTCATAACGTCAGACGTACACTCCTGTAGCCCCTCTGCCACCTGATGCCTTACCCTTTTTCAGAATACTTACTGTGATCATCACTTCCTCTTTGATAATGAGAGCATGTAGCCTTTGAAGGTCCCTATTGGGCAGGATACGAAGATACATAACATCAAAGAATGTGATCGTAAGCTAATGATGAGCTGCAGGGGTCAGCATATAATACTGAAGAACAGTTGAAAAACCAATTTTTTACTTTGCTAGCAACTGCTTCTGTCTTGTCTTGGTCAGTTTTAAAAACAACAAACGTGTCTGAATGCTGATGATATTTGGCAGAACATGCCACTAGATGTTTGGTCGAATCTTCTTCAAAGCAATGCTTACTTTTTTATAAAGTATTTGATGGCTCTCATGCCAAAATTCTTCTGTGCCATTGGTCTCCTAGACTCTTTAATAGCCAAAGAAACTCAGTCATAAAACTAAATTAATCCTCCACCATGGGGGCTGGGTAGGATCATATAGCAGAAAGACTGGTGGTTTCATAAGGGCAAGGTCAAACATGGTTAATAGGAGGCTAGGCGTATCACACCCTCCCAATACATGATATTCCATTAAACCAGACATCAAGAGGTTAGTACGAATTGTGGCCGTTGGAGTAGAAGGTACAATGTTTGATGCTCTGGGGTTTTATACCTCTGCAGCCCATCTCATGTGTCAGGTCTAAGAGAGTCTAGGGTGCTTTAGTGAGTTCATACCCATGGGGAGACTTTTTTCAGTGACAAGCCTGCCGCACCCCTCAGAGGCCCATACATATTCAATAATGTCCTATATGGATGAAGGAGAAATGACAAAACCTCATCTACTAAAGACCAAAATGAGCTGGGTGAAAATAGGACAGTGCAGGAGAACCCCACTGCCGATTACTGCTATCCACCTGGCCCTGTGTAGGAAGTGTGCAACCATGAGGTATTTTTAGACTACAACTTCAACGTCTTGGTTGGAGCTCTACTGACCGTATCTTGTACTCTTTGCTGACAACATTGAATCCTTATCCAAGTCTATACAACACCCTGTGTTGACAAATGTAATCCCCGCTAGATGGATTTTCCTCTGGCCTTATTTGGAGGCTTCTAAAGCATCTGCAGATCTGCACAGGTGCCCAACAAGATTCCACACCGAATTCCGACAGCTGTTTTGACTTATGAATCTCAACAAGTGCAACAACTGGAGCTCATTAAATGATTGGTCACACTATCAATAAGAGCACTCCTCAGAAATTGACCAACCTAGCACACAATTGCTTACATGGGTTATAAACGTAAAACATAAAACCTCAAATCTTAAAGAAAAGCCACGAAAGACAATGTTACATGATTTATTGCTGTTAGAAAAGGATAACCATCTGTAAGCAATCAACTTCTCAAACTGATAATCAATTGATGCTTACAATTCTTGCATTTTCAAAATGAAAAAGCGCAAGGGGAAATAATTACATATAGGTCACATAGTTGGAATTTTTTTAACATTTAGTATACTACCACATTCCACCACACAGCAGTAGCTGGCTACATTAAACGATACCCAAAAATGACAGTTAGATCAGCCTATAAGTATAATGATTACATTAATTCCTCCACATAAAAGCAATTTAAAATAATAAGACAATCGAAACATATTTAATAGACACAGCTTTTTTACAATAAGGTCTGTTGAAAGAATTATGCATTTTTCACCTAAAAACATTACTGAGAGGTATGAAGTATGAGATGAAATTTCATTTCCCAAGTCCTTGATAAATCTGGACAGATCCTTTTCAAAAGGGACCATTTTATCTTTAAGTCTTTGAACACTTTGTTTTACTAATGTAGATGAGAACATTAGTATTTTGAGAATATTTATCTTACACCAGGTTCTTAACTGTTTACATTAGGGGTCACTCAACAAGGATTGCTGGATCCAGGCCCCACGTTCAGGATATCGCACAGTGGAAAAATATACAATAATAATCTAAGTGGGATTCGTTTTCACATAAATTACTCATTAGCCCTACAATTAAGCATGGGTCAGGGTACACTTACAACCATTTGAGAGCTTTAGTCATACTAGCATTGGTAGTTTTTCATGAGAAGCTCCGAAATTGATGCATAAGGAACATTTACATAAAAACTAATCAAAACTAGGATTACTTAGAAATTTGACAAACTTTCATCCTTACCTGGGTGGAATGGGCAGATCAGGACACAACTCAGTGGCTTTTGGCTCTTTTGCATAGTCTGTGTAGTTTAAATTATAAACGCACAAAAAGGAACCTATGCCAATGACAAAAACCAAAATATGGTGCGTCAGATTATGGTATCCCAAAATACTTAAACTGATTGATTCTTGTGAGCAATTAATAAGAGGCTGCCCATCTGATTCTTGCTTGCATGCATATACACAAACCATTAAACTACTATATAAAATCTTTTGAAAAATTCAACCAAATCATCCTTTTGAGCAAACATGTATTTATGATCCATTACTTTTTCAGTCAATATCAATAAGATTCAAATGTTAAAACATCATAAATAAAAGTATAAATTGGTGTCTATGTATTTTTACCCCCTACACAATTGTGCACTCTCTGTACATTTACAAATGGGACTACTGATGCATGGCTTTACTAATTGTATTTTTAATTTACTAGAATAGTTTCTATTTTTTTATTTTTTTTATTAACATTTTATCAAGACTTACAATGTCCAGAAACAGAGTATCAACATACAGATTGCAGTACAACTAAATCCATCATCCATTATATTGCAAATAAACAGTGTCACCTTTGAATATATAATTTCGTTTTACAGTTCAATGCACAGTTAAGCAGCTTAGTTCACTTGTACATATTCGACCAGGTACCTCCAGTAGTCTCTTGGTTTGGAACCAGTGGGTAGCTCCTCCTCATACGTTTGTAGGGTATCCTAACTATAGGCCATATCTCTAAACCATTGTTTGGTTCTTGGGGTCTCCCTACTACCCCAGCACAATGAAATTCCACGTTTAGCGAGGAGTAAGGCTATTATGCACAATTTACGCTTAGTAGCTCGCACATTGTGGATAAGTCCCAGCAAACATGTGCGTATCGTGCATTCAATAGTAACACCCACCATTTCAACCAACATCTTTACAACCTTTACCCAATATACATTAATTGACTCCCAATGCCAGGCAAGATGTATAAAATAGGCATCATCTGCACCACGTCGTTGACACCGTGCATCCGAATGGAGACCATATTTATAAAGTCAGGCGGGAGTGTGATATGTTTGATGCAAGTACTTAAAGTGCAAAAGGCGCAGGCTGTCATTCGGTGTGAGCATGCTAGTTAATGTGCCGCAGATCGCCCATTCGTCCTCCATGAGGTGGTTGTCAAGTGTGTCATTCCATCTCTCTAAAGCTTTGTGCATGTTGTCGTCAATGTCTTCCTGCAATTTAATGTATAATTTCGATACATATGTATATTACGAGGTTCAGTGATAAGCAACTGCAAAGTGGTTAGTTGTGGCAGTTCATTAGGGTAAGAAGGATATAGTTTCTTGATGGCTCCCTGTAGTCTATAGTATGCGAACCGAAAAAGTAAGGTCTGGTTGCTAATATGCGATAGTTCTTCAGAGTCTATAAAAGTACCATTATTGTACAGATCTCCCATTTTATCGATACCCACTTGTCTTAGCAGACCTGTTCCCACTCCTTCTTGAGTTACTGATAGTTCTCGGTGATGTTGTAGAGGCACCGCAGGTGCATAGAGTGGTAACGTACGTGCCAGTCTGCCCATCTTCCGCCATGCTGCATTAGTGGCGTCAATAATATTGATGTTGCGGGAATAAAGTGGGGGCCGGTGATGAGGTAAAATAGCATTCAGTGGAGTAGGATGCGCATCACCTTCTTCAATTGTCACGTGTGGTAGGTATGGAACACAGTGATACCAATAATGTGCATATTGCGCTTGCGCACATAAATAATAGAGGAGAAGATCTGAGACCTTAAACCCACCTCTGGAGTAGGGCAGAACAAGGGCACGCATCTCAATCCGGGCTGGTTTGCCCGCCCATATCAGACGTGTTACCATAGTATTCAGTCTTTTAAACACGGTTGTCGGAGGTGTGATGGGAATGTTATTGAAGAGATATAATAACTTAGGTAAAATGACCATCTTGACGATGGCCAATCGATCCGCCAATGTTAATGGAAGTTGAATCTAACGCTCTATTTTCTCCTCCATTGCACTTATCGCTCTCCCATAGTTTGTGCAAATTACTATGTCTGGATTCCGGTGGTACCAGATACCGAGATATTTGACGGGGTCCATCTGTCATTCAAGAGGGAACTCTGTGGGATGTGGATGTGTAGTGTCTGTTAAAGGAAGAATGATAGATTTAAACCAGTTAATTTGGAGCCCAGTGTAGCAACCAAATGTAATATATTCTCTCAGTAGAGGGGACAAGTGCGTATCTGGGTCATGTACGTATAGCACCATATCGTCTGCGTATAGGGAGATATGTAGTGGCCTTTGTGGGAAGTGGAGCGCAGAATAGTTATGACCTTGCCGTATTTTGCACGCCAACGGTTCAAGGGCTATTGCAAAAAGTAAAGGAGACAAAGGACACCCCTGTCTTGTGCCTCTTGCAATTGGTATGGCATCGGATACATATTTATTAACTTTTACTCGTGCCATAGGCGCTGTATATATTATTCTGACCCATTGCAGGAAGATTGGTGGAAATCCGATTCTTTGTAGTATAGTGTGGAGATGGGGCCATTCAATTAAATTGAAGGCTTTTGCTGTGTCCAGGAGGACTGCAGCAGCTTTCGTGTTTGGGGTCAGGTAATGCGACAGTGCAAAGAATGTTCTTGTGTTGTGAGCTGTTGGTCGACCAGGTATAAATCCCGACTGATCTGTCAGTTCGAGATTAGCCATTAGTGGCTGTAGACGTTTTGCGAGGAGTTTGGCTAGAATTTTAGTATCAGTATTTATTAAAGACAGCGGCCTATATGAGTCACATTGTTCAGGATCTTTATTAGGTTTTAATAGGGCAATGAGCATGGCCTCTCTTAATGTGGGGGGAAATATCGGTTTGTCACGGGCGTCCCCATACATTTCCACAAGGTGGGGTGCCAGTTGGTCAACAAACGCCTTATAAAATTTGCAGGTGAAGCCGTCTGGCCCTGGCGCTTTACCATTCGGGAGTGATTTGATTACTTCATCTTCCAGATTAGCCAAAGTTTCAGTGGGCGCGGCAGTATCGCGTGAGGCATATAGGTCACCATATGTTGCCATGAATGCACGTAATGTATTCTTTGTATCGTATTGGGGCGTACCATTATTATCCTTTACGGGCAGAACCATTTGTGGCGTAAAGCCAAAACAGATTTTATTCGCTAAGACACAACCTGGTCTGCCTCCCTCTCCGTACGAGCGCGCAGTTTGGCGTTTCGTTAGACATTTAAGTTCATCATCTGCAAATGTCTGATATTCCGTCATAACTTTTTCGAATATCACCTAATATAGTCACGCTGTGCGTGCGTTCGTATTCACGCTCCAGTGCGCTTAATGCGGCCTCCCGTTTGGTGAGTTGGTTACGTATATCTTTTAATATTCCTGCGTTGGTGCTAATACAGATACCCCGTTTGGTGGCTTTAAAAGCTTCCCACAGTAAGCTGGGGTCATCAGTAGATGGTTGGTTTAACGTAAAATAGTCAGTGATGGCCTGGCTAATAGTGCCAGTTTACACGGAGTCTAGTAGAGCTTTTGCATTGAATCTCCACACACACGGTGGAGGTGTGCAATGGGGGAGGTCTATAGACAATAGCACCGGGTTATGATCAGATAAGGTTTTGGGCAGGTGATGTATATTTTGTGTCCAAGATGCTTTTTCCTTCGTCCCCGACCAGTAGTCAATGATCGGCCAGCTGTTATGGATCACAGAAGTATGTGTGGCCTCCATGAGCTGAGGATACCACATCCTCCAAATATTAACCAGGTTATTTTCGGACATAATATCCCACATCACTCCCACAGCCCGCTTGTGTGGCTCCTTAGATGTGCCCGATCTGTTCAAGCTGTCATTCAAAGAGAGGTTCAAATCACCACCCTACAGCAGAGCCATTTCAGGTAACTTATCAATTTTACGGCAGATTGATCTATAAAAATCTGGATCATCCACATTCGGGCCATAAATATTTATCAGAGCCACTCTCTGCCCTCTGATATGCCCTGTTATAATAACATATCGACCTAAGTCATCCGTAATAGTGCTACTTATATGGAACTGCGTCTCTTACTTTACTAAAATTAACACGCCTCTAGAGTATGAGGAACATAGCATCGCCTTCGCCCATCTGTTCCAAATATTACTCTTATGTGTAGGGGCTAGATGAGACTCCTGAAGGAGGGCAATATCGATGTGTAGTCTGTCTAAATAAGCAAATATCTGGCGTATCTTTTTCGGGTTATTAAGCCCTCTGACTTTCCATGTCAATAAATTAAGTTGCGTTGGTTGTCATCTATCTATATTTGTTGACGTAAGCTATACCTATGATGTATTCCTGTCCGCTGGTGCTATTGTGTGCAACTGTTGTAGCTATTGGATACATGGTGATAATAAACATCTGGACGTTCGTACTGTATCTCAAATACAGCAATCTGCAAAACAATCCCCAATTCCATCCCAATCTTCCCCCTCCCACTTTGGCATCCCAACTAAGCCAAAGACATACCCTTAACAGAAACGTCAACATAACTAAACCTGTAGTGGGGAGCACCTGCCTGGGGGATCCGCCAAGTGCACGCAACTCCCTCCGACTATGTGGATGTGGTCGGGTACTACGTTAAGAGTGCAGGTGCATAGTCCAACCTAGGGATTTCAGCCGATGTAGCATGTACATTTCCCATTCAATCTTATCTGTTATATATGGTAACTTGTAGTTCTGACCCCACAAATATCACAAATCAACCCAATTAGTGACTGCCAACAGGGATCAGGGGAATTCGCCATAACAATCCGCATGACAAGTGACCAGCTAGATCAATTTTGCTACATATATGAAGCCGCAGCTTTGCTATTCCTACACAAATCCACCCGTTTGTAGTACCTTAAGATATACAACATTATATCACAGAATATGATTATCAAACACATCTGAAGGATATGCACAGTGATCAGACAAGGTTGTCTGCATACCCAGCGTCCAAAGCTTTCTCCTGGAATATGTTAATATATGCACAGTCCATACATTAAAGCCAGTGGAGATCAGTGCACTCTTTTCCTCAACAGCTTTGTTGCTATTCATATGCCATTCAACAACAGGGTGTGGTACAAAGAAGGTCACCTACATCCCCGAATCAACAGTGGCAGCATTCAATCCACAGTGTTATACCAATCTTGTTCTACATAATACGGGAGACCTGCTGCCCCATGTTAGATGTCCGTGTCTTTGATTTACTCCAGTCACTCCAGCTATCAGCGGTGGATTTAGCCCGAGAAGAGCAGTAAAGTTGACTTGTTTTATTCAGAGTCTTGGTGCTGCTCTGTGCGTTTCTGCTCCTACCGCTTATTGATTATCTTCTTTATGAAGTCCTGTGCCACTTTTGGTGTCTGATGTACCATTGCTTGTCCATCACATGTTACATGAAGTACCATTGCTCGTCCATCACATGTTACTTTCAGTCTAGCTGGGTACAACATTGCATATTCGATACCCAGTTCTCGAAGTTTCTATTTCGCAGGATTAAAGTCTCTGCGCACAGCCTGCACCATCACTTTAAAATCCGGGTAGAAGACCAGGTTGTTGCCTTGATAGGTGATTTGCTGCTTTTCCCGAGCCATCCTCAAAATTGCATCCCGGTCCCTGTAGTTGAGGACCCGGGCGTTGATGGGCCGCGGGGTTGCGCCCGGTGGTGGTCTGCGGGCCAATGATCTATGTGCACGATCTATAATTAATACCGTAGAAAAGTTGTTTGCACCGAAGATATCACGCAGCATGTCCTCCATATACATTTCCATCCTTCCGTGATTGTACTCTCGGGAACTCCTGTGATTCTAACATTGTTGCAGCGCGATCTTGCCTCCAAATCCTCATCCTTGCTCTTTATGACCTCTAGGATCTTCTCCATATCCGTGCATTTGCGGGTCGTAGTATGTGATTCATCTTCCACTGCTGTAATGCGATCTTCAGCCGCGTCCAGGCGTTCACCTTGTTTATCCAATTTCGCAGACATGCTATCTAGTCTTTGGGTGAGCAAGTCTAGTTTGCCATTTATATTTTGTAGACTTTGTTGTATAGCTTAGAGGACATTCTCCATGGCCTTGCTCGTTGTGCTCTCCGCATCCAATTCTGTATCTGGGTAGGCAGTTGCACCTTTAGGGTTGCGCTTGGTTTCAAACGTTAGCTTCGGCTGCTGCCTATCTGGTTTGCCCATTGTGGCTGAGGAGTGAGAAAATAGACTAGGTCAGCTGGCGGCGTATAGGTAGCCCTTAAGTTGGGATCATGGCACACTGCAAACCAGCTCCACCACCACAGCGTTGTAGGATATCGAATTTCAATTACATGTGCCGCAGTTGGGCTTTGTAACAGTGGCCAGACGTTTAGAGGGAAGGCAATCTAAGGTACCAGGTGAAGGGACTTATGAAGTACGATACCCGTTAGTGTCCAGTAGAGACGTCTACTAGAGGTGGTGTCTACTTCAAATTACATCGATTTCGGAACATGTGCGCAGCAGTACCAAACTCACCCCGCTATGTTGTGGTACTATACATCCGGCTTCAGAGTCTCCATGCGTAGGAGCTATATCAAATTCCACATTGTAGATAACCAAGTTTTGGGAGGCAACAGCATAGGCAAGTGTTGGGCAGTCGTTTCAACATGTCCCATTCAGTATGCACGTTAATATACTAGGGGATTACAGCAGTCCAGCACATCGCAAGGCACCATGCAGTGAGACTTGATACTATGCCCAATCCGCTGTCTCACCCCCACCGACGGCCAAATCTTCTGCTCTCACCGTTCATAGGAATAGTCCCCAGATTTCTCTGTCGCTGCAACTGTCCGCCATTTTGCAGCGTCTCTGATCGCGCCCTCCACCACGTTGGAGAAAAAGCCTGCTCAGTAGGATAGAGCTCCCAAATCGCCACAATGATCATCAAATCCTGATCGCCATAGAGCCGCCTGTGTCATGCAGTCAAGTTCTTGTTACCAATCACACGGGGAGGCATTACCGCGAACCTCAGCCGCTCCGGTCGAGCAACACACAGGGCGCTGCCATTTTGTGAGCACCCGGCCGCCTCCTCGCCCCGATGTTTCACTCACTGTTCATCAGCAGGGCTTCTCTCGGTATTTACAGTCATTCCCATCTGCTGCTGAGTAGTTCCGACGTCCCGGGAAGTGTTTTGTTCAAGTTTTAACACCCGCAATAAGATCTTACTGCCGGATAATGGCGGTGTCTACCATGTTACACAGATCATTGACAGACAGAAAAAAGTCCATAAATAATCGCCACACACTGGGACAAAACTCCCAAGCCATAATGGATTTTTGTTACGTAGTTTTGGAGATGGAACTGGAGCCATTTTTGACAGGTATGCCCAGCAGACAGAGCATGGCAGATCTACTACCAAGTATTTATTTCCAAGAAGCGGCCCCAGCCATGGACATGGGTCCACTTCAGGGCCCATGAAGAAGAGAATCAAGGGGAGAGGGAGCACATTGCCAGCAAGCTGGAACCATTCCTCCCAATGCTTTATGGTAGATGAAGTTCACTGTGTTTTTGAAGTACACAGAAGCAGAAAAGTGTTTTGCAAAAGTATTGGCAAAGTCAGTGCCTGCATTTCTGGACATGTGTTTCTGGGTTGTTGCCCCTGTTCAACAGAAAATCACAAGTCCCAAAATAGCTGCCAACACTTCCTGGTTAAAGTGTTGGCAGCCAATCAGATTTCAAAGCGGGAAATACCGGATCAGCAGAGGATCCAGGTATATATATATATATATATATATATATATATATACAAATTTGGATTTCCCTTAATATTTCCAAAACTACTGACGATTTACACCAAATCACAAAAAGCATGAACTGTGGACCAAAAGTCGGCTTTCTGCCAAATTTGGTGTAATTACGTCCAGCGGTTCAGTCTCTAGTAATGTTTAACATTCCTATGGGAATTAACATAGGGGAAAAAGCTTTTTGGGATCCCACTCTTTTCTTGGCCCTCGCTTGACAAACCACTCCAAAACTTTCTACATAGCAGCAGAAGTAACAGGCACATTTATGGGGAAAATTTCATGAAGATTCATCAGCTGGCGCAAAAGATATAGGCAACTGAAAGTCCCCTTTATGATAGAAACTGTATCCTAACTATAACTACCTACTGACGACCCCCAGTATGTAATATAGATAAAGTGTCCAAGATATATATACATACATACACCATGTGACCAAGATGGAGTGAGATCGAAATGCGTTATTTTCTTATATGCCACATTGAACAAGTGTGAATAGCAAGCGCTGGCTGGATCGATTCATCTTGTTTCGTCTGGATGTGGGAAGCCTACTTGAAACTGTGTTGCAATATATATATTATATATAAAATTCACTGAAAAAAAAACAGAGGTTTCAGACACGTTATAGTTGGAAATTAGCATTTAAAAAACCTTAGAAATTCATTGAAAAAACCATAGGTTTAAGGGGAGTTATTGTTAGCTGGACATTTCACATGTACAAAACCATTGAAATTCCTCCGTAATAGTTAGTTCTGCTAACTATAACTCGCGCGCGCCCGCAATGCACTGCTGATGATGTCACATTTTACATCATTCATGACATGGTCAGTGACATCCCTGATGACATCTCAAATTACATCACTGATGACATCATCCATGTGACAAGCTAATGCACCTCATCACACAATAGTATAACCTTTGATCACTCACTATACAATACAGAGCACCATTTACATACCAATACCAGTTACTACATAACCACTCACTGATTCCTAGGTCTACACACACAACTACCCATTCACCCACAGAATCACTCATACATGCAGTCACTGATCAATAGAACACTATCAAATGCACTCATACACTTATATAGACATTGACACACCAGCACTCATCCTAGTCGGTTATGCAGTCATCCTACTCACAAAAAATGAATCCCATTTACATTTACTCACATACACAGTTATACACACATCTCATTTATTCATACAAATAGTAACTCATACTTATTGTGTTATAAAAACACTATGACATGTATACACTCATCCATACAGTCACTCTAACAATCACTAACTCTTACTTATAGTTATTTATATACACCAACAGTCACATATACGGCTTTTCATTTTTGTACTTGCTTAGAGATGTACCACTGAGACATATATTCACTCATCAGCACACCCATAAGCACACTCACTCACCTAAACAACTGTTTCCACATGTACTCTTAAACTCCTACACCTAGTCAATGAACCACTTATACATCTATGCAGTCACACACCTCCCACTCAACCATACATACACTCAGTCTCCCATACAAATACTCAGCCAACTAATCAATAAGTAATATAGACACTAATGTAGCTAGTGACCAACTGATGCAGCAGGTTACACAACAGCAGAGTGATACAGGCATTCACACAGTTTAGTCACTAACCCATGTATTTAGTGAGACACTTTTAATTACTCACTTAAACAGTCAGTCATACAGCTAATAAATCCTCCATCTAGACACTTATATATTCACTCATTCTTCAATGCAGATTACTATGTATATAATACATATTTAAAAATCAAACAAAACAACATTCACTGGATGATGTCATTAGTGATGTCATTTGAGATGACATCAGTGATGTCACTGAACATGTCATGAATGATGTAATATGTGACATCATCAACAGTGCATTGCGGGCGCGCACGTTATAGTTAGCAGAACTAACTTGACGGAGGAATTTCTATGGTTTTGTATGACTGAAATGTCCAGCTAACTATAATGCCCCTGAAACCTATGTTTTTTTCAGAGAATTTCAAAGGTTTTTTAAATGCTAATTCCTAACTATAATACCCTTGAAACCTATGGATTTTTCAGTGAATTTCAAAGGTTTTTTAAATGCTAATTCCTAACCAGAACGTTTCTGAAACGTATGTTTTTTTTAGAGAATTCAAAGGTTTTTTAAATGATCATTTTTAAGTGTAATAATAGTCATATCTATTTTTTGGCACTGACTTTCCAAAATTTTTTAACTGTTTATTTTTAAATATTTTATTCATTAAATAACATTATTTTTTTTAAATGTTTTAAAAAAATGCAAACTGAAATATTGTTTAATTTTTTTGTTCAATTTTTTTTAATTAAATATATTTAAATTATTTTCTTTACTATTTTTTTCAAGTTTTCTTTGGAGTTGCGCACCTACTGGGTGCGCGGATTCAAGCCGCCATTTTAAAAAAGTCGTGAAGGATCCGCGTACGTTGAGCGACGGCTTTGTGTTTTTTCAATTACGTCATATACATTTAACATTACGTGATTTGCGCGATAGGTATGCGACGGATCCGCGACTCCTAGTCCGGCGCATTCGCGACACATGCGCGACTCCCGCTAACATTCTTTATGTCTAAAATTATATATATGCATCTTTAATATACATATTAGGGCAAGAGATTATCTGACATACTTATAAAAATAATATATTTGTACTTAAAATTTTGGTGTTCATCAAAAAAAATTAAAGAACATGGCTTCTGGACAGCAGCAGGAGGAAGGATCTTCAGAAGAATTTTTGCAGGAGGCACCACGTCCTCAAAGGCCAGAATCCAATGTGTGGAAGTTATTCACTTTTCTACCTGAACAGAAAAGGTGAATGCTACGAAGGTGAAATGCAGATTTTGTCAACGAGTGCTGTCAAGAGGTAGTGACAACAAATATTCTTGTGGCACTGCCTCGATGTACAAACATCTAAGAACAATTCATCCTCTCAATCTGGCTCGTGAGGAATGTAGACAAGCTGCAATGAACCCTTCACCTGCTGTACCAAGCACATCTGGAGCATCATCAGCCACACCTTCTCCAGACATTAGGCCAGAGTTTACCTTCCTAGAATAGCACTGTGTGAAGTGTAAAAAACGAATATGCTTTGGAGAGCAGTCGGTGGATGCAGTTTGTGCTGCGCAACGCAACCATCGCTGTTAATCTTTTGTTTTTTGGAATGATTAATAATTCCAGAAGTTTCCTGTTTCATCCGTTCTTTTCTGTGTTCTTTTCTTGAAAAAACACAAAAAGAATACAAAATTGTTAAAAGAAAAAAAAGTTCTTATCAGAACTACCTTATCTGGTTAAAGAAAGAACTATAATTGCATGGCAATGTGTGAAAGTTTGGTTGAATATATGAATAGAGCATGATTGACTGATAGAATGTATTAGTAGTGTATGGTGAATTTATAGGTGAAGATTTATTAGGAAGTACTGCAGCGTGACAGTGCAAGCTCTTTAGCTGCATTGCGCTGTGGCACTTCCGAAGCACAGAGATGTGACATATGTACATAAATATGTTGCAAGTCTATGCTTCCCTCTTCACTGCTGCACAAAGTGCAGCCATGTGGTGACACAGGCATCTTTGCATCATGGTGCAAGGATGTCTGTCGTGGGGAGATTGTTTTTATGCAGGAAGGGACACTCTGCACAAAAACAATCTGTAAAGGCATTTTTCTCTCTCAATGTATGCTGTGGAATGCAGTTTGCATTGAAAGAGAAAAAAATAAGGAGAAATGAAAACAATTCTCCTTGTTGTGTCTTGGTTCAGTAACTCTAGGATGCCACAGCATTCACACACATCTTGTGATTCCTGATTTCTCATAAATCTGGAGACGTGTCTTGTTCTATGAGTGTTCCGTGGAAACATCCCCACCAACACTCATGGAACACCACTTCAACACAAGTGCAGTCTATGAAGAGATTGTATTTACAAGGAGAAGAAAAGTTACGCAAAGGGCTTTTCCTCTCTTCCAAATATGAAGGAGTGTCTGGTACCATCACTACATAACAAAAAGTGACATACTAGTGGTGCAGGGTGCTTGTAAATCTGCCCCATAAGTGCTTAGGTATTGGCAGACTGATACAAGAAGAACATAGTACAGATTGGGTGATTGAAGAATTGCATGAGAGTGCCAGGATGTACTAGTTATTCTAATTAAGCTATTCCTTAGATACTGGACTAGTAACTAGAATAATTTCAGTGCTGCAAAAACAGTATATGTTGAATTTAGAAGTGCTTAGGTATTGGTAAAGTGATATGATACGTAGATAGTGCTGGATGGGGGAATTACGAAAATACATGGCACAGACAGAAGGATTCCAACATTGCATAGGTATTAACTGGGTATTTAGAAGAGGATATTAATAGTATGTAGCTTGTAGCAGGTCTGCATGCATAGTATATAAAGAAATGCACCTGTACTTCGGCTAGTGGCTAGGCCAATCCTTAAGTGTATGATTAATAGCTAGAATGATTTTAGTACTGCAAAGAGAGTGCAAGCTGAATTTATAGGTGCTTAGGTTTTGGCAAAGTGATAGGATACATACATAGTGCTGGATGGGTGAATGGACAAGTGCATGGGACAGACAGGAGGTTTCATAGACTGCATAGGTACTAACTGAGTATTTAAAAGACTGTATACATACTATGTAGCTGATTACAGGCCTGCATACATAGTGCACAGAATATTGTAGCTGTTCTACTTTTTCTGATTAGGCCATTCCTTAGGTACTTGACTAGTTACTAGAATAATTTCACTGTTGTAAAGAGAATACATGCTGAATGTATAAGTGCTTAGGTTTTGGCAGACTGATAGGATACGTAGATAGTGCTGGATGGGTAATTGAAGAAATGCAAGGGACAGACAGGAGGATTCCTACACTGCATGGGTACTGAGTATTTAGAAGAGTGTATCAATAATATGTAGCTGCTTACAAATCTGCATGCATAGTGTACAAAATATTGTAGCTGTACTAGTTTTCGGGTAGGCCATTCCTTAGCTACATAACTAGTAACAAGAATAATTTCAGTGCTGCAAATAAAATACATGTTCAATCTATAAGTGATTAGGTATTGCAGAGTTATACTGTAAGTAGATACTGCTGAATGGGTGATTGGAGAAATACATGAGGCTGATAGAAGGATTCCTACATTACATAAGTATTACTTGGGTATTTAGAAGAGTGTATCAACAGTATGTACTGTTTAGAGGTTTACATGTAAACTGTGCAAAATATTGTACCTGCACTTCTGTTAGTGGCTAGGCCATTTCTTAAGTATATGACTTGTAACTGGAGTAATTTTAGTGCTGCAAAAAGAGGGTATGCTGAAATGATAAGTGCTTAGGTTTTGGTGAAGTGATAGACTATGTAGATAGTGCTAGATGGGTGATTACAGAAGTGCGTGGGATAGACAGGAGGATTACTAGATTGCATAGATACTACTTTACTTAGTAGTTGATTAGAGGTTTATATATATAGTGCACAGCTGAATGTAGTAGTGCATAGATAGTGTTTGCATTACTTAATCTTACCTTGACAGTAGTACATATCAGAAAATGCCTAACATTTTTTTTGTTGTTTTTTACAATTTACATTTCTTAAAATTACGTACTTTAGAATTAGGATCTGTAAAAGAGAAGAAAAAATACAGTAATAATATATAATATTATATTTTGTACAACACAACATCATTTTTACATTATATGAATTATTTTGTTTGCCTTTTTTGCTGTTCTCAGAATATATTGAATTTCACTACAAACAGTGATTTCAATGTTACTCATCACATAACACCGGGCAAAAAATCAAAACAATAAGATTGTTTCAAAAAACCCAAATCTACGTCAAAAATATTTTCAATATAGTCAACTATATTTGCACATTCCATAAAAACATCTTCCGGTCTCGACTAGCTGTCGAGACCGGGAGAGGACGCGCTCAAGTGAGGAAGAAGCCGATGTAGGTGGGACCCCGGCAACACCCCTACAGAGTTGGCCAAGACAAGAGGGATACAAAGAAAATATTCCCATGCACTCTTTAAGCCCATTGTTGATGAAAGAGAAACAGACTCAACATACAGCTACATGAGGGTCCCGAAATCTTTGAGGTGACGCCAGAACCATAGACCGGCCTAAACATCTTAACTGAAAAGAATAAATACATAAGAGCAGCAGATGATCCACTGCATTTTTTGTTGAGAAAATGCGTGATTGATCCTAATGTCTGACAGCATACCAGAGGATATCGATGGTCAAGCGCAATGAGAAAATAGCACAGGATATATCTTAAATAAATCTACTTCGTTTTTATCTAAAGTTCTGTCCTGAGGAAGGTGTTTACTTATAAAAACCAAAAGCACCGAAACGCGTCGACACGAGGACTCCACTTGTATTTTTATCTTTTTTGTATATAAATGTATTGATGTTAATTTCATATAATTCATGTAATGTATGCCAACATAGATCCATTTAGTACTGTATAACATATGAACATTAAGGCATATGGTCTGTGTACTTGTTTTTAATTTATGTGAAATTGAGATTTAAAATTTTTCATGTGTATAATTTATGAAGACACAAGGAACCTGAATAGCTTCTTTAGTTTTCGATTACTGTCTACATGTCATGTTAAAACTATTATGGTCTATTTGATATTTGCTAAATAGCCTAGACGTAACTGAAGAACACAGAAAGGAAACCCCCCCCCTTTTTTCTGAAAGAGAAGAAAAAATACAGTAATAATATATAATATTATATTTTGTACAACACAACATCATTTTTACATTATATGAATTATTTTGTTTGCCTTTTTTGCTGTTCTCAGAATATATTGAATTTCACTACAAACAGTGATTTCAATGTTACTCATCACATAACACCGGGCAAAAAAACCAAACAATAAGATTGTTTCAAAAAACCCAAATCTACGTCAAAAATATTTTCAATATAGTCAACTATATTTGCACATTTCATAAAAACATCTTCAATAACATACCATATAATACAAATCACACATATATAAAATGTTTCTTTCTAAGAGAATTTTGTTACTACAATATGAAAGAACCAAAGCAATAATTCAATCACCAATTCTTTATAATTTCCATATACTCTAAATGATGTTCTTTAAAAATATATGCACTGAGAATGTCCAATAAAAAGTGCTTAAATGATATTAATACCTTTCCTCTAGGCCAAATGGTATTCCTGAAATCCTTTATACTGAAATTGTCCAATAGTAATCATATTAATACATTTTAACATATTCCTATAGGCCGAATTATGTTCTTAAAATTTTGGTTTTAAAAATATTAGGTAGGAATTTGGTAATTCATAAGGCAATCAATGTTTAAAAACCAAATGAGCATCGTTACAATTTGTCCATCCTTTATTGCATTTAAAATAGACAGTGTAATGTCCAGATGTTATAGAAGGACCATCATAGAAAATAATTGCTTCTGCTACAAAAGTTCTTCCTAATATTGATACTTGACACAATACAAAAAGTTTAATTAAAGTTTCCAATTTTCTTCCATAAGCTGTACAACGTTGTGTCATTAAAATTATATATTATACAAATCTTTGTATAAATAATGTTGATAACATTTCTGATTTGCATTTGCTACACTCCATTTTCTGATTTGCTGCTTTAACTAGTTTGTTGAAAGACACTGTTTTACAGTTGGGTATTGTCAAATATATGAATCGTTCAGTGTCTATGTTAGTGGTAGAAGTAAACATACAATTTGCACATTCATGTTCCCATTTATAACGAAGGCCAAATAGATTTTCAATTTCTATTCCTTCATTTTCCAATACAGCAAGCATATAAATTAGAAATTCCTGAGCATCTTGTTGAATATTCTGCGTAAATTGTGTAGAACCAGAACATATATCCAAAAGATTACGACGATCACAAACACTTTGTATTTTCCTTTTATCAGTTCTCAATACAATGCAACAAGGAACAAAATCTTTTTTCATGATTCTCTATAATTTACTGTTGCAAACTTTCTAGAAAAAAAACAACATTGATCACTACATTAGCATAGCAGTTGATACCTGAACTATTTTCTAACTGATACCCGACAATCTCTTCAATAGTGTCCTTTTTTCTTTTTGCTTGCAATGTCAACATTATCTTGATTTTTTCCTTCTCTACATCTTCACTACAGATTTTCTCATATCTTCTTTTTTGACCTACCACACCCTTTTCATATACAGGATATTTACCTAAATTGGGAGCATACACTCTTCTGAACCGATTATACTCTTTTACACAGTTTGCATCTGCACTAATCTTTCCATCATCAAAATCAATAAAATACAATCCAGATAAAGTTCTGACTCTGGACAAAGCAACATATGCCATACCCTCTTTAAACATGGTATTTCCAATGTTTACCAAAGCATTATCTACACTTAAACCTTGAGATCTATGAGTAGTCACTGCATATGCCAGAGAAAGAGGAAACTGTTTTCTACGAACATGCAAATCTTTAACCCTTTCGATGCTCATGACGAGCTCAGCTCGTCATGAGGCACGGTTGAGCTGTGCTTATGACAAGCTGAGCTCATCATGAATATATAGTATTCAAGCATTTTCAGCACAGGAGGGGAAAAGTCACAGCAGCCAAGGTGTTAACAAGCAAAAAACTAACTGAACAACAACCAATTTGTTTTACTTCTTCAATCTGATAAAATTTGATTTTTAAAAATTCAATTCCATCTCTATTTTGATAATTAACAAAATCAACAACTTTACCTATTGCTCCATTTACTAAACCTTTTTCCACATCCAAATTACGCCGTACAATTACCTGACAGTTTACACATACATTTAAATTCTTTTTTAAACCAGAGGTTTTAGTTATAGATGTTTCTAAAGAATCCAATTTTGTTTTCAATTTTAACATCAAAATAATAGTGTTTCCTTCATGCTCTATTTTATCAATGGCTTCCATTTTTATTATTTGTTCATTTTCTAGCTTCAAAAGTTCTTCATTGAATATAGAACACTCACGCAGTGTTGGCATTAATCAGATTATAAATTTATTTTCTGCAATTTTTTTATATATCTTTTCAGGAACTATATTTTAATTTGGAAACAAGTTTGTAAGTAGTCGAGTTTGCAAACCTTATTTGCCATGTTCTGTCAATACTCCAATTCTTATATCTTGAAGAATAGTTACATAATCAGCATCATTTGCCTGTCGCATATTTTTAATGAGTTCTTTGTATTCAAAATATGACCAAATGTTAACGTTTCCAACACTTCCCTAAGACTTTTTGTTGTCTTCATGTACAAATGTTTTAAATACTGGTTGTTCTTTTACGGGAGTAAGTTGCAGTAGATCTCCAAAAACTATCACATGTTTTCCTCCAAATAAGACATTGTACTCTGTTTTAAGAATTTGCTGCATTCTTAAATGCACAAAAGCAAGCATTAAGTTTGAGACCATGCTCACCTCATCAATAATCAGAAGTTTCAGTTTCTTTAGCACTCTTGAAGAGCTTCTCCAGATAGTTTGTTATATTCCAATTTATTTTCATGCTCTACAGGTATCATAAGTAAACAATGTAATGTAATTCCTTTAATGTTGTGTGCTGCCAACCCAGTTGGAGCAGTTACAACACAAGACAAATGTGAGTCAGTTGTTTTCTGTAGATAACTGGTCAATACTTTAATTAATAAACATTTTCCTGTTCCAGCTTGCCCACTGACATATACTCGGATAGGTTGAAAAGATGTGCTCGTGCATTCTTTCTTTTCATGAAGAAATCCATGGTCAATCTGTTGTCTCACTTGCTGATATATTTCTTTCTGTTCAACATTTAGTTGTTCTTCCAAGTTTCCTAAGTCCATAATATCTTCTTGAGCTTGATGCATTGCTGTTTCCACTTCGTTCATGGCGATTGCCGCTTCATTTTCAAGTTGTCCTAGTGGATCTTGACTCAGTGGAGCAGAACTTTGACTGTCTTGAGAACTGTCTCTAGCAATCTCAGCTGCAATAGAAGCTTCTTGATCAATTTAATTGTTCAACATTTTGAGATAATTTGCAAAAACTGAACATTCTATGCTGTCTTTATAAGAATTGGAGGAATCTTCCTAGATGTGAAAATCTCCAAGTAATACCAAGTCTGTACACCATGGTTTGAGGAGTTGCAAAAGTGCTAAATAGTCAAATTCCCTTTTATCAGGAGTATCAAAACTCAGTTTTCAGCGATTAATCAAATTTCCTTTCTTTTGTTTCACCAAACATCCTTCGGAACCAATCACTGCATATTTTCCTTCATTTATGTTTTCTGTAGTAGTCCTTTTAAACGTGTAATATTGCAGCACTTCATAAAGACATCTGTTCTCATGATGATGATTTCTATTTGGATAATGTGTCCCAACATGTTTGTTTTGACAATATCTGTACTTTCCGGTTCTTGTACTGCGATTTCTTGTATAGATTTAAGTACTCTATTTCGCGTTGCAGCAAGACCTAGACTCACCCAAATGATTCTTCTAGATTTTGAGTATAAACTTGCAGATGATAACCGATCTGAGCATTCATACGCTCCAATTTCTTGATGGGATAACATCTTCAAACTGAAACGGTACAATTTCTTACTAAGACTCTTCTCGTGAGAAATTTCTTCCCACATTTCTTTCAACTCAGTCTTTTCTGATTTTGTTATGTAAGATGTCACATACCAGGCAACAGCAATGGAATTATCCGCAACATACTGGATAACCATATTAGCATTCCACATTGAGAGAATAACAGGATTATAATCATGGATATACTTTGATTCTTCACTTCTTCTCAAATTGCATGTATCACAGCTGACATGAAACTGTTTACTCTTCCTTTGGATATTATTGGACGTGGAAATCCAAAACGACATTTGGTATAGCTTTTCCTTAGACTTGTACTTTTGTCGCCAGTATTTGCCACATAGATGACTTTGGAATCGTAACACTTGTTGCCTTAAGGTGTTTTCTTCTGTTCTTTTTTGTATAGCACGTGTAATTGCTATACAAAATTGAAGGTTGAAATTAAAGGTTGTAAATAATAGATTGGAAAGTTCACTTTTCAGGAAATCCACTGCAGGGAACAGTATTCTCCATGCACGTAGTTGTCATCCAAGTTCGCTCATCAATAGCATTCCAGTGGGCGAACTGCTGCGTGCAAAGAGAAACTACAGCACAGAAAAAAGTTTTATGGCTGAAGAAGCCATTTTGACTGAGACATTCCTGGCCAGAGGGTATCTACCAAAAGTAATCAACAAAGCAAAGTCTACGGTAGCCGAAAGGTCTAGAGAAACACTATTGGTAGAAAAAGAGAAAGCTGATCTCTCTAAAATAGATTCTGAAAACACTTGTTTCATCACGTCTTACAGTAACCAGGCCTATAAGATTCAGAAAGGTTTGGAAACATTTTGGCCAATTTTACATACAGATCCTGATATAGCTAAGTGTGTGGATGTATCTCCTCAGATCACGTTCAGGATCTCCTATGTAGAGAAGTGGAACCACCTAAAACAAGAATTTTGGGGATACAAGGTTTTTACACATGCAGAAAGTGTAAGGCGTGTAAAAACAGTAAAAATATTAAAGTAGTGCAATTATCACCTGACTGTCAACTATATCGCATTACAGAACACACGTCTTGCAACACTGAGTTTGCAGTTTATGCATTGTTTTGCCCATGTAAGAAGGCTTATATTGGCAGTACAATTCATAAGGCCAATATCAGGATCCTAGAACACTTACGAGCAATCAAAAATGGAGATAAATAATATCCGATTGCTCGTCATTTCCAAAGCCATCATGAACAAAATACGAATCTTTTAATATGGCTGAGATACCCGCCACCCCCTCTCAACACAATCCCCAAAGGAGGGAAACCGGAAACAGTTCTTGAAGTTTTTGGAAGAGGGAGGGAGTAACCCTCCCGGCCGTATTTATTAAAACAAAATTAAAACATTAAATCAACATTTTATATTATGTACAATTTCATTACCACATTGCGATGTTTGGCTAACCTTAACAGATTCTCTAATACAGAGGTTCTCCTAGCCGAACTAACATCCTACACACATTTACTTGAAATTATGAAATTGTACATCCTAACGTTTAAGGGCCAACGGCAAGGTCGTAACCGGTGTCAAGATCCCTAACCAAAAATACCCCCCCCACTTGTGAGGGGCGACAGCACTGAGGCGTACCTCAAGTGCAACTACCAATTTCCCTTTGACTTGACGGGGGCACCAATAAAACTCGACGCCACTTAAAGGTCGTTCGAGGACTCGTGTGAGGTATCTAGAAGGTAGCGTAGACCCCCCCCCAAAAACCCCGCACAACTTACCACATCTGCCGTCGCAGACGTCACTGGCCCCGGGAAATTCCCCAGGAGGGGGCTGTAACCCCTCCTACACAGGAAGGGGCCTTGACCGCCTTTCCTTTTCTTCCGGCGACCCATCCTTAGAAGGGACCGCCTCCCCGTTGAGGGGCCAATGGCCACCTCTCCCGAGCGCTCCCATCCGTGTTGGGTGACGCCCACTCATAGGGATCTTCCAATTAGTGCTCACCGATCATGACCTTACCGCCCGACCAAAATAAATACGACAATGCTAACTAAATGACTAAACTAAGATTACAGTAGCAACTATACCTTCATTAAAAGCATGCTACTAATGAACACTAAAGCAGAATTTCTTTATTTGCAAAACGTAACACAAATCGACATTCTTTATTACATACTCAAAATCATCACGAATAATTCCACAACCTGTAAACGAAAATCAGAGTTATCCATCAACTTTATTCAAAACCACTTGCTGTCATCAGGGGCTGGTGGGTGGGTCAAAATTGGCTCTTCGTTCCGTCTCGAGCTCACGTGCAGCGAGGAGGTGCAGCTTCAGAGCACAGGAACAAGAGGATGCCTTCCGGTCTTGCGTCCCCTTTTATCCGTCTTCAGGGCGGGCGTAAACCCGCCCCTGCCTGCCCCGAGGGCGTGGCCAGCCGCGTCAGTGTCTAGGCCAGCCCACTCTAGGGCGGGAAAAAGCGCGCCCCGGCTACGCCGCTTCGGGCATACCAGCCGAGACACGCCTCCCGCCCAAGATGGCTTCCCGGGGGGATCGTGGTACTCTGCCATACGTGCGGGGGGACCGAGTGGTCGCCCCTTTCCATATGGCTGAGATACCCGCCACCCCCTCTCAACACAATCCCCAAAGGAGGGAAACCGGAAACAGTTCTTGAAGTTTTTGGAAGAGGGAGGGAGTAACCCTCCCGGCCGTATTTATTAAAACAAAATTAAAACATTAAATCAACATTTTATATTATGTACAATTTCATTACCACATTGCGATGTTTGGCTAACCTTAACAGATTCTCTAATACAGAGGTTCTCCTAGCCGAACTAACATCCTACACACATTTACTTGAAATTATGAAATTGTACATCCTAACGTTTAAGGGCCAACGGCAAGGTCGTAACCGGTGTCAAGATCCCTAACCAAAAATACCCCCCCCACTGGTGAGGGGCGACAGCACTGAGGCGTACCTCAAGTGCAACTACCAATTTCCCTTTGACTTGACGGGGGCACCAATAAAACTCGACGCCACTTAAAGGTCGTTCGAGGACTCGTGTGAGGTATCTAGAAGGTAGCGTAGACCCCCCCCCAAAAACCCCGCACAACTTACCACATCTGCCGTCGCAGACGTCACTGGCCCCGGGAAATTCCCCAGGAGGGGGCTGTAACCCCTCCTACACAGGAAGGGGCCTTGACCGCCTTTCCTTTTCTTCCGGCGACCCATCCTTAGAAGGGACCGCCTCCCCGTTGAGGGGCCAATGGCCACCTCTCCCGAGCGCTCCCATCCGTGTTGGGTGACGCCCACTCATAGGGATCTTCCAATTAGTGCTCACCGATCATGACCTTACCGCCACAGGCCGGATAGTTGACCGGCTATCCGGACCCCCCACAAAGCTCCTACCTAAAGGTCATGTTTTAACGTTTTTAACCATGCTAAAAAGTCTCCTATGAGTAACTCATTCCCCACCCGAGACAAATGCACACCATCCCCCAAATACATACTGTCATCATTAATACAGCCATGCGAAATAGAATGCAATGTCTTGGAACGGAACAACCTACTCACTTTGTTATTAAGCTTTCTAACAGAATGATTCAAAGCAGGAATAGAAATAGCCCCTCGCCATACCTTTCGTGGGATCATATGGGACCACGCAATTATGCACCCCGGAACTCTCCTCGCCAACCAACTTACAGTGGAAAGCATTGCCTCCAGGAGAAGTCGTCTACCGGTGGTGACTAAATCATTGCCCCCTAGATGTACTATGACTATAGACGGCGGTGACCTCGTCCGCCCTAACAAACCCTCGAAAAATGTTTGAAACTGGTCAATACAGAGACCGCCCCTTCCGTAGAAGGACACCCTGTACCCGTATTCCCCAGCTACGTGAATCATGTCACCTGCTTTGAATACGTCCGCGGCACGCCTCACGTATGAGTGGCCCACGACCCACACCTCCTTTGTCACAGCCGGTGATGTCTGACCGCTGGCCCGGTGTTGGGTCGACTGCATAGTCCGCCCCGCCTCGTAGGCTTGCGCAACTGAAAATCAAACAAAAACAAGAGGCGTGAGTACATCATTACAGCTTCACAACATGTGCAACCGCACATACCTCTTATAACAATTGGAGGACCAACGCCCCACACGTTTTACTTGTTCAACATTAAGACCCCTAGCTGTAGCTTCTGTAGCAGCCCCTATCCGAAAGGAATGGGTCCCAAACTCGCCCGGGTTCAAGCCCGCAGCGGCAATTGACATCGCAAGCACCCGCTGAAACTGAAATTTCGTCAGTGGGGTGGCGTCCGCGTGTCTCAACAAGGTCCCCCCCCATGATGCCACCCTTCGTGCTAGGTAATCATCTAAACACTTTACCGGACACATGGAGGACCCGGGAATCCTGCGTATGATTATGCAGTCACCCATCCCACCTTGATCGGTCTTGGACCTGACAAAGGAGACAGTCATTGTCTCTCCTCTGATCTGAACGTGTTCCTGGCACAAACCCCCTGTCACATCCTGTTTGTTCCTTGCCACTAGTTCACTTACCCGCATCGCCCCATGAAATGCCAGCGTAAAAGCGGCTCGGAACAACACTGTCTCAAACTGAGATGAACATGTGGAAGGGAGTGTGGCCAACAACTGGGCCAACCTATCCAAACCTATCGGGCGCCTCTCATCTACTCTGCGACCCTCAAGGCGTTGCCACCCACGCAGCGCTTTCTGTACCACGAAAGACGCTGTCGGGTCCTGGATACCATGAGCCCTGGCAACAAAGGAAATGGCAGCACGATGCCTCTGGGCCGTAGCCACTGATTTCCCAGCCCTACGTAAGGACATCAGAAAATTCACTACCCATTCCTCGTGGCCCCAAAGCCCCTCTCTATCGGTCCCCAAAAAGGCTAAATAGGACCGAAACGCCCCTTCATATGCCTTCCTCGTCCTTGGTGCTAGACTCTCTCCCACGAGGTGACGAAGTTCGGGGCACCGAGAGACCAGAGAGCTTCGGGAAAGGGTGCCGGCTCTGGGTCCGCTGTGGGAAGGAAACCCGAGAAAGCCTGCATATGAAAACGAGACAGTGCATCAGCCGCCTGATTCATTACCCCCGGGACATGTTTTGCTCTGAATAGCACATTCAGTTGCATACACAGTAACACAATTTCTTTGAGCAGTCTTAAAATCAGTTTACATCGTGCAGCCTGGCTATTGATGCACTCGACCACGGTCATATTGTCAGACCAAAATATCACAGAGTGATCTTTGAACCCTTCTGGCCAGGTTCTCAGGGCCACCAAAATGGGGAAAAGTTCAAGGAAAGCAATATTACTTGTCAGACCATTGTCATGCCACCATGTCGGCCACCTTTGTGCCGACCATTTTGTGCCGAAGATGGCACCAAAACCTATGCTACCTGCTGAATCTGTCCATAGCCCCAGCTCTTCCGAGGACACGGCTGGTTTGTTCCAGACGACTCGACCATTAAAGTCCACCAGGAATGCTAGCCAAATGCGCATGTCCTGGCGGACCTCAGCCGATAGCCTCGTGCGATGATGGCCCTCCTTTAAGCCGACCATAGCTTGGGCAATTGAACGGGAGAAGGGGCGGGCCATTGGTATAACCCTCAGGGCAAAATTTAACTGTCCCACCAACTGCTGTAATTGATGCAGCGTAACTTTAGATCCATTTATACACACTCGCAGGGCTGCCCTGAACTTCAACACTTTGTCAGCTGGCAAACGAAAACAACCCTCACTGGAGTCTAACTCGATCCCCAGAAACTCGAGGCAAGTCGCAGGACCCACCGTCTTACCTGGTGCCAATGGCACACCAAACTGCTTCATTAACATACAAAATTCGGCCAAGGCCCGGCCACATTCAAGATCCCCGGCTGCCCCAAGGAACAGAAAATCATCAAGGTAATGCATTACATGTTGGAAACCCGTCTTCTTTGTGAAGACCCATTGTAGAAAACTACTGAATTTCTCGAAATAGGCACAAGATATAGAGCACCCCATCGGCATACACCTATCCATGTAATAATAACCCTGAAACATGAAACCCAGGAGACGCTGGTCGTCTGGGTGTACCGGGAGCAATCGGAACGCTGATTCGATATCTGACTTCGCCATCAGCGCCCCGGGCCCCAGGCGATTCAAAATGGCTACGGCCTCATCGAAGGATGCGTACCGCACCGAACACACTTCCGGATCTATTGCATCGTTTACAGAAAAACCACGTGGAGCTGATAAATTGTGAATCAATCGGAACTCACCCGGGTCCTTCTTGGGGACCACCCCTAAAGGAGAACAAACAAAATCCTGCACCGGGGGTACACTAAACGGGCCGGCGACCCGACCTCGAGTAACCTCTTTCCGGATCTTATCTTGTACCACGGTCGTATGCTGCAGGACCGACAGTTGATTTTTACACTTCTCCACACCCTGAAAGTCCCCTACCGGGATGCGGAAACCATACGAAAATCCGTTCCGCAGCACCCCAGCAGAAGCACGATCCGGGTATTCACTGAGCCAGGGAATCATCGCCAAGGTATCAATAGGGGTAGGTAAAGGCGCCCCTCGGACTATGTTAGACCTGTTAGGCGCCTCCTCTCCCCCCGTTATCACCGGTTTTGGCTCTGCACGTGGACTCAGGATGGGGCGACCCGCACCCACTACATTCATGTTTAAATTTACACGATCCCTGGGGCCTAGTACATTTACCTCTGTTGAAATTAAAGCATAACCCCTTTTTTCCTGTATTGCCGGAAGGCCTCGAGTAATCGTCGGTACCCGTACCTGAACGAAAGGGCGTCCCCCCATATTGGCGGGAGGATTCGCCAACATTACTTCCTACCAATGGCATTTTCAACATTCCTGTCTCCTTCATTTTATCCCATGTCAGAGAATCGTAACAATCCCAGGTTAAGCTTTTATTATGCTCTTTCGCCTTTCTAAAAAGATTATCGTAGCAAAACCAATGGTTACCCTGGTATGATGTCGAGTACCCCATGATTCGCGACTGATAGATCGGCAACTCGGCAAGCAACTCGGGCCTACGTTCCCCCAAGATCGACGTAAAGATTCCCCATGCATTGCCCCAATTGCCAATATTTTCATTCACTTTAAAGGCGGCCATTTTTGCGCGCCAAACACTCGGATGCATGAGGTCTTTCTGGCCCTTAACATGCTCCACCTCATAATGATCAACAAGCAACGAGAAGATGTTCACATATTCCCCCGCCCAAATCTTCTCTTTAATTGCCAAAGGCACATGTTGACCCAACCTTTCTCTACGAGAGGGTGCTGACTCATCCCTCGCAATCGGCAATGGCCGCTTACCTGCACCGGACGCTGCCTCTGCGGTCGTAATCGTCCCTTGTGGCTTGTCAATTACTGCAGCCGGCGCGGACACCTTGGCTGCCTCCCGTTTCTCACGCAGTTGCTTCATCAGCGCCTGCGCATCGACAGCCGTGGCGCCCTCACTACCTTCGCCCAACCACGCTGCAAGTTGTGCTGCCAGCTCGGGCGGCATATCCTCATTGGACACCGGGGTGACCACCACGGGAATCGGATTCCCCTCCACGGGTACTGGGGTTGGCGCTTCAAGCGGGGTACAAGGAACCGGGACGTCTCCCCCAGCTGGCCCCCTTCTTGGCCTCTTGGCTCTCCCTCCTGGGGCTGCTCCAGCCGAAGGACGTTCCGGCCCCCCTTCCCCCTCTCTCTCCGCCACCCGCTTCTTCAGCTCGGTCATCTCCTTCATGAGGACCCGAAGCATCTGTTCAGTCGTCATTCTCTTTCTGCCTTTCTTGGGCATTTCTCCGACAGAGTATCTGCAAGACAAAAAGAAGGATTACAACGCTCAAAATTGGCTCTTCGTTCCGTCTCGAGCTCACGTGCAGCGAGGAGGTGCAGCTTCAGAGCACAGGAACAAGAGGATGCCTTCCGGTCTTGCGTCCCCTTTTATCCGTCTTCAGGGCGGGCGTAAACCCGCCCCTGCCTGCCCCGAGGGCGTGGCCAGCCGCGTCAGTGTCTAGGCCAGCCCACTCTAGGGCGGGAAAAAGCGCGCCCCGGCTACGCCGCTTCGGGCATACCAGCCGAGACACGCCTCCCGCCCAAGATGGCTTCCCGGGGGGATCGTGGTACTCTGCCATACGTGCGGGGGGACCGAGTGGTCGCCCCTTTCCAGTTTGTGTACTTGACATGATTAAATTCAGTGAAAGAGGAGGTAATAGAGTACAGTGTCTACGCCGCCTTGAATCAAGGTTAATTATTCAGAAATGGACACTAGTCCCAATAGGACATAACTGCGATGAAGAACTGGCGGTACACCTAGGGTAGAATTTTTAAATTACTAAGAGGGTTGATTACTATATGTTTGCAGTAAGATGAATTTTAAAGTTAAAGTCATGACAGTGTGAATAGTTAAGAGGTTTCTGAAGTATTTTCCTATTGAGAAAAGTGTAAAGGTATTAGTGTAAATTATATGCTCGTATTTTTGCTTATTATAGGTTATTATCTGTTAGTGTTTAGGTTTTCAAATTTTTTGTACTATTTTGTTTTTCAACAGACCATCCGAACATGGTGATAAGAAAAAACGTGAAAGAGCAAAAGCATCTGCACTTTGTTCTGTCCCTATGTGCATATATGTTGGAACAGTAAGGTGTTTATTAGCCCACTTGGGCAATGATGAAGAGTAGGACTTAATGTCCAAGATATTCATTCCAGTGCTTCGATCATTTTGTTAATTTGCCCGCAGTTAATAAGAATTGGAAAGCCATGTATGTTTGTCATGGCGAATAAAGTTATTTGAAAAAAAGCCCACTTGGGCTAGATAGAATGAATGGGGTGAAAGATCTCTTATGAATGAGGTCTGTTTTGATTTAGAAGTATACCGGTAACAGATTATCTCTGATACTCGTGAATGAAGTTGCAAGTCAATAATAGTTATGGACATGTCCTTTAAATATGTTCAAAGCACGTAAAATCAAAATTTACTAGCAAAGTATTAATTGGGAAAGTGAATAACAATATCATGAAGTATTTATTATGTATTTTGTCACAATCGTGATCACACAAAAACGGAGGTCTGTTTTCAGTGTTTATTATGTTTTTGTTCATCACATGATTTTTAAGACTAATCAGTAACCACTAACAGCACTCGTGAACAAGAGACGGCTGTCTCGAAAAGCGTTGAGTGGAGTGTTGTCATTATGCTGAATTAATTAAAATACTGCTTTGTAGCAAGAGTTTGTGGTTGCTGTTTTTCAAAGTTTTGACCTGAAGAGTGTTACAGCGTCTGTTGGATATATATATATATATATATATATATATATATATATATATATATATATATATATATTCAAAGCTCCGAAAATAAAGACCAGCACTCGCAGGGGGTTAAATCCCTGTAGGATTTATTCGGCACAGAAAATCAGGTACAAACGCGTTTCGGAGGTACGCCTTCGTCAGTGTAAGGCGGCCGCCATGACGCAACAAATTTAAATACAAAAACAAAACAAATGTAATGCGATCACGTGGGAGATGTCACCACTAGGCGCCATGTTAGAGTCAGGCATGGCGTAAATTCATTCAAAAGTTAAATAAAACATGATGCAAACAAATAAAAAGTGTAATTCATAAAGCTTTCTCAACAGCTCAAGCCACAGTTATTATTGAGGTAATTAAGGTAAGGAAAATTAGACAAAATTAAAACTCTGCCAAAATGCATATAAAACATTGTCAATCAGATTCGCACTGTGTGCATAGTTAATGCTCACGTAATTCCATTATTTGAAAATTCAGAAAAAAGGTCTAGTGATCACTAAGAAATGCATGCAATACCATGGAAGTCAATGGTCATCAGTCCTAATTTAGCCCTGTATGGGCTCAGAAAATAAACAGATTGCAGTCTATTCTTACTAGACTAAAACACTCAATAAGGCCCTGAATGGGCATCGTCTTTCAAAAAAGAGGAAAAAACTCATAATTGCAATAAATCAAGTGTGAAAGTCATGCAGGCATAGCATTGATGAGCTGTGAAGGTTGGCAATAGTTAGTCAGCTGGTGACCTCAAATCCTAAATGTGAAAAAGAAAATAACAGAAACAAAAGTATTACATAGAATATTTACAAGTGTACCCTGAGTTCTTCCCCCATGTTCCGTCCCAAAGGTATTTTAAAGTCCAAATCTATAATATATCAAGGCTCCTAAGGGTGTCCATATTTCAAGCAGCACTCTAACGCGGTTTAGCTTTTCCCCTGTCAAAGCTTTATTGGTATGCTTTATTCCTCAGAGGCATCTCGGTCGAAAGAAGCAATGCGGGCCCACCTCCTCATTTAAACCATAATCTACGCTGAAATTCAGCTGCTCTGGGTGAGCATGTACGTGCAGGTTTTCTGCGACGTGTAGTTCGTGTTTTAAACGTCCACAGATGGATGCCTCTCGTAATGGATGCCTCTCGTAATGAATGCCTAGTTAGAAGCTCCCTTGAGCCCCAAGGAAAGGCGCTCTGCTCAATCTGGAAAGTGCGCTCCACTTTTAAGTCCATATTGAGACTACGTGGCCCCCTGCAATCCTGGGTGGTGCTTGCTTCGCAGCAGGACAGCCGCGTGTTACATCAAGGCTCCTAGGGCTGTCAATATTTCAAGCAGCACTCAAGAGCGGTTTAGCTTTTCCCCTGTCAAAGCTTTATTGGTATGCAGGCAGCTTTCCTCAGTTGCAATATATATCCATAGGAAGGGCATTTTTCTATTTTGTATATAACTTTGGCGTCATTTGACGAATCTTCATGAAATTTCGAAAGCTAATTCTTTGTTCATATCAGCTCCTATGTTGAAAGTTTGGGGGTGATTCGTTAAGGGGGGTGTTTTCTCCATGTTCATTTCCATAGGGTGAACGGAATTACCCAAAATTTACAGGGAGACGGGTCTTGGTCTAGAAAGCACGCTTTTGTTTATTTGGTGTAAATTCGTTCAGTAGTTTGAGAAATATCGAAATTTACAGATATCGATATTTGGGAATTCTGTCATCTGATTGGCTGAGGTGTTACGAGCACAAGCTTGCTGCTTACTGGCTGTGAGCGGTGCAAGCGGTTGCAACTAGGAAGTGTTGGCCGCCATATTGTGATTCCGTTGAAGCGAGCAAGGGGGAAAAAAGGGTGAAAAAAGTAGGAAAGGGTGGGAGCGCTGTGAGCTCTGTAGGGTGTGCTATAGAGGGAGTGTGAAGCCAAGTATTTACCCTTAGCGGTGTGAAAGTGGTGTTTTGCCCAGAGTGAGATTGTGGTAAGGTGAGGTGCCGGTATACTGGGGGATGAAAGCGTGAGCTGAGTGCTGTAAACTGATGTGCTGAAGTATTTACCCCTACCGGTGTGAAAGTGCTGTTTTGCCCATGTGAGACGGTGCTGATGTGAGGGGCCGGTACACTCGGGGATGAAAGCGTGCGCCTAAACCATGAGCCGAGTGCTGTAAACTGATGTTCTCTGGGTTCTGTAGCATACTGGCCACTGTAGCATTGCTGTGCAGGTGGTGTTAGTATGCGTTTACACTATAGCGGGAGTAGGAAGCAAACTATTCACTGTTACCACTCTGAAGACTCTGGATGAAACCGTGAGCCTAAGCCATGGGCTAATTGCTGTAAAGTGATGTGCTGTGGGCGCTGTAGGATACTGGCCGCAGTAGCATACCTGTATAAGTAGTGTTAGTATGCGTTTATACTATACAGGGAGTGGGAAGCGAACTACTCCGGTCCGAAGACTCAAATGTAGTGTTTTAGCAAGCAGGAATAAAGAAATAATTGTGAAGAATATAATGCAGAATGTTGCAATGCCACAGAAGATAAATGGTGAAATCAGGTGTGTATAAGAAAAGGGCCTGTGTGTAATAAAGCGATAGAGTTTGAAAGTTATAGAAAAAGTGTCTTTATTTAAAGTGCCATGAATGGACCCACTGGTGCAATAGCTAAGGCATCCAGCTGAGGCAAACTGTAAGCTGTTTTGCTGGATTCAAACGTAAGCTCCTGTATCAGTGAATTCCACATTACATGTTACAGTTCAATGTGACATCAACAATACCTATTAGAGTTGAATGAATCTAAATTCTATAAGCAAAATAAAGGTAGGATACGATTACCACATGAATCCTTTAAGAAAACTAAAATAAAAAAACTAATTGCAAAATGTAATCATCACACTTTTTAGGTACCCTGGTACTGCTTTTTTGTATCACAAAATTTTCAACAGTAGAACAGTCAGGAATCTGTTTTACAGTAGATTCTATCTGGTGTGTGTCAGAATTGGTAATAGTTCTACCCACATTGGAACTTTGAGGAGGCATACTTGTGCAGCCAGTTAAGGAATCGAGCTGAGGCAAACTTCAACCGCTTCTGCTGTATTGAAACCGAAGCTCCGGAATCAGTGAATTCCACATTACATGTTACAGTTCCATGTGACATGAATAATAGCTATTACACATGAATGACTAAATTGTATAAGGAAAATAAAGGTAGGATACGATTACCACACTGTGCCAACCAGTTCCTAAACAATGTCGTATTTTTTTAGCAAGATCGCTAGCTTGTGAGCACAGGCTGAAGAAGAGTACATTTGTGTGAAAGGGCTTTGTGGATAACAGGAAGGCAGAGAGAGACGTATGCACAAAGAATAGACATGGTTTCAAAATGGAGGTGGGGTTTAGGCTAATTTACCAAGTAAATAGCGTGTTTGCATAGGCCATACATCACCGATCGCTGGTTACAGTGAAGACGTAAGGGGCAATACTGAAAAAAGAGTTCAAATGCGTGAGCATACTTAGAAAGTTATTATATGAAAATAATTCAATTTAAGTGTATTAAAAAAAATGTAAGGAAAAAGTTGGAAAAAAATCAATCCAAGAATAACGTACATTTCTTACAAGTCTAGGAGATTGCAGTCCGGAAGTTCTTCAGCGGCTTGAGATGCGTAATGTTCCAAGAGTTCATTGTTGCCATCGTGTGAGAAAAGTGAAGCGATCCAATTCATATCCTCAAGGGGACAGCAATGTTCCTCGAATGTTGGAGCGCCAATTTGAATTGGCAGGCAGTCTGCGATGTTGTCAAAGGTCGCATGTTGCAGGAGATCTTTCGCGGCTGCGCAGAAATCTCATTTTGCCGCAATACTTTTTTGCGTTGCATTCGCCATTGCTCCACTGTCTGAACAATCAAGTTCATGGTTTTCAAGATTCTCGATTACTTGCTGAATATCAGGAGAGAACGGTGGGATGTTGGCAAGGTACAGATCCATTCGCCAGTCGAATGAGCAAGTTTGGCAATAAAAATATGGTTGTACGCAAATTGCATATGTGTACATAAACGTCATATTGTATCTGGCTCCGATAATAGAGAGAGGAAGGCAGCCGAAAAGTTGTTCATTTTTTGACAGTATTGATGTAGATTAGCGTAGAGGAGTATTCTGTTGGACATTGTTGTTAGCACAGGGAGCGCAGCTATTCTTTAGAAGCAAAAATAGTAGTAGGATGGCCGCAAAGAGAGCAAGAATTATGGGCACTGTTCCTGTTATTCCATAGATGATCGAATAAATGAAGTCTGGTATTATACCAAAAAACGGTTTGAAAGAGTGTGAGAAGGCCGGGGGAGACCGTGTTAAAAGAAAGTGTGTCAGACCTTGAGTGTGAGATGTGTTGAAAATTTGTGTCAGACCTTGAGTGCGAGATGTGTTGAAAATTATGTAACAATTTAGAAAGTGTAATGGGAGATTCGTATTTAAAAGGGACTGTATTTTACTTGGAGTTTGTGTTATCTGCAGTTGATAAATTTCTTTTGCAGAAGTGACGGACACTTCTGATCTAAACAAAAGCTGTTTCAGTTTGGTTTGTTTAATTAAATCTATTTTCAAAGTAGGTTTTGAAGGTCAAGTTGAAGTTTGGAAGTTGTTTTGTGTGGGTGGGAATAGACATTGCCACAGTAAGTTACTCAGTTTGAAACCGTAAGGACAGACGGTATGCCAGCTCATATTCTGAAGCAGTGCATGTTATTGAGAAGCAGATACGTGCTGTTAGAAGGCTGTGTGAATGTTGGGCTGATTGTGGGAGTTGGCATGGTTTTAAGAAAGCACGCCAGATTGGGGGCTGTAAACTTAGAAGCGTCATGCAGTTGGACATTCTTGGATACTAATGAATGAGTGCCATTGTGGTCGCACTTTTCACCTGTGAGAAAAGTTCTCTAACTTCTTTAAGACAGCGATATGCAAATGGGAGAAACCATTGCTCGTGAATAAACGCAGTACCTTATATAATGACATGCAACATAACAAACAACATGTACACCTAGCAGACACAACGACAGTATGTACTCTGGGAACCGTGGCTAGCCATGTATACCATCCAAACATGCCATGGCACCTCTGCCACACAATGCAGAATGCGGGGAGAGATGGGAGCAAAATATGTGCAAAGGTGGGAAGTGATTCTCTATTATAAAAGTATACAATGCAAAGTGTTGAGGGGATGTGCCGGACAGACTGGAGTATGCAGAGCACACACATGTACATGTGAAGATACACTTATGGTCTATTGAGTGAAGTAGACAGTGGACGCAATCATGATAGTACATTCAGTAGGGAAGATTACGAAAACACAGCGCATACGTGCCCCCTCCCTCCCAAATTCTTTAGCGTAGGGGGCTGGCTCGGCATACGCAGGGCTAGCATAGGGGTATGAATAAAAGGCACGTTTGTGTGGGTGTGGTTTTGCTCAGGAATGGCGAACATGTTTGCCAGGTCTGCGCAGCTTACACCGCCATGAGGTTGAACCTGTGAGCAAAGGTGGGTGTGTGAATGATGCTCTCAGCCAGCTGGTATCCAGAAATCGTCATGGCTGCTGCGATGCACATATGCCCCACAGTTCACCTTTCACTACCTCATTATGTGAAAGAGGGCCCACCACGTGCCGGCGGAAGCTCCTGGGCTGAGGTCTGCGAGGTCGGAAGGTTCCTGATATCAACGCTGGTTACCGCGACACAGGCACACAGCGCCCAGCCTGAGGCCCAGCACACGTGGAGTGCTCTGTATACTACTAACACAGTAGTCCAACAGGTACCAACAGTGGAACGGTGTTTTGATACCATAGTGGACGATATTAGAACTGCATCTGAGAGTGGAGATGAACAGTGGTTCTTGAGCAATATTATCACGTTAAACTAGAAAAGGGGAAACACACCCACCCCCAAAGTGAAGAATAGAAAAATTTGAAAAAGCCTATGGGTAGCACAATGTCACAAAAATCAAATACATAAATAAACATTTAAATGCATTTAATGAAGTGAAATGAAAACACAAGGGTGCTCAAACATTTATACTCACAATAACTACAGGAAGACAAACATATAAAGTAAAAAACAGAGACTAATAAACATATCACAATATACACAATACACAATGAAAAAATGTAATGTGATCTCTGATTTAAGCCATGTACAAAGCGTCAACGGCGTTTCAACCCAAGATTTCTTTCAGGGTCATCATCAGGACAAATTAACTACAGGGGCAAAAGCGACCACTTGATCGATTTTCTTGACGGTCTTTCAAAACGTGAAGTATTTCTTCAGCTGTTATACCAAATATATTCTAAAATGCAACCTGGAAAGATACAGAAGTGCCATAAATTGGCAGACCTCCAAATCAGAGTGTACAGAAGAATATTGGATTCAATCTTCAATAAATAGCATGGACAAACCCTGGAAGCAGAAAATTCCGAATGATTTCATAAATTTAAGGGTGTCCGTTTCACGGTCAAATAATTCACCGAGTACACCAGCATTCTCTGTCACTGTTTTTTTACTTTATATGTTTGTCTTTTTGTAGTTATTGGGAGTATAAATGTTTGAGCGCCCTTGTGTTTTCATTTTACTTTTAAATGCATTTGAATGTTTATTTATGTATTTGTTTTTTGTGACAAAAGTTAAAGTAGGTCATAATTTCTGTGTACCCCCTTTGACCAGGTGCAACCAACTGTAGGTCCCAATAGTGGAACAGTGTCTTGATCCCACAATGGAGGATGTTAGAACTTCATCTGAGAGTGGAGATGAAGGTACTCCCTTCGACGAGGTGCAACCTACTCTAGGTCACAACAGTGCAACGGTGTCTTGATCCCACAATGAACGATGTCCGATATTACCTTCTGCTTGGTTTTCATAGAATTCCCTCCGTTGCGGTGCATCAGACTCTGTGCTTGCGTAGCTACCTGTTCACATCATTATTGTGCTCGGTTGACACACGTCGGAGGAGTACACCACGATATAGCAGGTCCGAACAGTGAAACCAGGTCTTGATTCTATGATTGAGGATGTTAGAAGTTCAAGTCTGTGATTAGTTCTGTGTACCCCGTCCGATCTGGTGCAAACAACTCCATGCTTTCGAATGTAACGGTATGTGGCTGTGAGGCGTTAATGAATAGTGCCTCTGGGCTACATTGCGGTCAGCAGGGCTCACAATTTAGATTGAGTGGTGATTGTTTATTTACAGAATCTAGTAGTCAAGTAACTGGAATGTCTATTGAAATATACACAATATCCTTTCAGTATACTTGCTTGAAGAATTTTTTTTAGATGACTTATAGGTTTACTACAATGACCAAATTCATCATGCAAGTCCAAAGGAACACTGACTAGTCTACACTGTGGACAGCAGAAATCGATATTCGAATTGTTTTGAATTATTTATTGTAGAGTTTTCTGTAATTTACGTTGTTGTATTTTGTGAAGAGGAAGTGAGAAAAAGTATTCGTGGATGTCTGTGTGAGTACTGCCTTCAATTAACACTGCAGACAGCAGTGTTCACAATTCAGGTCGAGTCAGTATTGTAGATGAGGCAGTCCTGTTGGAAAAGACATTGCTCCAGTGCGCTCTGTCTGCACCATGCATACGTATCATTACAGGCTCCGCACATGCTTTTTTTTGGTTTGTGTATGAGAAACTGGGCAGCTCAAGGCAATGAAACGTGGCTCTGGGCCCTTGCTGAACGCTCTCTCTGGCCTACACTGCAGACAGCAGTGTTCACATTTGAGATTGCGTCGGTACTGTAGGAAAAGACATTGCTGCAGTGCGCTCTGTCTGCACCACTCATACGCATCATGGCTGGGTCCGCACATGCTTTTTTGTTGCTTCGCGTACTGCAAACTGTGGAGCTCAATTGAATGCCATGTGGCTGTGGGTCTTTGGTGACCACTCTGTTTGGCTTACACTACAGACAGCAGTTTTCACAATTTCGATCGAGTCGTTATTGCAGAAGATGCAGTGTTAATGGCAACAGATGTTGCTCCTAGTACTGCCCGTTTGCAGCACGCATCATCGCTGGCTGTGCACATGCTGAATGCTTTTGATGTGGCGCTGTGCGTGCACTAGAACTGATGGAGCATTTATGATATAATATTTTTGTGTATTATTTCAGATCTATTGATTGTGTCTCAGAATACCACATGTTGTGGTTGTTTTACAATAGAATTTTTTCTGTATTATTTCACATCTACTGTCCCTACCTTACTGCAGCACAAATTATTGATTCTTTTAATATTGAATCTCTGAGTGTGATCCAATGATTACTGTTGTAGTTGATGCTAGCAGCAACAATTCCCTCAGGGCTTCTTTACACTCATCCCACACGCAGCCAGCACAGACGTCACTGAATATGTGACCCTGGTAAATAAAAATGTGTAGAGCGCACGTGCCTGAACCCCCTACCACTATCTATCTGTGTCTGTGTGTTCATTATCTATGCATGATACTGTCTCTGGGTCGTTCTACATTACATTGTGTGGTGGACATCGTATGCAACCATGTTACCTCTGGTAGTGGAGAAAACTTCGGTTATGTAACTTTTAGGTGTATGGCTATCACAGGTGGAAGGCTACTTTACAAAGTATGAATACTGATGAAGATGATTGTTGTATGTTATGTCTAGTGTAAGATATGTGTAAATTGCAAAAAGTTTAGAAAAAAGCTCTCTAAGCAGAAGAGGTGTGTCTCATCAAATGCAGTACAGAAATTGACTAAAATGGGTGGTGTTTACAATTACAATGGGAAATGTTATGAACTAATGAAATGCTTTTTTTATGGTCACATTGCAATGGAGCACCCAGCGCGCAAGGAGACCGCACCCAACGTGATTTTGAGAAAATATATTTACTATAATATAAGTTTATTACATTTAGAAATATATAAATGTTTAAAATATTTTTCATTATCGATTGCTCTCATATACACTTTAAAGTTATTTAGATATAGTTTTGAGACAAACAAAATGAGGGTATGGCGTACGCGTCGAGTCTATGATGTAACACAGGGCATGACAGCGTTGACTTCACATACGCAACGCGCAGCGGGCACGACCCCATATGTATATGACATAATGCGCGGCTTAGTAGTGTGTACCCATCGCGTCCCAAAGTAGCAGGTGGTGCGACATCATATGTATATGTTGATAAGCGGGACGCGGTGCCACACACCCGTCGGCTACGAAACAAGCATCATTTAAATGTGGTGGATAGGATTTGCGTGCTGATCGAGCTTGGTAGACTACCGGTATGGGACTGTAGTTTTCTCCCAAAAAAACAAAAATTATATACATATTTTCGGTGGAAGATATAAAACATTACATAATTTTTAAATTAGAAAAAAGGATAATAGAGTTACAAAATATTAAAAAACAATTAGGAAAATATAGGTTTTATACATATTAAAATATGAAATTAACATTTCAAAAACCTTTGAAATTCACTGAAAAAAACCATAGGTTTTACAGACGTTATAGTTAGGAATTAGCATTTAAAAAACCTTAGAAATTCACTAAAAAAAACATAGGTTTCAGGTACGTTATAGTTAGTTGGACATTTGACGCATATAAAACCTTAGAAATTCGCCAGTTCTAGTTAGTTGAGCTAACTATAACTCGTGCGCCCGCACTTCACTGCTGATGATGTCACATATTACATCACTCATGACATGGTCAGTGACATCACTGATGACATCTCAAAATACATCACTGATGATATCACTGATGACATCATCCACGTGCTAATCTAAAGCACAGACTGATGCTCTAATATAAACTTTGATACACCCACTCTAAAACACAGACTACTATTTTTTGAAACCATGTACACAACAATGCCAGATACTACATACCACCAACTATTTCCTAGGTCTATACACACATGCAGTGACTTATACATACAGTTACTCATCAATACAGTACTATAATATGTACTCATACATCTATACATACAGTCACACTCTAAAACTCATCCATAGAGTTACTCACACACCTAGTCAGTCATGCAAAGAATGAATTACATACTCATTTACTTATGTATACAGGTATACACACCAACTGAGTTATTTATATACACACCACACCACATCACTTATTTATGCAGATACTAACACATACTTACTGTCTTACACAATCACTGATCCAAGCAAATACTCATTTATACACCCACTCTTTAAATAACTTACTCTCACATATATTCCTTTATATACTCCAACACTCACATATACTGCCTTAAAACATATGTAGTTACTCAGACATATACCAATGAGACATTTATTCACTCACCAACACACCCATACACACTAACTCACCCATACTGCCCTTCCCAGATGCACATTGGAATCCATACAACCAGTGAATCACCCACTCAGACATCTGTGCACAGTAACACCCCCTGTCCACCGATCCACACAGACACTCAGGCATTCATACAGATACTCAGACAACAAATCAATAACCTATATAGACAGTCATGTAGCTACTCACCAACCCATGCAACCGCTTACACACCAACTGAGAGAGCAATACAGAGTTTCACACAGTTTACTCACTAATCCATGTATTCAGTAAGACACGTTCAATCACTCCGTTTTACTGTCAGTCACACACCTACTAAATAATCCATTCAGGCACTTGTAAATCCACTCATTGTTTAATACACGTTGGCATAGATATATATAAAAAATATTTAAACTTTACAGAAACACACCTTCAGTGGATGATGTCATCAGTGATGTCACTGACCGTGTCATGAGTGATCTAATATGTGATGTCATCAGCCATACATTGCGGCCAGGCGAGTTATAGTTAGCTCAACTAACTATAACTGGAAAGTTTCTATGGTTTTATATGACTCAAATGTCCAACTAACTATAACGTCCCTGAAACCTGTGTTTTTTTCAGTGAATATATTATATATATATATATATCCAAAAGTTTACCGTCTTTGATGGTTGACAGAGAGACCCAAAGATTTAAAGAAAGAGGATACAGTGACCAAAATATTTCAACAGCCTGTTCCAAAGTAAAACTGAGAACTAGAAATGATTTATTGGCAGGCGAGTCACCAGTAGGAGGTACACCTAGCAATGAGACGGTCAGATTTGTGACCACATACAGTAACAAGTCACATGAGGTTAGGAAATGCCTTGAAAAACATTGGAGCATTTTACAGACTGACCTTGATATTGGGAAGTCATTAAATGATTACCCCCAAATCACTTTCAGAAAAGGAAAATCAATCAGTGATCTAGTTAGCCCAGCGAACTTGCCTAAATTAGTGCCCAAAAAAATGAACCCAGTTCAAGGATTTTATATCTGTGGCAAATGCAAGGCCTGCAAAAACAGTAAAAACTGCAAAGTTATCTACTAAGACCATGCCATTCAAAATTCAGAAACATCTATCGTGCGAGACTGAATACGCAGTATATGCCCTCAAGTGCCCCTGTGAATTATTTTACATAGGGAGTACAGTACATAAAGCAAAGAAAAGAGTACTGGAACACCTGAGGGCCATAAACCACCATGACCAACAATACCCCATTGCCCGTCACTTTTTCAGTGAACACAACCAAAACACGAATTTATTATCATTTGTGGTGTTGGACAGTGTTCCTAAAAGAGAGAGAGGAGGAGACAGAGTTAAGGAACTACGCAGACTAGAGTCCAGATTTATAATCGGATTCCAAACACTGTCTCCACTAGGGCATAATATTGATGAGGGACTGGCATCTCACCTTGGACAATAAAAGCGTCTAATTGAAACTGATGTGTAATCTAAACTTGCTGTCTTCTTAGAATTCTAGGAACTATGATTGTTTTATCAAAACTATGATAACAGAGGCTATGATTTTAATGAATATGCTCTCTCACTTTGCAGGTCACGGTTGTTCACTGCGGAATGCGTGAATGGAATGAAAGTCACAAGCAAGACACAGAGTGATTCAAGCAGATTATGAATCAAGCGGTACAGCAGGAGTGTAATGGATCTATTTATATGTTTATGCCCACTGGGGCTCTATGTAAGAGAAATCAGCATGGCCCAAACATTGGGCATGCAAGATGTGGAACTGTGGAGTATAGCCCACTGAGGCGATCTATCAGTGAGGTACTAATGCGTGCAACAGTTATTATATAGAATACGCTGAATGACTTAATTCAGCATTGCGTGAATGATCGCGTTTCATGTGCAATGATGCCACTCAGAAAGTACCGCGTGTAATGTCTAGGCGAACTGTGTAACATGAGAGCTTACTGAATGAGGCAATTCAGAACATGTATTTTCGCTGAAACACAAGTTGGCCTAATGGACACTGAATTATGGGAGTAGTAGTTCGTGAAGCTAAACGAACATGACTTTTTCCCAAAATGTATTTAAATTACCTTGAAATGTTTTACGAGCATGTTAAGTAAATATGGGTATTTCGTGACCAAGTATACAAATGCAGAAATGTATAAACAAGAGAGTATGTTTTCACTTTCACGTAAATAGTCACATGATTAAGTTTTTGTTATTGTATATAACTTTATCAAATGAACACAGCCATTCACTCGTGAGAAAGCGGCAGAGGCTGCGAAACGCGTTGAGTGTTGTTGTTGCCAAATAAAAGCACTTGAACCAAGCTAACCTGGGCCTCGACTCTCTGTCAACCATCAAAGACGGTAAACTTTTGGATTTAACGGGGGGAGGCGAAACCCCGTCGAGGCCCGCCACATTAAGAGGCGCAGGCAAGAACTTCGCCAAGCTGTTTGGAATATATATATATATATATATATATATATATATATATATATATATATATATATATATATATATATATATATATATATATATATATATATATATCCACAGCCTTGGCTCGATTCTGCGGTCCAATGGCGCTCCCTCCACCGGTGCTTTGACTTCTAAGCAGAGCCCCGCTTCCATATATTTCACAACTCTCTTCTTCAAAGAGAATAAGTCAGCACTCACGAAAAGGTTTCTTTCCCAATCTTTTATTTTCGTTGTCAATACTCCAGCATTATAACGTACAAACGTACAAATGTAGTTTGTACGTTATAATGCTGGAGTATTGACCACGAAAATAAAGGATTGGGAAAGAAACCTTTTCATGAGTGCTGACTTATTCTCTTTGAAGAAGAGAGTTGTGAAATATATATATATATATATATATAAATATATATATATATATATATATCCTCCACCAAAGCGATCCTCAGACTCTGCGCGCTCAACTGTGGGTGCTCAGCAACGGGGCCGGATCAAGGCCCAACAATAATTTCCACCAAGAATGCGGCACTCAGCGTTTGTAAAGTTTAAACAGCTTCACTTTATTTCTCCAGCTGGGACCAACGCGTTTCAGCCATCACAGGCTTTGTTCACGGTCAAAGCCTGTGATGGCTGAAACGCGTTGGTCCGAGCACGCATTCATGGTGGAAAATATATATATATATATATATATATATATATATATATTCAGGCAAAACGGCATTCCAAGCGCGCACTTAGGTACCAAAAGAATCCACACCAACAATTGGACATAGATGTGCTAGGTTTCTGAAAACCCGTAACATCAAATACCTGGGACACACCACCATGATTTTAGACATGATGAGATACTGTCTAGTAAACAATTACTTCCTGTTTAACGATGACATCTATGTCCAATTGCATGGTACTGCGATGGGCACATGTTTTGCCCCGACCTTTGCCAACTTGTTCATGGGCGCATGGGAGGCGGACATGAGAAATAGACCAGATTTACAGGAAGGATTCCAGAATGTCACTATGTGGCTAAGATACATAGATGACCTTTTTGTGCTCTGGAAAGGCAGTAAAAACATGGCCATTGACTTCATCTCCAAATTGAACAATAACAACAATAACATCACATTAACAAGTAACATCAGTGATAGGGAGATTGAATATTTGGATAGCAAGGTGAAAGTACAGGATAATAAACTTAAAACTATATTATTCCGGAAAGAAACAGCAGGCAACACCTTACTGCATGCCCTGAGCAGTCATCCAGAGCCCCTTAAGTGGAGCATCCCCTACGGGGAGCTTCTCAGGGCAAAACGGAACTGTAGTACCATTGAGGACTACACTAAAGAGGAGGCATTAATGGTACAAAGGTTCACTAACAGGGGCTATCCAAAATGGGTGATCAAAAGAGCCACTGAGAAAGCGAAATCAGTGGAACGCAAGAACTTACTAACCAATCAAAGGAATGATGATGCAACAACAGAGGATAATGAAGTCACCCGTATTATCCTTGATTACAATGGTAACCACAAAGAAATAAAGAAAAGTATCATGAAGAACTGGGATATACTTAGAAATGATCCTATCATAGGTAGTACTATACCAGCAAGACCTAGCATTACCTACCGCAGGGGACGCAATTTAAGTGACTTATTGGTACACAATATGATTAGTGACACTGTACCACGGGGGGTGGATCTCCCCGGATTCTTTCCCTGCGGTCACTGCAAAGCCTGTTCGAACAGCCATATGGTCAAAGAATATTGGAATCCAAGTACCAACAAAATGGAAACCATAAAATAATTTCTGACATGCACGACCATGTTTGTGGTGTACGTACTGATATGCCCATGTGAACTGAGGTACGTGGGTAGTACCACTAAAATGGCCAAACAACGCATATTGGAACATACTAGAGCCATTACGAATAGAGACAAACAGTACCATATTGATAGGCATTTTGAAAGTCATCATTTTTCCAACGCCAAATTACTAAGATACTATATTATTGAACAGGTAACCGTATCCAGAAGGGGTGGCAATCGTGCTTTAAGACTCAGACAACGAGAATCGAGACACATCATTGGTCTCTGCACACGTTTTCCAAACGGACACAATATGGATGAGGAATATAATGTACATTTACACCAGGAATGAAATGTATTGGAATGTACTTCATTATGTATTTTTTCCTCATTCTGACATTGGTCCCCATATACTTTTCCCTACAGGTTGAAAGGGCAGGACTTATTCGCAGGCTTGTGATGCTAGTACCCGAGTCCTTTCAACTTGACCTTCTCCACTCTTCGCTCCAAGTATGTTGTCTTCTTTGTATTATAGTACACTGTAACACTTATGGGTTTGCGGAACAGGGTTTTTCTCAAGGCTGATCCTTTGAATGATGCATTTGTTTTTCTGTTAAACCGTGTTTTACAACATGACTGTGACAGACTGTTGTCCTGGACACTAACCACGTTACACGTGACCTCCCCCACTAGCCAGGGGATAATAATTTTAACTTTATTTCAATTTTTTCTATATTTGTCAATCCATTACTTTATTTGTTGTTCCATGGTTGTACCCACTAACCAGGGGTATGCAGTTGACAACCTTTTGCTATATGTTTAGCACTCTACCTTGGTGACGGTGCACTAGTGTTACCTTGGTATCCAAGGGAACCGCCAGAGCTTCTAGTGCCGATCACGGGTTAACAGCACTAGTATTCAATTGGACGCTCTTGCGTATACTTGTGTCCGCAGATTATATTTCTGCCGATTTACATAGAGCCCCCTTTAAACATTTGTTACACAGTATACATGTAACTTTGTACACATGGCCGTTTTTATAACTATTGTGCGCTATTACCAGCAAGCGGGACTCCGTTGCATATCATACGTCACCATGGTTACCTCCATATGCCGATCACGTGCGAACACCCTAACAGTTGATTGGTCGAACGTGTTTGACATTACAAGACACGTAAGAGCAGATGCCCTAAACATCTAGAGTTATTGATTATAACGTTATTCACATTTTCATTTGACATGTGGGTATACTTGTTTAAACCAGAGCACTGATATGATTTATTTGGCCTACGTGGTTTAATGTATGAATTATGGACTGACTGCCCAGCAATCATTTGTTTGTGGTTACATTGCCAGATATTTGTAATGTGATTCAATAACTGCTGTATAACATGATAATCGACCATCAATGCAAGACAGACAGTACTATTACAAGATGGCGCCCTTATAATTTTTGTGAAAACAGATAAGTCCCATGTCTATGTTTATTGGAGACACACGGTAAATACAGCAAACTTTTCAAGCATCATTGTGTGAACAAGCACTCACGGAGTGCGAAACGCGTCACGTAGGGCTTATGGCGTGAATAAACCCTACCTACTTGACAGACCTGCTTGTTGGTGTGGATTCTTTTGGTACCTAAGTGCGCGCTTGGAACGCCGTTTTGCCTGAATATTGAACTACCGGTCACCTCACCGGCAGCGCGCCACCCCCACTGGACGAGGGATACTCCATTGAGGTTGTCGTTGGATGTTATATATATATATATATATATATATATCAGTTTTTAATGCACTACAAAGATCTACTAAAATGCCCTTGAATTCTTATGCAAGATCTGCACCATTTAAACCGTAGTATGTGCCAATGTTTATCTTTAATCAGTAGACAAATCACTCTATAAATGTGCAAGCAAACAATGTTTTTTCATGACGTGGTACTGCAGGATGACACTATGTGGGAAACAAACAATAACAAATAAAGTGAATGTTGCATAGATATGGAACCGCGTACATTTATTGGCAAGGCGAGGGTGCTGCTCGTGGTAGTTGTGTGAGCTGCTCTGGTGTCCTTGTAGTTTTCACCAGTTTCCAGCAGTATGTGGGGGACTTTAAATATGTTTTGAGCAACAGCATGAAAGTAAACTCAATCATACAGGCATAGTCAAGCATATATGCAAACATACAATCATATATACAGGCACATGTACAGTTTAAAACATTTTATAGTAAAGGGTGTTCTATTCTACGTTAAAAGTATGACATCATACAAACAATGCACAGGAAACAACCAAGGAAGGCACAATATGCTTCAGCAAAATAAATTAGACATGCACGCAGAGTAGAAAGGTTATACAATTTCAAGCTAAAGAAAGCTGTACTAAAGGAAGCCCTACTTGCAGATAAAGACGCTCAGGTCGTACTTTAAAAGGTGAAATCCAGAACATTAAATGAAGACATCTCACTGTAAGACTAATTGCTGCTAGTCTATGCGCATTGTTTCTGCAGAGGATCCAACACTCATCTTGTAAATTTACAGTCTGCACACTACGGGAGCGTGTGTGCTGAATAATGAACACTTCAACTAAAAAAAAGTATTGACAGCATTAAATAAATGTATTTAAATCAAAAATATACCCCCTCCACCGGCTCTGTCTGTGCACAGGCAAAAAGTTCCTGAGCAGGCAGTGTCAAAGTAAACATGGAAGACAGACTGTGAAACTGAAATTCTAACTGGAACAATACATGAGGGGATGAAGGCATCACACAGGACTTCAGTGTCCTGTTAGACAATATTATTTTGGCGCCATTCTAGTCTTTGATGCAGCCTCCTTTGCTATATTATCCATGGGCTGTGAAAAAGTAAGCCCAGACATGCGCAGCGGGCTGCCTTTCATTGCCGGACTCTGCTCATGCTCCATGAGGGGAGAAAACAGAGAGGTACTTTTAGCATTGCAAGAACGAGGCAATGCATTTTAACTTTGCAAATTAAAGGGACGGGCCCCTGCGCCCAAGAACAGAAACCAACGCTTTCCAATATCTATATCTGGTGCCAGCCTTTGAAGTAGGGGAATTCCCTATGCTACTACAACATGTGTTTATGGAAAGGTCTTCCCTTCTCCTGTCAAGGCTGCAAGAAGTCTGGGGTTACAAAAGACTAATGTCAAATGTGTTTGTGTGTCCTGGAGACACACCCTTTCATGTGCAGGTGGGGCATGGTACAGCTCCACCCCCAGCCATCCTGGCAGGATGGCTTATTCTGCCTACACCTACTGCCTGTAGGGTCACTGTCTGGAAGGAATACTAAAACCCCAACAGCTATGTGACCCAGGACACTGGCAGAAGACACAAATGGTTAGGACAATAAAATGCCAACTTTCTAAAGGTGTCATTTTCAAAACTGTGACTTAAAATCCAACTTTACTCTCAAATGAATTGTCATTTAAATAGCCTTTAATGGTAAACACCTTGGGCCAGATGTAGGTAGCCCAATAACGGTAGGTAACAGCCAAAACTATCGAATTTTGGCCGTTACCAACCGGTATTAGGCTATTGAGATGTAGGTGGCTACATTTCAGATTCGGTAATTTACCAAATCGGTAATTTAAGGAATTGGTTAATTACCGATTCCTTAAAATACCGAATCGGTAAATTACCGAATCTGAAATGTTGGGAGCACTCAAATGAGTGCATTGCATGGTTAAGGATTCGGTATTTACCACCAAATAAAAGTTGGTGGTAAATATTAAAAACCTTTGATAAAGCAAATTTGTGCTTTTTCAAAAGTGCCATGTGGCAGACATACATGCCCTAGGGCATGTATGTGTGCCACATGTGCCCCCATGTACTATTCAGGGGTGCAACAGGGTGTCAATGTGACACCCTGCCACCCTTGAATGTGTTCCCCCATTACCAAATCGGTATTCACCGATTCGGTAATTCTTATTCATTCCTATGGGCCTCCAGGCCCATAGGAATTAATGGGAATTACCGATTCGGTATTTACCAAATCGGTAATTACCGAATATTACCGATTCGGTAAACTTTACCGAATACTTACCTACATACCATTTACCGATTTTGAAATACCGAATCGGTAAAATTCTGTATTTTAGAATCGGTAAATGGAACTTACCTACATCTGGCCCCATATATCTAATTGCTTCCAATCAAAAGTTATCACTTATTAATGTAATAAGATAACCCAGTGTTAGTCAATGGGGGAAATATGCCTCGCAGTAGCAAAAAATGACTTTAGGACATGCATAAATTAAACCCATATGTTGTACTTTTTAAAACTAAAATGCACCCTGCCCTATGGGCTTTTAGGGCCTACAGGGCAAAATGACCGTTTACAATTGCACAACAGGCTGCAGTGACAGACCGGAGACATGTTTAAAAAAGGCTGCATTATTGGGTGACACAGTGAGTGCTGCAGGCTCACTAGCAGCATTTTATTTAGAGGCCTTGGGTGAAAGTATAACAATTTACTAGGGACGTACAAGTAAGTAAAATGTACTAATCAGGTAGATTTCAACTGTACCATCTTTAGGGAGAGAGCACAAGCAATTTAACACTGGTTAGCAGGGAGAAAGTTCGGAGTGCTAATACCAAGAAAAACTGCTTCAGCACAAGAAGGCAAAAAATCTGGGGGAGACCCCTCCAAAAAAAGCCATGTTCAACAACTGCTCTTACAATTAACCCAGTCAGAGGCAAACATCTCGCCTGCGTATTCTTTTTTTTTTAAACAGTTTTAGGCAAAAGTGGACAGTATCATTGCAAACATTTTAGGAAATGTACAAAATAAAAGCACTATTTTGCATCATCCATCGCAGCATTTGCTACTTACCATTATTTTTAGCAAACAACTGGACTTCCTCCAAGGAACTGAGTTGCTTCTGAGGGCAGCTAGACACACACAAAGCGGTGGAATTTATCTTTAGGTTTCTGATTTCCATACGGCATGAGTTTAAGAAAAAAACATGTCTAAAATGAAAGACAAAAAATATACAAACATTAAATGTGTTCTATGGCTGGCTGCTTCAACAATTCAACACGAATATTCAATGATAAAATGGGAAACTAATCACAAAGGTTATTTTAAAATTGGAGTGAGCACAATAAATACACCTGTGAAGGCGAGAGGCTTCACCCACCATAAAGGCGGTCGAAGGTCTCTAAATTAATCAAGGAACGTTTTGGTAACTAAGTTCATGTAGTCTGTTTTCCCAGATATGAGACATTACCCTGAAGGTATTAGCATTCTCCAGAATGCTTTAGTTGTTGAGGTGTAGGACGGTCCCTACCACAGATGAGCAATGAGTAAAAAAGGAAGGAGAACTGCTCCACAGTCACTGACTGGGCATTCTCTGTGGCTGGAGTGCAACACAGGCCCTTGCAGCGCACAGGGCCCTCCAACCCTTCAGGTGGCCCCTAAACCCTTTAAGGGGGCCCTACTGAGCCCCATGGCAATGGATATCTGAGATATTGTATATTTATTTATTTATTTATTTGGGAAATGTATTAAGCGCTCAAATACCCGAGGGTGTCTCGGCGCTGAGTGTTTACTGAACTAGTCCATGAGTAGTTATTGCTTGAACAGCCAGGTCTTTATCTGTTTGCGGAAAGAAAGAAGGGAAGTAGAGGTTTTGATATGATGTGGAAGACTGTTCCACAGTTTGATGGTGGTCACTATGAAGGATCTGTCTCCCCAGGAGACTTTCTTAGTCCTGGGGACCTGCATAAGACCAGCAGTGGAAGATCGAAGGGATCTAGCAGGTTTATAAGGGCAGAGTGCATCTTTCAAAAATGCTGGGCCTTGAGCGTGGATTGCCTTATACGCAATGCATAGAGCTTTGAATTTAGTTCTCTTCTTTACTGGTAACCAGTGAAGCTGTTCAATTGTGCCAGATATGGAGGTATACTTGGGGGTTGCTGTGATCAGTCTGGCCGCAGCATTCTGCACCAATTGCAGCTTTTTTAGGACTCCTTCCTGAGCATTGACTAGAAGGGCATTACAATAATCTATGCGAGCCATGACAAGTGCGCTGACCAGTGTTTTTGCCATGCTCATGGGGAGATAGGGTAGGAGTTTTTTAATCATTCTCATGGTGTAGAATGAGGAGGATACTACCGCATTAACGTGGTGCATGAAAGTGAGTTTGGTATCCAGTATAACTCCGAGATTTCTTGCCTTGGTCACTGGGGGGGGGGGGGGGGGGTGGTCCCAGGGCATCAGGCCGCCAAGTGGGAGACCAGGCAGGGGAGAGGTTACCAAACATCATCACCTCCGTTTTATCGGAGTTCAGCTTCAAACAATTTGTGGACATCCAATTACTTATTGCCAGCATTCTGAGATTAAAATTGGAGGCCACTTCATCTCCATTTTTGTTTATGGCTAGGACAATCTGGGTGTCGTCAGCGTAGGATGTTACCGCCAGATGATGGATTTTTATCCATCATCAGGCCCCCTCATCACATTCTGCACTTGTGCTCTAACATTTTCTGTTATGTTACTACTCTGTGGTGCTGAAGTCCCAACCCTTAGAATGGAGTATCCAGAAGTGGGTAAACAACAGTGTTTTGGTCTTGGGTGGTGGCTTACACAAGTCTGAGAGTGGCAGTGGGAATGTTCCCTACTGTTACACCGTGCCACTACACCTTTTTAGAACAATTGCATGAAATTGTAAATCAGCCTATATAACGAATGTATGACGTTACAACACATACATTTACAAGACATGCCTTTAAAACACAGTTTTAACATCGCAACATCTTTTACAACGCAACCATTTACATTCCATGCCATTACAACATTTTTAAAACTAGATTTACAATGCATTCCATTACATCTCATTATAGCTTTACAACGCATACCATTATAACACATACATTGCATTTAAGTTAAGTGTTGGATGGTCTAGGGATAAAAATTACCACTGTAACTCCAGGGGTGCAACAGTAGGGTAAGTGTTGGATAGTGTAGGGGTAAAAATTACTATTCTAACTCATGGGGGTGCAACAGTAGGGTAAGTGTTGGAAAGTGTAGGGGTACTATGCGTTGTAATGGTATGCGTTGTAATGACATGCGATGTAATGCCTGCGTTGTAGTGGCATGCTTTGTAGTGTCATGTGTTGTAGTGACATGCAATGTAATGGCTGCATTGTATTGACATGTGTTGTAAGAGATGTTGCAATATAATGAGTGCGTTGTGAATGTAGTGCAATGTGATGACTGCGTTGTAAAGGTTGTTTCCCCTATATAACACCTCTGCACATCCCTATGTAAAACACGTAGAGCAAAAGTCATCAACGCTTTTGGGAGATGTCAGGATTTCAGGATAACCACAGACTTCACCATAAAAATCAGCTAAATAGGTGAATAAAACAGACATCCAACTTCACTGCCACAACACACCCGTAGCATGGCTGCAATTAAATAATTGCATTTTGGAACGAAAGACCACTTGCATTGGAAAGCTGGAGTCGACCCTTCAAAATTATTTAAGGATAGATATCACTATGAAAGACCTTCTGCATCAAAATCTCAAACCACTAGAGACCTGAAATTATTCTGAGTAGGAGCAAGTTTAATAAATGAGGATCACTAATCGTGCAGGGAGGGTTATCCATAGCTAGATCTTTTTTCTGCAAAATATATTTGATGAAGTTAAATATAAGACACAAGATTGGCCATATTTCTCAAACAAATGGAAAAGCACTGGGTGAACCAGGGCAAGCAAATGTGGCATCCCTGGAGAAGATAATGGTTAGGGTCAGACACTTACAATGCTAAGAACTCATTTGAATAGATGTATTTAAGGCGAAGAGACCGAACTCATGAAAGGACATTTGCTTCTTGGTATTTATGGTCTCGCCAGACAAGTAAGCATTACTACAGAGGGACTTTGGCCACGACCACATGTTGGGAGCCAAGAGTACATGTTTTGATTGGGTGCAGTCGGGGCTCGTGGGTGGGGGGACAGGGGTCAAGCGGGGGTTACCACGAGGGGTGGGGTGGAGTAAAATAAAACCCACCTGACCAGTCCTGGCCCGCCTCTGCTCCTGGGCCTGGACCTCGTTTTCCTGCTCCTGAACAGGAACAGGTATGCTCCCTCCCCTACTGTAAGCCAATCACAACACTGCAATGGCAGCGCTGTGATTGGGGCAGAGTCCCGAACAGCGCCACGCAGGGTACCTGTAGTGAGGCCATTTTCTCTATGTAGGCTGCATGCAGCCTACATAGAGAAAATGAAGAGTGTGAATGCTTGCTTTAGCCATCGGTCTTCACTTTTCAAGCACTGCACTCGTGCTTGTGGCGGCATCCACCTTGCGGGAGCGAGCAGCGGCGCGGGCACGTTAATTACAAACATATGGCTGCTGCTCGCTCTCGCAGGGTAGATGCCGCCACAAGCATGCCTCTCTTCCGTCGCTACTTTTTAAGGTTTATTAAACCAGCTCGACGGCTGCTCTTGCTGAGCCGAATAGTGAACAATGGCAGCTGTGCACTTTTCTTTTCTTCAGCACTTGTTTGTTTCTAATATTCGGCCTCTTTCTGCTCTCCCATGTGCCCCCTACAAGATCCTCCTCTCCTTCTGCATTCTGCCAGCACCCTCCTACCGAATAGTCATCCACCACCACCACCACGTCCACCACCATCACCAACACATCCACCTTCACCACGTCCACCACCACCTCGTCCACCACCAAATCCACCAGTGTCCACCACCACCTCATCCACCACCACCACCTCGTCAGCTACCACCAGGTCTACCACCACCACATCCACCACCACCATGTCCACCAAAACATCCACCACCACATCCACCACCAAGTCCACCACCACCACGTCCACCACCACCACCACCACCATGTCCACCACATCAGCCACCCCCACCACCTTGTCCACCACCACGTCCACCACCACAACATCCACCACCTCCACCATAACATCCACCACTACCATGTCCACCACCACTTCCAACACCACCACATCCACCACCACGTCCACCACCACCACATCCACCACCACGTCCACCACCACCACGTCCACAACCACCACGTTCACTACCACATCCACCACCACGTCAGCCACCACCACCACGTCCACCACCACCACCACGTCCCCCACCACCACCACAACATTCACCACCACCACGTCCACTACCACCACGTCCACCGCCACCACCACTCCTACCACCACATCCACCACCACCACATCCACCACCACAACGTCCACAACCATGTCCACAACCACCACCACATCCACCACCACATCAGCCAACACCACATCAGCCAACACCACCACCACGTCCACCACCACATCCACCACAACGTCTACCACCACCACATCCACCAACACCACGTCTACCACCACCACATCTACCACCTCCACCACATCCACCACTACCACGTCCACCATAACATCCACCACTACCATGTCCACCACCACTTCCAACACCACCACATCCACCACCACGTCCACCACCACCACATCCACCACCACGTCCACCACCACCACGTCCACAACCACCACGTTCACTACCACATCCACCACCACGTCAGCCACCACCACCACGTCCACCACCACCACCACGTCCCCCACCACCACCACAACATTCACCACCACCACGTCCACTACCACCACGTCCACCGCCACCACCACTCCTACCACCACATCCACCACCACCACATCCACCACCACAACGTCCACAACCATGTCCACAACCACCACCACATCCACCACCACATCAGCCAACACCACATCAGCCAACACCACCACCACGTCCACCACCACATCCACCACAACGTCTACCACCACCACATCCACCAACACCACGTCTACCACCACCACATCTACCACCACCACCACGTCTACCACCACCATGTCCACCACCACCATGTCCACCATCACAGCAGCCAACACCACCACCACGTCCACCACCACATCCATCACCACCACCACATCCACCACCATGTCCACCACCACCACCACATCCACCACCACCACGTTCACCACCACATCCACCACCACGTCCACCACCATCACGTCCACCACATCCGCCAACACCACGTCCACCAACACCACGTCCACCAACACCACGTCCACCAACACCACGTCCACCAACACCACGTCCACCAACACCACGTCCACCAACACCACATCCACCAACACCACGTCCACAAACACCACGTCCACCAACACCACGTCCACCAACACCACGTTCACCACCACCACCACCACGTCCACCACCACCACGTCCACAACCACCACATCCAATACCACATCCACCACCATATCAGCCACCACCACCACGTCCACCACCACCACCACATCCCCCCCCCACCACCACATCCACCACATCTCCCACCACCACATCCACCACCACCACCTCTACCACCACCACGTCCACCACCACCATGTCCACCACCACCATGTCCACCACCACCATGTCCATCACCACAGCAGCCAACACCACCACCACGTCCACCACCACATCCAACACCGACCACATCCACCACCATGTCCACCACCACCACGTCCACCACCACTACCATGTCCACCATCACGTCCACCACCACCACGTCTACCACCACCACATCCACCACCACCACATCCACCACCACCACATCCACCAACACCACGTCAACCACCACCATGTCCACCACCACAGCAGCCAACACCACCACCACGTCCACCACCACATCCACCACCACATCCACCACCTTGTCCACCACCACCACGTCCACCAACACCACGTCCACCAACACCACGTCCACCAACACCACGTCCACCACCAACACCACGTCCACCACCAACACCACGTCCACCACCAACACCACGTCCACCACCAACACCACGTCCACCACCAACACCACCACGTCTACCAACACCACGTCCACCAACACCACATCCACCAACACCACGTCCACCAACACCACGTCCACCAACACCACGTCCACCAACAATACCACGTCCACCAACAATACCACGTCCACCAACAATACCACGTCCACCAACACCACGTCCACCAACACCACGTCCACCAACACCACGTCCACCACCACTACATCCACCACCACCACCACGTCCACCACCACTATGTCCACAACCACCACGTTCACTACCACATCCACCACCAAGTCAGCCACCACCACCATGTCCACCGCCGCCACCACTCCTACCACCACATCCACCACCACCACTCCTACCACCACATCACCACCACGTCTACCACCACCAGATCCACCAACACCATGTCTACCACCACCACGTCTACCACCACCACGTCTACCACCACCACGTCCACCACCACCACATCCACCACCACCACATCCACCACCACCACCACATCCACCACCACATCCACCACCACCACCATGTCCACCACCATGTCCACCACCACCATGTCCACCACCACCACAGCCAACACCACCGCAGCCAACACCACCACCACATCCACCACCACCACCACATCCACCACCATGGCCACCACCACCACATCCACAATGTCCACCATCACCATGTCCACAACCACTATGTCCACTTCCACATCCACCACCAAGTCAGCCACCACGTCCATCACGTCCCGCACCACCACCTCCACATCCACCACCACCACGTACACCACCACATCCACCACCTTGTCCACCACCACCACCACGTCCACCTCCATGTCCACCACCACAATGTCCACCACCACCATGTCCACCACCACCATGTCCACCACCACCATGTCCACCACCACCATGTCCACCACCGCCATGTCCACCACCACAGCAGCCAACACCACCACCACGTCCACCACCACGTCAACCACCACCACGTCCACCACCACCACGTCCACCACCACCACGTCCACCAACACCACGTCCACCAACACCACGTCCACCAACACCACGTCCAAACACCACGTCCACCAACACCACGTCCACCAACACCACGTCCACCAACACCACGTCCACCAACACCATGTCCACTGAAACCACCACATCCACCAACACCACCACGTCCACCAACACCACCACGTCCATGAACACCACCATGTCCATGAACACCACCATGTCCATCACCACCACGTCCACCACCACGTCCACCACCACCACGTCCACCACCACCACGTCAACCACCACATCAACCACCACGTCACCCACCACCACGTCAACCACCACCATGTCCACCAACACATCAGCCACCCCCACCACCTTGTTCACCACCACAACGTCCACCACCATGTCCACCACTACCATGTCCACCATCTCATCCACCACTACCATGTCCACCACCACGTCCACCATTTCCACCCCCACCACCATGTCCACCCCCACCACCATGTCCACCACCACCACCATGTCCACCACCACCACCATGTCCACCACCACCACCATGTCCACCCCCACCACCATGTCCCCCCCCACCACCATGTCCACCACCACCACCATGTCCACCACCACCACCATGTCCACCACCACCATGTCCACCACCACAGCAGCCACCAACACCACCACATCCACCACCACATCCACCACCACCACGTCCACCACCACCACGTCCACCACCACCACGTCCACCAACACCACGTCCACCAACACCACGTCCACCAACACCACATCCACCAATACCACATCCACCAATACCACATCCACCAATACCACATCGTCCAACACCACATCGTCCAACACCACGCCCACCAACACCATGCCCACCAACACCACGTCCACCAACACCACGTCCACCAACACCACGCCCACCAACACCACGTCCAACAACACCACCAACACCACGTCCACCAACACCACGCCCACCAACACCATGCCCACCAACACCACGTCCAACAACACCACGTCCAACAACACCACGTCCAACAACACCACGTCCAACAACACCACGTCCAACAACACCATGTCCACCACCACATCTACCAACACCATGTCCACCACCACCATGTCCACCAACACCACGTCCACTACCACCACGTCCACAAACACCACGTCCACCAACACCACGTCCACCAACACCAAGTCCACCACCACCACGTCCACCACCACCACGTCCACCACCACCACGTCCACCACCACCACGTCCACCACCACCATGTCCACTGAAACCACCATGTCCACTGAAACCACCACGTCCACCAACACCACCACGTCCACCAACACCACCACGTCCACCAACACCACCACGTCCATGAACACCACCATGTCCACCACCACCACATCCACCACCACCACGTCCACCACCACCACGTCCACCACCACCACGTCCACCACCACGTCCACCACCACCACGTCAACCACCACATCAACCACCACGTCAACCACCACGTCAACCACCACCACGTCAACCACCACCATGTCCACCAACACGTCAGCCACCCCCACCACCACCTTGTTCACCATCACAACGTCCACCACCATGTCCACCACTACCATGTCCACCACCACGTCCACCACCACCACATCCACCACCACCACCACATCCACGACCACCACATCCACCACCACATCCACCACGTCAGCCAACACCACCACCATGTCCACGTTCACCACCACAATGTTACCTACCACCAAATCCACCCCCACCATGGCTACCACCACCACGTCCACCACCCCCACGTTCACCACCACATCCACCACCTCCACCACGTCCACTACCACCTCTCCTACCACCAAGTCCACCACCACATTCACCACCACCACATCCACCACCACCATGACCACCACCACCACCACCATGTCCACCCCCACCACCACACCCACCACCATCACGCCCACCACCACCACGTCCACCACCACCACGTCCACCACCACCACGTCCACCACCACGGCAGCCACCACCACCACCACATCCACCACCACGTCCACCACCACATCCACCACCATGTCCACCACCACCATGTCAGCCACCACCACCACCACGTCCACCACTATGTCAGCCACCCCCACGACCACCACCTTGTTCACCACTACAACATCCACCACCACGTCCACCAATACCATGTTCACTACCATGTCCACCATCTCATCCACCACTACCATGTCCACCACCACGTCCACACCACCACATCCACCACCACCACATCCACCACCACAACGTCCACAACCATGTCCACAACCACCACCACATCCACCACCACATCAGCCAACACCACCACCACGTCCACCACCACCACCACCACCACCACGTCCCCCACGACCACCACCACTACATCCACCACCACCACATCCACCACGTCCACCACCACGACGTCCACCGCCACCACCACTCCTAGCACCACTCCTAGCACCACTCCTACCACCACATCCACCACATCCACGTCCACCACCACCACGTCTACCGCCACCACGTAGATCACCACCACGTATACCACCACCACGTCCACCACCACCACGGCAGCCACTACCACCACCACATCCACCACCACCACCACCACCACATCCACCACTGCGTTCACCACCATGTCCATCACCACCACGTCCACCACCACCCAGTCCATCACCACTACATCCACCATCACCATGTCCACCACCACCATGTCCACCACCACCAGGTCCACCGCCACGTCAGCCACCTCCACTACCACTACCACGTCCACCACTACCACCACCAGGTCCACCACCACATCCACCACCACCAAGTCCACCACCACCACATCCACCAACACCACGTCCACCAACATGTCCACCACCAGGTCCACCACCAGCACGTCCACCACCACCATGTCCACCACCACCACCACGTCCACCACCACCACCACATCCACCACCACCATGTTCACCACCACCACGTCCACCACCATGTCCACCACCATGTCCACCACCACTACATCCACCACCACCACCACCACATCCACCATTTTCACCACCACCAACACATCCACCACCACCACCACGTCCACCACCACCACCACCACCACGCCCACCACCATTACTTCCACCACTGCGTCCACCACCACCATGTCCACCACGGCCACCACGTCCACCACCACGACGTCCACCACCATGTCAACTATAACCACACCCACCACCACCACATCCACCACCAAGTCCTCCACCACAAAGTCCACCACCACCACCACATCCACCACCATCACATCCACCACCATGTCCACCACCACATCCACCACCAAGTCCTCAACCACCACCAAGTCCACCACCATCCCATCCACCACCACCATGTCACCACCACCACAGCCACCACCACCACGTCCACCACCACCACATCCACCACCACCACCACGTCCACCACCACCACCACATCCACCACCACCATGTCCACCACCCCCAACACGTCCCCCACCACCACATCCACCACCACCTCCACATCCACCACCACATCTACCACCACCACGTCCACCACCACCACGTCCACCATGGGGTAATAGGAGTGTCAACCCCAGCTGCACATGGGACATTTAAGAATGCAGTGGGTGCAGGAATAGGGGCTATAAGTATTACACCAGACCCAAGATACATTTTGAAGAGGAGCAATGTCACAGGGGCTCCTGTAAAAGCACCCGCAGCATCTCTACCTCACAGTGGCATACCTGCACGAGCCACTCACTCAAAACAAGCATTGGCATCGCCAATAGTTCTCACCCTTGGGACCTTATAAGTGTTTAGCCATGCAACACTTGATGTTGTTGCACCAAGGATATTGTGCTGGATAACTAAACCCTTATAAGGTCCCAAAGGCGAGACCTATTGGCTATGCCATTGCTCGTTGAACATTTTCCCAATGTTATCCCGTTGACCAAATAAAAAATTACAAATGGTAATTCACAGAGAAAAAGAAACTGCATTTTGAATTTAGCCACTAAATTCCATTTGAGTTTTTTGGGCTTTCTGGAGTTGTAGTATTTTTGACTGGAGGTGGACTAAGGGATTTCAGTGGCAGTCGTGGGTTTTTGATAATAAAATAAATTAGTATACTGTGATTACCCTTGGGATGTTCCCAACATCCTATAGCAACAGATTCACATTCTTAGGGTGCCAACCCTGTCAGGGCATGCTACTATAACACTGTATGCTTAGGTTATCCATTGTGGAATAATTGAGGGACGTTCCAGGCCGAGTTAGGAGAACCACTGACTGTGTTAAGTACTGCCACTTAAATCAAATCCATGTCAATTTATTTCTTGTTAGTAAGCTGAAAGTCTAATTAATATGAGTAAATATGTGACAGCCTTATTGTAAGGTCCTGGTCAGAACAGAGTACATGCCTTTTAAAGAGAGTTAAAGAAGTGCTTAGGGACATCGTGGTGATGTCTCCTGCTAATTAACAAGCTTGCATGGCTTGGATGAACTGCAAAAACACCTATTACGTGTGTGTAAAAATAAAAGCGAAAATGGTGGAGAGCTAGAGAATCAAATTTAAACAAACTAATTCCCAGGGTTTTAAGAATTAGAGGAAGACAAAGCAGAAACGGCTGACATGTATGATTTCCATCTGCTATTAAAATTAAGAAAATGAAAGACTCAATAAGTCTGGGCTATGATTTGTGCCAAATTTCTTTAAAAAAACGTAGATGTACTATAAATAGGTGTTTAGCAAAGATCTAGAAGAATATCTCCCCATCGTTAGCATATCGATGTAGGCAGCACACTTTCGCATTTTTACCTCCTACGAGTATATAACGTTCAACCCTTATAAGCTAGCAAGATGGCTCAGTGGGTTAACGCTCACCCTGCTAACATATGGAATAAACTAAAGTTCACAAATTTGAATCGCGCATAAGCAGCCTCGACATTCTACCCTCTGAAAGTGATCAAATGGATTATGTTAATAACTATTAAATTGGGTAAATGTAACATTAATAGAGTAAAGTAACATTTATAGAGCTAATACAAGCAGAAGTTAACAATTACATATATATATTTATTTTATATACAAAATTGAAACACATCATGAAAAAAGTACTACGTTTTGATTTTGAATACTGAATGAAGTTGAAAACATGACTACCCAAATGCCCTCTATAGGCAGATCCTGCCTCTTCTCATGGTTTCCTTTTTTATACCTATAGGACACTATGGTTTAAGCAATATATAATTGCTTCAAATAAATAAAATCATTATCTCACTATACCTTGTTGTTGAACATTTTTCTTATCTCAGTGAGCTATGGTGTTGAACAAAGATGCTAGGATGCCATGCTAATGGTTATACAAATGCACTAACCAAAAACAGGAGACGTCTGACATTTGCTAACAAAGTTACGCTTAAAGAAGCGCTGCCTTTAAATCTTGGGGTTATTTTCAGCTTTTGCTTTAAAATAATCAACGTTAATAGACGGGTATAACTTTGTTGAATCAGCACACCCTAAAGCTTGGCTTTGTTCTGTAATGAAACTCAAGAAAAAGAACAGCAGGTTGGGAGTGGGAGGGCATAGAGCTTTCTAATTCATCATTATTTAATTTGTTCTAGTGCAAAGACCCTTTTGAAACGTTTCTACAAACACACAAAGTGTAAACCAATACACCCTACCAGAGGTATGCTGCTGTAACCCCGTTGATGCACTCACCTCATTCTAGATGAAATCACTGGTATGCGGTTAAGCAGATTCGGAATGCATCGCATTGTAGCTGGGAGAATGACATGTCAGCTCTTGCACAATTCAGATTACTTTTTCTGTGGTTTAATACTGAGATGACCTACACTTCTGAGCCCGCATGACTGCAGGAACACAACACTATCTATTTTGCTACATTTGTCCCCCCCCCCCCCCCCCCCCCCCCCCACCTCAACACAACAAAACTAATTGCCACATAATTCTTCCTCAGAGGGCTCTTTTTAATTCCCCGTTCACGTGTATCAGAGGTTGACAATGTAAAAACACGTGCACGGACCAATTTTGTAATGACGTCTCGTTTTCAGTACTTACTTTTTGGCTGACATGTCTTGCCCAGACAGAGGGGCGTTCTTCACTGGAGTGTTCCTCCGCCCACAAACATTTCCATAGCTGTCATATCCAAAAACAAGTCTCTCCGCAGCTCCGGCTGTTACTGCATACCCAGTTATAAACATCTGTTGCAAAACAAAGTGAACTTGTTATCCCATGCTGAAGTGATAAGCATGTTTATTTAGACTTTTTGCAAAAACCATAAGATTTGGAATCCGGCATTGTTCATGAAGAAGACGACACAGTATTTATTGTAAGTCTATTTTATCTATATGTACTCCAGAGTTGTTCAGCAACCCCTGCTTGCTGGAGATAGTATCTCCTTCAGAGAAATAGAAAATGTTAGCTACTGAAAGTGGTGGAAGCTGTGTTTCCTTTCTTGTTACTAGCTCCAGAAATTGAGTCGGTTTCACTTACGATCAACAATAGAAAACAAGCCTGGATTTCTTTTATTTTCATTTAAAAATAGTATTGATTGTGCAGGACACTTTTTAATTCATGTTCGATCACTTCATTATTGTTCCGGATGTTTTCCCCAAACCTACGTTTCCTAGGAAATGGTGTCCAAGTCCCTCAGCAAAAATCTTGAAAATGACAGTCGAGGGCTAAATCTTTTCATATTGCAGTATCAACTGCCTAACGTTATCTCTGCCCATTCAATTTGGGGATATTCACATACATTTCAAATAACTTTATTTCGACTTAAGCCATAAAAGTAAACACAATAAATAAACAAATAGCAAATCATTCTTGAGCACATACAATTATCAAAGTTATCAGTAGTCTGCTAGACTTCTTCAGGGCTTTTTATTCGATAAAAGCGTAATTCCAAATGGATCCTCAATGAGAAAAGCTCCAATACAGCTCCTAATGACAAGTTGCTTGCTCAAAGGTGTCGAAGGATATTACTCAAGTGTTCAGGCGTAACTAATCTTCACGCAAAATTATGGCTGATACGGAAATCCTATATTTGTTTGTAGGCTATATAGGGATCTTGCCAAAGGTGGAATCTCAGCTTTTTTCGAATAAAAAGCCCTGAAGAAGTCCCTTGTGGGAACCCCACAAAAAAGGGTGAGAACCTTGTGGAGGAACTGTGATAGTCAGTAGAATGGGAGAGTGATTGGAAAACGTTCGAGCGAGCACCCCTGAACCCTGGGCATCAGCACTTGCAAGATAAACCAGTAGTCTATGCCTGTATGAATGTCATGGTGCGCCGAATATTGTGTGAATCACCCCCATCTCTGGATCTAGCCCTCCACACGTCAACCATTTGTAATTGTATTGAGATATCAACAACAGCCTTAGCAGCAGCAGACAAGGGCCTAGTTGGTCCCCTTGAGCGGTCCAACACTGGATCAAGGACACAATTGAAATCCCCGCCCCACAGCAGTGGTAAGGGAGAACGGGTTTTGATGAGCTGGAATATGGCCTGGAAAAACTGGGGATTATCATAATTCGGGCCATAGGAATTGATCACAAGGAGATTCACCTCTTTATTATAACACCAAGTTATGACATTTCTTCCTGCTGGGTCAGTTTCACAGCATTCAAGTTGGAGCCCCGATTTAGGGTTAACCCAGGTTAACACACCACGAGATGGGGAGGTAAAGCAGGCAGCGTGCTAGACGCCCATCAACTGACTACTTGTCAATAACGCACAGCTCGGGTGAAGGTGAGTCCCCTGAAGTAATGCTATGTCTACCTCCTTCCTTCTTCAATAGGCAAGTATTTTACACACCTTCCTATGGTCATTTAGGCCCCTGACATTCCAGGTCATGAGGCGTAGTCACTTATTATGACCTAAATTGTTGTGTGTGCTGAACATGAAGTGAGTGAGTGTTTGCATAAATTCCACCCCGAAATTCCACAGAACATCCCCCCTTGTCTGCAAGCAAAAACAATGACATATGATCTGCGAAAGAAAGACCTCATCAAAAAAATTAAATCCCCTCAATACCTCCCCACATCCTCGCCTTGCTTGTCCCAACTGTGCAAAGGCGGATAGCAACCCACACTGTTGTGAAAAATGCATAAATAAATCATATACTGAAAAAACACAAATCACAATCCCCAAAGCTACAACAAAAATAGGGGATAACGCAGTGGGGCAGATGTTACCCAGCGATCTCACACTACTGTACCTTCCACCACAACACCAATAAGTATACATTAAAGCTTCAATTGACAAGGCCAGTAACTATGAGGAGACATGTATAAATCTCAAAAGCATTGAACCTCCCTCTCCAGAGGAAAAACTGCTGCTGGAAGGAAGAGCAGGTAAAGAAAAATTATCACTGATCTAGACTGGAGGAGCTCTCCAACATGACCGATATATCTAAGCTCTGCAGAGCAATACTTGGGTGTACAAACTATAAGAAGGGAGTGAGCATGTCCACCCTCCAACAAACGCCACTCAGCCATTCTCATCAAGGTTGCTAGGTACATCCCCATCTCCAGGGCCGCCATCATGTCCCTTTCTACGCTTGCCAGCCTTATCCCAGATTTTTAGAGCTTTGTGCAGAGACTGCGGATCGGAGAATATTTGAGGCTTTCCATCAAATAGAACCTTCAGCCGAGCAGGATATAGCATAGCGTATTTAATTTTTTGATCACGTAGCTTGCGCTTCAGAGGAGCAAATCGCCTCCTGGCCTCCTGAACTTTGATGGTAAAGTCTGGGAATAGGGAGAGGGAAGATCCCTCGTATCACAAGGAGCCCAGTTCTCTCGCCTTCCGAAGTGCGGCGTCTCTGTCACGATAATTAAGCAAATTAGTAATGATGGGCCGTGGGGGAGGGCTAGGTTGGGGCCGAGAGCCCAGAGAGCAATGCGCCCTCTCCACTACAAACATAGGGGAAAAGACATCAGCGCCCACTAGCGAGGTGAGAAGTTTCTTCACAAATGTTTCCATTTTGCCCGTCGCCGTAGATTCAGGTAGGCCCGTAATGCGCAGGTTACATCGCCTCGATCGTGCTTCCAAATCTTCGGCTTTGTCTTGCATGGCAACCAGGGCTTTCGCTACCTATCTCTGAGTGTTGAGGGAGTCAGATTTGGCTTCTTCCATTTCCACAATGCGACGCTCCGGCATGTCTAGGCGCTCTGCGTGTTTATCGACCCTTTCTGACATTCTGTCCATTCTATTAGCTAAAGTGTTGATGTTGGCATCAATGGCCATCAGACCCCGCAGAATGGAAGCTATGATCTGCTTGATGTCCCCTATAGGGTCCTCTGAAGGGTTATCCGGCTCAGCCGCCGCGGTGTCTGCCACATCATCACAGCGTTTTCATTTACGCAGCTCGAAGTTGATCTTTGGCTGAGATTTGTCTGGTTTGCCCATTGCAGTGCCATAGGCCCTCTGGCCTCCCAGTCACGATCGTCCAAATCTCTGTGCCCCCGATCTTTCTGGTTAAGCAGGCCTGGTCCGCTCCCGTCCATCGAACTCAGCCCAGGCTATAGTGTGCAACTGGAGCGGGAGGCGCAGAAATGGGGTAGCAGGGGAATCGCTCCCTTATTAGGCACTGTTAGTCAACTTTTATAACCAGTCTTTGGGGGAATCCAACGTTGCGAAGCAGGCCAGGACAGTGGCCCCTCCCCCAGGTAACACCAACCACCCTGCACTCCAATGTCTGGGAGGCAAGGCCCAAGTGTTGGCGCTTAAGGAACCAGTCACCGGCCGTTGGCGCAATGCAGCGCTGCGCAATCTTTGTGTCGTGCAGTCAGTAGCGCAGGAATATTTACCCGGGTCCTTTGAGGGCGAGGCGGGGCGGAACGATTGAACTAGCCACACGCCTTCCGCCCGTCGGGCCCGCCGCATGCCAAGCGATGGGATGCAGGGCTCACCATCCCCACCAGCAGTTTCAGGAGCGTGTACCAGCACCGCTGCTCCTGGCAAGGTGCCGCGATCTGGGAAGATTCCCACACCGCACCCACTGCAATCCAGCGAGCCTCCGGTTGATGCAGGGCACAGCGGCACGCGCGGGGGGCCACGCACCGATGTGAGGAAGGCGGGCCGGATCCCTGGATATAGCGAAACAAGGCGGGACCGAAACACACTGAAAGTCAGCCGACAACAGGCTACAGCTGAGCACTATCTCCTTTCCCCATCGATATGTGAGAGGCAGCAAATTCCTCCCGGGTCGTGCTGGTGGCTCGCGGAGCGGCCATCTTGAAGCCATGCAAGCTCAGCCCCCAAGGACAATATATTTTTAATGGATCTTCTTTCTAGTAAGGATACTTTTATACAATGGGGATATCATCTAAAGGAGTCAGCAAGTACAATAACCATGATCATGTGAGGCTGAGGGTTCTACAGAGCCCAATGAACAAATCAAAGTAAACCAAGAAGGCAGCATTTCTTTTCACAATTTGATTTTAATAACCAATGCACCTTGTTGCTAAAACAGCAAGACAGACGCTCTACTTTGTTGATACATAAAAAAAGCTAAATGAAGAAAACATTCTATTCACAGTGATTTAAACAATAATAACATTCTTGGACCACCTGAGACCTGTGAATATTAAGAATGACAAGACCAACGTACACACAAAATCCTTGAAACCATGAGTAATATGGGCTCTCGATCTTGATCAGCAATACAGGTTACCTTCAATTTCTGTCTGTTGAAAAACGAGGCAGTATCTGTGAGGCCTGCACAAATAACATGTCACATTTGTCCTTCACTGGGAACCAAACATCCTAGTGTAGCACCTGACTCTCAGAGGGTAGCGTTGCAGAGTAGTCTAAGGCTTACTCAAGGGATGTAGGTTGGGCTAGTAATCGCCATTACAGGTGCGCAGAAATAACACTAAGTAATTGAGGGTCCAGCCTGCACTTTGCTTTATAAAAGTAAGAGTACATTTATTAAACACACACACTACTTAATACTATGCACCAATTTACAAATATACATAAACTGTTGGAATTACTTTGTGACCTTGAAAATCATCTCCACCCCACAAGCAGCGGGGGTGGGGTCTAGTACCACCACTCCCATATATGCACATCATCTTGCCAACTAATGCAGTGGGTTGACACAACCTGGAGCAAGGGCCCTGCCACCTGGCACCATCCCAGTGGCAACCCACCCCATCATTTCAACAAGCATTAAAAATAGGTACACCTGCCCTGGGGACACATAACCCTGACTTAGCATCTCATACTGCGCTTTACAAGTACTTTGATTGATTGATTGGGCTGCGCACGCTAGGAATTTCCTCTGCGCAGCCCTTAAACTTGTGCACACACATGTACACACACATGTCTGTATGTAACCAGCCCAGTGCCCCTTTCTCTGGCTGTAGCGCAGTGGCCAACTCGCCCCAGGGGGGCACTGGTAAAATACACATGCAGTCCCTTTCATCATGAGTTCACTGTGGGTGAGAACCAACTTATGAGGCTCTCCCACAGTAAAAGCTCAACAAATAGGTGTTCAAAAAGTGAAAAATCCGGGGGATTCAGATTGTCAGAACCACCTTCTAACACTATCTAACAACTGATGCTGGGAAAATGCTTTTACAGTTGTAGAGCAGCAGTTGAAAACCAAGTAACTATTAAAATGGTGCCATAAGAATATTGCACAAGTTGTTATCGGTCCCTTCCAAGATACCCACAGATCCAACAGTTAACCACACCACCTATTGGCTTCATGTATTTAGCGGTTTCTCACATATTTACTCCACGCCCTGCCAACTGTAAATGATGTTGATATGTCTGCTTCCACTAAAACACAAATTATGAGAACATATTTCAGCTAGCTACTTCCTCAAAATCCTGAACTCTATCATTTCAAGAGCTTTTCCTTCGACCAGAACACCAGCCTTTCGGTTTTCCTTAATGCCTCACAACGTGATTTAAATTCCATCCTTCTCATGACCAACCCGTTGAGTGCCAGTTCCAATCCCTTGCCCCCATCCTGTTTATTAAAAGTCTCGCTCTGCAACTCAATCATTTATTCTCATCTATTCAGCTCATTTCTACCCTTGGATGTCAACTTCCTCTACTTCAAAGTTACTGTAGAAAATACCCAATCCCTAATCTTCTTTCCCTCTTCAAATTCATTGAAAGGATGACCTTTCTGGTTATGTTCTTTCTCACCCACCAACCACTTCTGCTCCAATAATTGGGTTTACTTAAAAGCAATTCACATGAGCTGCTATGCTCAACTGACTTCACCTTTATAATGTCCAAGTTACAATTGCTTTTTCTCCATCCTCATCCTTCTCGAAGTCTAGGCACAGTTTATAGGGATTGCAAACCTAAGAATTATGCCAGGACTTGGCATCTCTGCCACTGTACCCTTGTATCTGTCTAGCTGAAGAATCCGAAAATGTGTACTGATGCTACTACAGCACTGGGCCACCTCACTACCAGTGGTATTTCACATTCTTTTTCTTGGGCCTCACATTTTTTTTTCACTTCAAAAGCAACTTTTTGCCACTTGTTTGCTGCTGATATCCAAGTTATATTATCACACACTGCTTTTTTTATCAGCTACGGGCAATCTGCAGAGAACTACATCCTGCGTTCCCTCTGCCTCCTTCCTCGATGACCACCCTTGAGTTCCTGTATTCGTCTTCCTCCCCTCGGAAGTTGGTAACCAAACTTTACGCCCTCACGCTAGCGGCCACCGCCATCTCCACTGATTGCGCTCGTGTGGCATGGGGCGAGGACCTTGGTATAGATATCTCTCAAGCTGATTGGCTCTATTGTTCTAACCAGACTAAGCAATTGTCCCAAAACTATCGTCCGCGCCTTATCCATTTTAAATACTTGCATAGGCTCTATCATACTCCTGTTCAATTGCACAAGCTAGGGCTCATCCTCAGTGACTGATGCCTAGGCTTTTCCGCTCCTGCGGCGGACTTTGGTCATCTTGCCTCCTCGCCTCCTCGTCGGTTCAACCCGACCCCCCCCCCGCTCTGCCTCATAGGCTTTGTTAAATTCTGCCCGGATGCTTACCGCCGCTTGATTGCCATGCTGCTTGTCGTTGCGCGGCGTAGTGTTTCCATGTGTTGGGGTCGCAAGTCTGCATCTAAATTCGCTCAATGGCTCGAGGATGCAGCACGCTGCCAAACTCTACTGTCTGAATTCTGGGACCTCATGCCTGCTAGATCTCGCCCACTCAACATATGGGTGCCCCTAGTGTCATACCTCCTGGCTCGCTCCCCCCATCGCCCGGCTGACTCTCCTGCGCTCCCCGCCGGCACCCCGCCCGCAGAAGCCGCCGGTGTAGGATAGTACTCGACCTGGGCCCCCCCCCACCTCTCCGTCCCTTTCCAGCTGGGCCCGTTCCTCCTCCCTGACATAACTGCTCACTGTTCAGACGTACCTACATAACATTTGTCATGCTGTTGTTTTCTGCTGTTTGGTGCTATTGGTCCACCTTGCTATTTTCAGTTATGCTCATGTATATGGTGCTTTGATTCGGTGCAAGAATGTAATCTGTCTATGCAATTTTGTCAATAAAGGTTTTTTTGAAAAATTAAATGGATATATTATCCGTCTACTACCTTAAATATGAATGTCTGATATATATAGGACTACCACCTTCGCATTCAGTACTTGGTAGCTACATATTACTCAGTACTCGCCCCAAACTAAAATAACCAATTTCTCTCTCGTTTACTTCCTTCATTTCATAATGTATGCCATTTCCCATCAATGCCTACCATGCAGTATATACTTTTTTCCTTGCCTATGCCTCCAATCTTTGGGTTAATTCTTATTACAAAATGTGGCATCATATTTGTATTACTAAAACAACTATCTCTGCAACATACAATCAATGCGACTTTTGCACAATCAGACTTCACCTTACCGTTTACCCTACCAAGAACCTAATTAATGCACGCCCTCAACAAACTGAGTTATTACACCGGCCTTCTCCTTGGGTGTGGCCCTTAACTGTTCCACTGTTTGACCTACTCAGATTTTCTCTACAGGCATATTACCAGCAGGACAATGTGTACAATACATACCTTCATACATCTGCTAGGTTTTTTTGTAAGCCAATTAATGATTTTGACTGTCTGCACTCTGCTTAGATTATACCCCACTACACCATTGAACCCACTTTTATTTAAAATCCCAAATCTCAGTTGCCATCCCATGCACACACACTGCTGTGCAGGTCAGTTATCTCTTGAAACCCTCCCATCATCCCCCACTCCCTAAACTCCACAATCTTGAGTCTGATCACTGCAACCTCCATGACCTCCTACAAAGTGGCCTCTAAAAGTCACCCACCCTAACACAGTTTGGCAATGGTTCTGTGCCCCGCTATGGCAAGCCCCTCCCAAAAGAACAAGCATTGGAAATGCAATAGGTCTCGCAATAGGAAAGTTTGAGTTTTTAGTGTTGAACATTTTTGTTTATTATTTGCTCAAAATAAAACTCTTATTTAATATATTTTAAATGCCAATATGTTTTTTTTTGCACATGTGACATGTATAGCATTAGTAAAGTTACAATATATATTTTCCCCCTGTCTTACATGTGTTGCCTTCACAATTTTTAAAGTGTTAACATTATTAGAAGTGAAAACATTTAACATATTATTTTTACATTTGTAATAAAGTTTGAAACATTTGTTGTATATATTTGAATATATAGATATATATATGTTTGGACAGATTGATGATGTTGTTGCTCTGAGTGAATTTGTTTTGTGTACAAGTGATGCTGTGGTGTTTGAAATATGCTGTTGTTGCGTATAGTTATGTGTGGTGCCCCTGAGTGATGCTGGGCTGGTGCTGAGTGTTGCTGTGGTGTTGTACAGTGATGTTGGTGTTTTGTTAAAGGATGCATGTTTTTTGCTGAGTCTTTTTGTGTTGTAACTGAGTGTTGGTGTCGTTGTGCCGACTTATGTGTTTTTGATGGGGAGTAATGCTGGATTATTTGTGAGTGGTGCTATCCTGTTGCAGACATGTTGATGTGTTGGTGCTGAGTGTTGTTTGTGTTTTGCATAGTTGAGTAGTTGTGTTCTTGTGATGGTGTGTATTAATAGTTTTGTATATATGTTTGTTATGTAGTGTATTATATGTTGTTGCGTTATGCTTTGTGTTTGTTGTTTTATAGCAATTGTCAGATGTGATGTGTGAGTGTTATTGTGTTGCATGTATGTATTTTATTCTAACATGTCCTTGTATGTATTTATTTTTAAGTATGTGTTGTAATGTTTTTTGTTTTAACGTTGTGTATAAAGTTTTATTGAAATAAAAATGGCGGGCGCTATGTGTTTCCTTTACGTGATTTACGTTTAGTGTTTAGCGTTCTAGTCTTTTTTGTGTATTCTGAATGTGTTTGATGTATGACGTAATCCTTAGCCAATCGCAGGGCTACGTTTGGTGACGTAGCGTTGCGTTTGACGTGCGTTAATTGGGAAATCCCCAGATGTTCGGGAACTTTCGTGGGGGAAAGGCGTGTTGTTGTTCCTGTCTTCTTCCGGCGTCGTTTGACAGGTAGGTTTTTTTTTACAACTATTTAATGTATGATGTGAATGTATTATAGACTATGTAGAGATGTATTTGATTAATTTTTACAGTTTATTATTAATGTTAGACTTTTGTGTATCACTACATTGTTTACGTTATCGTATGTACTTAGTATATTATTAAATATGTATTGAACTTTCTAAATTGTGAATGTCAAATGTTGTAATGTAATTTTATGTAATGTATAGCAATGTATTGATTTTAAGGTAAAGTCAAAGTGTGTATTTTATGCATTTATTGATTTTGTGTACTTTTTTGTTTTTGCTAATAGTATTTCCCTTTGTTTCCGAGTTGTTAATTATTAATAATGTAATGTATTAAAGTATTGTCATGCTTCGATAGAATCGGTATATATTAAGTAGGTGTTGGGTTATTATTTCAGGAATCGTATGTACAGTATTGGTCTTGTATTTTTAATAACATGAGTGTATTACTTCCGTCCCTTTTCCAAGTGCATATTTTGGGTGTAAATTGATTTGGTTTATTGGCGTATCTACAGGAATGGTATTTTAATTGTAATTTACAAGAGTTTTTTATGTGTTAGCAAGATCTTATTGTGTAGGTGTTATTTTTGCCGTGTTATTTAGTCCATCAGTACATGAATTCATTGTATTGTTTATTATTTATTTAAATGTGGTGTAATCCTATTATTGTATAGATGTTGTTGTTAATTTGGGATTTATATAGATAGTTAGATAGGTATATTGAGGGCGAGAGCTAACAACACATGCAGCATCACTTTCCAGCAGCCTAGCAACACTTACCAACACAGCCGCATTCATTTTTAAACATTAGTATCATTGCGGTGTTGTTGTTTTGTCCATGTGGTGATGCAGAGTGGTGTTGTGATGGTGCTGAGTACTGTTGTATTTTGGAGTGTTGGTGTGGTGCTGTGTAGTGTTAATGTGGTGTTTGCGAGTGATGATGTGGTCCTTGAGAGTGGTGTTGTGGTGTTATTGGGTTTTGTTCTGGTGTTGCTGAGCGATGTTGTAGTGTTGCAGTGTGACAATGTTAATGTGCTGAGTGTTGTTGTGTTGGTGCATTGTGTTAATGTGTTGTTGCTGAGTGATAATGTTGTGTTGAATCGTGGTGTTGGGGTGGTGGTTAGTAGTGTTGTGTTGTTGAGTTGTGCTCTTTTGATGCTCTTTGATGCTGTTTGGGTGTACGTTGTTCCTGTTGTTGTGCACTTAGCACCACCAAAACACTTCGTGCAACAGCAGCATGAGTTAGAGCAACACCAGAGTTGCGTGCTTTTGTGATTACGCACTTTGTTTGCGTTTTTGATTTTTGCTGGCATTGTTTAATGGTTTATTTTCCCTTACTTTAGTAAGTGCTTTATGTTGTGAATTTGTTTCCTTTAGCTTGCTTTGTCCACTTTTAAATTGTTGTATTATTTGCTGTGTATTCAAATGTTTGCCTATTTTGTGTGCATTTATGATCTTTGTGAAAGAAATGTTTTATTTTACAATCCCTTTATTAATTTTTGTGTATTAATTGCTGCACTGTCCTTGCGTTGCATTAAGTTTACATTTTTGAATAGCTACAAGTGTGTAATCTGATTAGTACGTATTAAAATAAATGTTGCCTAACGTTATTTATGTGTGGAGTTTGAGGGTGGAGTTGTAGTTGGAGGGTAGAGTTGTAGGGTGGTATAGTAGTTATAGGGTGTAGTTGGAGGGTGGACTTGGACGGTGTGAGGGTGAGTGGATGTGAGTGTTTGGGTGTTTGAGGGTGTGTGACAGTGTGTGAGAGTGATTGAGCGTGACTGTTTTAGTATGAGTGAGGGTGTGAGTGTTGTGAGTGTGTGTGAGGATGAGGGGGTGAGGGTAAATGTTGCCTAACGCTATTTATGTGTTTTAGGGTGTAGTTGGAGGGTGGACTTGGACGGTGTGAGTGTGAGTGTGAGTGGATGTGAGTGTCTGGGCGTTTGATGTTGTGAGTGAGGCTGAGCGTGTGTTGGTGAGTGATGGTGTGTGAGGGTATGAGTGTGATTGAGGGTGTAAGGTTGTGAGAGTGTGAGGGTGTGATGTAGGGTGAGGATGAGTGAGGGTGTGTGAGGCTGAGGGTGAGGGTGGGTGAGGGTGTGAGTCGTTGCGATGATGCCTATAAGTGATCATTTTTTCTCCGTGAATATTGTACACTTCAAATGTATTAATGTTGTGAAGCGTTTTTTGAGAAGCTAATCCTGCCCTATGTAATGTTGATTGATGCTGTTGTTAACGCTGAATCAAAAAACAAACACATCAGTAACGTTTTTTATATAATGCATGTAAAAAGTTATCATTTTTTTGTAAGGTACACATCAATTTGCACTGCAAAAGCTTGGCTTGCATTAACATAGATGTGCATTGATTTTGTCTGTGTTTGCTTATTCGAGACAATGTTTACCTCCTTATAAATTTTCGACTACAGATGTGCATTAATTGTGGCAAAGTATAAGTATGAAGCCACCTTTAAAAATTGTATTGTTTTTGTTGTGTTGTTTGAGTGGAATACTTTCTTGTACTTATGGATGAATTGCAAGTAGGATGTGAGGTCTTGTGCTCTTGTGATTACGCACTTTCTTTGTTTTGTGGATTCTTTCCACCATTGTTTAATGGTTTATTTATTTCCCCTTACTTTAGTGACTGCTTTATGTTGTGAATTTGTGTCCTTTAGATGTCTTTGTCCCCTTTTAAATTGGTGTATTACTCGCTGTGTATTCAGATGTTTCCCTTTTTTCTTTGGATTTATTTTTTTCTGTAAAAAATGTTATATTTAACAATCCTTTTCTGCGTTTTTATGTATTAATTTGTGCACTGTCCTTGCGATGCATTAAGTTTTCATTTTTGAATACCTACAAGTATGTAATCTGATGTTTTGTTATTGAATTAAATGTTGCCTAATGCTATTTACTTTTGGAGTTGGAGGGTGGATTAGTAGTTGGAGGGTGGATTAGTAGTTGGAGGGTGCATTAGTAGTTGGAGGGTGGATTAGTAGTGGTAGGGTGGAGTTGTAGGGTGGTGTTGTAGGGTGGAGTTGGAGGGTGGACTTGGACGGTGTGAGTGTGAGGGTGAGTGGATGTGAGGGTCAGGGGGTGTGAGGGTGTGTGATGGTGTGTTAGGGCGAGTGAGGGTGACTGTGTGAGTATGAGTGAGGGTGTGAGGGTTGTGAGGGTGAGGGGGCGAGGGTGTCTGAAGATGAGGGGGTGAGGGTAATGGGGTGTGAGTGTGTGTGATGCTAGGTGTGGGTGAGTGAGGGCGAGTGTTGTGAGGGTGTGAATGTGTGAAGGTGAGTGAGGGTGTGCGAGTTTTAAGGTTGAGTGTGTGACTGTGGGTGAGGGTGTTTGAGGGGGTGTGAGGGTGAGGGGGTGATGTAGAGTGATGGTGTGTGAGGGTGAGTGGGGGAGGGTGAGTGAGGGTGTGTGAGGGTGAGGTTGTTGAGGGTGAGGGTGTGTTGTTGAGTGATGGTGTGTGAGGTTGTGAGGGAGTTTGAGGATGAGTGATGGTGTGTGAGGCTGAGGGTGAGGGTGTGTGAGGGTGTGAGTGGGTGTGAGTGAGAGTTGTGATGATGGCTATAAGTGTTTATATTTTCGCCGTGAATATTGTACACTTCAAATGTATTAATGTTGTGAAACGTTGTTTATGAAGCTAAGAGACCTATGTAATGTTTATTGATGCTGTTGTTAGCGCTGAATCCAAAATCAAAGACATCAGTAATTTTTTTTATATTATACATTTAAAAAATTTTCATTTTTTTTTTGGTAAGGTACACATCAAGCCGCACTGCAAAAGCTTTGCTTGCATTAACATAGATGCGCAGTCATTTTGGAGGGTGGAGTTGTAGGGTGGTGTTGTAGGGTGGATTAGGAGGGTGGCCTTGGACGGTGTGAGTGTGAGGGTTATTGGATGTGAGGATCAGGGGGTGTGAGGGTGTGTGATGGTGTGTGAGTGAGGGTGACGGTGTGAGTATGAGTGAGGGTTGTGAGGGTGGACTTGGAAGGTGTGAGGGTGATTGGATGTGATGTTCAGGGGGTGTGAGGGTGTGTGATGGTGTGTGAGGGTGAGTGAGGGTGACGGTGTGAGTATGAGTGTGGGTGATGGGGTGAGGGTGTGTGAAGATGAGGGGGTGAGGGTAATGGGATGTGAGAGTGTGTGATGATAGGTGTGGGTGAGTGAAGGTGAGAGTTTGAGGGTGAGTGAGGGTGAGTGTTGTGAGTGTGTGAAAGTGAGTGAGGGTGTGCGAGTTTGAATGTTGAGTGTGTGACTGTGGGTGAGGGTGTGTGAGGGTGAGGGGGTGTGAGGGTGAGGGTGAGTGAGGTTGTTTGTGGCTGAGAGTGTGTGATGTATAGTGAGTGTGAGAGTGTTGTGATGGGTGTGAGGAGATCGTGGGTGTGTGAGTGTAAGTTGTTTGAGGGTGAGGGTGTGTGAGTGTGAGGGTGAGTGAGGGGGTGTGAGGCTTCGGGTGTGTGACGGTGTGTGAGTGTGTGTGAGGGTGAGTGAGGGTGATAGAGGTGTTAGGTAGAGGGTGTGTGACGGTGGGTGAGGGTGTGTGAGGGTGAGTGTGAGTTATTGTGAGTGAGTGTGAGTGAGTGTGAGTGAGGGGGTGAGAGGGTGTGGTTGTGTGACGTTGTGTGAGTGTGTCTGAGGGTGAGTGAGGGAGTGTGAGGTTGTGTGAATGGGTGAGGGTGGGAGTGAGGGTGTGTGAGGGTGAGGGTGTGAGGGTGACTGAGGGTGTGTGAGGGTGACAGAATGAGTGTAAGGGTGTGTGAGTCTGAGGGGTTGATATTGAGAGAGGGTGAGTGGGTTGAGTCTGTGAGGGTGAGGGTGTGTGGTGTAGTGAGTGTGAGAGTGTTGTGATGGGTGTGAGGTTGTGGTATGAGCTGATGTATGCAGCTGAATGTGAGCACAGCTGTATTGCATTGCCTGTTTGTACACAATTTTTTTGTACTGAAAGTTATACCCCCCTACAGTGACTCGAAGTTGTGATGCGAGCCTAGAGTATGAATGTATAAAATGGATGCTGAGAGGTGGCCATAAGGTTATAGACGGCCCTGCGGCGATTTCATTTGTAATTCGTCTGTGAAGTTGTTTGTTTTTTGGCGGCGATTTCAGTTTCAAGTCTTTTGTTTATTGTGTTGTGCGAGCCTGGCTGTGTGCAGGGAGAGAGAGGGGAGGTGCTGGCGTCTGGGGAGGGGGGAGTAGAATTGCGAGCCTGGCTGTGTCCGGGGAGAGAGAGGGGAGGTGCTGGCGTTTGGGGGCTGGGGAACAGATGTCGAAGGCTGGTGAATTTTGTTTAAAAAATAGTCTGTGTCATTGGTCAAAAAATGATTTGTGCAGGTTTAAGGGTTTAAGACGAGACAAGGTTTAAGGGTTTAAGACGAGAGAAAGCTGTGATACTGCTGGGAGAGAGAGATGAGGTGCTGGCGGATGGGGGCAATAGGTCTTGTATTGGAAAGAGTTTAAGCTATTGTCATTGTAAATGACAATGCCTTTCATTTATCAGTTTAGATAATTAACAATAAATTACAATGCCAATAGCCAGCGTTCAAATGCTGGTGAGCCCAACAAAATCAAAATACAATGGCAGCCCTCTATCTGTTTCGTGTGGCTTGATGGGGTGGGTGGCTGAGGGGGCTTTCAATGCGGCTTCCCTTTGCAGGCTCAGTTTGAATCCCTGGTCTTAAGTATGCAGCCTCGGCACTCGATACAAACGGAGTAGCAGCAGAAAGGAATGGGCTGCAACTTGCAACCAGCATTTGAACGCTGCCATTCAGTACCACACATGTAGATAGTGTATTTTTTGTTTTCGGTACAAGTCAAATTAATGTGTGTTAGTTAATACAAATTATTTTAAGAACATGATGCTTCCAACATGTTTTAGTATTCAATGCGAAGATGTGAAATGCGGGTTTAAGACGAGACACGGCCGTGATACTGCAGGGAGAGAGAGGGGGAGGTGCTGGCGGATGGGGAGGGGGAGGAGAAATGCGAGCCTGGCTGTGTGCAGGGAGAGAGAGGGGAGGTGCTGGCGGATGGGGAGGGGGAGGAGAATTGCGAGCCTGGCTGTGTCCGGGGAGAGAGAGGGGAGGTTCTGGCGGCTGGGGGCTGGGGAACAGATGTCGAAGGCTGCCGAATTGTGTTTAAAAAATAGTGTGTTTCAGTGTGTGAGTTGTGCATGTTTAAGGGTTTAAGACGAGACACGTCCGAGAAACTGCAGGGAGAGGGGAGGAGCTGGTGGCTGGGGGGGGGGGGGGGATGAGAAATGGCAGCCTGGCTGTGGAGGAATGCGAGCCTGTCTCTGTGCGGGGAGAGAGAGGGGAGGTGCTGGCGGCTGGGGGTGGGTATTGCCGTGGGAGGGAGCCTTGTAGCTTTCATGAGCGAGAGAGAGGGGAGGTGCTGGCGGATGGGGAGGGGGAGGAGAATTGCGAGCCTGGCTGTGTCCGGGGAGAGAGAGGGGAGGTTCTGGCGGCTGGGGGCTGGGGAACAGATGTCGAAGGCTGACGAATTTTGTTTAAAAAATAGTGTTTCAGTGTGTGAGTTGTGCATGTATAAGGGTTTAAGACGAGACACGTCCGTGAAACTGCAGGGAGAGAGAGGGGAGGAGCTGGTGGCTGGGGAGGGGGAGGAGAAATGGCAGCCTGGCTGTGGAGGAATGCGAGCCTGTTTGTGTGCGGGGAGAGAGAGGGGAGGTGCTGGCAGCTGGGGGTGGGTATTGCCGTGGGAGGGAGCCTTGTAGCTTTCATGTGCGAGAGAGAGGGGAGGTGCTGGCGGATGGGGTTGGGGATTGCCGTGGGAGGGAGCCTTGTCGTTTTCATGTGCACGTGCTTTTAATGTCAATGCGCTTGCGCATTGAGCTTCAATTTGACGGGCACTGCAAGGAATCGCCATGGAATCGCAAGTTCGTTAAAGTCTGTTTAAGCCCCCATAGTCTCGCAAGCTCAATGCGCATGCGCATTGACAGGCGAGACCTAAAAATCGCATTATCACAACAAGATGATCATTCAAAACACTGATATGTAACTAAAGCATCCCATTGTGCTGCCTCATTTGCTAATTTTATGAATACATCCAATTTTGTCCTAACCAGAACTCAAAACTCTTACCTACAGCTTTGATGTGTGATCTGGAGGCAGCCTGCGGCTCCTCTTAAATAATATATAGAAAAAAATTTGAATCCTCCCCTCACCCCCTCAATTATCTTAGCTTCCAGAAACAACTGAAACCCTCCAATAGTGCAGTGTTCAGCGGCCGCAGCAGCAGTCAGGATGATATCACATCATGGAGACACGCTGTTTGACCAGATAGATACTTCCTACATTCGTGGGAACCAAAACTGTCCATAATGTTCTGAACAAATCAGAGCTGGTTGGGACTGATAACCGCACCAGAACAAGAGGAAACAAGGGTAAGTATTTACAGAATATTGCCAGGCACTGGTGACGTCTGTATGACCTAACCAATGTGTCTTTGGCTAGAAATTAGCTTCAAAATCGTAGTAAACAGAAGAGGTTATATAATTCAAAAGACAATCTAGATTGTTTGAATATGTTTCTTTCTGCGGGCTGAAAGAAAGATTATTTTATTTAATGCGATTTTATATAGCGCGAACATTACCCGAAGGTGTCAGAGCGCTTCACAAAAGAACCAGTTGCGATACATAAGGATTACATGAGTGACATAATAGATACAAATAGAAAATAATTGCAAATGTACAAGTTGTAAAGTCACTAAAGGAAGAGATACAAATGGATAAACTCTAAGAACCACATAGGAATGGTAGTGAGTACAAGGGTCTACTACATATACTAGTGGTTAGAGTTCTCTATATACATATATATACAAATAGTAGATTTGCTCAGGATTACATTTTACCAGTGATTAGGCTTGGACAAGTATATATCACATATTTACAGAGTTAACGGGGAATATATATATATTTTTTTTAAATCAAAAGGGGTAGAGAGCAGTAGGTGGGGGAGAAGAGTCAGAGCCTGAGATTGGTGAGAGGAGAGAGGGGGACCTGGGGAGGAGAAAGAGATAAGGCAGTCCAGCAAAAGAGAAATGTCTGAAGGTCGGCAGGATGGAATCCAAAGGACCAAAGGAAAGGACAAGAACCTACAAAATGGCGGACCTGGGTCGTGGGCATCGATAGAAACCATCTCAAAATGGCAAGATGCACCGAGGTCAGGATCCAAAAACCATGAGAGCAGAGTTCCATGTGGGGTCAGAGGGGGGACGCTGTCACAGCACTGAGGAGCACTCCACCATCTTATGCTCATGAGAGCAGAGGTCCATTATGTGGGGTCGGACGGGGGACGTGTCACAGCACCGAGGAGCACTCCGCCATCTTGTGCTCAGCAAGCGCGCATCTGACCCGGAGAGTTTAAGGCCGGTGGGTGGGTGGGGGAGGGGGGCAGGTCATCGGACCTCCCACTGTCAATACCAGAACACCTGGGGGAACATCAAGGGTGATTAGCAGTGTCCCCGCTCACCGTTTACCATCCCGCGGTGCGTGACAGCAGACAGTGGAGACCCCATGCATCCAGCGCTGCGCTCACCCCTCAAGAAGCACATCGCCAGCCGCCAACTCCGCTCCGATCTCCCACACCCTGAGTGGCTAGGCGAGGCTCGCTGAAGTGCTGGGGGTGTCCGAGAGCGCCTGCACTCACTGAGTGTAGTATGAGGAGGTGCCAGCAGCCGCGGGCAGTGGACCAGCCTCGGCAGCAGTGATGGCAGGTAGCCGGAGGTGCCCTGGAGACGGCGGGGCTCAGGGTTGCTCATGGACTGCCCCACTTGCGCCTGTCTGTGACAGGCGGCCTTCTTCAGGGCCCTGCGTCTCAGCAGGGCATCCCTCGGCCCCAGAGCCGGCCTGACACCCCACACACCCAGACATTAGCCTGGGCCGGCAGCTTCCTTTCCTCAGGCACAGTCTGCAATCAATACTGCCAACGAGCCAATACTAGTCAGTGTAACTCAAGAACTATTACTCTTGTTCCTTGATTATCATAATTTTAAAGTAAACTATGGGCAGGTGGCAAAACGAAGACAGGATATATTGTCAACGGCTGCCCCTTGACTGCCCTTTCCCTGCAGGGCTGATTTGTAGGATCAGCTAAACAGGGGAAAAGGATAGGAGTGACTCAGGGTAAAATTGTGAATTTGTAGCTGTCAATAACGTGGAATTTTCCACATGACTTTCTATGTGACATCACAGACAACTCGCTATAAAAAAGGTGATGAAACACTTGAATTAATATCAGCAACTGGTGATCGCTCAGTTGCATTTTACACCATTGTTTTTCACCCACTATGTCACTCTAAACAAAGACCTACAACATGCAAATTAGTCTTGGTCCTGTTCCAATAGGAACAGTCTAGCCCAAACTGCTAGTCCAAGTACCAGCCAGACATCAACAGAAGCAAGTCCAGACTGATTTCAACCTTTTTCAGTCCCGTCAGAGAAATATAGCTTGAGTTCTGTGGTAGAGTGAGCATGGGACCAGTGTTTTAGCATACTCTTCGCACCTAGGACAACCACTGCAGCAAACCAGGCGATGGAAGGAATGCGTGAATTAATATTAGCTACTAGCAATCGCCTTGGGACGCATTCCAGATCATGATTTTCACCAACTCTGCTACACTAGATAGATCTGACTTATACAAATCAGTCTCTGTCCTGTTCCAGTAGGAAGATTCCAGTCTAGGTCCCCTCCGATAGGAACACCAGCAACCCCAGAATGGTGATGACCTACTTAGATTTTGTCAGTGAGATTTAACAGCGAGCATGGGACCCAAGTCTGGACAGATTCTGTGCACCTATAGTGCCCGCTACAACAAACAAGGTAATGGAAGGAATGCTTAAATTAATCTCAGGCAGTGACGAGCAGAGCTTCCCTCTCGTTGTCTATTTGAAGTCACTCAGAACTCCTCTGTGGAAGACAACCCCATTATTGACATGTACAGACTTAAAATTCTATTAATTCTCAATTGAAACTGATATTGCAACAGCTCTGTAAAAGTGACAGCAATATAATGATATGCCATTTAGCTATGCAACCCTCTGAAATTACAATGTGTCAGAGGGGGGAGGAGCCAAGATGGCGACCGGAGCGGACCTGTAGGCTCCCGGCTCCGCCAGTCCGTTTCTGCCGTGCCTACATCCTGCTCCTAAATCCTGACGAATTCGACGGCAGCGTGTGTGTTAGACGACGCTGTTCACGACGGTGCTCTCCCGGGCCCCGGACCTGCCCGGCAGCCGGAGAAATCGGCTCCTGACTCCCGGCTCTGGACCTCGTATCAGCGAGCTCCCCCTCCCGTGTCTCCTGACCCTGCTGCCGGCCGGAGTGCTCCGCTGGCGCACACGGCAGTGTAACTGGCGCTGGCCCCGTGGGGCGCGACTTGAGCCTAGTCACCAGGGACGCTGAGGCGCGGGCGGAAAGGGGACAGTATTCACGGAGCTGCGGACCTCCACTACAGCGGAGCCTTTGTTTGTGGTGGCTGATGCGAGAGTAAGACGGACATTTTGAATTGCCCTGTTTGCGGATCCCATGCCTCGCAACCAGAGACTGCCAAACGGAGTGTAGCTGTCCGGCATTGCTTTGGGGCACGGCGTGTCCTCCACGGTCAGTGAAACGAGGGGGTGCGCTGGCGCTATTCTACACCGGGTGACCGGAGTGGACCCTGATTGAGTTGGCTGGGTGTGCCGCCATGTCTTGTGGGGACCTAAGCCCTTCCGCACCGAGGTCCAGTATCGCCCTGGCTACAGGAGAACCCGTGCCTCTGGAGATCCCCCGGGGTCACAAGAACGGTGGTCTACAGTCCGGGATTTCTCTCGGCGCAGTCTTTTCAGCTCTGCGCGATCTCCGCTTAGAGGTGCGACGTTGCACTCGGGAACTGGGCGACGAGCTGGACCGAATGACACCAATGTTGCGCTGGGGCATCGATGGCTCTAAACTGCACAGTGACCGCCTACCATTGCCTGCAGCGTGTGACGCGCCGGTGATCTCCCCGGTAAGCGGTACATCTGCACTCCCTGATTATCCTGCGGACGCCCAGGACTACCAGTCTGACGGCTACCCTCGAAATACTTTGTTTCTCCTCCAGGAGAGGAGTGCAACATTGTGGCCAGACTCTCTACTGTGGAAACCCCGAGAACTGTCTGCATCGTCCTGGCTGCCTTTTCTTCCTGCGCTGCGCTTTTTGCCTCTCCTGACTGAAACGCTGAGTATGCCTGGTGTGCTTAAAGAACATTCTGCTGCAATGGACGGACTTCCTGCTGACTCATCGTGGCCATTTTGTGCCTCCGCTTTGTTGATCCCTGCCCTTTCGCCATTTTGCATTTTTGTTTTGTGGTGGGCGGGCCTCTCTTGGGCAGCGCGACGGTGGGACTGTCCGCGTTCAGGACAGGGTTAGGTTGCATTCCCTGTTGTTGGCTGCTGGGCGGGCGGGTCGGGATTTCGGACTGTATTTTGTGTCCAGTCTGCGTGTTCACCGTTGAATAATGCTTCGCTCCTACATTGCTTCAATTTTTGCAGTCTATTCTGACTACGGGGGGGCGAATGCCGTACGACTGGCGGAGACCGGGTTGCCTGGAATTGAACCTCCTCCCTCCCTTCTTTCGTCCCTTTGAGAGTTGAAGATTAGGTTGTCCTTCTCTCCCTCTCTATGCCATAGGGTACGTTTTGTCTCCTTTGTGCTTTTTCTCCTCTCCTTTCTCTCTCTTCCTTATTCTCGCTATATTTCGGGTTTATGGGGCGACAGACACACTGCTGGGGGGGGGGGGGCAGGCCGTAGCCTCCGCATGCGTGTAGGGTGGGGGGTTAGTAGTTAGAATATAGTCTTATTTCTATGGTGCCTTCTTCTTTTTTCCTATTTTTTGGTTTTACTTTTGGTCGGGGTCCATGTCTAGTTCTACTAGGGGTTAGGGGGCGGCAGGGTTCGGGTGGCATATGTGAGGGGTCTCTTATCTGACTCTGTGGATGGTTGCCTTCCTGCCCGGGGGGAACTCACTGATTGGCGGTCCTATCCTGTACGTGTGTTGAAACTATGGTGTTGCTCCTCCTGCATGGATCCTTCTTTCTCTCTTCTCAACAGCCTTGGTGAAGTACGACATGATACACTGCTTACTTACAAAACTTTAAAATTAACCTTCATTGATTCTGAGACGTGGTGTTCCGAAGTACACAGTGTAATTGCATGCTCGCCTGAAAGTGACTAATGCTATGTCGCCGTAACGCTGCTTTGGTGCTCAACTGTGCTCGTGGCCGGCCGAGAGGTTGTAGGCCCGTATTTGTTTGACTTTGCAGCACAATAAAGGTTTTCAAAAATTTAAAAAAAAAAAAAAAAAAAAAAAAAAAAATACAATGTGTCAGAGCACTGTTCAGAGGGCCAAGGGGCAAGCGGGAGCTACTGGGCCCAAAAGTGGTGGTTGAATCCATTTATTTCAGATGTTGCCGGGTTCAACCTACTATAGGCTAAGTAACAGATAGGGCAAGTCCCCTTCAGCACTTTCAGTGGAAGTGTGTGTTGAGCACTCTAGCGCTTCTCGGAGAGGAGGTAGGTGCATGGTGAACACGGGCTAACAACTCAAAATATACCCAGCAAACCCAACAAAATATTTTCCAGTCAAATACTAGATTTTGTGTAAAAGGTCATATTTATATATGAAATACTCTATACCAAAAACTGTTCAATAGCAAGCATCTAATTATTTCCAAAGTCCATAGGTATCAAAACCGTAAATATCAAAACATAAATGCATTGATATGATCTTGTCAACTTAGAAAATACATCATATGTTAAATTATGTTGGATGGGTACTCATTACCACATTAGTAAATTCCGTGCCTATGTTTTAAATGTTTTCATATGAACACAAAGAATAATAAGGCACATAACAAATAATAAACATATTCTTCAGACGACATGCATGCTGGCATTAATCAGATCAGCTCAGCTCTAGAGTCCCACTTCCCTTTCTAAGGACCATGGTTATTCCCAAATCATGTGAGGAGCCATCCACGGAAGGCCCTGCTAGTGAGTTTGCGTCTTAGAAGTTATAAAAATGGCTTTGAGAAAGTCAAAGCTTCCAGCGCCATAGCACATTAATCAATGCTTGTTTCCCCATTGGCCTGGCATTCAGTCGTACTGCTCTCGCTGGACTGGCGGTGCGTAGGGACCAGGCGCGCATCTGCGACCCAGTGATGCAGACGTTTAAATGCTGCGGTCGAGGCGGCAGGCATCCACAGCTCTCCTCCAGTAGAATGGTAGGTCTCCCTGAATCTGGTGGCAGGTCATGGGTATTTACAGATTCAGGTAATTGAGTCATTGCTCTTCCACAGTGGCACACAAGGTGACAGCCCCTTCAGGTGGCAGTATGGCACATGATGATGGTCCTCCTCTTGTTGCAGTGAAGCACCACGGGAACAGCCCTCATCTTCCCCACATATGGTCGTCACGGACATAGCACACAGGCAGATGCCCTCATCGGTGCAGTTGTCCTTATGGATCAAAATGTCGCACTCCGCTCCCCTAATCCACTTGGCAGGATCCCCACTGGACCTCGCTCCGTCCAGCTGATCTTCTCCTCACAGGGTCGTCTGGTCCGGAGTCAGACAGAAGCTGGTGCTCCAGGTTGAGTGGTTTATGCTGGCTAATGTCCACTAACCCTGCAGGGAGACTGGGTGATCGTCAGTCCCCAGTCCTTGTCACAACAGGCAGGCGTCATGCTGAACTATTGCTGCAATTGGTACTGCTCCTCTCTGGCCTGAGTTTTATCCAGGAAGACGTCTATCACAGTTGGAGAGACTCCAAGTACGACAAAACAAGCAATGGAAGGGTCTTGAGGTTCACAACTGGATGTCGGCCTCACTCATATATGCTCGACAAAAAATGTCAAAAGCGGCCCAGTCCTACTCTTTATTATTCTAAGATCAGCCCAATCTCCTTCCTGAAATGTGTCCATGCCCCTTTGACCACTGTCCTACAGATTCAAAGAGTCCCATTGAAGTGCACAAAGGGCCTGGCTCTCCCTTCCCCCACGGTGTGTGTACCACCCAGCTCTCAGATTATAGCAATCCACAAACTTCCTGATGGAGGCTCTTGTACCTTCACATGCTTTCTCCAGCGGGCGTAGAAGCTCCAAATGGGGTTGCTACTAGTTTCCTAACACAATACTACTCACGGGCACACATGCATCCTTAGGCGCTGCACGCCAATACGCGTGGTGCCTTCCATGTATTCTAACTACACACAAAGATACCAGCACACTGTATACAACACTTCCACAGGCCTCCAGGTACTGCTCCCCCAGGCACATGCACGTTTGGGCAGCGATCCATCCATCCTGACGTAGGCCAGGGGTGAGCAAAGTACACAGCAGCAGAACGTTACTTGAATTTGCCAGTAGGTTCCACTCCCATGACACAGGTGAAAAGACCTGGTCATACTACTGATTACTTATTGCGAAACCGTATGCTGCCACTACCGAGCTCATGCTAAATAGCTCTTGATAAGGGCAGTAGCCCTTCATCTCTATGAGGGTAGCACATTGTGCGCCCCTCCGGGTCAAACCCGACTGCAAACCGTGAGACAGGCCCAGGTGAAAGTGCACACGCATGATCTGCATTCACCCATGACCAAACATTTTGATCAAGTATCCAGATTTCACCATAGCTGGGGCACTCAACACTGGGGTTCACGCCTAATACCATATAAGGGGCTTTTCCATCCCAACACAAGGAAACAAAACATGAGCTGGCTCACAGTAAGTCTTGCTCTGAAACCTAGCACTTACCAGGCGAGACTTGGAGAGGACGGGCCTCTGGAAACCAGCCAGCAATCTTCATTATTATGAGAAAAACGACAGGGCACTTCTGACTGTGCGAACAAAGCATTTTCCATGGAGCTGGGAATACTGTGACATCACAGCGTCTAGGTCTCGTCCTCTGTGATGTCACAGAACATTCCAGGTACATTTCACTCCCATAATGCTCTGCAAACTGTTAACAGCCAGTCCCTTCGGTATTTCAGCAACCATTTTCTTTTTCTTTGTGTTCCCTATCCAGGCAAGAGAAATCCTTGTAAACATTCCCCCGTGCCACTTGTATTAGCTACACTGCCCTTAAGAAAGAACATCTGCACAGTTAGGCTACGTTTAACATGCTCATACAACATTATTTCCGGCTTGCCAGGGCGTAATATCCTTGGGAATAGCTGTGCTAACAAAAGCCTCTGGGCATGGGCATTCCAGAAATGTGAAGAGTCTTAAAGGCTTTTTCTTCACACTCCAGGAATGTCGCAATTAGAGCTCAAGTGCGCCTGCTCTCGCAGGGTCAGATTTTACTCGGTTTTTTCTGGCAATGAAAAGTGGAACATGACACACACTCGTTAGAGGGAACGACTCTGTGGAATGTTTAAGTAAGGAACAGTATTTCACAAACAGCTCTGGCATAAATATACAGCTGAGACAACCCGCAGTGCAGTGCCTCCACGGGCATCAGAGTTCGTGGCACAGAAAACGGCCCGTTTTGGAATGCTGGACCTAGCAGCACAAACACAACAAAGAGAAAGGCAAACAGAACAGCCTGTAAACGTTTGTTAGAGGCTGGGGACTGAGGGTATAAAAAGAGATCACAAAAAATCTGTTTAGGAGGATAGTTTAATGTTCGAACGAAGCATACAGACTGGATCCATCTCGTAGCCAATTACACTAAACCTAAAGTGAGCCAGCAGTTCAGTGACACCGCATGATAAAGAATCCTACTTAGTTCACACCCAAAACATGAGTCATTTACGTTTTATGAAGACTACATGAAGGAAGTGCCTGCCAAAAGTATTTAGGCGACTACTGATAATGTACTAAGGTAAGAGGCGGAAGTTGTACAAGAATATTCCAGTGATAATTAATCTGGGAATGTATGAATGACTTGGCACCGGGTACCCCACTAGCATGCGGTACACTAAGGGCAATGAAGGTGGCATCCTTCCGTCCACATGCTGTTCCCCAAGCAAGCGGCTTTAAACACTGGGTGAGAGGCTATCTCAGGCCCAAGCTGTACTGCTATGTAGACACGTTATTATTTAGGGGGTATTCTTACTTAGAGGCGTTCAAAGTGCTACAGATGGTAGGTTTGTCTTATTGACTCCTCAGCCAAGCATGTACATCAAATATCTGAATTCATAAAAAGCACAATACATACATTTACAGTACTAGTAAACAGGAAATTAAGACATACCTTATAAGAACCATTCAGTTATCAGTTTGAGAGTAGTTTGTGATGTGTGTGCAAAAATCGCATAACAATTAGACTATATGATACATTATCCTGAGATTATCAATGCAGGACCATACAAAGGGTGATCACAAAAATATTCCTGCAGCATCAACAATATAAAAAATAAAAATAAAATAAGGTAACTAATGAGTAAAACGCAATCCCTCCATCTGCAGAATCCCAAATCCAACTAGATTGCAGGGTCAAGTATATTGCACCTTTTTCAACATCTACACTACCCCACTCAAGCTTAGTAAGAGGTATAGATCTATGGATTATTGCCTGCGATATTCCTATAGTGCAGCACACGAAATACATATGTTTGTTAACTGTCCTAAATACATTTTGGAATTCAGTCTCATCTAGAAATGAACTCCGTTATCTGCATTGAATCTCACTCCTAACAATTTACTTGGGAGAAAAGTAGAAGATTGGATTTTTTGTGCAATGACTACAGCGAGGCATTTTATTGCTAAAAAAATGGAAACCTACGAACGCACTTACACATGATGAATGGTGGAGGGAACTAATGGCTGTATATGAATTACAATATCAAATTGCCATAATAAGAGGTTCAATTGCTTCGTTTCATCGGATATGGGGGAGAAGTTAGTGATTATTTCACGCAATGTTTTTCCTTCCCTAAATCTTTGAGTGGTTCTTCTTTTCTAAGCTTAGCTCGGTCTTACTTTTGTTCGCAGCTTTGCAAAATGTACCAACTGCTCCGTTAATTTAAAAAAAATTAAAGAAAGAAACTGAATGAATTTCCAAAACCAACAGGCCAGCTAATGTGTCTATTCAACCGCTAGGTGGTCCCTACAATGCTGACAGCCTCAACAGTGGAGGGTCGTGAAAACACAGCTCCTTCCCAGCGTGCTCATCGGTCCAGTCTTCGACATGGACAATCAAGAATACAATGTCTGCACTGCAAACAGTGCAGACATCAGCACACATGGGCGAGAGGTTGGGGTGTTTAGCTACTTTGTTCTAATAAAAGTGAATAAGTGTCATATCAGTACTAATTAACAGAAACAAAAACAATAAGGGCATTGGACCTTGTACACTGATCGCTCGTGCAAAAAAATAAGACTCAGTTTAGTACATTTTGCTTGTTTCCACTGTCTTTGGTTTCTTTTACCAGGATTGTGGCTTTTTGATTCTACCACATCGTGTGTGGTCTTGCTTAAGCCCAGAAATGCTGTTCACTATTGAAACGCGAGCCTTGGGGACAAGTAACAGACTCATTCTGAGGGTTTCCTTAAGTGCCTCACTCACACTCATACCAATGTAGATATGTTAAATGTTAAATGTCGTATACTTGTAAAGCGCACAGCTGCCCCAGCAAAGGGGCGTCACGGCGCTGTATACCGCTGGGGAACCCATCCTGGCTTTCCCAGTGAGATGGTCCCTCCTGGGCATCTCCAAGGTGAAGACAAGCATCCCCGGCGCTGAAGGGGCCGTTAGTAGAGATTAAGCAAGCTATTGCCCAGAGTTGCTGAGTGGGACCCATGGTTGGGGTAGGCACCGAGGCGAGAATTATCGAGTCCGCTGACCATGGCCCAAGACAATGCGGCATCGGGAATCGAACCCTGGTCCCGGGCCGACCTTTGATTCCGGGTCTGCCGCCTCTAACCAGTGAGCCACACCACTCCACCAGCAGCGTTTGAATGTTGCCAGGCCAGCTTGTTATTTCTGTTTCTTTTCTGCTCTTGTTTCTTCTTTTATTGCTTTTGCTAGTGTTGCAAAACAAAGGGAAATCGCCACTGCCTGCCCCTTGTCCGGCTTTCACTCATTGAGCCAATGAGGTATACAGCTATTTGTCATCTCTGCGCTGAAGCAGATTCAGTTACCTGTAATCGGTGGTTACGTACACGGTAATGAGCTTGAGGGTTTCCATAAAGCTCAGTAACTCCAAAATGGTCCATCTACAAGAGCAGATGCTCACAAAGGTTCATCATTTTTCTCTTCTCTAAATAAACGAGGCGTCCCAACAGTCTCTAAAATCGGGGAGATGATGTGGCTTTACAGCCAGTGCTGCAGAATTTGAACCTGGGGAAGTAGGTTCGATTCTCGGTGTCGCTCACTATCCAGTGATTCTGGTAAAAATCACTGTATCTCTCTGTGCCCAAAAAATAAATAATAGTAATATGACAGAGTGTAATGTAAATACAAGGAGATGATGGACGGATGGCTGAAACTTTTCAGACACTCTCCCCGTCACAGATCTGGGTTGAATCCATCATCATTCTTTAGCTCACTTCGCCACCCCAGTTAAGACACAGCTATATACAAATCAGTCTTGACTCTGTGCCTCATGGGAACAGTCCAGCAAGAACTGCCAAGCCATGTCTTCCCTGGACCGGAAACAAGCTTCCTGGGACCGGTTTCGGGCTAACAGCCCTCATCAGCCAGGCTAGCTTGAATCCAGTGGCAAAGTGAGCAAGGGACCCACAACTGAGCATACCCTGACAACTTAGTGTGAACAAAGAAAACAGAAGCAGATGATGGACAGAGCACTGAAACTTTTCGGACACTCACCCCCAGTCACAGATCTGGGTTGAATCCATCATCGTTCTTTAGGTAACTTCACCACCCCAGTTTAGACCGAACCATATGTCCTTTTTTGCAGTGCCCCACAACTCCACACAGTGTGAAGAAAAGATCCCTTGTCCGAGTCACAGCAGAGACAGATGGGGCACTGGATAGCCCCCATCTTCCAGAGGCGGAGGCGTGTGTAATATATCCTGTAGAGATATTTAAATTGGATCATGCCTGGATCTAGTGGAGACCGCGGAGTACCTAGGACTAGCCAGCGCCTCAGTCCTATAGTCTCCTGTCAGAGCGGGCAAGTCTGCCTCCCAAGGCGCTCGGGTCTGGTGTATATTGGTTTTCGAGTGTGTAGTGAGCATTTGGTAGATTTACCGGATTTTGTGGGCCCCCAGGTCACCCATCAGCAACCGGCCCTCCAGCAGATGAAACTTAGGTAAAGACGTGAGATGTCGTGTCAGGGGGACAGGGCATGGCAGAGCTGCAAGTACCTATGGAACTTTGATTTGTGAAGGTCTAAGTCTGCCTGCAACCATCGGAAGAACTTAAGCGTGGATCCCTGCATAATATCTCCGAGAGTGGATATCCCGATATCGTCCCACCTACGGAAACCCTCTAGTGTTGAGACAGGCCGGAGGTGAGATCCCTGCCTGAGGGGAGTAGCCCAGGTCAGCATACCCCACCAACCTATAGACCGAACCACCCGCCTCCATATCTGAATAACTGTCCGGCAGGCCGAGATAAACGCATCCGAGGACGAGCTACTGTATAAGTGGTAAAACAGTGGGATATCCGCCATGAAGAGCCTCTCCACAGCATAGGCCGGGTCCACCTGAGAACCATACCACATTCATTAATTACCAGTAACTGCAAAGCCCAAGAGTATGCCCATAGATCGGCTGCTGCAATCCCAGCGCAGTACGTAGACTGGGTACATGTTGTCAGCGCCACCCGGACCGCGCCCCCCCCTGCCACATAAGCCAATTAAGAAGTGCATTCATTTGGAGGAACCACTACAGGGGCGATAGGATACGGATAATTGTGTAACTGATACAGTACACATGGTAAAGGGCGTTGTACTTTTTATTGCCCGTTAAGAGCCTAACAGCAGAACTGAGGGCCGCCCTAAATGGAGCCTTTTTCACTCTGGGCAAGCCACAAAGCGTTGCGCTGCCATAGTCCAGCGTTGCAATCACTAATGCTTGCACTGCAACCTTTAGGTCATGAGCAGGGAGAAAGGGTTTGAGCTTCCTTAAGATGCAGAGTTAAAAATTCGCTCCTTTGGTGAGGGAACTGATGTGCTTTTGCATGTTCAGGCTTTTGTCTAATACAATACCACGCGAGGATGCAGAGTCCATGAGGGGAGGTTTACAATTAAGAGCAGTAAGCGGATTCAACCATTGTTCCAAGACCGGGGATTGCTTGTGGGGCGAGATTAGGAGGAATTCTGTTTTTACAGCATTTAGTTTCAGGTAGTTCCGTGCCAGCCAGCTTTGTGTTTCCAGCAGGACTGAGTTGAAGGACTGAATGTCCTCGGGGGAGGCGATCTTCAAATATAGTTGGGTGTCGTCCGCATACATGTAATAGTGAATGCTGGATGATTTCAGAATTTCTGTTAGAGGTTCCATGAACAAGTTAAAGAGAGTGGGAAGAGAGTGCAGAAATTTGGGGAACCCCCAGCATACCCGGTGTAGGGTGGGACAAGGATTGGTTCACCTTGAAGCTTTGGGATCTATTCAGGAGGAATGAAGAGAACCAGTTAAGCACAGGTCCAGGCATCCCCATCCTATGTTCCAGGAGGTCAATTAGTTTATCGTGTTTGACAGTATCAAATGCTGACGAAAGGTCAAGAAGGATCAGTAGGCACGACTCATTGTGGTCCAGCATTCTTTTTTTTTAATAAATATTTTTATTGAGGTTAACAATGATTCACAGCCGATGAAAATCAAGTATGTCATCATATCAGACAGTTCAAATATTTTCAACTCTCTTGCCATTAAGAATGCCTCATGTAGACAAATATGTTCTGCAATATTTTGCAGCCCTTTAAACAGTGAACAAACAGCGGGTTTCCCCCCCCCAACACCCTCCCAACGTCCCCTTAGTCGCTCAAGTCCGGTTCCGAGTCTTCTGGAGGGGGGGCACATATGGTCTCACGAAATTCGTTCCATTTGCCCCATATTCTCTTCCATTTGTGAGGACATCCTCTATTAATGAAGACTGTTTTTTCTGCCATCATGGCACGGTCTAAATCACAGCACCATTGTTTGTGGGGACCGTCAGGGCACCCCATAGTCGAGCAATGTTCCGTTTGGCTAGTGTTATACCCATGGTCGCCCAGTTTTGCTCTGCGTGGCTCAGATCGGTCGGTTCCCACACATTAAGCAGGCATTTTCTCTGCTCAAGAGAGATCTCATGACTAAATACCCTGGTGAGTGTGTCAATTGTTGCCCTCCAGTAGGGAGCAATGCGGGGACATTCCCACAATGTGTGGTAAAAGGAACCCTCAGCCCCACAACCCCTTAGGCAAAGCAGTGACTCTGCTCTTCCTATTTTGAGTAGCGTGGTCCTAGTGTAGTAGGTTCTGTGCAATATTTTGAGTTGCACCAGTTTCAACCTTGATGGGATCGCAACCTCCCGTGGGGAGGCGAGGGCTTCCTGCCACTCTTGTTCGTACATTTCACCTATCTCGGTTTGCCATTTCTCCCTTATGTCTTGGGTAGGATCTGATTGATTATTGATTAATTTACGATAAGGGAGGTTGCTTTTTTGGTGAGGTGATCTGTCAATAGTCGGTCCTTTAGTGGTGAAGCTTCAGGGCGGTCTGTTCCTGGGGCTATGGCTTTTTTGAGTGCATGTTTTATTTGTATATATCGGAAGTACTCCGTCCCTGCCATTTGGTATGTGTCTTGTAGCTAGGGGTGGGCGGAAGTCACGTAAGGGACTTACGCGGAGAGGCACAGAGATTGAACCAATCTCCGTGCCTCTCCGCATATTTCCGTTACGTGCCGCCCGCCCGCCGCCCGCAATATTAAATGAGAATAAAAAAGCCTAAAATAAGATTTAAATAAAAAGTACCTTATCGCAGGTTCATTCTTGTCCGTCTAGCCTTCTTCTTGGAACTGCGCTTGCGCGGGAGCCTGAGCATGTGCATTCTTGGCGAGGAATGAGCATGCGCAGGCTCCCGCGCATGCGCAGTTCCAAGAAGAAGGCTAGACGGACAAGGATGACGCCGCAATAAGGTACGTTTTATTTAAATCTTATTTTAGGCTTTTTAATCTCATTTAATACTGTGGGCGGCGGCGGCAGGCGGGCGGCCAACTTCTGTTACGCCCCTGAGTGTGCGGAGATTTGCCTTGTTTCTCCACCTTCATTGCGAAAGACGGAAGGGGCAAATCTCCGCAAATTCCGTGGGCGGAACGGAGATGTCCGCCCACCCTTACTTGTAGCTGGGGGAATGTCACCACCTCCCCTTTTTTCCACATGTCCCCAACCATGGAGATGCCTATTTGGTCCTATCGGGAAAATCCTTTACTAGTACGTAGTGTACCCAACCTGGGGGGGATCCCAGAGCGGTCTATGTTGTGTCATCACTCCCTCCCATCCCAGTGCACGCTGTGCCACTGACCAAACATGTATAGTGTATGCTGCAGGGCCTATCAGTCCTTGCTTCTGTTTTTTATCATATAAGGCTCCCATTATCCCATCTGTGCCGAGAGTATGCCTGTCCATTCATAATGCAGGTTCGTCTTATGGGGCGTGGAGCCATTGATTAATCACAATAAGGTGGGATGCCCAGTAATAGAACTTGACGTGGGGAAGTGCTACACCCCCGTCATACCAACTCCGGGTTAGTTTACGCTGCGCTATCCGTGGGGGCTTTCCCTCCCATAAAAGGTATCTCACCTCCACCTCAATTGATTTGAAGTAGGAGTCCGGAACAGATGATGGGGTGTTCTGTAGTGTGTATAAGAATCTGGGCAGGGCCATTGTCTTGAACAGGGCTGCCCTCCCTAGTAATGTCAAGGGGAGGGCGTGCCACCATCTCACGTCACTGCAAAGTCTCTTCAGTGGGGGCAGGAGATTATGCTCGTAAAATTGTGTGGGGTGAGGTGTGATGTATGTACCGAGATATCTAAATCCTTCCGTTGCCGGAGGTATTTCTATGCCCGGGGGGAAACGGGGTGGGGACCTTTGAGTATGTATAGCACCGACTTTGTCCAATTTATCGTGTAGCCGGAAACTCTGCCATATGAGTTGCAGATATCCAGCAAACAAATAATGGATTTTCGGGGGTTCGCCATGTAGAGCAGGATATCATCGGCGTAGAGAGATATTCTGTCCTCCCATCCCTCCGTCCAGCGCAGTCCCCTTATTGCTGTGTCCCACCTGATCCATGCTGCCAGTGGCTCCAGTACCAGAGCGAACAATAGCGGTGACAGGGGGCATCCTTGTCTGGTGCCATGCCCCAAGGGGAACTCCTCCAACAGTCGCCTGTTGACCACCATCTGTGCCATCGGTTTCGTGTATAGTAACTGGGTCCATGCACAAAAGTTGGACCCGAATCCGAGGTGCCGCAGGACTGCGAAAAGAAAAGGTTTTTTGACCCGGTCGAAAGCCATACTAGCGTCCAGGGAGAGGATGACCGCCTCCTCCGGTATGGTAGGTAACCTGGCCTACACCCTGTGTAGTCTTCACAGATTCATTGCTGTGTTTCTACCGGGCATGAAGCCTGATTGGTCAGGGTGTATTAAGGTCGCGAGATGGGGTTGCAGCCTGTTGGCTAATACCTTGGTTAGAATTTGCGCCTCTGCGTTTAGGAGTGGTCCAGCATTGTTAGCGCATCATCGACAATGTGTGTTAGTGTCAACTCTGTGCTATGGCCCAGGCAGAAGCCAGATTGGCATTGGTCAAGGAGTTGGAAATGGTCGATGTGGTTGCAGAGTTGGGCAAGCACACATTTCTCCAGGAGCTTTGCCAGGGTGGGGATGTTGGAGAATGGGCGAAAGCTATGCAGGTCCATGGGATCAGCAGTCGGTTTCTTTAGAATCGGGGTAACTTTACCCAATTTTAGGCAGTCCAGAATAGCACATTGCCATAGTGATGCACTGACGATCGTAGTCCACAATGTTAGGAAGGAGGATCTAACTTCCAGGAAAAGGTTTGATTTGCTCTTTGTGGTCCGCTCCAATGGTCCCATTAGCTTGGCACTCAATTGCCTCAATTGTGAAGCTCTCAAAACCCATGTCCAAGTAATGGAGCCACGGTTTATTGCCTTTTTCGTGCAGGTTTGGCATCAGTTTTCATTTGGAGCCTGTGTCCAAGAGTTTTTCTTTCCTCAAGTAGTTCCTTATTAGAACAAGAAGTATACATACATTGTTAATGGAACAATCATATAGTTTACAGTAGTGAAATTGCAGTTAGCACAGACAAGGAATATCGATGTAGGGACTATCATCAATAATATGCTCCATTTAGTTCACAGCATTTCTAGTGGTCAGCAGGCGTGTCTCATGTGCCCCCATTAGTGGATCCTGGAATCATGCATGTCAGTCGCTAGGAGTCTACTACTACTAGTTAATTACTTGCCAAACTGGGGCTTGAACTATGTAATTTTATATCCGTGGGGCGATTCTAGCATTTCCTACAGTGAGAGCAACATGTCTGCACAGTTCCAGACGTCTGTCAGGATGAAGGGGTATAATGTGACATTGAAGGGAAGGATGATAATGTCTTTGGCTAAGACCTACTCCTGGGGGAGGGAGCAGAGGAGGGAGAAGGTAAGTATATCAGCCAGAGTTGATGTGGTATCCTGCAGTTTGAGAGGGGATGTAATAGTTAGTTCAGTGGTCTCAGAAGTTAAAAAGGAAGTCAATCCCTCGTGGGGGCCTTTCATCTGCCTTTGCTGCCCGTTTTTCCATGTACATTTCCCAAGCATCCCATTGCGGTGTTTCTCCTTGGTGAGTTATCAATCAGTGACAGGCCACAACCTCTGCGGTGGCCCATTTGGGCAATTCCAGCATCCAAAGCTGTGTCAAGGGGGCATCTGGGGATTTTAGGCCAGGGCTATGCTGCGGTTCACAAAAACAAAAGGGAGGTCAATACATTTTATGATATACTTGTTCTTGCAAGTGTGCACTAAGATTACTAGGATACACTGAAGGAGGTCGACAGAGAGAGCCCATCCAGTTATGTTTGTCAGTGTCATGAACACCTTCATCCAGAATTGTCAAATGACGGTCCAATACTTGCTAGATATTCTGCAAGGGAGCCCTTGCAGAATACCTAGCAAGTGTTGGACCATCACGCTGGCTTCCTGGGTACTGATCCTGGTGCTCTTTGGGGTGGACTGACCTCACAGTTTCTTCTATTTGCAAGGTTTCGCAATAGGCTTTTGGCAGATATTTGGCTTTACTTACTCTACATCTTGTTTTACTTCGTGAGCATATTCTTAGGACTCGTCTGATGTTATGTTTCAGATCTGTGATCTGCCTGGAGCTCGGGACAGATTTATACATATACATACCACAATTGCTGTTTGCCCTGAAGAAGTCCAGTATTTTGGACGAAACACTTTGGCTGTTTTACACAGGAGTCTTTTTTAAAAAAAATCAACTTACAGAATAAAATGAAGATTTATACATAAATTGGAAACCAACCCCTCTAACGTTTTTTTGTTTCAGTTATCATTTGGTGCATCATACTTTGTGTTTACATATATATATAGTCCTTTTTTTGGGACCACACCATGACAGCAGGTGTTGATATTGAGTGCAATCTCAGGTATATTGTATATTTGAGCATTTAGGGATATACAGGTCAGGTACGGTTTGTGTTAGGGGAACTGCTGTCATGTTTATGTTTCAAATGGGACAGTGCCTCCCGCTCCGGATGCACAAGTCAACGCATGGGGAACAAGCAGGATTTCTCCCCATTCAGTCGAAGACCCGAGTATCTCCTGCAATCTTCTGGCTCCTCCATGACCTGAGGGGGCTCCCTGCTCACTTCCCAGTATACCAATGCGTCATCACCGTTTAGTGTGATTGCTTCCCACGTGTTGCCACTTGGGATCCTGCATTGCGGACTTGCAAGCAGAAGAGGCCCACAATGGGTTCCATGGCCAGGATGACAATAATCTGCAACAGTAGCAGCCCTGTCTGGTGTCTCTGTACACTCCAAGCACAGCAGAGATCTCCTTACCTGTGCAAACCCAGGCCACTGGGGCTGTATAGAAAAGGGCAATTCTGTGCAATATTTCAGTGCCCAGCCCCATTCACCTCAACACGTACGTTAGGTAGAGCCATCTCAAGCTATCAAAAAACGTCTTGATGTCAGGAGGTAGGGCTGTGTGTGGTGGGGTTGTTAGTAGATTGTTTTCCGTAAGTCAGTAGAGGCGACTCAGGTTTAAGAATGCATTCCTCTATGGGATGAAGCCATTCTGGTCGTGGTGGACAAGCATGGGGAAACACATCAACAAACTATTTGTGATGACCTTACCCAGGACTTTGCAGTCCGCGTTCAGCAGGGACTGTGGTTTGTATGAGCACACTTCCAATGGGTCCCTTTTTGGCTTTGGCAGGTTCACTATTATGGCCTCGAGGATGGATGCCGGAAGAATGCCCTCGTTTCTGGCCTGCTGATACAACCGGAGTAGTTTGGAGGCAAGAGTTGTTTTGTAAGTGCAGTAAAACTCCACTGGGAGTCTGTCCATCCCATGAGTTTGTTGCACGCCATCTGTTCAATTGTGAGATAAATTTAATCTATCAACAGCTCTTCGTCCAAGGTGCGTCTCTGTAGAGGGTCTAGTCCTGGGACAGGTAGGAAATCCAGGAATTCCTGTAAGGGGGGTCCCTCTGGTCTCTCCACTCCGTGGTATAGCGATTTATAGTAGTCAAAGAAGGCCTGCTTAATGTAGGCCTGTGTGTTATTAATCTTTTCTGTGGGGGACCCAACAGCATTCATATAGGTTTTAGGGGCTTCGGATCCTAGAAGCCACAGAAATAATGCCTGACTGTTTACTGCATATTGCCCTTCTACATATTCACCATATTCTAACGGCCCAAGCCTGGCCTCTACAGCCTTATATTCTCTCCGGTGGGGGGGCAATATCACCTTTGTTCCCTGCAACTGTTAGCGCACGCACTTCAGCTGCATGTGAGGCCCGCTCTATGTCGAGAAGCTGTGCCCATAGTGAATGCCTTGCACCTTATGAGGTTTGATGACCTTCATTGCGTCCCACTTCATGCCTATGTTTGAGGCAGTCCCCTCACTGCCCTCAAAATAATTAGTTATGTGCAAGCCTATGGTGTCTCAGAAAGCCATCTGTAATGGAGGCATGTATTATTTCCAGGTAGGTACCGCCGGTCAATGTTGAAGCCACTGTATCATAATTTTGAAGGGATTATGGTAGAAGAGTTGTTAAAAATGGGATTTCTGGTTGCCTAAGGCTTGCACGAAAGCTGGCAGAAACCACCACTCTAGTCAGGCAGAGGGAGTTACACGTTGAAGATACCACTGCACACCCCCTTGGTAGCTTGGCACGAGCAGTCAGGCTTATCCCAGAAGCGATGTGTAAAGCTTTTAGCAACACACACACACACATCAGAAACACCACAATAGAAACTCCATGGTTATATATAAAAATAGCCTTTGTATTATCCAAAACACATTAGAATAGTAATCACACAATATACACTGTGCCAAATGACACTAGGCAATATTTACATGGGATTATATACACATGACCGGGCCAATTGGCCCACTGTTATAACCCTCACAAAGCACAAATAGAAAATGTAAAACACAAACAGTAATTACTGGAAAACTACTGTACGCAACATAAACCACATCTTGCAATAAGCATCACATTAGGCGTAAAACACATTATGTGCCAACCTCATAAGCATAACCACATTATTCAATAAGCATCACCAGCATAAACACAGTATGCAATAACCTCATAAGCATAAATCTCATTAGAGGCATAAATCATGAAGCATAAATCACATTTATCATAGGCACCACATAAATCACATTTATCATAGGCACCACATAAATCACATTTATCATAGGCACCACATAAATCACACTAGGGCCTGGCGCCCTACCAACCAAACACTGACCCCTGGCCAAGTGGCCTTCTCTCTGGAGCTCAAATGCCCTATGACCAAAATGTCAGGGCTTGGCTGCCAATGCAGCAAAACTAAAGGGTGTGCAATGCGCTGGGGCAGGGAAGGAGTGACCGAACTCCTTTCTCATCAAAATGAATAAAAATGCCCTCAAAGAAATAGTGGTGCTGGCACTACTGTGCCTCCTGGTCCCCAGACTCTTCACAAATGATCTGGGCTAAACGTTGCAGCTGCCACTAACTGCGGTGCAGCTGTGAAAATTAATGACCCCTCTAGACCCCCATTGGGGCTCTGCCAAACAAGTGTGGCCAGATTTTGCAATTGCCCGCCATGGCGGCGCAACTGAAAAACCAAAACAGCACTGGCACGCCTGAGCCCCACTCCGGGACTCTACCAACAAATTGCCCAAGACGTTGCAACTGCCCGCTCTCTCTCACTGGTCTGCTGGAGCACTCCACACGGCTCAGCTTTCAGACCCCTGCACAGAGACTTCTCTTGTGCCCCTGGTGGCATGCATCAAAGAGCCCCAACTCACCAGGGCTCTGTTGGGGACTCTGCTCCTCCGCTGAGGCCGCGCCCAGCTTCTCCAGTCCCCTTCCTGGGCTAGGGACAAGGCGCTGTCCTCCGCCTATTGCCATCCCGCGGGGCTCCCAAAAGCACACGAGGGCCCGCTCTTCAGTAGACCCGGTCGGGCAGATGGCCGGTCGTCAGCTTCCGGGTTGCCTTCTCCCTTTCTTCAGCTATGGGGGAAATCGGAAATGGAGCCCAAGAAGCTCTGGCACACATCGCCGGCCCTGCCCACAGTCAGACGGACACGCCTGGCTTCGGTGTTGGATCGGGCCGCGGCGGTGATATCTTCTTCAGCGCCACAGTGCGGGGTGGGCACCCGCCTCAAAATAATCACATAAGCAAGATGGGCACCCATCAACAAACACCAAGCCAGGGAGGGGGGACCCACTAGGAGACGCACCAATGCGGGGTGGGCACCAGTGGCTATAAATAAAAATGTGGGGTGGCTCCCGCTCCCCACGCTGTGTAGGGGAATCTCCAGGTCGCAGCCCAGTGCTGCAAAGTAAAAATAGAAGCGCTCCACGAGGCGCCAGGTCCTGGGCTTCTAAAGAAAAGGTCCAAAGCAAAGTTTCTAGGGGCACAGCTCGCGGAGGCCAGCACACAGGGCCCTCCAGCAGGGAGGCAAGCCCTTGTAGTGGTTCTATAGGGCTTGGGGGAACCAGACAAAACTGGTTCAGGGGGGAATTGGAGCACTTTGTTTACCAGGCTCCTATTCCTCTTTGTCAGGTGGGAGCATGTCATCAGACACATCACAGGGGGGCAGAGCCAGCATGGTACAGGCTAGGCACAGACCTATTCAGGGACCAGGGACTTCTCCTCCCACTGCTCCAAATGCAGATGTCCCATTCAGCCTAGTGCTGACTCACCCTACCCTCCTGGAGTCATACACACCTCACCAGCCCCTGTCACTCAAAAGTCAGACTTGCAATTCACATCAGGTAGGCAGACAGACACAGAGCACACAGCAATGCCAACTTCTAAAAGTGGCATTTCTAAAATAGTTAAAATAAATCTGCGCACACCATTGCGCAGCATTTATTATTACCATTCCAAATATACTAAACTTGACCACGCTACTCCTCTCATATCAGGAATTACCACTGGAACACTTATCAGGGAATCCCCAATGCATTCCTATGGGAGGGCAGCCTCGCAGTAGTGAGTAGTGAAATTGCTGTTTGTCACTACCAGGACATGTCACACACTTAAGGTACATGTCCTACCTTTTACCTACAATGCACCCTGCCCATAGGGCTAGCTAGGGCCCACCTTAGGGGTGACTGACTTGAAGTAAAAGGGGGGGGGGTCACAGACATGGCACACACTTTAGGTGCCATGTCACAGTGGCAGTAACAGGCCCTGCAATGGCAGAGGCCTGAGATAGGTTTGAAAGGCGACTTTGGTGGGTGGCGCAATCAGCGCTGCAAGCCCACCAGTAGCATTTAATTTACCAGCCCTAGATATACGAGATACCACTTTACAAGGGACTGGCAGGTAAATTAAATAGGCCAAACTGGTGCAGACCAATCTTACTATAGTTAACACAGAGAGCACACACACTTTACACTGAACAGCAGTGTTAAAGTGCCCAGAGTCCTAAAACCACCAACAACATGTCAGAAAAAAGGCTAGAATAAAGGCAAAAAGTTTAGAGATGACCCTGCAAAAAGGGCCAAGTCCAACAAGAGTCTAAGGCCTAAGTACTCAGTAGCTAAAACCTGGGCTGCCATGAAGAAGTTTCATAAAAGAAGGTCTATTCTGGTATGTCGTAGGTAGCCTGGGGAGCAAAATGAGTACTTGTGGTGGGGTGCATGGATCGCCAAATGTCATGCAAGTGACTGTGGGTAATCCATTCCCTTCAAACATGCAGTAATTTGGTTTTGGATGTTCCCTGCAAGTGGGGGGGCCTTTCCAAGGAGGTATCATGTATCACATCGAAATCTCCACCCCATATGCTGTATGCCGCCAGGCATTGTATCGGTGTGTGAGGTAAGTTTGTTAGGAATTGTACTTGATTTCTTTTGAGCGCATATAGAGCCATCAGCGCAATCAGTAGCCTATCAAGCTTACTCTCTATCATGACGTATCTGCCCCTAGAGTCAACAACTTTGTGGCTTATTGCCAATGGGACCAAGGGAGCCACCCAGATGAGTAACTCTAGCATACGCAGAGTAGGAGGTACCAATGATCTAGTCCCTTCATTTCTTCTGTAGTTTATGCAGTTCCTGAAGGTATTCGATGTGTGCCCACCTATGGCACAGGTAAGAGTGTATCAAGTGGCAGTGCCTAGGGGTGGCCATGCCCCAGACGTTCCAGGAGATAACATTGTATTTGGGTAAGAGGTCTACTGGGTGTGCTGTCATGGTGCATCACCTTTCTGACCACAACCCCTAAAGCAGAGTCCCTGGGCACCACATGCAAGTCTATCCTCCATTTAATGTCAGCGACAGGACACTGTGATTCTACAGAAAGAAAACTCAAAACTGGTGCCCAAACTCCCATTTCCTGGTAGGGACAACAACAAGCCTGCAACCAAATATAACTTTTAGCTATAAACAAACAAGTTTGTTCCACCTGGAATCAGGGGATGCTACCTGAGAGAATGTGGCGAGGTGTCAGTGCATGTGGTCCAGAACCATGTGCGCTTGCAATATATGCCCTCCGACCAGGTCATTAAAGAGGGACCCATCTCTCCGCCCCAGCACCCCGGAGGATATAGTGTTTTGAACTCCCCACCAGGATATAGTACTCAAGTTCATATCACTTTATAAAATGCCACAAGAGTAAGATCCGGACCTGACCGTAGCTCTAATGGAATGTTCTACAAAGCTAAGCCCAGCTCCCATTAAAGGGAGTTGACCTCAGGGCTATGAGACCTTAGGAACAGACTGCGCCTAAACTGTAGTTGTGCGACTGCCATAGCACGCTCCACCTGTTCTCTTGTGGGCCTGCCCCTGGGCGGTCTGTGCGGTCGTTGTCTTGAGCATGTGTCTCTCCAGCCCTCATCTGGCTGCATGTCCTGGGCTGCTGGGGGCCCCCTTTTTGTCTCAAACTATTCCCAAGGGTTTGTCAGTGACATGACAAAAGAGCATCATGTTATTCTCAACAACCTGCAGTTTAGCATGGAACATGAGAGAGTATTTCAGTCTTAGTTGCCACAATTTCTGTTTAACCAGCGTGAAGGAGTCTCGTAGTCTTTGAACTTCTGCTGTACTTTAAAAAAATAAAAAAAAAATAATCTAGGTAAATGTTCATTGATCCATTTTCAATCTGCCATGTGGCCTTGATTCTTTCATCTTGTAGGATGTGGTTGCGGTCCCAGTAGCTGAAGAGATGAGCTACCACTGGCCCACGTGGGAGGGAGAATGCCTGGGACTCTATGGGCCCTCTACACTGAGAAGAATGTAGACCCCTTACTGCCCAGGATAGTGTGGAGAAGCTAATCATCCAAAAAGAGTTTTGTGTTAGGGCCTTCTACCCCCTCAGAGAGTCCCACAATTTGGATGCTGTTTCGGTGAGACTTGCCCTCTGCGTCCTTCACCCTGTCATGAAAAAGGGAGACTTCTGCTTGCAGGGCTTTGATGTGAAACTACATCCCAGCAAGAGTAGATTAGCTTGCTTCTACCCTGTCTCTGAGATTAGTTTGATTGGGTAAGAGTCCCTTATCCTTTACCATGGTGGCTTTAAATTCTTTGATGGCTCGCAGTAGCTCATGGAACCACTCAGTCTGGGCCTGCTTGGCAGGAGGAGAGGTGCTGTATGTTGCCTCCACTAGAGAGTGGGTGAGGGGGTGGGCGAAGTTCACCCTCCCTGCCGTCTGAGTCGCCTTTGCGGTAACGCTGTTTCTCCATCTCCGGGGTGCAAAGAGGCAGAGAAGATGAGGGGGGGAGGAATCCGAGCCTGTCCTATATTCAGCCTAAGGTGACACCCACAATCCAAGGCCAACTATACTGGGCGGGGAACATTACTCCCCACATTGCAGTGTGTGTTCTTCTCTGCCCAAGTTGTGCTGGTATGGTTTTGCTGGATTAGCACTATAGTTCACAAAGGTGGGTAGGGCCTTTTGCCGGACTCCTTCATGGCCCCTTATAATTCGCTGGCCTTCGAGTCCTTTTGCTTGACAAGAGTAGTCAGGCGCACAAGATTCATGGGGCAGGACCCCTTCTCGACGCGTGCACAGTGCAGCTTACCCCCAGGGCACAGTCTGCAGATTATGGCGATGGATGGGAGAAGCCTGATCCACCACCCAGTTGGATCTGGTTCAGCTGTTTTCAATTCACTGGGTGCTGGGATGAGGCCTGCGCTGAGTGGCAGCCCATCAGGTACAGTGTTAATGGACAGGGCCGACTCAATCCTTGTTACGTGGCCCGTCGTTATCTCTGGGGCCACCTTCTGTCTGTGGAGGGGGATGTGCTAAAGTCCCTGGCGTGTCTCTGAGAGCAGATGTGCGATGTAGAGGGGGGGGGGGGCAAGGTCGAACAGAAGATCCCGTCTGCCCCAAAGGAAATGCTATGTCCACTCAGCCCCCGAAGTTCCCAGGCATACGCTCATTCTATATCTCCCCCTCACACGTTGTGGTGAACGTGGGAGGAGAGACATGGGAGGAGGCCGAATATCTGATCTGCACTGATGCAGCAACGATGGTGGGCCTCTCCAGCACCTCAGCGCAAGTGTGGCTGCACTGGGACATGCGAGAGGCCATGTCTTCAGTCGCGTGTAGGCCAGGGACCTCAGCCTGTCCAAGTTATGCCGGAATACTCCTGGCGGGCTTCAAATCTGGTCGGCCAGATCCCGGGGAGTATGTGTAGGTTGCCAACTGATTGGAGCAGAGGTGAGAGCTGGCAGGATGATGTTGGGGAACTAGTGACAGGGAGCTCTTTCTCTCCACTTCGCTGTTAGTCACCATCTTGGCCATGGCCCCGTGTGTCCAAGAGTTAACTCAAACTTCCACATTTGTTCAGCTCAATCCAAATCGGCACTAGTCTCATTTGTATGCTTATCCATTGATACAAGTATTTTCAGGCACATTGCTTATGCTGCTATTAAGTTTTCCAGGTTCATGCATGAGGAACTGAGCCCGGCCAGGTTTTTGCTTAATATCTGTGGGACTTGTAACCCTGTTTATCACATTAGAAAATCAGGGATGTAAGGCCAAGAATACAAAGCAAAAAACCTGGTCTAGATGAGCTACTCACCCATAGATCTAGGCAACTATAAATCTCTGTTCTTAGGAGGGTAGCCACAAACGTACAACTCTCGCAAACAAATTTCCATGTCATAATTAATTAATGGTATACTTGTAAAGCGCACAGCTACCCACACCGGGATGTCCGGGCGCTGCATACCGCTGGGGAACCTGTCCTGGCTTTCCCTGTGAGATGGTCCCTCCTGGGCACCCCCAAGGTGAGACCAGGCATCCCCGGTGTTGAAGGGGCCGTTGTGGAGATTAAGCAAGCTATTGCTCGGAGTTGGAGAGTGGAGCCCAAGGTTAGAGTAAACGCGAGGTGAGAATTATCGAGTCCGCGGACATTGATCCAAGACCCTGCCGCGTTGGGAATTGAACCCTGGTCCCCGGACGATCACAGCTTCCGGGTCTGCCGCCTCTAACCACTGAGCCACACTTCTCCACTTAATCACATTGATCTTGGTGGCGGTGGAGGACTGTTAAACTGATGAATGGCAATAACTGTTTCATATCTCAAAACAATCACAGATAAAATAAATACTGATATTCATATGTATACCAGATGCAGTAAAGTCTGCCTTTTTGAGAGAATAGAATAGGCTACACAGCACACTCCCCTCAGTTGTATTATACAGAATTCTTGCTGTGGCTGCTGTAACAAAGAGGCCAAGTCTTTTCTCATGGGTAAATTCCTTGGCTAATCTCGCTCCCTCAGCCACCTGAGAGACTGTTGCCCTATCCTGCGCCTTTGTACATCACTGTATTATACTTTGTATAACTTTGTATTATATTCATTGTATTATATTTATTCTGCTGTATATCCTTTCATATCCCCCAGGTACAGTACCCGTCTGCTACCCTGTCCCACCTTCATCACCATGGTTCTCTGTAAGCTCTCCTATGTACTAAGTTTTATCGTTTATCGTGTGCTATGACCCTGTATTACTCTACTGTATCTGTAAAACGCTCCGATACCCCCACGGGTCATGTTCGCGCTCTATAAAACTTTAAAATAAATAAATAAATAAATATATTTGTGCAGCAGCATATCCCCTCTACTCAGCAATATATTGCTTTTACTACCAGGAAGACAACAGGCCAACTTTCAAACATACTATATATATTCCGACTCATATGGTTATTTTGTATTGATTTACTCCATAACTATAAAAATATATATCACCATGCTACACTGTTAGCGCTGTGTTGCAAAACTCCTACATTTATCGTAAAACATCTCAATTTAAACAAGTATTGTAATGCCAATAGTTGTAGGCTTAGTGCGCTAAAGCATGAGGTATTAGCACTTTAGTGCAAAACACATTGGAGGGAGCCAGTAGACGTGGACAGAGAGCTAGAGCTGTAAAGTAGGCCCTTGTGTAGTTTAATGTAAACACTCAAGTGGAGAGGGTTGGATACCCCCAACCAGCCAATAGCATTAGGTGAGAGATAAACACTATACTGGGCTGAGCAAAGACATTATACACAAAGTCTCAAGCCAGTGGCTGGATGAGGCTGGTCAAAGAGCACCCACTCGATGTACATTGTTAGCAATAGGTCTGTTTGACAGCTGTAATGTTAATGATATTTTGAATGGGCAAATTTGCACAGTCCATATTGCTCCATAGTAGCATATTTTCCGGAGAACTGTACCAGTGAACCCCGTCCCTTGCTTTTTAGGAGGGGCTGCGCTATGCAATGTCCAAATTGAGTTTTAGAGATATCATCTAACATGATATCATTCTCGCTGTCACCCTAGCAATGGTGTGCAACGCTCTGCAAAGCCATACTGAAATAATATATTGTAAATAAACAAAGGATTAAAGTGAAATTAGATCTTACCACACAAAAAACACAAAAGTTAGGCAGTTTTCTCTAAGGGGACAGCCATCCACTATATTATAATGCGAGAGCATTCAAAGAAATCGGCCTCTAATTCCAAATATTACACTTTATTTGCGACATCAAGGGTCACTGAAAAAAGAAAATGCCGTAGCTTTTAATCTCTAGTAACTATTGCTGTCAGACTAAGCAGACAGTGTGAAAGGGAGGTTCGAAGCTGATTTACATCCTGCTGTATACACTGATAAAACAAAAATTAGGACTGTTTTACTGAAACAAGTCCTTACCAGAAAGACACCATATAGTGCAGCATGTTCATTTTTTTTCTAAGTTACAGTTCATCCTAAAGAACAAGTAATCGGTCTACACCTTACTATGTGTTTCGTAGAGCTATTTTTGAAAGCGAATTACATTGAAATGCTTATATGTGTTACAAGAGACTAGTAGCTGTTTATTGGTGAACACGCTACTAATGTATTCCACATATTTGTAGTCATACTTGTTTATGTAGAGAAGTCAGTTTTTTTGTAGTAGGGTACGTGTGAAGTCTAATTGTAAAGGACTAAAATACTCCTTGATGTATGTTACAAGGATATATAAATACGAGGGAACTCTATATGCTAACAAAACATCTCAGTGACTTGTAATATTATAACGTACAGCAGAGGCTACTTTATCCCATATATATTACAGTACATTGATGTCTGCAATTAATGTTAAAAACGGTCTTTAAATTTCAGTCTGGTTTTGACATCACCAGTCACAATGATCATCATAAAGGTGAATTTTGAGGAAATTGTAATTGTAATTTTAATTGTATGGCGCTTACTACCCCATACGAGGCGTCAAAGTGCTTTTCGGCAAGTACCATGCTACTCCGGAACCCAAAAAGATTTAGTGGTGAATTAGTATAGGGAGATATGAAACTAATTTTAGCTGTGGACATATGAGTTTGCTATATGTATTGAAAAAGGATAGTGGAGGGATAGAAGGGGGAAGGGGTTAGCCTTTATATAACGTTGGCTATCCCTGATGAGTGCTTATTTTTGCATACTACAGCTCATATCAGGAAAGACCGAATCTAACAGCATCTTTCTACACATTATGAGCACAACCTTTTTAAAATGTAACGCACATTAAACTGATTTAAAAGAAGGGTCTTTATGCACCAGTCGAAAAAAGATTTTCTAGTAGGGAGTGGTGTATAATGAAGTTCCTACCAATTGAACCTGTTATGGTCTGATTACCAGTTTAACTAAATAACATATAAAAAACGATGACTCTAGTATCAGTTTGCAACGTCTACAAAGCAAACATTGCAAGATGCGATCTCAGTAAAAGGCAGAAAAGGCTAGGTATGTTTAGACACCGAAAGCTAAAACAGAAACCACATTTTTTGCTCCATACATATACTGGAGGCTCACTTGCGTTTTAAACAACCCTAAATAGGATTAGAAACGTATGACCGTTTATAAAATATTACAATACACAACTACTACTGCTCTGCCTCTTGCTAGAATGAAATCATGGATAGTAATCACATCTTACAAATAACCAGCTTTATTTTTTGGGTCTAAATGGAGAACAACCGTTCTCTCCCTCACCATTCACAAGTTTAAGGGACACTAGCTATCAGCTGCGACGAATTAAACAAATCTGGGTTTTCTCTTAAAACCAGAACTACCTCTAAATACTAGGTTTGGTAGTAGGCAGCCTTGCGGATCTATAAGGAGCGAACCAAAAAGAGACCATGTTTTCACAGACAACAGGTGCCTGCAACCTCTCTCCGAGCCCGGAGAGAATGGAGTTTAAAGTGGAGCATATCAAATGTAGATCCCTCAATAATATGGCACCAAGCTATCCAGCTAAAAGATTCTTCATTACACACTGTGCGGGAATCTTAGAAGTAAAGAGGTTAACCTTTTGTTTATCCTCTGATCTACCCTTAGTTCTGAAGTAGGAAGGGCATATTTCACTCGGGCCGCCATGATATAGCATCTCACTTCCTCCTTCAATGCGGCAGTCAGTCCCTTTTAGGTTGCAAAAAGTCTCTGAAAACCTATGTTAGGAAAAAGGTTTTTAAAACCGTTGTACAGAGACCTTGTGAGGGACTATAAGCAAAATAAATTTAGTCAGTCAGTAGGTATATTTCTATGATTGAAAAGATGTACCCTTCAAATTAGGGGAAAGATTTCATTTTCTATCAAGGAAAATCTGTTTGAATACCCATCTTACCATCCTCAACCTGAGGCTAGGAGTTGCCCTAGGATTAAAGACGGGGAAAAGAATTGTAAGCTAGTACTAACTTCCTGAACCAGTTGAAGATTTACCACAAGGCCCGGAAGTAGAGATAGCTATGAGATTCTGTATTGTGGGAATCTAATCAATCAATTGACTTTAACTGCTGATCTTCCATAATGGTTCACTTGATATTTAAATTCAACGTGAGAGAAGCCTTGAGTTCCAGCTCAACAGCATTAAGTGAAGAATCAAGAAAGCAGTCTTGAAATCAAACATCGTGAAACTTACATCAAAAAGATTTTTGTCAAATCACAAAAGAAAAAATGATCCTCACCCCTCCAAAAAAAAGTGGCAACAGATAGGCTGGAAAATAGAACCAAGGAACAAAACAACAAGAGAAATAGGCCCACAAACTATTGCAATAGGAAAAGGACAACTAACTATGGGGAAATAAATAAATCCAGTATCTATCTTCGATAAACAGAAATAGAAAGTGGACTTATTGATGACATAAAACTGAAAATACAGTGGTAAATCAAAGCTCCAGTAGCCTAAGGACTATAGGAAAACTTAAGCGATCAGATGAAGAAGAAAGAACATAAAGAAGAGTGAGGTAAGACATAGAGGAGAAAAAGATATTGGAGGAAAGAGGTAGACAAAGAGACACATGTAAGTTAATGGGACTCACCCTCTAAGGGGCGTGGCTTGGGCGCCGATGGGGAAGGCGGCGTGAGCCGATAGCTCCGCGCCCGATCCCGGCTTTACTCCTGTGGAAATATCCTGTCTGTAGCTCACAGTAGCGGAGCGGAAACCCGAACACCAGGGGCACATTCCGTGCCCAGCATCGCAGCCAAAAGGGGCTCCGATGTGCCACAGGAGCTGCGTGAAGTGCCAGAGGAGCGGAGGAACGAATCGGCAAAATGGCGGCAAACATTGGATGCCTGGAGTGACCAAGGCCGTGAGGCCTGCTGCTGGATCATCAGGGGGTCTGAGCTGAGGAGCGACAAGAGCGCGGAGCAGTGAGCAGCTGGCGGTTGTGCTCCCGAGACCGGCGGACATGATGTGGCGTGCTGGCGGGAGCGGTCTTGGTCCGGAAGAAGGAGGCCTGCAGGATGTCCTAAGATGGCGGCCGCCGAAAGGATTGCCCGGGGGAGCAGCATACCTAGGCCCGCAACCGGAGGGTATTCGACCGGCTCACGGCGACCATGGACACTGGGCGAAGGGGTGCTGCACTTGGCCGGAGGTTGAACTGTGGAGCCCGGGGCCTGCGGGGTGTCAGTACGGGAACCGGAGCGGAGGCTGGAGACCGTCATTTGCGGGACCCCTGGAAGACCTCTGCGCCCTGCGGAGAGTAGAGGACCAAGGAGATCGAAGAAAGGAGCACAGAGGACGGCGAGCGGCTGGTGGACGTGTCTCCTCTGCGGCCCTGGTGAGTGTGGGGCTGCGGGCCAGCACCCGGTGCTGCGGAGGTGGGGGCGGGGGCAGGCCTGCGGCGCTGCCTGGATAGAGGGTGCGGAGATGCAGCTGCCGGCGTCGGGATGGAAATGCCCGGAGTTGCTATGAGAGCTGACCCGCTATAACCATTCGGAGCAGGGCCATTAATGGGAGCGCTGAGAGTAAGCAGTTTTCGGCGAATTGCCGGTACCTAATCGCTTCGGCCTGTGGGCACATTGAGCCCGTGTCGATAGCACGTACTTTGGCAACACTATAGCGGGGACGCCTTAGGGGTGCGATGTGAGCGGACTGACAACTGGAGAGGAGTGTGTGCACGAGACGATCATTGTGGCCCACAAGCACAGCGCAAGGAGTGGAGGGGAACACGCGAGTTGAGGGGTCTCTTGCCCCTGGAGGTAGATTGTGGTGGAGACACGAACGGGGCTCATTACTGTGTATGCGGCTTGTGTGGAACAGTGGGCTTTTGGAGTACACGGGCAAGTGCTTTCTGGTCTCAGCTGGTGTCACACCTCTCACACAATAGCCCGTGAAGTCACTGAGGGTGGTAATTTTGCACAGGCAGATCTTATTCCGGAGAACAGTGGACGCCCCATAATCCACAATGAAACCCAAGATTAAGAAGGGGGACGCTGTGGAGCAGGACGACATCCGGGATGACGGGGAGGATAATGGGGGCACGGAATCAGGAAGGAGGCTGAACAGACGACTAGATGAAATCCTGGAGGCCATCACAGCGATGAAAGAATCCCTGCACCAAGACATCACGCAAGTCGCGACGGGGATGTGACTCCTGAGAGCAGACCACTCGAAATTGGTGGACAGAGTAAAAGAAACTGAATTGGTTGTTCAAGACCTGAAACCAGCGGTGGTAACAGTGGAACGCAAGCTGGAAGATGAGTTGCAATGCTTAGCTCCTTTAGAGAAAAAGGCCGAAGAAGCTGAAAGTCGGAATCGGCGTAACAACGTAAGGGTGGTTGGCCTGCCGGAAAAAATAGAGGGAACGGACATGATAACCTATTTGGAGAACTGGTTCAAAACACAGGTCGCCCCGGAGGGTCTCTCCTCCTTCACGCTTGAGAGGGCACACAGGGTCCCGGCCAAACCTCCATTACCGGGCCGTCCACCCTGACCCGTAGTGGCTAGAGTCCTTCACTACAAAGATAGAGATCTGCTGATCCAGAATGCACGCGCAATGGGGCCTTTTAAAGTGGAGAACGACACTGTCACAATCTTCCCGGAATATACACAGGAGATACAGAGGCGCAGGGCCTCGTATTTGACTGTCAAAAAGGAGCTTAGAGATGAGGGGATCCAATATTCGCTGTTATTCCCAGCCAAATTGAGAGTCATTATGGATGGTTCGACGCAATTCTTCCTGACGCCCGAGGAAGCTTAGTCCTGGCTTGAATCTTACAGGGCAGGCACGGTTCGTAGGGGCAAAGGAGACAGAGGACAGTCTAAACCGCCGCGGATGCGCCAATCGCAACGTCTCCGTAAGAAAAACAAAAACCAACAGGCCCTACAGCTCATGCAATTGGCAGCTGACAAGCAAGGCGCTCTGGCAGCGACTGCGGCGATAACGGGGTCACAGGGGGAGGACTCGAAAAGGGGATCGGACACCAATGAGGACAGGAGACACTCAGGTGCTGAACTATCGGATGCTGACAGCTCCAGGGGACCGGAGGTGACGCCTAGATCGGCGGACGATCTGTAGACTGAATAACCCTCTATGAGGGTCCCCGCCTGTGGACTGACCTTGGAAGGGCTGGAGCCCCTGGTAAGATCTATGATCATTATAACTGTGCCAGGCTACTGTGCGGGATTGAAGGGCTGGGGGCTGGGGCGAAAGCTGCCACCTGTCGGGGCTGATCCACACTCCCATTGCCCTTAAGGCAGCCTGTAGTGACCACTGCAGGATAGAACAGTGTGATTCGTTATGGAAGTTTGGATGGGGGACTGATAATTTGTTATTGGGTACTGTTCTGGGTGGGTGGGTCATGGGTGTTTTACGGGGCGTTAAGCATTTGGGGGTTAATGGTTCTGGTGTGGGCTGGTGAGGACTGGAGAAGGAGACATTGTGGGCAAGCTACTATGGGGACATTACCTGAATTGAAATATATCACATGGAATGTCCGTGGGCTGCATACCATGTCCAGGCGCCATAGGGTGCACGCATATTTGGTGCGGCGTGGGATCCAGATAGCGTTGCTTCAGGAGACCCATCTTACCAAACAGGAGTGTACTGCGCTGCAGAAGCGATGGCGGGGCCAGGTGTTTGGCACAGCCTACTCTGCGTTCGCCAGGGGGGTCTTGATATGGGTGAGGGCGGGAATCGCCTTCCAGGTCATGAATCAGGTTACTGACCTAGAGGGCAGGTATGTGGCGGTTGAGGGGAGACTATATGGCCGAGATGTGGTGCTTTGCAGTGTCTATGCCCCGAACACGGATCAGTCCCGATTCTTAGACACACTCTCAGGAACATTAGCACATTATCTGGCAGGCCCGGTGATACTGGGAGGAGATTTCAATCCGATCACTGACATCGCACTGGATAGATCACACCCACCACTGGTTGAGTCATAAGTACGCAGGGTAGCGAAGCAGAGGGTAGATTGACAAGATAGATGGGGATTGATTGACATATGGCGAGGGCACCACCCTGAGGATAGGGATTATTCTTTCTTCTCAGCACTCCATGAACTGCATGTTAGAATCGACATGATCTTATGTGGCCGCACAATAGCCTCCCTGGCAACACACTCTGAGTACCTGGCAAGGACCATTTCTGACCATAATCCCCAGTTGTTGTTCCTTCAATGGCAGCAGGTGAGAGCCGCGATCCCCACTTGGAGATTGAACCCCGACACCTTAGAGGACCAGGTTTTTAGAGAAACAGCCTCTACTAGAGCAATGGAATAGGACACATTTAAAGTGGTAGTGAGAGTGTTGTGCATTAGTAAACACTCAGGGGAAAGGAATGTGGTTCTTGCAGATGTCCAAAAGGCAGAGGAGGCACTGAGGAACATAAAGAGGCAGAGACCGGAGCAAAGAGCACTGCAGGAGCAGCTCTTAGAGGCCAAAGAACTAGTAGCGGCGGAAACAGAGAGACTAAGGAGCTATGATTATAGACAATACACGGCGAAGGTTCATGCTGAGGGGGACAAGGTAGGCACGCTCCTAGCGAGGCTGGCGAACCCGGCACCGAGGGGATGCCCGGTTTTGAGTGTGTGTACAGAGTCGGGGGTAATGGTCTGTTCCCAAACGGCGATCCTCTCGCGCTTCTTGGACTACTACACAACCCTCTATCAAAGTCACCTGGGAGCGGACGCTCTAGACATAGAGGGCTACCTGGAGGGGATTCGGTTCCCACGGCTGGAGGAGGAGGACGCAGAGACCCTGGGTCAGGCTATAACCTTGATTGAGATTAGGGGAGCGATTAAGCTGATGGCTAGGAACAAGACACCAGGAGTAGATGGACTCCCAATCAAATTTTATGTCAAATATATTGACATTTTGGCGCCCCAATTTCAGGAGGTTTATAACGAAGCAGTGGAGCAGGGCCACCTGCCCAAGTTAATGAGAGAGGCGCTGATCATCCCCCTGTTAAAACCTGGGAGAGAGAACAGTGATGTGACCTCCTATAGGCTGCTGTCCATGCTGACGGTGGACTATAAAATTCTTAGCCGCATATTGGCCACAAGACTGCTGCCACACATGACGGCATTAGTCCATGAAGATCAATCTGGGTTTATTCCTACTAGGAATACCTCGACCAATATCCGCCGCCTCATACGAGTGCTGGAGAGCAATCTGAGTGTGGATATGATGCCAGCTGTGTTGTCCATAGACATATAAAAGGCGTTTGATAGCCTGGAGTGGGAATACCTCGATAGGGTGCTGGAGAAATTCGGGTTAGGTGCTCAATTTCGAAGATGGACGAAAGTCTTGTACTCCTCAGCTACTTCCAGGGTGCGACTGGGTACAGTGATATCTGCGGAATATCCGGTGAAGAGAGGGACGAGACAGGGGTGCTCACTCTCGCCCCTGCTATTCGCGCTGGCGATTGAACCTCTTGCGATTCAAGCTAGGACGGGGATAGCATATAGAGGCCTTATGTGTAGAGGAGTTCAGCAATATATTTCATTATATGCTGACGACCTTTTGATATTCTTAGAGGACACGACTATAGCGTTGCGAGGGGCAGTGGATATGCTATCAGACTTTGGGACGCTGTCGGGCCTTAGAGTTAACTGGAACAAAACGTGTATTTTCCCGCTGAGAGCGGACATGCCCCAGCCGCAACTAGCCACTGATATGGTGTGGGAACGATTGTGCTTCACCTATTTAGGAGTAAGGATCTATCATGATATTGATAACATGTTGGACGGGAACATAGGATGCTGTATTAGAGCTCTGAGGAGCTGTATGGTGTTTTGGGCCGCCCTTCCCCTTTCGGTGGTTGGGAGAGTGGCGCTGCTCAAAATGGTGGCCTTGCCGTGACTGCTCTACTATTTCCGCACGCTGCCACTATGGATCCCACCCCGGTTCTTTCAGGAACTGCGAACGCTCACCATTGACTTTCTGTGGGGGCACGGGAGGAGACGGGTGGTGCTGGATACGCTATTACGACCAAAATCGGAGGGGGGAATGGCAGTTCCCAACTTCGAACTTTACTACCTGGCAGCGCAGCTGCAGATCCTTACACAGAATGTCGCAAGGGAGTTTAGGGGCCCTGTCCAGACCCGTGGGGCAGGGATACAGAGACATGTCCTCTTGTACATCGTCATGCAGCAACGGATTGAGGTAAGGGACTTAGCCCTGGAGGAATAGACCCTGAGGCTGTGCTGGAATAAAAGCCAAAAGAAGGCGGGAGTGGCACACCCCTACGCACCCGAAATTCCTCTGGGCGTACTGACGGCATTGCCACACGGTGAGGACTGGTTCCCTCTCATGGAGTGGGAGGAGAGGGGGCTCCATATGGTAGGCGACCTCTTTGCTGATGGCGAGTTGCTGCCCTTTCAGGCGGTGCAGGATCAATTTGGTCTTCCTGACGGGAATTTCCTCTTACATATGGCTGTAACGACGGCGATAAGGAAACACTGGCAGACTGGGCAGTCGGAGCCACAGACCACGATGGCCTGCCAATATGTAGTAATGACAGCAGGAACATTTAAAGTGGTTACTTGTCTACATTCTCGAATGTTACATGAGGGATTAGAACTGCTCACGGCCCTAAAACAAAAGTGGGAGGCGAGTGTGGGGAAGCCCATACCGGATACAACATGGGGACATATCCTGAGGAGGACGTGGAAGGGGTGCAGGAACGCTCGGTTTCAGCAAGTGCACTTTTTTGTAGTGCATAGAGCTTACCTTACCCCAGGGAGGATCCAGAGATATTTCCAGGTCAAAGATGCGGCATGCCCTAGGTGCTTGATGCCTGAGGTGGAACTCGACCATATGTTGTGGGACTGCTCTAAATTGGGGCCATATTGGTCCAAGGTGGGGGTGCTTCTTACCGAAGTTACTGATAGACAGGTGGCATATGACATGGCGACATGTCTGCTGCTCTGGTTCCCTCACACGAAAAAAACGAAAATCACTAGCAAATTCATCGATCTAGGGCTTATCCTAGCCCAGAGGGAGATCACCTGGCATTGGAAGTCGAAGGAGGGTCCATCTAGTAGGAGATGGGCGAGCGAATTTCATAAGTGGGCCCGTTGTGAAGGTACTGTTAGACTTAGGCAGGCATCCCGTACAACTAATGAGAAAAGTTTGGAAATGGCAAGGGCATGGGAGGAGCTAGTGCAAACATTGAGCAACTATCAAGCAGAAGAGGAGGACTAGGGAGGGAGAGTTTTAACTGGAATTCCATGTGGTGCACCAACAGACGAGGATTGATCCTTCAGGTCTCGTCCGATTAGGAATAGTTATGAAACAAGCCCACACCAGCAGTAGTTGGGGGGGAGGGTAGGGGTGGGGTGGCTGGGGGGTCCTGCTGATGGTACAGGAGGTGATTGAATGCTGAGTATTTAGTGTGTTGACATTTGAGTCATATACTTGTTCAAGTGCTTCCCTATTTAGAAGACGGCACACCGAGTTTGGCTCTTTAAGGGACACCTACACATTGAGGCTAGTTGGTTGGAGAAGGGCCATCGAAGTGCACTGGCAGTGATTACCAGTAACTACCAGCTGAGCTATGGGACAGGTCATTTGTTGGGACTTGGGAAGGGGGAGATACAGAAAAGCAGATCCTAGATCATCCTGTCGAGCGGATATCACTGCTTCCTTTTCCTTTTTTTTATTTTTCGTCTTTAGCGCTTTCTAGCTATCACCGCTCGGCCTCCGGGATATGGGCTAAAAGGCTGCGTGATGCTTAATTTACGACCTGTGCAGGATGTCTGTAAGAAGGTGGGAAAGTCGGACCAAACGATTCTATATTTTCTGAATCTGCAATAAAAACAGTTTACAAAAAAAAAATGGGACTCACCCTCTAAAAAGAAGGAGGAGGCAAACAAAAACAAACAAGAGAAGTTAGGCAGAAGAAAAGATGTGGTAGTAGAGAAACAACTTAGCTAACGGGGCTACCGGGTTCTACATTGTGCACAACAAAGACCTAATTACAAGTTAGGCAGATTTTGATGCCAGAAGTAATATGTTCCTATACTGAGTTATTGTGCCTGGAAAGGGGAAGAACATCACGATATGGAGTTACTGGTCCTTTACTGCATACTGTGTAATTGTCAATTTCCAGGACCATTCTGCTGTCATTTATCAACTACCTGTTCTCCATGTGTAGTAAGTGGGGTTCAGGCGGTCCTAGGCTTTGCTTATTCCTGCAGCCTGCCAATTCCACATGCAATTGTAGTGGCAGGGAACTCTGAACCAGTTGTGATCAGGTGGGGTTGTACTCTTCTTGGAGATACTGCTCCATTCTTCTTAAAATCATGGCCTAGGAGGATGCAAATTGTATTTATAATATAGGAAAGATTTTGTTTATTGGAAAGAAATTTATAGGTAAATGTATTTGTAGTAAAAGCTATAACATAGCTCCGAGCCAAACACATTCAATCCTTACATTCTTTTTTCTCATCTGGATTGGGCTATGAGGAATATTTAGAGATGGTGCTTGTTTACACAGCTCAGTGCCCAAACAGAAAACAGGAACTGAGTGAGTTTATCCATCACCTCACTTCATGCTGTAGATTAGAATATCACATCCTTATCTTCCATTTCTGGTTAGCTTTGGGGCATGATCAATATTTGATCCAAACTTCCAGAACGAAGTAGTGTAAAATTACCATAAAACATACCCGCTCGAAGTTGTGTGGAGCAGCTTGTGCTAAGAGGAGTTCTGGACCCTACCTGTGTCCCTGCATTATCGGATCATCGGGGGCGGAAGAAGCCACAGCGGGACTGCGAGTCCCAGGAGTGTTTGCGGCGTGCCTACCAGCCGCACCTGGAGAATCTTCCCGACTGACCCCGCCTCCCTCCTGGGCGTTCAAAGTCACGACTCGCGGCCCCCACTTCGCGGGAGCCGCTCGAAGTTGTGTGGAGCAGCTTGTGCTAAGAGGAGTTCTGGACCGTACCTGTGTCCCTGCATTATCGGATCATCGGGGCGGAAGAAGCCACAGCGGGACTGCGAGTCCCAGGAGTGTTTGCGGCGTGCCTACCAGCCGCACCTAGAGACTCTTCCCGACTGACCCCGCCTCCCTCCTGGGTGCCCAGCCTGCCCATTTGCTATAAGATCAAGCACCCGCACGCGTATCGCGGAACGCGCGCGGGGCGGTGCCGGGCGAAGCCCGGGCCAATGGCGGGCCCGTTGTAGCCCGTTCGAGCACGAGAGAGACCGGACCGGGCCACCTCTCTAAGTCCTCGACTGTTCGTGGGTTATTTAGGATCTAACCAACAAGGCAACAAGGGAGACGAGGAGTAAAGCGGCCTCTTTGGCAATAGGTACTTTAGACAGCTTTTTCATTAAAGCCAATACTGTGGTAAACAATGGATTAACAGCCCTAGAAAAACAGTTAGCTGAGGGGATTGAAAGCACACAGCAATCCTCCCTGGGTTCTACCTCGAATGTTACATCCCCTGAACTTTTGGACGCAACCCACCTATCACTTTTGGATAGTATCGACCAAGCAATTGAATCTGTGTTACAGCAGTTGAGGACACCCTCTAATTCACATCAAGATCGTGACTCACTCCTGATCATTCCAGAGACGACGCCACCTTTAACACCCCGCCCAGTTCTGACCAGAGAAGAGGGGAATGATACTAATTTAACTTATCCACGAGGTCTGCGTGAGGGGGCAGTCTCAAAAAGAAAGAGACTCAGGCAACCAAAGGGTACAAAAAGGGCTAAAATGGATCACATTCAAAACACCATTGTCAACACCACTGAGGTCACAGAAAATTCCACCGCCGTGATTGCTAACGAAATGGCAAGTCCATTGCACCCTGTTAACACCCAAATGTCACCACTGTCTGGCCCGTTTATATTTGGAAAGGGGTCTTGCAGTGGTGCGAACCATTTCATGCACTCTTTTACTAACATCCTTAGAAAACTGCTAGACCCGCTGTTGCTTAGGCTGGATTCTATTGATGCTAGACTTTTAGCAATAGAAAAAGTATCTGGGGGTATGGATGATAAGCTGGGATCACGGTCCAGCAATCAAGGAGCAACTGTGACAAATACTGGGATTTTACCTCCCCCTTGTGCTCCTAGAACTATCATTCCAAACCAGGCAACCTCCACTGCTAAAGGGAATGTTTCTACAGTTACCCTACCACAACCTAACCCAGTACCCTCACCAAGGCAACTGCCTCCTGTGCCTCTAGTTCGAAAGTCAAAGTTGCCTAATCCCACTACTAACACAAGGCAGGAAAAGTCTCCCATTAGAACGACAGACCGCCCTTGGCCAATTGTAGTGAATCTGCCTCCTGAGGCGGCGGCCCACACTGTAATCCTGACTCGGGTTCCTGAGCTCTCTAACTCTGCGGTGGAATCCTATGACTCCCTACGAAACAAAGTCATCAGCTGGTTAAATATTCATAGGCCACTACCACCTAATTTGAGAGGGGAAGTATTGATGGTCAGGAGGGTTCCCTGGGTTGGCCACACGGTAAAGAAAATAGGGGGTGATTGTATCATTGTGAGTTTTAGGAATTCCCAGATTGTCCCCCACATCTGTAACTGGCTGGGTACACTGGGAACACATCCATTGAATTGGTCCCGCTGTCGTTTTTCTACTCGAGAAGCGGTGACCCGCATCTCGGAGCAAATGACGGCTGGACCAGGGTGGGATTTGCCATTGATGGTTCTAGGTATAGGCCCCCACGACATGACACATTTACATTTAGTAATTATGTTCATGCCAATAGATATAGTTGCCTTGACCAGGTTGATTGACTCTCAAGGCCAGTACAAACTGGGAACAGCGAAGGGGTAGTTTCTTGTACTCCTCAGCTCGGGAGAGATATAGATGCCACCGTCACGGGAAACCGCACACCCGCTCTTTTATCATCAGTGCGACGAGTTTACCCTAGTAGGCAGGGCTTCCCAATTGATCAACCACTAAGAACCCTACACGAAGTAATTGATTTGGAGGCCCAAGTTGGACAGACAATTATGGACGGCCTTCCAGCCCCATGCACACATACAGGTGAGAGAGAGAGGGAAATGCCACCCAAGCCAGGCTCGAAAAAGATGAAGGTCCTTTCATGGAACGTTGCAGGTATCGCCAATAAAGTAGACTCTAGCGACTGGGGGTCCCTAGTAGATAGTAATGATATCTGTCTCTTTCAGGAGACATGGACTAGGGAAGTTTACCCCAGGGTGGGTTATGCAACTTTCTATGTCCATGCAAGGTGGGGTGGCAAAGGGAGGCCTTCAGGTGGTCTTGCTATTTGGGTGGCCAGTCACATTGGTTGTATAGCAGAGGAAATACCAACCTGCTCGGAGGACATGCAATGGGTTCTTCTTAAATGGCCGGACGCCTACAACCTGGCGGTTGTGAATGTGTACTCGCGCCCAGTAAGTGTGTCTATGGAATCACCCACCCTTGACGAGCTATCTTCATTCCTGGGACAGCTACCCGCTGACTGTAAGATACTGATGGGTGGGGATTTCAACTGCCACTTTGAACCACTAAAAGGTTTAAAGGAGGGTGTTCTGACAGCTGAGGATGAGTACTGGGGGATTCCCCCCAGTCAATCTCCTAACCCGAAATCATGGTCCCCCCTAGCGCTGCAGATCATGTCCCTTACCTTGAACCACTCCATGAGGGCTTGTAATGGGCGCACACCATCTGATGCCCCTTCAGTGTGCACATTCAATAGGAAGGATCAGGAATCTCGTTTGGATTACATTTTTGTCGTCACAAGCATGATGCCCAAGGTCTTGGATTTCAGGGTGATTGAAAGAGCAGACAGCGATCATAATGCTCTCTGCTTGGACATGGTACATCCAGGGCCACAAGAAGGCATGCTATTTAATGAACTAATAGTGTTAATCAAAAAGAGACTAGCTTATGCATTATGAGTTTGACAAAAAGTTTAAGGACTCAGGTATGTTTTGTCATGGGATAGGAGCACCTGGTTGGTGTGCTCATGAAGCCCTCACCCACCAACCTAGTTGGTGGCATGCTTCATCATTGGGCCGGTAAGCGAAGGAGGCACTACAGGTCCAGAGCAGGTCCTACCCAGAAAAGCTGGTCAACCCCTTGCCTCTTCACAACCTTGGAGCATAATACTGCTTAAACTAGCGTGTTTTGAGAAAGGAATCCCCCTCTCACACATAGATAAACACTTTAGGGCGTGTATACACATAGTCTGAATTACATACCCAGTAGTTTAATCACATACACTTTCTTTTATTTAGTCCTGAAGAAAGCCAGCATATTCATAAGGCACTGGCTGAAACATGTTGACTTACCATGGATGTGGGAGGTCGTAACTCGCCTATAACATCCAACAGCCTTATTTTTAACTGCTGACGGTGGCCCAGGTATTAAAGTCTAATTCACCTTCGGGTACTGGGATTATCGGCAAGCCGTTTTAACATCACATTCACAACACTCTACACCGCACACTCAGCGACATACCTGCTCCGCTGTAACCAGGCGTCGAAGCACACCCGGGACACGCTAGGTGTCACTGGGTGGGCCCAATGATAAAGCATGCCACCAACTAGGTTGGTGGGTGAGGGCTTCATGAGCACACCAACCAGGTGCTCCTATCCCATGACAAAACATACCTGAGTCCTTAAACTTTTTGTCAAACTCATAATGCATAAGCTAGTCTCTTTTTGATTAACACTATATATAAACCCCGGGGATAAGGACTAGCTTTCTGGTCCTCTCTCTCTCTCTTGATACGTAGATAGATTTAATGAACTAAGTCAGGACACAGGGTCCCTAACTCTATCAAATAACAGACGTAGGGTACGATGGGGAAAAATAGTCAGTTCGACAGAGTGCATTTCAAAAATCTATGATTTGGCACTCCCTAAATTAGTTGAAATGGAAGAACTGATTATTAAACCCAAAGCTACTGATTTTAACGATAAACTGGGTCAAATCCATGCAGACCCAGTGGGAAGTCTAGGACAGGTTTTCTATCCCCAGACCGCGAGCAGGAAGAAGAGGACACCTACCTCTGTCTGGTACAATTCCACGTGCAAAAAGATAAAAACAGAGTTGATCCTTATGGTCAAGTCCGGTACCAATAAAAAGAAAGTAACAGAGATGAGACGGAAATACAGGGAAGCCATTGCCCAAGCGAAGTTCGAATGGGATTGGGATAGGTGGCACGACCTAACACTGGCATTAGAAACCAAGGATTCAAGAAAATTCTGGTCAATAGTCCACACAGGCGCAGGGGAACCTAAATCGGCTGTGGAGCCAAACATTGCCGCTTCATTGTGGGAATCCCATTTTAGCAAATTTTAGCAAGATACTTTTGTAATTCCCACAGAGCCAGTTCCTGACAGCCCTCCAGAGCCCAACGAGAAATTAGAGCCGACATTGGGTGAGGTATTAAATGCTATAAGGAGAATAGCATCGGGTAAGGCTCCTGGCCTTGACAAACTTCCTGGAGAATTGTTTAAACATCAACCAGAGATCTGGGGTCCTTACCTTCACATTATTTTTAACTCCATTCTAAGCGGGATGGAAATCCCCGGTACTTGGCTGGGGGCAGAGATAGTACCGATTTTTAAAAAGGGCTCTCCTCTGCTCCCAGCCAACTACAGGCCGATTAGCCTTATAGACGTACCTCAGAAACTCTTTGCCCGTCTCCTGTTAGACCAACTCCTGGACTGGATGGAGGACAATGCGATCCTTAGTCCGCTCCAGGCGGGCTTCAGGAAAAACACGTCCACCATGGACCAGATTTTTCGCCTTGTTCTCCTCTACTGGAAAATGGTGGGGATCGAGGGGGGGAGCCTGTACATGGTGTTCGTGGATCTGAGGTCCGCATTCGACCTGGTACCACGCACGAAACTATGGGCGGTGCTCAGGGAGTTGGGTGTTCCCCCACAGCTTCTACAGGCAATAATTAGGCTCCATGATGGAAATTTTGCCCAGGTTAGGTGTGGGAGGGAGGGGGAGTTATCATCTAAATTTCCTGTCCACAGGGGGGTAAGACAGGGCTGTGTCCTCGCACCGACCCTGTTTTGCCTCTTTGTGAATGGGGTAATATCCTACCTTGATAACGTTGGGAATAATGATGCCCCCAGGTTGGCAGGCAGGAGGGTTCCGGCAATCATGTTTGCCGATGATACGCTCCTCCTTTCCAAATCCCCGATGGGATTTCAACGGATACTAGATGGGTTTGGGGATTTCTGCAGGGCGTATGGTCTTGAAATCAACGCAGAAAAAAACAAATTCATGGTATTCAATCCCTCGAGAACCACCAGGCCCAATCCAACTTTGGGAGCTGATAGGCTGGAAAGGGTTAGAACATTTCAGTATTTGGGGGTACCGTTACACGAAAATCCATCTTGGGGTCCACAGATAGCAAGACCCCGTCTTAAGTTATCCCAAATGGTGGGGACAATTTTGAAGGTTTCGAACTTATCAACCTTCAAACCAGTTAGCCAAGCCCTGGAGATGTATACAACCCAAGCCAGAGCAGCTTCAACCTATGGTGGTGAGTTGTGGGGTCACAATGCTGGGACAGAACTTGTCAAGGTAGAAAACAACTTCCTTAGACGTTTGCTGGCTCTACCACAAGGCACACCCCTGCTACCACTGAGACTAGATTTGGGGCTCTCTTCAATAGGAGATGAATTGGCTCTAAAGCCGTTGAGGTTTTGGCACAGGCTGTGGCCCACTAGCGAACTTTCCCACTACAGGCAAGATCTGAAGCACGTCCTGAGTCTTAACACCTGTGACAGAATTCCATGGATGGCATACGTGAAACGGGAATTCTATCGACTGGGACTGGCTGATCTGTGGGACAACCCTGAAAGAGGTTGTTTAGGGGTGTCCCGCAAAAGGCTCTCCAAGACTTTTAAAGACAAGAGCCTAATTACGCTCGCGTGTGCCCTGAAAATTGGCTCCCTTACCGAACAATTCCTGGACATTAAAAGTTCTTTCTGTTTTGAAGGATTTATGGACATCATATTCTCTGTTACCACAAGGAAACTTTTTATCCAGTAGAGGTTTGGAACATTGCCCCTTAAATCTTTCACAAGCAATGGACAATGCTAGACGACAAAACTTGCCCTGGGCGCAGCACGAACGTGGAGGATGATCTACACGTGCTGTTTTTCTGCCCTGCCTACAGCAGACCAAGAAAGTACTGGCTAGTGCCATTATGTAGAGATCTGGGCTTCAGAAACTATTTACAATCGTACAGAGTTCTGAAGACAAGCACCTTGCACTTTATTGTCTTTGCCGTAGCCAAGTATCTAATGGCCATGTGGCAGATAAGGGGAAAAATATTGAAAGGTTAACTTCCAAATCCCATATGTGGAATGAACTGCAATGAACCGTAGCTAGCTGGGTTTTTAATTCCTGAGTCTCTAGTGAACTGATACAATTAGTCCCTTGTTTTCATGCACTGTTTTTATATTGTACGCTTTCATGTGTTTTAAATGTTTTTATTGTATCTTTTATGGTCTTAAACGGCCGAAATAAAGAAATTTTGGATTGGATTGGATTAGGAAAGTAAAGAGAACAAAGTTAATTGGACAATGTAACTTAGTCCATATTAGTACATTAAGCCATCTGGGATCATCGTGAGGAATCCAAACAATAACAGGGTATCCACACGTTGAGACTGGCACAAAGGAAAGAGTTAGATTGCCAAAAACATATACGTTTGAGAATACAGATTTTAGCAATGAAGGCTCTTAAATGGCTGATTTGAGGTTGCTCTGAAATATACACCACACACACATTAGTGGAAAAACACAGAGAAGGGATTTTGTTTTTATCACGGAAGTGCACTCTTAAAAGGTCTTTGTTGGTTAAAATAAATATCATGTCATAAAAACAGAGAACACAACATTTTAATGTTACAAGTTGCATTCAATCTGTCATATATGTGCTACCAGAGCTGCCTCCTAGGCTTGCTTGTAACGTTTGGATTATGAGAAAAAAGGATGAACACAAGTCGTCAGAGGACTGTTAGGGTGAAGAAGGTAGTTCGGACAGCATGAGGGGAATTGGGAGGGGGCGTGGCTTGGGCGCCGATGGCGATGGTCGCCTGAGAGCTCGGCTCCGGGACTGAGCCCGGGATTATCCTGAAAATTGGAGGCTGCGGGACACCCCAAACCCCGCATTCTGTTGAATATGCCGACGGTAACCTGCCGAGGCCCCTGACGGAGATCGGACAAGAATTGCTCCGGACTTAGACCGAAGTTTGCGGAGTTGCGGAATGCGACCCAACATGGCGCCCGGTCTCCTTTGTCCCCCTGTGGGGACCTGTTGACTCGGAGAAGTGCCGTGGGCAGCGACTGGCGCCTGGCTTCACCATCCCCGGCTCTTCTGGGCGTGAGACATTTATTGGCTTAGACCTTTTTTGCAACGGATTTGTACTCGGTTGGACGGCCGGGTGGGTGCCCACGCAGTGGAGGGCACCGAGAGCGGACGCCCTGCGAGCCGAGCGGTGGCTCGCCTCGCGACTCCGCAACTAGCTACGTCTTCCTGACCAGTCCACCTACATGGGAGGCGCGACACTCTGGCGCCGCAAATCATCCGAGGGAGTTGGTGGCCCTCACCCCGGGGCTGTAGTGGAGAAGCGGGTCTGCCCGACTCGGCGACGGCTGTCTCCGCCCCCTCATCGGTGCCCCCGGACGCCGTGGCGGTGGCGTGAGCCGAAGCGGCGGAATCTCCACGGGCTCTGGAGAAGGAGGTCGCCCATACTCGAATTGAGGACAAGCACCCGGGAAGGTCGTGATCGATTCCTGCACGCGGAGCCGCCTAGTCCGGGACTTTCACGGAGTGCCCCTGGGAGCATGGGGAAACCTAGAGGGGCCAAGGGATCCAACCAGACCGCCTCGGACACTGAAGCCCAGGACAAGGAGGAGCAGAGAGACCCGAAAAGTTCTGATGGCGCGCAGATGCAGCAACAGTTCGACCGTGTCCTGGAGGCGATAGCGACCACGAGATCGGCCCTCCAGCAGGACATTGCTCAAGTGGCGACGAGCCTGGGCCTCCTCAGGGCAGATCATGGCAAACTTTCAGACCGGGTCAAGGAGGTGGAGAGCAAGGTGGAAACCTTGGAGCCGGCGCAGCGCACCTTGGCTGCGACGATGAAGGACGCCCTATCCCGAATTGCGACCCTGGAACGGAGGGCGGAGGACGCGGAAGGCCGCAACAGGAGGAACAACATCCGAGTGGTGGGCCTGCCGGAAAAGATCGAGGATGATGACATGGTGGGGTACTTGGAGACCTGGCTCCGAGACACGGTGGTCCCGGAAGGGCTGTCCTCCTTCTACACACTAGAACGGGCCCACAGAGTCCCAGCACGACCCCCACAGCAGGGACGCACCCCGAGACCGGTAGTGGCGCGGCTGCTGCATTTTCGGGACAGGGACTTAATCCTCAATGCCGCCAGGCACAATGGCCCGTTTAAAGTAGCGAACAGCCAGGTGAACATCTTTCCGGATTACACCTACGAGACTCAGCGCAAGCGGTTCTCCTTCCTGGCGGTTAAGCGCGAGCTCAGGAGCGAGGGCATTCAGTATTCACTCCTGTACCCTGCAAGGCTCCGCATCATTGTCGACGACAAAACCCAGTTCTTCGACACTCCGGAGGATGTCTGTAACTGGCTTGAGCTCTACAGGTCAGGGAAAGATGGCTTTGGCTCCTCGTCCCAACAGGCAGATGAGCCGGAACAAAGACGGCGATCCAAGAGGGTCAGGAATCGCCGCGGCCGCACAGGAGGGCCCTCAACTGCGGAGACATCATCGGAGAGGAGGGGAGTGCTGGAAGTATTGTCGGAGTTGTCGGGAGCACGGAATGAATCCATCGAGGAGGAAGACAACCTGGGTGATGAGGGAGCACCATCGGACTCGGAGGACTCAGTGGCCGATAGCGCCCATACACCGGTGATCACACCGAAATCGGTGGAGGACCTATTGGATGGACAGGGGTAACGGGGTATACTGATTTGTTTTGGGAGGGGGCCCGGCAGGGGGGACGCGGTTGCCGTCCTTTATTGCTAACAATGGGGAGTAGAGGGTTGGGGGGCCTCTGCTTTTGCCCCGGAAGATTTCGGTACAGGTTGGGGCTTGTTATAGTCCTGGTGACCCGGGCGACGAGGGCCCACTGCCTCCGCCCAGCCCGCACCTGGCCCATAAGGCCTTCCTACGGTGGCGACCGTAGGATTAGAGGGGATTCTTGGGTTGTTGACAGACGAGGTTTGGATGGGATCTAGATGGTGCAGTTTGGGTCCTGTTCTGGGGTGGGTGGTTGGGGGTTTGACGGGTTTTTGGGTTGTTTGGTTTTGGTTGGGGAAAATGGCCGCCACCAGTGCTAGGAGGAAGGATGTCTTTTCTTTGTGGAGACCCGGATGGGGGAACTGTGCGAGAACAATCTGGGACAATGGCTGATGTTGCTAACTTGAAATGTGTTACATGGAATGTAAGGGGGCTTCACACTATGTCCAGACGCCATAAGGTCCACGCTTACTTAGTGCGTAGGGGAGTGCAAATGGCGCTGCTACAGGAAACCCATCTGAACAAGGCGGAAGGGGCGGCGCTGCAGCGTAGATGGCGGGGGCAGGTCTTTTCCACGTCGTACTCCGCTTATGCCAGGGGGGCGCTAATTTGGATCAGGGCAGGGGTCCCCTTCCAAGTCACGAGAACAGTGTTGGATCCAGAGGGGCGTTTCGTGGCCATCTCGGGCACATTAGGGGGGAGGAACCTGAACGTTTGCTGTGTGTACGCTCCTAATGTGGACCAGACTGCCTTCCTTTCCAGGTTATCGGGCTCGTTGGCTGACTTCTTTGCCGGGCCCCTCCTGCTTGGGGGAGACTTTAACTCCGTAGTTGATGTGGACATGGACCGCTCGCATCCACCGCTTCCCGATTCCCCAGTCCGTCGCACGGCTAAGGGTCGACAAGATTGGCAGACCCGCTGGGGGTTGACGGACATTTGGAGGGCGCATCACTCCGCATCTAGGGATTATTCATATTTCTCGAGACTCCATGAGTTGCATGTCAGACTCGATGGCTTTCTTGGATCACCCGAACTGGTTTCGGCGGCGGTCCGCTCGGAGTACTTATCTAGGACCATCTCGGACCATAACCCCCTCCTACTGGATCTTCGCTGGTTTCCTGGGGCGCCGGCGGTGCCCACCTGGAAATTACGGCCCGAGATCCTCGAGGACAGTGTCTTCAAAGCAGACCTGGGAGAGAGAATATCGGATTATTTTGCGTCCAACGGCGGCTCCGCGAGTACTAGGGCGTTGGAATGGGACGCTTTTAAGGTAGTGGTGAGGGGTTACTGTATCTCTAAGAAGGTGGGCATGAGGCGCGTCATTCTGGCTGACTTGGACACAGCGGACCGGGAACTCCGCGAGCTTGAGGTTCGCCGTCCCGGACACCCGGAATTGCAAATACGAACGGCGGAGGCGAGGGAACGGGTGGCAGCAGAGGTCGAACGGCTCCGCTGTTTTGATTATAAGGCCTATACGGTCCGGTCTATCGCTGAAGGAGACAGGTCGAGTGCGTTGTTGGCGTGGCTGGCTAACCCTACGCGCCAGTCCCAAACGACGACTAATATGCGTGGGGCAGACGGAACTGTAGTATGCACCCAACCGGAGATTCTTAGTTGCTTCCGGCATTATTATGAATGTTTGTACCGCAGTCGCTCCGCACGTGACCCAGACCGGCTTGACGATTATCTTCGCCCACTGGAGCTCCGCACCGTGGAGCAGGAAGTGGCGAAAGCCTTGGGGTCCGACATCGAATTGGGGGAGATCCGCGGGGCCAATAAACGGATGGCGAGAAACAAGACCCCGGGCCTAGATGGCCTACCAGTGGAGTTTTACGCAGAGTACGCTGACCTCCTAGCCCCGCGACTATTGGTGGTCTACAGGGAGGCGAAGAGGCTGGGGCGACTCCCGAGCTCGATGTGTGAGGCGTTGGTGGTTCCTCTTCTCAAGCCGGGCCGAGACTCGTCCGACCCGGGATCATACCGTCCCCTGTCGATGTTGACAGTAGACTATAAAATACTAAGCAGCATCTTGGCCTCGAGGCTGCTGGGACACATGAGCTCCCTGGTGCATGAAGGCCAGGCCGGTTTCATCCCACGGCGGAACACGACTATGAATATTCGTAGGTTGTTCCGTTTGCTAGGGGAACCACTTGTGGATGCCCCGTCCCCGGTGGTCTTATCGGTGGACCTGGAGAAGGCTTTCGATAGCCTGGAGTGGGACTATCTCAGTACGGTGTTACGGAGATTCGGCCTCGGGGAGGGATTTGTTAGATGGACCGCGGTTCTCTATGCCTCTGCTTCGGCCAGGGTCCGAGCGGGCCCATTGATTTCATCGCGATACCCGGTGGAACGAGGTACGCGGCAAGGATGCTCGTTGTCCCCACTCCTCTTTGCGCTGGCGGTGGAGCCACTGGCGCTGCACCTTCGCTCGGGTGGTCACTATACGGGCTTGTGGACGTCGGCGGGCCCACATTATGTCTCGCTATATGCGGACGACCTGTTGCTCTTCCTGGAGGACCCGATCGACGCTTTACGCGGAGCGGAGTTGGCGCTCACGGAGTTCGGAGTGGTTTCGGGCCTCCGAGTAAATTGGTCTAAGACCTGTCTCTTTCCGATGCGCAGAGGCACCCCCGCCCCTGCGCTAAATAGAGAGATTAGGTGGGAGCCCGACTGCTTTAAGTACCTTGGGGTATTCGTTTACCACGACCAACCCGACCTCCTAGATGGGAACATTGCCTGCTGCATTCGGGCACTGCGAGGTTGCATGGACTTCTGGGCCACGCTGCCACTCTCGGTGGCGGGACGTATCGCTCTGCTCAAAATGGTGGCACTTCCCCGGTTATTATATTACTTCCGGACTTTGCCGATCTGGGTCCCACCAGCCACGTTTCGACGGTTACGCTCCATGGTGGTCGGATTCCTCTGGGGTACGGGCCGAAGGCGGGTGGCCCTTAACACCTTGATGAGGCCGAAGGACGAGGGGGGGCTCGCTGTGCCGGACTTTGAGAAATATTATCTGGCGGCGCAGCTCCAAACCTTCACCCAGGAGATTGCCAGGGAGTTCCGGGGCCCGGAAGACAGAAGGGGGACGGGAATGGCCAGGCATGTTCTCTCCTTTATAGCGCTGCGACAACGTTTAGTCCTGCGGGACTTGTCGATGGAGGAGCGGACTGTCCGCCTGTGTTGGAATCGAGCTCACGCCCGAGGCCACCTGCGAACGCCATACGCTCCTGAAATACCGTTGGGGATGCTGACGGCCCTCCCCCACGGAGGGGATTGGTCACGTTTGGCGGCCTGGGAGGATTCCGGTTTACAGCTCGTTGGTGATCTATATGAGGACGGGGCGCTCTTGTCCTTTCAAGATCTCATTGACCGCTTCGGGATCTCCCGGGGTGACTTTCTGCTGCACTCGGCCATTGCGCGAGCGATCCAGGCATACTGGAAGACCGGGCAGGAGGAACCCCATTTATCGCAGGTGTGCCAGTACGTAATGATGTCGGCAGGCACGGTGAAGGCGGTCACTTGCCTTTACGGCAGGTTGATTTCCGAGGGATTGGCTCCTCTCACCACTTTGAAGGCTCGCTGGGAGGAGGACATTGGTAGGGAGATACCGGAGACGACCTGGTCCCAGTTGGTGAGGCGAGCCTGGAAGGGCACACGTAACGCCCGTTTCCAACTGGTCCACTATTATGTTCTCCATAGAGCGTACCTGACCCCGATGAAAATCAGGCGTTATTTTGCCACGGCTTCGGCGGAATGCCCCAGATGCCCGGCTCAGGAGGCGGATCTCCTACACATGTTGTGGGCCTGTCCAGGACTGACGTCCTACTGGCAGGAGGTAGCGACGACCTTGGAAGAGGTGACAGGGAGACTCTTGTCGATGGATGCAGCGGTGGGGCTCCTGCACTGGTTTCCCCATACCCCCAGAAATAAAATCTCTAGTAAATTTATCGACCTAGGGCTCCTCCTTGCTAAGCGAGAGGTGACCAGGAACTGGAAGGCACGGGCTGGTCCGGCAGGCGGCAGATGGCACAGTGAGCTTTTGAAGTGGGCAGCGGGAGAGAGCGCGTTGAGATATCAGCTGGCTTGGAGACAGGGCAATGAGAAGGCGCAGGAAGCCGCGTTGGAATGGGAAATGTTAGTGCAGGCCCTTAGGGATTATTGTGCCCCCAGCGACTCTGAAAGCGAAGAAGCGACTCACGCCGAGTCCCGTTGAACGTTAGCATTGACAGTCCTATTGTCTTCCCCGTGGGTCCAACAGCAGAATCCTTGGTTGTTATCTCCCTGGCGCTGGTGGTGGGGGGGGGGGGGGGGGGGGGTGTTTCTTAGTTAGTAGACATTTTGGAGGGAGGGATTTATTTTGGGGGGTTTTAGACTTGTTTGGAAAAGCAGATGACAGACAGTGCATTATCCGGACCAGCTCCAACATCCAACTGACCCCCATTGCATTTCGTCGCCCGACCCGAGGGTAGTGGGCCGTTAGTTGTGTTCGAACTGTGCGGTGGGGGGCCAGAGGGCTTTATACTGTTAATATTGCTTCTGATACAATGCTGGTCGCTACTGTAATGATTTACTGATTCCTGCAATAAAAATATATTTAAAAAAAAAATAAAAAAAAAAATGAGGGGAATTGGGAGCTAATCACAAAAGAACAGCAACATAAGAAGGCAGAGATGGGCGTTTCCCCTCCCTTGGCAGAGCAGAAAAAGAAACAAATGAAATGGGAAGAGAAAACAAACACAAAATATAATTTAGACACAATGCAAATGGAAGAGTTTAACTGTTCCTTACAAAGTAATCTGAATATAGAAACATCAAACACAATTAATCCTTTGATTCTCAGGCAGGGTGGGCACTTTATGTATAAGAAGTACCCAATATATTGAGATCAATCTATAATTCCAAACAGCTGTGAAAAGTGTCAGAAAATGAAGACCTGCTTCAGAGATGGCCAGGGACCTCAATGGTAAGGAAACGGCCAAGTATGTTAATGATTTCTGATCTAAAGTACAAATTCTGAGTGGGCGACATGTCAGATTTGAACGATTCACTAAAGCTCTCACTGCCAAGTGTGTCTGTTACCATCTGCTGGGTGAATCATCAGTTTAGCGTGATCAAGCTCGGACCATGCAACCGTGGTTTAGACAGCACACACAAGTGAGTGCCTTGACACACAAGTGAGTGGCTTGAAGTGTAAGTTGTGGTGTTTTAGCTGCATAACCTTGGTGGACATTCATCTGATAATTGTTTACCACTTATACTTATGATGGGATTTATGACTACTTAGTAAAAAAAAAAGCGAAGAGCTTTTTCTGGACTCCCTGAATGGGGACTGGTGATGTATTACAAAGAGCACATCTGGGCCTGATCCACTTTTGGAGGAAAACCACAACTTGGGCCAGAGCCAGCATTCAGAGGCAAATGCTGGTCGAGAATTTCTCAATCTAGTTTTGATTTTTTATTGGATCTGATAACAGTGTACATACAATTCACAAAGCTTTCTCCCATGAGTAGATCTGACTTACTCATGGAAACTTAGGAGTAGGTTGGGAGCAAGTCCTTCTCATTGAAAATACTTTGTGACTCTACACATAATGAGAACCCCCAACATTGGGGTTCTAGGTGGAAAAGCTCTGTAGCCATGTAGCCCTGAATTGTAATATCGCTGCCAAGGCTTGTTCAGTCTCTAGGACAGTAGGAGGTGAAAGGAAAATAATTCTTTTATGATCAAAATACCCATTTTCTTCCATCAAATTTGACAACTTACAGCTTATTTAATACAATGTATACATGGCTTCATCCAAGAATGATTCTTGAATTGGACCCATCAGTAAGAAGTTGGGTGGAGTGGGATCCCTGAGAGAGTGAATACCTCTCCAGCCGATTTAAAGTTTTACTTGGTGCAGAAATGAAGGAGGAACATCTTTGTGAAAACAGTCTTGGAACTGGAAAAAACTACTACTTCTTTTAAACCCAGAAATTTTAGTTCCAGCATTTTATTCCCTATTCTGGGTCTGACAACTCAAAATGGTCGGCAACTGGAGAGAAGGTGCCATCAAGATGTAGTATATCCACAGCCATTTACAGGTGCATTCGAATGGGTGACTTACTAGAGAATATGATTGAAGAGCTGAAAAAGAAAAAACTATCCTGCAATGAGTAAGGTTGAATTTTTGGGAGGCAATTCAAAGGCAGAGGTGGCTTGAACTTTGAACACAATTTGCTGGGGTAGAGATTGACTTTGAAGCCAAACAAAGGTTTCAACCCCTTGTTTAAGTCGCAAATACATGCCTCACAGAAGGAACCAGGACTGTGAAGCGAAAATGCCTCAGGACCCTCTTTTGAAAAATGCCCAATAATGACAACATCAGTGAGCTAGTGATCGGTTTCTATGTAAGCCTGTGTATCAAAGGGCCTCAGGTCAATAGTAAGGACTCATTTTTCCTCCCCCTTAAAAGTAAATTGTCTTCAATGAATATCGATCTGGATCCCACCGATCTAAGTCAATGAATATCCTAAATATTAGAAAGAAATTCCTCATCACCACAACACCCACAGCAACAAAAACTATAAACTTGCCATACCTCTCTGCAGTCTTCACGGTGTTTGACCAAACCAGTCAACTTAATTGATAGAAATGAGGGTTAGGGTAATTGTACAACTTTGGTTAAAGTTGTTCCTTTCTAATTATTCACATTTTCAAGTGTTCTGCTTCACACTGGATCAATTGTGGGATTTTCATAAGGCGCATCCTGGTGGATCCTAGATAGATTCTAGATGGTTCCTGGAGTCCGATTAGCTTGAATTAATTCACGGCTCCATTTGCAAAGGATCCTTTCACGGTACAGTGACACTTATCACAAATCCATAGATGACACTCAGATCCAAGTGCTTTCCAGCAGATCAACAAGCTCCCTGGTGCATGTGCCGAGATGAATGCACAATAAAGGCTTAGTTTAAATACTGGCAGTACAAATCATTACTCATTGGCCCAGATAACACTTTCTCCAACCCTTTGACTGTATTTTATCCAAGTGTCATTTTTAATTTGCATCTTAAAATAACTCTTGAAAAATAAAAACTTTATAGTACGCGGGCGGTTACAGAGAACAGAGAGTACTTTAAAAACATTGTCAATTCTTACAATGTTCCTATCTGTGAAAAACTACGCAGATATATATGCTCTGATAAGTTATCAACTCAGAGCACACAAATGTATTTGTATAGTTTAAACTCCTCCACAAAAGTAGCACATTCTAGCTTCCTTTTCTCAATTAATCCAGCTCAATTAACGTTCCATAAAAGTGAATCACCCATACTCCCCCACCCCCTTCAGCAAATTGTCTCCCAGGAGAATTGTAACATATAACTATTCTCTATTTTATTAACGGTTGCCTAATCAAGGCCCCGTTTAACAATTGCTTTTTAAATATTCAATTTAAATGGTGTTGCAGATTCTCTTCATGCCAGCGCTGGATAAACAGTAAAGAAATAAACAAGGTAGAGCCAGTAGTTTTTCAACTCATACCACTTCAGGGAGAACTGTGCCAGACATTTGTAATATGTTCCAGATGGAGGGCGCTAGAGGGCGCCAAGCAAGATGGCCGCACTCGCGTGAGGCTCTTGCGGTTCGGGAGATTATCCGCCATTTATTCTGGTTGTTGTGCTCCTCTATACGTAAAACCTGTAAATTTGGGCATCGGAACGCTGCGGCGATATACATTGCTGAGAAAATCGCCATTACCTGCCGGCGGTGACGAGGAAATTGCTGATGAACTCCAGCGCCTCGGATGCACAAAATGGAGGCGGTGCGGAGCTAGACTGCGGAGCTGTGCGGCGCTGAGAATATCACCATGGACGGCTCGCCTTTTGCCTGTGAAGCCTGCGGAACCCGAATGAGAGGAGAGACCCTCTGCTGACTGTGGGGGAGGCGCACACTAGTCCCGCTCGCTGGCGGAGCTGTGATTGGGAGGACGAGATGCTGTGCCTCTGCGGGCTGCTTGGAAGGTAGGCGGACATTGTGAAGCTGAGCCAGGGACCCGGGGGCTGAAGCCGAAACAACGCGCGGCGTGCAATTGGAGCCCCCAGGGGCTGGCTGTAATCAGTGTGAGGCGGCGGAGGTGCGGGGCGGCTGGTGCTGCTCTGCCTGCACGGGGCTCTGCCTGGGGGCCTAGCAAGACCCAAAAATGCTCTGGGTCACGGCCGGCTGGTGTGGAGGGATGCCCCAGGAAGTAAAGGGGACAATTAACATTGGATGCAGCGAGGTGGCAGAAAGCTGTGTGAAACTGCGCTGGCCCCATCGCTGGGGGGGGCGGTCTGTCCCTGTGGCAGGGAGTGTCATGTGACGAGACTGATCTCCTTGCTCATTGGAGGGCCCATAGAAACGCTAGGTGGCCTGAGAGCCCGCATCAGCCTACGCAGCAACCCCCAGATGGGGCCCCCCTAAGAACTGTATTGAGGCCGGCCTACACTCCTGATCAACCCCTGCCACACAGCGCGACTAAGGGGTGGGTCTATAGCCACCAAATACCCAATACACTTTGAAGGGGCGCCTATGCCATGCTGACAACCCTGTTGAAAGCAGTGATAACGTGGTGCAGTTGATGGTCCGACCTTGAACTGATGCGCCTGGTGTACTCATGGAGGGCGTAGGGAAGAGCATTGTTGAGTCCTTCCGGACTGGATAGGAGTGTTCTGGCAAATCTATGCAGACTCTCCTCGACCCCCAAGAAGCATTGTACGGACGAAGCTTGGCCATATCCTTGACTCTACATCTGGGCGGGCCCCAATAGCGGAGGTGCACAGACACCTTAAAGTGAGAAGTCCTGAGTGGTGCCCCCCTCCCCCCCCTTTTTTTTTGCTTCTATACCAGGCCCAAGATCTACGCAGCCGATTGGACGCCCTTCCTGGTTTGCTGCATTGCGCCTCTGACAAACATGGGGAAGCCGGACGGGCACCAACCCAAGCTAAACTTTGAGGCCGGAAGGGTACTCACTCCCAGATGGATCCTGAGGAGGAACAAGTGGAGGCTCAGGCACCCTCAACTGCAGATCTGAAGGACTTACTACTGGCTATGCAATCCAGTCTGACCTCCATAAAATCCAAGATGGACTACATGTCTGCGCGACTGGATGAGGTATCACACAGAGTGGATAAACATGAGTAGCGGCTGGTGGAGACAGAACGTCGGATATCGGACCTGGAGGACACCTCTACTACGACAAAGTCCCGAACGCTGGAAATGGAGAGGGTGCTGAGAGTGATAGCGCCCAAGAACGAGGACTTGGAGTCCCGTTCTCGAAGAAACCTCCGAATCTTGGGAATACCAGAATCAACCGCCACCAGAAGAATGGAGGAGTATGTGGAGCGCCTTCTCATTCCGCTCTTTGGGAGGGAGGCCTTCTCACCGGTGTTGGTGGTTGAGAGGGCTCATCGCTAACTGGCGGCTCACCCGGTACCTGGAACAACACCTCACCCGATCATCGCCTGGCTGCTTAATTACCGGGATACCGCCCTCCGCCTATCCAGGGAGCGGGGACAACTCCGCCACGAGGGAACGGACATTTCTATATATCCCGACTTCACCATGGCCATTCAAGAGCAGAGGCGGAAATTCCTACCGGTGAACAAGAAACTACAACAGCTTAATATTCCCTACGCGAAGCTCTTCCCAGCCAGACTCAAGGTGACGTATCAAAGTCATCAAACTTTTTCAACACCCAGCAGGTTGCACAGGACTTCCTTAAAACCTTGCTGAAGCCGGCGGCGGGACGCCCCCCGCCCCGACGCTGGAGGCGGTATCTCAGACGTGGAATGATCTGAAGCCCCCTAGCATTGATCTGCACATTGAGACCATGCCACACGACAATGGACCGGATGTTATTGTAGATAGGGGATAACTGGACATTGCGGCGGGGGGGGGGGGGGAGAGGGGTCTGTCAGCCTCCCTCGATATGGAACTGCTGAGGACCTCAGGATGCGAGAAACTGGACGCTCCCGCCGAGGGGGTGGGGTCTGATGCTTATTGGGAAGATCTGGCTGCCCTCTCGCCCCCCTGACCGTCTGCAGTGATATGGACAAGTACACTCTATCCCTGAACTGATTAGCTGGCGGTCTCCTACTAAAGTGTAGATGCACTGGAAACCGAAATCAAGATGACTCTACATATGCCCACCCGAACACCCTCGCCCTGGCGAGGAAGACCCCTGGTCGCCCTCTGGACTCCACCTCTCAGGTGAACCCTCATTAGTATGGTTGTTAATGTTTTACTGCTAGTTATGGCATGGACTACATCGTACTCCCCTGTTGGGAACACTGTGTTGAGGGTGGGGGGAGGTGGGGAGGGAAGTGGACTACGCAGGTTTGGGCTGCTGATGTGGGAGGGGGAGAGAATGTTTTGTTTACATCTGCGAGCAGTGGCAGACCTTGCGACAAGTCACAGGCCATAGGGGTTATTAGCGACTTAACGCTAAGATAGCTCTACCAATTTGTGTCAGACCACTTTTTAAGACTGTGTAATCGCAATCTTCGCTAGGACTGAACGTTCGAGACCCCCACATACCGCTTTCTCACTCGGAATGTAGGAGGACTGGGGGAACCCCGCAAGCGCAGGCACATATTATCGTACTTAGATCGTCATGACATACACTGCACGATGCTGCAGGAAACGCACTTTATTCCCACTGTCCCTTACAAATTTGCCGTTCACAGGGCCAGTTATACATGTTTTTCTTCCTATTCATCATATGCTCGCGGCCCATGCATCCTAGTAAAGAAGTCCCTCCCATACACCCCTTTAGGATCTGTTATGGACAAGTAGGGCCGGTACTCTATTCTCTGGGGCAGGATCGCCAATCAATCCTTCACGTTAGTTTCGTGCTATGGGCCGAACACGGATGACCCAGAGTTCTTCTGCGTACTCTGGGGAAAGATACTAGAGATTGGCTTTACACATTTACTATGGGGGGGGGATTTTAAAGTCACAGTTAATCCTACTCTGGACCGCTCACATCCGCAACCACACCACTACTCCCACTCACAATCCACTCTCAAGATGATAATTGAGGACCATGAACTGCTTGCATGGCGACACATACACCCGACAAGGCGGGAGGGCACTTGTTACACCATGGCCCGGGCCTCTTGGTCCAGAATTGACGCATGGTATATTACTAAAGGCCTTATCCCTTGGGTGACTCACTCCTCCCACTTCCCCCGGACTTATTCAGACCACTCCCCAGTGCTGGCCACTATAACCCCCCATACGTGGACTCTCCCTTTCAATTCTGGTGTTTCCATCCGGTATCCTTATTGGACCCAGTATTTAAGCAGGAACTTAAGCAGGAGATCACTGACTTTTTCTCTTGCAATGAGCAATTCTCAATGGTGTAGGAAGCTTTTAAAGTTACCATACGGGGCCTTGTATCGCGAAGAGTGGCGGTATCCTGAGAGACATCCGTTCCACCCTCCGGCGTCTGGAGGCGGAACTCAAAAAGATTGAGACAGAATTGCAGCATAATTTCACATCTGAGTTGCAAGCTAAGCTGTGCAGTGTGCTTAGCGAATACCAAGAGACATCAGGGAGCTTATGTAAATACAGAGGGAAATATCATAGGGCGCGCCAGTATGGGGAGTGGGATAGACCTGGAAAGATGCTTGCAGCACTAATTCGACCCCCGCAGTTTTCGAATATTGTGCTGGAGATTGAAGATGAAAACGGCCAAACAATAGAAACATGGCCGAGATCGTGGAGACCGTCCGTAAATTCTACAGAGGTCTTTGCAAAAAGCATAGAACCCAGACAAGAGACTTCACCTCCTTTTTTGAGGATACAGCTTGGCTGGGAGATGGGCAGAGGGAATTTCTTTTGAGACATCACGAGGATGAGGACATCATAACGGCCATAATGCAACTGCAATCTGGGAAGGCGCCGGGGCCGGCTGGCCTCCCGGCTGAATTTTATAAAACCTTCCATCACCTACTCATTCCAATACTGCAACATGTTTTTGAGGAAGCTCAGTAGATGGATATACTTCCCCCCCCTCCATGCGTGAGGCGCATCATATCCATACCTAAGCCAGGTAAGTTTTCGGCTTACTGCGACTCATATAGACCTTTATCCTTAATAAATGCAGACGTGAACATTTTAGCTAAATTGATTGCTAATCGTATTAGTCTCCTTATGACTGCGCTGGTGCTCGCTGACCAATCAGGCTTTGTGCCTACTCAAGGCACATCACACAATTTACGTACATTATTCGCGCTCCTGCACGACATAGACCCTAACACCAACGCTGCAGCTATATTTCTTGATGTCACTAAGGCTCTTGATTCCCTAGAATGGGATTATCTCTTCTTCGTCTTGCAGAGCATGGGGTTCCCTGCCCCCTTCCTGGAATGGATCAATTTACTGTATTCGGGTGTACGAGGCAAAGTGATGGTCAACGGAGCTCAGTCGGCCCCCTTCACAATGACACGGGGCACCCGGAAAGGAAGCCTCCTGTCACCCCTTCTCTTTGCTATAGCGATCGAGCCCTTAGCGGCAGAGATTAGTTCAACATTTCAGAAACAATGCATTGATATACCCGGACAGGCAGGTTTTAATCTCCCTGTATGCCGACGATCTCACACTGTACCTACGGGAGCCGGCGTTAAGCCTCAACCCCATTCTTCGACTGCTCATTCTCTTTGGTCAACTATCTGGAATAAACGTGAACTGTGGGAAATACCAAATTTTCCCTTTAACCGAGGTCACATTGGAATTCGCTCCTGACTTTCCGTTGAAGTGGTGCGCGGATACAATCACCTATCTGGGCATTCGGGTCTCTTGATGCCGCGAGGAACTGATGAGCTCTAACTACAGATGCACACTTGACCTTATCACGGATAAGATCACCAAATGGATAGCGATGCCTCTATCCATGGCGGCCAGAGTATCTTTAATTAAAATGGTAATTTTACCCAAACTCCTTTACCTTTTTACTAACATTCCTTATGCTTCAAGCCGGTATTTTAAAAAATGTATCAGAGCCCAATTGATCAGGTTAGCATGGGGTGGAAAGCAGCCCAGATTGGCGAGGGAGATTCTCACTCGTCCCTTGGAAGCTGGAGGATTTGAAGTCCCCGATATGGAGCTACATTTTATCTGCGCCCAGGCGCACTTCGCGGCCTATTGGATGCACCCTCCCCCATACATGCCTCACCTAGCCATTGAAGAAGGATATATGGCCCCCGCACCATGCACCGAGTATCTCAGCACAGCTGCGGTACCTAGACACCTGGCGTCTACAACTGTACAATGCAAGACCAGTGCCTGGCAGGATTTGGCACAAACTCAAATGCTCTGTTCCCTATTCACTACGGACGCCCTTGCAAGGAAGACATGACCTACCAGTCACGACAGAGGGGGGATGCCGCTGCATGCTGCGCAAATTGTCCTGCCTTACCTGGAGCCAATTATATAAGAATGGGCAGTTTAGATCTAGTGACAACTTCATTGGCACCACTACCCACACTCCCTTGGAGCGCTTCTATTACGTGAGGCTTAGACAAGACAGGCGCTCTCTGACTCAGTGCTTTCCACTAGAACCCCCCATTATGCGCCCCTACACACTCTCCTGCAGCACACTCCCCCGGAACATGTAGTATCGCGATTATATCGCTCAACTCAAGGGGACTGGGAGAGAGACCTAGCTCCAGCTAAGGGTAAGTGGGAAGCGGAATTGGGAACTCCCATCACGATGGAGCAATGGTCCTCTTGCTGCCCCCAAACGGGCACCATATCTGCCAATAGTAGACTACGCTTGATACATTATAAATATATTCACCGATTACATTATGCGCCTGCTCTGCTGCACCGGCTACATTTGCACGACACTGCCTGCTGCGATAGATGTAGGGCCGGGGATGCTGATTTTGGACACGTGGCCTGGGACTGCCCGCCTGTTCGGGAATACTGGAGGGAAGTGCTGCATGCGCTAGATGAAATGACTGAGATACATGTGCCCGACAACCCCCTTACTGTTCTCTTAGGCTATACGGAACAGGTCCCAGCGAAGGTGCGGAGATAAGTCTCCTTGGTCCTTTTGCTGGCGAAACGACTAATAGCCTGTCGTTGGGGGCGCGGCCGAGCCCCCAAATTCAAGGACTGGCTGAGCGATCTTATATATTGCCAGGAACAACTGCACACCTAAGCTGAACTTATGCCACCCTCCTCCCGCCCTAAAGATATATGGGCCCCTCTTCACACGTATCTTTTGGCACACACCAACTCCAGGCCCTGATTGAGTGGGGGGCGAGGAACGAGACGGGGAGGGGATTGAAGAGGTGGAGGGCTTCCCAGATATAGGGCTGCATTGACCTCTTTCTAAAATAGTGAGAAATGAATCAGATTGTGTGGGTCGGGGAACTTCGGTTGGGAACGTTGTGTGGGACCTGACTGGACAATGGCTTGAAATACTAGGCGACAGAGGCAATTCTTACTGTGACTTACTGACTTTGTTGGTTGGGGGACTTTGTTTGGAGACCTGAGTTGATAATCGCCTGCTATGCTTGCCCACCTGACGCGGCCGGCCCCTTGGGGGTTGTAGGCAGCTTGCTGTGTTCACCCCCCCCCCACTATCCTTTGCATAGAATGTCAAGTACTGCTGTGCCGGCCCGATGGGATGTAGGCACCCTGCTGTGTCAAATTTAACGATCTAAAAAGGACAGGGGCGTCCCCACAAAAAAGGACAATGTAGGCCTGTGTCTCACTTCTATTGAGTGCACTCTAAAGTGAGTATTGCATTCCAAAAAGCAGCATGCCGACAATACGGCGGGAAAGGTAAAGTTACAAGAAATTTGAATCTCAATTTCTATCAGCGTATGTTGACTGGAGAGGAGAATTCTGTGTATTAGTTTTCTTATGTCTCTACAGATGCCAAGTCTTTAGAGAAAAGTCTATTTCTTAACTATATAGTCAGCTCAAACAGTAACGTTAAAATCTACAATATTTCATGATTAACATAGCATACAAGTAAAAAAGGATTTTAAAAAAAGATGTTTTCCACACCATGAGTTTCGTAAGTCTCTGTTGTACATTTATTACACATTCAAATATAAAAATTCATCATTACACAATATACAATTTTTTAAGAAAACATGTTATACATTTGTATAAAAAACATTTAAAAAAACAAAGAATCACAAGTCGACGCGGCGTTTCGGTATCCTGTATGTCTACCTTCTTCAGGACTGATTCTTAAATCAGGCGGAGTGAATTTCCCCACCGGACATTGTTTACTTCAGTTCAGAACCTTGTTGCCATCAAATTCGTGGGCCTATTTTCGGATTCTGTTTGTGCGATGTGATATCACTTATTTTCAAAATAAATACGCTTGGTCTTGGACTACCAGGAGGAGCCACCGTATTTTCAGTTGTGGGTATCTTCAATGACCCATTAAAATTGTGTTGCCTGGTGCAATTTCTTGGATATTTTGACTCCAAGGCACTCCGTTGTGGATAGAGAGTCCGTGCTTTAAATGTGTAATCGGCCTCCCTGCTCCTGTATCCTGGTAGTCTTCCAAAGCGTCCCTCAGCCGGTCTTGTGCGAGTCGGCTCGCACAAGACCGCCTGAGGCACGGCGCTGCTTGCTCAATGTGTGGGAGCCTACGGACTGTACTGCTGCCCAGACGTTCTGGGTCCCTCTGGGCAACATGGTTGCCAAGAGGGACATAGCTCAGCTCTGGGGCTCCGCCAGGCCACCACGGCTCAGTGCCTGGAAAGATAACATGGACTGGTGCATGTTTCGAGAAAAGACGGTGTACGAGGCACGAGGTCGCCCCAAAAAATGGTCCAGGGTTTGGGCGCAGTGGAACTCGTACCGTGGTGATATCTGTTCCCCTCCACTCGACTATCACGTCACTATCCCCTCCTCCCCATGATTGGCGTTCCTTCTTTGTTTCCTAAACTACCAGTATCCTCTCTTCCTCCATGGTCACCCCCCCACGTCAGATTTGCTCCTTATATATGTATTCCTTCCCTTTTCCTCCTCCCTCTTCTGACCCTTGCCAGTATAATGCCATGTGTTTGTGTTTGTTGTTTTATTTCGACAAAACTATAAAATTAAACCTTCAGTATCTTTTCATTATTGTTTTGTGCACTACATTATAACGCGCGCCCAGTGGCCGTCTCTAATGTGTACTGTCTTGCTTTATTCAATAAATCTAGAATTCCATGATTTATTTATTTAAAAGTTTTCCTCATACCACACCCAAAGGTCCCTGGAGAACTTCAGCTACAGAAAATTGGCTTGGGCATATCACGCCTTCCACAGAAGCCAACCCTTTCCCATTATTACATATGTTTGTTTCACAGACGGCTCAAAGGTCACACAAATTAACTAGGTGGATTTAGTTTCAAAAACACAAAAAAACCCTCTACTTATTGCTGGTTCCACCTCTAATGGAAGAAAACCTAACATTTGTTTCCAAAGGGCGTGAAAAGTTGGTATTAATCCAAAGGCGTACAAAGGAGCAGCAGGAAAATAACGTAGATCTCTTTCCAAACGCTGGAATGAACATTAGGTTCCATTTTTGTCATATTTGCATTCACCGTCATCATGGATATTGCAATGAACCCCTCCTAATCTGGGTTTTGCTGTTTCTTTAGGAAATAGGAAAATCCGATCGTGGTCGGTACCTGCCTTCAGCACTGGGTTGGCTAAGAGGTCCACAGCCCATCCAACACTAAAAGTATTTCTGTGGAACCGGCACATAATTCTTTCATAGGCACAAACAATAGTCAGAAACAAGATTCCCACCAGCATGATTTGCTGCTGCATCAGTCTAAACAGGCAGTGCAATTAGTCTGGTATTAATAAAACAGTTACGAGGGTTGCTATTAGCTTTTTAGATAGTCCTGCTTTTGCTTACTGGTTAATCACACGACTTCATCAGCACGATATGTGGTTTAAAGGTGTGGGTGATAAAAACTACCATTCAGGCATGGCACTTGCTTTCATGGAGATAAAAGACCATCTGGCATTCTACCATGTCAGTGGTAATCCCAGTACAGGGTTACAAACAGCTCTTCAAAGGGAAATACAATGGACACCGGATTATTCTTTGCACCTGAACGAAAGGGATTAGGCAAAAAGCAGCTATATACAATGCCACTGTAGGCTCAAATGCCAAGTATAGGACTTTAATACCTTGCAGGTCTAGAAAAGAAGGGAAACTCTGCCCTGTTCGACTTGTTCTAGGCAGCATGTGTAATTTCCAGCAGTGGATTCGACAACATGTGAGTTGAATTGAATGTGAAACTGTTTCTCAGATTATCCTCGGTACAAAGAAGGGCTCTGCTGATTATTGAGTGTGGCCACCACCCTAAACACTCACAAATGGCTACCGAGATGCTGAAAGGACTGCGCAAACCAGTGTAGAGCTAAAGGATATTTTATTTACTTTCCTGGTGGAGAGACTATCTCCCTTGAAAACTTTTGTGGTCCACTAGGTAGGGTGCTTACAGCCCCCTTATGTGCGTGTGGTATGTTACAAATGTGTTGAGTGACTGGGAGGCTGTGTATATGGGGAGCGCCTGCAGAAAACCCTTATCCGCATCCAGCTTGTATATACCCCCTTTGAGAGTCTGATTCCCATATCGCTCTCCCTATGGCTCTTTTGCTGAGGCCTTGTAGGTGTCTGGTGCTGCTAGCCTAGCTTTCAAGACCTGCCCTCAAACATAGAGTGGGGAGAAGCAGGCCCCCAACCAAAGGGTCAAACCACATGGCACAGTCCACAGAATGCTGGGTCAATGTAATCTTACATGAGAAAGTTACCCAAAAGCCTTGACGGCCATGTGGCCTAGCTGGTCAGACCGGACCCAAAGATCTTTGGATTATCAAAAGGTTCTTGGAACAGTAGTCAGCTTTCCAGTTCCTGACATGCACATGATGTCCCTGACAATAAGGAAGCCCATCTCTAGGTCTATCCTGCCTGAGAGGGATAAAGTGTATTTTCCACTTAATCCTAAACATCAGTGGAAATTACCCCTTGCCTGAAGGTTGTCCCCATGATTCTAAAAAAGAAGGATTTATCTTCTTAGACACAAGGCCATCAGAATTGGAGAGCATATGGGGATCTTTGCACTCGTTTTGCACTTTTAAAGGGCCCGCTTTCCGTCTACAAATGTATTTCTATAAAGATAATAATACTTTTACAAACATCAGATCTGGCCTGCTTATTCATGAAAAGACGCCTAACTTTCACTCGCTAGTAGCTAGTGACAAATTTTTTGTATTTTTCCTTCCCCAGATAACTTTTTTTTTTTAATTTGTGAGGCGAAAGACCGAGGGGTTCTCAAAAAACCTTTTTGACACAGACCAGCTTAGTCCTTGTTGTTTTAAAGTTAATATTTAAGTCATAATTAGAAGCAATTCTTTAATCTCAGTTTCCGTGTCACTTTGTGGACCTGTGGGTGTTATTACCCGCTAAAATCCTGAGTTAGTTCAACTCCAGCACTAATAGGCCTCCTGCACTGAATTCAGACTCTGTGACTAGTTTGGAATCCAACTTCTGTATTCTTGAACTGTGTGTCCCACTCTCAGACATCAACTTTTAAATCCCCAATAGCTAAGTGAAATAGACTCCAGGACTCTATGAAGTGGCCCGGTAGAACCCTGAAACAACACCACTGAGTTTAGTGGGAACACTGCTTATTATGGGTGGTGGAATTAGGGATACCGAGGACTTTTGGGCTTCTTTACATGTGTTGTCAGCGACTGAGGCAAAAACCAAATGAGTTGTCCAGACTTATACCCGAGGCTTCTGAGGAACTTGAGCTTAGAGTAGACCTATCATAGCCAACTTGGCACACAAGCATCCTGTCTGATAATTGTGCCTCATAGACTGGCTACAGTAGACAGAGGAGGTACTAAACAGCAAAGTTCATGAAGACTGTCACGACAGCCAAAGATTTTCACACAGGCAAACACTGGTCATTGTATTCAATATTTTTTTTTCTAATGTCTTTTCAAGTAAGTACTAAAATTGTGTTTCGGGCTATTGTTAGGTCCTGTAGAAGGTGGCAGGGTAAACAAGCATTGGAAATGCAATAGGTCTCGCATCATTAGAGTTAGTGCTTTTAGAATTGTTGATGTTTTTTTTTTGTAAATCTTTAGCATTTTTGTTTCCTGTAGCCAATGCTAAAGAATTACAAATAAAAAAAGCCATAAACATTTCTAAAAGCTCTAACTCAAATGCTGCGAGACCTATTGCACTGTCGGCTGGGGTTTTTTGATGGTGCTGTGCTGGGAGAGAGAGCGGGGAGGGGTTGGAGAAGGGAGGGGGCGGAGAGCAGGGGGCGGAGCTATTGTATTAGTGCTCAACCCGTACCTCTGGGTTTTTCAAATGCATTGTGGGTGAGGCTACATAGTAGGTGATGGGTAGAGTCTTGAATGCGTTTAAGCAAAAAAATTCCACGCAGGGCAGTGATAAAATAAATGTACTAAAGTTTAATGGGGGGCTAAATAAATAAAAATTCTTCAATAATAAAAAAAATGTGTATCATATTTGTACATTTTGTTTTTTGAGTGGTTTAAATGCAAATATGTTGATGGTTTGGGGCTTGTAAGGGCTCTTTGAGACAAGCCAGACCCTTGGCTTAATAGGGAATTTTCACAGCAAGCTTAAAACGGGTAGGAATGTACTCCCTCCTCCTCGAAGAGTTCATACTAAGTAAATTCTTAGCCACGAAGTTAGTCAAAGAGACTTTTATCTATGAGGGAGACAATAACTGCAAGCTTGTTCAGCTATCTTCCATTTTCATTTAAAGATTCAACCAATTTTCCAATTCCCGTCCCTCACTGCACTTCTTATGACCACATGGAGCGGCTAAGGAACACCTGCCAGAGCTCGCTTCCTCACAGCACTGCTCCACAGGAAGTTCCTTACGTCTCTTCCGGGCAAGGAAATTTCCTGTGGTCACGCACACATTCTAAGCGCTTTTAAATTCATTCCACAAATGTTAGTCAGCAACGCGGTCTGACAAAAAAAGCAACGTTTCCCTTCAACAGCAGAGAAGCAACCAGCAGTTAGGGGCTCTGGAAAGCGGTTCAGACAGAAGGCAGTACCACAAGGCAGGGACAGTTACAAAACAGAACCAGTGCTTATACAGCTCGTACTGTATTTCCACCCTTGTTCGTGTTAGTGCTAATTCAGAGATGAGCGCAAAATATATTCACTCAAACCTCGTGGTAACTGCGCGTTCAAACTGGTATACAAACAGTTCTAAGAAGTAAATGGGGTTAGTGATATTTTTTCCACACCGAACTAATCTCTGCTGACGTACAAGCTCCCTGGAACAGCACCGTATGTCACCGCTCTTAACTTCTGCATGCAATGCCCATGGTGGGAGAGAGAGAGTGGGGAGGAGAGTAGGAGGAGGAGGGGGGGGGAGGAGAGTAGGAGGAGAAGGGGGGCCAAAAGAGACAAGACGGAGGGAAGGCAGAGAAGGGGAGGGGGGAGGAGAAATGCGACACGGCGGGCAGGGGAGGGGGCGGAGCGGGGAGAGGGTGTGAAAGCAGCAGGGGCCTGGAGTGCGGCTGAGGGAACTGAAGAAATGCGACACGGCAGGCAGGGGAGGGGGCGGAGCGGGGGTGTGGGGGGAGTGCACCTGAGGGAAAATACATGCAAGGCAGGCGGCTGGGGGCATGTGCACGCGCTTTTAAGCTCAATGCGCATGCGCATTGAGCTTGAATTTCACGGGCACTGCAAGGAATCGCCACGATTCCTTGCAAGTTGGTTAAAGACTGTTTAAGCCCCCATAGTCTCGCAAGCTCGATGCGCATGCGCATCGACAGGCGAGACCTAAAAAGCTATTTTGTGCTGCCTTATTCTTTTAAAATATATGCTTTGAAAAAAGATACAGATCTGACTGGACTTTCTTAGGTCTCGCCTACTGAGGACAATAGCAATACTTACAGTGTGCTTTGGTCAGCCCACTGCTTACCATTGCTTGGCTTTATTGTAAATCCCATTTGCTTGCTTCTTATTTAATGGCTTTCCTTCTTTGTGTATTTGTCCGTCCCATGGAGTACACCTTCTTTATCATACTTTTGACTGGATGGCTTGCATCCTTCTTTTATTTTATTAACAACATTATTTTCCTTTTTAACATGGACATTGTGCATGGGTGTAGTATATAGAACAAACATGTTCTATATACAAATATGATATAATTTTTGGGGGGTCCCTTGAGCCATGAAACATGGCAAGCCAAACGTCTGAACAATACCAGCGAAACAGGTCCCTGAAAAGGTAATAACATTATTCATTACCAGCATTTCCAGCCCCCTTCGAGGTAACATTTCACAGAGGTCTGAGCGTCAAAGTGTTGGATTCAACCGCTGGGTTGACCCTAATGACCTGGTGTCTTTTCATGTAGGTAAAAAAGGATGCCATGTTCTCTCAAAATGTTGTGTCCCATACAATTGCCAAGAGTTTCTCCATCGCAAAGATACACCATGTCTTTTGCCACCACATATTAAGCAAAGGAAATGTAGGCAGTTCCCATTCCTGGGTCACAGATAGTCAAGCTGCCAATAGTAAATACGAGATGAGTTTCCTGATGAGAATAGGGAGTGGGAAACATGTTTTCTCCTGGGTCTCCCAACAGATGTATTGTGAGTTGGAGTGGGAGGGTGATGCCGATGATTAATTTGATGTTGCCAATGATTTCACCCCAGAATATGCAAGTGAATGGGCATGACCACTGTAATGAAATGCCTCTTTTTGTGTGATCACCCTAAACATTTTGGACAGATGCTGCTGGTTTTTCGACTCAGAGTACACTGAGGCCTGCTAACCAGACTTTAGTGTCAGTGGCATGACCATAACCTCTTCACTGCGGCGCGAATTCCGCCGCAGTGCTGGTCATTCCAATCGCGGGCGTGGTCATGACGGCTCCAGGCCGTCATGAGTACACGCCCTCCGTGACTCATGACGGACGGGAGCTGTCATGAGCTTGGAAGAGGTTAAAGCGTGTATGTTTGATTGGCTCAGATCCAATTGTCAAAAACGAACTTACTTGTAAGTCCATAGTATATGGTGCCCAGTGCCTATAAGTTCGATATTCACCCCAGGGACTGCTGCACTGGTTGTACCATCCTGGATGTGACAAAGGTAAAGCATGACTCCCAGTCTGCAACTGAAGACTGGATGGGCAGTTTTATACCGCTAACTTCACATTGTCATTTAAGGTAATGGCAAAGCTCAATCCTCCCATTTAATATATGCAAGTCATCTGTAAAGTAGGTCTATTGCGCACTAAGGCAGGGTGCTTTAAGGTTTGAGATCTTTGTATTATCATTAATAGACAACAAGATACTACAATCCACCCACCGACATCCACTGGCCGGTGGGAGGCAGAGAAGAATCTAATAACAGAAGAAAGAAGGAGGAATAGAGAGAAGGTGAGACAGGCAGGATGGGGGTGTGGAAAGGTGTGGAAATGTTGTGACAACCAGAGAAGGACAAGACACAAGTCTCAAGAGAAGAATAATTAAGGGGAGGTGCAGGAGATGAAGGGCAGTACCCCAGTCATCAGTTCAGGTAGGTGTACAGTTTGGGTCTGTCAGGCGGAGAACCCACAGAAGCTGCGGGCAGGGCAGCTCTCTAAATTCGTCCGAGAGGTATTGGATGCATAGTCCCCACGTCTTATCAAGCAAAGGAAGCGTGTGTGACGCCACTGCGGTCAGCTTCTCCAGTCCCAAGAGCTCCCATAGTTTGTGTAACCAGTCCAATCGTGTCGAGAGTGCATCAGAGCCTCAACTGGAGAGCAAGAGCAGTTTAGCTGCTCCCATCGCCAGGGTAATAGTGTGCCCCCTTGCAAATTGTAGAGGGCATGTCAGAGGGTTCGGGAGTCCAAATAAAATGTATCTGGGAAGCTTAGGCAGATCAGTGTCGTACATTGCATTCACTGCTTCCAAGACCTCTGTCAAGAAGGAACTTATTTATTTTGGGACATTGCTGCGCCAACAATTCCACTGGCCAATTCTGGCTGGTGTAAAGTATCAGTAAGGCACAATTTGTTTAGAAACAATTCTTTACTGAAAGTACTGCGGGCCGAAGCACGGGACCACTGAAGGATGTCGCGCCATTCTTTATTCAGTGAATGTGCATTCGCATTCTGCTTCCCATCTGCGCTGTGCAGGTGTTTTGGAAGAACCCTGAGGTGGAATGAGGAAGGTAAATGTATCGGAGAGGAGTCACTTTTTGGAAGAGTGGGTAAGAAGCCATTTTTCAAACGGCGTGAGATGTCTACTGGCATGGGGACAAATCAGAGGCTGAAATAACCAGTAACGAATGGCAGTGTATTGACCAACCGGCTTTAGGTGGAAAGCCATGGCCAATTGAACCGGAGTAAAATCCATGAGGACGTTCACATCAAAGCGGTCACCTACCCTTTTGCAATTGGCCTCCTGCCATACAAGATACGCCGAATCACAGTACGCAGGGGAAAATCAGGGTCCCCTGTGATCAGTGGTTTAGGGAGAGAGGAGAATGGATAGTCACCGCTGAGGGTGTACCTGGTCCCTGATGCCCATGGTGAAATATTGACTTCCCCAGGCCGGTGTGACCTCGGAAGACATGGGACCTCCCAGATATCCATGCCTGCCACTGCTTGATCAATAAAGCACCAAAGTTTTTCAGTGCTGGTTCGGGATCACACCACCATATAAGGCAACTGCACTGCCTGATAGTAGCCCCTTAGATTGGGGGCACCAAGCCCTCTGTCCACTTGAGACAGGTAGTACGCTTCTTCGACATCTGGAGGTTAGTTTTAAAGCCAGAGGCTGCACCAAAAGCTGCCTGTTCGCCATCACTGCAGGCAAAGAATAAAACGTGCTTGATAAGACCAATAGCACATCGGTGGTGGGGGAGGACGAGGAGCATTGAAACAGAGCAGGAAAGACGGAGGCGCTGGCGGAAAACATGGCGGCTGCTTGCTAACGCGGTGCGCTCGTCTCTGACGGAGTCTCCTGTCAAGATGCCCTGGCTGATTGTTTAGGTGCATTGGTCACCACGGACCAGACAAGGCATCGGAAGCATACCTGCGAGGCTTACTTGTGAGGCTGGACGGGTTGGAAGCAGTGCGGTGAGCGAGCCGAGCTGAGCCAAGCAGCTGCGTGATTAACGGCTCAGAGACGCCGAGACACTTCAGAGCGGCAGACCGCCAGACCGCTGTGGATACGATTGCGGTCAGAGCTGCCGATGTGTTGGGGGCAGGCTCTCCTTCCTGCGCCCTACCGCTGGGGAGACGCAGCCGTGGAGCTGCGAAGAAGTCGAAGGGCTGTTACACACGGCGTTTCTGCAAAGAGAGTGGCAGAAAATACGTGGTGCGGTAAGGGGGACCAGCAGGGAGGGAACTTGCTGAGGGGGGAAATACAGCCTACTGATGACTGTGGCCCCATAGACAAACAAGACTGTAGCTCCTGGCAGAACCCAGTCCTCACATCCACAGTCTTTAGCTTGAAGGCAAACTTGCAAGCCCCCACCCAGGCAAACAGTGAGACCCCAGGTATAAAGACCGCTGGAGCCCTGGGGAAACGAAAGGCTAAGGGGAAAGGTAAAGGGAGCAATAAAGACAAGGACTTAGGAGTTTCTACAAGACCTAGGGATATAGGCCAGGTGCAAGAACCTGAAAGAAGTTCAGGGGAACAGTCTGTCACAGAGTCAGAGCCAGAGTCAGAAGCTGTACTTGATCCAACACAACCTTTGGCCCAAAGGGTGCCGAGGAGGGGTAAGAGACATCAGTTGCTGTACACCGGCCCGAAGGAATTACCCCATAAGGAGAGTCAGAACAAGGGCAACTGTAAAAAAAAAAACTTATTAAAGTCTCCCGGATTACACCTTCACTGAAGTCCTATTCCAAGGTCCTGCCTCAGGTTCTCAACATAAACCAAGAGCCCCAAGGACTGGATAACACACAAAACGCATTCACGCCTGTTGAAGCTCTGGACCCTACAACCGCACTTAGTAACCTTGGGGAAATAGCAGTGGAGGCAACGGGGCGGAAGTGCAGGCTGGGGGCGCAAAGATGGGTGATCCAGCAGAGCAGGTTACTAATACGATGCCCCTGTAGACCACCAAGCCACTAACTCAGTAGAGACAGAAAGGGCGGCTAAAGAACCAGATCTATGTGTAGGGGGAAACAAAGAAACTGATGGCGATGACACCCTCCAAGTCATACTTCTCAGTATGAGGAAGGAGATCAGAAGTGGATTCGAGGAGTCAAAAAAATGCTTTGAGGAATCAAGACAAAACCAGTCAGAGATCCGCACAATGTGTGAGAATCTGGAGACTAAAGTAGACGGACTCTCTTTGAGAACTGGAAGCCTAGAGGACTCTGTCGGTGAACTTAAAGCAAAACTGGAGCATGCAGAAACTAAGATTCAGACTCTACGACGAGAGGGTGAGGCAGTTAAAGAAAGGGTTGAGTCTCTTGAAAATTTTTCAAGAAGGAACAACCTAAGGTTGCTAAAAATCCCGGAGGGGAAAGAGGGAGGGGAGATAAAGAACTTTGTGGCAACCATACTTAAAGAATCCCTTAATCTGGAAGAATCTGTGTCTGAAATAGAATCCGATATTCAGAGGGTACATCGGGACCCCTTCCGTCTCAACCCAAGCAGAGCCAAACCAGGGAAGATCCTGGTGAACTTTCTAACATACTCATTGAAAGAAAAGATACTGAACCTAGCACTGAAAGTCAAGACCCTGAAAGCCTCAGACTTCCCTTTCGAAGTTAGATCTGACCTATCCAAAACCATGTTAGACAGGCAAAGGGAATTAGGCCAGCGGATGGAGAAGTTTAGGGGTTTGGGAGCCACTGTCCAGATGCGATTCCCCGCCTTTTTAAGGATAATGTACAACAACAAAATGTATAACATCAAGTCTTCTTTCGAAGCTGACGAGCTATTAGTCACTATCAGTGAACATGCAAACCCCCCTGGACACTTGTAACAGCCAGCAAATAACAAAGGAAAAATATAAGAGCTAAAATAGAAGGGTTTGAAACATGAACAAAATTAAAAAATATATATATATAAAAAAATGGGGGAAGAAATAAACATCAAGGCAGTTAAAAAAAAAAGGGGGGGGGAACAAATAATGAGCATTTGGGAAAAAAAGGGATAAAATAGATAACAGTTAAAAAAAAAAAAAATCTTTTTTCAACAAATAATGATAAGTAAAAAAAAAAAAATGGGCAGGGAAAAAAACGAAGGGAAAAAAAACAAAAAAAACATTTATTAAAAAAAAAAAAAGGGAGAAAGAAAGAAAGGAATAGTATGAGAGAAAAAAAGGCGAAAAAAAAGAAAAGGGAGAAAGGAAAAAAAGGGGAAAAAAGGGAGAGAAAAGGGAGGGGAAAAAAAAAAATCTCACTACAGATCTCCACCTCCCGCAAATCTAATCTTGATAAGAAGTCCGAGCTAGACCAATCCTTTCTATGATTCACGCCTAATAACACCTTTGATATTCAAGGGTCATTAGAAGCAACAACATATCTTAACATAGTTAATAGAATAAAATCCTATTCCCACTATTTATCATTGCCTATAAAACACTAAGCATATCGACCGATAAAAGTGAAAATGCGGGCAGTAGACAGGAACACGTCAGGGGACGACAATCTGGCAAGACATCCAGCCAGAGTAAGTTGGGGGGGGGGGGGGGGGGGGTTTCCAGGGGTGGGAGGGGGAAGGCAAAAAAAAAAGTTCTCATAAGCTGAATCTTATAATCTTAAAAAATATGGATCCAAAAGTGTTTCACAATTATTGTTTGGTTAATACAGGAAATGGTAGGCAGATAACCGGTAACAAAGCACTAGAGTTGTGGGATGATAAAATGACGATAAAGCGATAAAATAGATGACAGACATTAAATTCTTGTCCTGGAACGTCAATGGTCTGCGAGTAAGGGCGAGAAGACATAAAATTCTACAGTATCTTAGAGACTCACACGCGCAGATCATGGCGATTCAGGAGACACATCTAAACAAACAGGAGATTACGGATATACTTAAAAAATCTAAATGGGTTGATAAATTTGTAAGTACGGACCATAACGCCAGCATTCGCGGGACTGCCATCATTTTCAAAAAAGGAGCTAGGGCTCAGATCATGGACTGGAAAACAGATGCGAGCGGCAGATGGCTGATAGTCAATGTCCAATTGTACTCAAGGTGTCTTACTATCGTCAGCTATTATGGACCTAATCAGGATGATCCCTCTTACCTAAATATTTTACAGAACCACCTGATTACTTGCTCAGACCCCATAATATGGATGGGAGATTTTAACCTAGTGTTAGATCCAAAACTAGATAAATCTCCCACCTCTAGAGCCGTAGTCCAAAGTAACATGAGGGATACGCTCCGGAGCTGTATGTCAAACCTTGGGTTCAACGATCTTTGGAGACAAAGAGCTGGGAAAACCATGGGAGTTTCCTTTCATAACTATAAATACAAGCACAAATCGCGAATCAACTATGCCTTATTCAGCCTCTCTCTTAAAGATCAGATTAAAAATGTAACATACTTGCCTCTGCATTTATCAGACCACTCTGCTATTCTCTTCTCGCTAAAATTAGAGCAGGAATCTACTCATGCATCATGGTCTTTTGACCGAACAATACTATTAAAGGAAGAGGAGAAAGACCATCTGATACATGAAACCGCCTCCTTTTTAAAGCGGAATATTGGCTCTGCCTCTCTGGTAAATGTATGGGAGGCCTGGAAAGCTTATATAGGGCCTCCTATAGGAAAAAGAAATACAGAGAGGCGATCTTAACAATAGAGCAAGACCTGACTCGTTTGGAGTCGGTAGATCAAGTTCCCTCAGACAACCAAGAGGAGAAAAGAGAATTAAAAGGTAAATTAGATGCGCTACTGCAAGAAAGACTGAACAAAAGATGGCAGGCCAGCAAACTCTCGCACTTTGAATACGGCGAATCTGCTGCAAAATTGCTAGCCTGGAAAATAAAAGCTGACCAGACTAGAAATTTTATGAAAGAAGTGAGAGTGGCTGGGGAAATGGTCAATAGGACGACGGATATTGATATCGGGGAAGCTTTTAGCGATTTCTTTCGGAACATCTACACAGAAGAGATTAACGCCAATTTTGACGAAAGTTCTGAATGGCTGGATAAGATAACTCTTCCAAAGTTGAATAGGTCCCAAAGAGAAAATCTAGATAAAGAAATAACGGAAACAGAAGGTGAAAATATTATCAAACAACTAAAACAGGGCAAGGCCGCGGGACCGGATGGTCTCCCAGGAGAACTATTTAGGGTACTTAACTCTACTCTCACCCCGGTTCTTATATCCTATTTAATAATATATTAATCAGAGGCGAGACACCACCAAGTTCCTGGGGGGAAGCAAATATAGCTTTAATACTAAAAACAGGCAAAGACCCAGTTGAGTGTGGATCATATCGTCCAATCTCGCTTCTCAATAATGACTATAAAATCTTTGCGTCAATCTTGGCTGCACGATTGGGAAGCGAGATTGGATCAATTATCCACCCCGATCAAAAGGGGTTTATTAGAGGCCGGCAACTGGCTGATTTAACATATGATTTAGTGGGGGGCGCTGACATCGCCTCAACTTTCTGTTTACCCCTGGCAACTATGACACTTGACGCCACAAAAGCGTTTGATAGGGTGAACTGGGCATATTTAAACACAACAATGGACAAATTTCAACTTGGTTACAAATTTCGCAGAGCCATCGGCTTACTATATAATAACCCCAGAGACTGCCTGTTAGTAAATGGCTCGCGAACAACTCCCTTTAAAATCAGCAGAGGAACAAGGCAGGGGTGCCCTCTATCTCCCCTCCTTTTTAATTTGTACGTAGAGCCATTTGCGCAGTCCATAAGGGAGGATATCAATATCCCACACTTCTCTTTTTCCGGTTGGGAGAAGAAGGTCGGGTTATATGCCGATGATATACTTATCTACACAACTGACCCCGCTCTGGCATTTCCTACGGTTATAAAGAAGGCGGAGGAATTTGGGAAATTCTCGGGGTATGAAATAAATGCCGGGAAGACGGAAATAATGGTCTGGAATATCTCCAACTCCCGGTAAAATCCTCAATGAAATACCTGGGAATAACAATAACCAAAGACCTGGATCTTCTGGCTCAAAATAACCTGGCCCGGATCTCCCGTGAATCCCAAACCTTGATGAAATCCTGGTCCTTTCTCCCGCTTACCATCTTCGGGAGAACTAGCTTGATAAAAATGAGTATTCTCCCCAAATATACATTCATTTTTAATACTATCCCACTAACTTTTGATACTAAACAACTTGCAAAATGTCAACAAAATATGAATTCATTTATTTGGGGCCATAAATCTAGCAGACTGGCGTGGCAGAAACTAAGAAGAAGAAGAGAAAAGGGGCGCTCGCCTTGCCAGACTTGGAATGCTATGCCTGGGCTTTTCATTTGACTCATTCTAAGATGCTACTTAAGATCCCCTTGGACAATGCAAATGGAAATATGTTTAAGGCAATGCTATTGGGTTCTGACCTTCCACTGAATGGCTTCTTATTTAAGTTCGGCCACCAGAAGTTTTTTTTAAAAGTCAGACTAAAGACATTACTGGGCACCATAAAAGAATGGTCCCAAATCAAATCTAAGGCCGGGATAGGATATCTTTCTAACCACGCACCGATTTGGGAATTACCTGGGCTCTCACTACAACACTCCAATACAGTTAAAAGGGTCTTATTGGACGCGGGTATAACACGGTGGGGGGAACTAGTGGTAGAAGGATCCTTTATGAAATGAGAATCATTCAAGCTCAGGGTAACATCATCACTCTCCTGGCTAGTATATATACAACTGGCCAGCTGGCTTTGAACTCAAACAAAGAAAAAAGTAATGATGGGTGAACACAGTCCCTTAGAAAACAACTTAGTGGAGAAACCCGTGGGAAGAAAGGAAGTCGCACTCTTCTATTGGAATATCATAGAGGATGGAGAGGGTGACCCCAATCTCCCGGTAAAACTTTGGGGAGGAGAGGGAGAACCCCATGTGGAGGACATATGGGAGGAATCTTTTACCCTTCTCTACAAAATCATCAAGCCAGCATGGCTGAGGCGCAATCATTTCTTCACGCTACATCGGGCATACTACTCCCCCAAGAGACTTTCGAAATTTCAACCCGGGAAATGCTGTAGTAAATGCTCTTTTCCAGCAGCCTCAGATTTACATATGTTTTGGGAGTGCCCGAATATCGCTACTTATTGGCAAGAAATCAAGATATCACTCGAATCCATCCTCAGGACCATTATCCCGTGGACATGGTCTTTAATCATTTTTGGCCTAAACAAGAATATCAAGGGTTTAGAAAGAGAATTCTTATTTTATGCTATTCTATTAGCAAGAAGAGAAATTTGTAAGAACTGGGCCAATATAAACTCTCCAACACATGCAGAGTGGCTGTCTTCACTATACGCAACATCGAAGGTCGATTTAACTAGAACATGTAGTCCTCGCTCTATGAGATTTTGGGATTTTTTGATTGAGTGGAAAAGGTATAATTAGTCAACCCGGGGTTTTTTTTTTTCCCCCCGGGTCCAATGATTAGGCCTAAAATCTCCTTGTCCAAAGGGAGGCACCCCAAGCCATACTGCTATTGGACTACTCGCCAATAAATGGCCCGAATGGAGATTGTTCGTGCAGGGTTTTTTTCTGCCGGAGACATCTAGTCTGCCTTTCTGGGCACTGGGAGATCATTTATTGGTCTCTTGATGTTACAGCGGCGATTGGGTCTTGTGGCCGGAGCACCCCTGGATCGACTACATGGCTAATGAGGACACAAAAAAAAAAAAAAAAGACCAATAGCACATCGTCCGCATATAATATGGCTATGTGTTCCCCACCCCTCCATGGTTACACCTGTAATATTGGGGTTATTTCATATCCGTTCGGCAAAGGGCTCCATATGCAGGATGCAAAATAAGGGTGAGAGGAGGCCTCCCTGACGAGTCCCCTGGAGACTTTAAAGTGCTGGGATAAGATCCTGTTAACCCCCACCATTGCCTTAAGGGAGGTATAACTACACTGGATCGAGCAACGTAACTAGAAACCAAGGCCAAATCGCGTCAAAAACGAGCGAAGATATGGCCAGTGTACCTAGTCAAAGGCCTTCTCTGCATCAACGGAGAGGAGAAGGGCTAGTGTACAAGAATGCTGCGTCTTGTCTAAAAGGTGACAAATGTGTTTTGTGTTATCACTGCACCCTCTCTTGGGTATAAACCTGGCCTGATCCAGGTCCATGAGGTCCTGCATATACTGAGCAATTCTATTTGCCAAAACGCCACAAAGATCTTAGCTTCCACATTCAATAATGAAATGGGTGGTAGAAGGAGTAGTTTTTAGGGTCCTTACTAGGTTTGGGGATTACTGTGATCGTTGCAAGCTGCATCATGTTTGTAAGATTACCCGTTGCTAAAGGCACTGTTCAGTTTTGCCAGTGTGGGTGCTAGCAGTGTCCTAAATGGTTTATAAAGATCTGCACTATATCCATCATGCCCAGGAGCCTTACTCTGTTGAAAGCGTTGTATAACCATGAGGACTTCATTAGGGGTCATATCTCTATCCAAGGCGGAGGTAGTTGCTGGGCAGGATAGTGGCCAGGGGGGGGATCAGCTCCAAGTACACATCAATCTCCTCAAAATTGAGAACCTCAGCTGAGTAAAGAGTGGTACAGAAACACTCAAATTCCTGGGGGATCAGCCCATATGGATATTTTGGGGCACCATCGGAGTCCACCAGTTCATTCGCCCTATGTTGTAACGCCTGGGAACGGATGCGGCGGTTGCCAGTAAGTGACCCACCGGTTTCCTCCTATGTAATTTGTCTGCTTTGTGCGTAGCAGGGCATATTCAGCCCTATCCATATCTATGTCCTTTAGTTGCTTGCGAGCCGCCTTGAGTTGGCGCTATGTTGCAAGTGTAATAGTGTTCTTGTGGGATTCCTCCAGTTCCCTTACCGGAATCTCTGTCGGGCTTGAGTGTTACGTCGGTCCTTGGTGACACAAGCCGCTATGGCAATGAATTGACCCCATATTAAGGCTTTCAATGTGTCCCACACTAGTGCTATAGGTGTGTCTGGTGAATCATTAGTAACCAAGAATGAGTTAATGGTGGCCTAATTTCAGTAAGTCTTTTTTCATAAGTGAGGAGCTCAGCATTCAGACACCAAGTGCGGGGCGGTGAGGTGGAGCTAGGTGGTGCATAGGTAAGCATGACAGGGGAGTGATCAGAAAGGGCAGCTACCCTAATCTCCACAGTCGCCATGGCAGTAGTAATATGTGGAGAGGTGAGGAAAAAAATCAATGCGGCATAAATCTGGTGTGTCACCGAGAAGAAAGTGTAATCTATTATAGTTGGGTGTGTTTGCTGCCATACATCTGTCAGTCCCACATTTGTCAGTCAGTATTTACAGTCAAGCATAAGAGCGCTAGTCTGCCCCACAATGGATGGATCTGTCCATTTGTGAGTCAAAAACTATGTTAAAGTCCACTCCAGTGAAGATGTCTGTAGCAGGGGTGGTTATGACGTGGCCTGAAGCCTCCTTAACAAAAACCTTCCAGGTGGTCAATAGGGGCAAAGAGGTTTTCTAACGTAATCCAATCGTTTGTATCACCCTGAGTGGCAAGAAGGATTGCAACTCCTGCCTTCTTCCCGGGGGACCGAGGAAAAATACTGCTGGTTGAACACAGGGAGCGTAGGTGCTTCCAATATGTTTTGAGCAAATGAGTTTGCTGGATGAGGCAGACGTCGCATTCAGTATCTCTGAGAAAGAAAAGGGGCGCAAGACACTTCATAGGTGCATTAGGTCATTGAACATTTAAGAGAAGTATGTTAATCATAGGAATATGGGTATGTGGGATCTGAAGAGAGCTGGGGATGCCCAGAGGTGTACATGAATCCCTTTTAAATCGTGCTGCTGAATGGTGTCTGCAGCATATATAAGAGTGTGGAGGTTGGATGGTATGTTAGAAATGGGGGAAAACAAGGAAGAAGTCAGCAAGGTAGTTCCCCGCCTGGGAACACAAATAATGAACACTTGAGGGTCCATGTCATTGACAGCAGATCTCTGCGGTCTCCAATGTGATGCTTCGGAGGAGCTCCACAGTCAAGAAACAACAGCAGCATTGGGGGGGAATCCGTTCCCCAGGCCGAAGCATTTTACAAGCAAAGGGCAGTCGAGGCCTCCAACCAGAGAGGCTGATTGCTCGGCGGCTTTTCTGCACTGAAAAAGCCTTCAACCGGCTGGGTCATCATTGCGTGCTATTCGGACCCAATGTTCTGTTGCAATTGGCACCGTAGTGCCGCTCTTCCCATGTGGCTCTCAGTCTCGGAGGGCTTACAGACGTGTTTCTTTCTCAGACATGTAGAATGGTGTGGTTCTGTGGGCGGGGATCCTGAACCCCATGAGGGCGATTGAGCAGGAGTGGTCCCCAAGAAGAGCCACCGCATCCAGCAGCAAACGAGCCTCCTCCCAGGTTTGGATACTCGGCGGCATTTCGTTGTTCCAGACAAATTGGAGCCTGGAGGCATGCTGCACTTGTTTTTAATTCCCTTCCTGGGTAGAAAATCTGTTCAGGCCGCAAGGCCCTACGGCGCAGTAGTGTTATTGGGGAAAGGTCCTGATAGAGAGAGTTTTATGCCCCAAAAATCGATAGAGTTCTTATCAAGCACCGCTGGCATGATGGCCTCCTGCCTATAGTATATATTTTTTAACACAAACTTTATTGGGATTTTGTATTTGATACAGTGGAGAAGTGTGGCTCACTGGTTAGAGGAGGCATACCCTGAAGCAGAGGTCAGACCCGGGACCAGGGTTCAATTCCCGACGCGGCAGGGTCTTGAGCCCAATTGTCCACGGACTCGATAATTCTCGCTTCGGTGCCCACTCTAATCACGGGTTCATACTCTGCATCTCTGGGCATTAGCTTGCTTAATCTCCACAATGCCCCCTTGCGGCGGGATGCCTGGCTTTCACCTTGGGGATGCCCAGTACGGGTTATCTCACAGGGAAAAGCCAGGACGGGTTCCCAAGGCAAGCGCCGAGATGCCCTAGGGTAAGTCGAGCGCTATATGAGAACATACATACATACATACATACAGTACGTGAGTTCACTACTTCAAAGCACATCATATATGGCCATACATTATTTTGTCGTTTACATATATCATAGACAATGTCCAGGTGCAGGTCAGAGATAGGCATATTAGCAGTACAGAGTAGTATTTTGTGCTTTGCAGTGTACAATGTTATCTGCATTGCAAATCCATTAACTTAGTAAACTTCGAACACACGCCAACCTCCCCTCTACTGACGGCATACATCATTCAGTGTTGAAACTCGAGTAAGTCTTGCTGTAACATCGGGGCCTTCTAACATTCATTGAACATATTCATTTCTATTATCTCATTGTGTTATATTAAAGTACACAGGACAGTCATGTTTGTATGAATCTGTGTATAGAACACCCATTCGATTATTTCCTGCTGAAAAACATTAAGCAAAACCCCACAGGTGTTTGCACTGAACCCAGCCGGATAGTGGCTACAGGATGCATCAGTTAGGCACTGGACAGGTCCAAGGCTTTAAAGGCCTCAAGTAGGGGATCCCAGTCCATGGCTATCGATCATTTTCGCAACCCTTTAAGTTCCTATCGACAGAGCGCTCCACTTTTCGCCAGACGCCATCGTATCACAACTTCCCTCCAAGCTATGCTGATTTCCGTTTTCTGGTTATCAGGCGTTTTGCTAGAAGAAGTGTCAAGTTTGAAAATCTCGCTTGTACCTTATAGACCTTTGGGCATGGGGATAACCCCAGCAGACAGCTTTCAGCTGTATGCCAGTTAGTCCTTCCCCTTATCTCCTCCAATGTTTTGCTGATATGTGGCCAATAGGAAGAAAGAGTGGGACTGGCCCACTACATGTGTAACAGGCCCGCATCATTTTCAGGGCATCTAGGGCCTGCTGCAGAGACACTCGGAAACATAGCGTGCAGTCTGTGGGGTGAGAGAAAAGCTCGATGTGGAACCATATATTGTATTAATTTGAATCTGGAATTCTGTGAGAGTTTTGGGGGAAAATCCAGAAGGACACTCCATTCCTTGCTCCGCCATTCCCTACCCATGTCGAGCTCCCACTGGTTCTGCAACTGTGTCAAAGGTATTGCTAAGCGTGTTCATAGGCCTCCGTATAAACACTATCAAGTGTCTGCCATTACCCATTAAATAGAAGGAATGTACACATTTGCCCAACGTAGTTTAACGTATTGTGCGATATTGGTATGTGTGAGGAACAGCGAGTCTGGCAATCCCTGGTCATTCACAAGGCTTGTGTAGTTCCACTATATGTCATCCCTAAACAATGTTCACACCGTGGACACACCTGCCTGCTCCCATAGGTGTAGTCTGTGCTGTGTCAATGCGCCAGTTGGGGTGGGGAGACCTAGTAGTGGTATATTGGGGGCTGTATGCAATAGTCTGCACAGTATATTTCAGGGCCATTTTCAAACAGACTAGAGCGACTTTTAGTAGCAATGGAGCCTCCATGGGGGTTCGCGCCCTGGGACATAGCAGTTTGTGTAGTTTGCCCTGACTGAGCATGCAAGGCGTGTAGGCTATTTCATGCAGATTATGGCTGTCTCGCCAGTACGAGAGCTATCGCAGTTGGCCCACCAGGATGTAAGGTTTGAAATCTGGTGGCCCCATACTGCCGCTATCGGACGGCAACTGTAGTTTTGCTAAGCTTTTACGCCTAGGGCCATTTCCCCATATTAAATCCGTCAGGAGAGTGTTCCATGCTTTGAATTATTGCATTAGGACTACTAAAGGCAAATTAGTGAAGAAATACAATATGCGCTGGAGCATTACCATTTTCGATATAGCAAGGCGCCCTGCTACGGAGAAGGAAAGAGATGTCCAGAAGAATACCTGGGGGTGTAATGTGGATATTGCTTTCAGAACATTCCTTTCTAAAAGATCTTGTGTATTCCTATACACTTGGATCGATAGGTATTTAAATGTGCTGGGTGTGACCATGATTATCTTATCTCCAAATGTGACTGTCAAGGTCCAGGGATTATCCACAAAGAAAAAAGTGTGGGATTTATTCACGTTCACTGCCAGCCAGAAATATGTTCAAAGAGCGAGAAAGTGTGGGCTACCATTTGCAAATTGATCTGGAGGTTTTTGGTATATAAGATTGTGTAATCTGGGTAAAGTAGCAATGCATGGATTGAAGGTCCAATGGGGATACCACAGTCTTGGGTGTCCAGGCTCAGCCTTTGCGCCAACAGTTCTAACGCGAGCACAAATAACATTGGAGATAGTGGGCATCCCAGTCTCGTACCCCTGTGCACTGGGTATGCTTTTGATATGTGGGCTCTAGTATGCGCCCTTGCAGTGTGGGAGATATATAGCAGCCTAACCCATTGGAGAAAGCTGGGGTGGATACCAAATATATGAAGGGTAGCCAGCATGTACTAGCAACTTTGGTGTCAAAAGCCTGACGTAAGTCAAGTGCAAGACAACCCGCTGTATGGAATGTATCAGAGGGCGCATCCATTACATGATAGAGCCTACGTATGTTTAGTGGCGTGCTGCGACTGGGTATAAAGCTGCATTGGTCTGTATGTATAAGTTGTGGCAAAAGTGGGAGGAGTCGGCGATCCAACACTTTACTCACTACTTTATACTCAGTATTCAATAGCAATAGAGGACTATAAGACATTATATCAGTGATATCTCTGAGAGGTCACCAAGACCTGTACCATACTAGGGGGGCAGAGCTCTTTTGACCAATGAGGATTGGTACAACCGTTCCAGCTGAGGAACCAGTTGGGTGGAATAGGTGGCATAAAACTCCACCAGGAGGCCATTGAGGCCTGGTGTTTTGTTACGAGGAAGTTCTTTGATGGCTTCTCGGATCTAAGCAGCGGTCACAGGTGCTGCCAATGTTTTTTTGTCTGGAGATGTAATCTGCAGGAGGGTTAGATTGTTGAGAAAGTAAATCAATTGCATGGGGCTCTATGGCATGAGGGGCCACATATAAGGACTCGCAGTAACTATGGAATGCCTCATTTATCCCAGTCTGGGTGGTAACGTGAGTCATTGTCTATGTGTTAATTTCAAGTATGGGGACCGGTGAAAGGGTGTTTCTAATCATCTGGGTGAGTAGTGTACCTGATCTATCTGCTTCTGCATGCAGTTTCTGAGTATAGGATCGCTGATCAATTACCCATAGATGCCCTAATAATTCTGCGTATTCAATCCATGCTGTTTGGAGCTCAGTTTCCTTGTTCGTGTCCATTGCAACAGCTTGTTCCAATGCTCCCAATCCAACTTCCACCTGCATCAGTTCACAACCCACCATCTGGCCTGCTCCCACTATTGTGCTGATCGATGTTCCGCTTATTACAACCTTAAAAGCTTCCAGGTCTATCAAGGGCGTGGAGGCTGGGTCAGTGTTGTCAATGAAGTAGTTGTCTATGGTATTGGCTATAGTATCGCGCAATACCCCATCCTCTAAAAGACACGGGTCTAGTCTCCACCTACGCACTGGTGTGGGTATCCGGCCCCAGGAAAGAGTAAGTTCTAGGGCTTGTGATCAGAGTGTGTTTCCCGAGATAGGTGGTATGTGCTACCTGAGTTAGGAGTGCATAGTATACAGTCAAATTGCGTATGTATCGCATGCAGTGGAGAGCAATAAGAGTATTCGTGCATGCCCCCATTTCGGCTGTGCAAAGCATCCGAGATTGTCCATCCCTGCATGCAAGTTTGGAGGGACTTAGTCTGGTGAATGGAGACCATGACCAGCAGAGGAGAGTGTTAATGGTCCATATCGACATCTAACACTGCATTAAAAAAAACCAAAATCCAAAGGTACATTGTCCAGTCAGCTAGTGTCACGTTAAGTTGTGCAAGGAGCACATCTTGTTCCGTATTTGGGATGTAAATACTTCTGAACATTACAGACGCGCCATCTAAGTGCCCCAGAGTAGAGCGTACCTACCATTGTGGTCTATTCGTTGGTCTAGAACCTCGAAAGAGACCCCTGCTTTTATCTATACACCGCCCTACTTGTAAACGCTCAATATGATGTGTTAAATATCTGCCCTCTCCTTTTTTTTCCGAAGTTTGAGAGCCTCAGAATTAGTTAAGTGTGCTTCTTGTAGGTATACTATATGTGCCTTGCATCTGCGCAGTTGTGCATAGATTCTGTGGCACTTATGAATGGAACCCATTCCCAGGACATTCCAAGTAGTAGCCATGGGAGTACATATTATATTTTATTACTTCCCAGTATGTGTGTGATCAAGACTATCGGTATGTTTCTAGCAAAGGAAAAATGGCCGTCACTTTAACAAATTCCAAAACTTTCTGAATCCCCAATACAAGGACCAACATTAGATCATTCGACTAAACATTACAAGTCAACCACGTTAACTGTGGTAAACACTCTACATTTGATGTAGCAACTAACGGCAATGCCAATAAGATCCGGCCGCCGCTTGCTATTAACCGCATCGCTGCTGCGGTGATTTTTGCGCTGTGCTGGCCTTTTGTGAACTACATTGTGTATGACGAGCTCAGCTCGTCATCAGCACACGCCACCCGTGGCTGATGACGAGCTGAGCTCGTCATCAGCATCGAAGGGGTTAAGGTGTGCTTCCCCAGGCCCTAGACCTGACCATTTTTGTGTGATTGTGAATACTCCAAGTTAAAGCAAAACCAAGCCCCAAAGTCTCAAATACAAATTTGTGTGATAGAACTCAGGCTACCATGATATGTTCTAAGCATAGTGTACATACTTCACTTATTGGCATTTACGTAGGTGGCGTACACATTTACCTGTATAGTAGAGCATATAAATCACAATACGTTACCACCTAATGTTCAGCATGATAGTCCAGTGGCTTACTCCTGAGCCCAATAAGTAATTCACCATTTGTGGCATTATGGAGGGAAAAATTGCAGAGCTGTTCTCAGAGTCTGAGGACAACCCGTCCGTGGAGAGAGGTCCAGATTCTTGAAGTGTAGTAGCTGAAATAATCGTCTATCAGCGGCCCACCAGAACTTGCTCCTGTGATGGGGTCATTTAACCTTTCCCCTGTTGTGGCTTTATTCATCTTCTTATCCTGTGCTCTCTCTGCTTAGTCTATAAGGGTGGGGGCGCGTAATTCGGGTGATGGAGCGGTCCGGGAAAGTATCTTCTATTCAGAACCATGCAGCTTTTGGGTTTTCAAAGAAGTTGCTTTGTGGTCATGAAGAACCTTAAGCCGGGCAAGTTATAACAAGGCGTATCAGTTGTTTTCACCTCTTGCTATGAAGCCCACTGGTGTTGAACTAGGAGTGTATAGTCCGGTAATAAGGAGACGCAGGTATTTTCATAGGTTAAAGTGCATTTTCCATGATACTGTACTCTGCACGGCTGCGCAATTCATTGCTGTCAGCTACGAAGGTTGTTTTCCAAATATGGAGGCAGGTTTTACGGAGGATGAGATGGTGGAATAAACTGACGTGGGAGACCCCCTTATTGAGCAATGGGCGCCTGCCACAATTAGCTACTCTCTCCGGGTTTCATGGCTGGGATAGCATTGGTATCTCTACCCTAGGAGACGTAATGCAGGTGACGGTCCTGAAGTCCTTTCAAGACCTCCAGAAAGAATTTCACATGCCAAGAACACAATTCCACAAATATCTGCAGTTCCAGCATGCCCTCTCTCCTAGTCTGGAGTGTCTGGAGTCACTGGCTGAGTTTAGCCCGAGAGAGGTGAAGGTGTTTATGGGAGATCTTCAAGATTATAAGATCTCTAAAATATACCAATCCCTGGTTGCTCACTGCTCTTCCATGCTGCAGAAGCTTAGAGGGGCCTGGGAGGGAGACATTGGCCCACTCGATGAGGAGGACTGGATGGAGGCACTGGCCTTCCCGTGGGGGGTGGCCATAGCAGTACGTCTGCGCCTGGTCCAGTTTAAGTATCTTCATCGAGTTTATTTCACACGGGTTAGATTATGGAGGGCGTGATTGGTGGTCTCCCCTGTGTGTCTCAGGTGCGAGCGTAAGGAGGCCACCCTGATACATACGGTCTGGCACAGCTTTTCCTTGACACGATTTTGGAGGGGAGTTATGGCGTGCCTCTCTGAGGTGTTGGGCTGGGACCTTCCCCGCTCGCCGAAGGTGGTACTCCTACATGTTATAGAGGGGATAGGGGGTAACATATACAAACGCCATCTTATGTTGCTTGGGTGCCCTCTGGCTAAAAGAGACATTGCTAGGGCATGGAAGGCACCGGTAGCACCCTTGGTGTCCGCATGGAAGAATGGCCTGGACTTTTGCATGGGCTTGGAAATTCCAATTTTCACAGCGAGAGGGTGCCCACACAAACATTTAAAAAATTGGAAGCGATGGGCGGACTATTGAGGTTTGCAGCTGGAGTCGGTCTCTACGGCAGGGCCCTTGGACCCAGCTTAATTTCCACTCTGTAGGAGCAAACCGTGGTCTCCTGTGAATTCGTATGCTGCAATCATTGTCGATGGTGCGTTCTCTATTGCTATGCTGCTTTTGGGTGGTTATTAGCGCAACAAGGGGGTTCTTGGGTCAGGGTTTCTTCATGGTTTCCTTTTATCTATATCGCTCTCCATTTTTAATGATTTAATTTTGTAAAAGTCAAAGTCATTATGATATACGCTTATTATGCAGATGTTTCTGGGTTACAGAGCTCTGCTTCATATGTGCTATTTAACAAATATAATCTATTTTTTAAAATTAATTTTCACTGGCGCATTGGAGGAGTGCATCTCAATCTTTATAGCTGAGGATACGGGCCACTATTGGGCAAGGCGGCACACCCAGATCGGCTTCCTGGTTGGGACCCAAGCACCCTCTCTAAGCAGAACATCTCCGTAAGGTCTCAAAAGGGGGTGGGGTCGCACACCACTCACTCACCAGCGGGATCGCCCCTAAGGACTATGGTCAGTGTAGTTTAGCATTCCGCGATGTATCCTTCTTCACCATCCCTGGACACGTGTTTCGGGGTATTTACCCCTCATCAGCAGGGAATAGGCCATCTTCTTATCTTCTGGGGTTGCCGGTGGCTGCCAAATATTGCCAGGTCTAGTACCACACAGGCGCGCAGGTGCGGGGTCCCAGGCTCGTCAGCCCAACAGCTCGAGGGAGCTTTAAACATTTCAAAAGGGGGTGGGGTCGCACACCACTCACTCACCAGCGGGATCGCCCCTAAGGACTATGGTCAGTGTAGTTTAGCATTCCGCGATGTATCCTTCTTCGCCATCCCTGGACACGTGTTTCGGGGTATTTACCCCTCATCAGCAGGGAATAGGCCATCTTCTTATCTTCTGGGGTTGCCGGTGGCTGCCAAATATTGTCAGGTCTAGTACCACACAGGCGCGCAGGTGCGGGGTCCCAGGCTCGTCAGCCCAACAGCTCGAGGGAGCTTTAAACATTTCAAAAGGGGGTGGGGTCGCACACCACTCACTCACCAGCGGGATCGCCCCTAAGGACTATGGTCAGTGTAGTTTAGCATTCCGCGATGTATCCTTCTTCGCCATCCCTGGACACGTGTTTCGGGGTATTTACCCCTCATCAGCAGGGAATAGGCCATCTTCTTATCTTCTGGGGTTGCCGGTGGCTGCCAAATATTGCCAGGTCTAGTAGGTCCTCAAGGGCCACCACCTCACGCAGCCATGTTTCGATAAATTGAGTGGCATTCGGACCCTCACTGATTTCTGGTAGACCAATTATACGCACATTGATGTGGTGTGAGTGCACTACCAAGTCTACTACCCGGTCTTGTAAAGTGGTCACCTGGCGATGGACTTGTGTGGTAGTAATGGTATATTCTTTCCGCCGAGGGATCATTTCAGCCAGTTCAGTCGAAATGTCCTTAATGGTAACTGCTTTTAGGATAATGTCAACCTTGTTTAGTGGTGAGTCCGTCATAATAGAAGGCACACAATACTCCGCAAGTGTAGCGGGTGAGCTGTCCAACTCGCTAGGCTGCCAACATCCAGTGTCAGTCTGGTCGGTCGCTTTTCCTCTCGTATGGCTCATATCGACACTCCACCCCGCACTCGGAGGCCAGCACTAAGCCTTGGACAGTATGTGGGAACTCACCTAGGAATAATAGCTGGCCTAAAAATCTATAGTTCCATCGCCCGACCAAAAATCAGGATCAGGTTCAGAGGGGCCAGATATTGCAGCACTGTTTCACTGGCCTCCCAATTCATCCCACCAGTAATGTTGATGTTCATCGACTCTAATGGGAAATTATGAATGGTTCTTAATGCTGGTCCTGATTTGCACTCACTCAGGAGAAGGTTTGCACGCTGTGCGAAGAGTCGGCCCTGGATGTCGCCCCCTGCCGTGCTCAGTGCAATATGGCTGTCCGCATTGGAGGTCCCCCCCTTGTGTTTTTCTCATGGTCGGCAATGAAGCTGGGGCAGTCCAGAACAGGGCACCGGGAGGCTCCTGGAGTTACCACATGTCCCGGCGTAGTCAATCAGGGGTGCAAGGTAGAGTTCATGTGCATATTTCAGTAACCGGTGTTAACAGTGGCCCGGGACCTCAATAGTACTTTTGAATTACCCTCATGGGCCCACCCCTTCAGTTCTGCTCTCTGGTTCAGTGCCAGGAACAGCACCCCCACAGTGATTCAGGGTGTGGGGGAGGGCGCAGCAAAAGAATAAGCCTCTTCTGGCCACACTGGGCCTGTCACATACCTCTCTGTTTGTCGGCCCTCCAAAAGCAGCAGTTTTGTGCATGGAGCGCCTCCACTGCTCCAGATCCAGTCACCCGGGGCCCCATGGCTGCGGGGGCTCAGAGGCAGGATGATGGGAGTCGTCCAGCACTCTCCGTTGGGGCCCCAGGAGGGCAATTGAAGCTGTGTACCAGTCTAGGAGGCACGCCCATTCACCGCAGGTGGCGCAGGGCCCGTTGTGGCTTCCACAGTCCGACGCAGGTACCCCAGTACCGCTGTATATGGGCAGCAGATGATTGGGTGGGTGGCAGGCCAAACAGGACTCAACATCTCCCTGTTGAGCCCCAGTCACTGCTGAACCGGGTGGGGGGGTGCCAAGAGGCAGCAGGCAGCTGATTGCTGACTTCTGGGAAGCTCAGGCCGCCATCTTAGCAATGTGGTTGACTGGGCCGCTCCAAGACTGGAACCACAGCAGAATGCACCACCCAGGCCAGAGAAAGTCCCCACCTGTCCCTAAACCTACAAAAAATAAAATGATAATATCAATGTTATTTTTATTTTATTTTTCCGGATCTGAGAGCACTGGGGCGACGCTCCTCCGCCTTTGTGGAGAAGTCGCCCCTGGCTCAGGCACTGCTCTGGAATAAGGATCAGGTGTGATGAGGCCGGGGAAGGTCAGAATCCACCAGAATGCAGAGATAGATAGCAGAGCTCCATGCGAACACTCTCACTTGAGCGACATCTTGGATCGGCAGGGAGGCTATATATTATAAAGTGAAACATGTATTTTTACATGTTCCAACAGTAAAACCCGGTTATTGTCACTTTTACTGTTGAGAAGACTAGTAGCCCCATTAGTGAGTGCAGAGTTGCAAGCTGACACTTCAGTCTTGCTAACTTCTGACTGGTACTACTAAAGTTTATATTGTAAGGTATCAAACAACTAGTTGCATTAAGCCCAACTTGATGTCCAAGTCAAAATTAATGTAGCTTGTTGCAGTGTACAACTTTTACAAAGTTACCAATTGGTTACCCAAAGTCTCCTGTGCTTCTTCACTGTTGCACATGGGGTCTGCCTCTGAGACAATTTCTGACCTCCTGGGCAGATGTGCAAACAACTTCCAGGAAAGGACACAATAGAAGCCTGCATGGACGAGAGGTGTTACCACTCCCTGGTAGGAAGCCACACAAGTGTTGTCCCAAAAGGTGAGCTTCAAAGGAAAAACTAACTTTGAAGGGCAAATGGGAAACACTTGGGAGAGGGGCTGTTCCATTTTTTAGACAGACAGGCTGGCGATAGGGACAGAGGGGAACCAATTGTCAGTCCAGTTTTCCAGGGGAATGTAGTCCCTGGGTAGCCACAACTCTAGCTTGGTCTAGGGAATGCTTAACGCCTACAGGGGGTTCTGCCATCTTGAGATAGGGTAGAAAAGAGCACTCTAGGATAGCTAGATGCCACACTTTACAGAAAGTTGTCATCAAGCTAGAGGGAACCTAGTAGCCCATTGACTAGTGACAGTGACCTCCACTGATGGCATTTTCTAGGCATTAAAAGACCTACCCCCAACACCCAGATCTGATATCTCATTGGACTCGAAAAGAAGACCACGAAGGACGGCCCTGCTGCCACAAAGGACCTGGCGAAGAGAGGCTGCACCGGCATGGCCTGCACCTGCTGAATCTGGTGGCAATCAAGGGAAGAACAAGTGTACTTGCTGTGTCCTGCTCGTGGAGAAGTCAACTCCTGAGCCTAACCGAAGCAAAAGACTCCAAGCCTCCTCCTGCTCGCAACACAGGCCCACAACAGCTGAAGAAGCCCGCTGGGGTGACTTGGTAGTCCAGATTTCCTGATCACTGCTACTCGCCGTCGTGCAGCTCAAAGGAACATGACCCAATGCTCATAGGCTGCTGTTATGTTTTATAATGTACCCCAATATAGGCCTGGGTAGTCACCTAACCTTTCCCCTACATTTTCCCTGCCATTATACTACATAATGGTTTTTGGTATTGATCTTTACCTAGTTAGGTACTGCATAAAATATCATTATGTTTTCCCAGACAGTCCTGTTGTGATTATGAGACTCCTCATTAATTATGCATGAGGATTCTCATAATCACCGTAGGACTACCATCTTCTACATAATAACTACGTATAAGGGTCATCCCTTTCGTCATCCTTAGGCAACATGACACAGCAAGGTAGAACCTCTGAGGGTACCTTTGGGGTATATATATATATATATATATATATATATATATATATATATATATATATATATATATATATATATATATATATATATACACCATATCTTTGCAGGGGCAGGCAGAGGAGAAAGACTTCTATGCTGACACACTGAAGTTGAGGTTCCTGCACGCAGACACTCCAGCACGCAGTGGTCTGACATCCCTCGCGGGGTGTCCATCTCAAGACCAAGACGGAGTCCTTCATTCTCTCACACCAGGTAACGGGATTGGCTTCATTCTGGGGGGATTCGTGGCTCTATACCTACATACATGCTAGGTACACTTAGGTACATCTAGTTAGGGTTGCATCGTCGGAGTATGCATTATTATCCTCATGTATCTATATCATTGCCTATATTAATTGTTTTAGCACTATGGTAGAAATCTACAATCCATTTACTCTGTTGGTGCTTATAATCATTTACATCTGTTTCTGTCATATGGTTGTTTCACCCCACCTATTTTACACCAGAATGATGCTGGTTCAATAAATGCTTATTGAAAACGTCCCCACCATTTATTCTGTGTATCTCTCAGAGAAAAAGTGAGCATGAGTGACTGAGCAAAAAGTACTGTACTGTCTCCATAATCCCTGATGGGACAGAGTTGTCATGTTCGATAGTTGCCAACAACAATTCTCTCCTTGGTAAGAGGGGTTCATAGTGGCACTGTGAGCTAGCTGGTATACAGGTCACCATATCCGGGGGGGGGGGGGGGCCTGGGCTCAGTGTGGACACTTATACCCTAGTTTATGTTATGCTATGTTATGTTAGCCGGATTTGTAGAGCGCACAGATGCCCCAGCAAAGGGGCGTCCTGGCGCTAACAGAACAGAAAAAACGGACAAAAGCGAAAACAGAACTCAAACACAACAGCACTAGGGGGCTGGGGGGAAAAGGAAAGTTTTTACAGCCTTCCTGAATGATAGAAGTCCATCAATAGCACGAATATGGACAGGAAAGGAGTTCCATAACTTGGCAGCAAGGATTCTAAAGGAGCGGCCGCCAATCCTAGACCTCTTAAAACGCGGCACTATAGCCAAGTGGAGACCAGAAGACCTCAGAGACCGTGCTGGAACATAAGAGGAAATGAGGTGCTCCAGGATCTGAGGGGAAGAATGTTTAAGGATTTTAAACGACAGACAGAGGGACTTAAACTTAATTCTCTGAGCAACAGGGAGCCAGTGGAGCTTGTGAATGGTCTTTCTGGCTGAGCAAAATCTGGGTAAGCCAACCAGAGCCCTGGCGGCAGCGTTCTGAACGCGTTGGAGACGAGAAAGTTCCGCCTGAATAGCTCCGAGAAGAAGAGAACTGGCATAATCTAACATCAGCGGAGCAGCGCTGGGTGGTAGAAGGAGGCAATCTCTGGCGGATTTTATTACGAATCCATCATCCCACCCTGACGTTCTGGATATGCTCATGAAGCAGGATAAATCATTAACAATGAGTCATGCAACTGCATGAACCAATACCGCTGTAGGCACACTATAGCCTTTTTCTTCACTGTAAATATCTTCACTTTTCTTTTAATTCCTAGACAAAAAATCTTTTTTGTAAAAAAACGTAGGGTTGGGAAGTTGTGCCCCCGTCCTGAAGAAGGAACACCAGTTCCGAAACATGTCGACGCACACCAGAGGTAATGTCCATAATAAAGACAACTAATCTCACTTTGCACTTCTTTTAGCAGTACCAGCTTGAGGTCTTGAATAAAGTTTTTTTTAGAACCTACTAGCCAGGTACTTTTTAAACTCTCACCACACCCTTCACTCACATCCTCAATACCCCATCACTTACACCTTACACACACCACACATAGTCAACTCTGACAGTGCTCCCGCGTAGTCGCTGGTCGTAGCACGCCGCCTCCCTCTAGTGGGATGCGAAGACCCCAATGATGAAGCATGACACCAAGGGGCCTGTTGGTGTGTGAGGGGTATTTTTCACAACACTGAGTGTCTCCCATCCCTTGGGTCTGCACTCGGAGTAGGATTCTTTTTGTTTAATTATCAGTGCCCGTGGAGTGAGAATCCTATCTCTATACTCTACCTCCCCCCATTGTTACTATTTATAATATAACTTGGACAGAATCATTGCTTGAACAATGAGCTGTCTAGTAGGTGCGTCAAAGAATTTAAAAATGGATCGAAGCGGACGCAGAGTCCCAAAACACGTGGCAGTGACCTTTTTAGTGTGAGTGGAGAAGCTCAGTTGAGAATCAAACCATACCCCTAAGTTTTTAACCTCAGTGACAGAGATAGGGGTAGGACCAAGCTCATGAGGCCACCAATTGTCGCCCCATAGATGGATCTGTTTCCCGACAATGAGCACCTCGGTTTTCTTGGCGTTCAATTGAAGGAAATTGTCAGTCATCCAGCAAGCCACAGATATGAGTCCCTCTCGGAACTTAGCAGCCTCGAGATCGGAAGCCCCACTTATGGCAACCGCCAGCTGAGTGTCGTCAGCGTAGGACACCATAGTCAGGTTCCCACGCTTGGTGACAGCAGCTAGCAGCTGCACATAGAGGTTAAATAGAGTGGGGCTAAGAGCCGATCACTGAGATCAAGAAGAACCAGTGCCGCAGTGTAACCAGAATCAACCAACATGCGAAGATGTTCAACCATAGAGAGAAGCGCAGTCTCGGTGCTATGACCGGGCCTATGTTGTCTAAACACACAAATTCTATGTCGATTTATAGGAACTATACAACAGTTGTCAGAGGGCAGCTAGGTTGTCCTGAAGGTACGTTACTGCCGAAAGAAGAAAACTATTGAAACTGCTATACTGGGTGACTGGTAGCCCATTGGCAAGCGGACTTCTGCCAAGCTCGAGAGGGCTTTGAGGGATGTTGACCCCTGTGACCAGGATCACCTCATCAAGCCTGTGGACTGAGGAGTACTCCCAGGAAGACTCTAATCAACTGCTCAGCATATTCAGCATCCTCTAACCCTTCCATCAGGACCACTCTATAGAAATCAATGGCAAGGAGCCACTGACGCTGGAACTGAACTTAAGACTGCTTTTACTGAAAAGCTAACTGTTTCTATGGACTTTGCTGGTCCCTCTGAGTGGCTCCATGCCGGAGTTGGTCGCCTAAAGTAACTGCGTTGATACATGTCGAAGTTTTTCCTGAAAAACTTTCCATGTGTCAAATTCGTTGAATTTACAAATGCATGTTCATCGTTCAGTAAAAGGTTTTGATTTAACAAAGCTTGTCAATTCTCTATTTACAGAACCCTCCGGTGTATTTTTTCTGGTGTCAAAAAATATATAAAATTGAGAATAGCCATAATGCGTGGAACAGTGTTGTCCATTTGCCACATCCATTGCAACAGGTGTCAAACCCACCAAACATGGCTTTCAACCAGGTTGGGGGACACCATAATGTCAGGACATTATAGGCATATTCTTTATGCTGTACAAATATAGAAGATTTAGCAGCCCTTCTCTACATTTTGCACTACGTTTCATGCAAGATCTCCCTTCCGCGGTCCCTCTACCAGTAGGTAATATATTTATGTTTTGGCTGTTTGACAAGCTCCTGGAGGGATCTGTATATTCAGGTGATAGCCTTACAATGGAAATTATTTGCAAAAGCCTTTCCAGGTGGGTCAACTCTCTATTTGCTTTATCTTGGACCGATGGAGTGCTGACTCAGTGAAGCATTTAAGGGATTTAAAATTAGTCTGTTCAATTAGCGAAAACTTTTATCGGATTTCTGTTTGTTAGGAGGTCTCCATCAGTAAAAGACTCCCCGTAGTAAATGAGAGTCAATTTGGCTCCATCTACTGAAGCCTGGATCTGTGAGGCTCGGTGGAAAGTCTAGGTTAATGAGTATTAGGGACAGAGGCGATGGCTCTGAGGAAGCACTGTGTTGTCATAAGTCTTGTTGCCAGTACTCCAGTAAACTCGAGGTGGTGTTCAACGATAAGCATGACTTTGGTCTGGCTCTTTGTGGGAGCCACAAAATCGATCTGAGGTGGGTCTCAGGAAATTTCCCATTCCTTTTGGCCCCAAGGTTATGCTTCCTGTGTTTACATTAAGGGAACTACTTTTTTCTCTTTATTTCAGCACTTGTGTTTTTTTGCTTTGTACCACATGTGCTTCTTTCCACCTTACACCCCATACATCTTTACTCTCTATGTTGCTACCCCCACAATTCCAGTTGATGCTTTACTTCTCCAACACTTCCCAATCCTGTTTTTTGAAAATGTACTTCATTTGTGAAATCCCCTCTGCTGCTCCCAGAGGCGGCCGGCGCAAGTAAGCGCTGTAGGGGAGTGTGGCGGAGCGGGGGGAAGTTGACAGATGACAGAATAGGTAAAATTAAATAAAACCTATTTCACCGTCTGTCAACCCCCACCCCCGCCCCGACTGTGACAGGCTGCTCCCCAGTCCCCCCTCCCTATTCTTACCTTAATTGTTTCCCTCTCGACCCTCCATTGTTCACCCTCCCTTCATTACCAAATTCTTCTTGTTCTTTTTTTTTTTTGTATGGCCTAACTGCTACAATCTGCAGCATGGCTGCTACTATCTTAAAGAGAATACACTTTGGTGCATCTTTTACTGTTTCTTTATTTTTCTGCTCCAAGATGGGCATCTACCACCTTAATAGATTTTGGAAGAACACTGGCAGTTCTATTGATTGATTAATATGGATGTTGGATATGACTTTTGGCATAAACTTACAGTTTGTTCTAAGAACCACCCTGTTGGCATGTACTTGCATGAAGGGTTCCTGAATTGTTAATGCTTGTAGCTCGCTAACTCGCCTGAGTGAGGTAATGGCAATTAAGAATGCCACCTTCCACGTTAGGAATTGCAGTTCACATGAGTGTAGAGGTTCGAAAGGAGGTCCCATAAGTCTGGTAAGTACTAGGTTTAGATTCCAGACTGGGGAAGGTGGGTGTCTTGGAGGGATCACTCTTTTAAGACCCTCCATAAAAGTTTTTATTGCTAAGACTATAAACAGTGAAAGGTGTTGCCTGTTTTGAAGGTATGCTGCTATAGCCGCTAGGTTTAGTCTTATGGAAGAGTACGCTAGGTTGCATCTTTGAAGATGCAGCAGGTAACATATAATGTTCTGTATGGAAGCATCTAAAGGGTTGATTTTGTTATTGTTGCAGTAAATAACAAATCTCCTCCATTTAGCTGCATAGCATGCTCTTGTAGTTGGTCGCCTTGCCTCCTTAATGATGTTCATACAGTCTGGAGGCAAGTTAAGGTATCCAAATTCTAAGACTTCAGGAGCCAGATCGCTAGGTTCATCTGATTGGGATCTGGGTGTATGATTTCTCCATGGTTCTGAGTTAGAAGATGGTTGTGCGAGGCGCAGCCTTTGATGAGGAACTACTGAAAGTTCCAGGAACGTTGTGTCCCATGGCTGTCTCGCCCATGTATGAGCAACTAGGATTAGTGTGAGTGATTGTTGCCGCAGTGTGCATGCCACCAGCGGAATCAGTGGTGCTGGGGGAAAAGCGTACGCAAATCTGCCTGACCAGTTCATCCATATCGCATTGCCTTGTGACAACGGATGTGGGAACCTGGTGGCAAAGTACTGGCATTTTGAGTTTTCGTTTGTGGCAACAAGTCTATATCTGGGTTGGAGAACTTGGGGGTGAATCTCCCATTCGTGTAGTTGCTGGCTGTGTCTGCTGAGCAGGTCTGCAATCTGATGTCTTTCCCAAGAAGATGTTCTGCCAGGAGAAATATATCTTTCGGGATTGTCCACTTCCATATGCTCTGTGCTAAGTGGGACAGTTGTGGAGAGTGTGTTCCTCCCGCTTTCTGGATATAGTACATTACTGTCAGGTTGTCCGTCCGGATCAAGACAGTCTTGCTGTACAAGTATTTTTGGAATGCTTTTAGGGCTAGGAATATCGCTAGCAAGTATAGTTGGTTGATGTGCAGTTTCTTTTGTTTGTTTGTCCAGAGCCCTTGTACTGTGTAGTGAAGGAGCTGGGCTCCCCAGCCTGTCAGTGATGCGTCTGCTGTGAGTACTAGTTGTGGAATCGGCTCTTAGAACAGTCGCCCCTTGGGAAGGTTTTGTGGGTTCCACCACTGCAGAGAATTGTGAGCGCGACTGTCTACCAACACTAGGTCTTTTAGTTGTCCTTGAGCCTGGTTCCACTGCCGTGCTAGGCATTCTTGCAATAGACGCATTTGAAGTCTGGAATGGGGGACAATGAATATGCATGAGGCCATCATGCCTATGAGCTGCATGAAGACTCGAGCTGGAAGAGAGTGTTGTGGCAGAAATTTGCGAATGAGTATCTGCATGCTGGCTATCCTCGCTGAGTTTGGGTATGCCTTTGCTACGGAGGTATCTATACTCGCTCCCAGATATTGTTGTATGTGGGATGTTTGTAGATGCGATTTTGGGTAGTTTATGGAAAAACATAGGCTGTGTAGCAGCTGGAGTGTTTGAGACGTGTCTCTTGCACACTGTTGGTACGATTTTGCTTGTACGAGCCAATCGTCCAGGTACGGGAACACATGGATGTGTTGCCTCCTGAGATGAGCAGCTACTGTGGCTAAGCATTTTGTAATCACTCTTGGAGCAGTGGTCACCCCAAAGGGGAGAACCTTGAATTGGTAGCGTTGACCTTCTATTGTGAACCTGAGATATTTCCTGTGAGCTGGATGGATAGGTATGTGAAAATACGTGTCCTGAGGTCCAATGTTGCCAGGAAGTCTCCTTGCTGTAGCAACGGGAGCACTTGCTGTAGTGTGATCATATGGAAGTGCTCCGACAGTATGTATTGATTTAGGGGTCTGAGGTCCAATATTGGTCTGAGGGAACCGTCCTTCTTGGGAATAAGGAAGTATAGGGAGTATACCCCTGTCCCTTGGTGTTGGAAAGGGACCTGCTCTATGGCCCCCTTTTCCAGCATGCATTTCACCTCTTGTTGTAGTAGGGTGATGTGTTCTTTGGACATAGGACGGTGTCTGGGTGGTATGTTTGGTGGGGTAGAAGTGAGTTCTAGGCAATAACCATACTGGATAATTTGTCTCACCCACCTGTCCTTGGTAATTGCGTTCCAGACAGGTAGGAACTGTTGGAGTCTGCCTCCGACCAGTGTTAGGTGGTCTGGAGGTAGCGTAATGAAGTCACTGTTTTGTGGCAGTGGAGGCTCTGGTGTAGTTGCCTCCACGTTCTCTTCCCTTATTATTGTTGCCCCTATAACCTCCTCTGTTGAAGTTTTTGTTAAAGGAACCTTGAGTGTTGCCTTTGTATGAAGTTGAGGTCTGTGAAGTATTGCCTCGTGTAGCTGCTCTGTACGAGGAGCGTCAAAAGGAACCTGTGTTGCTGAAACTGCAATGCACCCATTGATGTCGCAGTTTCTGTGTCTTCCTTCATTTTATCTAAAATGGTGTCGACTGCGGGGCCAAAAAGAAATTCTTGATTGACTGGCTGGTTAAGAATGGTGGACTGCACCTCGTTCTTAAAGCCGGAAATACGCAGCCATGCATGCCGTCGTAATAAAACGCTAGTGTTAATGGACCTGACTGCAGTGTCGGCTGAGTCAAGCGCACATTTGATGGAGGCGTTGGTAATACATTTTCCCTCCTGTATGAAGTCATTGGCTTGGGCTTTAAAAGGTTCAGGCAGGTGTTGCATTAAGCTTTCAAGCTGGTCATAGTTCGCCCCGTCGTAACAAGCTAGCAAAGCTTGTGTATTGGCAATCCTCATGAATTGGAGGCCTGTGATGCTACCCTTTTACCTGAGGCTTCTAGTATTTTTGACTCCTTATCAGGAGGAGGAGCCTCCCCTGTTGTCTGAGAGTTGGCCCTTTTGTGTGCATTAGCCACTACCAGTAAGTCTAATGGTAACTGACCTCTGATGTACGTAGGGTCTGTAGGGGCTGCTCTATACTTCTTCTCAATCCTAGGATTGATTACACGTGCCCTGGCTGTATCTTTAAATATATCAGGCATGTGTTTTAACACTTCCTTTAGCATAGGTAGTGTTCTGATGCTTTTTTCTGAAGTAGGGAAGGTGTCAAACAAGAAGTCTTCTTCTACAGGGTCATTATGCATGTCTACGTTGTGGTACTGCACTGCCCTGTCTATTAGTTGATTGAAGACAATGGTGTCATCAGTAGGTGACGGCTTAGTTGGGTATGAAGAGACGTCAGGGATGGGATGGGTGTCATATGGGTCAGTTGGCTCCCCCCATGATTCATCTTGAGGATTAGGATCCTCTGGATAATCAAAATCATGCTGTGGATCCTCCCCTGTGTTTCCCTCATTGTCCCCATAGTGAGAAGGAGAGTAAGGAGCAAAAAGGTGTAGTAGGCACAGTGGGATAGAAAGGACTGAAGGGTCTAGAGGGAGAAGTCCCAAAATCTTTCTTTTTCAGTGGAATGGGGGAATGAGAGTCAGTGTCCAGTGGCCTCTTTTTCCTATGCAGGATTGTGACTTTACCAGTCTCAGGATTAATATATATCTTTGCTTGGTTGTCTGATGGATCAGGATGGAAGAGTTTTTCCTCAACTGTACTTGGTTGTGTCTTTGACTTTTTTGGCTTTGGGTCATTAACACCTTCTGTTTCGACGACTTATGGTGCCTTTTTCCTTTTCTTCGGCTCGGGCCCTTTCTTCGGGTCGACCGGGTCTTTTGGTTCGACACGTTTGTTGTACTCGTCTGATTTCTTTGGTTGACTGTCTTTTTCCAAGTCGATGGCTTTTTTGGGGATCGACTGGTGTTTTTGGAGCGCTTGTTTTCGGTTCGATTGCCTTCTCGGGCCGGATTATAGGCTTCGATGCAGCACCCTTTTCATCGGCGACCTTCTTTGGTTCTGCGACTTTCGGCACAGCCGGCTGTTTTGGCTCGACGACCTTCATCGTGTCGGCGCTTTTAGGCTTGGTGTCCTTCTTAGGCTCAACAGCCTGTTTAGGGTCGGCACCCTCCGGCTCAACTGCCTTTTTTCGGTTCGACTGTTTTCTTTGGCTCGATGCTTTTAGGCTGCACGGCCTTTTTCGGCTCTACTGTTTTATTTGGGTCGACGCCTTTAGGTTGTACGGTCTTCTTCGGGTCGACGCCCTTTGGGTCGACGACCTTTTTGGGCTCTGGAACCTTCTTTGGGATCACAGTACTAGGCCCTGGGGTCTCTGAAGGCTTAGGTTTCGGTTTAGGAGCCGAGCCGGTTGGCGGGGTTTTCGAATGTCTTTTTGGATCTTGGCTAAGGCCTTTTGGCGATGCCTCGACCGGAGCCTTCGGTAACGGGGTAATTGGTGTCGGGGGCAGTGTACTCACGATTTGCCCCGGTGGGATCTCGTCATCGGAGCCCGAGTAGTCCTCGACGGTGACTATTTCTAGGTCTGAATCTGGAGCTTCTGGAAGTTCTTGCTCATCATCCAGGATGTTGTCCGGTTCCGGTGCCTGTCGCTGCATCTCTTGCCTAGCCGCCCGTCGAATCCGAATGGTTTTCTTTGAGCGGAACTGGGCACAGGCTGGGCAGGTTTCTTCATTATGGTCTGGAGAAAGGCACTTGTTGCATACTGAGTGCTTGTCAGAATGCGGGAAATTTGAGTGGCATTGTGGGCACCTTTTGAACGGGCTCCTTTCCATCGACAGCAGGCCCACGTGGCGTCGAAAAGGCCCAACGGCCCGCGTCGACGACCGGTTCGAGATGGAAAGCTTGATCGAGTCAAGAAGTACCGAGCGAGAACAATACCGTTGAAGTCGAAGGCCTTTTGGCATTTATAAAAGTTTTGTTTCGATTCCGAAGTTGGAGTGTAGGAATAACATCCGAACCAATGGCGGAAAAAACCAATCTGAGGATGGAGAAGATGCCCATACGCACTGCAGTCCAGGGGAGGAGTCACCTATCTCGTGATACTTCGAAGACTCTTCCAGGACAACAAGTTGCAATCATCCGGGCCCAACACTAGGCGGCGATCTATGCACAGATATGAATTCAGCAGCCCACATGCCTCGAACCTATATTTAAGGATTCATTAAGACAGCAACTGAGGGTCATCTTGAGGGGCCAATCACAGTATGGCACACCAGTCTCGGCAAAACGCTCAGCACATTACAGATTGAGGAAAAGAGCATTCCATTGCCGGAAATTCCACTAAATGCCTGGAAAAAAGCCATAAATAGACAAGTCTGAGAGACTTCATTTGATCTGGATCTCAAATCTCTTTGTTCTAGCCCCCACATAGTCGTGCTGAACAGCTCCTACACGGTAGGCAAGGCACAACCCTAACTAAACGAGGCGCTGACACCACAAGCCCAAACCAAAATCGTCTCTATGAGACAATGTATACTAGGGATCACCGACTTTAACCCTGCATGAGCTCGCTAGGGACAATTCACAAACTGCAGACTGTGCACCTACATGAGAGAGTCCTGGTTAAATCTCCTATACTGTTGCCCCACCCTTAGGAACGAACGCCGACGACTTCTTCGCCCAGTTTGTATTACCAAGGGAACCAAGATACGTAGCAAAGCGTCAGCCTTGTGCTTCTCTAAAACACCTACGATGACCTTGGCGAGACTGGGGAAATTTACCCATTTGATTAGGATTGCTCTAAAGGCTGCAAACGAACTCAACCAAACCAGGGTGCCCAGCATGGTACAATAAGGAGATAACGCAGCTTGCCCTCAAACAAGTTCAGAGCCCGCACCCACCCGTCCTACTGAGACCGCACCATTTCTATGGTTATCAATGGAAGGGGCGAGGAGATTGGCCTACAGTTGCGGAAGTAGAAAACTACCAAGGTTTTTGGAGAGGCCTCAGAAACTTTGTGCAAGGACACAAGACAATGACCACTTGCGCCGACTGATCGAGTGGGAGCCGTGGGGAGGGGGGATGGTACATCAACCAAATTCCATCTGATGCGCTTATACTTTTACTGTGACCCTTCTTTTACCTGCTCATTTTTCATTAATTGCACAGTTAATAAATAAATTCAAATGGGCTACAGTAGAAAAATATTTGTATGCAGCACTCTTCAGATACAAACAAATAATTTCTGGTCCTCCAACGTGCTCTAAAAACCGCTCATGTGCATCTGGAGAATTTAGACATCTTCTGTGCTATACTGAATGAGAATCGATCAGTGCAACATTATCATCACAAGTGATGCAAAAAGTGCTCTCCATTATACACCCCCTCCCCCCGCCTGAGACGGTTGCACAAACCCTCACGCGCAGTAAAGGGAGTACACTACCACTCCCCCACAAGCAGTGTCATCCTCTGGACGATCTGCCTCCAGGACTCGTCAGAGTCCTGTGGCCGGGTGGGACCAGGGGAGTAAAATTAAAACGCTAATAAAAAGGGTTTAAAACTCATTTTATTATTGTTTGATATGAGGGTGGTGGTGGCGCTCCTCCGCCCTAATGGAAGGGCCGCCGCTGTATGTGTGTGTGTGTTGTGTACATTTATATGCTAACAGTAGAATACATCCAGATCTCGCTGTAGTAAATACAGTTCACTTTACTCTCTTATGTTAATAGCAGAATACATCTCTAGTACCGGTTCTGCAACCAGCTGACCCAATAAAAAAGTAACAATGTAAACTGAACTTGAAAGGTTTGGGGAATAATCAAACTAGGATGTGACTTCATTTAATTCTATGAAGATGTATTTATTTATGTATATAAGTTGTCTTATATGGCACCGGCAAACCCAAAGGTGCCAAAGCTCTTCATATAGGAGACCTAGCATAGATTAACTTGGGAAGCGGCAACACTTACATGTGAGGAATATCAGTGATGTTATAACCCATCTGTATTTGATCTGAAAGGTTTTTTTTAATGTTACTTCATCAAACATAATATACTTGAAAATTGGCTAACCAATTACTGTCTGACAATATCACAATAATTGTATCCCCACAACCCCTGTTCTCTGTCTCTCAGCTCACAGCACTCTGACAGCAGAGCAGGTGCTATCATTCTGAATCAAGTCAGTGGCTACCTCAACTACTTATCAAATTAGGGTGGCCAAAAGCAAGAATTCACTAGGGGACCACTATCTAGTACAGGGCTTTTAATGGGGTTCTAGTCTTGATTCATCTCAACACTACCAATTTTACCTAGGTGCCAAATTACAATGAGTTGTCAAAAAGTAGTACCCAGATGACATGGGCAACTAGGTGGACCATACTAGTGGTTACAATTTGCTGTTGCTGGTACTAGGGAACACTTTAAGTGGCTTACAAGCAGAAACAGATCCTTAATTTCCAGTTGAATGGCAACAACACGGACGTAGTTACCCCTTCTGGGCAAAGGCCCTAAACTGTAAGGCAACACTGCCTGGACAGCAGAGAAAGTGGTCAATTTGTTAATCTTCACCCAGAACTGTCAGAGGCCTGTAGTAGTAGATAATTTCTCTATGGTCACTACGAACATTTGCAGATATGGACAGCAGAAATGGATGTGTGGAGACATGGACATATGAACACACAAATAGACATATGGACATCGAGTGATATGGACACAGGAAGACACCGAGAACATGGAAACCAGAAGAGAAACAGGTAGTGAGAGTGACAGAGACACTTGAAGAGACGTGCATGCTGGGAGAAACACAGACACTTGGACTAGACAAGGATATCTAGGACCCGAAAACAACAGAACTCTCAGAGTGACATGTCACCTCACACCTTCATAACCCGGGCTACTCTCAGTGCAGAAAGTCAAGGCATTGTCAAATGCTGAGATTTACAAATCACAACATAACAAAAACCTTTGCGTAATAGGGCAGCACCTGACTCGGTCCACCTGTTCCTCAACTCTGTGAAGAAGATCATTGGTGGCTTACAGCACACAGTAAATCCATACTAAAACAACATTATGTACAATGATAACACAGACACGTGTCACAGTTCACTTTGGTGTTGTAGTACATCATACATAGCAATCCCATATTACTTTGTTCACTACAACCTCTTACTGCTACCACCCTTTTTCCCTCCTGAGGCGGAAGCCGGGAGGCCTCCCTTCTTTCCTTTGCACATTTTTATTTGTGTGTGTTGACTTGCTTGTTTAGTCATTTTAAATTGTGTGCAGTTCAGGTTCACGCTTGACTAATAAGCGTTTGCTGCCTTGCTAGAGACTTCCCAGCGCTTTTAGGCGCTTCGTCTGCTCTCTTCCCCTTGCCTGGATTTTCAGACCGCCCTCGGCCGAGTATTGACGCCGAGGGCTGGGATCTGACTTTGGCCGCCATCTTGGGGGTAGGACTCTCCGCCCTCGCGCTCTAGTAGCGCTATAAAAAGCTCACCTCTTCCTCCGCGTAGCGGACGCGTAGAGCGGACGCGCCAGATCTGCGCCGGAGTCGTGCCAGAGTCCTGCCCGTCTGCGCCCGCCAGCACCCGTCAGCGTCCCGGAGGCGTACGGTGTGGCAGGATCTCTTAGCTCTTACTCTTCTCACTCCTGTATCAATATGTTATCTTACTCATCCCAGGAGCTCCACTCCTTGCGCTCAGTTGCGGCGTCTTGTTATTCAGTCTTCCCTGGTCGCTATAGGGGTAAGCACAAATGTCCAGGCTGTAATTGGCATCTTACCAGCGTTCCTCTCCCCACACACCACACGAAGGAGCGTAGCATTAAACATCCTTGCTTACTCCTCAACACAAGGTCAATGCATAGACATGCCCAGGAGATTTTTGATCTCCTTTCCATGGACAAACCTACCTGTCTTATGCTTACTGAGACATTGCTCAATGAGTCCTCCCATCTTGACATTGCGGCTGCCATCCCCCCTGAGTACAACATCTTTAGACAAGATAGAGATAAGGGTAGAGGCTGAGGAGTGGCTCTCGTGGTGGAAAAAACATTCACGTGTTCAGTCATTCACACGGAGACCATCACGGGCGCCGAATCCCTTGCCTTCTCCTTATCCCTATCACCTCAACAATCTGTCAAGGGGCTCTTAGTATATAGACTTCCGGGACCTGCGGGATCCTTTTTTGAGGAACTCCAGCAAGTCATGTCTGCATTAGTTCTGAGATCTGAGCGATGTTTACTGGCGGGAGATTTCAACTTCCATATGGAAGATTGTCATGATCAGGATGCTATTATGTTGCTTGATGTTGCGTCTGCCTTGGGCTTGCTCCCCTATCTCTCTGGCCCGACCAACGACAAAGGTCACACCTTAGACCAGGTCTTTTCCACTTCACCAATTGAGGTCACTGTACTGCTGCCGGTACTATGGTCCGATCATCGACTTGCTCACTTCCAAATATTTGGCACTGAGAAACCAGCAACTACTGTTATGAGACAGCAGGGAAGCAATTTCAGGGCTTATCGCCGGGTGACCCCAGATCTGTTAGCCCAGGCCCTGGTGAACCATCCCGTGTCCTACACTGGTGATCTGGACAATGACCTCGAAACCCTGCAGACCTGGCTCTTAGCTAGCTTGCCCCCCCCACAGCCCCCCCGATCCGTCATCAAACGGGTCGCGGCCCCTTGGTTTACTGCGGAGTTGGCCCACTCCCGCAGACAATGTAAAGTCGCCGAGCGGACATGGAGAGCCCAATATGTTGCTGAGGCAAACCTGACTTACAGATCATAGACTGGTCCTACAGGGAAAGAAATGCTACTTCGCCAAAAGAATCGAGGAAGCAGCTAATTCCTGTAAGGAGATCTTCTCGATCGTAAGGGAATTCACTACCCTACGATCGAACTCAGCACAGGAAGTACCGACTGAGACCTGGGCTGACACTATCGCTAATTTTTTTACCACCAAAATTAGGCAGATACAGGATTCCTTCCCTCCGAGACCGAGAGTCGACCTTTCGACCTTGCCGGAAGAGCTAGCCCTTCTGCACACCTCTGGCCCTGTCCTGGCGAACTTCCCGCCTCTCGCGGTATCCTCATCATTACACTTATGAGGAACCTTAAATCCGGTTCGCCACATGACCCCTGTCCGGCCAAATTTTTAGCTAAAATGGCAGACGTTGTCAACCCCCTAGCCAACCCCATTTTGAACCTCTCCTTGAGTCAGGGAGCCATACCACATTCCTGGAAACAGGCCCTGGTTATCCCTCTTCTTAAAAAGCCTAGCCTTGCCCCTGAAGTTCCGGCCAATTATAGACCCATCTCGCTCCTTCCAGCACTCACTAAAATCTTGGAGAAACATGTTCACAGCGTGCTCTCCAACTTTCTGGAGTCCAATGAGCTTCTCCATGCGTCTCAATCGGGTTTTCGACCCAACTTAAGTACTGAGACAGCGCTCTTGGAGGTTTCTGAGATTGTTAAGGAGTCGCTGGATGCCGGAGGCAGGGTGATGTTAGTTATGTTAGACCTGTCGGCGGCTTTTGACACCGTCCCCCACGAGGATCTCCTCATAAGACTACATGACAACGGTCTGAGGGGGACGGTGCTCAGTTGGTTTTGTTCCTTCCTAGCCAACCGTCGACAAACGCTCTGGGCCTCCCCGGAATCTGCCGAAATGCCGCCTCTGGGAGTCGGAGTTCCTCAGGGTTCAGTTCTGAGCCCTACTCTATTTAACATCTTCATCACCCCTCTGGCGGCATTGGTGGAGTTCTACGGGGCCCAGATCGTCTCATATGCTGACGACACCCAGCTTCTTTTCACCTGCCAGAAGAGCGAAGAATTCAATGGGGAAAAGATCCGCGAGTGCCTTGGGGCTGTTTTTTTTTTGTAAAATTTTTATTTGTATTTTGCAAAATTGGAAGTAGAAAAAGAGAGGAATAGAAAAAAAGGACAAGAAAAGAAGGAGAAGGAGGAAAAAGGAACAGGCGACATTCTGCCACATAACCCCACACAGGGGGTACTGAAGAACATTATTGCAAAAAATAAAAAAAAAAACCCAAGTACAGCAAAAGGGACGGCAGCCAGCAGAGTCAATAGGAGTGCTAATGATATGGAACTTCAGTCGACATTGGCCGAAGTGCGCACCCATGTCCCAGCGGCTAGTGCAAAGTTCTCAGAAGAAGAAGGGTGTTCCAATCTTGATCACAATCATAGAAAAAAAAGGGGTCAGGCCGTCCGCCTGCAGAGGTGCATCGGGTCGCAGCTAAGAGAAGAACAACAACCCCAACTCAACACCCCGCCCCCCCTCCCCCAGTGGTGGCGACCATCACGCATTCAGAACATCATCATACACACAGGTGATTAAATTTGAAAGAGGTGTAGCGCACGTAGCGCCGAAGGGCAAACTGCCGAAGGCAAACCACGTGACAAAAACCTTACCAAGGGGCCCCATTTGAACATGAAGTTTTTAAAGCTCCCCAAGAAGATATCTGAAAGTCGCTCCATACTCAGTAGTCGCCATAGCCGTGCATGCCATAAAGAAATGGCAGGAGCAGTCGGGATTTTCCAAGCGGCTGCCAAAGTCAGCTTGGCCGCCCCCAGACACAGCCACATAATGCGCTTATCAGCTCTAGTTTGATGTTCAAGCTGCGGATCCCTGAGGCCCAACAAGACAAAGTCCATTGAGTCCGGGAGTGGGTATCCCAGCACATCTTTGATGTGGGAGAGGATCTCTGACCAAAATGGCCGGATGGTGGGGCAGTCCCACCAGATGTGGCTGAAGTCACCCAACATCCCGCAGCCTCGCCAACACTTATCTGAGGTAGTCGGGAATATTCGGTGCAACTTGGACGGATACAAATACCAATCGAATATAAGCTTCATATGAGCCTCTCTGAGATCAGTAGAGTGATTATGTGCCGTCACATCCCGCCATAAGCTCCTCCATTCGCTGTCGGAAATGTCCCTCCCAAGTGTACTCTCCCAGTGATCCATATATCGAGGTTGAGGGGACATAGCGGTGTCTAATAACAACCCATACAAAAAAGAAATCGCCCCCTTCATGGTGGATGTGCGAAGAATAAAGGTTTCAAATTTCGTCAAAGGTCTAGTAGCCGCATCTACCACTCCAGGGGACGTCGCCCAATGAAGGAGCTGAAGATGACGAAAGCGCTTAGTGGGCAGAATACCGTAGTCCCTCATACAATTATGGAAAGTAAGGGGTGTGGCACCGTGGAACAGGTGGGTGAGGGCCCTACAGCCACCCTCCCTCCAGACACCAAAGGGTCCATCCGTCAACGCCGGAGGGAAGGCCGGGTTGAAATGGATAGGGGTGAACGGGGACGGGAATGTGGTCCACCGATCATCGCCACTTGGGGCTGTTTTTAACTGGTTCCAACTGAACAGCCTCAAGTGTAACTCGGATAAATCCGAGATACTTTTCTTTGGATGCCCATCGGAACCGGACTGGCATGGCTGGTGGCCTGCCGACATGTTCCCTCCAGCTCACTCTTCTGAGTCGGCCAAGAACTTGGGAATTAAAATTGACAACGGGCTTACGCTCAAATCCCAGGTGCTGACCCTCACAGGAACATGTTTCGGTATCCTCAGGATTCCCCGAAAGTTCTTTCCGCTGCTTTCTGAGGAACATCGGAGAATAACTGTTCAGGCCCTCATTGGATCCAGATTGGATTATGCTATTATCCTGTATCTGGGTCTTCCGGAATACCTCCTACAACGTATGCAGATCGCCCAGAATGCAGCGGCACGAGCCATTTTTGGCCTGCATCGTCGAGCCAGTGCCTCGAACTTGCTGCAAACCTTACACTGGCTCCCCATACGGAAGAGGATAATTTTCAAAGCTATGACACTAGCTCACAAAGCCTTACACGTCACGGGTGCCAAATACCTACAAAAGAGGCTGGTTTTCTACCTGCCGACACGATCCTTAAGATCGGAGTCACTGGCACTCGCAGTAGTCCCCCGTATAAAGAAAGCCCGTATTGGAGGACGGTCTTTCAGGCTGTTGGCCCCTCAGTTGTGGAATGCTTTACCGCTGTCTTTGCGGTCCACATCTAACCTGCTCGCTTTTAGGAAGGGTTTAAAGACCTGGCTTTGCACTGGCTAGAGTTTTTTAGTTTTCCTCTGGTTCTGCCTCTCTTTTTATTTCTGTTATGTATTACCTGTCTCCTTTCCTGGGTCTGGAGCACAAAGCGCTGGGACACTCCTTTGGAGTAGCCGTGCGCTATAGAAGACCCATAATAACATAACATAACATAACATACTTTCAGAATCATGTCTAAAAGCAGTGCAGGTATCACCCATACTAAAAAAAAACAACTGCAGATAAATCTGATCTCAATAATTTCCACCCCATATCTAACATCCCCACTCTAGTCAAACTACTAGAAAAATGCGTACAATCCCAACTTTGTGCTCACATTGAGAATTTCCAACTCCTTAACCAGCATCAGTCAGGCTTTCGGAAGGGGCACAGCACAGAGTCGACACTCACGCACGTTTTGGACGACATCTTAAAAATGCTTCACCAAAATGCCTCCTGCCTCTTGATCCTCCTGGACCTTTCCTCCGCATTCGACACAGTTAATCATGACAATCTCCTTTCCACTCTGAAGAACAGGATGGGATTCTCGGGACAGGTGTCAATGGTTCGCCTCCTTCCTCCACCACAGAACACAAAGAGTTAAGGCAAACCACTCCCTCTCCCAGTCCTCTCCAGTAGTCATGGGTGTTCCCCAAGCGTCCGCCCTCTCTCCTATCCTCTTCAACCTGTTTTTGGAACCTCTTGCTAATTCTCTGAATGACATGAGCATTCCCTTTCATATGTACATGGGCGACACACAACTTTACCTGAAAGTATCATCCCTGGATAACATCATCTCACTCAACTCTACCCTAAGGTATACTCAAAATTGGTTAACTGAGAACCACCTCCTGCTCAACACCTCCAAAACTGAATTCCTCCTCATCTTTCCTCCGAACCACCCTCTCAATCTTGGCCTTTGGTTGATTCACCTCACAGCTTTCAATTGCACCCCTCTCATCATGAACTCGGCCAAATATCTCGGAATCACCTTGGACAAGCACCTGAATATAAAAAGTCAAGCAACGTATTTAAGGGAGCTAATCACTTGCTGAGGACTCTTAGAAATATCAAGCCCTTCCTTCCTCAAAATGACTTTAAACAGGCGATCCAAGCACTGATCTTGCCAAGGCTAGATTATGGCAGCGCTGTGCTCTGTGGCCTTCCCAAATACACCCTGGCTCCACTAAGGTCAGCACCGAACATTGCGGCCAGACTAGTTACTGGCACCAAACGTAATTAGCACATTTCTCCAGTCCTAAAATCTCTTAAATGGTTGCCCTACAAAGCTCAAATTCAGTTAAAGATTGTCTTCCTAGTTCACAAAGCCCTGCACGCCAACACCCCCAGGTACCTAGCGTAAAAGCTTGAATTATCCTGTGGAGAGAGAGCCTCAAGAAACGCTAACAGTTTCCTCCTGAAACCACGTATCTGATTTGAGCAGAATCTCATCAATAACTGCTTGCAAACTTGAAGCCAAAAGATTCCTAATGAACAAATTCTTGCCTATATTTGGGCTAGGTGCATTTGCTCGAAATCACTGATCCTTCAACTAGTGCACCAACAGGAGTTGAATTGACCCTACCACCTTTTATTTTTCTTCTTTCAACTGGTGTCTCTGCTCTCTGCTCATTTTGGTTGTATGTTTTGCTCCCGTAGCATCCTGTTATTTATCTAGACATTTTATTATTTGTTGTGTGTCATTTGTTTGTGATTATTGTGCCTACAACTGTCTAGGACTGTCACTTGATATTGTTACTGGAGTCTAATCCCCCCTTTCATCCTTGTGTAAAGCACTCGGATATCCCTCGGGATCTTGTTCGCGCTATATAAAACTTTATAAAATAAAAAATAAAACGATTAAGGGTCCCATTTTCACAGATTTTTACACACACAAACATAAAGCTAGTCACTTCCCTGTCTGTATTTTCTTTTCAAGACGAAAAAGCAGAATTAATGCATTCATTCGAGTATTGCTCAATACTTTGATATATAGACAATAAAGGGAATGAGAGAAGAATGAATAATTCTGGCATTTGGCCGAGCTAATCAATGTATATATTAGCACATAAAGAGTTTAAAAAAGGATGATGCTCCATAAGAAGTTTAAATTGCTTCAGATTGTACACGTGTCTGTGCTAAAATGCAAATGGTTTCTGCCGAATGATTTTACTACAGTGTTAATTTTTTTAGGTGACTGTACTGTTTATTGCATACTTAGTGCAGAAAATCCTACAGACTTCATAGAGTGGGTGAATATTTATCAGTTAAATAATTATGGAAATATTCAAGTTGCAACTTAATTTTTTCAACCACCAAAAATAAATGTAGATAACACCAATAAGACTGAATAACACGGAAATGTAAAATATATATACCACAAAACCCGGAGCCCTCATAATCATCCATTTATTAAACTCTAGTGTCTATCTTTTTATGCTGTGAGCGACTACAGATTTGAATGGAAGACTTTTATATGAAAATGTAATCACAAATATGCACGCCATAGTTCTAATACAAATCTCCTATGGTATCTGACCCTCAACCAACAGGCACTAAAATCAAACCAAAGAAAAAAACACGTAACCTGTCCTTAAAACGTAAACGAATGCAAAAAAAAGAAATTCAGTTTCTGCCTCATCTGTTTGAAAATATTAACATAATTTTAGCTAATAAATATCTATCCTTAGAAAAATGGAAATCTACTTACTAGGCCAGCCCAAAACAGAAAAAAGACTATTAACCAAGGAACGTCGGTACATTTTCTGTAGATCTGAGGTCTCCATTGTCTTGGTCTGGAAATGTCATCCTCAGAAACCTGGGGGGAGAGAGAGAGAGAGAGGGCATTGTATGGATCAATTTAATCTCAGTTTCATTTCATTGTCTGTTATTTAGGCAAGTACAGGCAATTCAGAAATCTTACCCTTTCCGTCTGTCATGTGCGAGTTTGGAATTTCCTTGAATTCAACTTAGCAAAACGGAGTTCCTAGCGGCTCCCCTCCAGCGTCGGACATTTTAAATTTGACAAGCCCAAAGCTCTTACGTTTCACTTAAAGCTCGAGTTGGGCAATATGACTCCATGTCATCATGTACTCGGTGCTCCAGTTCTGAGTTTACTTTTGCCAATGTAATGCCTTTTCTATGAATTCAAGGCCTTATTCACTTCAATTGCTCCAAATGATGCAACACCTGAATACAATTTATTGGAGCCTTGTGCCCAAGTTGACATAGAGTCATCTGGTAAACTGATTAAATCACAGTGTAGTCATTGATCATAGTATTAAATGGTTTGCTGTTTTTTCCTATATGGGTTCACTCTTATAGGGATCATCTATTGAATATGTTCCAACATAGGTTCAAGAGAGCTGGATACAGGATAAACGCAGATTCTATAAATTATTTCCACTAAGGATCAATGGACTCCATTGACTAGAGCAGATTAAGGAAAGAGCACATTTGGTGCATTATCAAATTCAAAAAGGAAATGTGGGTGTACACAAAATGTGATGCCTGTGCCCAAACTGATTTAGGTGCATGCATCTTGCTCCTGCAAATACATTGTACTCTTGCAGCCTGTCAAATGTGTGGCAGGACTTCTGATTCACAAATAGATGTACTGAAATGTGTGCCTGCTGCATTTTCAAATCTCCTCATTCAGTGCTGGCCTAGCACAAGGTTTCTACAGGAGATGGCACAATTAAGACGGGGAGAAATGTCACTTGTCTGCATTGCAGAATTTAATGCTTACGTGCTTCATGTTTGAGGATTACAGACAGATTTCCATCTACATCTTTGGCGTGGGGGTGATGTAAGTATAAGCAATTACAGGAATGGCCCCCTTTAAGGCGATATGCTCCCAAAGGAAACGAGCATCTAAGGGCAGTCATCTCGACTGACGTCAACAAGCCGCTCCCAACATGGCTAAGGTCCTGATAAAGAGTTTGGTGGATGGGATACTCCATCACAAACGTTGACAGATATCCAGCTCACCATATTACGAGAGCATTATAGGTTATGGCACTTGTAATACAGTGGATAGTTATTTTGATCTTGTTTGTGAGGGAGCATCCTGTAGGACTATGCCTTTTTTGGCTAAAGTCCCTAAACATTTTGCTTTCACACCAGACCTTTTTTCTGACATAGTGTTTCCAACTTAGATGCTTTGAACACTTTGCCACTGCTGATCAGTGTCAAAGTGCAAGTGCTCTCTGTATAAAGTGTAATGGTAATTGGTTGTCCATGATTAGTATGTTTGCCTTACTAGTAAAGTGCACTATGTGTGCCAGGGCTGGTAATACAAATGGTACTAGTGGGCCTGCAGCACTAATTGTTCCACCCACAAAAGTAGCCTTTAAAAGGGAACACAGGCCTGCTATGTTGTTCTGACAAGTGCACCCACTTGTAAGACCTTACTCTTCCCTTTCTATGCACATCAGAAACCCAGGTGGTAGGTCCAGGGTACCTCATGGGCAGGGTGCAGTGCATATGAAAGGTAAGACATGTACTAACGTGTGTACCATGTCTGGACAGTGAAATAATCTCCGTTTCGTTTTTCACTGTTGGAAGGCCATCTTGCCCATAGGATAGAATGGGAAGGCTGTGTAATATGTTTTCCAGCCTATCTTCCCAAAGGCTTAAGATGGAGAGGTGCCGTTTCGTATGCCTGAACTCACAATGTAATAACACATCTTTCTATGGAGGTGGTTATTGCATTGTGTGTTTATAAGCCACTCTTTTAGAAGTGGCTGTGTTTTTGTGCTCTAACATTTCTGTGCGTCTTTGCCTTGTTGTGGATTGACTGTCTGGATTTGAAAGCGATAGGATCTGGGGAATGTCTTGACCCAGGGGAGGAGATGAGACAGCAACAGACTGACCTGTATCTGGAGTGTAGTGGGAGGAGTAGCCCCTAGAGGTGAAGAGGCCTGGGTTGCTGCTATAAAACAATTGCCCTATCTCCTGCTGAGTGATTGAGAATCCAGACCCCAAAGTAAGAAGGTGTCACTGACAGGGAGGCACCCAGAACTGGTTTGAACAGGGGTCAGTTCCCCCTGAAACACAAAGACTTCAAAGCCATTGAGGGGTATAACTATGAAAGGTGAAGACCCTGAACTTTGGAGAATGGCTTGATCAAGATTGAACAAGACTCAAGCATCTTCTTGGTCAAGAGGAACCTTAGCCATGGAAGAAACAACTGAAGAAACTGAAGAAAAGTACTGACCCTTTCTGTGTTTTCTGGGGCTGGCCTGCAGTTTGCTGTTTTAACCAAGGAAAGGCTAAAGGGACTTTGCGGTGTGCTGTGTCCCCCTGCTTGAAAGGACTTTGCTGTGCTGTGTCCTGAAGTAACTTAATCCCAAGGGCCCGAGGTGAGCTGGCTCCCTGTTGGGGAAAAACAGCAACACATAAGTTTCCAGGAGAGTCTCAGCGGCGCTGTATGGGCGTGATTGTTGCAGCCTGAGACCCTCGTAAGGTGTTCCCTGTGACTGAGGGCACCTGGAGTCCAAGCAAGGATCAGCGACGCGGTGTGCGTGTGCTTTTTGCAGTGTACGTGTGCTTTTTGCAGACTGAACCACTTTTTGAGGATTGTCAAGTTATCGCATGCACCGGAATCCAAGTGAGTCTCATCGACGGTGTGTGCGCGTGTGCTTTGTGACGCATGAGACCTTCATGAGGATTTGTCTTATTATCGTGTGCACCGGAATCCAAGAGAGTCTCATTGGCGCTGTGTGCATGTGCTTTGTGCACCGTGAGAGCTTTACGAGGATTTGCCTTGTTAACGTGCACCCAGAGTTTAAGTGAGTCTCAGCGACGCTGTACGCGTGATCTCCGTGCAGCCGGAGACCTTCGTGTGGAGTGCCCGGTGATTGTGCATCCGAAGCTCAAGAAGTCTCAGCAATGCTGTGTGCATGTGCCCTGTGGCAACCTGAGATCTTCGTAATCATAGCACCCCAGACCGCCAGCCCCAAAGGAGCTGAGGCGCCGGTCCGAGCCCACAGTTGCCAATTCACAAGGATTCATTGGAGGCCCAGCTGCTGGACGAGGAGAGGAGAGTTAGTTTGCGCCCCCAGGTAAAGTGTGTCGACTCCTGGGGCGGGGTGCAGGCTCGGAGGGAGACACTCTCGGCCTCTCTCTCATTCCGGCAGAGCGAGCCTCTGCTTCGGCTCGTATCCTGGCCTGTATTGCCAAGGGAGTGGCAGTACATGGGCCGGAGTGCGGAGCTGCACGTTTTGATTACACCATATCCGTGTTGGGGGCAACTGTTGAGAGGCTGACTGCAAGTCAGAAGGAGTGGTGTAGAGACCGCCCAAGGTACAGTGATCGGTGCCAGAGTGTATTACGCATTATTCAATTTCTGCATAACGGAGTACCTGAATAGTGTATGACGCATGGTATTATTTCTGCATAACAAACGACCTGATTGTCGTATGACGCATTGCATTGTTTCTGCATAACGAATTACCTGAATTGCGTATTACGCATTACATTATTCCTGCATAACGAATTACCTGAATAGCGCATTACGCAGTGCCGTATTTCTGCATATCTGCATTATTTTTACCTTGAAAAGTGCCCGATTGTTGCGTTAAACATTGCATTCTTTTTACAATGCAGTGTCTGATTGTTGCGTTGTGCCTTACATTATTTTTACATTGCAAAAGTGCCTGATTCTAGTATTACGAACTGTATAACATGATATAAGGATTACAGGAGAATGTTTAGAAGTACTCTTTAATGCCGCCAAACCTTACAAGGGCTGGCTGGCCTAACAACCGGCCAGGAGAGATAGTACACATATTCATATGTTGGATTTATATTGTGTGGTCTTATATCTTTTTATATAACATTTATACACGTTTTTATAAACCTCGTGTGGAGTGTATTGGTGGTGTCATCAGCTTGGTGTGAGCGTGGTTGCAAATACTTTACACATTTGTCTTGAAGATAAGCCTGGCTGCGCCAAGCTACTGAGGGGGGTGAGCGGGGGCTCTCTCAGAAGGTGACCTTCCTTACCCTGACGTGGAACTGCAGGTCCCAATTTGGCCTAAGGTACCAACCTCAGCCAACCAGGGATCCCAGGTATAACACATCCCATACGCCAAACTCTAAATCAGGCTCCAAGTTGCTTATGGGGGCCAATGCAAAACTGAGCAGTGGGCGTGGCTCATTGCTTTTTGTGTATGGATGGAGGGAAAGCTATGTCAGTAATACTTCTCTGTTTACCATGAATTCACTCCCTGGCCTTACCCACTGGCTAGAGGTCCCATGTGTGAATTTGAAATTGCAGCAAAAGAAAATTACCCCCACGCTTGTTTGGCAAATGTGTTACCTCTTAAATGTGAGGTCCAATCCATGTAAATTGATTTCAAATGGATAGCCTGAAAATCTGGCATGGTTTCTTCACTCCTGGATTTACAACTCATCTAATTATTTATTTCAATTTTTTAATTTTTTTACATAGCGTTGTGGCATCCTAGTGGCCGCTTTTAAATACAACAGGGTTTATGGTCCTCAAAAAGGGCCACAGACACTTAGCATTCTCATGCTAATTGCACCCTTGCCTTTGTCCAACCTGGCTGATACATCATGATGAAAGGTACCCCTCAATTGTTTTTCATGGAAGAAGCTCCATCCTCAATTATGCAAGTTTGGAGTCGTGTCGGCCCAACTAAGAGTAAAATGGACTGCAAGTCCACTCCCCTCTCTTCACAACTATTGATTTTGAAGCCATCTGAGCCCAGTGGCAGTGAGCTTCGAGTTCCCTGGTGGCAATGGTGCCCTATGCATCTGTAGTGTACAGTGTGGAGAGTAACTACATCAAAGGACGCTGCAGGTAAACTGCAGCAGTGGCTGGTCTTAGATGGCTGGCAGTACAAGTGAAAGCATAGATGTGCCACTGGGTGGCTTCTTTTCCGAACAAAGTGTCTAGGCTATCCACCGGGGAAATCTACAGAAGTGCATGGACCATAAATGTACAATTTCGGTCCTGCCATGTTTGGAGCAACAGTAAAATAATGGGTCAAGCACAGAGGGGGTTATTCTTGGTGCATAAGTATTTAGGTATGCACTTATGATATATTTTTATAGTGAAAACCCAGAAAAAGGAAGCAGAGCACTGTACAGGGTCAAAGGCAATGATAGAGTCAAGAAGTGATTTGAGAGGCAGCTGTTTGTGGACGATTACTTCTTCATGATGTATTGTTTTTGAAATAGGTGTGTCTTCAACTCTTTCCTTAATTGGACTAGGGTTGAGGTGGCTCTGGTGGCTAGGGTGATGCTTGGGGCAATGGGTCCGTCCATTTAAGTCATACACTCTAGCCGCCGCTAGATCATCCAGACTTCGATATCCAGTGCCTACCTGCACCTTAACCCAAACAAGGCAGAATTCCCGTTTTGCCAAGAACAACAAAGAAACAGTACGAATCTGAATCAATAATATGAACATTAATGGCTTTGCACACCAACTTTCAGTGAACGCCAAGTCTCATCCAGAAAAAATAAAAAAGGCCTGGTAGAAGCTCTCGCTTCAAATGAAAGTGAACCCATTCCTTTCAGACAGCGACTTCAGAACTGCTGTTCAAGTCCTCGTAATCTTGCATATGGACAGTGATAACACCTTATACTATGGCCACCAAAACTCCACATTGGGAGCCCTCTAGAGTATCCCACATGCTATAGCATGTATGATCTAAATTGAAGAAATATGACCACATCACCTCCATCAAGATGGATCTCTCTTTGCTACCTTTGCCGGCTAGCTCCATCATGAAAACCAGCTGCATTGTTTACAAAGCCATCACAACCAGAACCCTACTTATCTTGCAGACATGTTCATCACCTTTGGTGGTTCTTGTCACAACCTCAGCCAGGGCATCCCCGACTGCAGGCTAAGTAGTGCACATAAGAAAAACCAAGCATTTGCAATGCAATAGGTCTCGCATTAGGAAAGTTTGAGCTATTGGTCTTGTAAATGACAATTTTTTTATTTATGAATTCTTTTTGAAAATAGCTAAATTAATAGCTTTGTAATTTACAAGGCCAATAGTTATAACTTTCGCAAATGTGACACCTATAGCATTTGTAATTCAACATGTTTTGTATTTACGTGACTTAGATGTATTGATATTACAGGTAACAATGCCTTTTAATTTTTTTAAATAATTAATAATTAAATAAAAGTGATTGTAATTTATAATGGCAATAGCTTAAACTTTTGTAAATAACTTTTGTGAAGATTATGTTCAGTGTATTTTATTGTGACGAAAATCCAAGAACAGAAGTGAAATATTAACATCTTTTTGTGACATTTGTAATAAAGATTGAAACATTGAGAGAACATATTTAAACCAGTGATGCTGTGGTGGTGCTGAGTGATGCTGTGGTTGCGCTGAGTGATGCTGTGGTTGCGCAGAGTGATGCTGTGGTTGCGCGGAGTGATGCTGTGGTTGCGCGGAGTGATGCTGTGGTTGCGCGGAGTGATGCTGTGGTTGCGCGGAGTGATGCTGTGGTTGCGCGGAGTGATGCTGTGGTTGCGCGGAGTGATGCTGTGGTTGCGCGGAGTGATGCTGTGGTTGCGCGGAGTGATGCTGTGGTTGCGCGGAGTGATGCTGTGGTTGCGCGGAGTGATGCTGTGGTTGCGCGGAGTGATGCTGTGGTTGCGCGGAGTGATGCTGTGGTTGCGCGGAGTGATGCTGTGGTTGCGCGGAGTGATGCTGTGGTTGCGCGGAGTGATGCTGTGGTTGCGCGGAGTGATGCTGTGGTTGCGCGGAGTGATGCTGTGGTTGCGCGGAGTGATGCTGTGGTTGCGCGGAGTGATGCTGTGGTTGCGCGGAGTGATGCTGTGGTTGCGCGGAGTGATGCTGTGGTTGCGCTGAGTGATGCTGCGGTTGTGCTGAGTGATGCTGCGGTTGTGCTGAGTGATGCTGCGGTTCTGCTGAGTGATGCTGCGGTTCTGCTGAGTGATGCTGCGGTTGTGCTGAGTGATGCTGCGGTTGCGCTGAGTGATGCTGCGGTTGCGCTGAGTGATGCTGTGGTTGCACTGAGTGATGCTGTGGTGGTGCTGTGGTGGTGCTGTGGTGGTGCTGAGTGGTGCTGTGGTGGTTCTGAGTGGTGCTGTGGTGGTGCTGAGCGGTGCTGTGGTGGTGCTGAGCGGTGCTGTGGTGGTGCTGAGCGGTGCTGTGGTGGTGCTGAGCGGTGCTGTGGTGGTGCTGAGTGATAATGTGGTGGTGCTGAGTGGTGCTGCTGAGTGATGTTGTGGTGGTGTTGTGGTGTTGTGGTGGTGCTGGGTGGTGCTGGGTGGTGCTGTGGTGGTGCTGTGGTGGTGCTGGGTGGTGCTGTGGTGGTGCTGAGTGATAATGTGGTGGTGCTGAGTGATGCTGAGGTAGCGCCGAGTGATGCTGAGGTAGCGCCGAGTGATGATGTGGTGATGCAGAGGGCAGAAAGGCACAAAAATACGAGTCTAACAGAAGGCAGAAGGGCAGAAAAACAAGGGGAAAACGAGTCTAACAGAGGGCAGAAGGGCACAACAATAAGAGGCATCAGGGAAGCAAAGATGAAGCAAAGATGAAGCATGCGGAAAGTAGACAAGAAGGAGAGCGAGGACGCTGAAGCAGTCCTGGTGAGAAGGAATGTGGGGAGGGGAGGGCAGTGGGGAAAGTGAGAAGGGGAGGTTGTATTGTGTTTAATTCCCATGCGCCGGATGTATAAACGCCATCAGCAGATGCTCGGTGATGCGCACATAGCCCCATCCCCACAGGGGAGGAGGCGGTAAACCTGCTGTACTCGCCCATCAGCAGTGGCGGAGTGAGGGACAGGTGAGAAAAGGTAGAACTAAGACGAGAACTGTAAAGACACTGGTCTAGAACCACCCAAATAGTGCCCTAGTCTGAACCCTCACAACGCGAGCAAGCCCAGCTTCGGCAATTCGCTGTGGTACTCGTGACTATCTCTGAACCCCTTTCACCCAAGGGTCCTTCTCTGTTCAGACTCAGTGAGGACTGGCCAGGTAGGGAGCCCCGTCTGAAATGGCCGCCTTTAATAGCAAGGCTATAAGACAGCATGTTGTTGCACGCTATCTCCAGTACTCATGGCAGTACTCCCTTACTAAAAGAATGGAAACGCGCAGTGCGACACCTCCCCGAAAAGAGGATTACACGATAACCACTCCCTCTCCCAAGACGTGTGAGGTTGTTCTCTTTCCTCTCGAATCCTCAAGTCTTGCTCTTTTCCCCGAGTAAAAGCGCGAGCGCCTGTCTCTTTAAGAGGATGCAGGAGCTTGCGCCGCGCGCTTCCTCTCCTGTGCCTGTGGGAGAAGCACGGGGGAGAGGGGATGAGAGAAGAGCATCGGGCTGAGGGGGGAACGGAATGAGGGAAGGGTCGGAGGAGACGGCGAAGGACACTGAGCTAGAGAATATGAATGAGGAGAGGAGTTGAGTGAGGGAATAGAGTGAAAGGGGGAGAGGCGCGCGAGAAGAAAACAAGGCAACTGGAGAAAAGAATTACAGGGGTAAAGGAGGAAACGGAGGGTTGCAGGAAGAAAAGTAAAAATTGAGAGAAAAGGGGAATGTGTAAGACAAAGGGCTGATAGTGGTGATAAGGGATGGTGGATATAGCGAGAGAGAGGGATTGGCGTTGGGGGGGCTGGAACAGAAATGGATTTAGAAAGAGTAGAAGACGCGGGAGATTGGGAAAGCTGGGGATGGTGAACTTGGAAAAGTGGAGGGGAGATAGGGTAAATGGGCGTTAATGTGAGGACATGCACTGAACGAACGAGAGAGAATAAAGCAAGGAGTGTAAACATAGAAATAAGTAAGGGGAGTGAAAGACAGAGGCAGAATGATATCCGATATATATAGATATGCCTGATATGAGAAGGATGGATATGTGCACAGAATGAACCAGAAGTGAAGGCAGGAGAGGGCTAATGGAAGGCAGATAAAATGCATGTGTTAAATATGGAAAGATGAGAAATCTCGAAAGTGTGGGTGAGGTAGAAGAGCACCGAAAAGACAAAACGACAGGGTCGGCGGAAGGGGGAAGAATGAACACGAAAATTAGTCAGAAAGGGAGCGGTTGAAAGACTTAAAGAGGAGAGGGGAAGTAAAGAAGAGATAACGAGGGAGAGATGGCGTGAGAAGAGAGGGGGTAAACGGAGAGAGTGGCAGGATGAAAGGCAGAAACCGGGGGGTAAAACTTGGACCGAAATAGCTAAAGAAGAAGGGCGGGACCTTTGAGGCCTCCATCTTTCCACTCAGTGTGACTGTTCCAAGTAGACTGACGTCGATTGCTGCCAGTCATAGCCTACCACTCTTCAGCTGCTTGGTTTGCGCTCTGTCCCCCCACCCCCATTTGGGACCATATCCACTACTTCCCGCAATGGCGGGGAAACCGGAGGAGGACAAACAGAAGTCTAAGACCACTCGGCGGGGTGGCTACACCCAAACTAACATCATGGATTGCTGTGCCCAGGCTAAGGTGTCGCCCAGTGGACCAGGTAGGTCGCTGGAGGGAACGAAAGATCCACTGACTTCAGCAGCCGAGCCGACCCTACAAGATGTTATGGCCGCTATCAATGGGATCAGATCGTCCCTTGGGAAACAAATGGAGACTCTCGCCCACAAACTCGACACGGTGGCGATTGATGTGAATCTGATCCGAATGGACCTAACGAAAACCAATGAAAAGGTTAAATCGTTGGACATTAAGACTTCCAGTCTAACGGACGACGTTGTTGAGATGCAGACAGAGGTTCGCAACTTAAGGGCCTCCAATGGCCTCTTCGCGCATCGTCTGGAGGATTTTGAAGGAAGGGCTAGGCGGAACAATGTCTGTATAATTGTAGTTCCGGAGAAGGCGGAGGATCCGGCACCTGACCTCTTTGTGGAGAACCTCATCGTTAGCCACCTTGCACCCAAGGGACTGAGTAATTTTTTTACTGTGGAACGGGCTCACAGGGTTCCGGGTGGTAAACCCAAGGCAGGTGCCCCACCCCGGCCTATGATAGCACAGATTTTTCATTTCCGTGATAGAGACGCTATCCTGCAGGCCTCGCGGGTGGGTGGTCCCATAAAGTTTGAGAACTCTACCATGAGTTTTTATCCGGACTTTACTCAATCTGTCCAGAAACAGAGACTTGGTTTTCTTGGGGTAAAAAAGAGACTCCGGAAGATGGGCCTCAAGTATGCCATGCCTTTTCCGGCCAAGTTACGAATTGAACACGCAGAGCGGACCTATTTTTTCGATAGACCGGGGACCTATTTTTTCGATAGACCGGAAGTAGTGGCCGACTGGCTGGATACTCTGCCGACCCATCGCCCACAGGACGAACAGACTGGCGGTGTGGAGGGCGGATCGATGGACCAGGAATAAGCGCCATCTTTGTCTGGTTCCTGGGGTCTTTAAGGGGCTTCAAACTGTGGTGCACTAATTATGTCGTATGATTCTGTGAGACATTTGGGGGGGTTGCGGGGTCATGGACGGATCTTTTTCCTCCTCTGCTCGACTTTTTGTAGCTTAGTTTAGATGTGGGGGTGACAGGCACAGTGCAAGTTGGGGCGGCTTTCTAGTCTTACGCAGGGGTGCAGGGTGGGAGGGTTTGTAACGGGTTGTTGGTGGGGGGTGAGGGGGGTTTTGTTGGTATTCAAGTTTGTTTTTATGCAAGGCACAGTATTGCAAGACTTTCTGATTGAAGTGCTGGTTTCTTCTCGGGGTTGGGTCTTCCTTCTTGTGGGATGGGGGTAGGGGGTTGAGGCTTATGAGCTGGAATGTGAATGGGTTGGGGATAGGATAAAACGTGGAGTAGTGCTGCAACTATTAAAACGTCACTCCCCGGATGTGGTCCTACTTCAGGAGACTCACTTGATAGGAAATACATGTTATGCCATGAATAGGAAAGGGTATCGCTTGGTAGCCCATGCAGAGTTCTCCTCTGGTTCCCGGGGGGTGGGTATCCTTATTAAGAACTCTCTCCCGCTAGAAGTTGATGCAACGGTCCTCGATGATAGAGGGCGCTATGTCGTTCTCACAGGTCGATGGGAGGGCAGGACCCTTTCCCTGGTCTCCGTCTATGTCCCTCCTGGCCTACAGTCAACTACCTTTGCGGACTTGGGACAAGTTATCCTCGCTCTCCCCGAGGGGTCATTGCTACTGGGTGGTGATTTCAATGCAGTTGTATCTGGTGTTTCTGATAGACACCAGAAAATTAAACCCTGTGGTTTGTATATGCAAGAAAGTCAAAGTGCTGACTGTGGAGAGACGTGTGGGGGAATTTTGCCTAAGGAGAATTCCTAATGTTAATCAAGTTATGCTGGCAAAGAAATATTGAACGCTTATCACACTGTATATCAAAACATTATTAAATAAACAATTCAAACAAAGATATAAAAACAATTTGCACGATTTATTGTGGGACCTCCCTTTAGGGTTACACTCTAAATTTTAAAAACATTGCTAAAAGAGTTATCTTCATGGTAAAAAAACAACATGGACAATGATAAAAAAACAGTCAAAAGCAAGAGTTGACGCGGCGTTTCGTGTCTTTACAATAGTTGCACCTTCATCAGGACATTTGGCAATATGGACTTGTAATCTCAAATCGAAGATTTTTATATCAGGAGACTTCTAAGTCGATTGGGGACTTGCACTATTATATTTAATAATGTTTTGATATACAGTGTGATAAGCGTTCAATATTTCTTTGCCAGCATAACTTGATTAACATTAGGAATTCTCCTTAGGAAAAATTCCCCCACACATCTCTCCACAGTCAGCACTTTGACTTTCTTGCATATACAAACCACAGGGTTTCATTTTCTGTTGTATTTGCTCCCCTCCCTGTGTAAATCACCAGGGGAACCTTCCAAACATTGTTTTGTGTTTCTGATAAACATCCACCTAGGGACCTCAAGGGGGCACAGAATTGGCTTCATGACTTCATTGACACTCTAGGCCTGGTGGATTGCTGGAGACTGTTGCACCCCTCTTAGCGGCAATACACATTCCATTCTGGCGCTCATGGTAGCCTCTTGAGGATCGATTATGTTTTGGTGCCTGCTGCACAGGCGCCCTTTGTCACTGAGGTTAAACATATGGCTCGGGGAATCTCCGATCACTCTCCTCTATGGCTTCAGATTGAATTGTCTTCGGGGACCAAGGGGCGGGTAGCCCCGATCAACCCTTGGTATCTCAGAAAACCCTAAAACTCGTCATGATTTGATAAAGCCACTTGATCAATATTTTTTAGAGAATGAGGGCTCTGTTTCGTCCGCAGTGTCACTTTGGGAGGCCTTTAAAACAGTTCTCAGGGGCCATGCCCTGTCGCTGATTGCGGGCATTAAGAAACGGAGAGATGAGGATGTAGTGAAGGTCGAGACTGAAATAGCAGACCTGGAGTTAGATCTGGAGCAGGAGATCACCCGCGCTAAGATGCATGTATTGCGATTAAAGCTGTTGGAATACAGGGCGTTGGCTACGGACGCGGCTAGAGCCAGGAGTCGAGAGCAACAGGGACGTCTATATGATGTAGGAGATAAAGCAGGTAAACTGATAGCATGGTTGGATAAGAGGGACAGAGCTAGTCGTGTGGTGCCTGAGATTGACATGGCGAGTGGTGCACGGATCACTGACCCTGTGGAGATTGTCGAGTGCTTTGCGGATCATTTTCTGACGGTGTACTCTCCTTTGTCAGACAGCCCGGAGAAGGACTCTCACTTATTGTTGCGGGACATTGCTCTGCCGAGTCTTTCAGATGTAGACCGAGAGCAAATGGATAGTGCAATAACTGCTGATGAGGTAGCTCTTGCTATTCGCTCCCTGCGGTCTGGTAAAGCCATGGGTCCTAACGGTCTGCCGATAGAGTTATACAAGTTGCGGCCTGACAAGATAGCTCCCTATTTGAGAGATATGTTTCTAGAGTCTCGTGAACGAGGTTCTCTCCCCCGTGATCAGCGGCTTGCAACGATTGTTGTTATACATAAGGAGGGGAAACCGAGGGATAAGTGTGAGTCGTACCGACCGATATCACTTTTGAATGCCGAGCCTAAGATTCTTGCAAAGGTATTGGCTAATCGATTGATCATTGTTATTAGCGATCTGATCCATCCAGATCAATCCTGTTTTATTCCTCATAGAAACACTGCGCTGAATCTTAGGCGTCTGCACGGAGTTCTCGCGAGGGCTGCAACGCTACGCGAGCCGGCCATTTTGGCGTCGTTGGATGCCACGATGGCTTTTGATAATATTGAATGTCCATATCTGTGGGCTGCGTTGGCTAAATGTGGGTTTGGTCCTGGTTTTATTGGCTGGGTGTGGCTTCTTTACGAGGACCCCCTTGCGCAAATCGTGGTGAACGGTCGCGTCTCGGTTCCGTTTGGTCTCGTTCACGGTACTCGTCAGGGGAGTCCCTTATCACCGCTCCCGTTTGCCTTAGCCCTTAAGCCCCTAGCTGCATGGATCCGCTGGGAGCCCTCGATGAGGGGTATCCGGTGGTCCTCAGAGTATGAATATCGCATCTCGCTCTATGCGGATGACATTTTGCTATATCTGACCTCGCCCAGGAAATCGTTGATAGTTTTATGCGATGTCCTGCCTTCTTTTGGTAGAAACTCGGGCTTGAATATTAATTGGACAAAATCCTATTTGTACGTTCTTTCTGGTGACGTCCCCCTCCTTCCACGTAACTGCCCCATCCAAGAGACACAGACGGGATTTAAATATCTCGATATCTGGGTCTCTATGGACCCTGCGACTCGGTAGGAGCGGAATCTTCTCCCACCTCTGACCAGATTGAAGCAGGAGGTCGCGGGTTGGCGTAGGCTTCCGCTCTCGCCGCTTGGATGCGCGGCCCTCTTTAAGATGATGTGTCTGCCTCGTTTTCTTTATGCCCTCCAAAACACTTTTTTCTTTTTTTAGAATTCTTTTTATTATTTTAAAACAGGAAAAAGGAATAGACATATCCGGTGTCATACATTCATACATAATAATAGGGTGCACAGGTACAATGACAGGATAGACGTGAAGCAACAGAAGAATCGCTGAAACGCCTGCGCTAGTGAGTACGAAGCAGGATTTGTGGCATTACAATCGACAAACAATTTAAGCGCAGGCCCTCAGAGCCCGCCCACCCATAAAATCAGAATAGTAGAAAAAGCATGGCAACCAGACACTGGAATCTAAACATAATCAGGATATATCGCTAATATTACTAATAAGGGAGAGACAAAAGAGAGAATTGAAGAAAAGAAAACCATAAGAACGAGAACAGAAAGAAAACAATAAACCCATCCCCCCTCCCTGCACCCCTGCATATGGCTATCGCCTAACCCCAATTAGCAGTGTGCCTGTCGCCCCCAACTAACTAGGTTTTAAAAATAGAAAAGAGAAAACATGGGGGAGGGCATTTCCGTATGGGCTTCCGGTCCCCTTCCCCCCCGCCAGAGACAGGCATCCCCTATGATGAAAATACAATTTTATCTGTGATCACAGAAAAAGTAAATTAGGGGGAGCCGTGATACACCGCCCAGCCTCTTGTGAAACCAACAGTTACGAATCCTACATCCATTAAGGTCATATTACCAACCCCGGTCAATCGATCTCAGCCTTGGCCCTTCCGAACCATCATGCGAACCCCTCCCGGTAGGACCACTACTTCTACAGGAGAATCAAAGTGCAAAAAGAATCTGAAAAAAGTCAGTCCCAAACAAATCAAAGTCAGTACTTCCTCAAGAACTCCATCAGCACAGTAACGCTCCCTCAGGGACGGATAATCCCAATGTTGTTTTCTCCACGATCGTACGGTCACCAAAGAGGTAAAGGATGAAACAGAAGTCCAAGAACAATCACCACCAGGAGTCTCCGGGAAGGGAACGCCAATCGATTCCCCCAAAGTCAGCAATAATGGTAGGTGTAGCAATATGTTCGAAACACCGGGTTCATGATTCTCCAGAGTACCAGAGAGCCAGGTTTCTCCGGGGGAACAGATAGGAGCGGAACGGACGGATTCGGAGGGTGACTGATCGGTTTCTGCGGCAGCAAACTGCATTCCGCTGCCGCGGGAGAAAACCCCCGACTCACCGAACCCCGGCGGCGGCAAACCAGGTCCGCGGGACAGGGACCTTCACCCACAGCCACTGTTGTGCCACGTCACTCCTCCCTCAATGTTAGTCAATCAGAATGATCGCCGTCAAAATCGGGCAAAAAGACCTCCACTGCGGTAGACCAGACCCTGCTTGATTATCACGGCCGATGTTGTTCATCTGCGACCCAGCTGGGTAAAAACTCGAGGCCCCGGCTCTCCTGCTGGACTAGGCTGCAAACTTCAACTCGACCCAACTCCGCCAACCAAGCCGATTAAGTTTTCGGGATTGCACCATCGGAGTGTGGATCGGTTCATCTACACGGAGGTCGGGCGTAAAAACAGGATTATCGACAGGATCATCTGGCAGGATACGGAGGTCGGCGGAGCCGGGAGCTTAAGCAGCCATCCTATTTTCTAGCGTACCTCCTCCTCTCCAAAACACTTTTGATGTAGTCCCTGCTTATTATTTTCGTAAAGTTGAAGGTCTTCAAATGAAACTGATATGGGACGGCAGACCTCGCATTGCACTGGCCAAACTAACGCTCCCGTGGTACGATGGACGTATTGCTCTCCCTGACATCAAACGATATTATTGGGCGTCTCAATTGGGGGCCATTAATCACGGTATGTATGGTCCCGGATTAAACCCTGCTTTCGCTATGGATAGATGGCTGCTGCCTGGGGGTAACTACTATAGGGCACTATACTCGAAATCAGTGGTCAAGTCTTTGTCGGGCCTACGAAGACGGCAGTTCGTATATGGCAAGACGCAAGTAATTCGATGGGATGGAAGGACCGCTTGACTTTAGTGAACCCACTTTTCGACTCTGATAGACTTGGTAAACTGTGGAAGACTAAAGGGTTTGATAAGTGGGACCTCATTGGTATCAGCAAGGTGGGAGACCTCTGGGTTAAGGGACCGGTGAAATTGTTTGAGGCTTTAAGGACGGAGTTTGAATTAGGGAACTCTGAGTACTTCCGCTATGTCCAAGTTCGCCATGTCTTGATGTCAGTCTTTTCGACAGGGGAGGTAGTCCCTGAGTCGTCCCCGCTTGAAGATAGATTGCTGGATGATCATGTTCCAGACAGTACTATTTCCCTTGTATATAAAAAGTTGATCAATGATAGGTCGGACCTCCGATCTCTACGTGATCTCTGGGTCCGTGACGGCCTCGAATTGGATGCCGAGGACTGGCAATTGGCGATCTCCTCTCCCAAGGAGGTCGCGATTCCAGCGAGACTTTGGCGGGTTCAGCTTAAGATTCTTCACAGAGTGTACATCACGGGCCCCCGTCTGGTTCGGATGGGCTTTTCTGAGGAGGGTCTGTGTAAGCGGGGATGTGGGCAGGTGGGGACATTTCTTCATATTATTTGGGAATGTCATGAAGTCGCGGCTTATTGGAATGGGGTGTACGATGTAATGAAGGAGGTTACGGGTATTGCTCTCCTACCGGAGGCCAGGCGCTGCTTGTTAAACGTCTGGGAGCCTACAGATTACAACATAGCCCAGACCCAGTGGGCACCCCTGGGGGCCATGATTGCTAAGCCTGATATTGCATAGTTGTGGGGGTCCCAGAGGCCTCCTACAGTTGAAGTATGGAAGGAAAACATGGACTGGTGCATGTTTAGGGAAAAAAGGGTGTATCTAGCCCGGGGCCGCCCCCAAAAATGGCATAGAGTGTGGGGGCCATGGAACAGGTATCGTAGAGACATATGTACACCGCCTGCAGTGGTTAACATTGATATCCACTCTCCCCCTGACCCCACATTAATGTTTGCACTATTGTCTGTTTACTGCTTCGCCCCTGTTCCCCCTCCCTTCCTTATAGTGATTATTGATTATTTGATGTACTGTTATCCATCCTCGTTTGAACAAAGCACTCTGTATATGGTTTTCTCGCCTTGCTTGTTATACTAATAAAAATAAATATTTTTAAAAAAAACATATTGTAGAGACAGCCGATGCGCAGCAGAAGTGATTGAACTGAAAAGAGTGAATAAAAAAAGTACTAAACACAAAAGTAAATACATTTTCTTAAACAAGAGCATAGCTAGAGACTAGAGTCGGATTACGAGTCAGGGGAAGCGGTATGCCTGGGTGGAATATCACACCATCTGATCACGCATTGCCCAGTGTTTTTCTCAGGTACAGAACACCAGACCCAATATTATCAGAAGGTCAGTGAGTCTTGCTGGTAAAATTGAATGAGACTTTGGCGGTAACAACAGACAAGGATCGTCCACCGCAACTTTTTTTTTTTATATGGTGGTGGGGGGATTCAGAGCTCTTACCTGTCACAAATAATCTTCCCCTTCAATTTCCCTTGTCTCCATAACATTCCCCCACACACACCCACATGACACAGAAGCTCCCACACACTTCACCTCCTATGAGCAAGTAGCAAACTGCACTGTAATTCTGTGTTCACACAGCTATTCGCCATTCCCAGGAGCTTACTTCATAATTGCATGTTATTGGTGGGAATTTACCACATGGTAAAAGTAATTACCTGAGAAGAGTTAATTCCTCAAGTACTCTTCAACTCGAAGGGGCTGCCAGCCACAGGATGGAAAACATCAGAATGAGTTTAAAGAGAATGGGGACTTGGGGGGGCAGCCGAGCGAAGGAAAGTCTGCTCCCTGGGCAGTTTGGGAGGGGCGGAGTAGGCCGGGCCACCATTTTTAAAAAATTTGGGCTATGCAGGTGTTACTCAATAGTAGCCCAAGGTAGAAGTGCCAGCCAGTGGGGCTCCCAGCCGACATTTTAGCTTTGGTGACCTGGTGGCTAGGAGCATAGAGTAGTGTGTAGAAAAACGTTTTCAGTGTGTGATTTAGTGCAGGCAGGTTAGTGTCAGTTACATATTGAAATTATCCTACCAGAAGTATGGAGGATTACCCAGCACTGGAAACACTGCGGCTTTTGGGCGAGGCGGGCGGCTTGACCTGGTGGTTCCAGAGGCCGCAGGCTCGTCGCGCCCGACCTGACAGGCGTTGCGGGAAGTGGCCGCCTTGTTTGCGTCGTGCACAACACCGAAACGGTTTAAGGCCAACACAGTAAGTGAAAGGGGATGCCATTATGCTAGGAGAGTGGCCCCAAGACGAGCGGCCCCAAGAGCATCCACACAGGCCAATGAGAGAGCGTTATCTGAGGCTCCAGCGAGGGTGTTGGAGAGATGAGGCGGGGAGCAGCAGTAGGCCCTGAATGCAGGAAGTGGCATCACCGAGGCCTGAGGCGAGCAGGTCTGGGGCTTCCGGTAAATAAGGTAACAAAGGCCCCGGTTGGGTCTGACAAGGTGAGGGTGGGGGACGGGGCTTGGGGAGCATTCCTGAGCACAGAGCTAGGAATAAGGTACGCGCTCAGGCCCGGTGGGGTTTTCTGGGTGTGGAGGGGGGCAGAGTCAGCTTTTGCAGTAGGGGAAGGGAGGGGGGTTGTAACTTAGCACAACATGAGAACGAGGCATGGGAAAAATGCAGAGGCCCCTGTGGAGCTGGGGAAGGTTACAGAGGTTGGGAGGAGTACCAGGGACAGCAGGGGGGGTTTCTAGCTCCTGGGTTCTGAAGTGTGGGAGGAAGAGGATATACATGGGGGAACTGGAGCCCACCTCTGGGGCACACAGGCCTGGGAGGGCATGGATATCTTCACATCTTGGAATGAGGAGGTGAGGGAGTTAGATAGGGTCAGTTAGATGCTTACATGGCTCGGGGGGTTCGCTGCAGGAAGAAGGGGGGACCACCAATCATGTTAGACGGAGTTGGTGGCCACGGAGGGACCCGTGCGGGGCCCGGCATCAGCATGCATTGCGGCTATGCTGGAATGGAGTGGGAATGAGGAAGGGAGTGGGGGGGCAGCAACAAGGAGGGGGGCACAGGAGTTAAGGGATAAAGTGGGATGGGCAGAAGGAAATGCACAGCGGTAAAAAATGAAGGATGGACCAGGCAGGCGGCTTGCAGGGAACAAGCACACCGGACCAGATGTTTGTTTTTCAGGGAGAGGAACAGCGCTGCGCAGCAGACTGCCGAGCTGGGAGCAGCTTGCTGGCGCAGAGGCAAACGGAGGGTGGAGCCCAGAACGGCGCGCCCGATACCGACGGGGGAACTCATCACAGCCTGCATATGTAGGCCCAGAACGACCTCACTGGCCCCAACACCCGGCGTGCCTCGGTGGTCCGCAGGGACAAAGAAGACCAGTAACAAACGGGTGGGGGTGCTGGAGGAGTACCGGCGGGTACAGTCGCCCCACCAGATGAGGGGAGACAGTAGTACAGTAGTGACCCAAAGGTAGAAATACATAAGGAATGGCCCCAAGAGCTGGATCAGGAGGAACTAGATTTTGATGAAGAATGCCTTGAGGAAGGTAAGTTAAGAGGGGGGGGGAGAATCTGGAGGGTGGGACAAAGTAACGTATCAACTAGTATGTTTCAGGTATTAGCTGAAAGGGCACGGAAGGCATTGGTACCCGCGGTGAAGCCGGCACGGACATCTACAAGTACGGGGCCACTGGTGAGGCAGACTGCCACAGTACGGGTACCCTCCTTGGAGCCAGGTAAGGCCATGGGTACAAAGGAGAAGCAAGTAATGGTTTCAGTGAGTATGGGGGGAGGGGCAGGAGGGGGCAGTTTAAGGAAAGGGAAGTACGTCACAGATGTAGGGGTAGATACATATGAGGTAGGAAGTACAGGGGGGTAAGAAAGTCGTAGATGGTACAAATACTGGAAGAGCATCCAGAGACAGCAAGCCAACAGAGGATAAGAAGGAAAAGCCAGCAAGTAAAGAGCTGAAGATTGGAAAACTCCCCTACATGGGGGGGATAAAACTCTTGGGGGCGCATTTGATGCTAACAAAAAGGTGTGCATATGGAAAGGGCAATATGTAGAAATCCTTAAGCTACTGCATAGGGAGGTACGGTCAACATAGGGGTTTAAAGAAGAGGAATACGAATTGACCAAGCAGCCGAGGGTCCCCTTGACAACAGAATACTGGACAGGAGCGTTTCCGATATAAGTGTTTACTACAAAAAATATCCGGAGCATTGTGTAGTGCTATTTAAATACATGGATGTGATCCGGAAGGCCCAAATTACAAGTGGGGGATATGCATGGGCCCAATATGACGAGGAATTCAGAGCATGTATGGCATGGGACGCTGAAGCTAAATGGGGAGAGATAGACACAGATTTGTGGCAGCATACCATGGGGCAGCAAAGGGGGGGGGGCTATATTTACAGCTAGTGGTCTACCCATAGTTTATTGGCCCTTTCAGGGGAGACCCACCCGGGGCGGTGTGGGGGGCACAGGAAAGGGTCAGCCAGGGGCAGGTGGGACTTGCTGGGGATTTTAACAAGGGGCTGTGCACACTAGAGCTGCAAATTCTGGCACGAATGCTCGGAGGTCGGCATGCGCTGGGCAACTGCTTCACAGCGGGAGCTGGTTACCATCAGGTAGGTCAAAAATAGGGAGCCAATGCCGGGGGTCACCAACAACAGTTTGCAGGCATCTGGGGAGGTAAGGGACCACAAGGACCTGGGCCAGAAGGCTCGTACTCCGGTTAGGATGGAGAAAGTGGAGGCAGGGCTGCGAGGCCATGAGGATATGGGGGCAGCACAGGTTTTGAGGGACGATTTCAGATGGGGGATTTGTTTAGGTTACATGAGTCCTAGACACAGGAGATGGGCAGAGAACTTGCGATCAGCCATGTAACATAAACAGATAGTGCAAGAGAAATTGGACAACAAAGGGAGCTAAGGATGGCGGGCTGTTCAAGGACTGGCCCACAGAAAAGTTAATTGTTTCTCCCATCGGGGTAGTTCCAAAGGAGGAGTCAGGGCAATACAGACTTAACCAGCACTTGTCATGGCCAGAACGGTCTTCTGTCAATGACTTTATCGATGAGGAAGCGGCTACAGTGTCATATTTATCAGTTGATGTGGCCATATCACTGGTCGTGACTGCGGGCATAGCTGCACCAATGGCAAAATGTGACATAAAATCAGCTTTCTGTTTGTGTCCAGTCCATCCAGATGATTGGGATCTTCTGGGTATCCATTTCGAAGGAAAATGGTACATGGACAAAGCACTGCCGATGGGCTGCTCTATTTCATGGGCATTATTTGAGTGTTTCAGTAAATTTTTACAGTGGAAGTTTTCACGGCGCACGGGCCAACAGCTGGTGACACATTATCAGGACGACTTTTTCTTTGTGGGCGCCCTGGCTCCACGGAATGCCAGGAGGCAGTGGAAAGTTTCCAATTGCTAATGGGGGAGCTTGGGGTGCCTCTGGCACCGGAAAAAGAAATGGGCCCAAGCACGGCACTGTCTTTTTGGGAATCGAGATTTAATACTAGAACAATGCAGGCACGCTTGCCAGTGGACAAGAAAGAGAAAATGCTGGAACTGTAAAATGTTTATAACTGAAAAGAAGAACCTAGCCGCCATTTTTGTGACGCTGCTTTATTAATTCAGCAGACTGACGACCAATATTTATAATCCTTGGACCTAGTTTTAATCATTTCGCAATGTTTTACCAATTTTAGGGAAACTTTTAGATAACTTCATTATGTCTGGGACTAAAAATACAATGTTCATTCTAAAGCATTGAGAAATACTAAACATGCATTAAAAATTATAAATACTCGTTGGAAATTATAAACATAAGACAATACAAAAATGATATCAGTGTCATAACAAAACATGTGTAGAATTACACCAGTATACAATTTGTACATAAAATCAACGGTTGAGCACTGTCATCAAACCCTATCACTGTAATTCTTTTTGAGAGATGATCTCCATGGGGAAAAATAATTTAGGGCCTTTGGGGATTTGTTCAGGTTCCCTCAACAGAATCTGTGCCAATATAATTAGTATCCCTCATGGACTAAAGAAGGTGCCAATGCGTTTCTAATCCCTGCTTTGGTTAAGGGATTTTCTTCAGGGCAGTACCACGGTGTAATCTGAATTGTTATCCGGGACAAATCTCCTGACCGTTTGGTGAAATTGTCTTTTGATCGTTATTTACAAGGTGTGGAAATGATTTTTATCGTAATGTATTGTTCAGCAAGGCTCTTGTGGTCTTCGAGCTCGTTTAGAACAAAGAAATGCCAGTTCGTTGGTTGGTCCTGTTTTAGCATTTTCAAATATTTCGATTTATGGTTCAGCAAGCCACTCGGGGTCTCTGTGCTTGTTTGCAAAGAGAGGTTCCCGTTCGGTGGTTGTTCATTGATTCGCTCATGTGCTGCGTGTTCACATTTTCACATTGTTTCCTGAGCTCTGTGGCTGGTCTACACTAATTCCATATTGCTTGGTGATTACATTCGGAACCTTTTCACTGAGTACTTCAAATAACTTTCGTGGGGCGCTCTTACTGCTTCTGGCTGGCCGCTGTTAATGGACATGTCACGGGAGAAAGTGAAATTCAATGAAATACAGGTCCAGTTAGGTCATCTCAACTTCGCGTGCAGAGTAGGGAGGACTTTTTGTAAGAGATTGGGGCTGGGACTGTCAGGATAACAGTTACCTCAACTTCACGTTCAGCTCTCCGCCGGAGTGAAGGAGGATTTAAGGATGTGGAAGGTGTTTTTGTAGTCCTTCAAAGAGATTCCGCTTGCGAGAGAGGAAGACCCAACCTGGGATGTGCAAATATTTTCAGATGCAGTGGGCAGCGTGAGTTTTGGCTTCTTCTGGCAAGGGAAGAGGTGGGCAGAACAATGGCTGGTACAATGGAGGGATGGTGGCAGGAGCATAGCAGTTCTAGAGTTCTTTCCATTAGTGGTCGTGGTGACTTTGTGGGATGAACAATTGGCACACAAGAAGGTTCTTTTCAGGATAGATAATATGGCAGTAGTTGAAATAGTGGATCGCCAGTCGGCAAGGGATGAGCAGGTTTTGAAGTTGGTGAGAGGTCTTGTTCTGGGCTCTTTGCGACACGACATAGCTTTCAGGGCATTACAGGTCCCGAGTGTGGACAATGACATAGCGGATGCTTTGTGTCATTCACAGTGGGGGAGATACCGCGGGCCAGCCAAGGACGACGACAGGACCAAGACACCAATACCACCTCATTTGTGGTACGTAGGCAACATAGGATGCTACAACTGGTGATAGGCTCGATAGTGGAATCTACCAGGGTGGCGTACAGTTTAGCCTGGAAAGAGTTTTTGCTGTCGGGCACACAGAGGCGCGGAAAGGGATGGCAGCATGCAGAAGATGTCATACAATTTATTTTGGACCTCATCAACAAAGGTTTGTCGAGGGTCACAATCGGGTATAGCCTTCATGTGCAAGCTGTTATGGGGCTAGCCGCCGACAGCAGGGAAATTAGGCAGCATCAGAAGCAAGTAACAGAGGCTGGGGGCAAGAAGATATTATGCGATCGGTTGCAGGTCGTCGGACTATTACAAGCGCCACGTGAGAAGGGAGGATGGGGCTGCGTGTGCGGTGGTTGACAATGTTTGAAACTTATGCTGATCTTTTTCAAGTCAGGTTCTGTGTCCGGCCCTCAGGCAGGGGAGATGACTATTTGGGTCGTGGGGCACTCGTTCATAAAATTGGCCCAAGTACTGGCGTGCCAGAGTTATTTCGGGCAAAATTTGGGATTTAACAAACGCTTGTTTAAAGTTTTGTCGTAAGGCAAAGGGGGCATGTGCTGGAAAGAGTTGATTCCTTGTTTAAAAGGTTTGATGGTGGGTTGCAGGTGCCCTGATATTCTTTTGTTACACCTGGATGAGAACGATGTGTGCAAAGAAAAGGGGGTTGTCTTGATGCGAAGCATTAAAAAGAGATTTGGCTTTGATTAAGGAACAGTTGGCAGGTTGTTTTGCCCTATGGACTGAGTTTGTACCTCGTACAATGTGGTGGGAGCAGTTAACCCGGGTGCTGTGGACAGGGCCAGGCGGAAGTTAAATACGGAGATGACATTTTTTTTAGGGGTTTGCAGGATTTCCCTACGGAAATACACTTTGATGCAGTTTCATTTTTTAGAGTAGATGGTGTACACCTTTGCAGGATTGGCATGGATTTGTACCTTCTGGAGGTCAGGGAGCTTTTGTCCAGGATTTTAAAAGTGCAGAGGCATATATATTGGCAGAAAGACCTTGGAGTAAGCCAGGAAAGGAGAGCAGAAAAAGGGGTTAGTGGACACTTATACCCTTTTTCTGGGTGGCGGGGTTTTGGAAAGTTGACTCTGGTTGGCAGAAGTTTTTGGTTAGCATTGGAAGTTGGGAACAGGGGCAGGGGAAGGGTAGGCAGGTAGTTTAAGGTTTAGACATTTTTGTTATTTACAGTTTCAGAAAGGCAGGTATAGGATGTTGGTTTAATAGAAGTGCATATTTTTAACTGTAATACATTGTAATGTTGTTAATATGATATTGGCAGGTTGAGGCGATCCTAGGGGCGGGGTCAGGGGTCAGTTAGCAGATGTATAGCAGGGTTTTTTGTTTTGTAAAGCAGTTGCCAGGCATGGTATTGTAATGTGCACCTGTTTCAATAAAGCAGCCTTTTTCACACTCAAAATAGCCTCAGTATGGTCTGCCCCCTCTCTCCCAATGGGGAATTGAGGGGGCAGCCTTGCGAAGGGAGGTCTGCCCAAAGGCAGTTTGGGAGGGGCGGGGCAGGCCGGGACGCCATTTTGTAAACGTTTGGGCTACACAGATGTAGCACAACAGTAGCCCAAGGTATAAGTGCCAGCCAGTGGGGCTCCCAGCCACCATTTTAGGTTTGGTGACTTGGTGGCTGGGAGCAAGTAGTGGGTAGAAAAACTTCCCCCCAGCCATCCCAAATTTTCAATTGGATTTAAGGGGTTGGTTACTTTATGCAAGGTTTTTGCCTGGCTAGCTTTGATTGGGACAGGTGTGCAAGGGTTTTTTATGTATATTGTTGCTTGGAACAGGTGCTTGGCAGGGTTTTGGAAAGCTGGCCAGGGTTGGCAGAAGTTTTTGGTTAGCGTTGTAAGTTGGGAACAGGGGCAGGGTAGGCAGATAGTTTAAGGTACAGTTATAGACGTTTATGTTATATACTGTTTCAGAAAGTCAGGTATAGGATGTTGGTTTAATAGAAGTGCATATTTTTAACTGCAATACATTGTAATGTTGTTAATATGGTAATGGCAGGGTGGGGGCATGGTGAGGGGATCCTAGGGGTGGGGCGGGGTCAGTTATCGGATGTATAACAAGGTTTTAAGTTTTGTAAGGCAGTTTTCAGATATGGTATTGTAATGTGCTGCCTTTTTCACACTAAAATGCTCACAGTATGGTCTGCCCCCCTCTCACCCAACTCCTTATCTTTCATGAAATCAGTTTCCACTTAGGTTGAGAGATGCTTTTCTCCTCCCACCACCGCATGGTACAGGTCAGGCTCGGTGGATTTAATGCAATATTCCTAGTCGCCTAGAAAGATGTTTCTGGAATGTTGCTACAGTTTCTAGTTCCTTGGCCCAGTATTGGATGTATAAGGGCGCTACGCAAATAAATCCTGCAGAACAGCAAGACAGGAACACGGGCATTTGCATCTTAATCCACTGTCCTGAACGAGAAAGCCACCCAGCTCAAGGCCTACGATTTATAGCAATTCTTGCAAGAAAGTATGCGAAGTTCGCACACTGCGTTTGTTTTGGCCCTACCCCAGGAATGCAACTTAAAGCACCAGGAAACTAAGCAGTGGAGGACTGTACTGGCAGATGTGAACTAATGGCCACAGGGCGTTCCACTCCACATACCACTGCAGAGACCGGGGTCATTCAGAGACAGGGAAGCACGTGCACGCTGCTTACGTCACTCACGAATATAAACAAGTGTGCTCACCGCTCTTTGGGAGGAGGGCCTGTCTGAAGATACTTTATATAGTAAACAAACCACACTAACACAAACCACAGCCTACACACAGCAACCAAACAGCAAAAGATCAGACGTGGCTTAACGGCTAGAGGTGCGGACTTTGAAATTTGGGAATCAGGTAAAATCCTGGCCTCTGCCAAACACTCTGCAATTCTGGGCAAATAACTTATTCGCCCTGTGTCTTAAAAAAAAATTGTGTAACATAATCAAGCGATTTAATGCCCTAGAGTCAGCTTTGCATTAAATAAAACTGCAAAAAAGAAATAAAATGAAAAACACTGGCTGAAGGAGCCAATTGCCTGAATTAGAGTTTGTAAGCAGCGTACTCTGTTGAGAATGCAACGGAGTATCTTGTCCGCGATATACCATTGTATACCTGTCTTACATTGTCACTTGTCCGTGAAAGCAATTGTGCGTAGTTGTGCTTGAAACTCATTTCTTCGACAAGGCATTTTTGGTTTTCTGATAACTTTGACAAGGTTTCAAAAATCTGCACAAAATTTGCAATTCATGAGCACAAGTTGCTACATTTCAGCATGTCATGGTTCGTGCATATGGGCTCAGGAGTGAAAAATGTTTGTGTCCTTTCAAGCTCCTAAAAAAGAAAATTGCGGGGAGTCCTTAAACGATCTGGCCTGGCCGAATGCCAGGGCCTGACCGCTATCCTTGCTGTTCACAGCCAATTACATCACATGTGAGGTTTGTTCATGCATAGATTTTCACACCACTATTCCACATAACAGGGCCAACTACGGCCTTTCCCTTTCCTTATATGATTTCAGCCTCAAATAGTTACCCACTGTCTCCAGCTGAAGCATCAAGAAAGTCTTCTCTCCATAACACACCCTCACAAGACTGGAGAGATGACAGAAACTGCATCCCCAAAAGACATTAGCTCTCTGCGAATGTTAAGTTTTCCTTTCTGCTGCTTTTCAAGTGCTTCTGAGCTGGAATCAGGGAACATCGACATCCTTTTTGCCTCTGAAAAACCATTATTCTATTAAATCTTCCGACATCAGGACTGCCTTTCTTGCACACCCTTCCTTCTCAGAGCATGAACACTACATTCCCCACATTGTTTTTCCTACCAGGTGTAAGCATTCTTGTCGCTCTCGCTACATCAGGTTCGCCTTCCAACTGCAGGAAGATCTCCTATGGTCTGCTCTAACTGTGAATTTGCAGACTCCATTTGAACATCTTAGTGTCAACCTTGGTCATCTCCTTCCCAAAGTCAACCACCTTCCTCTCTATTTGTCCCACAATTATTTCAAAAGCCACCATCCCTTGCCACTTTATTAAATGTATTGTCCATTTTTTTTAACAATTTTTATGTGCAACAAACAAAAGCAGCAGTGCACAGCATGATACAGTCGTAACGGAGGGTCCAAAACAAAACCTCGACAGCATCACAGTTCGTACAATAGAAAGATAGTAACTCGATACGCTGCCACCGGCAGGCGTCCATTTCGTTATAACATACAATATAGACCAGGATAATAAATGCAATGGAAAAATGGAATGATACAGTAAAATGGACACAGTGATTTAGGTCGCCAATGGAGGATTGTTGGGGGGGTCGACAAGTACATCTGTAAGCTGGGCCATCAGTGTTTGTCTCTCACGTCGCAGTTCCACGGTAGGGGAGACGCAGATGTCATCACTATATTTGTTCCACTTTCCCCATTTCTGCATTTCTGATCCCACTTCTTGGGGCATCCACGACCCTTGAATATCTTTTTCTCAGCGATCATTGCGCTATCCATGTCTTTCGCCCAGTCACTAACCAGCGGGCATGCTGCCACCCCCCCCCCCACTTCTGAGCGATGTTGCGCTTAGCAATACTCCAACCCATCGAGACCCACGCTTGCTCTACCTGGGATAAATCAGTGGCATCCCACACATTTAGGAGACAGAGTTTAGGGGATGGGCTCAGGGGTTTGTCACATGTCCTGGCAATTTGTCGGGTCACTTTTTCCCAATAATGGAATATATGGGTACATTCCCAAAGTATGTGTATGAATGTGCCGGTTTGGTTGCAGTGTCGGAGACAGAGTGGATCAGGTCGTCTACCCAGTCGGAACAATAATTTGGCATCAAAGTAAACCCAGTGAAGGATTTTGAGCGGGATGAGGTGAAGACGCATGGGAATTGCTACCTCTTTGGGAGATGCCAGTGCGTCTCTCCAGTCTTCGCCGCTATACTACCTAGGCCAGCCTCCCATCTCATACGTAATTTCTGCATCGGATCAGCACGATTATTCACCATTTTCTTATAGGTGAGGGAGTTGGCCTTGAGGTCCATTGGATCTAGCACAAGCCGGTCTTCTAAGGGGGAAGAGTCAGGGAGAGGGATTCTCCTCTGTAAGGCCGCAGAAATAGCGTGACTGGTTTGGAGATATCGAAAGGTCTCGGAGGGTGCGAGTAGGTATTTAGTCTTGAGGTCAGCAAACGTGGCTAATTTCCCTTTCACCCACATGTCCCCAACTTTGGAAATCTCAATAGTGTCCCATTTGTCAAAACCGGGGCAGTTCCGTAGGCGACCCAATAGGTCAAGTTCCCAGAGAGGAGTTGCTTTAGTTAGACGGATGTGCCACCCCAGCTTTCTCATGGTTCTTTGCCACACCTCAATCGTGCAGGAGTTGGGGCCAGTCAAGTTAAGCTGATGAGGATTGGTGTATAGCGCACTGTTATAACCCCCCACCGCATGAGCCAGTCATCAGTGAGAATATTAGGATCATCATATGGACCAAACACCCATCTATTGATCGGAGTCAGTTGAGAAGCTTGGCAATAGAGTCATATGTCTGGTAACCCTATGCGCCCGCCGTACCAGCCCATGGTCAGTTTGTTCATAGCAATGCGTGGCGGGCGGTCCTCCCACAGTAATCCCAACACTACATCCCATTTTTTTAATTGTTTTTTTGAGGCTAAGAGGGCTTTCACAACATCCCTCTGAAACCACTCATCTCCTCAGAACCGCCTCCTGCTGGTATCAGGAATCTCCTCCTAAAATGTCCCACAAGGTTGGGGTGCGCAGCTGCTGTATTTCGGCATTGCCCTGTTGTGCCTGCTGTAATGGTTAGCAGTCCTGTGTTCCGGCCAGTAAGCCAGATACTGTGTGCCCGTCATCCGGAGGCCAGGCGTGGCCTGGGGGGGTATAATAAAAGGGGAGAGCCCGCACGTGGGATATCTCCAGAGACTGTGATACTGTGTATATCTCCTTTATTGCTTCTTCCCCTATCCCCTTAGTGCTTCCTGCTAGGCCTTATATGTTTGGCGAGCGAGAAAGACGCCACACTGGCGATGAGGGTGTGACCCTCGCTTCGCTCCACAGCCTCTGCCCGTGTTCCTCGACCAGTGTGCTCAACGGCTGCCGCACGGTTTGGCGCAAGCCTGCCGCATTACCTGCAGTGCGCTCAAAAGCTGCCATGCTGTTTGGCTGAGGCCTGCCGCATCTTATGCAGTATTAGAGGAGCGGGGTCCACAACAGCCATTATAGGTGAGTGCTGCCCCACAGAAGCTCTCCCGGGGAACCTGGCTGCTACGCGGAAACGCCCGGCGACGCCGTGCGCTCTTCCCCATTGGTCGTGCCGCGCCATCTTCTGGATGATCCCAGCCACCGCGTGGGTGATGCAACTCAGCACAATGGCGGTCCTAATCAGGAGTAGGATAAACACAAGCCCAGGCCCAGTGAGAGCGCCTGAGATGAAGTAGAGTGCCACTGAAGTGAGCACACTGCACAAGTAGGCCCCCTGGGGTGCGAGAAGATACCTACCATATCTACAGCCTAAAGAGTGAGGGGAAAAAAGGGGAGAAAGACAACAGGAAGGAAAAAAACTACACAGGGGAGAGGGAAAGGAAGGAGACACCAAGCAGAATATTAAGCAAGGAAGAGAGAGCATCCGCCCAGACAAGTTGGAAAAGGAATAAAAAAAATAACAAAAAACAAAAGGAAAGATAACTGCAGAAGGAATACACAAACCCAAACTGGGGAAGATAGACACAGTAAGCCACAGAGAGAAAGGCACAGAAAGAATAAGAACAGACACCATCCACGAGAAGCATGGAGGATGAGAATCAGGCACAGGCCCAACAGAGAGCCCCAGTACAACATGCACTTCAGTGAACTGAAAGGCTCAGCGACAGCATCCCCGAGATAGAAGATTTGGATAGAACGTCTGAATAACGTTTGTAGACACAAGGGAGACAGACGGGGCAGTGAAAAGGTTGCTACTTCTTCACTATGCCAGAGATTAAATATTCAAGTTATTCAAACACCTGCCAAATACAGGCATCGCCACGGACTATTAAGCCCCGGTTGCAGTGTTAGATGTGCATTTCAATCCCTAACTTAATCCAGATTTCGAATTATTCCAGCTGCACCAGGCACGTAAACGGAAAGGGGAGTCAATTGACACATTCTATGCTTGTCTGCGCGAACTGGCCAGCATGTGCATGGAGGATGGTCACCCAAAGGAAATAAGGTCCCAGATCATCCAAGGGTGCCGAGACAAGACGCTAAGAGACCTAATTTTACGCCAGCCAAAAATTGCCCTGGAAGACATCCTCATATTAGCAAGGACCCATGATCTATCCGCGGCAAGAGCAAACGAGATGGACCCATACTGGAGAAAGTGTTTGCCACATTTGGGTTCCCCACGGAGATCCGAAGCGACAATGGGCCACCGTTTCAAGGGACTGACTTTGCCACCTTCCTCAATCAGCGAGGGATCCATCACGCCGCATCATGCCCCACTGACTTCAAGCCAACGAGGACATTAAACAAAATGCTATGCATTTTCAATGTAGAACAAGCGGACCCTGAGCGACGCCTCCATGAGTTCGTCAGGGAATACAGGAGCACCCCACACTGCGGAGTCCATGAACCCTTATGTTCAGAGGACCGCCAAGAGACCTGATCCCTATGTGTCCAGGGTGGACACCCCCACCCCATGATGTCCAGGAAACACAGGCAAGGCGAGAATGGCAAAATCACTGAGCAAGCATTCAACGCCACGCTACGCACCGGTCACTTCGGCCAGGTGCTACTTAAAGATTGCTGGCCTGGAGGCAAGTTCTGCACTGCCATTGACCAGGAACCTGGACAGTTGTTACCAGCAATGGCACAATAGTGACAGCCCAAAAAGGGAGTGAGGAAATATCTTGAAACATCTCCTGGTTCAAAGAGGTCCCATCCAGGTCCCTAGAATCGGACCTTCTGAACCCACCGAACCTAGACAAAGAGGCCCCGTTACGAGTGGAAGAGGGGGTAAACATCCCAGCCTCTACATTGTATGGGGCTCTGCCTCTCGATTCGCCACCAAACCTGCTGTGGCCAGGTAGAACATTCATCCGAAGTCAACAACATCGCTACAGCCTATGACCTAATCCCCGACCCAACCAGCACCTTCAGGACTTTGAGTGTTAAACATCCAAGAGTGAGGCCAGGGCAGTTCATGTTTTTGCCGGACTTTTCTGGAGCTGAGTTTCAAGATCCAAGTTGGGAAGGGATGTAATGGTTAGCAGTCCAGTGTTCCGGCCAGTAAGCCGGATGCTGTTTGCACGTCATCCGCAGGCCAGGCATTGCCTGCAGGGTATAATAAAATGGGAGAGCCTGCACATCAGTTATCTCCTGAGACTGTGATACTGTGTATGTCTCCTTTATTGCTTCTCCCCCTATCCCGTTAGTGCTTCCTGCTAGGCCTTATCTGTTCAGCCAGAAAGTGAGACGCCACATCTTGCAATTGTTTTTTTTGTCTCCTATCAGTACCTCACAGAGGCACTCACTGGCACTCCTTCCTTCAATGCAGTATACCTCAGTGGCTTCTTTGCGAGGGCTCAGAATGGCAAGTGGCTCAAAATGGTAAGTGAATCATCCCCAAGTTGGATCAAAGGCAGAAGACCCACAGCTCACCCAATGAGCAGCAGGGCATGAGGGTGTGTCCAATTGGAAGAGAGGTGGTGCTCCTGAATATGTGCCTCGAGAGCTAAGCACCTCCTGCATCCGCGCAAACATCCTCCCGCCTGTGGTTTTAGGAAATGGCGCCATCCAGGAACAGCCCCTAAATCTTGTAGATCCAACCAGGATCTACAAGATCTCCTCTAAAAGATGTCGATATCAGCCTCTTTCAATGCTCAAAAATAGTGGCTTCTATCTTCGCTCTGCATGTCAGGGAAAGTGACTGTGAGACATCTCACTAGCTCAACTGTAGCAATCGAGATTCCTCCAGGTCGTGCGATACCCTCACAGTGTCCTCCACTTCCTGGGACAGTGAAGAGTCAAAGCCACATCTAGAGATGTCAGAAGAATTGGCAAAAGTGGGCAGCTAGTGAAGTTCAGAGACTGAGACTGTCCCATAGCCTGCATGGCCATGCCCCTCACAATTAATAATCTTAAAGCTAATATAATGTTTATTTTTAAGAAACAAGTTCTTAATATCCCCTGCAGTTACTAATCATAGCTGTGCACTATGGAAAACACGGGATTTTCACCCATATAAAAAAAAAGAAAACCTGGAGATGCTTGCACTTTTCGGCTTTTATAGTGAGAATATGAAATTAATTGTAGTTATGAGTTAACCCCTTTTATGCAGAGAATGTGATGTTCACATTCTCCTCACTACCTTTTGAGTGCAGAGGGCATAAATATCCCGTTGTCCTATTAAAAGGTAGGAAATCCTCCTGGTGCTTGATCAGAGAGATTTGGATTTGTTGCCCCATCTTGAGCTGAAACGCAAAAGCTGTTTTAATGAAATCAGTGCTGGGGGCGAAGCTCAGGTACCCACAAGGACCAAGCACAAAAGAAGAGATACTGCTTGAAAAGGGAAAATTACCCATTTCCAATGGCACCATCTCTCTGCTGTGGCCTGCCATAAGAGGGAAGTTCTCGAGTAGAGATCCGCCCTATAGTCAACAGGGATAGCTTCAAGGTGGGAAGGGGAGTGGACCCTATCCATGGCCTTTTGCTCCTCATCTCCACTCATGATATTCACTTTTCTAGTCATCTGTGGAGGGTGATGGACGAGGGGGTGGGATCCCCAATCTGTCCATCCCATAAAAATAATAGGTTGAAGCCAGTACATCCTGACATTGGGCCGAATATCCCACCACGAGTACACATACACTTGGTCCGTGCCACTGGGGACATATTGAGGTTTTACCTCCACTCTTCCCATCCTAAGGGGCAGAATGCCCACTAGACACCAGGCCCAAATACTGCAGCCAACCCCATGACAAAGTGAGATGAAATTTAAATTAATCTAGATTTCTTTGGTCCAGTTTTGAGAGATGGACCAGCAGAGATATGTAACTCCCTCAATATGCCTCCCCGTGTGGAAGAATGACTATCTGGTGTACAGGGGTAGGACCCAAAGCCGGGGTAGGGCCCAAAGCCAAGGCAGGCCATTGCCCCATACTACTCTTTTTTTATGACACCAACCTGTGTGTCTAGTGGACTATCTGCCCCTGGGCTGGAAGATAGGAGGTGAAACCGCCAATCTTCACCCTAAGGGGGCTAGCAGATATCTTGTGTGGGGCTGAAGGCTGCAATCCAGTTCTATGATAGGTAAGTTCCACAACACATTTTATTTCACACTTTTTTCCCTTCATGCTCTGGTGGGTTGTTGGACTACCCCTAGGATGAGCCGATAGGAGGTAAATGCCCCAATCTACCAACCCAGAGGTGCGTAAAGCTCATCAGTCTACCGGGCAAAACATGGAGGGGCAACATCGTTAGTGATGCTTGCCTGGATTTCCACAAGTTTACTTATCCAGAATGTCCTGGGAACATCAAAGTGTTGATCATAAACACTATTTTCATCGTATTTATGTGAGAGAAAACTCAGACACTTCTAACAAATGGTCAGTCTACATTTCCACTTTTCTCCCAATTAATAAGGCTGCCCGACCTCATGTGCAAGTGGACTTAATACACATCACAGGAGCAGACCAAATGTGTAACCATGCTATGACCACATTGACACTACATTGTATTCACATGGTCTAAGCTTTGATTGGTTCCCCTTGCCAGTAATAGGCCCACCCACACAAATGGGATTTTCTTTATCTGGAGAAATGTGGGAACGCTGAAATGGGCAAAACATCTATGATTATAACCAAATGTTGATGTTTGTAGGACATTCTGGGTAAGAAAACAGAGTGAAATACAAAAGCCACACAATTCTGGTCTCCCACCATGTGTCTAGTCAATGTGGTCATAGCATGGTTACACATTTTAGTATAGTCTAGTTTTCAGACTTCTAGTTTTCAGACTTAGCTGGGCTTTGTAGGATTTGGTGGGTACCAGCAGAGCCTGTCCCAAAAACTGCAGCTAGCCACAACTTCGGAATGAGCGAATTTGAAAGGAAAAATATTAATGTTTCCATGTTAAACTTTGGGTCCTTTCTTGTCGCTGATGATACAAAGTGGGGTACTGTTTTAGGCAGAAAAGTGGGAATGCTGGTTAGGAGGAATTTTAATCGATCCATGCAGATTTTGGACCTTTTTCCCGAAAGAAATTGTGAGGAAAATCTGTGATTTTAGTCAAAGTTGCACATATTCAGGGCATTTAAGGTAAGAAAACATAGTGGGATCCACACACACCATACCACTTTAAGCTTCCGTGGTTATCTAGTTCAAAGATATGTCTGGGGTTGGAAGGTCTGCCTGGGAACTGGCAACTATGGCCTAAATAACACAGCTACCCAATTCTCTGGATAGATTGAAATTCAAATTTTTTTTTTTTTGTGCCACTCAATTTTAATTCAACATTGTTCTTCACATATTGTGTCAATTCATCAGTTTTGAACAATATATTACCATCCCAAGAGTGTCTTTTATTTGTCTCACATATGGGTGAGAGTCTGCGTGACAGATATGAAAGTGAATGAAAGATTATTTCATTTTTTTAATGAATTTAATAAATGCTGTTTTTGTACTTTTGATAAATTAATCGTTGTCTTTGGTTCTTTCAGATTTTTATTGTTCATGTATTAGCATTAATTATGGGTCATTCAAATTCAAAGGAAAAATCTTAAGTGTGCATATAATATTTTGCAGCCTTTACTCTGGTGGGTGATATGCCCACCCAAAAAAGTGGGTACTCTTTATCAAAAGAAGTATTGGAACCTCGGATCATATAATATGTATTACTTTCGATTACATTTCTCTAGATTTTTAGTATCCAATTGTAAATCTACGAGACAGAAAAAAAGGAATTTTGCAAAATCCCCTCTGAATCACTCAATATTATGGATAACCCCAAATTCAGAGTGGTACAAACAGCCAGCATTGCTAAACTCAGACTCTTGGGCACATTTAAAAATTCACACACGTTTCATTCATTGTTTCCATATGTTTTTGATGCATGGTTAGTACATTATGAAAAATCACTCTTAGCTGCAGCCCAGTTGATGGATCTAGGGACCGCATATTTTTGTTCTGCAGATGGTTTCATGGAACCAAAATGTACTTATTAACTCACAATCTACCTAGGCAGTGACAAGCTAATCATTTTTGCTCCTACAGGCTTTATTTGGTCAACAGACTTATCATCTTTTTGATGCGACTATGTAGGACAAAGTGAGCGCTCCTGGGTAGAGTATGGATAATCATCAGAGAAGTGCAAGAGACGATTATTTCTACAAAATGGTGATATTGGCCGCCAATGTCAACAAACCAACTTCAGTGTGCAAAATGATGTGCAAACGTTTTCACTTCCTATCACACTTATGACAATATGGCATTAACCTATACTCATAACTGAAACCCTAACTCTGAGTACAGTACCAGTATGTAGTGCATGCAGAACATTTTCTGTCCCAATACCAGTGTGCTGGTATCCACTGACACTACAGGAAAGCTGTTTTTTACATCAGTAATAACTTTGACGCCATCTGACAAAGGCAGGGCCTGCAACATAGAGTGCCTTGCACAAATCGGGTCGGACTGGCCTATAGGGCAATCAGGCAGTGCACGGTGGGCTGGTCTGACAGATCAATGTGTTGACCTTTTATTTTTTTTTAGAAGTTGTGGGCATGTTCAATGAACCAGGTGGGCCGGGTTTTCCTGTTTTGTAACTATTTGCCTCATTAATGGAGCCACTTTTATTTTGGTGCCCGGGCCTATTTCTTGTCCAGTCCAACCCTGTGGAAAATACACCTTTAAACACACATTTACATTAGGGAAGGTAATGAGGGACTTGAATGCGTGCCACCAGCAGGTGACCAGCCCTGATCTAGCATGTACCAGCCTTAATCCAACAGGAGACAGGCCCCATGGTCGTTACAGCAGCAACTCATCAATGCTAACCAGGCTGAGTTACACACCAATTTACAAAGCCTTTACTCTGTGACCAGTTTCTGCTGAGCCTCGTCAAAGGCCTGGCATTGGCTGTATGGTACAGAGAAGCGTGGGCGGTACGATTCATGCTGCATTTAAGTGCATTAGGAAAATTCCAGACCGAAATGTCAGGCCATGTCCCATCTAGATGGGAACACAAGCAGCGCCAGACAGGTTTAATTCTTCTGCAAAACGAAGGGCAGTGTCCATCTTGTGGTGTAACGAAACTTGACGGGGCCCCTGCACTCCCACCCAGTCAGGTGCTCTCAGGCCAGGGGGCTCCTGTCTGTGCATAGTTCCGGAGGCCTGGTCCTGGAGCTCTGGGCCACGTAGTGTTACTCTGAGGTAGCTATGGATCAAGAATATTTGTGCAAAACTGTAAACTTTCTTCTCCAGTCTCTATAACCTCAATCATAACTCCCCCTCAAGAGTCATGTCTTGTGAGCTGCAATGCTACTTTTGTAATCCCTTCCATACACACCTGACTGGTTCAAAAGGAGGAGCACGACGAACCCTCCCTCCCTTCCTTACATTCCCCTCTCCCCGAAGTCTCTCTTCAATAGGGAAAGAGCAAGGTGTTAAAACATACAATGATTTGTGCAAAATGTATCAACACGTTACAATGACATCTCCTGCCAACTGGTTATTTATCGCTTTGAGGTTTTTTTTTCTTCAACTGACAATCCTACGAATGCAGCAACCTGAAGACCGCTGCTTATAAATAATAACGCATGAGATAAATTTGCGCAATAGCCTTTGGCATCATTGCGCAAAACTGTGAGCATTATTTGAAATTCCGCAATACACAAATCTTGCATTTTGCTCTATTTCCCGGCGAAAGATGTATCCTCGGGTCCAAGACTGTCGCGAGAATGCAATTTGCCATTCAAATAAAACATGCACAGAAACAGAGAACAAGAGCCACTCGCCTTCTCTCTCCCTTTGCATTGTTTACGTGCTTCCGTTATAGGATTAATTTATTTTTCAAAGCAATCCTCAATGACACCACATGGCATAATGTTGTTCAAAAGCAGAAAGAACACAAACAACATCAGCAGCGTAAGTGTATGGCTGACTGCCCATGTCCATGTTTGAAGTAAGGCCGGAAATTGGGTCAGCAATATTGTAATTCGTGACCTGTAAATCACCACATTGCTCAGTGGAGAGCGTTTAACTAACCAACGGTTTGACAAGAATATCATGTTTTCGAACATTTATGTATCCGGGTTAAAAAGGAGGTTCGACCAAAGCCTGCGATACATTCGAGAGACGTGAATCTTCGAAGAGGTATCGTAAACAATAAATATAAAAAATAGACGGTTCCCGGCCCGGGTTTTATATGAGCCATCTGGTGAATGATGTGGCATAGTTCAAAACCCAACTGACATCAAACATTCAATAAAGCTACAGGACTGGGAAAAGAACATATATTTCTGCACACTGTATGGTCCCTTTAAAGTGCGCATAGAAGCAGGTGTGTTTATACAGCAGGTGGTGATCAACACGGCAGGCTTCTCTTTCCTGGCTCGTAAACTCCACGCACACATGTCAAGATAAGTAAACACGCCCCCACCCTGGCAACAGAAAGCGTGAGGAGTAGTGCTCGCCACCCCCTTCCTCCAGCCCCCACTCGAGCTGAAGCACATCAGGGAAGGATGAAAGTTTTAAGAAGTTACAGAATTGCATACTCTGAAGAAACAGAAATCAGTGGAGGTGGCGAGCGTATACGTTTAAGGGGGCGGGGCGCCAGTTTGTGACCCAACTGTAGGCACCGTCCCCGCCTGGGGTGATAAGTAAAGGCCTGGAGAAGCAAGTAGAACTTATTTATAAATCGTCACTACGCAGGAGCAGCTCCTACTAGTACTCCTGAGCAGAGGGACTAACTAGACGGGGGTAGGTTCCATACCTGGTATTCTCCACAGCAGGCCATATCGGTGTCGGGTGGGAGCTCGGGTCACACCGGGGGAGAGGTGGTAGGTGCCCGGGCGACCTCTGCTCCGGCCGCGCTGCAGTGTGCGGAGGCGTCCCCCGGACGCTCCCAGCCTAGACTTGCTGCGCGCCCCCGGGACTGGGAGGGAGGGGTCATGGGACTGGGAGAGGCTGGTCACGCGCGCAGTCCTGGAGCCCGCAGTGCCAGGGAGGGAGGCGCGCGAGGCCAGGACGCACCTGGCCGCCCTCACAGGGGCTCAAGCACTTTTGGGGCTTCCGAGTTGGGGGGCACGCGCACCTCTCACTGAACACAAGTGCACGTCTCTGCTGTGCGCGTACCTGTTGGGACTCAGTCATATAACCGTTTACAGCAGAAACACACCTTTCTGCGAGGCACACCTCACACAGGAGTGCGAGCGCACCTTACGCAGACAGGCACAGAGATCAAGCACACCTCATGATTGTGTGTGTGCCAGAAGGGGCACAAACCTAAACCTGCCGCAGAAGCATACTGTTTGAGGAACAGGCATGACTCGTCCTGCTAGGTTCAGGGGGCTTAAGCGTACCCCCCAAGTAAAGCGCCTGCATATCACTCTCTAGCCGACGCTTGAAGGTGTATATAGGGATATGCAGCATGGTATAATGAAAGACACATAGAACACAGCGCTGCTGGCAACTGGACTCGAGTGAGGGTAAATCCTTCCAGCTACCTTGTTTTAGCTGGGTCCCCTGACCTGGTGATACAGGTGTAGAGAGGGCTGTGCGGTGGTGTAGGTGGCAGTTCTCTGTGATGGGGCTGCTCTAGAACGTATCCTTAGGACACTGTCTGCACCCCTTCCCAAAACCAAAGGAATGGGCCTGTGTATTTTCCTCTATTTGGACGCTGTCTTGAAAGGCAAAGTCCAAGTAGAGGAAAATAAACAAGACACCACAACGAGTCGATCATTCTCAAAGGCAACTAGCAGTGGACAGTTGTACACATGCAAAGGGACATTGTAGCTCGAGTTCATTTTAACCTGACCTGAGAAAGGGTACGAACGTTGATGCAGAGAAACTTTTGAAGGTGATAGAGCTCTTTAGCACTATAAATTGTATGGGTGCACTGTACTCATGGTTTAAACGTACTCACATGTATTTTTATCGTTTGCAGTGTTTCATGATTATTAAGATGCATTTATTCGAGTTATATTAGCGTTGAAATGTAGTGTGTACATTTAAGTAGGCTAATGTATGTATTAAAGAAACTTCTAATTCCTCGATGTGTAATGTGCAGGATGAAATTATACTCATGTAATGTAATTTGTATTTAGTTTAAATTGACTAAATTGTAGGCCCAAACTGTAGGTTGTTTTGAGTTTCGTTTCTCCTTGGTTCCTCAAGAATTATAATTTAATGAAGCCTTGTTGGGGGCGTTGCTAAGCCGCGGACCGAGATGGCCGCGCGGCGCTGAAGCTCCGCCAGCCGACCGGCAAAGAAAGCTTTTACCCAGTTTCCAGCATGGTGGCAGGGGTGACGAGTACACCGATGCGCCCCTGAGCCTGGGCAACATGTAGCGCAAGGTTTTACAGCAAAGTGGGGCACAAGAATCTGCTCCCTGACGGTGGTGACTGGAGAGCCGGAGGAAAAAGAAAATGGCAGCCTGATGGTGGTTTGCGACGGAACCCAGCCATGGATATTCCCCTGAGCGGGGTGCCTCGATGCCGGTGAGTGCCCCGTTGCGGATAGGGTAGCCCTCTGCTTCCCCCCCACCCTCCAGCGCTCTTCTCAATTACGGGTGCTTGTGCTGAGGCAGGGCCTGCCTGGCTCTGCCGTGGAATTGCTGCCGCGCTGTCCCCCGACGCCCGTAGCTCCCTTTGATGTGCCAGTCATTGGTGTGGCCGTAAGGGGGGCAGCATGTGAATTGCAAGGAGGGGGGGTGGCTTGAGGCTGCCTGTTGCCCCTGGTGACTGGAGTGTCTCCCATGCGAGCACCGGCCTAAATAGCCGCGGACACTGGCGCTGGGGGAAAGAGTACCCTGGCCTCGGCTGCAACACTAATTGAGGCGAAGTACATACAAATAGAAGCTTGGCAGTCTCCTGGTTCGATCAGACTCCCCCCCCCCCCCCAATAGCTGCACCCCCTGGCCTGGTAGACAGTTGCCTCTGTGTAATGTGCTATTAAATGTGCAGAGTTGGTCCCCTCTTTTACGTCGCACTGTCTGGTCCACATGCACTGTCATAGCACCTCACTCCAATTCCCTGGACACTGTGTGGACATCTCTCTTTCATACCCCTTGGTCCTGATCTATGCCATAGAGGAGTTCCAGACGTACGTGGTGCAGCTTTCACTTGTGCGGTACCTTAAGACCTTGGCATCTGCTGGATGGCCCATCGGACATCTCCCTGCCTTACCACCCCTTGCATGGTCGGTGCCATCCTTGCGAAAACAGCGGCAGATGAGTGGGTACTTAATGTAGCAATGGGGTATGGGTCGCAAGGACCCGAGACAACGGACATTGCAGTTTGAAAAGGCAACGGAGAAGACGACAGAGGTAGGTCCGAACATGGCTGAGCAAGCTGAGAGTTTTGTTCCTGGCGCAGCAGCATCGGCCCCTCCTGCCGATTGGCTACAGGAACTGAGAGCCGGTTTTAAATCCATGGACAATAGTTTCGACTCCTCCGACAAAACGCTCGAGTCAATGGGCACCAAGATCCAGGCCCACGACAGACGTCTCGATGTGGCAGAAGTGCGGATATCTGATATTGAGGATGGAACTGCTCAGGCTGCTAAACGATTAGACCGCGTTGAGCGCATTTTGAAAGAAGTGGTCATACAAAATGAAGACCTTGAAGCGCGCAGTCGCCGCAATAATGTGCACATTTTTGGGGTCCCGGAGTCTACAATGACGGGCCGGCTGGACCTCTTTGTGGAGACCATATTGGCAGATATGTTTGGGAAGGATGCTTTCACTCCGGTCTTTGTGGTAGAGAAGGCCCTGACCTAACCCAGGCCTCCCACCTCGCCTGCTAATTGCATGTATTATGAACTTCCGTGACAGGGACACAGCTTTGCGCCTGGCCAGGGAGCGTGGGGACACTATCTGGCAGGGCTCAAAGATTGCTTTATACCCGGACTTCACAGTGATGGTGCAGGAGGCCAGACGTAACTTCACCAGGGTGAAGGCTACCCTAAGGAACATTGGCATCAAATACGGCATGTTATATCCAGCACAACTTCGGGTTGAAGCCGGGGGCCGAGTACGGCTTTTCGACAATCCTACTGCGGTCCAAGAATTCTGTCGCACATATAAAATCAACAATAACCAGTCACGGAGTGATAGGGACGACCAGTCTCCCCCACACAGCGGCTCCGCTGCCAACCAGGAACTGTTTTCTGGTTCCGGTACTGGGTGACATTGTTATGTATTTGCCTCCTTTTTGACTCTTGAATTATATGGGGACACATTCTGCTTTGATTTGCATTATCTTCACGGCTGGTCGGCTGTCGTTGCATTGTCACCCCCCAAGGTGGATAATATGTGTTTGAGTTGGTTGATCTTGATGTACCTATACAACATTGGGTTCATACACTGTGACATTGCTTGGTACACTGTTTTTTGCTTACAGGTTGGGGCTGGCCTTGCCTTATTTGTGGTACGGCTAGGTGGGGGATCTGGGCAGGGTCAAATGTGTTTTCCATTGGTTCTCATAAGGAATGTCTTTGGTGTTGGTTTATTGTTTTCCAGCAGCTATTCGCCCACATCAGTTTTTTTAAAGTTTACAGGTGGCAAGGCCAGGTCTAAATACAGGTCCCTCTAATGTGTCCATGTGCTCTTGGAATGTCAGAGGTCTCAATAACCAGCATAAACGGCGGCAGATAATGCATTATTTAAACAGGCATAAAATCGACGTCGCTTTCTTACAAGAAACACACTTACCAGTTTCAGATGCGGCACGCTTCGCCTCCAGTTGGGGGCGCATCGATATTTCTTTATTTTAGTAACTACGCTAGGGGTACGGCCGTTCTGATACATAAGAGAGTCCCTTTAGCGGCCAGCAGGTCATCTATGATCGGGAAGGTCGATACACCTGTGTGGTGGGGTCTCTGATGGGCCACAGGGTCACTTTGATGTGTATCTACGCCCCCAATACTGACTCCCAAGGATTTTTTCATGCAATACACACCCAACTTTCTAAACTGGATCCAACTCTGATTATGATTGGAGGGAAATTCAATCTTCTTCTAAACGTAGATTTGGATAATACATCAACTGCTTCCAACAGAAAACCTAAAGCGCGACGCGCAGTTCAATGTAATGTAAATGTAATGTCATTTGTACTTGTAAAGCGCACTAATACCCCAACTGGGGTGTCCTGGTGCTGTAACGCATACCGCTGTGGAATCCTTCCTGGCTTTTCCCTGTGAAGGGTCCACTCCTGGGCACCCCCAAGGTGAAGCCAGGCATCCCAGCGCTGTTGGGTTCCGTTGTGGAGATTAAGCAAGCTATTGCCCAGAGTAGCAGAGTGGGACCGATGATTAGAATAGGCACCTAGGCGAGAATTATCAGGTCCGAGGAAATTGAGCCCAAGACCCACTGAGGCAGGAATTGAACCCTGGTCCCGGGCCAGACCTCTGCATCAGGGTCTGCCGCTCTAACCATTGAGCCACACTTCTGAGCCACAGTTCAAGACCTATGTGACCAGTTTTCATTAACTGATATTTGGCGCAGGCGCAATCCCACCGCAACCACTTACACACATTATTCAGGGTAACACAATATATGGACCAGGTTAGACTTCTAGCTGACTTCCCCTGGTTTTTCTTGCTGGTATCATGCGATGCACACGCTTCCCAGAATGTATTCTGATCACTCCCCGGTCCTACTTTGTCTCAGAGTCCCACGCCCTGAGGGGTTTGAGAGGCAGTAGCGCTTTCCCTGCCGCGCTCTCCTAGATGACTTGTTATGTCATGAGATCAGGGAAGCGATAGAGAATTATTTCTCCCTTAACACTGGTTCTGTGGACTCCTGGGCGTTGCTGTGGGAGGGATTCAAAGCATACATTCACGGGGTCTGCATCTCTAAGAATGCAGGTGTACTCAAGTCCCTACGCGCAACTCTTGAGCAGCTGGAGAGTGACTTAGCAATGCTGGATAACAAGACTCATCTCGCTGCCTCAGATTCTCTGCAAAGTAGGAGATTAACTCTACTTACAGAATACAGAGATACAGCCGAGCGCGAGATCCTATATTTAGGCAAATATCAAATTAAAAAAGATACGGGGAGGGAGATCGCCCTGGCCGTACTCTTGCGCAGACCCTCAGACCCCCCTACAGCAAAGCTTACATCACGGAGATCTGTAGCGATGACGGGACACTGCTCACGACTTCCACAGAGATAAGAGATGAATTCTTATAGTACAACAATACATTATACACTTCTAAATGCAGCGCGAACGTGTCTGCACAAGAGGTCTATCTCTCGGAAATTGCCTTAGTCTACCTGGAAAAAATATGCAGGAATTCATGGCAGAGCCAATCACAGTGATGGAGGTACATGGGGCAATTAAAGTACTGCGTGGCTCCTCCGCCCCATGACTACATGGCTTCACGGGAGAGTTCTATAAGCCCTTCTCTGACCTTCTTGCCCGGAAGTTGGTAGAGGCGTATGCTGAGGCCCTGGACAAGCAAATTTTGCCTCCCACGTTAAGCAAGGCAGTGATTATTCTTTTGCCGAAGCCCGGCAAAGACCGCTCCTGTTACGGATCATATAGGCCCCACTCACTCTTGAATATAGACTATAACATTTTAGCCAAAATTGTTGCCAACCGGCTGTCACAGCTAATGGAGTTCATTATCTCTCCAGCGCAACCTGGCTTTGTCCTGCATCGTTCGACCTCCTTGAATTTGCAGACTTTGTTCGCAGTATTGCATAGGATTAATCCCGCAACTCTGGCTGCGGCTATTCTGCTAGACACCGAAAAAAGCCTTTGACACACTCGAATGGCCCTTTTTTATGTCCAAAATGCATCGTATGGGTATGCCAGCGGGTTTTATCTCAACGGTAGGCTTACTTTATAGTCGATCTACAGCAAGGCTCTGCAATAACTGCACTATTTCTGGCCCTTTCCCATTAACTCAAGGTACTCGTCAGGGATGTCCTCTGTCGCCCCTTTTGTTCATTCTTGCCATGGATCATCTGATACGACCTATTCAAGAACGTCATCTCCACGGAGGACTGCAATTTCAGACGGGTCCTCTGCTGATTTCATTATACGCGGACGATACTATTCTTTACGTCAGAGAACCACAACTGAACCTAGCCCCCCTTATCTGGGAAATCGTTTGCTTTGGACAACACTCTGGGTTGGGTATCAATTGGCACAAGTTGATTATTTTTCCATTGACTAGCAGTACGGTTCCCTGGGAATGTGAGTTCCCATTGGAATGGGGCGCGGATTCTGTCAAATACCTGGGTATTTATGTACATTTGTATCTGGATCAGATTATGCGCCTTTATTACGGTGCAGCGGTTGCGGAACTGGAGATTCAGGTGGAAAAATGGTTACGATTCCCCTTGTCCATGGCGGCAGAATAGCCATTATCAAAATGATGGTCCTACTCAAATGTTTGTATCTTTTTAATAATATCCCCATACCTCTCACGCACAGTTTCTTCAGCACGCTGCAAACTCACCTTATACAACTGGTGTGGGGAGGCGGGAGACCATGCGTACGATGGAAAATACTCACCTTACCGTATGATAGAGGAGGATTTGGAGTGCCGGACTTTTCTTTATACTATCTAGTGGTGCAGTGCTGTTATGCCTTTGCCTGGTACCACCCAGATGCGAGGATCCAATTTCTGCGCCCAAAGGACGTCTTTGTCCTCCCAGAGAACTTGGCTACCGTTCTTCCCAGGGGTGAACCTAGGAGTAAGGTAGACATACAAACAGTGTCGACCACAATTTGGGCTTGGAAAAGGCTTATCCAATACACTGACTCAGCAGTTTTATATTCCTCTGCCCTTCCACTATCAAATGCCAGATGGCTCCCCATAAGGGGAGAAAGACTGGTGCAACGCACGCTCACTAAATTTGACGTTAGCTCGATAGGTGATTTGTACCCGGGGGGGGGGGGGGGGAGGGGGCACGTTTTCTCGGACACTGAGGAAGCTCACTTCCAAGAGGCCACATTCATGGACAAATTCGTACTTAAGAGACTTAATTCGGCATTAAGGGCCACGCTCATTGACTTCCCGCTGAAGTCGTCTCCTTCAAACCGCTGTCACTCCTGATTGAGGATAAGAGTGGAACACATATAGTTTCCAAACTTTATAAGTTATGCATAGCACAGGTCCCTATTGCGGATGATAAACTTAGAGCTGAGTGGGAGGCCGACCTAGAACGTCCGATTTTAGATGACCAGTGGACTGCCGGCTGCAAAGTCACCAAAGACGTCTCATTAAATAGTCGCTGATGGGTTACAAGATCAATTTTCGCAAACCAGTCAGGAAGCTTGCTGCTCTTGGCCTGCTCTTAGCAAAATGGGAGATAGTGTTACATTGGGGAAGCAAAGTCTCTCCCACGTTGCAAGGCTGGTTTAATAGTTTAGCACATTGTAGCACGCATAGCGAGATCTATTCTAGCCTAATGCCCAGCACTTCCTGCCCCAAGAATATTTAGTGCCCACACAAGTCATATCTCGATAAGTTGTTCAACTCTGCTGCCTCCCAACCTAATTCTGGAATTGTACCAGCGGGTATAGGATAGTTTATACGGAAGGCACATTGACAGGCAAGACGGAGATTTATATGACACTGCTGATTTTCGCACCATCGTCTTTTTATCCAAATAGCATTTCTGTGGTGTGCGGATGGGGTGGATTGAAGATGTCAGGCCAGGATCAGGAGGTATAGTCAACCATGGGAGGGACATATAGTCAAGGGACATGTCTATTACTAAATTTGTGTCATATATTGCATGATATACTGGATACACCGCTGACCTGAGTACGGACATCGCCCTGCATGCGGACATCGCCCTGCTCGACTTTGCTTCGTTGCTCCGTTGGTTGTCCTGCCGCTGCTTCTAGCCGCACCCGCTGCGCGGGTGCCGCGTCGCAGCTTGAAGACTTTGCCTGTGGCCAGGGGAGTGTGTGGAAGGAGACAAGCTGCTGCAGGGTGGAGCGCTCCAGGGACTCACTTGACCAGGAGTCCCTGCGTGGCCTGTTCCACCTGGCCTGCGCCCCCTGCTAGCCCCGCCCCCTGGGAGGAAACCCTTTCAAAATCAGTGGAATCACCTGCGGCGAGTGGGAACCCTGACTGGATACACCACTGACCTGAGTGCGGACATCGCTCTGCATGCGGACATCGCCCTGCTCGACTTTGCTTCGTTGCTCCGTTGGTTGTCCTGCCGCTGCTTCTAGCCGCACACGCTGCACGGGTGCCGCGTCTCAGCTTGAAGACTTTGCCTGTGGCCAGGGGAGTGTGTGGAAGGAGACAAGCTGCTGCAGGGTGGAGCGCTCCAGGGACTCACTTGACCAGGAGTCCCTGCGTGGCCTGTTCCACCTGGCCTGCGCCCCCTGCTAGCCCCGCCCCCTGGGAGGAAACCCTTTCAAAATCAGTGGAATCACCTGCGGCGAGTGGGAACCCTGACTGGATACACCGCTGACCTGAGTGCGGACATCGCCCTGCATGCGGACATCGCCCTGCTCGACTTTGCTTCGTTGCTCCGTTGGTTGTCCTGCCGCTGCTTCTAGCCGCACCCGCTGCGCGGGTGCCGCGTCGCAGCTTGAAGACTTTGCCTGTGGCCAGGGGAGTGTGTGGAAGGAGACAAGCTGCTGCAGGGTGGAGCGCTCCAGGGACTCACTTGACCAGGAGTCCCTGCGTGGCCTGTTCCACCTGGCCTGCGCCCCCTGCTAGCCCCGCCCCCTGAACGTACAGAACCTTATATAAGCGGACTCTCTTTTATCGCAGCGCGGGACGCGCGCGGGGAAGCGCCCGGGGCGAAGCCCGGGCAAAGGGCGGGCCGTCTGAGGCCGTCCGAGGTTGGCCAAGGTTGGGTTGGGCCAGGAACTCTGCCCAAACATCTATAGGCCAACAGACGGTCATTGATCTGCAAATTCATCGTCTGCCAGGTAAAACGCTGTTTTTATATTCAAGCTTTACGTCTTGTTATTACCAAGCCTTCTGCACACATGCCTGGTATGCCTGGTAAAAAGCTAACACCTGCAACCAACACCATGGAGAACTACTTAGTTCAGGTAGTGGCGAAAATAAACAGCGATAGAAGGTCCTCATTGGGTTTGTACTCATCCACACAATCCCCATTTGTAGACATAGAAACAGAGGACCCTTTTGACCTGATAAACACTAGCCTCTCTGGAGTGGCACAAGCTCCCTCACAAGACACTGTCACTATTCAACCCAGTGGCATAGTGGCCAGCACTGAAGACAACAACGACATTGATGTAGTGCCTCTGAGTCCTATGATCTGTGAGCTTATTACCCCTCCCATTGTTCCAATTCCAGCACCAAGGGTTACAGGGGCTAAAAGAAAAGCTATACAAAAACGACCGGGGTTAAGGTCAGCTAAAAATAAAATTGCAACACCACCAAGGAAATTCTCGGGCGAGGAGGAGGATGATCCCCTGGGGGAAACATATGTAACCTTCTCTAATATTCAATTTCAGAAATTTTGCAGTCTGATGGACATAAAAATCAAAGGAATAGTCAAACCTCTGATAAGCAAAATTGATAAGCTATCCGCTGAAGTGACTAAATTGGAAGGTCTCCTTGGTAAAACGTTGGGTGAAGTGGGGAAACATCCTGAAGTCATCACGTCCAATGTACAACCCTTGGTTAATGACATTCTAGCAATTAAATTGCCACCCACTGTTGCCCCAAACCCCCCAGTGGCTCCTCTGATAAACCTACCGGATACTAGCTCTGGCGTTGCACCTTCCGCCCATTTTATTGGTGAATCTAATACCTCGAAAGGGTCATTTGAGCTGGTGGTGGAAGCCTCGCCATTAGTTCTTGTATTAGCAAACGTGCCCCCTCTGGCTTCCGGTGAAGTTGAAACAACAGCATCGCTCCTAAACAAATCTTTATCTTGGCTAACCAACAACATGGCCATATCTCCGTGGGGGAAACAGCAACTGGCCGAGGAACTGGTAAATGCAAGAAGAGTGGAGTGGATTGGGAACAGGGAAAAAAAGTTCAAGGGTGATTGCGTTGTGCTTAATCTCTCTCACCCTGATGTATTACCAAACATACTGCCTAACATTTTTCCAGCACAGAGACGATCTACCTCTATTGTACCATTGACCCTTGACTTCTTTTACCCGCGAAAAGGCAGAGGCCCCAATCCAAGCACCTTAAGAACAAAATGGAACGTTGTAACCAAAAGGGGTAGTAAGAATTTTGGTTCCGTTGAGTGGGGTCTAGGTTTAGAAAACAGATTTTCTGCTCTTTCCAATCTAGATGCTTGTGATTGACAAATAACTAATTGTATGCCTCAGCTGCAAATACCCTCAGCCATGTGTGCAACAGGGGGGTACAATCGAGTTATGGGCTCTCCAAATGAGTTATGTAATCCAGATGTTTCAGTTGGATTAACATATTTAATAGTAGAAGACAATGTCAATGTGGATGTAAATACGAATAGGCCTGATCACAGTTCTGAAATATGTGTGGAGCATGCCTTTGGGAATCTTCTATCTTGGAATGTAGCAGGGCTATGTTCCAAAATGGACTGCGGAGAGTGGTTCGAATTCGTTAGCAAGTATGACGTCTGCATTTTCCAAGAAACATGGGCCTGTGATCCTGTTTATGCTTTGGGGTATCTGAACTATTATGTACCGGCTATCAAAGGTCCCAAAGGGAGACCAATGGGAGGTCTCACTATATGGGTCCGTCAGTCCCTGAAGATCTTAGTAAAAAATCTAGAGCTAAATCACAAAGACATCCAGCTCATTAGACTTGAGAGGGATTCCTCTACTCCCATTGACATCTATAATTTATATGTTAGAGGGGGAAATGCTGGTAAATCAGCGGTATTATCGTCTCTGTACAGTTACCTAGATACTTACTCTTCTGGGAATAACATCATATTGGCAGGAGACCTAAACCGTACTTTTGAACCCCTTGATACTGGTGAGGCTTTTTTAGGTGCGGAGGAAGACAATATGTGGGAAATCCCTGCACTTGACTTAACCCCAATAACTCGCTGGACCGAGGATATCCTAAGCCTGAATGCTATGTGCCTTGAATATGGGTTAAGGGCTCTGAATGGTCGTACTAAGTCAGACAGAGTATCAGCCATGACCTTTGATAATGGAAGATCTAAGAGTCGTATTGATTATGTTATATGCTGTATGGCTCTATGGTCATCCATTATTGATATGGAGGTTAAGGAAAGGCTCGAGAGTGACCACAATCCTCTTTGCGTTCTCCATAAATGGTGGCTGTCTGATGTAACTGCCCCTAGTGCTTCTATTGACCCCTTACCCCCGTTGATTGTACCTACAAATGATTTACGCAGGCTGAGGTGGACTAGTGTCAAAACAGATCAGCTGGTTCTGGAAAAAATAAGCATGGCAACTGATAAGGCTATTTTGGCCCTTGAGGGTGAAACCGGGCTTCTTCCTAGTAAAAATAACGTCACCATGGTCCATGAAGCTCTCTTTGATGAAATTAAAGGCCATTTTCTGAAACCGGCAAATAAAAAGATGCATGCCCACAGACCAGCACGATGGTACAATCACGAATGCAGGCTGGCAAGAACCTCCTTGGGTGATGCTATTAAAAACAAGAATTTAGAGGCAATTAGATCTGCCAGGAAGCATTACAAACAGTGTATAGTAACAGCGAAAAAAGATTGGGATGAGGCACACTGGAACAATCTAAAAAATGCAAGTGATCGTAAGGACTCCAGGTTATTTTGGCATATAGTCAAATGGGGACACGATAGGATAGAAGAAGCAAGCACTAATAATGTCCCTCAGGATGCTTGGGTTAAGTGTTTTAGCGATCAGTATGCTTCTAGAGATCAGGCAGTGGATAGAAGGTGCACGCACTGTTTCCCAACTGGGGCTGACTTCTTCACTAAGAATGAAATACTCACTGCCTTAAAAACTGTTCGAAGTGGGCGGGCTCCTGGTATTGACGGGGTGCCGGCAGATGTTTTCCTGAATGACTCTGATAGATGGTGCAAATACATCCATCTGTTGATAAATTTGATTACCAGGGGGGCAGATATCCCAGTGACCTGGAGGGGTGCTGTAATCATCCCTATATACAAGAAAGGAGATCGGGCACAGCCCGGTAACTATCGCCCCATTAGTTTAATAGACACCATCCAGAAAATAGTGGGGCGAGTAGTTGTCAATAGGTTGCTCGATTGGGTTGATGAACACAACATTTTATCCCCCTTCCAGGCCGGATTTCGCAGGGCAACCAGCACTGTGGATCAAGTCTTCCGTTTCCAACTAATACAGTGGAAGACCGTGGTGCTAGGCGGAGGCAGCCTGTATGCAGCATTTGTTGATTTGCGGGCTGCCTTCGACCTGGTACCGAGGGCGAAACTGTGGGAGGTGCTTGAGACACTAGGGGTCCCTGGGGATCTGTTGATTTTAATTATGCGACTGCATGAGGGCAACTATGCCAAAATAAGATGGGGAGGTTATGGGAACAACACTGCCGAATTTCCTGTTGAGCGCGGGGTTCGGCAGGGATGTTCAATGGCCCCTACTTTGTTTACCCTGTTTATTAATGGTGTTGTTTCCCGCATGCAATCTCGGGCTGTGGATGCCCCTTCTCTCGCTGGGGAGAAAGTCCCCATTTTAATGTTCGCCGATGACACTTTAATTTTATCAAAAACCCCCAGTGGCTTACAAAAAGCATTGGCAATATTTGACGGGTTCTGCACTGACCACGGACTTGAGGTGAATGCGTCCAAGACAAAACTCATGGCTTTTAACCCACATAGAAATTTTAAATCGAACATTACCATGAGTGGCCGCATTCTCGAAGTTGTAAAATCCTTCACCTATTTGGGGATCTTGATCTCCAATGACAATAAGTGGCAGCAACATCTTAACATTGCTACATTAAGGCACAAGCAGCTATCTGGCACTATAATTAAGGAACATAGGAAGTCAATGACAAAACCTATTAAACCGCCCCTGATAATATACGAGGCAAAAGCAATTGGGTCTGCTTTGTATGGTGCGGAGATATGGGGGTATGAAAACCTCCACGAACTCCCAACTGTCTGAAAATAAATTTCTGAGGTCACTGACGGGTACCCCACAGAGCAGCCCATTATTGCCCCTGCGATACGAGTTAGGTAGAAGAGAGCTTACGGAAAAGGCCAAACTGCGCCCGATATTATTCTGGCGTAGACTTTGGACTACACCCGAGCTCTCTCATTACGCGGAAGGGTTTTCTGATGTCATCAAAGCTGACCGTTACAATAAAATCAGATGGTTTAAAACACTAAAGACTGCACTGTTTAATTTAGGACTTCATGCCTTATGGACAGATCCTGCTGGGGCTTTATTTCCCTCTAAGATTGTTTTAAAAGACATTTTTTGGGAACATGTAGCTAGTAGTAGCTTACTTAACACCAACAGTGGGACTATGACCACTGGCTACCTAGAAGTTAAAATGTTCCCCAGTTATGAAAAGTATTGGGACTACATAATGAACCCCCTGGACAGGAAATTGTTATTTCAAATGAGGGTAGGTTCGCTCCCCCTCTGTAACTTAACAGCCAAATGGAAATCAGGGGGGGCAGTACTATGTCCAGCCTGTGGGGTAGGAAAAGAAACCCTAGGTCATTTCCTGTTTTGTTGCCCAGTTTATTCTGCCCCAAGGCAAGCCTGGTTGGCTCCTATGTGTAGGAATCTAGGTACAAAAAGTAGTATGGTGGCACTGCGTATAGTAAAATCTACTACTGAAGAATGGATCAATATTGCAATTGCAAAGTACCTGGGATGGGCGTGGGTTTTAAGGAAGAGACTGCTGGCAAGTTAAATACTGCCATCAAGTCGACCAGAGACTGCTAGACATTTGTCTATTCTCTGTAACTGCTTAGTAAATAGCCAGAGACTGCTAAACTAATGTTTATTCTCTGTAAATTTTTTAGCTGACTAGAGACTGCTAGACATTTGTCTATTCTCTGTTTATGTAATGTGTCATCGGCTTGAACACTGATTTTTAATGTAATGAATTCTTTTTTAATGTACGATTTTCTGGGGATATTTACATTGTTATTATGAACATCACCCCTCTGGTCTCATTTTGTCGACGGTAATGATCTTTGCACCTGTACATATGATGTGTCATTGTTTTTTAAATTGTTATAACGTGCATGTGCTTGTTTGATTGATTATGTAAATTTAATTGATTTTTTAATTATATGTTTGTTTGTCTTGCTTTTATGAGTAATACTCGAATAAAGCACTTTTGAATTGAATTGATATATTAAAACCAGCACGGATGCTTTGTGACGACTGTATTCATTGATAGACGAACTATGTAAAATATCACAATTTCTATAATGTGCCTACCAAGATAACTGTACTGGATGATGCATTTATTTTTGGTATATGATAACCGATGAAAATAAAGTAAAAAAATAAATAATTACAACACATCTCTACCTGCAAAATGAATAAATTCACAGTTCATAAGTAAAAAAAAAAAAAAAAGAAGCCTTTTTGTGCTCGAAGACAGTATGTTCTCATCCTACTGCAGGTGCCAGTTATTCTTAAATTTAAGGAGATACTGGGAATGTCTTTGAGTTTGGTGAGCGGACTCAAGAGAAGGCCAAGATCCCGGGATAGTTTTGTATTTGTAATAGTATGATCAATACTGAAGGTTGTCGTGGAGCGCGATCGACGATTCACTTGTGATAGGGAACTTTGTGTGAATACAGGAGTATGTCGCAGGTAGAAAGCCTAAGGTAGCGTGGTGGACTATGGCTATTGAGTGACCGATGCAGGTCGGGGGTCACAGCGGATGAATGTTCTTGTAAGAGTGTTCTATCGATCTTTTAGCGGAAGGACAATTACTTGTTTTATGTAACTGTAATTTATTGTGCCTGCGTTAGGACCAGTTACTTGGTTTAATAGCTTTTGGATATACAGTTACTTGTTAGTATGAATGTGTGAGTGAGTGGACATGGTGAAATTGTAAAGGAGGGTGAGCCGCTGCAAAAAGGGAGCAGTGACGTCAGTGTGCGCTGCGCTGTGAAAGGTCGGTTGCTGTAATGCCGGGTTAGGATTGGTGGAAGTTCGTCTGAAGTTGAATAGTGAAACTTGCGTTGAAAATAATTGATTTTAACAATGAGACGTTTTAAGGTGTTTCGAGATTTGTGTAGAGGCGACACATGGGTGGTGACTCGGGTAGGAGAAGAAGCTCCGCCAGAGGATAACCGGCACATTATATGGCAACAAATGTAGGACTCCATACTATAGTGTGGCTTCAAAATTGGCATAAAATTACAGAGAAAGAGGGAGAATTGGCTATCCCTCATTATGGGTCATTTCGTATGGAGGTGCTGGACCAGCTGAGGGGAGTGATGTCTTCTCTGAAACCTCCACCCAGACCAATACAATTTGAGGCATTAGATGCATGGATGAGAGCAGCAATAGCAAAGAGAAGAGGAGCTTCACAGGGAAGAATAAAGAAAGCAATGAAGGCATGTCAAGATGCCAGGTGGGAAGCACAGCTGAAGAGATGGAGAGTAGACACTATAGAGTTAAAACAATTGTATCCATTTCGGTTGCTAGAAGGAGGGTCTGGAGGAAAGAGTAAGACAGAAGAGGAGAGTGATACAGATGACAGTTTTCTTGATAGATTGTTAGCAGAACGTCCTCCACCTTGTGACTCTAGGTTGGAGACGGAGAGGACGCAGCAAACAGAGGAAACTTTAGTGGTGGGACGAATGGGTTCAGGTGTTCAGACAGCAAGAGTAAGAGCGAGATTTCAGTGGGATCAGGAGAAACTGCATGTAACATGCGGTTACCAGAAGCTGTTACGGTACCAGTTACTATTGGACATGTGTTTTCAATATATAACCCCAGAGAGAGAACAGGTGAAAGTCAACAGCAAACAGGAGAAGGGGAAGATACTATGTCTAGAGGAAGTCTTACAATCAGTGGAACAGGTATGGCTCAGATACCAGTGGAAGATAGCACTCTACTGCCAGCTACGGCTGATCCGTTGAGAATGGGCAGTGAGTTGGAACCAAGACAAACAGGAGCTCTGGCAAATTATAGGTCAGATATCAGAATGTGGATTCCACTGGTGAGGGAGTCAATGAAATGGTCAGAGGAGATGGGGGTGAGACAAGAAGCACCTAGGGTACTGTTCGAACCACAGAATTTGGGTGAGGGTAACCACTGGAGAAGTTGAAGTTATGAGAGAGAAAGTCGCCCCGTTTTAGGAATGGATGAGAGTGGGGGGTCAAAGGAGAACACAAAGTTGTGACAGAGAGTAATCAGGAAGTGAAAGAGGTCAGAAGATTTTACAAGTTGCAATGAAGGCCCCATTGTTAGATGTGGTAAAATTAAAAGCAGAAATGGATGAGGTGATTGAAGGGAATCTGCCATTGGACAGAATTGAAACATATGACCCAAGCAAGTTGCTATTTGTAGCCAAAGGTGTTACTAGAAGAGCAAAGCGAGCTCATGAAGCATTTTCACAGTTGGCATGAAGGTATAAGGTTGATTTGACAAAGACAAAAATGATGCAGGGAAATTACAGATTAAATTATACTGATAAGGAATTGGAAGAGAAGCAAACAATTGGATTAAAGGCACAAATTAGAGAATTAGTGACAGAGGTGCGAGCGTGGAGGGAATTAGACAAATGGGAAGAGAAGTGGTCCAAAAAGAAAAGTGCCAAGAAAGTGATGGGAGATACTCCGCCTCCGGGTGGAGGGACGGGACAAGTAGGAAATTTCATCTGAGAGAAGTACAAAATGGGGGGTATGACATGTGCCATGGAGCAGGGGTGATTTGGCAACATTCACTAATGATTTTCCTCGGCTGAGGGACAAAGCGGCTGAGTGGTATAAACAAATGGGCCGATTTCCCAAGATTTCGAAGGGGTTATGGATTGATTTAAATACTTTGTTTGATATAGTGGTCCCAGCTGATTTGTGGACAGCATGTAACATTGCAATTGATTGGCCCAATGCAGAACCAGCTAGGGATCCTGTGAATCATGGTCCTTCACCTGAGGTAATGCAAAAATATGAGCAAGTGATTACATGGCTACGATCCGAAGTTGCTCCTCAGACTGTTGATTGGCTTAAAATCAATCGTACTACTCAAGAGTCTAAGGAGTCGGTACATGACTATTATGAGAGACTTTTATTGGCTTTTAAACAGCATAGTGGATGGGACAGTTTGTCTCGAAGTTTGTGTTGGGATTAAAATCGGATATTAGTTTGATGATACAGCAACACTTGATATGTTAGCAGAATAAGTCGGTGGACGAAATTCTGCGTTATGCAAAATACTGCAGTGATCAGGTGGAGTCAGCACAAAAGAAAATAAAAGACAAGTTGATGTTGGTGCAGTTGATGAATGCCGAAAGGCGTGATCTGATGCAAGTGGTTTGATGAGCGATGGGTCGGGGAAGAGGAAGTGGCAGGGGAATGGGTCAAAATATGATAGCTCAACCTAGACAGGGAAGGGGAATGGATGTAGGTACAGGAGGTGAATGGGTGGTGAATCAAAAGAAGGTCGCTGCTTGTCATTATTGTTACAAAATCCGGCATTGGAAGCATGAGTGTTGATTAAATCCAGTAAATCAAATGCAGAATGAGGGAGAGGGGCAGATGTCCGAGGGTTTGAACATGATGACTAAACCTAGGTCCATGTATGGGGGAGGTTATGAGCCGCAGATGCAGATACCTCAGCCTCCGAGAATACCAATAAATAATCAGGTGTACCAACAGATGCTCTATTTTGAAATTAAAGACAGGTTTGACCAAACTCAAGATCCTCAAGAGTGTCAGAGGGGGGTGCAGGAGGAATGCACATTGGGTGCGGGCCTGGAAGTACATCAGAATGGACCGTTTGTAAATGCAGAGGTTAATGGCCATCATGTTACCTTCTTGCTAGACACTGGAGCAGCACGCTCAACAGTAAGGACAGAAGTGGTTCCAAATTTATCCCTTTCAGGACAATCGATTCAAGTGGTGGGAGTTACCAATCAGAGAATGACTAACCCATTGACAAACGAGTTACCTGTGAGAATAGGAACGTTCCGATACAGACATCAATTTGTTGTGTGCAATTCGAGCCCGGTCTGTCTGAATTTCCACATACTCTGCAGTATAAATTGACTCCAGAAACTGTGGGTGGAATGAGACCTGTGATCAAGTCTATGATTGCACAAGGCATTCTCAAGGAGATAAGCCGAAGTCCCTGCAACTCGCCTATTTTGGGACTGCAGAAGCCTAGTGGCAAGTACAGAATAGTGCAGGATTTGCGCATAGTTAATGAAATTGTGATTCCATGTTGTCCTGTGATATCGAATCCAGCTGTTATATTATTTCAGATACCTTGTGAGGCAGAATGGTTTACAGTCATTGATTTATGTCAGGCATTTTTCTCCATGAAGACAGTCAATTTTTGTTTGCATTTTGGATGGAAGACCGTGTGTTAACATGGTGTCGTATCCCTCAAAGGTGTACAGAAAGCCCCTCTATCTTTAATCAGATTTTGAAAAAGAATCTTGAAGGGCTGGTGAGGCCCCAGAGCTCAGTTCTGGTTCAGTACATAGACAATCTTTTGGTCGCTTCAGAAACCGAGGATGCTTGCAGGATCAATACTTTGGCTTTGCTGAATTATTTGGCAGAGAATGAACACTAAGTGTCCCCAAACAAACTTCAGTACTGTCAAACTGAAGTTCAGTATCTAGGTCATCAGATTGAAACTGGAAAACGTAGAGTGTCACCAGATCACATTGAGCTGATTCTGCAAATGGGAACTCCGAAAACACAAAAATAAGTCTGCCTGTTTTTGGGAATGGTTGGCCATTGTCGACAGTATATCCCAAATTTTTCCTTGCAAGCAAAACTATGATTGAAGTTGACTCGAAAAGACATCAGTGATCTGGTACCATGGGATGAAGATTGATTGAGAGCCTTCCACGAGCTGAGAGAGAGCCTATGTTGCGCTCCAGCTCTGGGAATGCCAGACTATAACAAAGCGTTTTCGCTTTTCTGTTGTGAAACGGAGGGGTGTGCGTTAGCAGTCCTTGTGGAGATACTTGGGGGTGCCCGTAGACCAGTGGCTTACTTTTCAGCTAGATTAGATCCAGTAGCTTCTGCGTTGCCTGGATGTCTTAAATCCATTGCTGCAACAGGTGTCAGTATTGAGAGATGTGAGAGCATAGTGATGGGTCATCCACTTACCGTTTATGTGCCCCATTCAGTATAGCTGTTTATGACAAGAACCAAGACGCAGCATTTAATGAATAACAGACTTACAAAGTATGAGCAAGTTATACTGGCTTCTGAAAATGTCACTTTGAAATACTGTACCACCTTGAATCCTGCCACTTTGTTGCCACTTCCGCAAGAGGAAGGAGAAGATTGTGATGAGCGTTACTGAGCTATCTACAAAACTCAGACCTGACATTGTTGATGAACCACTGCCTGAACCTGATTTGGTCCTTTTTGTTGATGGTTCATGCTTAAGAGACAATGAAGGATGTTTGAGAGCAGCGTTTGATGTGTGCACCATTTTGGGGGTGGTGGAAGCTGCCTGTTTGAGAAGAGTATACTCTGCCCAGGTGGCCAAGACAATTGCTCTGATACATGCCTGAACCATCTCGAATGGAGTCCGAGTGTCTATCTTTACGGACTGCCAATATGGGTTTGGAGTGGTTCATGATTTTGGGCAGTTATGATCACAGAGGGGATTTTTGACGTCCTCAGGATCACCAATCAGAAATGGATAATATATGCGCCAATTGTTGGAAGCTTTGCAGAAACCTAAGGAGGTTCTAGTAGTAAAATGAGCAGCCCATGGGAGGGGAGAGGACTTTGTTACAAAAGGAAATCGCTACGCTGATGAAATAGCTCGTTTTTGTGCTATACATGCTTGTGTTTTCAATGGAGAATATGTAGGAGAGAGCACAGAAGAGACCAAACTCAGCATGATGTTAGCTGTAGCCAATACTTGGGATGAGGTGAAGCAGCTGCAGGATAAGGTCTCAGAGGAGGAAGCTGCATCATGGGTTAGAGCAGACCGTGAAAAGAGCGAAGATGGCATTTGGGTGTCAACAAATGAAAGGGCAGTGTTACCTAACTGTTTACTGAGCACAATAGCAAGGCAGATTCACAGAGCAGTTCATCTTGGGAGGGATGCCATGGTGAGAGTGTTTAGGCAAACCTGATTTAACCCACAATTTCGTGTGTGTGCTGAAGCAGTGAGTCACAGGTGTGTTACGTGTCAGTAAATGAATGTTGGAAAGAGAACTGTGGTTGTGATGAGTCACATTGGAAGATCTGGAGGTCTTTTCAATAGGATACAGTTGGACATTATCGAGATCCTGAGGTGCCACAGGTTGAGATATGTTTTGGCGGTAGTGTGTATCTTTTCACGTTGGGTTGAGGCATATCCAACCAGACGATGTGACAGTCTTACAGTGGCAAAACGGCTATTAAGGGGGCTGATTCCGAGATTCGGATTTCCAATCTCAGTGGAAACAGATAGAGGAACGCATTTCCATAGCGAAATCATAAAGTTGTTGTGTACAGCTTTGCAAATTGATCAGAGATTGCACTGTAGCTATAGGCCCGAGGCATCTGGTCTTTTGGAGCAGATAAATGGAACGATTAAGATGAGTGTATCAAAGGTTTGTTCGTCGACTTCTTTGAACTAGCCAGATGCGCTGCCATTGGTATTGATGAGTCTGCGTAGTACTCCTGACGGGAGGACAGGGCTCACTCCTCACAAGATATTGATGGGAAGAGCTATACGATTGCCTACAGTGCCAGCTACGACATTGATAAACACCACAGATGATTTGGTTTTGGATTATTGTAAGGGACTGGCTGACGTGGTTAATTCTTTGTCCCACCAGGTCGGGGCATTACATCAGGATCATGACCGGAGAGTATAGAGTTGGTCCACTTTGCTTATGCTCATAACAGTTTGTGGTTACTCGCAGTGCTTAATTTGTAAAAAGAAAATAGAAGTTCCAGGGCCCTGGTTAGGAGGCCTCTGCAGCTTGCACCACACATTGCCGCTGTCAATGGCAGTACCAAGAAAAGCAATTTCTAATCATTCCACTCTTAAAAGTGTGACAATTCAGCCTACTCTAGGCTCCCAAAGCTACAAAAATGGCTTGGGCGGCAGTCGATCATCTTTAACAGTGCCACCATGTGGCATACTGGTAAAGCCCTGGTGTTGAAAATTAAGTGCCGGTGCTGAGCACTGGAGACCACCGTCCATTAAAAGGATTACTTTTATTGTTTTGCCTCACTCTCCAAACACAATCTTGAAGGGACTTGAAAAGTTGTTAACGAGCTTCAAAAGTCCTCCTTTGGGCCAGCTCCAAACATGGAGGTAGTCTGGACATTATTGATTATAATTAGGGCTCCTGGTTTTATGGTATTTATGTTTTGAACATTTCCGTCTGTATTTACTCATATTTATTTTCTGGCCAGCTCATTGGTATTTATCCATATTTATTTAGCATTTTGTGAACAGATGAGGTGATAACTAGTATATTTCCGCATTTATTTACAAGATAAATGTGCACACATACTTTGATGCCTGTCAGGTTTTAGCACATTACACAGCCAAAAATAATATAATAAGGAATCCACGTGACAAAAAATTGCATAATATTACAAATACATGTTGAGATGCAGTAATTTAAGCAAATCTCATTAGGTTTTGTACCTCCTCACGCTGCCAGTATGTAAAGCTCAGAATCGGCTCCTGGAGGGAGTGCTGAGGGGCGGTGAGGTGAGGCAGAGGAGGGGCAGGATGGGGAGTAGTAAACTCCGGAATAGGGCCAAATGGAGGTAAGTAAATAAATAAATAAATAAAATGAATTATATTGCCATGCTGCAACGCCAAATGGCGAAGCAGCGCGCGCGCAATGCAATTTGTTTTATTTTATTTATTTCTTTACTTACCTCCATTCGGCCCTATGCAGGAGTTTACTACCTCCCACCCTGCCCCTCCCCCGCCCACTGCCCCGCAGCACTCCCTCCAGGAGCCGCTACTGGTAAAGCTATTGGCCTTAAAGTCTTTAATCTCAGGATGGAGAGTCACTCAAAAGAAGCCAAATTATCTGTTCTTTTCTGCTTTTAAAAATAGATACAGACAGGAAACCCAATGTTTTTTGTCTGTATTTATCTGTAAAAATTAGTAAAAACTGAAAACAGGGAGCCCTAGTTATAATGCAATGAAGGATACCGGTTCCCCAAGATATAATTGGGGTGCAATGAGCAAATCAAATCACTGGACCTTAGAGTTGCTGCACCGGCTGCACTAATCAAAACTGCACCTCTAATTGTGGACCTCCATGTTCCCCATGCAACCTTATCTTTCTTTATTGCAATCCTCCACTGATTTTCTCCTTCCTTTCTCACTCTCCCCCAACCCTTAGCCCTGTCTCACGCTTCCCCCTCGCCTGTCTCTCTCTCTTCCTTATTATCAATGTCCCCTTCTCTCTCAACAACCTTATTTCTGGTCAGTTTCTTATCCTCTTTTATTGTCCCTTTTACTCATCCTTACCTCCGTGCTCTGTGATCCTTAACTCCTCCAATTCTATCAACCAATTTCCTCTCATACATTTCTTGCTTATCTTATACTCCCTCCATACCCATCCTACTCCCACGCTTTCCAAAGTGTGAACAAAAGGCAGGCACCCAAGCAGGCACTAAGTTTCAAAATTCTGACAAGGGAGCCCCTAAAATAACTGCAGCTGATGCAAGGCACACTGGGCTCCCTCCAAGCTCTGGGTTCCAGTGCTGCTGCACCACTGGCAGCTACACCATTGCCTTCAACACTGGTGTCCTTCAATGGAGTGGTGTCAACACTAACTCTCGGGTGTGGAGGCCCCTAGGGTGTGTCCCCAACAGGACTGCATGTCGGCTGTGTTGGCAAAGCATGTGCGCTGCTTGTGGGGCTCTGCAAGTCCATGGATAAGCTTCTGCATAGCCACTTGTGGAAGTAGCTGGGTCATGGTGAAGGCATGCTGACGATTGGACTAGGTTATCACTAAGGTTAGCGGATTGTGGTTGTTCAGCTGCTGCTGGGGCATGTCAAGGATGCTTCTTGGACTTTGGTTTGATATCTGACTCAAGTCAGATCGAAAGATGCTCTAGGGGTGGTAACAGGAATGCACGTTTGAAGGAACAAGTAGAATGCGTTGCCCATTGGGTGAAACTTTGACTTTCATCAACGGTTGGTGTGGTGGTAACCAAAAAGTCTTCAGATCCCAGTGAATCTATGACTCACTGGTGGTGAATGCTTTTGGGCAGTACACGTGTGGAAATCGCAGAAATTACTGTTAGCATAAACTGAAGCCATTTTGTTTGTGGTATCCATTTTAGTTATGATAGAGTCCGTCCAGCACTCTGGTTTTTTTGTTTATTTTCTTTTCAATTTAATCCTTTCGTTGTTGTGCAACATTACCTAGTGTTTTAGTCTGAAAACACTTTGTCAATATATGGCCAAAAGTGAGACACCGGGAAAACCCGTTATCTAGATGGTAATGTTCTGCACACTTTTACTTGAACCTCTTGGTTCTCTTCAGGTATACTCATAGACAAAAATAATGATAATCCATTCCATGAAATAATCCTTATTTCAAAATTTCTGTTTATTTCTTCCTTTTAATTCATGTGAATCCTTTAGTTTCCAGGACAATTCAAATTAACATCTCCCATTTACCCAATGCATTTCGGGTCTATGGTGACCCTTCCTCGGGGGTCTCTATTAGAAAAATCAAGAAAAATGCAATCAGCCTCTTAACCTATATAAGTGTATACATTTACATTTAAATGCATTTATACCCACTCTGTTATTTAGTGCAAACAAACATCTAAAAATCATGGCATGTCATTTTATAACGATCCCTAAATAGCCTACCTTGCAATGTTCACTCTATTCACAAAAAATGTACGTTTTTAATTTAGCGCTAAAAATGTACCAAACAAAGAAATCATACTAAACGCTCCAAGTACAACTAACTTAACCTAGTTTAACAACAAAATATCCCTAAACAGAAAGAAGTTCAGCCTAACAAACGCCCTGCTCCTCTACAGTGCTTCACTTACTGAGAAATGTAAACGTCCCTCGTTTACGCGATGTCAGCCAATCCGCTACTTCCTAACTTTCAGTGCAAAGCTATTTAAAGCTCCATGCGCTCTAATTGGCTCAGCTTGCGATCACGTGATCGCGACGACGGGCTGAAGTACAGTCCTTGTTTCATTCTCAAATAAACTTAAATGTCGAAGAAAAAGGTATACAAATGTATAAAAAATGCCTCCTTAAAGAGAATCTATAATACCAAAAAAGGACTAATCCATAACTGGAATTAATTAATTCCGTGTCACACTAACTGCATGCTCTTCATAATTAAATTTACCCAATGTTTGTTGTTCTGAAAGGCTGCCTCATGTGAAACACGAATACAATAACGCATATAATAAATAATAAACAGTTTCTAAAGAAACATGGTGTCGGCCATTTTAGGTAGGGGAATTCTCACTGTTAGTGTCATGCAAGGAAATAAAGTTAGCTTTCCACAGTCTATTTACAAAAAGCAGGATAATTCTATCCTGTCATTCAGTCCATTCGGTTGTAAGCTGCCCATCTTCTTTATCCAAAAGTATTCAGATCTCAGTCTTAGTTTGTGTGAGTCTTTCTCAGGGTGATGTTTGATAACTTCCAGTATTGTAAAGCGTAGTTGTGCCACATTATGTCCTGCTTCCAACCAGTGTGCTGCCAATGTAGATTTCAAGTTTTTCAAGCGGATGTTACTCTTATGCTCTGTTATTCTTACTTTTATTTTTCTTTCAGTTTGACCTATATACAATTTTCCACATGGACACTTGATTCCATAAATAACGTTTTTTGTGTCACAGGTTCCTGAATGTAACAAGGTCACCTTCTTGCCTGTCATTGGGTGTGTGAACATTTGTCCTACAATCACATTGTTGCAATGGATGCAATTTTCGCATCTCTGCATGCCTTTGTAGCTGATTTCATTAGGTTTGTTTTTCTTTTTTAACAGTTCTTTCAAGTTCTTAGACCTGTTGTAGGCAAACGTTATCCTATCAGCAAAAAGTGGTTCTAAATCCGGTTCTCTTGCTATAAGTACCCAATGCTTTCTCATAATGTTGGCTATTTTTACTGATTGTAGAGAATGTTTTAGGACACATACTGTCTTTTTTGTTTCCCCTCTCTCTTTCGTGACTAGTAAAGACTCTCTCTTCATATTCAAGACTTTGATTTTAGATTCTTCCAATAAAGGTGTGGGATAACCTCGTAGTTGGTACTTTTGGATCTGTTTGTCGATGGTGGAGAGCAAATCTTGTGGATCAGATGTAATCCTTTTTTGGCGAATAAATTGAGATGTTGGAAGGTGTTTCTTTAACGAAAAATGATGGAAGCTTTCATAGTGTAGGCCACTGTTTCTGTCTGTTTCTTTAGTGTGCACACTAGTTCTTATTTTGTTCTGTTCAAGATGAATTTTTACATCTAAAAAAGCCAATTCTTTCTGATCCATTTGGTGAGTGAATTTGATCCGATCATGAACTCTGTTCAATCTCTGAATGTTGTTGGTTAGTTCTTCCTTTTCACCCTTCCATATGAGGAAGATGTCGTCGATGTATCTTTTAAATACCATTAATCCTGTTGTCCAATTTGTGTCTTGAATTATATGATCATGCTCGAATTTAGCCATAAAGGTATTTGCGTAGGACGGTGCCCCCGCAAAACCCATAGAGGTCCCACTGCACTGTTCATAAAAGTCGCCTTCCCAGTTAAAGTAACTGTGTAGTAGAGCAAACTGTAATAATTCAAGCATCAGAGTTTTTTCTCCTCCACGCACTTCATTGTTGAGTAAACACCATTCCATGGCTTCAATTCCCTCCCTGTGCGGGATTGAAGTGTACAGCGCTGTCACGTCAATAGAACATAACCATATTTCTTCATCAGTTGGAATGTTTATTGTGGATAACATGTTAAGAAATGCGGTGGTGTCCTTTATGTGTGTGCTCCATTTTTGAACTAAAGGCTGTAGGAACCAATCTAGGTATTGACCCAGTGGTTCTGATAATGATCCACAAGCTGAAACTATGGGTCTGAAAGGAGGTCTCTTGGGGTCCTTGTGTATCTTCGGGAGCATGTAAAATTGAGGTCTCCTGGGATGTTTAGTCTGCAAAAATTGGTATGTTTTCAAAGTAATCCATTTCATCTCCAAGGCTTTATCTAGGATTGTCTTGAGTGTCATTCCAAAAGTCTCAGTCGGATCTTGTTCCAACTTATGGTAAATATTTTCATCTTGAAGATGGGCCTGTACACTCTCTTTGTAGTAGGTAGTGTTCATTACCACTATCGCTCCACCTTTGTCCGCCTTAGTTATAGTGATGTCGTTGGCGTCTCTCAAAGTTTGTAAGACTTGCCATTCTTTTCTAGAGAAGTTACTGGTAGTGCCACTGGAGTAGTTGATTTTTTGGATTTCAGATGTTATAATCCGTTCATATGCATCAATGGTTTTATGTGAGGTGGGAGCACAGAATGTGCTTTTAGGTTTAAATTCCTTCAACTCCGCGTCTGGTCTTTCACTCGGTGGTAGATTGTTGAAGAAGTTCTTTAATCTCAGATTCCTTAGGAATTTGTAAATTGATATTTCCGTTTCTTGGGCATTCGATTTATATCTTGGAACAAACGTGAGACCTTTGTTCAATACTTTTGTTTGAGCTTCCGTTAGTTGTTTATCTGATATGTTGATGACTAAGTCGGTTTCGGTTTTTTTGATCTCAATTCTCTCTCTGCTACTGTTTCTTTCACTTGTGTTTTTTCTTTTTCCTTTTCCCCTTCTTGTTTTGAGGGCTCTGTTGTTGTTATGCTTGTTGAAGGGGCATTGTTTGCTGCCGGGCTGATGTCTAAAAAAGGAGCTTTATTTTGTTGATCTTTACGTCTGTCTTTGGATATGGGTCTTCTGTTTGGTGCTGTGTCAGAATCAGATACCACACTTTCTTGTGATGAACTAACGTTGGTTTGCGGTTGTTGCCACTTCCTCGGATTATAAACCTCTGCCCAACTGTATACTTCTTCAAGTTTATAATCTATTGTATCTCTCCGGTATTTTTTAACCTTCCTCTCCTCGATCTCTTTAGCATATCTTTCTAGCTTTTTGTTAACCTCTTCCAGTGTAGCATCAAGATCTTCAAATTGGTTCAATTCCATTTTTACATTGGCCAGTTCTTCTTCGATTATTCTTAGTTCTTTTGACAACTCTTCCACAATCAGCAAAATGAGATCCAAACTACATTTGTTCAAGATTTGATACCATTTTGTTAGGAAAGCCTTGTTATTCCTGCATAACATAGGTTTAAGCGCTATTCTTAAACCCCTGGGGATTCGTTGGTTCCTGTGGTAGTGTATTAAAGTTGTCGCATGCAGTCTTTGATTTATTTCACGTTTGCTTGCATTTTCAAGTTGTTTTAACAATTGATTAACTGTACTTGGTTGTGGGCTGAAGGCTCTGGTTTCCTTGATCAGACTATAAATTCCTTCTGCTTCTTCTGCAGTGTATGCTAGGGTTTCAGCCTTATTCGTTGTAATCTGTGCTATCTCTTCTAAATTCATCTCTGCGGTGCTTGGATGGAGGGTAGACTATGACTGTGAATAAATTATGATAGAGTCCGTCCAGCACTCTGGTTTTTTTGTTTATTTTCTTTTCAATTTAATCCTTTCGTTGTTGTGCAACATTACCTAGTGTTTTAGTCTGAAAACACTTTGTCAATATATGGCCAAAAGTGAGACACCGGGAAAACCCGTTATCTAGATGGTAATGTTCTGCACACTTTTACTTGAACCTCTTGGTTCTCTTCAGGTATACTCATAGACAAAAATAATGATAATCCATTCCATGAAATAATCCTTATTTCAAAATTTCTGTTTATTTCTTCCTTTTAATTCATGTGAATCCTTTAGTTTCCAGGACAATTCAAATTAACATCTCCCATTTACCCAATGCATTTCGGGTCTATGGTGACCCTTCCTCGGGGGTCTCTATTAGAAAAATCAAGAAAAATGCAATCAGCCTCTTAACCTATATAAGTGTATACATTTACATTTAAATGCATTTATACCCACTCTGTTATTTAGTGCAAACAAACATCTAAAAATCATGGCATGTCATTTTATAACGATCCCTAAATAGCCTACCTTGCAATGTTCACTCTATTCACAAAAAATGTACGTTTTTAATTTAGCGCTAAAAATGTACCAAACAAAGAAATCATACTAAACGCTCCAAGTACAACTAACTTAACCTAGTTTAACAACAAAATATCCCTAAACAGAAAGAAGTTCAGCCTAACAAACGCCCTGCTCCTCTACAGCGCTTCACTTACTGAGAAATGTAAACGTCCCTCGTTTACGCGATGTCAGCCAATCCGCTACTTCCTAACTTTCAGTGCAAAGCTATTTAAAGCTCCATGCGCTCTAATTGGCTCAGCTTGCGATCACGTGATCGCGACGATGGACTGAAGTACAGTCCTTGTTTCATTCTCAAATAAACTTAAATGTCGAAGAAAAAGGTATACAAATGTATAAAAAATGCCTCCTTAAAGAGAATCTATAATACCAAAAAAGGACTAATCCATAACTGGAATTAATTAATTCCTTGTCACACTAACTGCATGCTCTTCATAATTAAATTTACCCAATGTTTGTTGTTCTGAAAGGCTGCCTCATGTGAAACACGAATACAATAACGCATATAATAAATAATAAACAGTTTCTAAAGAAACATGGTGTCGGCCATTTTAGGTAGGGGAATTCTCACTGTTAGTGTCATGCAAGGAAATAAAGTTAGCTTTCCACAGTCTATTTACAAAAAGCAGGATAATTCTATCCTGTCATTCAGTCCATTCGGTTGTAAGCTGCCCATCTTCTTTATCCAAAAGTATTCAGATCTCAGTCTTAGTTTGTGTGAGTCTTTCTCGGGGTGATGTTTGATAACTTCCAGTATTGTAAAGCGTAGTTGTGCCACATTATGTCCTGCTTCCAACCAGTGTGCTGCCAATGTAGATTTCAAGTTTTTCAAGCGGATGTTACTCTTATGCTCTGTTATTCTTACTTTTATTTTTCTTTCAGTTTGACCTATATACAATTTTCCACATGGACACTTGATTCCATAAATAACGTTTTTTGTGTCACAGGTTCCTGAATGTAACAAGGTCACCTTCTTGCCTGTCATTGGGTGTGTGAACATTTGTCCTACAATCACATTGTTGCAATGGATGCAATTTTCGCATCTCTGCATGCCTTTGTAGTTGATTTCATTAGGTTTGTTTTTCTTTTTTAACAGTTCTTTCAAGTTCTTAGACCTGTTGTAGGCAAACGTTATCCTATCAGCAAAAAGTGGTTCTAAATCCGGTTCTCTTGCTATAAGTACCCAATGCTTTCTCATAATGTTGGCTATTTTTACTGATTGTAGAGAATGTTTTAGGACACATACTGTCTTTTTTGTTTCCCCTCTCTCTTTCGTGACTAGTAAAGACTCTCTCTTCATATTCAAGACTTTGATTTTGGATTCTTCCAATAAAGGTGTGGGATAACCTCGTAGTTGGTACTTTTGGATCTGTTTGTCGATGGTGGAGAGCAAATCTTGTGGATCAGATGTAATCCTTTTTTGGCGAATAAATTGAGATGTTGGAAGGTGTTTCTTTAACGAAAAATGATGGAAGCTTTCATAGTGTAGGCCACTGTTTCTGTCTGTTTCTTTAGTGTGCACACTAGTTCTTATTTTGTTCTGTTCAAGATGAATTTTTACATCTAAAAAAGCCAATTCTTTCTGATCCATTTGGTGAGTGAATTTGATCCGATCATGAACTCTGTTCAATCTCTGAATGTTGTTGGTTAGTTCTTCCTTTTCACCCTTCCATATGAGGAAGATGTCGTCGATGTATCTTTTAAATACCATTAATCCTGTTGTCCAATTTGTGTCTTGAATTATATGATCATGCTCGAATTTAGCCATAAAGGTATTTGCGTAGGACGGTGCCCCCGCAAAACCCATAGAGGTCCCACTGCACTGTTCATAAAAGTCGCCTTCCCAGTTAAAGTAACTGTGTAGTAGAGCAAACTGTAATAATTCAAGCATCAGAGTTTTTTCTCCTCCACGCACTTCATTGTTGAGTAAACACCATTCCATGGCTTCAATTCCCTCCCTGTGCGGGATTGAAGTGTACAGCGCTGTCACGTCAATAGAACATAACCATATTTCTTCATCAGTTGGAATGTTTATTGTGGATAACATGTTAAGAAATGCGGTGGTGTCCTTTATGTGTGTGCTCCATTTTTGAACTAAAGGCTGTAGGAACCAATCTAGGTATTGACCCAGTGGTTCTGATAATGATCCACAAGCTGAAACTATGGGTCTGAAAGGAGGTCTCTTGGGGTCCTTGTGTATCTTCGGGAGCATGTAAAATTGAGGTCTCCTGGGATGTTTAGTCTGCAAAAATTGGTATGTTTTCAAAGTAATCCATTTCATCTCCAAGGCTTTATCTAGGATTGTCTTGAGTGTCATTCCAAAAGTCTCAGTCGGATCTTGTTCCAACTTATGGTAAATATTTTCATCTTGAAGATGGGCCTGTACACTCTCTTTGTAGTAGGTAGTGTTCATTACCACTATCGCTCCACCTTTGTCCGCCTTAGTTATAGTGATGTCGTTGGCGTCTCTCAAAGTTTGTAAGACTTGCCCTTCTTTTCTAGAGAAGTTACTGGTAGTGCCACTGGAGTAGTTGATTTTTTGGATTTCAGATGTTATAATCCGTTCATATGCATCAATGGTTTTATGTGAGGTGGGAGCACAGAATGTGCTTTTAGGTTTAAATTCCTTCAACTCCGCGTCTGGTCTTTCACTCGGTGGTAGATTGTTGAAGAAGTTCTTTAATCTCAGATTCCTTAGGAATTTGTAAATTGATATTTCCGTTTCTTGGGCATTCGATTTATATCTTGGAACAAACGTGAGACCTTTGTTCAATACTTTTGTTTGAGCTTCCGTTAGTTGTTTATCTGATATGTTGATGGCTAAGTCGGTTTCGGTTTTTTTGATCTCAATTCTCTCTCTGCTACTGTTTCTTTCACTTGTGTTTTTTCTTTTTCCTTTTCCCCTCCTTGTTTTGAGGGCTCTGTTGTGTAACAACTCTCTCTGCTACTGTTTCTTTCACTTGTGTTTTTTCTTTTTCCTTTTCCCCTCCTTGTTTTGAGGGCTCTGTTGTGTAACAACAACAGAGCCCTCAAAACAAGGAGGGGAAAAGGAAAAAGAAAAAACACAAGTGAAAGAAACAGTAGCAGAGAGAGAATTGAGATCAAAAAAACCGAAACCGACTTAGTCATCAACATATCAGATAAACAACTAACGGAAGCTCAAACAAAAGTATTGAACAAAGGTCTCACGTTTGTTCCAAGATATAAATCGAATGCCCAAGAAACGGAAATATCAATTTACAAATTCCTAAGGAATCTGAGATTAAAGAACTTCTTCAACAATCTACCACCGAGTGAAAGACCAGACGCGGAGTTGAAGGAATTTAAACCTAAAAGCACATTCTGTGCTCCCACCTCACATAAAACCATTGATGCATATGAACGGATTATAACATCTGAAATCCAAAAAATCAACTACTCTAGTGGCACTACCAGTAACTTCTCTAGAAAAGAATGGCAAGTCTTACAAACTTTGAGAGACGCCAACGACATCACTATAACTAAGGCGGACAAAGGTGGAGCGATAGTGGTAATGAACACTACCTACTACAAAGAGAGTGTACAGGCCCATCTTCAAGATGAAAATATTTACCATAAGTTGGAACAAGATCCGACTGAGACTTTTGGAATGACACTCAAGACAATCCTAGATAAAGCCTTGGAGATGAAATGGATTACTTTGAAAACATACCAATTTTTGCAGACTAAACATCCCAGGAGACCTCAATTTTACATGCTCCCGAAGATACACAAGGACCCCAAGAGACCTCCTTTCAGACCCATAGTTTCAGCTTGTGGATCATTATCAGAACCACTGGGTCAATACCTAGATTGGTTCCTACAGCCTTTAGTTCAAAAATGGAGCACACACATAAAGGACACCACCGCATTTCTTAACATGTTATCCACAATAAACATTCCAACTGATGAAGAAATATGGTTATGTTCTATTGACGTGACAGCGCTGTACACTTCAATCCCGCACAGGGAGGGAATTGAAGCCATGGAATGGTGTTTACTCAACAATGAAGTGCGTGGAGGAGAAAAAACTCTGATGCTTGAATTATTACAGTTTGCTCTACTACACAGTTACTTTAACTGGGAAGGCGACTTTTATGAACAGTGCAGTGGGACCTCTATGGGTTTTGCGGGGGCACCGTCCTACGCAAATACCTTTATGGCTAAATTCGAGCATGATCATATAATTCAAGACACAAATTGGACAACAGGATTAATGGTATTTAAAAGATACATCGACGACATCTTCCTCATATGGAAGGGTGAAAAGGAAGAACTAACCAACAACATTCAGAGATTGAACAGAGTTCATGATCGGATCAAATTCACTCACCAAATGGATCAGAAAGAATTGGCTTTTTTAGATGTAAATATTCATCTTGAACAGAACAAAATAGGAACTAGTGTGCACACTAAAGAAACAGACAGAAACAGTGGCCTACACTATGAAAGCTTCCATCATTTTTCGTTAAAGAAACACCTTCCAACATCTCAATTTATTCGCCAAAAAAGGATTACATCTGATCCACAAGATTTGCTCTCCACCATCGACAAACAGATCCAAAAGTACCAACTACGAGGTTATCCCACACCTTTATTGGAAGAATCCAAAATCAAAGTCTTGAATATGAAGAGAGAGTCTTTACTAGTCACGAAAGAGAGAGGGGAAACAAAAAAGACAGTACGTGTCCTAAAACATTCTCTACAATCAGTAAAAATAGCCAACATTATGAGAAAGCATTGGGTACTTATAGCAAGAGAACCAGATTTAGAACCACTTTTTGCTGATAGGATAACGTTTGCCTACAACAGGTCTAAGAACTTGAAAGAACTGTTAAAAAAGAAAAACAAACCTAATGAAATCAACTACAAAGGCATGCAGAGATGCGAAAATTGCATCCATTGCAACAATGTGATTGTAGGACAAATGTTCACACACCCAATGACAGGCAAGAAGGGGACCTTGTTACATTCAGGAACCTGTGACACAAAAAACGTTATTTATGGAATCAAGTGTCCATGTGGAAAATTGTATATAGGTCAAACTGAAAGAAAAATAAAAGTAAGAATAACAGAGCATAAGAGTAACATCCGCTTGAAAAACTTGAAATCTACATTGGCAGCACACTGGTTGGAAGCAGGACATAATGTGGCACAACTACGCTTTACAATACTGGAAGTTATCAAACATCACCCCGGGAAAGACTCACACAAACTAAGACTGAGATCTGAATACTTTTGGATAAAGAAGATGGGCAACTTACAACCGAATGGACTGAATGACAGGATAGAATTATCCTGCTTTTTGTAAATAGACTGTGGAAAGCTAACTTTATTTCCTTGCATGACACTAACAGTGAGAATTCCCCTACCTAAAATGGCCGACACCATGTTTCTTTAGAAACTGTTTATTATTTATTATATGCGTTATTGTATTCGTGTTTCACATGAGGCAGCCTTTCAGAACAACAAACATTGGGTAAATTTAATTATGAAGAGCATGCAGTTAGTGTGACACGGAATTAATTAATTCCAGTTATGGATTAGTCCTTTTTTTGGTATTATAGATTCTCTTTAAGGAGGCATTTTTTATACATTTGTATACCTTTTTCTTCGACATTTAAGTTTATTTGAGAATGAAACAAGGACTGTACTTCAGTCCATCGTCGCGATCACGTGATCGCAAGCTGAGCCAATTAGAGCGCATGGAGCTTTAAATAGCTTTGCACTGAAAGTTAGGAAGTAGCGGATTGGCTGACATCGCGTAAACGAGGGACGTTTACATTTCTCAGTAAGTGAAGCGCTGTAGAGGAGCAGGGCGTTTGTTAGGCTGAACTTCTTTCTGTTTAGGGATATTTTGTTGTTAAACTAGGTTAAGTTAGTTGTACTTGGAGCGTTTAGTATGATTTCTTTGTTTGGTACATTTTTAGCGCTAAATTAAAAACGTACATTTTTTGTGAATAGAGTGAACATTGCAAGGTAGGCTATTTAGGGATCGTTATAAAATGACATGCCATGATTTTTAGATGTTTGTTTGCACTAAATAACAGAGTGGGTATAAATGCATTTAAATGTAAATGTATACACTTATATAGGTTAAGAGGCTGATTGCATTTTTCTTGATTTTTCTAATAGAGACCCCCGAGGAAGGGTCACCATAGACCCGAAATGCATTGGGTAAATGGGAGATGTTAATTTGAATTGTCCTGGAAACTAAAGGATTCACATGAATTAAAAGGAAGAAATAAACAGAAATTTTGAAATAAGGATTATTTCATGGAATGGATTATCATTATTTTTGTCTATGAGTATACCTGAAGAGAACCAAGAGGTTCAAGTAAAAGTGTGCAGAACATTACCATCTAGATAACGGGTTTTCCCGGTGTCTCACTTTTGGCCATATATTGACAAAGTGTTTTCAGACTAAAACACTAGGTAATGTTGCACAACAACGAAAGGATTAAATTGAAAAGAAAATAAACAAAAAAACCAGAGTGCTGGACGGACTCTATCATAATTTATTCACAGTCATAGTCTACCCTCCATCCAAGCACCGCAGAGATGAATTTAGAAGAGATAGCACAGATTACAACGAATAAGGCTGAAACCCTAGCATACACTGCAGAAGAAGCAGAAGGAATTTATAGTCTGATCAAGGAAACCAGAGCCTTCAGCCCACAACCAAGTACAGTTAATCAATTGTTAAAACAACTTGAAAATGCAAGCAAACGTGAAATAAATCAAAGACTGCATGCGACAACTTTAATACACTACCACAGGAACCAACGAATCCCCAGGGGTTTAAGAATAGCGCTTAAACCTATGTTATGCAGGAATAACAAGGCTTTCCTAACAAAATGGTATCAAATCTTGAACAAATGTAGTTTGGATCTCATTTTGCTGATTGTGGAAGAGTTGTCAAAAGAACTAAGAATAATCGAAGAAGAACTGGCCAATGTAAAAACGGAATTGAACCAATTTGAAGATCTTGATGCTACACTGGAAGAGGTTAACAAAAAGCTAGAAAGATATGCTAAAGAGATCGAGGAGAGGAAGGTTAAAAAATACCGGAGAGATACAATAGATTATAAACTTGAAGAAGTATACAGTTGGGCAGAGGTTTATAATCAGAGGAAGTGGCAACAACCGCAAACCAACGTTAGTTCATCACAAGAAAGTGTGGTATCTGATTCTGACACAGCACAAAACAGAAGACCCATATCCAAAGACAGACGTAAAGATCAACAAAATAAAGCTCCTTTTTTAGACATCAGCCCGGCAGCAAACAATGCCCCTTCAACAAGCATAACAACAACAGAGCCCTCAAAACAAGGAGGGGAAAAGGAAAAAGAAAAAACACAAGTGAAAGAAACAGTAGCAGAGAGAGAATTGAGATCAAAAAAACCGAAACCGACTTAGTCATCAACATATCAGATAAACAACTAACGGAAGCTCAAACAAAAGTATTGAACAAAGGTCTCACGTTTGTTCCAAGATATAAATCGAATGCCCAAGAAACGGAAATATCAATTTACAAATTCCTAAGGAATCTGAGATTAAAGAACTTCTTCAACAATCTACCACCGAGTGAAAGACCAGACGCGGAGTTGAAGGAATTTAAACCTAAAAGCACATTCTGTGCTCCCACCTCACATAAAACCATTGATGCATATGAACGGATTATAACATCTGAAATCCAAAAAATCAACTACTCCAGTGGCACTACCAGTAACTTCTCTAGAAAAGAATGGCAAGTCTTACAAACTTTGAGAGACGCCAACGACATCACTATAACTAAGGCGGACAAAGGTGGAGCGATAGTGGTAATGAACACTACCTACTACAAAGAGAGTGTACAGGCCCATCTTCAAGATGAAAATATTTACCATAAGTTGGAACAAGATCCGACTGAGACTTTTGGAATGACACTCAAGACAATCCTAGATAAAGCCTTGGAGATGAAATGGATTACTTTGAAAACATACCAATTTTTGCAGACTAAACATCCCAGGAGACCTCAATTTTACATGCTCCCGAAGATACACAAGGACCCCAAGAGACCTCCTTTCAGACCCATAGTTTCAGCTTGTGGATCATTATCAGAACCACTGGGTCAATACCTAGATTGGTTCCTACAGCCTTTAGTTCAAAAATGGAGCACACACATAAAGGACACCACCGCATTTCTTAACATGTTATCCACAATAAACATTCCAACTGATGAAGAAATATGGTTATGTTCTATTGACGTGACAGCGCTGTACACTTCAATCCCGCACAGGGAGGGAATTGAAGCCATGGAATGGTGTTTACTCAACAATGAAGTGCGTGGAGGAGAAAAAACTCTGATGCTTGAATTATTACAGTTTGCTCTACTACACAGTTACTTTAACTGGGAAGGCGACTTTTATGAACAGTGCAGCGGGACCTCTATGGGTTTTGCGGGGGCACCGTCCTACGCAAATACCTTTATGGCTAAATTCGAGCATGATCATATAATTCAAGACACAAATTGGACAACAGGATTAATGGTATTTAAAAGATACATCGACGACATCTTCCTCATATGGAAGGGTGAAAAGGAAGAACTAACCAACAACATTCAGAGATTGAACAGAGTTCATGATCGGATCAAATTCACTCACCAAATGGATCAGAAAGAATTGGCTTTTTTAGATGTAAAAATTCATCTTGAACAGAACAAAATAAGAACTAGTGTGCACACTAAAGAAACAGACAGAAACAGTGGCCTACACTATGAAAGCTTCCATCATTTTTCGTTAAAGAAACACCTTCCAACATCTCAATTTATTCGCCAAAAAAGGATTACATCTGATCCACAAGATTTGCTCTCCACCATCGACAAACAGATCCAAAAGTACCAACTACGAGGTTATCCCACACCTTTATTGGAAGAATCCAAAATCAAAGTCTTGAATATGAAGAGAGAGTCTTTACTAGTCACGGAAGAGAGAGGGGAAACAAAAAAGACAGTATGTGTCCTAAAACATTCTCTACAATCAGTAAAAATAGCCAACATTATGAGAAAGCATTGGGTACTTATAGCAAGAGAACCGGATTTAGAACCACTTTTTGCTGATAGGATAACGTTTGCCTACAACAGGTCTAAGAACTTGAAAGAACTGTTAAAAAAGAAAAACAAACCTAATGAAATCAACTACAAAGGCATGCAGAGATGCGAAAATTGCATCCATTGCAACAATGTGATTGTAGGACAAATGTTCACACACCCAATGACAGGCAAGAAGGTGACCTTGTTACATTCAGGAACCTGTGACACAAAAAACGTTATTTATGGAATCAAGTGTCCATGTGGAAAATTGTATATAGGTCAAACTGAAAGAAAAATAAAAGTAAGAATAACAGAGCATAAGAGTAACATCCGCTTGAAAAACTTGAAATCTACATTGGCAGCACACTGGTTGGAAGCAGGACATAATGTGGCACAACTACGCTTTACAATACTGGAAGTTATCAAACATCACCCCGAGAAAGACTCACACAAACTAAGACTGAGATCTGAATACTTTTGGATAAAGAAGATGGGCAGCTTACAACCGAATGGACTGAATGACAGGATAGAATTATCCTGCTTTTTGTAAATAGACTGTGGAAAGCTAACTTTATTTCCTTGCATGACACTAACAGTGAGAATTCCCCTACCTAAAATGGCCGACACCATGTTTCTTTAGAAACTGTTTATTATTTATTATATGCGTTATTGTATTCGTGTTTCACATGAGGCAGCCTTTCAGAACAACAAACATTGGGTAAATTTAATTATGAAGAGCATGCAGTTAGTGTGACACGGAATTAATTAATTCCAGTTATGGATTAGTCCTTTTTTGGTATTATAGATTCTCTTTAAGGAGGCATTTTTTATACATTTGTATACCTTTTTCTTCGACATTTAAGTTTATTTGAGAATGAAACAAGGACTGTACTTCAGTCCGTCTTCGCGATCACGTGATCGCAAGCTGAGCCAATTAGAGCGCATGGAGCTTTAAATAGCTTTGCACTGAAAGTTAGGAAGTAGCGGATTGGCTGACATCGCGTAAACGAGGGACGTTTACATTTCTCAGTAAGTGAAGCGCTGTAGAGGAGCAGGGCGTTTGTTAGGCTGAACTTCTTTCTGTTTAGGGATATTTTGTTGTTAAACTAGGTTAAGTTAGTTGTACTTGGAGCGTTTAGTATGATTTCTTTGTTTGGTACATTTTTAGCGCTAAATTAAAAACGTACATTTTTTGTGAATAGAGTGAACATTGCAAGGTAGGCTATTTAGGGATCGTTATAAAATGACATGCCATGATTTTTAGATGTTTGTTTGCACTAAATAACAGAGTGGGTATAAATGCATTTAAATGTAAATGTATACACTTATATAGGTTAAGAGGCTGATTGCATTTTTCTTGATTTTTCTAATAGAGACCCCCGAGGAAGGGTCACCATAGACCCGAAATGCATTGGGTAAATGGGAGATGTTAATTTGAATTGTCCTGGAAACTAAAGGATTCACATGAATTAAAAGGAAGAAATAAACAGAAATTTTGAAATAAGGATTATTTCATGGAATGGATTATCATTATTTTTGTCTATGAGTATACCTGAAGAGAACCAAGAGGTTCAAGTAAAAGTGTGCAGAACATTACCATCTAGATAACGGGTTTTCCCGGTGTCTCACTTTTGGCCATCCATTTTAGTTAGCCATGTGTTAGCCATGTGCTTCTTCCATCCTCACTGTTGCCTGCTTTTCTATTCTGCGTGAGTCATCAAAAATAGTTAACTCTTTCAGTACTGAGTCAGAGCACTGTGCATGCTCAGAAAGGCCTGTAGCTGCTAGAATGCCCTTGTCTTAGATTGTAACTGTCAGACTGTTTTAACTCATGCAAGCAGAAATGTCTCCCCTCCCACTTTGCTGAACTAGACATGTTTGTATGCCCATGTTAGTCAATAATTATTCCTGTATATGCCTATACCTCCTCTTTGACTCTCCATGCTTACTCAGCTGTAAACTGAGTATAAAAGGCCCCTGGTTTCTGTATTCTATGGACTACCTCCTACAGTGGCCTGAGGGTACTGTATTGACGTAGTCCCACTCATGAGAGGTTAATAAAATCTATTCTTTGATATTATAGCTTCTGTGCCAATCTCTTCTTTGTTGGTTTAAGAAACAGTGGACAGATAAGGATGAACCCCTGCACCAGTGAGCCCCTAAAAATGCTAATTTCCACACATTGACACCCAACCTGGGACTCATCGGAGATGCGGCTATCCAAAGGAGTGGTCTTGACGGAAGACAGAAATCTACTGAGGACGTACACTGCAAGAGGAGACCCTTTGTATTTGCAGACCAAGGTGTTTTCCGGTTTTCCCGATCTGATCCTCCAGGTGTTGGCCGGTCCCGACTGAGATCTCCCTTGTTGTAAATTCTTTCCAGTGACCATTAGGTCAACCCAGAGCTTGGCAGGTGGAGGTTGGAGACTTTGGTTTGGTAAGGTCGCTTGAGCAACACTCTTGTTTTGGAATTGCTCGGCCAAGATTCTGGTTTGATCTTGTTTTTATATTGCAATATACAAAGTCAGGTAATGAGGAGATGTTTGGGATAAGTACTACTTTAGTTATAATATTATATTCTGTTATAATATTTTTGGCATGCCTGCTCCTAGCACATTTCGTAGAAAGTGTTTCTGTCTTGGAAGTACCAATCTGGATCTAGAAAATAGTCAGCCGGCTCCCCTAGAGGGGACACTTAATAGGTTTATGTATATTAAATACAGTATTTTTTCACAATGTATAGTACATTGTGGAATGAATATATGAAAAAAGGCCTTAGGATATTTGTAACATGGAACAGTCTTTGGGCTGTTTACTTGTCTCGGTGCAGTTTCTGGACTGCTTTTCAGAGTTCTTTTGTTTGTAAATATGATTTACAATTGGTTTGGTTTGAGTACAGTCTGTGGGCTGCCTCTTGTTTTTGTCCTATTGTTGATTTGTGGTTTGATTGTGTGTTTGAGTGTCTACGAGGATTGTGGACTGACACCAGTGGTGATGCTTGTGAAGTACTTGCTTGAGTGAGTAGCTACTGTACTTTTTGTGTAAGGATTGCTTGTCTTTGCAAACTGTGTTGTATGTTATGAGTGTGTGGCCCCTTCTTGAAAATTCTGGAATGAGCTCAATTTGGTTTGTTGTCGTCAATGTGTACTGCAGATGCCCTTGGAAGAATTACATTTTAAATTTCAAAGAATTAATTATATAAAATATGTTAACATCTGCACGCTACTTTAGAGAGTAAAAACAGTAACAAAGTATAGATGTGTGAACGTTCACTTATTATATTGCCACAATGGTAAACAATTAGAATTAAAACTCACTAGGAAAAAGTAGGCCTCACAGAAGAAGAAAAAACTAATTTGTGTGTTTTACACAACTAGGACTCAATACAAAATGTTACAGCATTATCCTAAGATACATTATATTAAATATTAAAAGGCATTCACATTATTTGAGTAATTGGTTGCTTCTAAAATAAAAGCATCCTTCTTATACCACACTGCAGATAGATTTTGACTGGCTTGGAATGCCGGGTTTTTAACCAGGCCTCATTCCCGGCACCGGAAAGAGAGCTTTTTAACAGCTGCTCAAGTTGTCTGTCCGAAGGAAACTGTCTGTCAGAGCAGAGGTCATAAAACAAGCTATAAATAAACACAGTGGCAACTAGGTTTCAAGCTAGTACAAAATGGCATAAAAGCATGTGCAATAAAGACTACTAATTTTGAAAGTTAAAAATACAGCTTCATTATTGTGGATAAAAGAGAAAGAATAAAAGTAAGGATTTTCTTTTTTGTGGCTTTTCTAAAAAGCACATCTGTGGTTCTGATGGTAAACAATTGCTACTTTTTGAAAGACAAAGTGAAACACATTTTCTGTGTTTTAGTTTCAAAGGAAGTTTTATAAGTTTCATTAATAAATGCATTTAAAGACAGAAGGAAAGGAATAGGGCTTGTTTTTCAAATGTAGGCAAAAATGAAAGGGTTAGTGATCATTATTTAAAAAAAATGACTACATGAAAAAAACTATTAAAAGTTATTGCACAAAAATCGTTTTTGCATTATCATGATCTTTACAATGTCTAATAACATCACTGTGAAAATGTATTATTATTTAGCACAGTAGAAAATTACCCTGTGCAAAGTATGTATTCAGATTTAAATGGGCACATTAAGATTTCTATCTCCAACTAGTTAAAATATGTACTGTATTTTAGTGACAAATTTAAAATGTAATTAGGCCTAATGGCTGCAGTGTCAAATACAAAGGCTATTAAAAGTCATGCAAAGAGTAGCTGTACAGACATGTGAATAACATTGCGCGCCTTAATGCACAATAGTTCTGAGCGCATTATGGCGTTCTGAAAAACTGAAGTTTTGATCCAATTTTTTAGGTGCTAGAAAAGCACAGTGCATCCTACCCGTAAAAATATCAGCACGCAGGCACGGAGCAGGGATGCCCTTCAGTCATGCTTCTCGACATTTACTTTGAATTGTAAAGGCCGCATAGGAATAGCCTTGCTCAGACTGGGGACAACAGGTTTAAGGGTAAGAAGCCAAGTTCTGTATTTAGAGCGGACCACCACTACTGAAAGCAAAATGTCCATGCAGGGAGTTTTGGAGCATTTCCTTTTTTATCTGAGGTTAGCCACTGTGACAATGTGTGATTTCTACATTACACTATGAAAGCATCACAGTGTTTGTTGAAGTGTACATGTGCATATATAATTGTGTAAATGAAAGTTGTACATTTAGTCTACAGCCCTCTAGTAATAGTAATAATACAAATAAAAAAAATAAACAGGGCTGTATTTGATTGAACGGGGAACATATTCCTTTTCAGCAGATTTGCTTCTATTTTGGTCTACAGCAATTAACACCTGTTAAGCAAACGCACACTTCAGTGCCACTTGTTCTACATAGGAAAAACATACATATAATACCTGCTTGTAATGTTGAAGAGTAGTTTAACAAATTAATTCCTTTGTATTAATTACATTTCCTGATTCTTGCATTGTAGGGTAAAACACTACAGGTAATGTAAACTTTGTTCTAATGATGTCTGACGCTATAATGTGCCTAGGAAAATTAGGGTCAAATTAATTCTTAATTCATGTTAATGATATTTAGGATATCATCATTAGTAATTTAACGACATTTAAGAAACAGAAGAATTTACTTAGTTGTTTCAATGAACTTATGGCCTTGATTAAGCCTTCCTAGAACAAGATTGGGCCACAGATCTGTTTTAGGTAACATTAGCTAAAGGAAATCTATACTACTATTATAAAGCAAGAACTTTGAACCTTTGAGGCGGGTAAACTCGGGAACCACAGCGTCAATCCACACACCCGATGCATCATTGTAATCGTCAGGGTGTGCAGATGGACATAGGCTATATAAACTATAAAAATATGCGTTATAGAAAAAATGTACCTTAAAAAAAAAAGTAGTCCCTTCGAAGTAGCGCAGGCCGCGACCTGCGTGCTGACGTCAGGAGCGCGGGGAGGAGCGGCGTCCAGGAGCACGAGGAGGAGCGGCGGACATGGCGCGGGGGAGGAGCGGTGATCAGCGGCGGACAGGCGGTGAGGACCGGTGAACAGGCGGGAGGAGCGGTGACGAGCGGCAAGGAGCGGCGGAGCGCTGAACTGAGGAGTGCGGGGGAGGAGCGGCGGCTGGGGTAAGGCTCCGGGGGACCCACGGACAATGTCGGGGCAGACGGGGATCGGGCAGGCGGGGGACGGGGAAGGTGGGGGACGGGGCAGACGGGGGACGGGGGCGAACGGGGGTCCGGGCTGCTGGACAGTGTCGGGGTGGGCGGGGTCCCGGGCTGCTGGACAATGTCGGGACGGGCGGGGTCGGGAAAGCCTGATTGCTCCCGGACAAGGTCGGGGCGGGCTGTTAGTATTGCATATTCTGTGAGGAGCAGATGGGGATAACACAGATTTTTTGAGAACTAATACAAGTGTAGGAGATATGCAGGGTGGGGTTTATCCTACTGAGTAACATTATGAAGGGGCAGGAGCATCTGTGGGTCATGTGCAGAGAATAGCTCTGCCATTTTTTACAGAAATAATGGTTTCCACTTAAAATTGTTGTGTTAGGGCCAGATAAAAAAGCCATAAAATACAGTTTGCACTATTATGTTACACAGCTCAGTAAGCTAAAGGAATTGGTAGTTGGTTATTGGATTAATGTTTTCTAGTTAGCCCAATGTGCTTGTGCACCAAAATGTAGAAAGTGGTACAGTCCAATAGTATTGGACATGGCCTCTTTGGTGTGGATTCCCCTAGCCATTTACCTCCTACAAGTCTGTTTTTGCCCAGGTGCCAAAGGGGGTAAATATTGTCGACAGGAGGTCACCTGCTTAGGTTAACTACTGCCGAAGGGGGGTAGGAGACTAGCTCCTGGGCAAATTAAGGGTAAGCAAAATTAGGTAACACACTGTCCTTTTTCTTGTTTTTTGTGCCTATTATGAGCATTATTGTGAGCTAATCTGTGTGGAAAGTACGCATGGCAGCTTGTTGTGTTTTCTCTCTCCCTTTCTCTATCTCTCTTTTTTAGAGACTGTCTAAGCTGCCTAGGAATGGCTACGAGACAATTGGTTGGGCTCGCTTTCGTCATTCATTTCACAGGAGGCTGTGAATATGTTCTTAAATAAATAGAGACAAAGCACCTCACCAGTGCACGTCTAATTGGCTATTAAGTAATACTGTTTGAACAAATTGTTAGAAGTAACAAAATGAATAAAAAATATATGCCATGTTACTGCCCCTCCTGTCTGTAAACTGATGAAATTATGAAAGGATGGTAGAATAGACTGATGTTCCCTGATTTGACCTTTATGGGGAACTATATGTTAGTAAATTTTGTTCTAAAATTCCCAGGTGGCAACACCATTATTGTTAATGTTATTACAGCACTACATAAGCTGCAATGGCATCACTAGTCCCTCATTAGTTAGTTCATATAATGAGCTGACAACCCTTGCTAGAGCTGGTGAATAGGTTTCTCCCCTGAATATGATATTCCATGGCCAAGATCGTGAAAAATATATGATGCCTATGGTTCACAATGCTAGGGAAAATGCCTGTGTGATCCTTAGCAAATATCTTGAAGAAAAATATAGCCACAACAAGTTCTGCTGGAGAGATGCATGTACTTACTATGTTAGGATTCATTTGTCAGTTATTCATGTAATATGGATCTCTGTTACATTCATAATTCTAGAATTTCCCGCTACACTTATAATATGAGAGCATGGACATAAAGCGCAAAACATGGTTATTCTTACGTAAGGAAAATAATTCTAGAAGTGTCCACAGTCCTGTTCAATAGTGGAAAAAAAATCACAAGTAGAAGAAGTGTTGTGAACTATATGATTTATGGAACACAAGCTTGCTAACACAAGAAACACCAAAGAATAGTTATTTTGAAATTCCTTTTCTTTGAGGTTCTTCAGAAAAATAACATAGGGGTGTTTCTGTAATAGAATATCCTCTTTTGATTGATTATTTGTATGTTGTGTCTAAAGATTTCTGTTCTGTTTACAAATAAATATCTGCTGCCTTACAACCATTGCCAGGGGGACATCAGATCCAGCTTGAGGAGTTAGCGCCAGTCCAGCTTGAAGCCAAGCTGAAGGGAACCAGCACAGGCGTTGCTGGCAACTATAACAGCGGTGAAGGTGGAAGACCAGAAGAAGCGTGTACCTTTGCCACTGCCATACGACTCTTGGGTGAAGGATGGGGTCGCAAATCAGGATGGAGCACTGATCATTTGCTTTGTTCCAGTTTTTTGATGCCTAGCTGAGAGAGGCACAGACCGATAACAAGAGCAAGGAGGTTTTTGCCCAAAACAAGGGTTGTTTGAGATACTCCAGCATCAGGCCTCAGAGTTCCGCTCCCCAAGTAAAAGCAGGTCTGCACCTTTGTTTGTTGATAAGGAGGTGCCTGGGCATACTGGGTACAATCTGCGGCCCGACAAAAGAGCAGGGCGCCAGCGGAACAACACCGGAGTTAGGGAAGGACTTGAGTTCAGGGTACAGGTGCTGCGCCTTTGGAGCCTGTTAGATTAAAGTGAAGAATACTGGTGCACTGCCTGAGACACTGGACAGGATCGTTGAGGGTATTTGCCCTGGAAAGTGATTGCCCTATTTTGAAAGTTTTCCCTCAGCCTGGCCCGTGATTGTTTTTCCTGGATTGCCAGTTGTGCAGCTCCACTGTGGCAGAAGTGAACATTTGATGAACAATAGGAGCCTGCCTGTGAGGCTCAGACGGACACAGGGAAAAGACTGCCATCCGGCTGGTTGTACAGCGGCTTCTATTTTCCAAGTGCTTTTTAGCAATGTACCCCTTTGGTTGTCCCATTTATGAGGAGGAGCAGCCCTTTGCGGCTCCTAGTCCTAATTCCCATTGCCCCGTTTGGTCCTCCTGGTCCCCCAACACAAAGATTGTTTATGTGACAATATATGTAGTTGCTTTAATATTTGCATTCAGAATATTGTTGTTTCTGCAAGAAAAATATCTTGTGCACACTTTGATAAATACTACTCCGCTCCCTCCGAACTTATCATTAGTACCCTAGTCCTAATAAAGAAGAACGCCGGAAGGTGTATGAATAAAATGTTTTTATTTAGACATAGCATCAGACATATGCTGTTGGCTATTTCCAAACTGAATAAAATAGCCGCTGAAATCCACTAGAACTCAGGGACATGGACTTGGACTGGTTGGTTTTGGACACTGTTTTCCATTTAGGGCTGAAAGCTATTATCAGCCCTATATATAATTGTTGCGATCCTTTTTTCCCTTTGCCTTTGTATTTACTGTGACCCAATGCTCTGTTCCCTATGTATTTCAACTCGTATGTTACTAGTTAAACGAAATGTTCAAAATGTAAATGCCCTCCTAGCAATGGATCAGGATATTAATGAATTTATGAGGATAGATGTGCAGGATAACTTCCATGCTTCTATTAATTTATAAAGGATGTCTTCAGCTAATGCTAAAACGGCCATCGGTGGAAATCGCAGAAATTACCGTTTGCATAAGCTGAAGCCATTTGGTTTGTGGCATCCATTTTAGTTAGCCTGTTTTTCTATTCTGCGTAAGTCATCAACTATAGTTAACTCTTTCAGTACTGGGCCAGAGCAGTGTGCATGCTCAAAAAGGCCTGTAGCTGCTAGAATGCTCTTGTCTTAGACTGTAACTGTCAGGCTGTTTGAACTGATGTAAACAGAAATGTCTCCCCTCCCACTTTGCTAACCAAGGCATATTTGTATGCCCATGTAAGTCAATAACTTTTCCTGTAAATGCCTGTACCTCCTCTTTGAGTCTCCATGCTTATTCAGCTGTAAACTGAGTATAAAAGGCCCCTGGTTTCTATATCCTATGGACTACCTCCTACAGTGGCCTGAGGGTACTGTATTGACGTAGTCCCACTCATGAGAAGTTAATAAAATCTTTTCTTTGATATTACAGCTTCCGTACCAATCTCTTCTTTGTTGGTTTAAGAACTAGTGAACAGATAAGGGTGAACCCCTGCACCAGTGAGCCCTTAAAAAGGCTCATTTCCACACAAGGCGTCACTGATTCTTGGCATGGTTGCCATGACTTGCAACCCATCCGTTGTCTGTATGGTTGCTCTGGGAAGCTAGGGATGGAGCACTGTTTGCATACATCATACTCTTTGTTCTCCAGCTATGACTTATTGCAGCACATTGGCGGCCTGCCTGGCGTAGGCTGCTGTGGCCACTCATAGTACAGTATGGATTGATTATGGTGGTCGTTATCTGGTGTGACCAAACCTGATTAGAGGCTGTATCAGGGTTCTTCACTTCTACACAGAAGTGGTCATCTGATTTTTCAGTGTGGATTGGTGGTTCATCTCCTTTTCTTCTTGGCAATCAGATATGCGCCTTCTTGATAGGCCATTGGGCCTCTAGGCGGTTGAGTCTCTTTCTTCTAGGCACTTGGGTTGGGTGTGCACCTGTTATTGGACCATGCCAGTAGGGCCTCTTGGTGGTTGAATGTCTTTTGGTCAGTACAAACGGGGCCTCTGGGTATTTCTTTCATTCTTTGGAACAAGTAGTACAGACATTGATCCTCTTGCCTTCTAGGCAGAATATTCCGGTGTGGCATTAGGCCACGTGTTCCCTCAACAGACAACCATTGGAGCTTCTAATCTGTGGAAGGTTTTGCATTTGCAGGGGGCTGCAGACTGTAGTGGCAGGGGAGCTTCCTGTGCATAAGGAAGCGGGTGCAAAGCAGCAGCATTGGGAGACTCTGAATGTTGAGTGGACATGCAGCATTGAGATGATGGCCAATTTCGTGGTAGTGGTGCATATACCGTGTTGGCTAGTATGACTACTGGATTTGGGTGAGGAAGGGACCTCTCTTAGCAGTCTCTCCTCAAAATACCTTTCTTAATTTGTGTAGGCAGCGACTGAGGCTGTGCAGTTCCTTGGAGACAGGAATCATCAGGTTTGGTTGGTAAGTAGGGCACAGTGGGCCTTGAAGGTACATCTGGTTAGGCCCTTGTGGCTGGACTGGAGTCTCAGGAGCCGCCCACCCTCCTGTCAGACCGGCCATGCACAGGAGGAAGTGGCAGCAGGCAATGTTGCCAATCATGCCGTGGCCTTAGAGGCAGGTTACAGGGCATTTGCAAGAGTGGGCATCACCCATCTCCTTCGGGGATGAGAGGTCGCGGAGGTGGTGAGGCTGCGTTAATGTGTGCACACCAGGTTGGAGTGGGGTCAAAAATAGGCCAGGATAACCTAAAGAAAAGTGGCCCATATATGTGATTGCGCCTTTAGGCAAAACACTTCTTCAGATCAAGGTCCTCTTGATTTCAGGGCCAGCTTAATGTTGGTGCCACCCGATGGAACAATCTATTTTGGCGCACCCTCATGACCTCCTCCTTGGTTTCCCGCACTACCACCCAGCAACAGTGTCCCTCACCTCTCCATAGCCCCTCTTTCACATAGATTTCAATTGTTTTAAAGCATTAGTAAAGGCTGTCTTTACAAGTAGGAAAGTATATCTACCCAAACAAACACTTTTTATCAACATTAGAAAAGATAATGGAAGACAGGGAAAAAACATAACATCCTAATCTATTTTATGCAGTTTGTATGCAGCTCTTTCATGATAGTCAATGTTCTTTTTTTGGGTAGTATCTTATGAACTGTGGTAACAAAAAGATTTCTGTGACAAAAGCAGTAATTCACTCAGCTATCATCCACATAAAACACAGATGTGTTATTTTCAGCAGGCATTTTAACCTTTGTGCTACTTTATGGCGAGCCAAACCTGCCACTAGACAAAAACTCTGATCTCGCTCTCCAGCAGCAACATTATTCACATGAGTTATCTTGCCATTTTCATTGCTGCCTGAAAGCTGGACACACAAGGAACTCTACAGGAAGTGTTTTTAAATTCTAAGCTATTGCTAAACACAGCGCCCTCCTGAGGTCAGTACCTCTCTCCCCAGGCAATCGCCCAGTGCTACCACACCAGACGCACCACCCTAAAGACAGCTCTGCTTGGACTCTCGAGTCCAAAACGAACAGAGCTTTAATGTGGTTTCTGCCTGCCACCCACGCTTCATCATCATTCACAAAGAATTAGAAACAAAGTATAAAGCAAGACATTTCTGCATCACCATAGTTTTTATCGATAACATCTCTCCATCAACAAATATTAACGACTTAGCTGTATTTGTCGACAATCGGTCTACAACAGTCACCAACTTTGTTATCTTCACATCATTTAAACTCACTCCCAAACTGGGTTACTGCTCCGAAGATGTCTCCAATCACTGCTCCTGCACTTGCTACTCTCTTCGTTCGAGAATGCCTTTCGCCTTCTAACAGTTCAAAATCATCTGCGTGGTAGATTTTGGGAAAAATCATATGCAAATAGCACGTACCATACCAATTCGCAGGCAATCTCACATAAGCATTCCTTCCACACACATAATGTACTGTTGGCACCATTTGCACCAAATACTACAGAATGTCCTTTGTAGACGCTTTCATAGTGAAGACATGATCACACAAAATTTGTCCTACATAGACCTTGTCATAATAGGTCTGCATACGTTTCAGACACAACTTCCCCTTCTGCACTAGGTCCATGCTTTAGGGCCATAGCTTCCCTTCACTCTGTGAGCTCTCTCTTCATCTGTCCAATCTACTGGACTATCTCCGGTGTGATGTGTTTGTGTTAGCTGTCTATATCTATCTTCTATTTGATCTACAAACTTCTTCTCTACATCTGTTGGTGAACAGGTCAAATTGTGTCTATAGGCATAAGAGGTATCTAGCGTTGTAGCTGGTATGAAGTACTTCCCAAACCTATTTTCCTGCTTTTAATAATCGTACTTCTTCAGGTGCTTGTAATCTGATACCTCCGAAGAACTGCATCATAATTTGAAAAGAAGTACTTATAAGGCCTCTCCCATAGAATATACTAAGCAACAAACTACATGTAATTCCATAAGTCAGTGGAAGATGGTGATACTTAATACCCCCATCCACTGAGACAGGCAACTGCATACACACATAACAATCTTTTGCATCCATTGCCTAAACATACTCATATAGCAGCTTGGCATACGCATTAGGCTTAAAATCACCTTTAGACAAATCTGCATGCAACCTACGGCTATTTTGTTCTAGCAAAGCCTTTTCTGCTCCTGTGATACCCTCTCTCTTGGTTGAAGTGCTAGGTGTAGGCACTCCCTTCACCTCCCCGACTTCTACCTCATGCGGAATAGCAACTGACACTATGATGACTATTAAAACTATCACTCCTACTATGAGTGTGCCATTCATACATTTGGACCTACGGTTTGGATTTCCAGCCTCCATTCTCGTTGTCGGGTTTTCTTTTCAGCAAACGAACACTTAGAGTCTCTTTCTCCACCACAAGTTGTGACTTAACCAGTCCAACTGCCACTCTTGATGTGCTGGAAATCCCCGTTACAGTACTTTTGTTCCTTATTTATACAGTTCACAGAACACTTCCTTAACCCTCTTTCTTCTTCTACGGAAAGTCCCTAAGTTTATTCTACTTCCAATTGGGCCTAGGTTATCTTCTTTAAACCACCTATTTACAAACACAGTTCATTTACAATCTACAATGAATTCAGATCTAATTGCAGCTAGAACATGTTGCAAAATTTCAAGACAAACAGTTACCTGTTCATGAGTTGAAGGTTCAAATCCAAACGCCGGAAAAACTAGTGTGTGTAAGATCAAGATCCGCAACTTGCTCAAGATTGGAGGTTTCGGAATCGGAATCGTCAGCACCCCCTTGATTTCAAGACCGGACACCAGCAGTACCGCTTTGATCTTTAGTAGCGGATTCCTGCTGACCACACTCACGGACCTTACCCTCCCGGAACTCACTACTCACGGCATCAGTTACTGCGTAAATCCACTCCAGGGCAGCGCATCTCTGACAAGGCACCCTTGTCCTCCTTGATCTCCTCAGGCCTTGATTCTGCTCTTCTTCACTCTCTTCCAATTCAGAGACCTCAGACACAGGAGCAAGATCGCTCTCGGGAGCCAGTCGCAGATTCAGCCTTCTCTGTCTCTCGGGTCACGCTTCTTATGTGCTTATAGCCCTTCTGCTTTCTTCTTGGTCACTCTGCGCACCACTTCCTTCTGCTGAGTCTGACTCTAGTCCACTCCCAAAATGACTTTCTTCCTCAGAGTCAATGTCCGGGTTTTGGATAGCGTAACCCTCCTCAGCTTGGCCTGGTGAGCACCAATGCTGTGGCTGGCGCCGCTGGCAACGGTATCGCCCTCCCTATTAAGATCTCATGCGGGGAAAGACCGGTCCTCCTATCTGTGACAGGGAGGACACTCATCAACACCAAAGGCAATGCATCAGGTCACTTCAGGTATGTAGACAAACAAACTTTAGCCATCCGTGCTTCCAAAGTTCCATTAATCTGTTCCACTATCCCAGAAGCCTCTGGTCGATAGCTAAATGGAGTCTCTGATCAACACTTAAAGCAGTGCAAGCAACTTCGTGATCTCGTGGTGGAAGTGTGTTCCTCTATCCGACTCCAAAGAGTTTGGAAAACCAAACCTAGGAATCAGCTCTCTCAATAACAATTTTGTGTTGGATTAGCTTCTACCCACCGTGAAAACACACACACCACCACTAAAATGTACCTCAATCCGTTACACTTGGGCATCTCAATAAAATCCAACGGCATCCTATTGAAGAGTCCTCCTGACCTCCCAATATGACTCAAGGTAACTAGAGTCTTCTTTCCAGCATTCATTTGTTGACAAGTAACACATCTCTGACACACAGCATCAGCAACCGCTCGAAATTGTGGATTGTACCACGTTTGTCTGAACACTTGCACCATCGCACCTCTTCCAAGGTGTACCAAACCATGAATCTGTCTTGCCATCGGGCTCAAAAGGTCATCTGGTAACCCTGCTTGACCATCATTTGAAACCCAAATGTCAACATCCCCTTTCTCACATCCTGACTTGATCCATACATCCTTTTCCTGCTCTGAGACTTCTTCCTGCAGGCGCTTGAGTTCATCCCCAGTGTCTGTCATGGCTAACATCATGTTGAGTTGAGTTATTTCTTGGCTCTTTCCTGTGTATTCTCCAGTAAATACACACCCTTGTTCAGCACAAAAATGTGCAATTTCGTCAGCGTACTTATTGCCAAGAGAAACAAAGTCCGTTCCACTCCCATGTGCTGCACATTTCACAACAGCAATTTCTTTAGGACATCGAAAAGCCTCCATCAGTCGTCTAACATATCCTCCATTTCTGATGGGAGAACCAGATGATATCATATAACCCCTCTGAGACCATAGCACTCCGAAATCATGAACCACACCGAACCCATACTGGCTGTCGATGTAGATGGCGATTCGGATCTGATCAGCTGTAAAACAGGCGCGAGTCACGGCAATGATTTCAGCTACTTGTGCAGAGTATACTCCTTCTAAACCCGCAGCTTCAACCACCCCTGTAATGGAACATACATCAAATGCTGCTCTTAAATGGTCAACATTGTCTCTTAAGCATGAACCATTAAAAAAGAATATTTCATGAGGGTCAGGCAGAGGTTCATCAACGTCAGGTCTCGGTTTGGTGCAAAGTTCAATCACATCGAGACAGTCATGGTCTTCACAATCTTTATCATCTGCATTTGGCTAAGGCATCAGTGTAGTGGGATTTAAACCAGAACACCTTCTCAGAGTCACATTCACCGCAGCAAGTATAACCTGCTCGTAGCTTGTGAGTCTGTTTTGATCAGGTGCTATGTTTTTGTCCTCGTCATCAACAGTTCAACAGAATACGGAACATACACAATCAAAGGGTGACCCATAACAATGCTTTCACATCTCTCTATGCTGACACTGGTTGTAGCAACGGATTTAAGACATCCAGGCAATGCTGAAGCTACTGGATCTAAAGTATGAGAAGTAGGCAACTGGTCTACGGACACCTCCATGACTCTGAGTCAGAACTGACAATGCACAACCTTCCCGCTCGCCACAGAACAATGAAAAAGACTTGTTGTAGTCAGGCATTTCCAGAGCTGGAGCATGACACAGGCCCTCTCTCAACTCTAAGACTGGCATCAGACAGTCGTTGTCCCTAGGGGTGTGCGGAATTTGCGAAATCGTGTTACGCAAATATCTGCGAAACTGTAAAAAATCTCCGCGAACACTCAGAAACTCTGCGAACACGCGAAATTGCTTGTTCACAATGCTTTTTTCCTGTTCGTAATTGCTGTTTGCGTTCGCGGGGGGAAATATCTCATGAACACGCATTTTGACAACGCGAACAAGCACAAAATTTCGCGAAGTCGCGGAATGAAGAATTTTGGGCAATTTTGCGTTCTCCGCAAACGCAAAATTACCCAAATTCTGCAAATTCCGCGAGCGAACAGAATTTGCCACCTAGGCCTAGTTGTCCCATGGTACCAGACCACTCACATCTTTGTGCGTCAGCCTCTGCAAAGGCTTCGCCTTCAGGGAGAAATTTGGAATCCATTGGTAACAGTAGCCAACCATCCCCTGGAACATTTTTACTTCCCTCTGTGTGGTAGGGACAACCATATTCATGTTTGCCCCAATTCGGTCTGGTGACACCTTTCTCTTGCCTTTCTCCATTCGATGACCCAAGTACTGTACCTCACTCAAACAGTACTGCAATTTATTTGGGGACACCTTGTGTCCATTCTCTGCCAAATGATTGAATAAGCCTATCATGTCAATCCTGCAAACATCCTCAGTTTTTGACGCAACCAAGAGGCCATCAAAGTATTGCACAAGAACAGAGTTTGGCGGCACCACGAGACTCTCAAGCTTCTTTTCCAAAGTCTGATTAAAGATCGATGGGCTCTCTGTATACCCTTGAGGGATCTGACACCATGTTAACACTCGCTCTTCCAGATGGAAAGCAAATAAAAATTGTATTTCCTCGTGAAGGGGTATCGAAAAGAATGCCTGACACAAATCAATTACCGTAAACCACTCTGCTTTGTGTGAAATCTGGAACAGTATCACTGATGGATTTGGTACCACTGGACAACATGGAACCACAATCATGTTAACCTTTCGCAGGTCTTTCACAATTCTACATTTCCCACTCGGTTTCTGTAATCCCATAATGGGTGAATTACATGGACTGCCCGTTATCTCCTTCGGGATTCCCTGCTTAATCATGGAATTGATTACAGGTTTGATCCCTGAGATTGTCTCTGGTGACAAATTGTACTGGGGTGTTCTTGGGAACTCAACGTTCGGCTTAATCTGGATCTTAACCGGTTCAACCCCTTGATCAGTCCGATGTCTTCTCCCGTAAAATCCCACACATTCAATGAGACAGAGTCTCCCAAGTCAAGTGGAAGCTCTTCCACTGTTAACACAGGGTACATCTCTATGCACAAATGCTGATTTACAACCTTGAAGGTGGCATCATCATCATTGGTCTGCAATTCCACTCCCTTAGGGATCCAATAGATAGTACAACTGAGCTTACACAAGAGGTCTCGTCCTAACAGACAGACTGGACTTGAGTCGCACACCACAAACTGGTGTCAATCTCGGAAGGTTACTATTCTCACAGGAATTGGCTCGATCAATGGATAAGTCATTTTCTTATTTGCTACTCCTACGACTTGGATTGATTGTCCTGAGAGGGGTAGGTTGGGAACTACAGCAGATCTCACAGTAGAACGGGTAGCACCAGTATCAACCAAAAAGGTGGTAGGATGACCATCAACATCCGCTTCCACAAACGGTCCCCTCTGGTCTACCTCTAAGACTGTCCCAAGAGTGCAGTCTTCCTCCCCCCTCAGGCACCGTCATTTCAACGGGTCTGAGCTGTACTCATCGAAATTCTCAAAAAGGGGCATCTGCTGGTACGTTCTAACTCCCTGCGGAATTCTCTAAGGTTGCAGAACTTGCACCTGTGGTGCCAATGTCCCTCCTTGCATAGACCTGGGTCTCGTCACTGTATTCACGACCTCAGGTACCTGCACCGTCTCCTCCTCCTGTTGGACCTGATTTGCTGGGTTTAACCTACACTAGCTTTTCCCATGCCCGATTTTGTGACAAAGGTGACACGCAGTAGTCTTTTTTAGTGTCGCCACATCCATTCCTGTTTTGGGGTCTACAGACTTTCCCTTTCCTTGGCCCTGAGCATTCTGTGCTACTCCCTGATTGTTGCCCTGCCTTCTCCCTAGCTTTCCTCCAGCGTTACAGTTCCCTGTCAGCGGTTTGCATTTGGACTAACATTAGCTTATCCTTAAGCTTTCTGTGCTTCGAGTCTACCTCATCACTGCAGTACCTGGCATATCGCAGTATTTCGTCCACTGACTTGTTCTGCCAGCAGATCACATGCTGCTGAATCATGAAACTAATTTCTGGTCTTAAACCCAAGACGACTTGGAAACAAACTGTCCCATGTCTTTAGGGCCTAGTGTGTCTAACCAACTGTACTGCTTAAAGGCTTGTAGGAGCCTCTCATAGAACTCCTGCACAAATTCCTTCGTTTACTGAATAGTTCGATCTATCTTAACCCAATCAATATCCTGTGGCGATATCTTGGATTTCAGCCATGTTATTACCTGCTCAAACTTTTTCATGACAATAGGTGAAGGACCATTCGTAACAGGATCCCTATCTGGTTCAGAGGTAGGTCAATCAACTGCATCTTTACACACTGCCCACAAGTCACTTGGTACTACAATGTCAAACAATGTATTCAAATCGACCCACAACACCTTCGAGATCTTAACAAAGCGATCAAACTGTTTGTACCATTCTACAGACTTCTCCCTCAGCCGAGTAAATGTATTTATAAATGCTGCCAAATCACCTCTACTCAAAGGTACATGCACGTACCATCCGTTAGATATCTCTTGCAAAGGGTCATTTTTTACTCCTACCATTACCCCTCCTGGAGGCGGTGTGTCTCCTGCACTCTTTTTGGTGTTCTTCTTCTTGGACCATCTTTCCTCTCACTTATCAAGCATGCTCCATGCACGTATCCCTATGATCAATTTTCGAATGTGAGCTTTCAGCCCTGTAACACTTTTCTCTTCCAATTCCTGGTCACTGTTCTGCAATCTGTCACTTCCCTGTAACATCTTAGTTTTGGACAGATCCACCTCATATCTCTTTGCCAAATCTATTAGTTTCTCATGCGCTGACCTTGCCTTGCAAGTTACATCCTTCGCTACAAACAGCAACTTCTCAGGTTCGTCAAGATTCACACTTTTCAACGGCAGGTTCCCAATAATAATCTCATCTATCTCAGCTTTCAACCTCACCATGTCCAACATTTTGCTCTTATAGCAACTTTCAGGGTCCCTCGTCTGGATGCTCCACTCACTTCCTCATTCACATTGCTCTGATCTCCACATCGGTTCACTTCTTCTATATCCCTAAGGGCTGGTCTATTCCCGGCATTCCCATAATCCCAACCTCCTGTTGTCCTGTCATTTTGGTTCCTCACTGGTGGTTCCTACATCCTTAAGTCAGATCTCGAATCGGCAAGAGACTTTGGCCTCGCTGTCCTTACATCTATCTGTCCTCTTGAGGAGTCTGCAGTGGCTGGTAATGGCGTACTCATTTCTATGGGACTCGGTAGGTGAGATATCCCACTCACTGCGCCATTCTCTCCAGAGCCAGTCCCCGCTCCTGCTACTGACTGTGCTAAACTTCCATTTCTCCCTTGATATGGATCATATACCAACACTATGGGGCAGATGGCAACTGGCACTGTAAGAGCATCCGGCAACCTCGTGACACCTGTAACTCCATGAATTTCTGTACCTGCGGGGGTCTGCGTTCCCATCCCTTCTGTTCCTGGTGAGATTCTCCTAACCACTGTCGTACTAGGTTGAGTCTGCGATCCCCCATTTCCCTCTGTGGTTCCTGCCTTTCCCTCTACTGAATCTGGATTGTATGGAGGTGGTCTCTTGACAACAGTCTATCTGTCAGGCTGTAATCGGGATCACTTTCGTCGTATTCACCACACTTCTTTTGGGCATCTCCTTCTTTTACCAACAACAGGAATAGCCTATCCCCTTCAATAGTTTCCACTCTCCATCTTTTCTCAAACGCATCCCATTTCGCATCTTGAAATGCCCTGATCGACATTTTCACCCTTTCTGACTTTGATCTCTCTTCCTGTCATGGGCTGCTCTAATCCACTGTGTTGGTCTGAGTAGGGGTCGTAAGGAATACATCACTGTTTCCAACTGATGCAAAACCTCCAACCTGAAAGTACCATAGTGAGGAAGTCAATTCTTCCTTTCCTTCAGTCCTTTTATGCCAATTCTCAAGCCAAAGTATGGTATGCAACCCCACATTCGTAGCCATGTAATGGGCTGGGGTATTTTGTATTTTATTTTGAAAGTTTTATATAACGCGAACAAGACCCTTGCGGGTATCAGAGCGCTTTACAAGGTAAGTGTCATAGATACATAGGTACAAGGTAAATAACATAAAGTTCAATGATAGTTAATGATAGTGTAAACACCCTATCGTAGATACATAGGTATATGGTGCAAAACAAAACGTTCCATGTATATCAAGCATAATATAGATACAATATCTATATATAGTTCCATGTAGAACAAACGTTGGGACGCATAAGAACAGTAGTCCATGCTCAAGTGAATTTAGCCATGAGAAGCAATTTCAATTCTTTTTTTAAAGATGCAGTAGAGGGGCTAAGTCTAGTTTCTGCGGGCAGAGCATTCCAAATTCTGGACACCATCCCTGAAAAGGTTCGGTTGTATGTTTTCTTCTTAGAGAATCTTTGTGGTTTCAGTAAAAGGTTTTTAGCACTTCTTGAAGATCTGACCCAACATGAGGGCGCCAGTTTCTGTGCCAGATAGATGGGTACGTTGTGATGAATGGCTTTATGTGTCATACATGCTGTTTTCAGATGAATTCTGGCTTCGAAAGGTAGCCAATTAAGGGATTTTAGGACAGGGGATATGTGGGAGCTTCTTTTGGAGCCAGTGATAAGTCTCGCTGAGGCGTTGATTGAGGCTCTTAGAAGGGCCGTTGCAGCTCTGGGTAGGCCGCAGTGAGAGACACTCCTGTATTCCACTCTTGAGATGACTAGAGCTTTTACTGCCATTTTGAAGTCCTTTTCAGGCAGGAAAGGTTTCAGTTTTCTCAAAGTATTTATCTGAAAGTTTGCTCCTTTTGTTGCATTGCTGATGTGTTTCTGCATTTTGAGGTTTCTGTCCAGTTTTATTCCCAGCGATTTTGCTGAGTCAACGATGAGAGTTTGGCAGTTGAGTGCAGTAAGGTGATTGATCCAGTCTTGCATTATGGGTACTTGAGCGGGAGGGATTCGGTTTTGAGGGCATTCAGTTTTAGATCGTTTTCTGCCAGCCAGGTCTGAGTTTTTCTGAGAGTTGTGTTGAGCGATTTGATGTCTTCTAGGGTATGGATCTTAAGGTATAGTTTTGTGTCGTCAGCGTACATGTGATATTGAACGTTAGACGAGTTGAGAATTTCAGTGAGTGGTTCCATGAATAGATTGAACAGTGTCGGAGATCCTTGTGAGACTCCTAAAGTGACTGGGACAGGTTTGGGCAGGGTGTGGTTGACCTTGAATCGTTGCGACCTGTTTTGGAGGAACAAAGTAAAAAAGTTTAAAGCTGATCCAGATAATCCCATTCTGTGTTTCAGATGGTCTATCAGGTTATTATGTTTGACAGTATCAAAGGCCGAGGAAAGATCTAGCAAGATGAGTAGGCAGGATCAGTTCTGATCTAGGATTTGTAGAGCATCGTCAATTATATGGGTCATGGATGATTCAGTGCTGTGACCTGCACGGACACCTGATTGGTATTTGTTGAGTAGGTTGAAATGGTCTATATGTCTTACCAGTTGGAGGTTTACACATTTTTCTAAGAGTTTGGCCAGGGTAGGGATGTTGGCTATAGGGCGGTAATTGTTTAAGTCTCCATGGTCAGCCGTAGCTTTCTTTAGAATGGGGGATACCTGCCCGGCTTTGAGGGTGTCAAGGATGCATCTGTGGCGTAGAGAGTTATTTACAATCTTGGTCCAGAGAGGAAGCAGCAGCGGGATGAAGTCTTTTACGAAGTTTGCTGGGAGAGGGTCAGTGAAGTGATTGGCAGGGTTCAGGGCAATAAGAATTTTGAGGTTAGATTCTTCATTGTAGGTATTGAAGGATGACCAAGATGCATTCTTTTTTAAGTCGAACTTTGATGAGTTTCGATGTGGATCATTTAGAAGGGATGGTGAGGGGTTTGTATGTGAGACAGTGTGTGTGATTAGATCATTGTGAAGGTCCTTCTTTATGCTATCGGTTTTACGAGTGAAGAAGGAAGCAAATTCTTAACAGTTGGGTCGTGGGCCTAAGTTATCTTGGGGGCGGTGAGTTGCATCCTTAGATTGAGTTTTGATTAACTCAAAGTTTTTGGGGGACGATTTTTGGCCTGATCTAATTGGTGGCTGAAGAAATCTGCTTTAGTGCGCTTGATATTTCTGTAGTATGCGTTTCTCTTTTTTCTTAGTATCTTGAGGTGATTGGCGGATGGAGCAGATCTCCATCTGCATTCATTTATTCTTAGGGATCGTCTGTCCTCATTAAGCATGGGCGAAAAATCCGTTCCGTTCGCGGATTTTGCGGATTTTCGGTAAATCCGCAATCCGCGAACTCCCGCAAATTTACCGAAAATCCGCAAATCCGGGAGCGGCGGACTTTATTGCTTGCTCGCACTATTCGCGGCTTCCCAGTTCAATTTCGCGCTTATTCGCGCCCCGCGAATAAGCGCTAAATTGCAGAAGAACGATTTTTGGAAAACTGAAACTACTTACCAGGTTCAAAAGTTCAAGCTCATCGTTAGTAGACATTTCCTGTAGTGCTTCCTGAGGGGCCCCTCCAGAGTTGTGTGACCCTGCTCTGACCCTCAGAATAGTTACACGTATGCCACAAAGGTCCTGAATTACAGCTAAGGGAGACAAGCAGGAGCCAGGCTGGAAGTTCAAATTCAGTGACACATTAATCAGCCCCTAATTCATTAATGTCAGTTGGGGCAGGGCAGGTGTTGTAACTAATTTTGCAAAAATTAAAGCACTTAGCAGGTGCAAAAGTTCAAGCACATCATTAATCAGGAAGCACTAAGGAAGCAGGTGCCAGCTAAAAAAATATTCTGTGACACATTAATCAGCCCCAAATTAATTCAGGTCACTTGAGGCAGGGAAGGTGTGCTTTGCTTTGCCACAATAATGTACACTGGTCAACCAGAGGGTGCTGTGATGAAACAGAGGGTGGCATGGGTGAGCCAGAGGTTGGCATGGGTGAATCAGAGAGTGGCAGTGGTGACAGAGGGTGGCAGTGATGAAGAAGAGGGTCGCAAACAGGCTGGACACGTAGAAACAACAAGTTCGCAAAACTTGCGACCCGACAGGTAAGTTTGCGTTTGCGAAATTGTACAAAAACTCTTGCGAACTGGCAGAAACCTGTGCGAACACAAAAATTTGCGGGAATTCGCGGATTTTTGCGGATCGCGAATCCGCAAATCCACAAATTCGCAGATCGCGAATCCGCAAAATCCGCCCATGCTTAGTCCTCATTGAGTCTTCCATCGTACCAAGACTTAGAGTCTTTTGTGGAGATGCTCTTTAGTTGAAGGGGGGCCACCTCATTTGGTATCATGTTCATGGAATTGAAGTAGTGGTTGGTGAGATCATGAACATCGGATATCCCTTCAGGGGGAAGAAGTAAGTTGGAGCTGGAAGTTGTGATTATGTTAGGTTCAATGTTTTTGAGATCCCTCTTCCATACTTTAGGTCTTATGGTTGAGCCAAATTAAGTTTCACTGTTTCATTGATGAAGAAGGTGATAATATGATGATCAGACCAATCACATGGATGGATCGTATCTAGCTGGATGGAATCAACTTTAGAGATGACTAAATCAAGGATTGATCCTTTATTGTGTATAAAGCTGTTGCAAATTTGGGTGAGGTCGAGGTCAGAGAAGAAGTTTTTGAGACTATTGACCACTGCATCATTGGGGTCATTCATGACGAACTTCTGGACTGCCTCTTGGTGGTCAAAAAATCTTAGCACGCTTCCTTCTCCAGTAGAAAAAGATAAAAACCAGGTGTCCTCTTTGACGAATTACTATCATTCTCTGATCAAATAATTCAGGTCACTTCATCCTGCTTCTTCTTGTCGAGAATTTTCAAGAAGATCTTTCCTTTTATCCTTCCAGAGCTTTAAAAAATGGTTGTTATTGCCCTAGTCATCTCTGGGATTGCCTACTGCAATGCTCTTGATGTGGACATCCAACAGCATCTTTTGTGTAAGCTCGAGACTCCAAAACACCGCAGCCCGTATATCTCGAAATTTATCTCTGCCTCTCAAGCTAATATTAATCTTCATTGGCTCCCGATTCACGAGCAGGTCAGTTTCAAGGCTCTATTTATGGCCCACAAAGCCCTCCACAATGATGGCCCCGAAAACTTTTGAAAGGTCTTTCAATGGTACGCTCCCAAGCACGTGACATGCTTCAATCTACTGCAGCTAAAAAGGTGGCCACCCCTAGAATTAATATTGCCGTCGGGGTGGCAGAGGTTTCTCTTTTTCCAGATGAAAGCTGTGGAATGCTTTGCCCTTTCTTCTCAGAGCCAAATCCGATCTACGACAATTTAGGAAACAGCCGAAAACCTGTCTCTTCTCAAGAATTCTTTCTCACTGGGTTTTCCATTGGGCTAATAGTCAGACGCTAGCCACAAGACACCTTCGGACATTTACGTGCTCTATGTCTTCTACTTCCTTCAAATGGTGCGAATTGTGTATATCCCAATATAATATTAGATGAATCTAAGTGCTCCCTAACTTAATATAACCTCTCTTCTCGCTCTTAACAAATACAGGGGCATATTAGCAAGAACCTTGTTAAAATGATTGCTGTTTTAGCAGCAGGAAACTGCAGTTAAAACGTCTATAATGGGCTTGCTAATATGCGTTATAGAATTCCAATAGAAGCCCAGGTTAGAGGTCCTGCACATCTAACCTGGGCTTCTATTGGAATTCTATAAAGCATATTAGCAAGCCCATTCTCGCCGTTTTAGCGGCAGTTTCCTGCCACTAAAACGGCGATAATTTTAACGAGGGTATTGCTAATATGACCTACAGTATTTAGCAAAAGAGACATAAACTGCAGTAAAGCCAAGGCTGTTCCGTCATCGTGGGTAACGTGTTTTGTAATAGTATGTACTAAACTTGCTTTCCGCCGATAGATAAGTGTTGTATTTCCGCCTGTGGTGTAACAGGCGTACCCCGTCATTGCTCACGTGACCTGTGTGAATAAAGGACGTCACGTCCGCACGTACGCCAGTGGGTGACGGCGGAGTGTGCGTGTAAGCAGCAATCCATGTGTCTGAGCCATTTGTCCTAGGCCTCATAAATATATCGAAGTACCCCCATCCATAATAGTTCCCGGAGCCCATCACCCCGGGAACACAACAGATAAAATGTACTGATGTACTTCGTTCTGTTATGTGAAATGCATGTACCAGATGATGAAGACAATTTTGGTCCTGCGAACCGGGCCTGGTTGGAGAGGACGACAGGCTCGAGTTTAAATCCAAGTTCTAGTTTAGTGAGTCGAGCAACTGCTCCGTCCTCTGGCTCAGTTTCTTTGAAGAAATAGATATGCAATTTCCTGGTAACAGATCCTTTATAATATAGTATTGCAAATGCTGCCTTTCTTTGCTTCCACTTATATTAAAGTGTTTTTTTAAAGTATCTAATAAAAAAGTGAAAATGTGAAGGTTGAATTAAACATATCATCTATTCAACCGAGAATTTGCAACTGCGGGCAAATTTCCAGTGTACTGTAATCGACCACTAGATGGTGGTATCGGACAATTTATGTGAGTTATTTTTTTTTAATGTAGATTGCTGGTTTTGAGCGCTACTGTAGACCTGTTGGCGTTACTCTTGCCCTCTTCAAGGACCGGAAGGATCGACGGCAGTTGAACGTTTTTGTGTGTGCACATTTTAATAGAACATTTAAAGCATTAAGTGTCATTTTAGAAGTATAAATATAATTTCTCTCGAGGACTGTAGTCAACTTCATGGCAAAGCGCCTCATGTCCTGATCAGTGTTAAATTTCTACATTAAATTAAATACAAATAATAATAAAAACAACAAAACAACAACAATAACAATAATAATAATATATTATTTTGTCGAGGACCATGATGATAATATTATCATTGAGGAACACATTTTTACAGGCCTGCTGCTGAATACCATGAGAGTGAATACCACGGCTGCTTAATTCTGAATCCACCTCATACCTCTTTCTCCCCCTAACCAATACTTTGTCTCTTGATCTTACTCTTGCCGGCTTTTTTTTTCATCTCTGCTGTCTTCCTTTGCCATTGTGTTTCAGGCTCTGTTATTTGATAATCAACAAACCACGTCACTGGAAGGAAGTCTTGATAAACTTGGCTATAGTTTACATACTTTTCTTATGCTACTTGATTCCAGGCCCTGACCTTTAATTGAGTCCATTATTACATAAACAAAGCACTGGATGACCTAGCAGCCTTGCACACATGTTCTGTCAAGTCCAATTTTTGTGCCTATCAATGTTTTAATAAAAAGATAAGTCAGGAAAAACAATTGCTTAAACTCTGGAAAAAATGGAGATCTATGGTAATGCCACAAGACGTCACCATTCCGCTACATAAAACAAAGGGGCGTATTTACAAGCCCCTTGTGACACCAGTGCATCACTTTTGATATGGGAAAAAGTGACGCACCAGAGGTGCAAGGGGCATGTAAATAAGCCCCCAATCTGTAGAACAAAACATACATCTTGGTGCACTAAATAAGTAGCTTAAGTAATTTAGAAGCACACTAACTGGAAAGAAAATGGCATAGATCCTCCGACAAGACGTAAAAACATTATGGCCCTGATTACGATGTCGGTCGGAGTTGCCTCCGGCTGACAATGCTGCAGATGGGGAACTGACGGACCCCACCTCAGGTCACTGGTTCTGACACCGCAATTAGGATGAGACCACACATGCTACGGTCGCAAACTTCAACTTCTCAATGGGAACTTGTGCGGCGGCCGAAACCGCCTACAGCATGTGGTCCCATTGAAAAACAGAAGCTTTTACACATTCCTACACAGTGTGGCAGGCACCTCACGGTGCCTGCCAGACAGTGCAGGGATGTGAAGGGGGGCACCATAGGTGCCCCGCCACGGCAACATGCTGAGGGTCAGGGGGGAAAAGGGCCCTGCTAGGGGCCTCCAAAGACACTTTTCGACAGCAGATCCATGTCGGAAATGCCGACATGGAACTGCTGTCGGAAAGTGTCATCATAATCCCAACGTCGGACACGCACCCTTTAAGGATTATGAGGCCTTTCTGACTGGCTGACGCGCTCCTTGAGCCCGTCGGAACGGAGTCAAATTTCCCGTCCGCTTTAAACTCTGACCGCCTTCATTGTAATACGGCGATCGGAGTTTAAACCTTCAATGTCGGTCAGAAAGCCTCCCACCAGCAGTTGGAGGCTTTCCCACCGACATTGTAATTAGGCCCTTCATTGAATGAAAGCCAAAACATTTTTTTAAAAAACAAATAAAGGTAGCTAAAATCAGATTTTACTCTTAATATTTAATTAAGGCTCATAATTTGGCTAAAGCTGTCTTCAGAGTGGCAGAGGAACTGAATATACTGACTGGAATTCAGACCACATTATTTACATCCTCCAGCCCCTCGAGGATGGAACTTTTTCCAAATGAAACTTAAAAAAATTAGAAATTATTAGAAAAATGTAAAGCATAAGAAATTATATTCAGGCCATGATACTGACTTGCACCATATACTTTTTACCGTTACTACCAGTAAAATCCGCACAGTACCGTGCAACTATAAGTATGACCTAATGGAAGTGGGAATTATCGTGTGGGCCAATTTTCCAGTCGTAAAACCACATGGAATGTTTATGACATTTAGTTTTTATGTATACATTTACCACCTGCTCTGTGCATGTGGCCTGTTATGTGTAGGCTAAGCCTGGGCGGAGAACTACGCTCCGTTCGCGGAGTTTGCGAATTTTCGGCAACTTCGCACTTCGCGGAGAGCGCGAAGCTGTCGACTACTTCGCAATCTACAGCGTAGTAGTTTTTCTTCCACGCGCGCTCAATAGCATTCTCGCGTGCGCGGTAATGACTTACCGTGGTTCTGCGTTCGCTTTCTCGCTTTTCTCTCCCGGTCGCGTTCGCTACGATGTTTGGAATCCGGCCGCACAATCCCATGCGACTTTGAGAACGCGAATAAGTCATTCGGCCGCGCGAACATGTCATTGGGACGCGTGATCCTCCTTGCAGCGCCATGTTGGTAAGATCGCGTTTCCTAACACGCAGAAACTGCAATCTGGCACAGAATATCTCTCGAGCATGTTAAAATCTTCTCAAAAATGTTCATTTAACCCCTCAGATTGTGATTTGGCTGTATTTCTTTGGGCTGGGAGTCCTCTTTTTGTTTCTACTCTTTTTTTCAAGAGAAAGGAAGTGCCCCTGAGTCTCCAACTTCCTGTTCCTGTCCACCAGGCTCCTCCCAACGCTTTGTCCATGTGGTGTTCACTTTCATTTGGAATTGGAGCTGGTAGGATCACTCTTTGTGTATGTCTGCTGCATCATAGCATTTAATTGGATTTATTGAGGAATTTTGGATTTGAACTTTTCTTTTACAAGTAAGTTTGAGAATTGAGAATTGGTGTACTGTAAATGTTTGTTTGATTTGGGTTTTTTTTTAACTACAGTTTTCTGTGCTTCTCAATCTTTCTTAAAAATTATTATTGAGGGAGGCCTGTACTTTCATGAGGGGCCAAGTTGTATGTGTTTGAAATTTCATCCAGTAGGCCTAGAGGTACCCAAGGGTCCACCCATGTTTCTGTTGTGTCTGTAAAACATCAAGGATGGCATTGGATTTAATTGCATACTCTGTTGTAGTGGAATTAAAAATTTTTTTTTGTAAAATTAGGTAACCCTAGTAGTTCATGTAGTTAGTGTAGGCCTGCTTGAGTTCATTTACTTTCTGTGGGTGACTGGGCCAGGTGGTGGTGGCCATTTTGTGTTTGTAGCCACTGTGTTTTTGCCATAGGCCTCCAAGCTTGTGGCCTACTCTGCCAGTAGGTAGGCCGAAGGGTACTACTAGAGTCCTCATCATGGGTGCATGAAAGTTGTTCAACTGTTATAGGGGTGTTTAAGTTGTAAGTGTAACATCATGTAGGTCATGGATGGCTTTGGATTAATTAGCAAAATTTGTTTTTGGTGATGAATTGCAGGTTTTGGGTGTGTGTTGATTAATATGGCTTTTTCTGAGCACTAGGTAACCCTAGAATTCAGCTCGCGTAGTTTTGGTATCTTTGCACAGTGCTACATCGCGACCTTACAGTTTTTGTCTTCTTCGCGCGCTCAATGTGCATGCTCCGGCGCGCGATCACGATGTTTTGTACAGTTCGCACTGCCGAACACGCCGAATTTGCATTCTCGCGCGCAATATCTCTTGAGTTGCCTAAAACTTTCCCGAAAATGTAGATGCTGTTCATTTTGCTAAAAGAAACTCCTCAGGTTGTCATTTGCTTGTACTTTTTGGAGCATGGACCATTTTCTGTTTCTGTCCTCTATGTACTTTGTTGTTTGGGGGTGGCCTGACCATGTGGGCGGCTTGGCGGCCATTTTGTCAAGCCAAGCATTGTCCTTTTGCCATAGGAATGTATTGTCTGTCTTCTCTTTTTTTTCATGTTTTTGGGGGTGGCCAGGCCATGTGGGGGCGGCCATTTTAATTCCTGGTACTAGTAGTAGCCTCTGTGTTTTTGCCATAGGCCTCCAAGCTTGTGGCCTACTGTGCCAGTAGGTAGGCCCAAGGGTACTACTAGAGTCCTCATGGGTGCATGAAAGTTGTTCAACTGTTATAGGGGTGTTTAAGTTGTAAGTGTAACATCATGTAGGTCATGGATGGCTTTGGAATAAGTAGCAAAATGTGTTTTTGGTGTTGAATTGCAGGTTTTGGGTGTGTGTTGAATCATATGGCTTTTTCATGCGCACTAGGTAACCCTAGAATGCAGCTCGCGTAGTTTTGGTAACTTTGCACAGTGCTACAACGCGACCTTACAGTTTTTGTCTTCCTCGCGCGCTCAATGTGCGTGCTCGGGCGCGCGATCACGACGTTTTGTACAGTTCGCACTGCCGAACAAGCCGAATTTGCATTCTCGCGCGCAATATCTCTCGAGTGTCCTAAAACGTTCCCGAAAATGTAGATGCTGTTCATTTTGCTAAAAGAAACTCCTCAGGTTGTCATTTGCTTGTACTTTTTGGAGCTGTCCTCTATGTACTTTGTTGTTTGGGGGTGGCCTGACCATGTGGGCGGCTTGGCAGCCATTTTGTCAAGCCAAGCATTGTCCTTTTGCCATAGGAATGTATTGTCTGTCTTCTCTTTCTTTTCATGTTTTTGGGGGTGGCACTGGCCAGGCCATGTGGGGGCGGCCATTTTGTGTGACCTTCCATCCTGGTTTAGTTTTTTTGCCGCAGGCCTACAAAGTTGTGTGATTTTTTTCTGCCAGTAGGCCTAGAGTCCCAGAGATAGTCAGCGGGGATGCTTGATGTAGCGGTTTCCATTTTGTCTGTTGAATTTAACATCATTTAGGGCATGGGTGGCAATGCATTGAATTTTCAAATGTGATGTTTGGGGTGTAGTTAACTGTTTGGGGCAAAACTCCAAATGCCTTTGTTGTTTGTGTTGTTGTGTAACTTTCAAACCTTGTAGCCATGGGGATTTTCTTTTTTGCATTAAGCTGTGATGTAGGCATCCTCCTTTTTCTGGCCATATAGGGAGGGATATAGGCCTGCTTTAGTTTATTTTTTTCTGGCCTTTACCCATGTACCTGTGATGAGAGTGCCCATGTGGAGCTGTGGTGGTAGTAGTAGTGTGCTGTTTTGTTTTTGACAAATTGGCCTGTGTCTTGCCATTGTTCTTGTTGGCTTACTACTGTTCACATCCCCATTGCTATCTGCTGCAGGTCACTGATGCTGCATCCATCCAAAATGATGCACATATTAAGGATAAACAAGTTCCACTACATTTGCATTTTAATTATTTGCTATTCTTACTCTTACTGGATGTACTAATACTTCTAGTAGTAATTAAAGCTAAAAAAAATCCATATTCGACTGATGTTGTTCTGCCTTCTTTGCTTGTAGGTGCACAAAAGACTGAAGAGGAGGTGTCTGTCATCATTCATCGCCTGTTCTACTGTCAGACGAACGTCCTTCTGTACTACGTCACGTGTGGTGTGAGTGACTAACCTGACCAGACATCATTCTCAGCAACTTGTGCAACTGAGTGCTGCTGCTGACATCTGAAGAAGATGGGCCCAAAGAAAGCAGGTACCAGGTCCTCCAAGACCAAGAAAGTTGCTGAGAAGAAGGAAGAACAGAAGAAGGAAGTGACACTTAAGTCTGGTGTTGACCCGAAAACCTTTTTTGGGAAAAAAAAGTACGCTTGCAGCAGCAGTGACCGGGGTCCAATCTGGGGCCAGCACCTCCGCATCAGTGGGCCCAAGCCACCACCCCAGGCCCAAGCAGAAGAGTGTGCAAGAGGTAGCCAGCCTAATGGTGGAAAGCAGTGATACTGAGTCTGACCTGAACTTATCTCAATCTCAAAGTAGTACACATTCCACGCAAGAGGGAACACAGCAGAAAAGTGGTGAACAACAACCAGCGCCCGCAATAGTAGATGTTCAACAACCACCGCCCGCAATAGTAGATGCTCAACGAAAAGAACAACCACAACCACCGCCTGTAATAGTAGTTGTTCCACAACCACCGCCCGTAATAGTAGATGTTCTACGAAAACAACTACCACAACCACCGCCTGCAATAGTTGTTCAAGAACCACCACCAGCAATAGTAGTTGTTGTTCTTTCCGAAGTCGGGGCAGTTCAGGAAATTGAGCCTGATGCAGAGCAAGAAGAGGCAGCACCTCATGCAGGAGATCTATTGTTTTCCAAATCCCCACCAAGGAAAAGGAGGGTTAGTCCATCGAGTTCTTCGCCAAGCATCCCTTCTGATGATCTTGACCTCAATTGGGAGCCAGAACAATCTGAGCATGAGAGGGAGAGACATCCCAAGAAGACCATGCTAGGGAAAAGGAAGGTTCCAGGAAGCCTACCACTTATGGAGTGCAATGTTCAGCAGCCGGATAATGATGATGGTGATGATGAGTCAGACCCAGTCATCACAAGCATTACTCCTGGGCCTGAGGACATGGAGACCAACATTTTAACCCTATCAAGAATGGCTGCGACTAGGGATGTAGTAGCACGCATACCACCAACACAGGCCACACCAAAACTACCTCCAGCTTCCATTTTTACATTTGCACAAAGTCGGCAGCGTCCTACATCCAGCACAAGTTCCACCTCAGCAGAAGTAGGTAGTGGTACTACTGCGCAGCCACATAGTGAAGTTCACCACACAACCTCCAGTTCATCCGGCATTGGAAGTGGCACCTCTAGCAGGAGACAAAAGTTAAGCTCCCCAGTGTGGGACTTCTTTACAGTTAGCGCAAATGAGGAGAACATTGCTATTTGCTCCATTTGTCATTCCTCTGTTAGTCGTGGTAAGCTTGGTACAAACTATGGTACCGGAGGCCAAATGACCCATATGAAAAAACACCACGCAATCAAGTGGGAGGACCACCTACGTATCATAAAAGCAGGAACCATTAATGTTGGTGGGGAAGCAGTAGAAGGTCCACGGAACACACAGGAAGAAGAGGGAGACATTCTATCTGGTAGTGGTACACCAAGTACCCCTGTCCCACTCCCCAGCACTGCAGTGGTAGAACCCACATCCTCCGCATCAGCAACATCTGTGTGGCACCAGAGTAAGAGTAGTAACCTGGAGACACCAAGGAGTACGGGTGCGAAGTCTGCGACATGAAGTACTGCATCGGGCATATCTGAAAGAAATACCAAGCAGCGTACCATTGTTAGCATGTTTAGGCAGGAGGGAAAGTACGAGCGCAACCACCCAATAGCACGTTTGTACAATGCTAAGCTTGCTAAAATGTTAGCTCTAGACCTTCTCCCTTTTTCTTTTGTTGAAGGGATGGGTTTCCTGGAATTTGTGACAACCCTTTGCCCAAAATGGAATGTTCCCAGCCGCTACTATTTTGCCAGAGTTGCTGTTCCGTGCTGGAATTGCTTGGAAAAGCCTTGCGGCAGAGTGCTGTGCATAGTATCCACCTGACAACAGACATGTGGAGCAGTTGCCAAGCCACAGATTACATGTGCATCACTGCACACTGGATCTCTTTTTTAGGTGTTAGAGACAAGATATCTACAGGCATTGACACTGCTGAGATTTTTAATGGTACTCGCAAACATGCTACTGTAGCCATGTTTGCTATGGAGAAATCGCATACTGCTGCAAACATTTTGGATGAGTTCAACAGCAAGGTCTTTGAATGGCTGCGACCAAGAGGCCTCAATATTGGTTTTGTTGCCACCGACAATGGCCGTAATGTAGTTAAGGCCATGGAAGATGGTTGCTATTTCAGGGTCCCGTATTTGACACACTGCATTAACGTTGTGGTTCAAGACTTTCTGAAAAATGAAAGCAAAGTCAGCAACTTACTGACCATCTGCAGAAGAATCTGCACGCATTTCAATCATTCTTTTAAAGCCCGGAAGCAGCTACGGGTCATTCAACGTTAGTGTAACATGCCAGTCAAAGCACTCATCCAGGAGGTACCAAAACGTTGGAACTCTACGTATTACATGCTCGAACGGCTGTTTGAGCAGTACATACCACTTAATGCTTATGTCATGACAAGAAGATCAGGGGATCCTACTGTTAAAGCCATGACCGTTGAGATGTGGCAATGGGGCCTCATTAAATGCCTGACTGAGATGCTACTTCCTTTTGAGGTCTTCACACGTGCAGTCAGCATGGAGGACTGTACTATGAGCCAGGCAATCCCATTGTTGTACATGCTTGAGCAAGAGCTGAAATAGGTGTCTGAAACATACGAAGGTGTGGAAGGTAAACGTGAAGCATGTAATTTTGTGAAGTACTTAGCCGGCCGCCTATCCGAGAATACAAGGATTCAAAATAAGATTTTGTCACATCAACATTACATTACTGCCACAATTTTGGATCCACGGTACAAATTATTTGTGAACAGTAATGCAGTAATTCCTTTTTCAGAAGGGGATGTTTCCAAGTACAAAACTGTAATAGCCAAGGAAGCCACTGATTTAGAAAACTAACGGCTCTCAATTAGAGGCCTGCCAGTGCCAGCCCAGGACAGTGCAAGTACTACTGTGCATCCTACAGAGTCAAGTTCTTTTTCACAGCATGCGAGCAGTGCGTTTGCTTCCCAGCAGTCACCAACACAAACAATAACAACAACCGCACCAACAGGATCTGAGTCATCAGACACAAGCAAAAAAATAGCTGCTTGGTTTCTACAGAAAGGGATGGGGAAGTCCGTTGCTGTCGCAAAGCAAAAAGAGGACGAGCAAACCAGAGCACCAATGAACATTGAGCGGATGGTCCAGGCCTATCTGGATGGCACAACAGAGGTGTTCATGGAGCAAAGCCCATTGGTGTATTGGTATAGGACAAGAAGCCAATGGCCAGTGCTCAGCAGGCTGGCGATAAAGTATGTAGCTTGCCCTGTTGCAAGTGTCTCTTCTGAGTGTGTGTTCAGTGCTTCTGGTGCCATTGTGACTGTGAGAAGGACCAGTCTCTCGCCCAAAAGCGTGGAGAGGTTAACCATGATAAAAATGAACCAGCACTTGATACCACCAGACTACAAAGTCCGTGAATCAGAGCTGGAAGAGGAGAGCGAGTCAGAAGAAATAAGTAGTGGGTTACAGGACCTACTTCTGTCAGAAGAACCACCAGGGGTTTGAGGACGAGCTCCTCTTCCCTGACAACGAGGCTTGGAAATTGTTACATTCTCCCTTCTTTTATTTCTCCCTTCCTTAGTTATTTGTGTGTATCTGACTTTCTGACTCAAACTTGAAAACTAACACCATCTTCCTTTCTCTTTTAATTACCTATTGGAGTTGCACATCTGAGCATTTACTGTGCACTCCACTCATGAGAGTCCTGCTCCATCTTCCTGACTCACCCTAAATACATTTCCATCTTGCCATACTTTGGATGGAGATGGACAATAGTGCAATAATGTAGCCTCTAACAGTCCCTCCATAACAAGTGAAACGTACGTGACTACAGCCATCTTCTGTTTTGTTTCCAATCTGAAACGCATCACTGTCTTAAGGCTACACCTCTGTCTGCAGGCATACACAACTCTTCAATGTCAGAATTTGAGCATGGCTCCAAAATTAAAGTAAATTCGTCATCACTTTCAGAAGGCGTTGCTGCATCTGTGATCTGACAGTCACAAAGAAGAGAAAGACAGGTATATGAAATAAATGATGCCATACATTGCATTGGCTGCTTGCTGACTCAGAGCAAATGTGCATGAAGTAGAAGTATACTAGTAGTTTCAAAGTGCTTGTGTCTCAAGTGATGGTCAATGTTTCCATGTTGTTTAATAATATGTATCCAATTGTACTCCTACTACTGCAGGTGCCGTCTGGACTTAATCGTAGTCACTCACTACATACTTAGTTGCTGTTTTTGGTCAGTTGGAGAACACGTACACGTGCCACACCGGATGATGATGATGATGACTACCATACCATCTCTGCACGCTGTCAGTCAGTTTGATCAGAGATGATTGATGGAATATGTTCAGGAAGTGGAATACAAGGTAAACACACAACCAATCAAGAAGAAGCACAGCAGACCTAGGCTACATGTGTGTGCAGTGGTGGAATGGAATAGTGGTATGATTGACATTGGCGCATTGATTTACATTAATCACTTGTTTTGGAAATACTAGGTTGATGTATATGCCTTTTGTCTGAAACTCTGAAAAATGTAGGTAAATGGAGTTTGGGCCACAGACTCATGTCCCGGTGTTGTGGTGTGGCCCTGTAACTGTTCTGTGCTGGCTCCTATCTTGTTGTTCTTTTCGATGACTGCTGTGCAACTAGAAGAGTAGAGTTAATCACTGTATCCAAGCAGCCTCAGTCTGAAAATCTTCTCGCTCATGAGTCTTGTCTTTTTTGCACTACACCGTAATTGATGTTTATGTTTTCATTCTGTTAACTTATTTTGTTATACCCCATTTCTTCTTTCATCAACACTTACAGGCCGGCCTTTCACCCAGCGCTACTATTATACGTGGAGCAACAACTCACACTTACCTTACCAATCCTCCTCATCATTCTGCCAGAGGCGCCCAAGAATGATATAATCAATCAATCAGTCACAACAGTGTCCATGGAAGGGAGGAAAAAATGAATGACGAGATACAACTACACATTTGACCCTGGATAATACATTAACTTTAGTATCATTTTCATATTTTTCTTTCATTCCTTTTTCCTCTTCATTTATTTTACGCTTGTGTTTGGTAATTGATTGTTCACTTAAGGTATCTCAATTTTGTTTGCTAGCTTTCAGCCCGCTACAACAGGTATTACGGTTTCTCAGTGGGCATACAGCCTAGCCAAAAGTCATATCATATCATAAGAAGTACTTCCTTTGAATTGTGTAGTAGTAGTTACGTAATTACCACTTATTAATCATCCAGTTAATAATAAACCTTCATCGTGCATCCATTTCGTTGTTGTTTAATTGACTTTACATTTATTGGGGAATTGTGGATCAGCAATCATAGTCTTCATTGTTTTGCTTTTGTTGTCTCCATGCGTACTGTTTTTCTTTGTCAAACGTTTCCCCAAACCCCCGTTCCCATCCATTCATCAAACCCTAACCCTCTTCCCCTGGGCTGTGTGGTTTTATATTGAGGTGTGATGTTACTACATTAAATATACACCAACAATTGATCACATGCTTGCTGGGGCAGATGTGGTGAAACCAACACTAATGAAATCAAATGTCAACGAGGCAGGGCGAGGATCTTCTTCTGCTTGCCCACCCAAGCTCACTTTATGTAATAGTGTACAAGGCAATTAATTTCCCAAAGTGACCCAACGAATCAATGTAAATCATTGCTGGCATTGTTTGAATTTAATTTTAGAGCATTTACGTTTACGATTTGTATTGTGTTTTAATGATTCCAACGCAACTACAGTTATCTTCTTCTACTTTTTCAGTCCCCGACACCATTGATTTCTTTGAGTTCGTTTAGCAGTTGCAATATTGTTTGTATTTTTTGTCTGTATTATGTACTGTAATTTTCTACTTCTCTCACATTCTTTCTCAGGCAAATGACTGTCTCTTTGTTTTTGTTTTCCAATGCTAGTGCCAGTGTCTAGGAGTCTAGTCTACTACTATCACACAACCACAGCATATTCTCTGTTGTCTTGGGAAACCATGCAGCCCTTGCGGTGCCAAGCGTAATCATCATCAATCACAGGTAAGAAGAGAAGTTTGCTGGGAGGTATAATGGAGGAGAGGCTGGTAGTACTAATAGGACAAATATAACTGAGTGAGGGGCACAGCATCTATCTGTTTGCATGTTACACATGTGGTCAGTTAATAAAGTATTTCAATCAAACACTGGCCGCTGCCCTGCATCTAGAGTAAACCTTGTGACGTACAACAGTAACCCCACCACAAAACAACATCATATCATATCTGTGTAAGTTGAAAATAAATAACATTTATTCATGTACAAAAATATCCTCCTATCCCACCCCTATCCCCACCCTAACCCCAACCAATGTCCAAGTCCAAAGAATGTCCCACAAAAATAACCCCAACACCCAATTCCCACCCACCAACAAAAGTATTAAAAAAGGGGCAAATCAACAGGGTCCGGGTCCATTACAGTTGGCGGGCTTTAAGGTGTTTGTCCACAATGATCTTTACGCGCTCCTCTAATTGGTCCTCCAGCTTGGCCATCCGGAGGAGAAGTTTTTGCCGAAATGCACGGCACCTACATTTGCATCCATTGTGTGTGGGTGGCAGATGTTAAATGCCGGCGGTGAGCGGCTGCCTGGCCACGGCGCCGTACTCCTGCAGGTGGAGCCTTGCTGGGGCCAGAGGCATTGGAAGAGGCAGCAGCTGCTGCCGCCGCCTCTTCCTCCTCCTCCTCAGCCTCAGCCACCAGCTTGCGGTACTCCTCCACAATGGCCTGCAGTTTCCTTTGCCGGGCCCTGGCTGCCAACTCCTTCTGCGATGGCTTTGAGGAAGGAGTATGAGTATCTATAAAAAAAGAAACAGAATTGTAACTGAAACTCTTCATAATTAATTCAACAGTACATTGTGGCATAGTAGCACTACCAAGCGCAGTACATACAATTGGTGTCAACTTTTAGTATCTATCTAATATGTCCTCCTACTTCCCCTGCCTGTAGCATTTGTTGAAGTTTTTTCCGGCATTATACTTGCCCTAGTACTGGGTGGCCTTGAGTACACATTAGAACAAAAGTCTTTTTTGTACCTCCTTATATTTTTTCAAAGTAAGACTCTGCTTCCAGTGACAGTCTTCACCTATGATGAATACAAATACATTTAGGGGGCATCCACCCATTAAAAGTAAATGTCTATCCTTCTTTATTATCGGCTTAGCTGGTTTCACTTTCACCAGCAACCACCCATGCGTCCACTCCTTCCTTGCCTTGGGTTTCATTGACACAAACTCCGCTCATGATTCTTGCTATCCACTGTATCCATGCACCCATATTCTTTTGCCTAACCAGGCCTGCATTTTCTTTGACCTTACAGTTCTACCCATCCTTTAACAACCCATGCATCCGATTCATATCAGCCATGTGAATGAACCTTCCAAAGTATCCTTCTATGGTAGTTAGTCCTATTATTACATCTCTTTAGTCCTTCCTCCTTCCACCCTAGTTCACTTCTTTCCTTTTTGTTCAACACATCCCTCAAGGTCATCTGATCTGACTTTTAGTCTTCTCCATAAGTTTCACAGCTGAGTTGGAGTCTGATGGAAGAGGCCTTGTTAACTCAACTCAAACTGATAATGCTACAAAGGGTGTCTTCTTCAACCATTGTATATTGTCCAGTACAACTTCAAATTCATACTTTCTTAATAAGTCTCATAGCACAGTGAGGAAAAAAATTTCCCCCTGCCACCTAGTAATGCAAATAAGTAATGAATATAACTTACCACCGCCCACCGCTGAAGTTTCCTCCCCCACTGATGCTCCTGCAGGTTCCGCAGCCCGTGTCCCCTCCTGGATGGCAATCGCATCGCCGCTGGCCCCGTCGGCACTGGTGGTTGGTAGTGATTGTGCACCTATAAAAGCAAGTACACCTTTTTAGATGCCTGCACACCTCCCCCTATTTTACTAAATGTACTTTTTTCACCAGGAAGGAAGATTGAAAAAACAGTTACGTCCAACATGAATCGTTGTGACACTGTAACTAGTCCAAATTGCGTCCTAATGTACAGCAGTCACATTAGACAGAGTTTAGTTTTCATTTATTAGATGGTCCCTCGGGTCATCTAATCTACTCCTACTCTAGTCTTTGGAAAGTTAGCCTGAGCCATATAACCATTTTTAGATCCGTGTCTACTGCTTTGCCAATGTTACCTCGCAGCTTGTTGCACAGTAAGAAAGACACCATTGAGGCCACATGAGTGTCGCATACAATTGACAAACCAGTATTGTTAGTCCCTTTTGCTTATCCATAATGTTGCACTTTTTGCCATGACTGCTAAAAACTGGCATAGTTGTATTCACTGTCTAACGTGCAACATTTTTCTCATAGGCAGATGAGAAGAGAAGATTGCCTTCTACGAAACAAGGGATTTGCAGAGCTTTCGAAAGATGCATGTGTAACCACTAACAGTATACGTTCAACGGTGAGAGGTCTCTCACAATTCACACATTTCTCTATCGTGCACTAGATGTACAAAATGTACAGTATTTAATCTTCTTCATTTTGCATGGTGGAGCAGGATGTTTTTCATGGAAATACTTACAAGTTACAACAATACAAAGCTTGTTAATAAAAAAATAAAGTTTTTGAGCTTGCACGTAGACTCTGTGGTATATTTTCAGTGTCTGGAGTGTTGTGGACTGAAACGAGTGAGTGAGCGAAAGGGTCTTCTTCTTCTTCTGTTCTGGCCTGGGTTGTGTAATAAAATCATTGGGTATATATCTAACTATCTTTGTGTGGGGGTCGGGAGTGGGACAAATGACTATGACCGAGACACTTAGGTAGGTAGACTAGACGGTCATTGGATTATGGGTTCTTCTGACTGAGTTCTGTGACCAGGGTGTAAGGTCCAACCTCCCTATCACCAACATCAACAACATCCTACTTTCTTGTGCATAGTTCTGTATGTGTATGTGCAGAGAATAATAACCACAACAGCAGTAGAAGTATACTAACTGAACAAAAATTATTAGGCAAACATCTGGTTGTGCATTTTTGTTGGTGGAAATTGACAAAGACTGGAGATTACAGAGGACAACGCAAAAGACAGGAGTTGACCCAGTGGCTACAGTTATTCTATCACAGCTTTATTCAAAAGAATACCTTAACTAAAGAGTGGCCAACAGGGCAAGCTTAGCTACACACAGTCTAATAGTAGTAGCACAGAGAGTCTTGGGGCAGAGGCAGTTTGAAGGAACTGAAAGTCAGGGATGGCATTGGATAGTTACCCAGAATTTGGAAAACAAATTTAAGACCAAAGAAGGTTTTGCTAACATTGAATTAGGAAGGAGGAATAATAGGTTGGAAAAAATAAGGTGCATTAAAAAGTTAGGGAAATATAATTGTTAATAATATAAGCACTGTAGGACTTACTGGGGCCAGCAGCAGGATCCGCGGTAGAGGAACACTCCTCTTGTGGTTGTCCCGCCAACTCGGACCTCGTCTTCTTGCCCTTGGGTGGTGCTGATCATGTAAGAAATAATAAAGAAAGAGAAACATTAAGTGCTGTGAAACAAAGACCTCATTCAAAAATCCTCTCAAACATTTTAGGGAACAACAATTCCAATAAAATTGACTTCAAAGTATAAATGACTACTGGCTTGCAAGATCCACAGACCGTCTACTTATAGAATACTAATCAAATGTGCCATAAACATTCTGATTGCAGAATATACTAAGGAAGCCAGTACCACCTGACCTACACCACCTATTCAAGAATCCAGACGGGCCAATTGTTCAGTAAGTCGGCATTTCAATTTTATTTTTGCCCGCAAACATGCATAGATGATGAGATGGAGGGCACATGCATAAATTTGTACATACACGTAATTGTTGGTTGCCTGCATCAGAACTGCTACTGACTCACCTGACCATGCTATTGCTGTGCTAAACCTACCACTCAGTAAACAAACTCAAACCGGTTCTATGGAGGGGTGGGGTAAATAAGAACTGACTAAGCATTCAGTGACAGAGGAGGCGTCATGCAGACCGTTAAAAAAATATGAACTAATACTATCCATCCACCACTATTTCACTAAAGGACAATGTAAGGACTAGACTCTAGCAATAGCATCAACTAACTTTAGTTCTCTAAAAACTCTAACATCAATAATCAGCAGCCCAAGCTAGCGCTAAGTTACAAACCAGTAAGAGAAGTGGCGAGCAGCACCTGTGTCATACAATAACGGAAGAATTTGAGATGGAATTCATCTGCAATGTAACTAAGCGCACCAGTAACCGTGTTACTTATTCTTCCAAGAATTATACACAATACTTATACTACTATAATATATATTAAATTATTAATATTACTAGCTACTCACCAAGCCCCACGACTTCAACAACTAGCAGGTCCAACAGGTCCTGCTCCCTGTCCAGGATGTCTGCCCACCGGTGGGCCAGCTGCTGGTGGGTGCGCCGGATTTGCGAGCGACGGTACACTGCCCGGCGCACCTTCGCCCACCGGCGGTGACGCTCCTCTGGGAGGTAACCGGACCCTGGCCTGCCGCCTGCTGCCAAGGTCAAGGGGAGGTGGCACTGCATGAAAAAAACCAGGGCGGCCACCTCCACCTCCCCGAAAAGATTCCGGGCCTGCACCCCTGCAGGTCGCATTCTGCCGCAAGGCAGCCAGCTCTTGGGCGCAGGCGCCTTGCCCTTCGAGCCGGTTCTGCTGCTTCCCTTTGCCATGGTTCTGGGGTGGAGGTGGAGGTGGAAAAGAAAAGTTAGAACAAAAGGAAAAAAGTTAGGGGGAAGAAGTAGGAGCTTAAATAAAGAAGTAAAATAAAACAGTAGAAAAGCTAAAAAAAGGTGGAAAAGTAGAAATAAAATGCAAAATATAAACTTAGGGACAGAGAGAGATGAGAAGTAAAAAAAAGTAAGAAAAACTGTGAAAATAGGTAAAGATTGCACAGATATAAGAACGATAGAAAACTAGGCCCAGAAACATAGCATAGAGTGTGAAAAACAAGATGGCCACGCCCATCGCGACCACGTGGGTAAGTTTGCGCGAGATTTCACGCGAACACGCACTTTGTCAGTGTGAACAAGTAGTTGTGTTCCCGAACAAGACGTGCACCGCGCGAACGCGTTATTCACGACCCGAAATAGGAAATAGGGGGCGCTGGCGGGCGGGACAATTGAAAAAACAAGATGGCCGCGCCCATAGCCCACCACATGGGTAAGGTCGCACGCTACAATCCCCCGAACACGCAGACAGTGCCTAGACCATGCACTACGCGCTCCAGAGCAAGAAAAACGGCTCGCGAACGGGACCAGCAAGCTACTACGCAAGTTCGCGAAGCTACGCGAAGCTCGCGTAGTGCGAGAACGGCTTCGCGTAGCTTTGCGTAGCTTCGCGTAGCGCGACTACGTGTACTATGCCCACCCTTAGTGTAGGCCTGTGGGTGCGAAGTAGGTGGGCGAAACAGGCACGGTGAGGAGAGGAGAGGAGGGAAAGAGGGAAGGATGGATTTATGGATTTCTTTTTCTAGCAGGCCAGGATTATTTTCTAGAAAAATGATGTTTGGTTTACCCACATCCAATAGAACCAGGTGAGGAAAAATCAAACATCACGTAATTATGTGAAATTAAATTAACACATAAAAGCATGCATTAATTTTGCTCTGAAAAACTTGTAAACTGGGCATAAGTCAGAGGCCATTTCCACTTCAACCTTGAGCAATACCTTCACTCATAGTACAAGTTCCTTAGCTACTGTTTCCCAATTGTTACGTATAAAAGACATTCTTTTATTAGACACCATTCTCAAAAAACGACCTACGTGTGCACTTCTAGAATTATGCCCAGGCAAACTGTTGCAAATATTAGCTCTAACTTTAAGCAATTGCCCACTACATATTTGTAACAGTTCTTTTGAATCAGTTATACTACCCAAACAGTGGGTGAAAGGTGTTGGTAGGACACTTCTCAAGAGAAGTTCTGCAAATCCTTCTGATTTGAACAATTTCCGATTTAACTCTCTCCTCCCTTGCATGTCCAAGCTCCTGGAAATATTGATCTTAATCCATCCTCCAGATATTCTGGAACAAAACAACTTACCAGGTGTCTTCCAAGCCAGCTTTCGACCAGATAGAAGTATAGAACTAGATGTAGTTTCCATATTGGATGATTTATGTATGAAGGTGGATGCCGGGGACGTCTAGTCCCTTGTGCTCCTGGACGTGTCTGTAGCCTTCAACATCATCAATCACATGATCTTCATATTCAGACTCTTGAATACAATTTTCTAAGCATCAGTTCTAAAATGGCCCATCGCATGTCTATCCACACATCAACAATTGGTCAGAAGGCCTTCTAGTCATTATAATTACAATTAAAATCTCTCAATTCTGCTGTCCCGCATGAATCAATGATTTCTTCCTGTTTAATCTACACTACTATTATAAAGAGAGAGCTGAAACCTTTGAGGCGGGTAAACTCAAGAAGTACAGCACCAATCACAACACCCAATACAGCATTGGAAAGGGGAGTTGCAGCAGATGGACATAGGCTATACAGGTGGCCACCATATACATTAGAAACGTCAAAGAACCTTAGGGGTAAAGTAGTCCCTTGTAGGCGTTGGCGTGTCGGGGGCGTGTTCGTGGACGTGTCAAACTACACACATTTTACTTTGTGGCCGTAACCATTGTCAGAGGGGCGTGGGCGTGTCAAACTACACACTCAGAGGGCCGTGGGCGTGTCGGGGGCAAGGTCGTAGCCGTGTCAAAGTACACACATTATACTTTGTGAGAGGGGCCTACCACAACAGCGTTCTCAGAGGGGCGTGCCACAATTTTTATAACAAAGAAATGGCTGCGTCATTCAGTAGCGGGCCTTTCCATTCACGAGTTATAATCACTTCTCACACGTCCATTTAGAAGACACAAGGTGCGCCACATTCATGCACATTGCCATTCAGGCGGCGTTAATAATATATGTTGCGAAGCAACCTTTGTGGGCATAAGCGTTACCGATCTCAACAGGGGATAAACGTAGGCATCTCAGAATGCAAACGCAGGCGTCTCAGAATGCACACGCCCACACCTCTCAGAATGCACACGCCCACACACAACCCTGAACAGCACGCACACCTCATGACGTGCACGAACGCTAATCTCACTGTGATGAGATTAGCGTTCGTGCACGTCGTGAGGTGTGCGTGCCCTTCAGCGTTGTGTGTGGGCGTGTGCATTCTAAGACGCCTGCTGCATTGAAAAGCGGTGGGGTAGCATTCGGTAAGGTTTGCCGTCCTTCAGGTAAATCTTTTTTTTACCTGGACAACGTCGGGACGGGCAGCTAGTATATATATATCCGAACCCTTGCCCAATTTGGGGTAACATTCTACATTTGTGCCGATGACACTTAACTGATTTTGCAAAAGCAAAAAGAAAAGGAAGTCAACTGCAGACCTCTCTACTGCACCTCACATATAGTTCAAATAGTACAGCACGGTGCACTTCTGTCCCAATACCAGCCGTTGTATAGTATTACTGCAAAGCAGAATAAACCTGAGCAAATACAAAAGTGGAATGGTGCACCCTTAAACAAATAAAACAGTGAATTTTTAAGTCCATTAGAAAAGTTCTTGCTTTATTGCACTCCAATTTTCAAAAGTGTGAGATTCAAAGATTTTAAACATCCAGGCAACGTGTTTCGTTCAAACTCTCTTGAACTTCCTGAGGGCCTTTTAGCTGATGTCATATTAATTTATCTTGGATTATATTTGGTCCTTCAGCATCCAATATCCTTCCACTTTTGGCTCACTTTTGTGGTGATTTATAATCGATGTAGGGATATTTGTTATCCTTGTCCAATACCTGGATCCGTATAGTGAAACGTAACCCCACGTCTGGTCGTTCGACTCAATGTTTTTTATCTTTGGATCTCACAATCTTGAAAATTGGAAGGGAATAAAGCAATAACTTTTCTAATGGACTTAAAGACTCACTGTTCTATTTGTTTTACGGGTGCCCTATTCCACTTTTGTTTTTGTTAAAACTCAACTGATTTTGGATTGTCACACAAATCAAAGCAAGGGTAGGACTTCGTTCTTAACACACATCACATCCTTAACCTGTTTGTGGACATTAACAAACTATATACAGTTGAAAACAACTAAAAGGCGCTCCTAGCTTCCCACACATTGACTGTGGAAAACCTTCATTGACCCTCAATGATAGGCATTCCACCCACTTCCACTTCATCAGGGTCAGAATGAGACAGAAAGTAGGCCTGGGCACTAAAATAAAACTGGCCCCCATTAGTGAATCGAATAGCTAAAAAAACTAGCTCAGCTGTCCATACAACCAGCCCACAACTGAGACACAGCCCGAACCGCTGAACGGAAATACACCAAATTTGGCAAAAAGCTAGATGTTGGTCCAGAAAGTGTCTTTTTGTGATTTGGTGTAAATTCGTCCAATAGTTTCAAAGATATTTAAGTATAAAAAATAGACGTCTGGGAGCCTAACAGCATATTGAGACCCCTCTGAAATTTAATTGGTTACCAACACTTCAACTAGGAAGTGTTGGCAGCCATCTTGAGACTCGGCTTGAAGCAGAGTCCCACAAGAAAAGTAAAAGAAAAAGAAAAAGGGGGCAAGATGGGAATACCCTGACCATCCAAATATGGTGGGTGGGGGAGGGACCCCGTCGGGCAATAATAGCATTTTTTATTTTTTATTTTGCCACAATCGCTGGTTGATGACATATTAGTTGCAAAATTAAAAAAATTCTACTACCGTTCCTGTTATATTCAGTAAGTCCCACACTGCAGGATTGCTGAGAGGTCTTCTTTACCCCACCTATTTTCTCTACCACTCTGCAAGCACGTTTCCTGGCCCACTTCTAGTTGGAGATAAAGTCCCCTTGGCTGCTGAGGGTCTTTGGGGGTGAACAACCCCTCCTGTTTCCACTAGTAAGTACTACACAGCAGGATTGCTAAGAGTCGTCAGAGGCCACAGTCTCTTTCTCCACCACTCTGCAAACATGTCTCCTGGTGCATTACTGGTTGGGGAATAAAGTCCTCTTGGATGCTGGGGGACCTTGGGGCTAAGAAGCCCTCCTGGTACTTACTGTAAGTCCTACACAGCGGGATTTCTGAGAGCTGATCAAAGGTCCCACTCCCTTTCTCCACCACTCTTTCAAACTCTATTACTACTTAAAAAAATAGATATTCACTGAAGACAACAAAGGCTACAGGGTTGTTACAGTTAGGAAATGGAGTTAAAAAAACCTTAGAAATTTACTGAAAACAACAAAGATTACAGGAACGTTATAGTTAGTAAACAAAAGAGAAAAAGACAAAAAATACAAGGACTCTGAAAACCAGAGCGTACGATAAAAACGCATCATTAACAATTCATAAAAAGAATGACAATGATGAACATAATTCCTAATAACTATTATTTTATGGTACCATAGAATACCTAACAATTCCAAATGTAGGATCTAAAACAGTAGAGGGGGATCTGAGGAACCTATGAGTTGAAATAAGACAAGGACTCTCCCTTGTTTGTGTAGATAATAATCTGCTGCATGGAGGAGTAAGTCCCATATATGTGTTAAGTCCTGAAGAAGGTGGCCTTTTTGCTCAATTCTAAAAACCACTGAAACGCGTCAATGCCAGTTTTTTTAAGAATCCTACTCACAGGAATTTCTTGGATAGGATTAGTAATCCCACCAGTTCTTCTTTCTGAACATGTTGTGTTGGATCAATTTGGGCAACAGTATATAGAACTGTGCAGATTGGGTTCTCGCCTGCAGTTTGATATATATGTTTTTTTAATTGTGTTGTCATATTTTATCCACTGTATACGAATTGAATTATGTTCATCATTGTCATTCTTTATGAATGGCAATATCTTTATTAAGTGAAACAAAACAGGAGTGGGACCCATAAACCACGTCGGGATTGGGTATAGAATATATGTAAAAAACAATATCCCAACAGGTATCAATTCAAAGACAGTTATTCATGTATGTAGAAAACATTACAGAAACAAGAAACAAGGAGACTCAATTGGTTTGTTTTAAGGTTGTTAATCACCAAGTTGTATCACATACAGTTACATAGGAATATACAGTTATAGCAGCACTGTATAGAGAAAATCATATGTCAACCCGAAGGCACTTGGTGTATAGTGATACATACAAGTGGACACAGGTGACGACGCAAGTGATCAAGGTGAACAGCGTGAGCGGCGCAAGGTGAATATATATACAGTGGTGGCTCAAAAGAATAACAAATTACATCAATCGCATTCATTATTCATCACTCAGCACCACCACAGCATCACTCAGCACCACCACAGCACCACTCAGCACCACCACAGCACCACTCAGCACCACCACAGCATCACTCAGCGCCACCCCAGCATCACTCAGCTCTACACCAGCATCACTCAGCGCCACCCCAGCATCACTCAGCACCACCACAGCATCACTCTTCACCGCCACAGCATCATCAGCACCACCACATTATCACTCAGCACCACCACATTATCACTCAGCACCACCACAGCACCACTCAGCACCACCACAGCATCACTCAGCACCACCACAGCACCACTCAGCGCCACACCAGCATCACTCAGCACCACCACAGCACCACTAAGCACCACCACATCACCACTCAGCACCACCACATTATCACTCAGCACCACCACATTATCACTCAGCACCACAATAGCACCACTCAGCACCACCACAGCATCACTCAGCACCACCACAGCACCACTCAGCACCACCACAGCATCACTCAGCACCACCACAGCACCACTCAGCACCACCACAGCATCACTCAGCACTACCACAGCACCACTCAGCACCACCACAGTATCACTCAGCACCACCACAGCACCACTCAGCACCACCACAGCATCACTCAGCATCACCACAGCACCACTCAGAGCCACCACAGCATCACTCAGCACCACCACAGCACCACTCAGCACCACCACAGCACCGCTCAGCACCACCACAGCATCACTCAGCACCACTACAGCATCACTCAGCACCACCACAGCACCACTCAGCACCACCAGAGCATCACTCAGCGCCACCCCAGCATCACTCAGCACCACCACAGCACCACTCAGCACCACCACAGCACCACTCAGCATCACCACAGCATCACTCAGCGCCACCCCAGCATCACTCAGCGCCACCCCAGCATCACTCAGCGCCACCACAGCATCACTCAGCACCACCACAGTATCACTCAGCACCACCACATTATCACTCAGCGCCACCACAGCACCACTCAGCACCACCACAGCACCACTCAGCACCACCACAGCATCACTCAGCGCCACCCCAGCATCACTCAGCTCTACACCAGCATCACTCAGCGCCACCCCAGCATCACTCAGCACCACCACAGCATCACTCTTCACCGCCACAGCATCATCAGCACCACCACATTATCACTCAGCACCATCACATTATCACTCAGCACCACCACAGCACCACTCAGCACCACCACAGCATCACTCAGCACCACCACAGCACCACTCAGCGCCACACCAGCATCACTCAGCACCACCACAGCACCACTAAGCACAACCACATCACCACTCAGCACCACCACATTATCACTCAGCACCACCACATTATCACTCAGCACCACCACAGCACCACTCAGCACCACCACAGCATCACTCAGCACCACCACAGCACCACTCAGCACCACCACAGCATCACTCAGCACCACCACAGCACCACTCAGCACCACCACAGCATCACTCAGCACTACCACAGCACCACTCAGCACCATCACATTATCACTCAGCACCACCACAGCACCACTCAGCACCACCACAGCATCACTCAGCACCACCACAGCACCACTCAGCGCCACACCAGCATCACTCAGCACCACCACAGCACCACTAAGCACAACCACATCACCACTCAGCACCACCACATTATCACTCAGCACCACCACATTATCACTCAGCACCACCACAGCACCACTCAGCACCACCACAGCATCACTCAGCACCACCACAGCACCACTCAGCACCACCACAGCATCACTCAGCACCACCACAGCACCACTCAGCACCACCACAGCATCACTCAGCACTACCACAGCACCACTCAGCACCACCACAGTATCACTCAGCACCACCACAGCACCACTCAGCACCACCACAGCATCACTCAGCATCACCACAGCACCACTCAGAGCCACCACAGCATCACTCAGCACCACCACAGCACCACTCAGCACCACCACAGCACCACTCAGCACCACCACAGCATCACTCAGCACCACTACAGCATCACTCAGCACCACCACAGCACCACTCAGCACCACCAGAGCATCACTCAGCGCCACCCCAGCATCACTCAGCACCACCACAGCACCACTCAGCACCACCACAGCACCACTCAGCATCACCACAGCATCACTCAGCGCCACCCCAGCATCACTCAGCGCCACCCCAGCATCACTCAGCGCCACCACAGCATCACTCAGCACCACCACAGTATCACTCAGCACCACCACATTATCACTCAGCGCCACCACAGCACCACTCACCACCACCACAGCACCACTCAGCGCCACCCCAGCATCACTCAGTGCCACCACAGCACCACTCAGCACCACCACAGCACCACTCAGCACCACAACATTATCACTCAGCACCACCACATTATCACGCAGCACCACCACAGCACCACTCAGCACAACCACAGCATCACTCAGCACCACCACAGCACCACTCAGCACCACCACAGCATCACTCAGCACCACTCAGCACCACCACAGCATTACTCAGCACCACCACAGTATCACTCAGCACCACCACATTATCACTCAGCGCCACCACAGCACCACTCACCACCACCACAGCACCACTCAGCGCCACCCGAGCATCACTCAGTGCCACCACAGCACCACTCAGCACCACCACAGCACCACTCAGCACCACCACATTATCACTCAGCACCACCACATTATCACTCAGCACCACCACAGCACCACTCAGCACCACCACAGCATCACTCTGGAACACTACAGCATCACTCAGCACCACCACAGCACCACTCAGTGCCACCACAGCACCACAGCACCACTCAACGCCACCCCAGCATCACTCAGCGCCACCCCAGCATCACTCAGTGCCACCACAGCATCACTCAGCGCCAACACAGCATCACTCAGTACCACCGCAGCATCGCTCAGCACCACCACATTATCACTCAGCACCACCACAGCATCACTCAGCACCACCACAGCACCACTCAGCACCAACACAGCATCACTCAGCGCCACCCCAGCATCACTCAGCGCCACCCCAGCATCACTCAGCACCACCACAGCACCACTCAGCACCACCACAGCATCACTCAGCATCACCACAGCATCACTCAGCACCGCCCCAGCATCACTCAACGCCACCACAGCATCACTCAGCACCACCAGAGCATCACTCAGCACCAGCACAGCACCACTCAGCATCACCACATCATCACTCAGCGCTACCCCAGCATCACTCAGCACCACCACATTTTCACTCAGCACCACCACATTATCACTCAGCACCACCACAGCACCACTCAGCACCACCACAGCATCACTCAGCACCACCACAGCACCACTCAGCACCAACACAGCATCACTCAGCACCACCACAGCACCCCTCAGCACCCCCACAGCACCACTCATCACCACCACAGCATCACTCAGCGCCACCCCAGCATCACTCAGCGCCACCACAGCATCACTCAGCACCACCACAGCATCACTCAGCACCACCACAGCACCACTCAGCATCACCACATCATCACTCAGCGCTACCCCAGCATCACTCAGCACCACCACATTTTCACTCAGCACCACCACATTATCACTCAGCACCACCACAGCACCACTCAGCACCACCACAGCACCACTCAGCACCACCACAGCATCACTCTGGAACACTACAGCATCACTCAGCACCACCACAGCACCACTCAGTGCCACCACAGCACCACTCAACGCCACCCCAGCATCACTCAGCGCCACCCCCGCATCACTCAGTGCCACCACAGCATCACTCAGCGCCACCACAGCATCACTCAGTACCACCACAGCATCGCTCAGCACCACCACATTATCACTCAGCACCACCACAGCATCACTCAGCACCACCACAGCACCACTCAGCACCAATACAGCATCACTCAGTGCCACCCCAGCATCACTCAGCGCCACCCCAGCATCACTCAGCACCACCACAGCACCACTCAGCACCACCACAGCACCACTTAGCACCACCACAGCATCACTCAGCGCCACCCCAGCATCACTCAGCACCACCACAGCATCACTCAGCACCACCACAGCATCACTCAGCACCACCACAGCACCACTCAGCATCACCACATCATCACTCAGCGCTACCCCAGCATCACTCAGCACCACCACATTTTCACTCAGCACCACCACATTATCACTCAGCACCACCACAGCACCACTCAGCACCACCACAGCATCACTCAGCACCACCACAGCACCACTTAGCACCACCACAGCACCACTTAGCACCACCACAGCATCACTCAGCGCCACCCCAGCATCACTCACCACCACCACAGCATCACTCAGCACCACCACAGCATCACTCAGCACCACCACAGCACCACTCAGCATCACCACATCATCACTCAGCGCTACCCCAGCATCACTCAGCACCACCACATTTTCACTCAGCACCACCACATTATCACTCAGCACCACCACAGCACCACTCAGCACCACCACAGCATCACTCAGCACCACCACAGCACCACTCAGCACTAACACAGCATCACTCAGCACCACCACAGCACCACTCTGCACCACCACATTATCACTCAGCACCACCACATTATCACTCACCACCACCACAGCACCACTCAGCACCACCAAAGCACCACTCAGCACCACCACAGAACCACTCAGCACCACCACAGCACCACTCAGCACCACCACAGCATCACTCAGCACCACCACAGCACCACTCAGCACCACCACAGCATCATTCAGCGCAACCCCAGGTTATAGGTGTCACATTTGCGAAAGTTATAACTATTGGCATTGTAAATGACAAAGCTATTAATTTCGCTTTTTTCAAAACCATACATAAATAAAAAAAATGTCATTTACAAGACCAATAGCTCAAACTTTCCTAATGGGAGACCTATTGCATTGCAAATGCTTGTTCTCATTTATAGTTGTTCACAAAACATTGTAGAAGGTATAGTTAGTACCAAAACATTGTAGAAGATGTACATTGGTCAAGAACAAGCAAAGATCACAGATGTTTGTGCATTTTTGATGTGGGTTGTCAAATGGGTAGATAAATGGCCAAGATGGGAGGGATCCTCAATTAATTAGGTAATCTTTTGTTAAATATCAATAACAGCACAATAAATTATTTTTGGAATTTTATATCAAGAAATACAAAGAGTAGCCACACCAGTAACTTCCTCTCTTCTTGGTTCTCCTAGCAGGAGAAAGGTATAAGACCACTCTGGCTTGATATCATAAGAACCTAAAGAACGCATGTAGAGCCCACATTGCATCACTACTTAACCAGGCAGGGATTGCCCCTAAAGAATTATGCCAAATCCTTAAATCCTTTACCAACCTCAAGGCCTGCAACAATTAAGTTGCTCCATCTCAAGAACTCTGCCAAAAAATTGCTAATCATTTTGCACAGAAAATCGAGCTCATTTATGACAAAATCACTAAAGACAGGAACCCTATGAATGACATTGCATTCCGCTGTCCTCCATCTTTGACCAATGTGTATTCACTGAAAAGCTTTTCTCCTCTTACAGTAGACACTGTGGAGACACTGTTGAACACAGTTACATCGGGTTCTCCTTCGGATATGAAGCCAGCCAAACATCCTTTCTACTCTATAAACGGTTGTCCCCATCTATCTGCGCAATCCTCAATCTTTCCATTAGAGAGGACCAACTACCACTTGAATGGGAGGCCGCACAAATAATTCCCATCCGAAAGAAAGCTAATACCCCATTGTAGTTATAGTTGGACAGAGGATCTGTCCAACTATTGTCCGATTTCTCTTCTACCTCCTCTGAGTAAATTATTGGAAAAGCATATTAATATACATCTCTCTGATTATTTTGAATATACTGGATGCCTTGACTCCTCTCAGTCTGGGTTTAGGTCAATGTACAGCACGGAGTCAGCATTGATTGCCTTTACTGATAATATAAGACACTCTCTTGACAACGGACACGCAGTACTTCTAGTACTACTGGAATTGTCAGTGGCTTTCAACACAGTTTCTCATCCCTTTCTAATCAGGAGACTCAGAGATATTGGAATCCAAAAACAAGCCTTTCAGTGGGTCTCGTGCTTTCTCACTCGCTGGACTCAGACCATCAATCTTGGCTCTTTCTGATCACAGACCATGGAACTCACCAAAGGAGTACCTCAGGGATCCTGCCTTAGTCCTACTCTGTTCAACATTTAAGTTGCTCTGTTAGCTGGATTACCTTGAAAGCTGGGATTCACGCCGATCTAGTATGCTGATGACACCCAGCTTTTACTGTCATTTGACAAAAATTCCACAATACTCAGACTGCTTTCTTGTAAGGCTTGACTGTTATCGCTACCTGGAAGAGGAATAATTTCTTACAGTTAAATGCTCTAAAAACCAAGATCATGCTATTCCGAGAAGCTCCTTTGCTCTAGTACCTAGAGTGGTGGTCACCTGAATTAGGTGCCACCCCAGTCCCCAAGACTGTGGTCAAGAAACTAGACATACACCTGGACCAGAAACTCACAATGAAAGAGCAAGTTACAACCACCGTGGGCTCCTGCTTCCATATGTTTATCCTCCTATGCAGGGTATTTCCCTTTCTCCCCCTGACCATACCAAAAACAATAATCCGAGCACATGTGATAAACTGCCTGGACTACTGTAATGCTCTCTTGGTTTCAGCTAGTGAGTTCTCATTAAGTAGACTTCAGGTAGTTCAAAACACAGCGGCTCACCTTGTCTTGAACTCTCCTGCCAGGACAATCTCTCTCTCTCTATTACAATGTTTACACTGGCTTCCAATACGCAAGCGGGTTAAATTTAAGATATTTTGCATTGTGCACAAAGCACTAAAAAGTAAAGGCTATGGCTATCTAGCAGAAAAACGTATTCAATACCAGCCACTCAGACCTCTACACTCAGGAGCCAAATCCTTGCTCCTTGTGCTGCGTTTTAAGAAATCCCGCTTGGGTGTGAAAGCATTCTTACACCTAGCTCCCTATTCATGGAATCAGCTTTCCATTCATCTCCGAAAATGCCTAGAACAGCTTTTATTTGAAAAGCTCCTTAAAACCGAGCTTTTCTAAAATACCTGCTTATAATCTGCCTAAACTGCTGCACCTCTGTAGCGCGGAGATACCCCTTGAGGGGGTGATTCAGGCTCTTTAAAAGTTAATAAAAGAAATAAATGTAAAAAAAAGATAAGTCCTCTTCTTAGTCTCTGCTTTTACATCCTTTGCGTCCATTTGTTCCTTCTTCACTTTCCTCACTCTATTTGAACTAACTTACTTTCACGAACCATGTCAGGTTTATCTCTCCTTTTCTTTCTCTTTTACATTCATTGTTTCAATATTTTCTCTTTCACGTTCTCCTGCACATCTGCAACCCATTGCCTTGTGCACTTGCATCATTTATTTGTTTTGTCCTGTTTGTTTCCAACTCCTGACGCGCTCCAGTGCTGTTGTTTCAGTACCAACTGTGTACCTTCATATTTTTTCTTGCTCTCTACAGTTGTTTCAGTTTTCTCCCAATGGTGTAACCATGAGTTCCACCTCACTGGACTGACCGTAGCGGGCACTGGGCATTTCCCAGGTGAGCCAGATGGGTGGGGGGGCGGTTTTGTCACTGGGGGCCGGTTTTGCGGCAGTGCTGCAATATCGTCCACCTGTAACAAAAGCAGGAGCGGTGCTTCCTCTCCAATGTTTTTCCCTCCTAAACACATCTTTGCACCCTTTTCACCTTCCTGTTTGACCATCCTTCATTACATCCTCAATGAAGCTTGGCGCAGCAGCCATCTTGAATGTTTCATTAGTAGTCAGCCCTGGAAATTACTTTCTAGTGATTCCCCCTCTCTGCTCCTTCAGGGTAATAACATAACTGTCAGCCTTTCTAGACAAGTATAACAGGACTTTAGTTACCTTTCATTTATAATTGCAAGAGTTGCTTCACAATAAATGAGAGAGAAAAAGGTAAAACTGCTGCATTAATATTCCAGTTTTCCTGTATCTATTGTGTTCACAAACTTCATTGCTTCCTTGCAAAGTAATTACATGAGAGTACTCATATTGAGAAAAGTTTTTTTCCTCTCCCTCAAATTGTAAAGCGCTCTGATATCCTTTGGGATCAAGTTCACGCTATATATAACTTTATAAATAAAATAAATAAATAAATCTAATGTGCTTTAGCCTCTGCACAGAGCACCCACCTCCAACTTTGGGATTATATATGCCTCTGATGAGGGCTGTAATGGGGACTCTCCTGCTTCTCCTTCCCTTACCTCCTTTTACCAGCAACAGAAGGCAAACAATGACTTTAATACCTCTCTGGCGCTAGATAAATTAGTATTTGATTACCGTTCTTCCTTTTCCAGTACCCTGTCAAGTTGTACCCCACAACAGTCATCCCTTTCCAAAATCACTATGGCTAAGTACAGTAAAGATCCCTGTAAGTGCTAAAACACTTACACAAAGTCTTCCGCAATGTAAAGGAGTTTCCCACACCTGTAGAAGAAAACAAGGAACCGGATCATGCCCAAGGCCCCACCAAGAACCAAACTGGGGAGGACAGTGAATATATTTCTCTTGATGAGTGTGACACCTCTTCCTGCTATTCACTGACTAGTGATGATGATGATGAGTTTGATGAGGACCCCCAAGGTGCTGTTGATAAACCTACATCGGTTCCTTTAGCCCTCTGTCACTATTCTTGATCTACTGGGAGTAACTATGTTTGACCTCTCTGAGCTAAGACACCCTAGCTCTAAAGACTGCCTTCCTTCCAGATTTCAGACTTTGCTCTTAATTGCCCCCAATTAAAGAAATCAGCTTGTTCTACTCTTTTATATTAGTCTTCCTGTACCTCCATCATTGGCAACATATGTGCCACCCATGAGATGGACCCTTACCTCCTGTCGCTCCATACCAACTCTGGACAAGACATTGGTAAGATGTTGAACGTGCTCTCAAGCTCAGTCAAGATTGTGTCCTCAATATTTCTGGTCATCTCGTCTGCATCCAGGCTGCTCTTGAGTGGAATGATGCTTTCCTTTCTGAAGGCAAATTGATGGTTAACATGGCTGGGCTCAGTGTACGCTCGTTTGCCTTGGAGACGCTCAAGCTTCTATCTAGTACTCCTTGATCGCCAGACTCCCAGCAGAGTCTGGAGGATTAAAGAACTTTATGGCTGTCTCCTCTTCAGCAAGATATTTATTAAATCATTATATAAGTGCATCTCCTCCTTACTTTCATTGGATAGGGTGCAGGCCAACAAGAGAGATCTTTTGTTAACCTCACCATTTTCCCCCCAGTCATTGATCCCCGTGGGTGCCCGTTCGGCCATAGAAGAGGTCATTTGTTCACCTGTCTGGCCACCCATGGATGCCTCAACTCTCCTTCAGCCCCTGAAAGCCAAGCACCTTCCCTTAATAGAAAAAGAGCTCTTAGAATTGTTTTATTACAGTGCCATTGCTGACACCCACTTAGAAGGCGGCTTTATGAGTTGCATTTTACTTGTGCGCAATAAGAAACAAGCATTGGCATTGCCAATAGGTCTCGCTTTTGCGACCTTATAAGTATTTCGTTTTGCAGCACAATATCCTTGGTGCAATAACATCAACTGTTGCATGGCTAAACCGTGTACTTTATTAGTGTTTAGCCATGCAACAGTCGATGTTGTTGCACCAAGGATTTTGTGCTGCAAAACTAAATACTTATAGGGCACACAGGCAGAGAAGGCTAGAGAGCGAGAAATAAATACATTGGGATAAACACAGAGGAGGTGGTAACAGAATGGGTGGTGGAGGGAGAGCCACAGAGGGCTAAAGAAAAGAGTGGTTATAGAGGAGGGTACAGAGATATAGAAAAGAGCTGAGAAGCTGAGTGAGGAGGCAAAAGAGTGTGGGTGGGGGGACTCAAGGAAAGACGCAAATAAAGGCAAAGATTGAGGAGGGAATGGTACAAAATGTGGAGGAGTGAGAGGGGAAGGTACAACGGGAGATGAAGTAAGTGGGGTCTGTAAGGGGTCGGGAGGAGTGAGTTAAGAGACAATGGAGACATAATGGAAAGAGGTGAGGAATGGTTAAAATCGAGGAGAGAAGGAAAGTGAGAGGAGCAAAGAGACAGAGATGACAAAAGACAGGTGCATGTAAAGAAATCAGGAGGGAGCTAATTTGGTGAAAGGGACAGATGGGAGGGAGAGAAAAGGGGAAGAATTAAAATAAAATGGGACCGAAAATATTCAGCGTAATCCACCCCTGAATGCGAGAGAAGGCTCAGGTGGACACAGGCCAGATTCTCAGGCGCTGTGACCGCATTGAGCTGTCATCTGGGTATAGCTCCTGGGCTGCCTGTGACGGTGGCTATGGCTGTATTAAATGCAAGGGGAGAATCGCTGCTGGAAGACTTCTGTCCTGTTTAAAACCAGCATGGCAATTTACATCAGTGAAGAACGGGTATTATCATGGACACAAGACAGTGAAGTGTTGGCTCTTCCCAAGATAGTCAATGGGGCGAGAACAGAACTACTTCCTGTTATTGGAAGCCATGTCAGAGGAAGACACAAGACTTGGGATCATGCCCAAGTAACACTGGCACGATTTACCATAAGGCTGGTGGGCCCCACCACTTGTACACCCATATAGAGGTGTGGCGCCGCGGCCAGGGCGACTGACGCTGGAATCTGGGGATCACGGTTCGATCCCCGGCGCCGGTGGCAGATTAGCCCAGCACCATGTGACCCTGGGCAATAGCTTGCTTAATCTTCCCAACGGCTCCCAGCGCCTAGAGACCCTTATGGGTGAGTATTCGCGCTTTACAAATGTGGATTATTATATCTCACTACTCCGCTCCTAGCTTATGCGCAGCTATATGCTTACCAGCGCAGCTTGGAAGCAGGCCCTTTGGTATACACATACAAAATACTTCCAACGCCGGCCACACAACAAATGTATCTCCATTCACATCCCAACTCCCACAAGCACTATATCATGCTCCTTTTAGCCTCACTACACACCAAGGCGCAGGCATACAATAACGATAAAGAAACACGTAAGACACTGAAACAATACAAACACGAGTCACAAGAAGAGCATGATTTCCACCCATTACTCCCCAGAAGTAGTATGTTAATACTCTGCAAATGCCTGTTGTTAGAATTTAATAAAGGCAGTTCTCTATCGAGAAGAGAAACAGGAGCCTTACTTATGCACTGTCATTGTCTGACAGCTGTCACTGTTTAACGAAGGCACAGGAATGTATTTACTTATCACTGGGGCCATCTACAAAGGGAGCAGGTTGGTTGCTACCAGTCATACCTTAGTGGGATGCCGCCATGTACCGGTGCCGGCGGCGGTATCTGCATGAGGAACGAAGCAGAGGAGTCAGAGAGGGTGGACATCTCGAATTGAGACAGGAGGGCGCGCACACCAAGAAACTTCGGAGCAATGAGCACTCGGTGGTTAAATATAGGTTGTTATGGAGCACTCTAAATAGGTAGAACATATCACATAAATTAGTGGTCACAAAAGGGTTTTTGATATAGGGAAGCGATGTACGCTGAACAGGAGCAAACAACCACTCTATAAGGGGGTTATAAAAGGCAGACGAAATATCGAGACTTAAGATAAGCAATATGCAAAAAAAATGGCAAACATAAAATATGCCACATTAAGGAGTGACAGCAGCCCGGCACTGAAGTTCACCCCGTTTCAGTAACTCTTCACACGTGTGTACTCAAATGCCGTCACTCACAGTGCAAGAGTATGTGGCTGAAGTAGGCACCTTTTGTCCCATCCTGTATGCTGTGGTGGGTGGAAACAACATGTGAATGACCCTTGAACTGATGACAGATCATTTGAGGGGGGGCTAACCCATAGCAACTGAATGGATATTTGTTGTTATGAATACATGGGGAAAAGCTAATGTTTTCTCCAGACCTAAAATGGTCTATTGAACATGGAGCAAGAATCGGTGAATGAGTCGAGCGCTTATTAGGTCTCTCTGGTAACAGGTGTCACGGTTGCTATTTCAAGTGCCCTTCTGTTAAAGGACTGCATCGCCTGATTGATTTTTTTACTTCATCTGCTTGTAGAACCAAAGGTTGATAACGTGAAGTTTTAATTTTTTCTCAGGGGAGAGGAAGTGACATGACATGTACTCCATGATTTTCCAAACATGGCGAATGTCACTGTCAAATAATTTGATAGCTGTGGAATAACACTCGAGAAGCTTCAGCCACAATAGTATACTGCCCCAGCCAATTTTAAATATTTATGAGCAATTTGGTGACAGCTGGAGATGATAAAGTGAAGAGACAGGGCGCATGCGTGGGTCTTGCTTTAGATTTGAATGCGGAAGCTATGATGAGTGGGACAAAAAAACACTTTTATTCACCGGTATGTTGGGAAGATCTAAGTTTAGAAGTATTTTGTCGATTTGTAGTGTTCGGACTGGCCTTTCTGTAGTCTGGCAGTGCCAGAAGGGCTGGTCTTTCAGATCAGTGCGTGAGCCTGTTTTAGGATCTGGTGGCCCGAATTTTGTCCGAGTCCTGACTGGGTAGGTTACGGCTGTTTATTTTGTAATTTATTATCTAGCAATCGTGATGGAAATATTTTATCTATGGGCTGTACAATAATATCAAGTACATTTATTGAGAAAAAAACATATTGTACCTTTACAGACTTGGCTCCACTAGTGTATCTGGTTACATTCTCAAACTGGTAGATGCATGTTTGACTTTAAATTGGGTGATTGTGACATACTGTGTATTATTTCCAGTGCTTAGAAACGGCACACCTAGCATTACCACTATATAAAATTGTAGTTCTTATAATTCCAAGGGTTCTTAATATATGCTTTTTCTCGTTAGTAAGCTCCGCAGTTATAGTACACTGGAACCTAAAAGAAAAGCCCCTAAACCATGAAGTGCGACAGGAACCTACTCTACTTTTCTGTGATATTGTAGTGGGTGGCACCCAGCCTTGTGTGCCAGCAACTGGGGGCAGCGCCCTCTTATGCATACAAACATCAAATATTGTTCACAGACCCAGGGGGAGGCACATTTAGTTAATGCCACATTGCTTGCGGTAGGAAATCACCACGCATCAAGCCTGTGTTTTCTAAGTGCATTCTATGCGTGCTTTTTAAATAGTGAGGCCTAAATTGCACAATTACGCCACACCTGGCTGTGCAACAAGGTGAGCTCACTGCACGTATCTCCTCGCTTGCCTTCCCGAAGGAGTCGTTATATCTAACAATACGAGCCCTTTATGGCAGCTTTTATCATCGTCGGCTCAGCGCACAGAAACCTTGACACATTGCATCAGATCCGTGATAAATGAGTCTCAAAGGGCACGCACGCACGAGGACAGCCCAGGTGCGGTAATTATCTGAGGTGGAGTCGTTCTAGCGGCCTAATGTCGCTGAGTGTTTTGTTGCTTGGAGGCCATGTTTGCGTGCCCCTCCTCTCTGGCATGGTTTCTTAGCGCCTGTAATTCGTGCTGTGATTAGTCTAGGTTATGTGCAGACAATTGTTTCACTTGCAGAGGGCAATGCTTTCTGAAATTAGAAAAAGTGCGCATGCTCTCAAACCATAGATTATCCAAGACCTGGTAATTCGATAGCCTTTCATTCAATTAGAATATCTGTCTGTCATTAGTAGAAGCGAAGCAGACAGAACCAATTTGAGGCCGCGCTGGTCCAGTAAAAACACAGAAGCGCGCGCGCTCACGGACTCTAAACAACTTCGGCGTAAACGGGAGTATACCATGACCCGACCACTAATGCTGCTTGCAGCTGTATAGCCAGCTGATTTTCATTTATTTAATATTGACCTGGTTTTGTTCAAAGTATATTCTATACAGTGTGCTGAAATATCCTGTTAACACAGTAGAGCTCATGGCTGGAATGTTTTGGTGCGTTTCCTCTGATACTTTCAATTTTAAAAGTGCTTCCGACAGATGGGTGCAGTGTTCATCCCCTAATGATTGTATTGTTCCTCAGCTGGACCTGTGGAACAATTACAAATCAGAGGTCAGACCCACAAGGGGAAGTCTCCAAAAATACAAGCATTGGCGGCGCAGCAGTAAAGCGTGCGACCATATGGTGCTGCGCTCTCCCGCAAGGAAATTACCAAGATGTGCACGTGTTGCATTGCAAGCAATGCAACGCGTGCAAGTTTTGGCCCCCAAAGCTGTGGCGATGGCTACAGGTCTCTCTCCTATTCAGCGCATGTGCGCTGCGTAGGCGAGACCTAAAAAATTGCTCAGATCACTTATCATCCTCCATTCACCACAGGGTAATCTAACAACATTTGATGGTGGAAGGAATCCATATTCTGGAAGACACTCTTCTTCTCAGAGATTGGCTGGCCAGACTCTGCCGGAGGACGGCCTATTTTCCCATCTCTATCTGCAAAGAACATTTCAAACATTCAAATGGAAACGCCAAATGTTAAAGTTTCGGCCTATCTCCGCCCTTGTGGCGTTTTACCAAAGTATTCAGTGTTGTGGTAGAACATGGTATGTTCCGAGGTTTTTGTCTCATAATTTTCCTCAAAGATATTCTTCGATTCCAACAATCTATCAGAAGCTTGTCCCAACACTTGGACACAATCATTCATCTTTTTCATGCCCTACGTATTATGGTGAACTTTGAGAAATCCTTCTGAATTTCTTACCCAGTAATGGACTTTCTGGAGTAAACCATGGATCTGGAAGCTTCCTACTTATCAAGCAACAACTGATATTTACCCCCTCGGCCCACTCTCTTTTTCCACAGAAACAACCGCAGTAACTTGGCGGGGATGGCTGGAATATCTTTCAGGCTTTTCCCATTCTACTGCAGATTAGTTTCCCAGGCTTCTTTGATACTCTAGTGGCTGGAAGCTGGACCCAAATATCTTCACTGTCTCATCTTCCTTTGGTGTCTGTCACAAACCTGGAGCCGAGGATGAGACGCTTTATCTCCCCGAGCCGACTGTGCTCGTCTTCCATTACAGGGCTGATATGACGAGAAGGCAAAGACAGGAAGTCAGGCAACCCAGGAGGAACCAGAACTCCCTTGGGACTTGCGCATCCGTACAAGAAGGAGAAAGGATACTGGAGAGGAGAGCTGGAGTATGCTCATCTAAGTGGAGTGGTTATGGGAAAGTACAAGCTAGAAGTTTTTGAACAGGGGATCAAGAGGCTGGAGGAGTTGAGGCGGGAGATGCTGGAGGCCTGCAGGAAAACCAAGAAGACCGCAACAGCACCCGGGGAGGCGAGGAGTAGTTCTGTTCACCTGCCGGATCCAGCACCTAGCCACATTCATGGACAAATGAGAGGGAAAACCATAAAAGGGAGGGGGGAATAGTTAAGTATATTATATTTTTGTTTTTGAAGAGCACAGGTGGAGCAGAGAATATCCCAGGGAATGAGCCTTGAATATAAAGTCTTCTCTAAAAAAGAAAGGTTGGCCGAATATTCACAGAATTTTTTTAATGTTCTTTTTTCTTCAGGTTGCTATTGAACCCCAACTATTATTTATAATATTGTCTTCAACAATTTCTGAACTCACCTGCAGTGGTGGGGAGCCGTGAGGGGAACGGCCGGGCAATCACTTCACTATTCCAGCCGTGAGGGGAACGGCAAGGGCAAGGGAGACACAGGGACTCTCCTACATTTCCCAGCGGCCCCGGGTCCTGGCGCGCTCGTGACGCTCCCGCTGCGCCTGGAGGCGCCTCAAGACCGCGGAGCGCCGAGCGGGCCTGGGGACATTTCTGAACTCACCTGCAGTGGTGGGGAGCCGTGAGGGGAACGGCCGGACAATCACTTCACTATTCCAGCCGTGAGGAGAACGGCAAGCGCAAGGGAGACACAGGGACTCTCCTACATTTCCCAGCAGCCCCGGGTCCTGGCACGCTCGTGACGCTCCCGCTGCGCCTGGAGGCGCCTCAAGACCGCGGAGCGCCGAGCGGGCCTTGGGACATTTCTGAACTCACCTGCAGTGGTGGGGAGCCGTGAGGGGAACGGCCGGGCAATCACTCCACTATTCCAGCCGTGAGGGGAACGGCAAGCGCAAGGGAGACACAGGGACTCTCCTACATTTCCCAGCAGCCCCGGGTCCTGGCGCGCTCGTGACGCTCCCGCTGCGCCTGGAGGCGCCTCAAGACCGCGGAACACCTCCCGCCCCGCGGGACGCGCGCGGGACGGCACCGGGCTAAGCCCGGGCAAAGGGCGGGCCCTCTGTGGCCCTCAGAGGCACAAGGAGGACGGGACGGGCCACTACACTTGGCCCCATCACAGGAGGAGGTACAGTCAGATTCTATCCTTCCAATTTCTACCGTTTTGAACTGTTTACTGTTGTCTTTGGGATCCTGCCTCCCAACTACTATGTCCATCTGGGAAGAGCTGAATGCCCTGTGTGGCACAAACTATGTCCCGGATGCATCAACCCCCCCCCCCCATAGTGGGCAGAGACACTGATCAAGCAATCTGCACTCCCCAGGCATCCCCCAAAACAACCCTCTCTCAAATAAATATCTGCAGCCCCTCTTTATCCGCCCCCAAACCAGCCTTATCAACGTTGGATAAGGCTGAGACTCGACCAAATGACTCCCCCCTTCAATCGACCCTACTGGCCCAAATCGAGCGACTGTTAAATACTGCTCTATCACCACTGGTTGCAAAAATCAATGATTTGGGGGACAGGCTGACCAGGATCGAAAAAACTGTAATAAGGTCCTATCCACTAACTGGAAACACTGCTATACCCACATGCTCTACCCTCACTAACACCCATGAAAGGCCTATGAACAATGCTCCCAGGATACTTCAAACTTGTGACTCCCCTTTTACACCACCCATTCTAAGTGGTCGCAATGCTACTCTTAATCCCGAACATCCCCCTCACAGAGTTCCTATGATCTCTCTAGAAAGAAGGCATCGAATTGATCTACCCCCGAAGCCGCCCCATACGTCACCGTTCTCTCTGGGGTCCCTGCACTCAGACCGGGCAAACGTGAACTACACCAGGACCTACTGAATAAAGCCATCTTTTGGCTCAAAAACAATAGACCGTTACCATCTGCGTTAGATGGCGGGATACTGAGCATCAGGAGGGTGGGGTGGCTTGGTCCTCTGCCCAAAGATGTTCCGGGGGACCTGATTTTAATTAAATTTAAACACAGGAACATTGCCCCCTATTTACGATCTACCCAGCCCAAAGTTGGAGATGGCTCCATCTGTATTTGGGGCCTGCATGACTTTTACCCTGGCCCCCGAGCACCGAATCACCATAACACCTGCTGAAAAAGGGGGACTCTGTGTATCTTGGGTTATTATTTTGAATAGTTGATTTGCTAAACTGTTTTAGTTTGTTTTAAATAGTCTGTTTTCTTTTAATTATGAAATGATTTGTTGAGTTATTTTTGCATGTATGTACTTCTTTCTGCTGCTTTTATGGTTTTAAACTCAAAAGCCAAATAAAGCTTACTTGAATTGAATATTGTCTTCAACTCTATCCCAGATCTCTATTATTTTTGAGCACCTTTCTTAATAACCCTACAACAGATCCTACAAAAGAATCACTAAACTAATACTTCATAAATACAAATATAAGGATACATATAACAGTGACTTACCTGAACTCTCCTTTCTGTCGAGGGTACCGGTGTACAGGAACTACCGAAGGTCCTAAAGAAGGGAAGAAAGAAAAGAACTGTTAAACTCGGACTCCAGAATATTCTTTTCAATGAGATTTTGAAATAAAAGAGATTGAATCAAACTCCTTAAGTTACTGACTTTGGCGTTAAATTCATTAACAAGATGACAGTGTCCTTTAGATGTGGACCTTTTTGGATTTCACCAGAGTCATTAGTTACCCACCTTTGTGAGTTTCCTCCAGTCTCAGACGCTTGGACAACAGAGGTCTTCTTACACGACTGGTATTTATATGCCACTGTAGCTATCCCTATTTGCCATTTTCCGCAGAAAGCTCTTTTTTGCTAGACAGTTTCTTTACAATACAGTCATCAAAATTCCACATTTGGCCTCTCAAACCTGATTTCCCTCAAATCTTGGAACTGGCTACAGACCTTTCTTACCTACTTTCTCAGTATGATTGTCGTCTTTTGGACCTGGAGGGCCACCCACAAAATCTATTTTTACAAGGCCATCTTCTTGCATTGTAAATCTCTTTTGGACCTCATGAAGGCCAGATCTTTTGGGAGTTGCCACAGTACTGGTCAATGAATACCGGGCTCCAGGAACCCAACATGCCTATTGCCCTGCCTGGTCAGCGTGGCTTCTTTGCTTCCTTAGACAGGGTCTTGATCCTTTTACGTCCTATCATTCCATGTTAGCCAGTTTCCTACAAGCCCTTTTCTCTAAAGACCTTTCTTACAAGAGTATTAATATTTACAGCTCAGCGATTGCTTGTAAATGTCCTCTTTTATACTCCATTTCATTGGCAAGGGGCCCTCTTGTCCCATGAAAGGCATGCACCTCAAGAGGCCCCCCTCGCTCGCTATTTTTATACCAGAGGTACCTTCCTAATGACCTCTTTTCTGTCTGGTGAATAACCATGGGGCATATTATCAACAAATAGTGATATTTATCGCTATCTAGGCTTAGCGGCTATTTTTTATCGCCACGCATCACTGGAATTTATCGCTGAGATAACGTGCTATTAGCAACGTTTATCTCAAAAGCGATAAAATTCCAGGCGATAGTGGCAACATCCGTGAATATCGCTGAGAATACAGCGATAGTCACGCATTATCGCTAACAGGGTCTTAGCCATTATATCCACCTCCCATTGGATATAATGGCTAAGAACTGGTCTGAGCAGGTGTTAGTTTTTGGAGATATTCGCGTTTAGCGCAAATATTTCCATCGCTACGCTTCTATTGCTATTAGGCGATAGCGATGTTAGCGACTGCTTTCCAGACTGATGTCCAGACAAGTCAACGCAGTCTCGTCCTCCTGCTTCAACGTACTTCGCATTCTCAAAAAGATCTTCCGCTGGATCCCCCTCGAGACAAGAAAGACTATCACCCATGCACTGGTCACGAGTCGACTGGATTATGGCAACACACTATACGCCGGAATCACAGCAAAATTACAGAAAAAGCTCCAGCGCATCCAAAACGCGTCAGCGAGACTCATATTAGACATCCCTCGCCAAGATCACATCACCGGACATCTGAAAGACCTCCACTGGCTTCCCGTCAACAAAAGAATTACTTTCCGCCTTCTCACCCACGCACACAAGGCCCTCTACAATCTAGGACCCGAATGCCTCAACACTCGACTGTCCTTCTACAAACCCACCCGCCAACTAAGATCGTCCAATCAAGCCCTCGCCGCAGTCCCACGCATCCGGAAATCCACCATGGGTGGCAGATCCTTCTCCGTCCTGGCTGCCAAGACCTGGAACTCACTCCCCACCCACATCCGCCTTACTCAGAACCACATCTCCTTCAGAAAAGAACTTAAAACCTGCTTTTCGACAAATAACGAACCCTTCCCTAGCGCCTTGAGACCCTCCGGGTGAGTAGTGCGCTATACAAATGACCGAACTTGAACTTGAACTTTCAGTCGCTAACAGGTTGGGAACACCCACTTTGCATGTCATTAGCGATAAATATCGCTGACATGCAAAGCGAGCCCGAAACCACTTGCTATCGCCTACAAGCTGTTGCTAACAGCAGTTAGCGACAACTTGCTAATAGGGCGATAGATAATATGCCCCCAGATTCCTCAATCTCACTTAAAGATCGCATCTTTAAGCTTGCATCCCTGCTGTGCCTCTTTTCATGTAGATGGCCATCAGAAATAAGTGTTCTTTCTATCTCTGGACCACACCATAGCTTTAATACCAGCCATTAAAGGCCTGCTCCAGTGTTAAAGGCTAGATCTGAAGGCTATTAGAAACATTAGAACATTAAGCCCCATGAGGGCAGAATGTTCTAATTAGAAAAACAAAGCTCTCTCGGAGCCTGAGGGGGTCGAAATCCTTCTTGTCTCTGAAGCCTTTGTACATAGCTTTTGCTATGAATTTCCTACAGTTAACAGAGTGCAGGGCCTCTGCCGTTAGCTGTTAAAGATTCACAGCAAGACCCCTAACACCCCCCAAATAAAATTCCGACTTGCCGCTGTGGTCTACACTCCTTCTGGGTCCCTATGATGTCTATAGGGGTTGGAAAATAGAACAAACATTAAAAAATTACTATTGTTCATTTCTGCAGGAAGGAAGCGAAGACATGCAGCAAATAAACCAATCAGCAACCCCAGGAGGAGGAGAAAAGGAGCAGGAGAGTAAGATGATGAGAGAGGTTTCAAACGTGGGAGACGCCGAGGAGAAGTAAACATCCCCGGAGCGAGGAGAGACACTCGGGAGAGACAAAGAACCTAACCTGTCCGGACCATTGGAATGTGACGCCAAGACCACGGGGAACTCCCGACGAGTGGTGTGAGGAGTGATGATCACCCGGAGTGGACACACAGGAGCCACCGCAACTCAGGAGAGTTGTGGCAGAGGCGGTATGCAGTCCAAAGGAGGGTGTCATCGGGGAGGCCGTGAGGGGAATAGCAGGTGTTCCCCTTTCTCCTTTGCATTTGGGGTTTTCCTGGTTTCCCTTTTATTGTTTGTTTATTTTTTTTTCTTTCTCTCTCTCCTGCTACCTGTAAGCCTGAACAGAAGAGAAAGGAGGAGAGAAAAGAGTAGTAGGTTGCATGTAAAAGCCCGTCTGCACCTCGCCACAAAGTGCCAACCTCCCATGATATTGCTGCATTTTGCAGGCAATGTATACAAAAGGAAAGAATGACCTAATGATAAAAATTAGGTACTGACAGAGAATCAGGAACTATGCACGAAACGAACACAGCTAATTATTATTATTTTATTTATTTTTTGCGCTATTTTCCCACCCGGGTGTGGGGAAGGTGTTTGCGCCAACCCACGGCGATATAACCCTTACCATTTCTTTTGTTGTTCTGCTCCTCTCCCCAAGCCTTCCCGTGGCCCCCTCCGGAGTGTCGGAATACCTAGGAGAGAGAAGAAGAAGAAGAGCAAAGTGACCAAGAGTCCATAATTGTTCAATTTCATTTATCAACTGGAACAAACACACCTCTATATTACACCTATACGGCCTCCTCGCTTCTGTTTCTGGCCATCCCTCCCACAGGGGCTGAAGTCAGCCCCCTGATACTCCCCAACTTGTAGTTCAGCCAAGCCAGGGAGATCCAGAAGCTGAGCAGCATGCACTCCTCCATCCCTCCCTCTGAAAGCCTAATAACACTGAGCCTCAGAAGGAGGGAAGGGTGACGGCTGCGTGTGTCCTCCTGCACGGCCTCTGCCTTTCGCTTTACTCTACCTAATTAATATATTTTGGAGAGGCAGGGGAAAGAGAAAGACAGAGGCTATGTATTAGGGCATTGAAATGTTGAGAACAGAAGTATAAATAACATACCCAGTTTTTTATTTTTAACAATGAATTTGGCTTAAGAAAGATTTTGTAGTATACTGATCATATGAATATGTCTGGTATATTTTATTCATATAGGCTGCTGCTGCTCCTCCATTGTCTTCAATGGAGCTTTCAACATTACAATGTTCTAATATAGCCTTATAGCCCGCCGTAGCGGGCTATTCTGGCTATTAAAGGTCCGCTCCAGCATTAAAGGCCCGAGCCGACAGCGAGGGACTTTAACAAGGAAGCTGGACTTTAATAGCCGATATAGCCCAGCTATTAGAACATTCTGCCACTAGAGGGAAGAATGTTCTAACAAATAAAACAAAGGCCTCTCGGAGTTCGTGGAGTTTTAAATCCCCTCGGGCTCCGCGGGGCCTTTGTGAAAACAACTTTGGAATGTTGCCCTACGGGTCTTTACCGGCCCATAGAAGCACGGAGCACTCCATTGTCTTCAATGGAGTGCTCCACATTCCAATGTTCTAATACTCCTCAGTTGATGCCTTATTGTACAATTTGGCTCACAGCAAGATGACATCCACGTCTGTCCTTTGTTCTTCCTCGCCATCTCTTTGCATTTCACCTATGTCCAAGAGTATATCTCTTGAACTTCATCCATTAATTCTCCTTTTTCAGTCCAACCTTTCTATCTCAATTATGTTGCTTGCTGACTCGGATCAACAACGGCCCGTGCTGGTATTGACGCTGTATCTTTTGGTGCTCTTTCCACTCATGAAGCCATGGCTTCTAAGGCCTTCTTTGCTTGGTCAAGCATGGAGGACAATCTTAGAGCTGCAGATTTGTCCTGGGCAGCAACATTCAGAAAATTCTATCTGGAATCAGCTGAACATGTACTGAATTGCTAGAGTTCATGACATTTTGTGGCTATTCATGTTATGTACAATATTTTGCAGGTTATATGGAGTTTGGAGAATGCCAAGGTGCCAAAAATTGACAGATGGCCAATCCACCCTATTTAGAGTGCATTTTCTGAATACGGCGGAGAACAGTCTGCAGATGTCCTGCATTCACCAAACACTAAAGAACCCTCTTAGGTCCTGATTAAGAATTGGGTGGGGCAGAATTGTGACGTGGAGTTCCACGCTGCCCAATCATGGCTGCCCGATGTTCCTGCAGCTTGTTTTCCTCAGAGCAACGGGACACATTTTCGTGGCTGTAAATTAGTTAAGCCTTCAGCTGAAACAGCAGCCAGGCCAATGACCCAGTCCCCGCCTGCCCTCTTTCTTTGGTAAGGTGGAAGCATGCAATGTTCCTTCCATGCCAGGGGCACTTCATTCCCTTCCCTTCCCTACATTCCCAGCCTACCTCTCTCCACTACTAAACCACAGAGAAGCACCACCTGATGGGCGCAGGTGGTACATGGGAGTGGTAAAGCCCTCTGAAGGGGGAATACCGTGCAGAATTATAGCAGTAGCTCTATTTCCATACATTTATTCCCATTCCTGGGGGGTCTAATTTATAATTGCATGGTAGAGGTGGGGAGTGTGCACCCTGTCAATACTGGGGGCCATTGTTTGCCTGGAGAAGGGTTGGTCGAAAAAGGAAACATTTTCTGCTAGGATAATTTTCCTGAAAATTATGTGTGTTGTGTGAAATACATTTCACCGGTCATCAGTTTACAATTGGACGTGGCCATTCCTCACATAGAAAAATAATGCGAGATATCAGCATGAGACTAGTTTGAACAGAACATGTCTCGGCCATGGTACACATCAGTTTCACAGCTGCCACTCAAGGCATGTTCTACTGGAACCAATCTCATGTGGGTTGAAATTGGGCCTGGGTGAAAGTTTAATTACGCTCGAGAAGTCAGAGTTATTTGTGTAAGTTCGCGTTACTCTAGTGATGTGAAATTACTGAAAACTACACCTGATTCTGTAATTTTGGGTACTTATGCTACAGCAAATTACATGAGTTAGGCCCACCCATCGGTAAAATTGTATGAAAAACCATAACTGGGAGAGAGTAAAATATTCTGCTAAATACCAATAAGAATATGGTTAGACGTCACTCACATACAAATTTCACAAAGGGCTAATTCTGTGCGATTAAAGTCTGATGCAAGCATGGTCCCCGATGACAGCAGGGGTAGATGAAAATAAATGTGGACGAGTGGTCGCTTAATATTCTCCTCCACCTACCATACCTATCCCTAATGCCCCCCCAGGAACATGATGACAATACACAGAATAAAAGGGTTTTCCTGCTTTGCATCCAGGGGACTCTATAGTGCTGTTGTCCAGGAATTTAGAAAGTTGGCTATTTGTCCCCAGGATCTTTGCCACTTACAGCAAAAGTCAAAGGAAGGTCGGAAAGGGAATGGATGTGGCAGGTATTTTTCTTTTTTTTAATAGTTCAGCAACCCTCTTTAAATTGGGGCCGTTGATAAATGAATGCAGAATCCTGGCTTATGACCAAACCAGGTGACACAAACCGCCTCTTCACAACTGTTCACGAAAGGGCGGGACAACCTTTCCTCTTAGTACTTATGACGTCCTAACAACATCTTCATTGTTTACATGTCGAAGGAATGTAGCTGGTTGGGCACACATTCCTCTGTGGATTTTCAAACAATAGTTTCACTGTGCAGTTACCCAGAAACCTGGAGGTCTGATGTAGAGTTTTCATGACAGGTGTTTCAACATGGGTGGGTCAAATTTAGGCCCAGTGACAAAGGAAGCCTTTCGTTTAGAATTTCCACAGTTTTACTTTCTTGAGCTGAGCTGGCCTCTATCACATGTCTCTTTTCTTCGGTTCTACTGTGATGAGTTTTCCGCTGGTCTCTGATGGATAACAGGGTCGAACTGCAAGGCCAAGCCAAGGTCCACAGCACAGCAGGGGATCACATGATATCGAACATGTCTGGATGTAACAAATTTAGGGGCATAATTAGAAGCCCCTGTCGCTACCGCAGGGCCCTTTTTTGATGCTCCGGTGGTGTAGTGCCATTTTCAATATTTACAAGGTGGCGCTATGCCACTTAGCGTGGTTTAACGCCACCTTGTAAATATGCTCCTTTCCACCGCAGTGCTTTGCGTCAAAGGGGAGTGCAATGGGTGTTGCTGTGGGTATTCCACTGCAACATCCATTGCTTTTTGACAATGCCTAAGATTTACACGGAGGTATAAATATGTGGTAGCACCAAAAACTAACACCATGCAAGAGCAGGTGTTAGAATGGCGCACAAGGATAAATGCTTTTATTTCTCCTCGTTTCTGCTTTTTCTTTGTATGCTGCATTCTGCAGCACACATAGAAAGAGCAGAAAGCCATTAATGATGGTTTATGTGCAGGAAGGTGTACCTTTCAGCACATAATCAATTATTAAATAGTGACGATTTGCTACTTCTATGTGTGCTGCAGAATGCAGCCCACAGCAATGCCGATTGCATTCCCCTTTCATGCTAACTGTAGAGTGAAAGGGGGTCTTATTCACAAGGCAGCTTTAAGGCACGGTAAGTGGCTGAACGGCACCTGTGAATAAGGCGAAGTCCTATTGCCACAGGAACGCCAGGAAAAGTGATGTTTCTGTGGCGATAGGGGCTTGGAAAAATGCCCTTAGCTTTGGAAAGAATGACGGTCCTCACAGCGCCTCCTAGCTCACTCAAGTCACTAGAGGAAGTGTCATGCAAAGGAGGGGTCAGGAAGGTGCCCAATGTGGGATAAAAGAGAAGAGCAGGGGTCTAAATGAAAAAAAAAATGAAATGAAAAATTGCACTTATATAGCGCGTAACTACCCGGAGGCCTCTAACGCTCAAGTCTTCCGAGAAATAAAATGAGGATGTCTTGACAGCCATGATGACGGTCAGAGAATGACGCAATGAGAAAGGAAGAGGCACTGTCCAGGAGAATAACATAACATGAGTGTTTGTAATGCGCATGTTCATGCCTGGGCATCTTGGCACTGAATAACAGATATTTATTGTTACCCAAATCAATGGTACTAATTTTATCGACCTCAGAAGTATGAAGGGCTGAGTGGACCCGCTGGAAATTGAACCTGTGACCCTGAGATCAAACACAGGCCCCTACAGTGGACGCAATAGTCCACTGAGCCACCAGACCTGGCATCGGAATAGAGCAGCTAATGATAAAAGGGGCTTATCTTACCTTTCAGCATCCTGTACTTATCACAGTCATTCTAAACCAAGGGATGCAGAAAGTCATGGTCTTCCTGGCGCCACCTCATCTCTTTACTGCACTCCTTTTAAAGAGAAGGGGAAGTGTTGGTACCAGAAGAGCACCGCTAGTAATCATTCGGGAAGACGCCATTCCCGCGTGTGACCATATATGGGAATAATGAATTTCATGAATGGAGGACATACTGAGATCTGGGAAGAGAAACCGAGTGGACCTTCTTAGGCAATGCCTGTAGAAGCTCTCTCCCCAATACCACTCACTCCCTTTGCTCAGATCTGCCTGTAAAACTCCAAGCAGCTGTGTGTAGCACCTAGAAGACAGAAGCTCTAGGCCGTATTTGCAAGAGGTATATGTAGAAAAAGGGACCACAAGTGCAGCTGCGATGTAGACCATTGTTTCCCTATTGTAGGTACTTCCTCCTCATTAATACCTTTAGTGTACTGAGGTGTAAGATTTTGTGAAGCTGTTGTCTTTGTGGCTGCTGATGTGTCCACTCAGGTAGAGAATGTTATTAGACCTGCCTGGGCTGAGCCAATAGTGACATCATGCATGGAATGTTGGGGGATATTTAAGTAGGACTGAAAAGTTGTGAGTTGGAGGTAGACACCCAGCAAACAGGGATTGACTTTGAACACTGGGGGGAGAAGCAAGCAGTTTCTCCCAAGAAGAATCTTCATGGAAGTAGTCCAAGAGTAGAGTTTTATTTAAATAAGCCTATCCGGTAAATTTATGCTAAAAACCCCTAAATGTCTGGAATGTTGGGCTGGGTCTGTATCCCCATCACTTATAACAATATGGCGCTTTTGGATGCTTTTGTTCACTTACAACAATTGGAGAATAGGGAAGTGATACTTATTGTGGAAAAGTTTTTAAAATTGCTGCTAAGGTTCAGGAACTCGATATGATACATGAATTTCTATAACTATTTATTGTCTTATATTCTTTTTAATATTTCTTTTATTGTTAATGTCAACTCCTTTGTTTCTTGTGAAGCTACGTTTTTCTGGCACTTATATGTGGTTTTTAATTGCAATTCGATTATTGTAATGTGTGCTTTTATGATATCCTTCTGATTATCGAATAAAGCTTATTGAATTGAACAATATGGCGCTGTAAGGTGAGAGGTGAACTCTTATCATAGGATGATCATGAACCACTGAGAACCTTGATTCCAGCATTATTTGAATGCATAGCCACGTTCCACTTTAAGGACTGACTGCTGAATCAGCAGGTAGGACCAGTGGTGGCTGGTGACATTTGAAAGTGGTAGGGCGTAAAGGAAGGGTCTGAATGTGTGTTGTGTCGCAAGCAAGCCTGATTGACTAAAGGGGAACTGCTGGACCCTCACGCCAAGGAAATTTTGAAGAACATAAAAAAAAAAGGAACAAATGTTGCAAGTTAAACCACATTTCTGAAAGCAAGAATATTTATAAAAGTAATTAGGATATGTAGTCTTGAAATAATTAAACACATTTAAAATTGTCCCATATCGTGCTTCATTTCTGCTTCCACCCATGCCATCCATTTAGCCTGACTGCAATATTTTAAAACAATAGGGTTGAAAATAATCACCACATGCTCATGTTACACTTCATTTAACAGCACATTGACTGCTCTTGAAAATGCAAGTTAAAGATAAGTAGCTCACAAATGTCATTGGCACTCCCTGCAAATAAACCAATTGCCAACATTTTAAACTGGCCTCCCTTGGACTAGAAGAAACCCCCATTGGGCGCTTCATAGTTCAGCAGAAATCAAATCCTTGTTTTCCTTGCATCAAAGCATAGACAATAACAAAAGAAGGTCAGAGATTTAATTTCCATTCACATGATGATATCATCATTCTTTATAATGTATTACTGTTGCTATAACAGTGCATTTGGCGCTTTAATCCTTCTTTGGAGAGCTGCTGCTCTCACGTTTACAGGGAGCAGCATGACACAGGGCAAGAGGAGGGCTGGATTGGAGCTATGGACGGCTCACCTGCCCTATCTCAAAAAAGTGAGAGGTGTGTTTGGTGCCAGTGTGCGGAGATACAGATAATCCACACCCTACGCCATACCCAGACTGGTGTACTGCAACCCCACAGCATGATAGAGGTGGACAATCAAGCTTGTCAGGTATGACCTTGCAATCTTACTGTTAGTGTTTAACTGTCAGGGATCATACATCTAGCCTGATCCGAAGATACAACTGGAACCTGCGATACAAAACACACGCGGCCAAAAGAACAAAGACACTACTAATGCATAAGTCTAGCAACAGTATTCCAGACACAGAAAGACCATTGAAATGAGGCTCTCCGCTCGGCATCTCACACTGCAGAGCCATTGGGGATATGTGTCTTTCCGTTTCTCGCCTTGTATTAGAAACCAATAAAAAAAGTAAATTTAAACTTACAGTTCCGGAGACTCCACGACTACCGCCGTCCTGTTTTTCAAATCCTGAGGCAGTGCACGTCATGACAGGAAGGCTGCAGGCAGCCTGCCTCCCCTCCACCACAGCGCAGCGCTGTGATTAGTGCGGAGGGCTGCCCCACCCGCGTCATTTTCTCTCTGTATGCTGCAGCATACAGAGAGAACTCAGAACAGGGAGAGTGGGTGGTGTTTCTCGAGGGCAGGGGGGAGTGGCTTGCCCACTGTTCTTCATACTGACTGCTTGGGCGGCCTCAGGCTGCCCAAGCAGTCAGTATGAAGAACAGTGGGCAAGCCACTCCCCCCTGCCCAAGAGTAACACCGCCCACCCCCAACTAGGAACTACAGCTTTCTCGCTGTGCGAGAAGGCAGAAACAAATGGTAGTTATTACGGTAATAACTACCATTTGTTTCTGCCTTCTCGCACGGCAAGAAAGCAGGGGAGCGGCGCCCAAACGCCCCCATGGAGGAGCCGCCACTGGGTAGGACACAGCAATTGAATACATGAGTATAGTTGGGGGATGACTTTGCATTTCAACTGTTTAGTTCCCTGACCTCTAATATATGTGAACCTTGGGGCAGTTTGATGCCATTTTGTTGAACAATATAAAAAATTATGGGCCTCATTTAAAAGGAACGGGTGCATAAGCGATGCATCAAAGTAACTTGTGTTTTGCTACGTCATTCTGAAATGACATGGGTGCACCGTATTTATGGTATGGCACATCATGGAATAAGGGCCAGGCTGCGTCAAATAAAATTGATGCTTCAGTGGGTGATGGCACAGCAGAAATTGATGCATTGGGAGCAAAAGTAACATAAGGCTGGTTGCGGCACATAACGAGACTCAGGGTCTCTTTTCAGTGCTCGAAGCCTCAAAAAACAAAAAAAAAATTGGCACACTTCACAGAATGCAGTCATGGAGCAGAGAACAGCAGCCATGATAACTACCCCAACAACCTCAGCACCAGCCAGGATGTCCAGACAAACTCCAAGGGGAAGAGGAAGTGCAATTTCATTGAGGAGGAGAATGATATCTTGATCACTGAGATGAGAGAGTGCCAATATCAGCTCTTTGACACCTTAGGGTTGCCATTAGGGAGGAAAGAGGTCATTTGACAGTGCATAAGGGCCGAGATCAACAGCATGGGACATGGGAAGCAGACAGTCACCGACTGTAAAAAATGCTGGCATGACTATATGCGCAGGACGAAGGAGAAACTGGCTAACAACCATAAAGCAGCCATGCAGGCCAGAGGAGGAGGCCCGGCACCTCTAGAGGAGCTAGTTGCCTTTGAGGAGCAGATGGTGGCGGTCATCCCAGAGGAGTTGTTGGCAGGAGTTCTAGGACAGGACAGTGCTGGCCAAGAGGAACATCAATGCCTACAGGGTAAGTCGCAACAAGGGCCAATGTGGCAAAAAGGTCATATTGTGGAGCGCAGCTACCTATGTCCCAGTGCTCCACTGCGCTGTGTGCAGGGCACAGGGCAGGAATCTGTGTCATGTACCGTTAAACATCACATAAATGTAATTCACACTGCCCAGTTGCATGTTGAACAGCGCAGTCCAGTTCTGTCACATTTATCCCTTCCATGTGTGAAGTGCAGCACCAACAATCCAGGCTCACCTTTGTATACTGGCACTTGCAGTGGAATGCACAACATGAGACACCAGAACTACAAGTCCCATAATACAAAACAAAAACATGGACTGGAACCACACGTCATGCATGGCCACATGGCCATTGCACAACCTGATTGTGAAAATGAAGGCCACCTTGCATCAATCATAAGGGCCACTGTGTATTACTTGGGCCCATGCACAAAAATCTGGACTGTAAAGCAATGGAATGGAATGGGCCTGTTAGAGGAGAAACTGCTCACCTGAGAGGGGGGTCAAGTGTGAGGCATGTGAAGTATCAACACATAGGAGAAGGCCAAGAACCATGTGTATGGTAACCTGCATGAAACTACATAGCACACAGCTGTCCTGATGTGTGGGGTGAGGGCATACAGGTGTCCGTTGCCCTGGTAGGGACCTGCCGACTCCTATCCTACTTTGCATAGCGAGGGGGTGTGGAGGATATGCAGGGGCAGCCTTAGGCATGTGCAAGCTGTGCACCTGCACAGGGCCGCCAAACACTGGCTAACTGAGGTGGACAAAGCTTTGTGTCTGGTATAACTAAAATCTAGAATCTTCTCCCCCTTTACATCAAAGTCATGCCCAATTTGCTATCCTTTAAGAAAGAACTAAAACCATGGATGTTTAGGAATCATTTTTTTTCTTTCTTAGCTTCTTCTGACCTCACTTAGTAGAGCTAGCACCGAGACATCTCTAGGTATTCGTGCGCTCCAAAAATGTCTCTAACATAAAATAATATAGCATTTTATTTGCTCTGCAGGCATATTTAATATTGTAATTGCAGCAATCGCATTTGCTTTTTAGTAAACATTCAGTCACATTGATGTTACTCCCTTCATTCTATGATGGCCACTACTTTTTACTTAAACATGTTTTTCACAGACTGAGTCTTTATCTATGCCTGGCTATGTGAGTATCTTCATGCATATCATGACCGTGCTCCCAGGACTCTGTAACCCTGCTGGTTCCGGTGTCCCTGCTTAGTCATTCATGATGTGTATTTTGCATCCCCTCATTGCGACCCATTAAGCACATGTCACTTCTCTCTTCTGTCCCTTTCCTTCCCCTCATGTTTCGCACTCAGTGTTATGTTTCCATTCAGTTTGCTCTACCAGTGGCTTACTGTCAAGCGAATGTTGGATAGAGCCTCGATCCATGTAGCTCACAGGCTAGGCAACAGCACCAGAAGTACAATTGATTTTAAGAAAAATACAATGCCGCTTGTCCTGTGTTTCTTTACTGCTGGGTTGCCATGTTGTCTTCGATCTCCAAGAATTATTCTCCATAGTGCACCTCTTTCTCAAGGCATTATTTGTTTCAGAGTAAGACAGAGCTACACAGTCACATCCATTCCTGCATGTAACAGTTGCATCCTTGCCTGGTGGGTCATGTTTAGCTGCATTGTGGCTAGACAGCCAAACCTGCACCAGCCCAGGCTCGGATTCCCCATTTATATGTGTTAAGTGAGATGCCACACTGATTATGGTACGTGCTTCAAAACGTTTGTGTAGCATATATAGACCAACTGGTTTGCACTGCGTGCCCTGTGTGCCCAGGCATCTATGGGCCTCTGAAGATAGTCATAGAACAATAAGGTCCCTATACTGGCCAGTATGAGTGGAAAGCAGTGGAAAGTAATGACCTACAACACATAAACGTAGTCATTGCACACTGTTTACATTTACACTCCCTGTGGCAGAATGTCGGGCAGTCAGTAAGCAGTTGCACCACCTATACTCCGGACTTGCGCACACTGTTTCACATTGCTACCTTTGTTTGGTATAGGTCTTCCAGACACACATGCATTTGGCACAAGTTGTTGATATGCACACATGTTTTGGACCACATGATGGTATCCTGGGATGAGAATGACTCCTAGCTACAGACTTTTGTGTTGGGCCAAATACAATTAAGTGAGATGTGAGGATAATGATGTTTGTTGTGACTGTTTTTAAAAAATATATATTTTTATTGATTTTAATAATAGAAACAAACATCGGCATAGCACATGAAAGAAAGCAAAATTAGCAGTTCATAGGGCAAGTAATCTGGAGATTAAGGCATTAAAAAGAATACAACACCTAGGTTAGAATGCGCTTCAACGGGTCAATGGTTCGTCTTCAAAGGGGGCTGTTGGTGCAACACATATGTCTCCCCTGTAAGTGTTCCATTTGGCCCACACACGAGACCATTTTTTTAGGTCAGCCTCTTGCTTCATACACTGTTTTCTCCCTGAACATGCACTAATCAAGGTTTGTTTCCATGTGACAAGCGTCGGGGGTGATGCCCCCCCCCCCCCCACATTGCTGAGCTATATCTCTCTTGGCAACCATAGCTCCCAGGGTGGCCCAAAGTTTCTCTGCCCCTGTCAAGTCAGTAGGTCCACAAACATTAAGCAAGCACCTCTTGGCTTCTGGGTGGATATCCCTATGCAGGACATCCCTCATGACTGTGTGTATCCCCCTCCATTACCTCTGAATCAGTTCCCACTCCCAAAAGATGTGCATGAAGGTGCCCACCTGGCCCCCCTCCTCTCTACCCATGTGGACCAGTTGGGACCCAGTGACATAGGTTCTGTGCAGAATGTTCAATTGAACCAGACGCAGATGCGCAGAGATTGCCACCTCACGGGGGGGCCACACGCCTTTCTTCCTCATCAAGCACTAATCCGTCCCTCTCCCAAGACTCATGCAGCTTATCAAGGGGATCTGGCGAGTTATTGTTCAACTTTTTGTAAGTTAGTGATATGGCCCTCCGAGGGAGCAACCCTTCCAGTAACCTGTCTTCTAGTGGGGAGGACTCAGTGAGGGAGGAACCCTTCTTTATGGTTGTGATCAGTGCGTGGTGGACCTGCAGGTTTCGGAAAAACTCTGTGTTTGTGAACTCAAACTGCTGTTGTAGCTTATCGAAGCTAATCATGTCACCCTTCACCCAGAGATCCCCTATCCGAGAGATACCGATGAGGTCCCACTTGTCGAAACCCTAAGTGGAATGCAAGCTGCCGAGTTGCTCCAAGTCCCATAAGGGGGTCACCAGCGTCAGTCTATGGTCCCTACCAAGACTTCTGAGTACCATATGACAAACCTGGACAGAGTGACTAGTGGGTCAAGTTAAGTGGAGTTTCTGGGAATTGGCATACAGGGCTCTGTTGTATCTCCCATCAGGTAGCAGCCACCTGTCCATGGCAAAGCCCGGGTCATCCGGTGTACGGTATGTGCCTGGATTGATGGCGGCAAGCTGGGCAGCCCAATAATATTTCTTAATGTCAGGGAGGCGTATTCCTCCATCGTACCAATTGAGAACTAACTTGTTAAGTGCTATTCTAGGTCTCCCATCCCATCACAGCTCCCTCTGTAGGCCTTCAATTTCTTTAAAATACCTTGCAGGGACTAGGAAAGGATAGTTTTGTAGAGCATTAAGGAAGAGGCGCAGGGACATCATTTTGCAAGGAGCAGCTCGCCAGAGTAGCGAGAGAGTCCTCCAGGTGGCCACATCACGCCACAGGCGTTGCAAAGGCGGGAGCAGATTCTTCTCATAGCGAAGTTTGGGATTTGTGGTGACAAAGATCCCTAGGTAGCAAAACCCATCCTTCACCACTTGTAATGGGCAATCCCTGAGGAGGCTCAGAGCATCGCCACCCAGAGTATAGTGGAGAGATTTGTTCCAATTGATAGAGTAGCCAGAATATCTCCCAAAGGATGCGAAAATGGCTAAGACACAGATGAGGGACTTCTTGGGGGAGGCCAAGTAGAGGAGAATATCATCTGCATAAAGCGAAATGTAAGCCTCCCACTCAGCCGACCACCGCAGACCGCGTATGGCCGGGTCACGCCAGATCCAGGCTGCAAGAGGCTCTAATGAGGGGGCAAAGAGCAAGGGCGACAGTGGACACCCCTGTCTGGTTGTTTACTATTACCTGAGCCAAAGTTGCCGATTAGAGGAGTCTAACCCATGATACAAATTCTGGCCCAAACCCCAGCTTGGAAAGGACAGCAAAAAGGTAAGGCCATTAAATTGTATCAAACGCCATAGAGGCGTCCAGTGACAAGATCACAGCAGGCTCCCGGATGGTATCTGCCCTTCCCAGTACTCCATGCACATGTCGCAAATTCAGAGCAGTGTTGCGCTGGGGCATAAAGCCTGACGGGTCTGGGTCTACCAGGGCACTGATTACTCATGACAGGCGAGTGGCCAAAAGTTTGGCAAGGATTTTCAGCTCTGCATTGAACAGGGAGATGTGTCGGTAGGAGGCGCATCTATCTCTGGGTTTATTCTCCTTGGGGATGACACAATTGACACAGACGTTGGTCGGGCGGCAGTGCTCCCACTCTCCGACTCTCCTCAAACATAGCCCTCAGATGCAGGGCAGGATTGTCGGGAAGTAGTTTGTAGAGCTCTATAGGCAGCCCATTAGGGCCCAGCGCTTTTCCCAGGCTAAGATTTCTGATCGCCTGCGCGATCTCGTCATTGGTGATGTCACTGTCCAAACAGCTTCTATCATCCTCCAAGAGGACTGGGAGTTGGATATCACGCAAGAGATCAGCAGAGACAGTTTCAAGGATGGACGATTGTGTCCGGTATACCATACTGTAATGCTCAGCGAACTCGCTGGCAATCTGAGTAGGGTCTGTGACCTTAGCACCCGTGTCAACCGTCAGTTCAGGAACAAGTCTGTTAGCCCTTTCATTCCTGTCCAACCTGGCGAGCAGCTTCCCAGCTTTGTCACCCCACTCGTACACCCTGCCATTTCTCTCTCCCTCAGGATTTGGTCCGGTCCGTAGCAATGCCCTTATATTCGTCTTTTTTTAGTTGCAGGAGATGCAGTGTTTCTGGTGCGTCCTCCTTACCAAGGTCTGATTCAAGTTGTAGGATCTCACCCTCAACCACCTCAAGCTCTTTAAATTTGTCTTTCCTGACCCCTGCTATTAGCGAAAGGGCTGTCCCTCTAATAACTGATCTGAATGCTTCCCAGAGTATTTGGGGGGTGTCAACCGAGCCAAGGTTCTCTTGAAAATAACAGTCAATGGCTTTAAAAAGGTCTTTGCGAACAATTGTGCTTTGTAAGTACCAGGGATTGATGGGCGCCACCGAGTCAACCGGCCAGCCCCGCAGGACCAGGTTAGACAACACGGGAAAGTGGTCAGAGATGCCACGCACAAGGTGACGGACCTCGTGTATATGCACGAGTTGGGAGGCAGGCAGAAGTAGATAATCAATGCATGAGGAGCTACGGTGTGCACCCGAGAAAAAGGTGTATTGCATGTCCCCGGGTGGAATGCCCTCCAAGCATCCGATAAGCCGAACGCCTCCAGGAAGTCAGGGAGCCAATGACTCGATGTGCTCACCTCACGAGGGGGATTGTGGTGTAGTGTACTGGATGCCACACACTTAAAATTAAAGTCGCCTCCCACCAGTAGTAGGCCCTCCGGGAGGGAGAGCAGTTGAGTGCCTAGGTCTGTGAATATTTGCCCTTGCAGCCCAGGCGGGACATAAACTGATACTAGGATTAACGTATTTCCCTCCCACTGACCCGTAATTGCAACACCACTCTCTCGCCCATCAGAGTGCGAAGATTGTACTGAGAAGGGGAAGGAGTTGTTAACCATGATTCCCACGCCCCTAGACCCTATTGTGAAGCCAGAATGAGCAATGGGCCTATACTCCCACCTGTTTAGGGCCTAACACGTGCTACCTACAAGATATGATTCCTGAAGGAAGACCTCATCCAGGGAGTAGCACTTCAGGAGCTGCAGGACGAGGGTACGTTTCACCTTACCCCCGAGCCCATTCACATTCCAACTTAATAGGATGAAACTTTTATCCCAGTATGTTGCCATAACTGTGAACTTTGTAGGAGTCCTCCTCTCAGAGCCATATTAATCAGTGATGTCAATTGAACGACAACAAACAAACAATTCCCCCCAATCCCCAAGTCCTGGTCCCCCTCCCTGCCCCCCTGCACTCTGGGCATAAACCAGCCCATGAAACTAACTGTGCAGAGTGCCTGTCGCCCCAAAAAAGATACCAACAGTAGTTAAATGTGGGTAAAGAAGCTCTGACCCCCCGCCCCCCAACCCACCTCCTAAAAAGGAAGAAAAGAGAAAGTATTTCCTGAGTGGGGTAATCGCCAATAATATAACAAGCAGGAGAATAAGTCTCTGAACCCAATGTGCACAGTTCAGCACAATGTCAATGTGGATAAAAACAGCAGTTAGGGTCAGTCAAAGCAAGAACAGACGTCATCTGTGAGACCAGGCATGATGAGTCAGCGCGGGTTGTGCTCCCCAGCATCTCTCCAACCCTCTAGCCAGTCTGCCACCGCCTCCGTATGATTAAAGAACCAGGTCTTCCCATCTGCCTCAACCTGCAGGCGGGCGGGGAAGAGCATAGCGTACTTCATCTCTTTGTCTCTCAGAGTCTTTTTGATGGCTATGAAGGACTGTCTCTGTTGCTGCACAGCCTGCGTGAAGTCTGGGAAGAAAGGGACACTGGAGTTTTCATATTTGAGCGGTGGTGAGTTTCTGGCATTGTATCACATCCCAGTCTCTGAAGTTTAGGAGTCTGGCCAAAATAGGACGAGGAGGGGCCCGGGCTTTGGGTGCCCCCCGGGACTCTATGGGCCCTCTCAACCACAAAAAAAATTGAGAGGCCTTTGGGGCTAAGGTGGTTGAGTATGAGGTCCTCAACAAACAAGTCAGGAGCCTGCCCCTCCGATTTCTCCGGTACACCAAGGATGCGGTCGTTGTTTCACCGGGAGCGTCCTTCGTAGTCATCCAGCTTATCTTCGGCAAATTTCCTAAAGGTTTGGAGGACTTGAACCTCATCCTGAAGCTGTGAGACATCGGGCTTTTGGCGGTTACTTTAAGTTGCTTGACCTATTTGTGTGTTTTGGTGAGGTCGGCCCTAATCAATGTCATTTCTATCGTAATGGCATTGGTGGGTTGCGCCATTGACGTCCGCACCCCTGCGATGGCCTCCATCACATCTTTTAGGGTCAGTTTGGGGTTCTCACACTCCGACCGACTTGCAGATCCCCCGGAAGGGGCGATACAGAACAGAAGCCTTGGGGCAGGTATATTTATCCAGGTAGCTCTGCTGCGTAGTTCTAGGGCCTTTGCTGCCGGACATCACAGCTCTCGTGAGCAGAATTAGGCCTCTCTATACCTCTGTCAGCGCCAGGTGCCCCGCCATCTAATGCACGTAAATTCCAGCCAAGTCGAAATGGGGTGGGGGCCACACAGACAGCAGAGCATTTCACCACCACAATTACAGGCGGCACGGCAGACTGGGTTGAGACCCCCCCCTCTGTACCCACAATGTATGGTCACACCACCGCCGAGCTGAGAGCACCCGGGGGGGGGGGGGACCGACGAGTCGTTGGTGTCCCCCCCTTCACGACCCACCTTCTCCTAGCTTCAACACAGTCTCTTCGGAGGGGGGAGGCCGACTACACCGCCGAAGGGAGGCCAAACTCACCGCTGCAGGATGTCAGCACCTCGGGGAAGAGGGGGTTCTTCCGTTGCCGATTCTGGCCGGCCCACACATCACGGACCAGGCAGCAAGCCGCGGCGTAGATTTGCGGCTCACTCTCACGCGAGTGGGGCCGCTGCGGTTGAGGGATTCACTCGAGGTCCTGGCCTCGAGTAGCGGGCAGGCCACCAAGTTCCAGCAGGCAGCGTTCTGTCTGGCGGAGCCCAGTCGGTCGAGGGAATTGCTCGTTGCGGTCCTGAGCAGTTCAGTCAGCAGTCCCCTTCTTCGGGACATGGATTAGTGAGGCGGATCGGTGGGTGTCGACAACGGGTCTGGAGCTGCCTTAAAAAGCGGCCATCATGCTGCCGCGCTTGACCACTCCCCTGGTTTATAGTGTCTGTTAAATTAAAGTGTTTACACAAAGTAAGTATTCATTCATTTCTTTCCAATTTTTAACACCTTTTTTAAAACGAAAATTGGATGTATGGCTAACTAATTCAGGCTTCACTGAATTTTTTTTGAATAATGGTGTTCCCACGCCGAGCCCCAAGAACTGTATCTACATATTCCCTCTGTCGTCATTTTCATTGCCATCGTCATCCTCATCCGCTGCTTCCTGTTTTTCATAGCACTGGTCCCATGGGACTTTTGTCCACACACAGATGTTGTGCAACATACAACAAACTAGGATAATCTAACAAACGGTATGGGGGGAGTATAGCAATCGGTCGCCGGACATGTCCAAACAGAGGAAGCGAGACTTTAGCGCACCAAAATTCCACTCCACAATACCCCTGGTCTTGTCCAGTACATTGTTGTAGGTGTGATCTGCTTCTGTCTGGGGATGTGCAAACTGAGTCATGGCTCATGACTGCAGACCAAATCCTTGGTCAGCTGAAAAGACAAAGGGAGAAAATGTACTCATTGCTCAGGGTGATTGATCAACCCACATTCAAGTACATATCTGTTATGTGTACTGAATGACTCTTACATATTTCGACCACTATTGTACACAATTGGTTACATGAAGATTAGCAAAATTATCTGTTTCTGTTCTCTGTGAACATGTGCACAGCCTACTACTTTTGACAGCGACACATTTGGGCTGATGTTTAGTGTTAGTGTTTAGGTGTTTTGTAGGTCCACTGCCACAGTAAGTGAGAGTATGTTGATCACAAATTGAGTTTTGTTGTCATCCATAGGTAGGCTGTACCAGTATAACTGGTTTCACATGCACAGATACATGTGTTCCTGTGGAACCACTGATGTTGTTGCTTCACTATCTAGCGATGAAGAGCCTTCAAATTGTTAACTTCCTTTCAGAAGTGTAATGTGATGAGTACATGTCGTGCGTGTTACATTTGGACACACAGATAACAGCCATGACACCCCTTCCTTGCTCAGGTAGTTCCCACTAGTGATAGACACACACAGTGGCTTAGCTTGTCTTGACACATGTGACTTGCAGGTTTACATTGCACATGTGTCCTGATGATTGGTGCAAGTATGAGATTCACCCCTCCTACAAATGCACTGTCTAGGGTAGCACACACAGATCTGTCCATGAGGTCATTAATTATTTACTGTAATGAGATCAGACATGTACTTCAGATGTACTTACCAACCAGTAGGCCCTTCCCATATGTGCCATTCTGGAAGTGCTCATTGATGATAGAGTGCCTGAAGATGTATGTGTTATGCTCTCTCCCGGGGTATTTGGCCAAGACAATGGTGAACATGCCCGATGGTCCATGAAGGCCTAGGCATTCATCAAGTATGTGTGCTTCTGGTTCCTGTAGAGATAGGATGTAGCTGCAGGGGGAACCAGTTCCACATTTGTGTAAGTCCATGGCACCCAGCACATGTGGGAAACCTGTAATGGCATAGAAGCCTTGCTGCATCTCCAGCTGCAGTTGTTCTGTGTTGGGGAAGAGGGGGTGGATGATGGCATTCAGGACAGAGGGTAGGAGAGCTGAGAAAGGTGAATGGGAGATTCCTACCACTCTGGCCGTTGTAACCTGGAATGACCCAGATGCCAACATGTGGAAGACAGCCATGAGCTTGACCTACGGAGGGATGTTGGTGGACATGACATGGGAGTTGGTATCTGGAACCTTGGAGCTATTTGGTGTAGGAGTTGGATGATGGACTCCGTCCTGAGCCGATAGTAGGTAATGAGCTCACCCTCCCTGAGATCTAAGGGAAGTCTGCTGATAAATGCGCTCCCTTTTCCTGCGCAGCCTTTGTGATGGTGAAAGGGGGGAGGCGGGGGGATGGTTGGGGTGATGGTCGGCTCATTGCAACAACCAACTACAAAATCATCACCTCCATTGCATAGTTGTACTTGGCACACTGTTCTGTCTGTCTTCTCTTTATATGCCAAATCCAATGTTTCATTTCTTCCGCATGGGTTACTGAGGCACAAGAATTTTGATGCTTTTGGGCCACTGCGCGACACTTGGCGGAGATGCGTCACTTTTCAAATAACTCGTAAATATCAATGCATCGCTTTTATGGTGGAAATTTTGATGGAATGCCCACCTTGCATACATTAATACTTATGTGACACAGCTGGTACCGATGCAGGTATATTTCGATGCAGGACTCCAAAAAGTGATGCATCAGCCTAGATGCGTCACCTTGTAAATGTGGAGTACTGGCAGCGCCCCCAATGCATCAAAAATTATGATGCATTGGCGGCCACGTTCCTTGTAAATAAGCCCCTATGTTACCTAAATCAAGAAAAGACATTGTATAACGAGCATTTCAGGTTTCTTGGCCTCGTTAAACAAGTAGTGCAGATTGAATACTGCATATACACTGGGCAATAAATACATTTAATAACATAGAAAGCACGTAAATTAGAAATAGAAATCACTAAGAGAAATAATAAAGATGTGCTTCAATGCAATATTTTCACGTTACATTGCTCAATAAAGCATGAATAAAAATTCAAAAGAATCATAGGTAACAACTGAATCCAGTAGAAACTTTTTTTAACTACCCAAATGGAATATCTACCAGGATAACGGCTTTGCTTATTATTATTTTTTTAAGTTCAAGAGAAATGTTATTAAGGTAAAGCAAGGTGTCAATACAGAATATAGAAACAAGTCAAGAAAAAATCAAATATAATCCAAGTGAGATAATGTATCAAAAAACAATAAATAATAATTAGAACATAAGCTGGGTTTCATAGCAAAACAAAGAGTGTACATTAGTGATAAATAGAAAACAATGCAATAACAAGGAGGTACAATAGGATAGTGGAGAAAGAAGGAATAGTTAGGGTGTTTAAGGGGGTTTGGACACTTCTTGTTCAGCAGGTGACGGGTTGAAAGAGCGCTTGGCGCAGACATCAAGGTACAATGTAATTGGGAGCCACAAGTGCATGCGCTTTGTTGCCATGTGAAGAGGGAAAACAAAAGCAGTATCTAGTATGTGATTGTGACATACATTATACCACCACGCTTTAAATGAGATATTATGAAAAATCTTTCCAATTGACAGTAATCTGCTGAAAAGCAACAGCGAGCAACAGATCATTAATACGAACATCAAATGAGACTTCCTCCCAGCAAGAGGAAAGACTACCCATAAAAATGTGTGTATGAAATAGGAATATGAGTATGACAGATTTTATTGATTTGGGACCAGACTAGAACCCAAAAATTATGAACAATTTTTTATGGAGTGGTGGAAAACCTCTTGTGGAGATCGAATGGTGTGAGGAGAAGCCTATTATAAATAAAAAACAGGGATTGTGTCAAGGATGCAGCTCTAGAAGATTTGCGAAGTTTGGTCCAGATCTTGGACCATAATGACGTCGGCCAAGACATAGCAAAGTCATCTTCCCATTGTTCTTCTACCCTGGTCTTAGGCCTAGTGGAGTGTGTGGGATGGAGGTATTTGTAAATGGCAGAAGCTTTAGAAGTGGAGCGTAAGAAAGAGTGAAGTTGTGAAGTGGAGGACCGAGGTGCGGAGGAAGCACAAGATTGCAGGAGTTGAGCATAAGTGGACAGTACTGCTTCCTTGAGTAAAAGATACTTGCAAGCAAAAGAAGCAGGCAGACCAAAAGATTGGCAAAGTGCTGAGAAAGGTATGAATGCAGAGTTAGAGAACAGTTGAGATACCCATATTAACCCCTTTTGCCTCCATGATTTCCAGTAAAAGGGCTTATTATTAATTAGAATATGTAAATTATGCCAATTGGTGGAGTTAAGGTCAGCCACTGTGCTGATGGGAGGAGGGTGAGAGGATAAAAGCAATTTGGTGGTGAATTTGTGCAAGGGAGAGGAAAGTGAGGACGGTTTATGAGAGAAGAAAAGATATTCAGCAAAAGAGAATGGTGAGAGTGAAAGGCGTTCAATCATGACCCAAAGGGGGGAAGGGTAGGCGGAGTCTTGTAACCAGAAAGAAGCTTGTCGCAGGAGAAAGGCCTTTTGATAGGCCGGAAAATCTGGGAAATTAACTCCACCTTCTGGTTTAGGTCGGATTAGTCTATTGAGGGACATTCAAGGCTTTTTACCATTCCAAAGGAATGAGGATAGAATTGAGTTAATTTTCTTAAAGAATTTTAAGGGAATCGGCACTGGGATGTTAGAGATTGTGTAAATAATTACAGGGGACAGCATCATCTTGATAGTATCAAGGCGGCCCCACCAGGATAGGTAAAGAGGATGCCACCTTGACGTTAAATCTGAGATTTTCTGAATACATTTATTTAGACATAAAGAGACTGTGCCTGATATTGTGGGAGTAACATGTAACCCTAAATATTTAATGTGTGAAGAATTCCAAGTAAAGTTAGAAGCGCTAAAGTCAGGTTTGAAAGTAAATTTTGTCAAGGGGAGAATTTCACATTTGTCATTGTTGAGCTTATAACCGGAAATTAGGGAATATTCATGTACTACTTTTAAAAAGGCAGGCATGGATTCAGAGGGATGTGATACAAAAAGCAAGATATCGTCAGCATAAGCAGCTAGTTTGATATGGGATTGTGAAGTTTGAAAGCCATGAATGCCGGGATGCTGACATAGTTTGGGAAGGAAGGGTTCCAAAGCTAAATTAAAAAGGAACGGGGACAAAGGACATCCCTGACGGACACCCCTACCCAGGTCAAAAAAGGAAGAAACTAAGCCATTGGCACAAACTGCTGCACGTGGATTGGAGTAAAGAAGGGAGACTAGGGAAATGAATTTGGGGCCAAAGCCAAACCATTTGAGGGTCTCAAAAAGATAAGCCCACTCGACCCTGTCAAAAGCCTTCTCGGCATCTAATGCAATCGCTGCAAGAGGGTGTTGTAAGTGCGGTGCTTTTGATAGGACATTAAACAGAAGTCTGATATTGTCAGTAATGGAGCGTCCTTTGACAAAACCGGATTGTTCCGCTCCCAACAAGTCAGGTAACAGAAGATCCAGTCTCGCAGCAAGTGATTTAGAAAAAATCTTATAATCGATGTTAACTAAAGAAATAGGTCTATAATTTTTGCAATAATTGGCATCCTTCCCCTCCTTAGGAATGAGGCAGATGTGAGCATCAGAGAAGGAACCGGAGGATTGACCCAGAGTAAGGAAGGTGTCTAATAGGGAATGTAATTTTGGTATGAGAATTTTTGAGAAGTGTAAGTAAAACTCAACTGTGAAACCGTCCGGTCCAGGGGCCTTATCTTTCTTTAGATGTTGGAGTGCAGGAAGTAACTTTTGCTGGGATATGTCTGACTCCAAGGGGGTAAGATCAAGGAGAAAATGTTGAGGTTTTCTAATATTGGAAAAAAATTGGGATAAGGAATGGGGGGAAGGATGAGTGTCAGATGAGTATAGATGTTTGTAAATAAGGGAAAATTCAGTTAGAATATCAGCATCTTTGTGTTTAAGATAAACATTGTCATCATAAATAGCTTCAATGTTTAGCTTATTGTGCTTGACTTTCAAATAATTGGCTAAGACCTTCCCAGCTTTATTCCTACCCCTATAAAATTTGGCACTTGACTTAAGTAAACATAGGGAAGCATCTTCCGTAGATTTTTTATTAAATTGCATTTTAGCATCCACAAGGGCTATCAAACTGTCTTGAGAATGTGATATATAATAAGAGTGTTCCAGTCTCTTGATTTTCTAAAGAAGGTCACCCATAAGCTTCCTGGAGACCTTACGTCTAGCGGCAAAAAATCAATTATGAAGTCTCTTGCCGAGGCTTTGAAGGCGTCCCAGATAGTGAACCTAGGTATGGTTGGGGTATCGTTGATCTCAAAAAACTAGGTGAAGAAAGTAGAGAAAGATGTGGTGAATTTAGGATCCAGTAGAAGAGAGTTATTAAAACGCCATCTTCTAGGATCAACAATTTTGGGAAGAATTTCAATATGGATAAAAACAGGGGTGTGATCGGACAATAAGATTGGGTCAATTTCAGCATTCATAAGCGTCTGGGCATTGTTATGGGAGATAAAAATATAATCAATCCTCGGTTGAGAATGATGGGAGGGCGAGTAGAAAGTAAATTCTCTCGTCGTCGGGTTACAAAGGCGCCAGGCATCAGTGAGTTTGTGTTGAGAGATGGCTTCAACAAAAAGCTTGTGGATCTGTTCGGAATGAATGAAACTTTGGAGTTCCTGTCAAGAAAGGGGTCAAGGGGTTGGTTGCAATCCCCTGCTAAAATAAAGTAGGCATCTACAAATTTAGTAATGTGGGTGGAGAGATTATGCCAAAAAGTGGGATCTCCACCGGTAGGGGCATAGATATTAAGAAGAGAGAGTGGAACACCCTTTAAAGACAGTTTGACATGAGTCCATCTACACTCAGTATCAGATTCTTGGAATGTAACAGTATAAGAAAGGGACTTGCGACACAAAATCGCAACTCCGTTGCGTTTACCATCACCAGGAGAGTAAAAGACCTCACCCACCCATCCTCTTTTAAGTTTAGCTGATTCTATATATGAAAGGTGAGTTTCATGCAGAAAGGCCAAGTCAACATTCAATTTAGCTAGAGGGGATAAAATTCTTTGTCGCTTAATAGGAGAATTAACACCCTTAACATTCCACGTAACGACTTTCAACGACATGCAATATAATAGCAACAATGGAGAACAAATTGAACAAATGAAGAAAAGAAACCCGTAATAAGAGTACTGATAACATAGGAATAGATGCAAAAAGGAAAGTAAAAGAGACAAAAGAGCAAGTCAATAGAATATAGTGCAGCAGAGAAAAGAGCAAGTGGATGAAGGAAGAGAAAAAAGAGAAAAGCATGATAAAAAAGGTAAATGGTGAGAATCATGTGAGGACAGGATGAAACAGAAAGGAAAGGAAAAAGAGAACCAATGAAATAAATGACACCAATCATGAGAGCAGAACAAGGGAAAAAGATAAAAGGGGAAAAAAGGAATGACATCTGAAAAATCAGAAGTGTGAGACAAAAAAGAGAAACATACCTACATAGAACTGGAGAACGAGTACAGGGAACCAGGAGCAGGAACAGGAGCAGGAATGGGGAGGGAGGGTGGAGCCACATGGAGCAGACGGAATCTGTGCGGTCAGCAAGACGCGCAGCTTGAAGAACACCACGGAACAAAATACAAAACCTACAAAAACAGGCGAATGACAAAAAAGGAGAGGCTGTATGAAAAAGGAAGGCAAAACATGAGAACCAACATTACAAGGATAGTAAAAACATGTAATGAAGGTTGAGAAGAAGAACTATAACGAGATGTTCCATGTACATATCTCAATAAGAAAATTTAAGAAACGTACAAGAAAGAAACAGTAAAAAGAGAGAATCACAACAGAACAAATAGGCTCAAGGAGGAAAAGAAGAAGAGGGACTAGACATCTCCATAGCAGTTGCTTTGCAGGAGTTCAGGAAACTTCGAAGGTGAACAGGATCTTCATATGTTGTAGTCTTGTTGTTGTAGGTGACCTTGAAGAGGCAGGGATGGAAAAGTCCATAACGGGCACCAATGGAGCGAAGATCCGCTCTCATATCCAAGAAAGCTTTGCGTCGAATTGCCGTAGCCTTAGCATAGTCTTGAGCAAAGAACAAGGAGGAACCCGACCAGGGGAGCCGGGGAGATGCTCTGGCTGCTGATAAGACCTTTAGGAGATCCGTGTATTCCAGAAAGTACATGATAACTCCTCTCGGCCTCGATGAGGGAGAAACTGAAGAGGACGGTCGCCCAAGTCTATGAGCACGTTGGATGTTGAGTATTGTGTCCTCCGGAAGATGTAGCAGTTTAGGCAAAAAAGACTTGAAAAAAGCAATTGGGTCGTTCCCCTCACAACCTTCCACCAGGCCGTAAATACGTAAGTTATTACGCCTATTTCGATTTTCAAGCTCCTCCACCTGTCGTTGAAGGGAAGAAACCGGCGAATGCAAGTGAGAGACTTTGGATGAGGTTTCCTGAAAAGAGGTGACACTTTGCTCCACTGATGCTACTCTGGCGTCCATATTCGACCACTTGCCCGTTAGAAATTGCAGCTTGGTGTTCGTTTCCTCCATAAAAGGGCGAAGAGCTCTTATTTCCTCTAATAGAAGATTCACAGACACTGGTGACAATGATTTGGGCGGAGTAGGAGGATCCTTCTTCAGCCGTTTGGAAGTAACCTTCCCCTGAAGTAACGTCGACGATTCCATCTCTGAGTCTTGAGAAAGGGGTAGATGTGAGGACTCCAGTCGGGCTAGAGCGGAGAATAGCTTAGAGTTCTTAATGAAGGTATGCGTCAGGTTGGTTGAAGCAATGCAACCTTTAATTCTTCCCATATGAAGTAAGCAACACAGAGGAACTCTTTACATTAGTCAGACAGGAAAAGGTGACACAGAGGTATTAGCCCGGAGTTCTGTGAAAAGCAGGGAGGAGATGCTCTGTCAAAGCAAGGGTACAATCTGCGTCACAGAAATTATGAACATCAGAATGCGAACAATAGTATGTGGAGTCAGTCTCATACAGCAAGGAGCCAAATGCTTGAAATGGAGTCAGGGGAGGAATTACCAGCAGGAGATCCCAGTCAGACCATTGACTTCCGCAAAAAGAGCAGCACCGCAGGACTGTGAGGAATCACAAAATGGCCGACCGGGAAAGTCACAAGTTCTGCAGCATCAGTGAAAATTTGTGAGAGAGAAAGGAGCTCATAAGTGGACAAAAAGCAATTATGCAAGGAGATATTTGGCAGAAAAGGCATAGTTATTGAGCAATCGGTAAAAGAAGGAGGATTCATGCGTCCAGCAATGAATAGCGCATATCGCGCGACCAAAAACAAAAAGGCGGCCGTAACCGGCAAGAGGCTGTGAGGGACTTACTTCGTCGAAAATGAAAGGAAAACGTCCTTCTTACGCATCGGCGGCATCTCCAAGGTGTGCCCACCACCTTCCGATGTAAGAAACCGCTGTTGGTTAACTCGAGTGATGGCGCGAACCGCGGTTCTTCAAAGCCGTCTGCGGAGCGCACACCCGATTGCCGCCATACTCCATCGGCGCCAAGCCACGCCCCCCACTTTGCTTATTATTAACTAGAACAATGATACTCAGAGTACAACCTCAGGGCCGCATGCAGCTCTTCTGACCGATACATATGGCCCCTCGGGCAACAGTAACACCGGGCTGCTGATCACTCCACTCAGCCTTAACAGTAAAAAAAAATGAAATAAACAGCAAACATTTATCTAAAGGTTAAATGCAGCTAAAGAAAGGAAGTAACTAAGCACCCCTTAAATGTAGGAACACCTTAATTTTTACAGGCAGCAAACATTTAAAAATATGTATTTCATTAACCTAGAAATCAGATCATAGCAGTGTATTCAGAAGTAAAAAAAAATGTAAGTAATAATTTTCAAACATGAATTTAGAAACGTTCATGCTTCCCCACCCTGACAATAAATCCATTAGTGATTAATCGAGACATAGAAGAAGGTTTTGTACAGAATGCATCCTGAAGTCTTGTATTTCCTGGTCCTTCCATGTGATAATGAAGAAAAAAGAGGGATATTAAAGTAAAACAATTTCCCAGGATCACATAATTTGATCAAGTGGGGAAGCCGGGACTCATCCCAGGTTCTCTGGTTCCACATTATGCATTCATTTCAGCAACTAGATGTACATGCTTTCCCTACACCCACTTTATGCCCCCGACCACCACCCTTTTGGCATCAGTTCCGCCCTCCGTCACAGTAATACCAAACTTTCGACCCCGGGAGAATGTTTGCGAGTACCCATGAACTAGAATATCAATAAAAATGTGCAGTCCACGAGTGCAATCCTAAAACATTTTGGTCCAGTTCTAACATTTTCCAGCAGGTGTCACTACGCTACCGGTTATTGACTGATTCACTGCTCGATGACAGCATTATGTCACATCACAACACACATATGCAACAGTTCTGGCACAGCGCCATTCCGGTGGTTGTTAAGAACAGGAAACAGTAAAAAAAAAAAGTACAGGATTACAAGAGGCAGAACAAAATTTAAAAACATCCACATATGAACCATTCATTAGATCCAGGTGCACGTTCCAGTCAGGAGCACGAGACCAATGTACGTGCGTTTCCGAGGTCACCAAAAAGTCTTCGCAATTATTTTGTTTCACTCATCTAAAAGGGGGTAGCATGCAATAACGTCAATGAAACAGTGAAGAAAGTGACTGCGAAATTCGAAACGTGCCCCCAGAGGTCATTACAGCAGCAAAGCATAGCACTCAGTGGCGGCTGGTGAGATTTGAAAGTGGTGAGGCGTAAACTGATAATGATACTGCACCCTAGCGAGCGAGCGTAGCGAGCTAGCCTGGACCCCCAAAGGAGGGTTCGGGGGGATTTCCCCCCGAGAAAATTTTGAAAAAATAGTGGAAAAATGGTGCATTTTCAAGCAAATTTGAGAAAGCAGGAAGGTTAATAAAGCAATTGTGAAAGTGCAGGTATTACATTATTAAAGAGCTGTCATATAACATACTGGGTAGCTGCTTATTCAGTATAACAACAGAGCTTCATAACAGACAAATCCAGTGACTCACTGACCTATTTACAGCATTTTGTGATCTGGATCAGGTACATGTTCCTTGCAGCAGGCATATTAACCTTCTCTGCTACCTTTTCATGAGTCAAAACCTCCATTAGACAAAACTCTGATCTCTCTCTAGGATAAACATGACCTGGGGCCACAAATTATGGCAGAGCAATGCGGGGAGTGTTTTAGGGTGTCCAATGGCAATGAGGGGTCATGGGCTCCAACTGAGTCAATTCTATTCAGTTCTTCACCTCTATAGTTTGGCCCCCCTTACCATGAGCCCAGCACTAAGCAGTGTCAGCAGCACCAAATAGACCTCGGTAGCGCCTGTCCTTTTAGGGGTGCCTGGGCAGTCAGCGACTACTGCCCTCTGACAACCAGACCCCTTTTTGCTGTTGATGTCCAGAGGCTCAACCCTAAGTGTTGGACCCAATGCAGATCGCCAAGTAACCCTACAGCAGTGGCCCTGTGGGCAGTGAAGTCCCTTCGTCACACACCATGAAAAGCTAGAGTCGATCCACCTAACCCAGCCAGCAATGCTTGCCTGCCTGCCTTAAAATCCCACAAGCCCCCTCTATGCAAACCACCCTCACACTTAATACCGTTTCTGTTCAGAAAAGCACCTAGAAGCAGTTCAATTATGTTGCGTGCGCCTTACAAACAACATTGACATGGATTATAACAGAGGGTCGGTCTGTCTCACTACTCACACATCATGAAAAGCTAGAGTTGAGCTAATGCCTGCCTGCCATAATATGAAAACCTATTCAGTAGCGACTGAAAAAGGGAATTGTGTTTACATACGCTACACGGAAATTTTCCACTTCGGCTACCAGCTGTTTCCATTCTTTGTAAACAGAATGTTTCCCTGCATGGGGATGAAGCTCGACTCTGTTTGGTACTGACAGCTAGAGAAAGGAACAGTTTACTGAGAGGGATAAAATGCTTTACTGGCCCTTTAAAATGAAAATTGCATTCTACCTTTGTGGCCCCTGGCTATATTTTATCAGGTCTGCTAGAGACAGATTTTGCGTTGGCAAGATCTCATTTAACAGCAAACATGAGAATGCCTGGGAAAATATAAACAGGGGATTTCGGGGCTTTTTTGAGCACTTGTACATTTTGAATTGAGTTTTTCATTCGTAAGGGCAATGAAAAACAGTCCCTTTATGCGACTGAACTATGCAGTTTTCCTGACACACATTCTGCCCCCGGTACTCCCAGTGACTTGAGTGAGCATTCACAGCAGAGACTACAGTAGTAGCCACATCTATCACCACAGAAGGGACCAGAGCGACAACAACAGCTGTCACTACAGCAGTAACACATGTGCTGTCATAGCAGTTACCAATGAAGCAATCACAGCTTCCATCATGACAAGGACCATACAAGCAACAACCGCTGTCTGCACTGCAGGGACAACAGCAGCGACCACAGTAGTAACCACACCAGTGGAGTATAATAGCATCAACAGTTTCGATTGAATCACAACCGATGCGACAATTGCCACCACCACTGTAGCAACAACTGATGCAACAGCAGTAACAACGGCTGCAAGTACTACAGAGCTAATGATATAACAGGACTCCAGTAGTGATCAAAGGTGCCATCAGGGTAGAGACCAATGCAGTGACCACAACTGTAACCACAGCAGGGAAGACGACACCAACCAATAAATGCAGCATACAATCACAAGCGCTGAGTGCAAACCTCTCTCACACGTACTGGTGCTGCTCTCGAAAGCACCTCCTAGAAGCAATTTAACTAGTAACAGTGTGCGCTTTACAAACAAAATTAACTTGGTTGGATGTACCCAGCAGGTAAGTGCTCACTAATAGGATTACTCATTAGTAGGACAGGGATGACGTATAGCCACCTTACTGTTTATAATTTAAGTTTTAGGTCCTTGCTCATGGCAGACCAACCAACCAAACCCACCCCCCCACCCCACCCCCACACACACACACACCCCACACCCACACACACAAACCCCCCACCCACACACACAAACCCCCACACACAACCCCCCCACAGAACCCCCCCACACACACACAACTGCCCCCCCCCACACACACACACACACCCACACCCACACCCCCACCCCCAGACCTACCATTCGAATGTGGGCCAAACCAGGGGGTTAAAAGTGGGTGGCGGCCTCCTTAGAACCATTTTGGGCACCGACACCTATGTGTGTTCCAAATTAATCACTGCTCTTTGCTCTTCTAGGTCTCAATAAGAAAACAAAAGTGAGATTACGGAAATCTCACACGCAAAGGAGATCAGTGCCAGCGCGTGTAGTGACTGCCGGAAGCAAACATGCGTCATTACTTTATTCACCTTCACACCACATGTCAGGCAAACAAACTTTCATAGTCTCGTTGTGGTCATGTAATGAACAACATGGGGGTTCACTCGAGCTGATAATGCAATGCGATGCAGTGGTTGCTTAACCTACAGTTCTAATATTCCCCAGTTCTCTTAATACTACATTACTACATTCAGCATTTAAAATAGCCTTAAGGTCAAACTTCACATCTCTGGTTGCAAACTGCAGGCCCAATATCTGGATTATCTGTGTGGAAAACTTTGCCTTTCATGTGTCAAAAGTGGATAAAACATTATAGACCCATCTGAATTAAGTAGCAATCACTAAAGTTCTAAGAGACAATTTTTTAAAGAATGACATGCAGAGTCACAATGAAGGATGGTAGGAGCACTGTATGCTCCGTAAGCCAACACATTACACATACAACACCTAAAATAAGAGAACAGGCCGTATTGAAAACAGTAAAAGCATAATAACCATATTATTGATCCTAGACAGATGAACGCTGAAAGCCACCCATCCTCATCACCACTCCCAGAATTGGTTTGCATAATGTTGTAAATCTGATCCCTACTGTACCTTTAAAAAATCTGATTGCTTTGTCTTCACCTATGCCTCATTTCCATTAAAGTAACTATTTTCTGTGTAAAGCACTCTATCACTGATGGGTTTCATTGGTGCTATATAAAAACCACTACATTGATTGCCAAACAACTGAGTTGGAAAAATAAATAAGTAAACATGCAATTTTTTAAATCATGCATACGATTCAATCAGCTTTACCTCAAAGAACGTGTTTTAATGTGCTGTGACTTATTCTTGGTTTTCTATTTCTAAGAAACACTAAAGAAAAAAGTGCTTTGTTTAGTTGTGTCGAAGGGCTGCAGCACTACTTTGCAAACCTGCGCCTATGGGGCCTACAAACGCAAAACCACAGTTAATTGCACAGATCTAAGGGGACTTTAACCCGGGCTGGAAATGTGTACAGTACAGGGCAAGTACACATGGAATGCGAGGATAAAAAGGCATCAGACCCATTATTTAGGCTTTGGCCTATTGTAGCTCGTATTAAGTCTCCACCCCTAACCCTGTGTGCTTCTTTGTGTGCTTATGCAATAAAAATGTCACAACATCGCAAAGATTCTCTGGCCAGTAAAGGCAAGCAACTATTACTTGTTGCTTTACAGGTTTATGTTTATTTTTTTGCAGTTTTATATGGCGTAATATCAATCTGAAAGTATTGTCGCTTTACATGAACACCAGCTATTACAGAACAACATATTCATTTTTGTAGCCACAGGGAGATTAAGTAATGTGCCCAGACTCACACGATCTTGATATGGCGCCTAAAATAAACGTGTGAAAAGCAGGTCTACTGTATGGGATTACAACTCCAAATGTGTGAAAATTACCCCCGTTCAAGCCGAATCAGATATGACCTGCAGATGAAACTCCTTCTTTCTGAAAATCAAACAGGCATGGGCCATAGGAACAGGTCCTGAGCCCCCGCCAACCCTACAACAACTCCGGCAATGTCTGAACCCCAACCTGATCCCACACACCAGAGTTAATAAAAATCGATTCATTGAGCATTGTTGTGAAGGGCAGCCTTCTGCCAGTAAAATGGAAGCTTGGTAAACCACAGGCGGCACTGCAGTAGGCCTGCTTCTCACCCTTCCTGGGGCATGTGGTTCGATAGCAAGGCTCAGAAATGCGGTATGTTAATTAGCAGCAGGCCCTGAAGTAAGTGAAAGAGAGCAAGAAGGGTGTGTTGATGAAAGGAAACATCGAGGCACACAGAAGGAGAGGATTAAAAGAAGGTTTATAGTTACTGATGTCCCGTACCAAGAGAGGTGTAGGAGGGACCCAATTACATATGCCTATAGAAGTTAAGGCAGGTTTGTGCAGGCATAAGTTAACCCCCGTAGTCTGCCTACCTATTGTTTCTGCAGCCCAACTGTAACGGGTGACTGTGGCTCGGAGGAAGGCATGTGGAGGCTCCAATGCCCGAGCGGAATGGAGCTTTTGTACATGAACCCCCTCCCCCCACCGCTCTGACAGGAATATGCATCCAGAGTCAGACATCACGGTGCGTACTGGGCATTGTAACGTAACTGGTTCTAATCTAATCTACAGCGCTCTGACACCTTCGGGTAATGTCAGGCTTTATAAACATGCACTAAATATATAACAATTGCGGGGAATGAGGCTTTGATGTTTTACTCCATGCCAAAGGCACGCAGCTGATTTGAGCCGAACAAGCTGCTAATGACCAACCTATTGCAAAGTCTTGCTTTTCACTTGCAACCTGCCCTCGACCAGCAGCATTCTTTCTCACAACCCTCATTATGTGCGTGTTCTAGTTTTGTAAACTGGGACAAACCTCTCCAGCCCGAGTGAGGTGGTTGCTCCCGGGCCTGGAAGCCCCCAGCACCATGTCAGTAAGCCTGTCATGGGCTGCTGCATTCCTTTTCAGTGCACCCCTCATTTACTTCAATCTCTACACTGCAAACAGATAAACTCACTCACCACGAAGAAGCTCTCCCTGCATCTAATGGCGGAAAGGAGCTCGAATTTCGGGAATACATCCCCTCACCGTCCCACAAGTACATGGCAAGGAGAGAAACCGCAGATCTCTCTCTGGCGCCGTTCTTCATTCTCCTCAGCAGTGGCAGTAGCCACAGTAATTCTGCCAACGAACCACCTCCTGTAAGCCTGGGTGGTTGGTGTTTGTTGTACATTACAACGGACGCAAAATCTGCACGGCGCCACTTTGAGGTACAGGCGCCATCTTAGCACAACTTTCACAGTACACAGCCAGCAACAATAACTTGAAATGTGCCCTGGCCCGCGCTCCCACAGGCAGTAGGAGGTAACTGACAGACACCGTAATTTGATTAGTCACAGTCAGGGCAGGGTGGGGTTTACACTACAGTGAGGCTTGCTCAGCTATGATTGATGTGTAGCCCTGGCTCTATGGAGCTGAAGCCGTCAGCGCCCAGGAATAGCTTTAATGGCGGGGGAGGTCCTTCAGCAAAGACTTCAATAGCTTTGCCGAGCTAGTGACGTCACAACCCTCGGGGCTGTGAGCTCCTCAGCCGGCAAATCTGTGTTGCTGGCGCATGCTCAGAGTGCATGATTTGTGCCTGCCATAAACCTGACTTGCGAACGCTGCCTGAAGTCATCAGACAGCCCGAGTCAGTTTACTGGCACTTTGGCACAATGTTGTTTTCACTCGTAAATGTAGTCACAATTGTGCAATAAAATTAAAGCACAAATTAGGGGGCAGAAAAAGGACGAGGGCGTAGCCCCTCCGCCCATATAAAGGAACCGCCACTGAATTAGCACTTCCGGGTCGTTAATAGGCCTCACTAATATGATGAACGATGCCTGGGTGTCAAAAAAGGATCATGTCAAAAAGAAACCCAAAACATGACTTTTGATAAGCTAGAGCCATGAACATTTGTCACAAGCACAGAATGCTGTTGTGCTCTGTTGAATGTAGGGGTGGGCGGAACTCACTCAGCTTTCCTCCGCGAAATTCCACGGAGTTCTATACAAATTCAGTGAGAGTCCACAGAGTTTCGTGGGCGGTAGTATTTCAGCACGTTGCGCTGGTCACACTGATTTTTAGCGGAGGGAGTTACTTCTGTGTTGTAAATTCAGAGTGTTCGACACCCCGCGCTGTACAAGAGTGCTCTGCTTCTTTCTTTTTTTTGCAGTGAGTAAATTTCACTCGCACCAGAAGCGCTTTTACACGCTGTGAAGGAAAGAAGGAACGTTTGATTTTAAATAATATTGGGACCTACCACTCATGGTAAGCGCAAATTAGTACATGTTAGGCATAAAGAGTGCAGTGATGTGTAGCACTCAGTGGGGTAGTGTTAGACCTGACATCATTGGCTAGAGTCTCTCCTCCATTTTTCTGTTTGCCTCCACTGTTTTACGATGTTTTGCTGGTATATGCTTTGGGCGCTGTGCCACTGCTGATCAGTGCCACGGCGCAAGTGCTCCCTATGTTAAATTGATGTATCGATTGTATCCATGTTTGGCTTATTTGGTTTACTATCAGTCCCTAGTCTAGTGCACCAGGAGTGCCGGGGCTTGTACATACAAATGCCGCTCGTGGGCTTGCAGCACGTGTTGTGCCACCCACAAGAGCGGCCTCGTAAAAGAATGTCTACGGGTCGGTCATTGCGAGACCCACGTGCAGCCTAGTGCTGTCACGCGGGCTGCGCAAGTATACCTACTTGCCAGCCCCTCAAACCTTCCCTTGACTTCATGTTAGTCACCCCTATGGTAGGCCCACAGGCAGGGTGCATTGTAAGTATAAGGTAGGACACGCCTGACCAAGTTGGCATGTCCTAATAGTGAATTACCGCCATCTTCGCTCTTCACTATTGCAAGGTAGCCTGCTCTCCATTAGTTAGAATGGGCCGCCGGGATTATTAATGCTATGATCCTAGCTGGCTCGGGGAGCATGGTGCAATGTCGAGTTTGGTATCCCTGAACTCGGGGTTTAACTACGCATCCGTTGGTGTGGATAGTTTTTGGACTCTGGGCTTGAAAATAGCACTTTTAGAAAGTGTCTATTTTCTTGTCTAACCATTTCTGGTTTCTGCTGGTCTTGCATGTGTGTGACAGGAGCTGGGTGGCTCCACAGGTCTGGATGAGTCAGTATGGGATGAGTGGGACATTTGCGTTGAGAGTAGGGGGAGAGTATTTGCTGATAGCCTGCCCTGCCTGATACAATGCTGGCTCCACCTCCTGCCAAGCGGCTGATGGCTCTGTGCCTGCCATGGACGATCCTAGCCCCACCTCCTGCCAGGAGGCCGATAGCTCTGCTCCTGCCAGTGACAATGCTGGCTCCACCTCCTGCGGGGCGTCTGAGGACCCAGCCCTGCTCAGTGAATAGGCCAGGTGCTTCCGCCTGGCTCCACCCACAACAGACCCAGGATGTTGGGAAATTCCCCAGCATGGACAAAGGGATCAAAGCCGAAAAGGGGTATAAGAGAAGGACCCCTGAACCAAGAAATCAGATCACTTCTGACAAGGAACCCTGTAACCAAGGACAAGAGGCCTGCTGATCTAAGGACTTGCCTACCCCTTCTGCCAGTGTGCTGTTTGCTGGGGGGAATCCTGCAGTGCTTCTTTATTTTTGCCAAGGAACCAGGAGAGAGGAACTGTGTGTGTACTCTCATGCTTGCTAAGAAAATCTCCAAGGACTAGAAGAGTGCCAGTCTCCTGCTGAAGTCACAGGGCTAAAGGACTTCATCTGCTTAAAGTGCTATTTGCTGGATCCTGTGAATCCAGCCCCTCTGAAAGAACCAGCAATCTCGACGCCGACGGACGTCGCCGAATCCAGCTCGACATTGTGAGTAACGGCTCCAGTGTCCCACTTCCTCGACGCCGGGCCCGATCGACGCCAGCAGCAACGCCAGTGAGTAGTGAGTTCGGCTCCAGCTCCAAGGGACCTCGTGTCTGCACCGCTGCTGATCGCATCGACTGCGTGCCCTCTCGACGCCGTGAGCGCTGCTCACACCTTGCAACCGCATCATCAACAACGACGCCTGCTGAGGCCTGATCGACACCGAAGACGTGACGCCGGATTGCTCGACGCCACTGATCATCGTGTGCTTCATTTTCCAAGGTACTGTGTTGTTGGGGGTCCGTGTGACTCCGGGCTCGACGTAGCGCTCCTCGCGGTCGACGCCGAACCTTTGGATTAACTTTGCCTCGACATCGTGTAGCCCCCGTGTGGGTTACCTTGTTGCTAAGAACTGTGTTTCCCAGAAGAAGATTTGCTTGATGCGAAAAGACTTTGTGCTAAAGAAGAAACTACCTTTGAACCATTTTTCCCTTCCCAGAATATTTATTAAGATTGTGTACATTTTTGTCGTTATTTGGTCTTGTGCTAAGCCTTATATAAAAATACTTATTTTTATAATACTACTGTGTCGTGTCCATTTGTAGTGTATTCTCGTTGTTACTGTATGTGGTCATAAATGCTTAACGCACAGCCTTCGAGATAAGCCTATCTGCTCTGCCAAGCTACCAAGGGGGTGAGCAGGGGTTATCAAAGGGTGTGATCCCCTTGCCCTGACTAGAAAAGGTGTGTCCCTATTTGTCAGAAGTGTATACCTCTGCCAACTAGAGACAGCCGGTTCTAACATTGGTGGCAGCGGTGGGATTTGAACTTTGCATTTATGACCCATGTACAGTGATTAGTGTGCGCTACATAGTGAAAGCAGACCATAGCGCAGTCACAATCTACTTGGAAGGATTCAATTTTTTGGTTCTCCGCTTTTTCTGAAGCTTGATTTTTTGAACACTGACAGTTTTGACCATGAGTGACACTGGAGTCACTACCCCTGTTGTTGTCGTGGAGGAATTCGACAGAGCGAAGATAAACGTCTACAAACTGGAGGAGCTGAAATCCTTTTGCAAGCAGTTGAAAGTTCCTACCAAGGGCTGCAAAAACAAAACGGAATATCTCAAAGCATTGGAGGCCTGGTTAGAGTCCAGAGATCCCACTGATCCGGCGGTGGTACCGCCAGTGGAAGGGGATGAGGAGGCGCCAGCGAATGGGCCTGAGTCCTCTCCCGGAAGCAGTGTTTCCTCCAAAGGTCTTTCCCCTGAAGAACGAGAAGAAAGGGCGAAGGAGCGTGCATACAACATGGAAATGGCAAGGCTAAAGATAAATGGGCAGTTGGAGTTAGAAAATGCAAGAGGTAGAAGAGAAGCTGATTTGGAGACCAAAAGGTTAGATTTTGAAAGAGATAAGTTAGCTTTGGAGCGTGATACCAAGTTGAGGGAATTGGACATCCAAGCTAAGAAGTTAGAATTGAATCCCTCTGGTGGCAGCATCCCATCTGAGCCTGCGGAAAGTAGGTTTTATTTTCCCAAAGATGTGATAAAAGATTATCATAGGAACGAAGATATTGGTCAGTGGTTTAAAGCATATGAGTTAGCATTGTTGGCCCACCAGGTCCCTGAGAAGAATTGGGGAGCGGGTTATGGGGTCGCTTTGTGAATGAGGGGAGAGATACCCTGTTAGACATGCCTGTTGAGGATAGGATGTCGTATGCTCATATGAAAGATGCTTTAATGTTGCGGTATGGCCTAACCCCCGAGAAGTACAGACAAGCTTTTAGAGAATGTAAGAAGTTGCCTGGTACGACGTGGGTTGAATATGTGTCTTATTTTTGCAGAGCCATGGATGGTTGGGTAAAGGGCAGCAAAGTGGAAAGTTATGAAGCTCTTTATGATTTGTTTGCTTGGGAGCATTTGTCTAATAACTGTTTTCCAGAGCTGCGCCAGCACCTTATTGATAGCAAGATATCTAACCCTAGAAAACTTGCTGAGGAGGCAGACCGCTCGGTCAGTACCAGGGTCCACAAGGGTCCAGTGGGAGACTCAGCCAAAGGTTGGCAGGGTCCCCAGCAGAAGAGTGGGGGGGACAAGGGTAAACAGAAGGAGTCCCAGAAAGGGCCCCAAAGTAATCCCCAAGGGAACCAAGGGAAAGGTTCCCAGCCTCCCCCTGAGAAGAAGCCAGGGGCCCGACGGGTAAACCTGTTCATAGGGGCCCCTAACCTGCAACGGTTGTGGGCAGGTGGGACACCGGTATTATGACCCCCAGTGTCCCAAGAAGGATTTGAATGCACCGCCGCGTGCACCCCCCGTCAGTTGGCGAGTGTAGCCTTGGGAGGGGAGGAGATGGTTGTCCCTGGTGGGAGGGGTCCCGCAGAAATGTCCCTGGTCTCGCTAGGAGACATGGAAATGGTCCCTCCACCCCCTCTGCCTAGTAACATTAGTAAATATAGGCAGTGGGTGACCATTAATGGCCATAGAGTGGAAGCTCTCAGAGGCACCGGAGCGAGTGTGACAGCTGTCAAGTGTCACTTGGTGTCCAGAGAGCAGGTGGTTCCCCACGCATTCTACCCTGTGATAGCTGCTGACAACTCCCAGAAAGAGTGCGAGGTAGCTCAGGTTTCCTTTGAATGGGGGGGAGTTTCAGGTACTCTTCAAGTTGCTGTGAGGCCCGCCATGCCTGTCGATTGTCTCCTGGGCAATGATTTAGAAGACTCCCCTTGAGCTAAGGTGGAGAGGGAGACGCACTTGAAAATGTTGGGTGTGCCAGAGTGGGTGTGTGCAACCACTCGATCGATGACAGCGAGTAAGGGTGTTGATGGGGTCCCGGAGCCTGAGAGTACGGCCCAGGACCCAGCTGTGAAGAGAAGAGGCAGGAGACGCGGGAAACCGGCCCCCGTAGTTCCCGTGGTCCAGGAGGAGGTAGACCCTGAGGGGGATGCCCTGGAGCCCACAGGGGAACAAATTGCCGAACTGGGAGACCTGCCCGAGCTGACCCATTGGCAGCAGGATGGTGGTCCCTCCAGGGAGGAATTCTGTGCCGAACAGAAAGAGTGCCCTTCTCTTGTGGGTGTGAGGCAGCAGGCCTCAGCCCAATCCTCAGGTGATCAGTCAGGGTACATTTTGTGTACTGGGAGAACGACCTCCTGTATAGCGAGCCTAAGGCTGCTGAGCCTGGGTCAGCCCGTGTGCTGGTGGTACCCCAGCGCTTCAGAGCCTTCCTACTGGGTTTGGCTCATGACGTTCCGTTAGCTGGACATCTGGGGCAGGACAAGACCTATGACAGGCTTGCCACCCATTTTTATTGGCCTCAGATGCGAAGGGATGTAGACATCCATTGTAAGACTTGTCACACTTGCCAGGCAAGTGGGAAAAGCGGAAGGAAGCAGAAGGCTCCCCTCCAACCTTTTCCAGTGGTCAGTACCCCCTTTGACCGGGTGGGTATTGACATTGTTGGGCCCCTGGACCCCAAGACAGCCCTGGGCAACAGGTTCATCCTAGTCTTGGTGGACCATGCCACACGGTACCCGGAAGCCATCCCTCTCCGAACAGTGACGGCCCCAGTGGTGGGACGGGCTCTGATGGGTGTTTTCTCCTGGATGGGGTTCCCCAGAGAGGTGGTGTCAGACCGGGGCACCAACTTCATTTCGAACTATATGAAGTCTCTGTGGAAGGAGTGTGGGGTAACCTACAAGTTCACCACTCCTTACCACCCTCAAGGAAATGGGCTGGTTGAAAGATTCAACCGGACCCTTAAAGGCATGATCATGGGTCTTGAAGAACCAATGAGGCGGAAATGGGACGTCCTCTTGCCATGCCTGTTGTTTGCTTACCGAGAGGTGCCGCAGAAGTCTCTAGGGTTAAGCCCCTTTGAGCTTTTGTACGGACACCCGGTAAGAGGGCCTTTGAGTCTGGTCAAAGAAGGCTGGGAGCAATCTCCCAGGAAACCTCCCCAGGATGTATACAGCTACATGCTGGCCTTTCGGAACCAGACTCGGCGCTTCAGAGAACTTGCTCAGGCAAATCTGGAGGCCAGCCAGGAGGAGATGAAGCGATGGTACGACCGGAATGCCACTCTGGTACAGCTTCAGCCTGGTCAAGAAGTGTGGGTCATGTCCCCTGTGGAACCTTGTGCGCTCAAGGACAGGTGGACTGGACCATTTAAGGTTGTGGAGAAGAAGAGCGATGTCACCTACCTGGTGGACTTGAAATCTCCCAGGAACCCCTTGCGGGTCCTGCATGTCAACCGTTTGAAGCCCCACTTAGAAAGGTCCGAAGTGGGCATGCTCCTAGCTACAGATGCTGGAATGGAGGAGGAGAGTGAGCCTCTTCCTGACCTCCTGTGTGCTAAAGAGCAAGACGGGTCAGTGGATGGTGTGGTCCTCTCTGACACACTGACCCTTGAGCAGAAACAGGATTGTCGCCACCTGTTGGGACAATTCCCGGATCTGTTTTCCTTGGTTCCGGGTGTCACTGATTGGTGTGTCCATGACGTTGACACCGGAGACAGCCCTCCTGTGAAGCACAAGGCTTACAGGGTGACTGACAAGGTTCGAGCATACATTAAGGAGGAGGTCTCCAAGATGTTTGCGTTAGGGGTGGTTGAGTCCTCTAGCAGTCCTTGGGCCAGCCCAGTGGTCTTGGTCCCAAAGGCTGCAGCGCCTGGTGCTTCACCGGAACTCCGGTTCTGTGTGGATTACCGAGGACTCAATTCGGTCACGAAGACTGACGCGCACCCCATCCCCAGAGCTGATGAGCTCATAGATCGGTTGGGGGCTGCCCGGTACCTTAGTACGTTTGATCTAACGTCGGGGTACTGGCAGATCGCCTTGACTGATGGGGCAAAGGAGAGGTCCGCATTCTCCACACCAGATGGGCTATACCAGTTCCGGGTGATGCCCTTTGGGATGAAGAATGCCCCTGCCACCTTCCAGAGGTAGGTCAACCAGGTCTTGGCTGGACTGGAGGATTTCAGTGCCGCCTACCTGGACGACATCGCAGTGTTCAGCGCCAGCTGGGAGGAACACTTGCGCCACCTCCAGGAAGTGTTGTTGGCCCTGCGCAGAGCAGGCCTCACAATCAAAGCCAGTAAGCGCCAGATTGGGCAGGGTTCGGTGGTGTACTTGGGGCACCAAGTAGGGAGCGGCAAGGTTGCCCTCCTGCAACCCAAGATTGATACCATCCTGGCTTGGGCGCCGCCCAAAACCCAAACTCAGGTGAGAGCCTTCTTAGGACTCACAGGTTATTACAGGAGGTTTGTCAAGGATTACGGTAACATTGTGCACCCCTTGACTTCGCTGACTCCCAGGAAGCAGCCACTAAATGTGATCTGGACTGATGCCTGTCAAACGGCCTTTGACACCCTGAAAACTGCAATGTGCACAGCACCTATACTCCAGGCACCCGACTTCTCGAAAGAATTTATTGTCCAGACGGACGCTTCAGAGCATGGCGTGGGGGCTGTTCTAGCTCAGGTGAATGAAGAGGGCCGAGACTTGCCTGTAGCCTTCATCAGTAGGAGGTTACTTCCCAGGGAAACAAGGTGGAGTGCGATAGAGAGAGAAGCATTTGCTGTGGTCTGGGCGCTGAAGAAGCTAAGACCCTACCTGTTTGGGACTCACTTCCGGGTTCAGACAGACCACAGGCCCCTCAGATGGTTGATGCAGATGAGGGGTGAGAATCCGAAACTGTTGAGGTGGTCCATTTCCCTACAGGGGATGGACTTTACGGTGGAACACCGCCCTGGTACAGATCACGCCAATGCTGATGGTCTGTCCAGATTTTGCAGCCTTAGTGAAGAGGACTCCCTAGGTCAGGGGTAGTTCTCCCCACATTTCAGCTGGAGGGGACACGTGTTAGACCTGACATCATTGGCTTGAGTCTCTCCTCCATTTTTTCTGTTTGCCTCCACTGTTTTACGATGTTTTGCTGGTATATGCTTTGGGCGCTGTGCCACTGCTGATCAGTGCCACGGCGCAAGTGCTCCCTATGTTAAATTGATGTATCGATTGAATCCATGTTTGGCTTATTTGGTTTACTATCAGTCCCTAGTCTAGTGCACCAGGAGTGCCGGGGCTTGTAAATACAAATGCCGCTTTTGGGCTTGCAGCACGTGTTGTGCCACCCACAAGAGCGGCCACGTAAAAGAATGTCTACGGGTCGGTCATTGCGAGACCCACGTGCAGCCTAGTACTGTCACGCGGGCTGCGCAAGTATACCTACTTGCCAGCCCCTCAAACCTTCCCTTGACTTCATGTTAGTCACCCCTATGGTAGGCCCACGGGCAGGGTGCATTGTAAGTATAAGGTAGGACACCTCTGACCAAGTTGGCATGTCCTAATAGTGAATTACCGCCATCTTCGCTCTTCACTATTGCGAGGTAGCCTGCTCTCCATTAGTTAGAATGGGCCGCCGGGATTATTAATGCTATGATCCTAGCTGGCTCGGGGAGCATGGTGCAATGTCGAGTTTGGTATCCCTGAACTCGGGGTTTAACTACGCATCCGTTGGTGTGGATGGTTTTTGGACTCTGGGTTTGAAAATAGCACTTTTAGAAAGTGTCTATTTTCTTGTCTAACCATTTCTGGTTTCTGCTGGTCTTGCGTGTGTGTGACAGGAGCTGGGTGGCTCCACAGGTCTGGATGAGTCAGTATGGGATGAGTGGGACATTTGCGTTGAGAGTAGGGGGAGAGTAGTTGCTGATAGCCTGCCCTGCCTGATACAATGCTAGCTCCACCTCCTGCCAAGCGGCTGATGGCTCTGTGCCTGCCATGGACGATCCTAGCCCCACCTCCTGCCAGGAGGCCGATAGCTCTGCTCCTGCCAGTGACAATGCTGGCTCCACCTCCTGCGGGGCGTCTGAGGACCCAGCCCTGCTCAGTGAATAGGCCAGGTGCTTCCGCCTGGCTCCACCCACAACAGACCCAGGATGTTGGGAAATTCCCCAGCATGGACAAAGGGATCAAAGCCGAAAAGGGGTATAAGAGAAGGACCCCTGAACCAAGAAATCAGATCACTTCTGACAAGGAACCCTGTAACCAAGGACAAGAGGCCTGCTGATATAAGGACTTGCCTACCCCTTCTGCCAGTGTGCTGTTTGCTGGGGGGAATCCTGCAGTGCTTCTTTATTTTTGCCAAGGAACCAGGAGAGAGGAACTGTGTGTGTACTCTCACGCTTGCTAAGAAAATCTCCAAGGACTGGAAGAGTGCCAGTCTCCTGCTGAAGTCACAGGGCTAAAGGACTTCATCTGCTTAAAGTGCTATTTGCTGGATCCTGTGAATCCAGCCCCTCTGAAAGAACCAGCAATCTCGACGCCGACGGACGTCGCCGAATCCAGCTCGACATTGTGAGTAACGGCTCCAGTGTCCCGCTTCGTCGACGCCGGCCGCCGGGCCCGATCGACGCCAGCAGCAACGCCAGTGAGTAGTGAGTTCGGCTCCAGCTCCAAGGGACCTCGTGTCTGCACCGCTGCTGATCGCATCGACTGCGTGCCCTCTCAACGCCGTGAGCCCTGCTCACACCTTGCAACCGCATCATCAACAACGACGCCTGCTGAGGCCTGATCGACACCGAAGACGCGGCGCCGGATTGCTCGACGCCGCTGATCATCGTGTGCTTCATTTTCCAAGGTACTGTGTTGTTGGGGGTCCGTGTGACTCCGGGCTCGACGTAGCGCTCCTCGCGGTCGACGCCGAACCTTTGGATTAACTTTGCCTCGACGTCGTGTAGCCCCCATGTGGGTTACCTTGTTGCTAAGAACTGTGTTTCCCAGAAGAAGATTTGCTTGATACGAAAAGACTTTGTGCTAAAGAAGAAACTACCTTTGAACCATTTTCCCTTCCCTGAATATTTATTAAGATTGTGTACATTTTTGTCGTTATTTGGTCTTGTGCTAAGCCTTATATAAAAATACTTATTTTTATAATACTACTGTGCCGTGTCCATTTGTAGTGTATTCACGTTGTTACTGTATGTGGTCATAAATGCTTAACGCACAGCCTCCGAGATAAGCCTATCTGCTCTGCCAAGCTACCAAGGGGGTGAGCGGGGGTTATCAAAAGGTGTGATCCCCTTGCCCTGACTAGAAAAGGTGTGTCCCTATTTGTCAGAAGTGTATACCTCTGCCAACTAGAGACAGCCGGTTCTAACAGGTAGAATTTCTGGGTTACAAAGTGCCGAATATTAATGATGAAACCAAGGAGGGAATGTACCTGGATATGGGTTTAATTATTGTTTAAATGGTTTGTGATTCTGGTTTTGGTTGTAAAACTGATGATATTTGTTTTTAAATGTGACGAAGCGCCTAATACAGTTGAACACGTCGGCTAAAATTCGTTCTTGTATTTGTAGATTCCCCTGAAGAAGGAAATGTACTTTCCGAAATGCATTAAGCTGTTTTAATAAACATCATGGGATGTGGAACCCACTTTGGACTCCTGAGCTTTTGTGAAACATCTTCTTCTACTAAAAAATTGAGTAAAATGAATTGACTACAAAACAAGAGTTAAATGACTAAAACGGTTTAAATAATGATGAATAAACAAGAGAAAAGCAGATAAAACATTGATTCATTTGATTCAATTCATAAATGTGGCAGTGCAGCCTGATGCAATCGGAAAAGGGGTTCCTTGTGGAAGATACTAGAGAAACTGGCATTTTTATGGCAACAGACTTTTGGCATGACGCAGGTGTGGCAGGTGACGAAACTGAGGTGGGACGACATAAACTAAAGTGCACTTGATCCTATTCCATGGCCAAGTGCAAAACTTTGGATTAAATGCCAGGACTTTTTAGTCCTACCGGCAGCTACTGACCCCCAACCACCCATACATGGTTTTACCATAGGCACCATTATTCATGTGAGGGGAAGAGGCGCAGAACAGTTTCCAGCCCCTGTCTCGGCTCTACAACTTGTGATTCTGAGAAAATCGCTTAATCTCCCTGGGTCATGCAAATAGCTTAAACTCTCGCAAAAGCGATACCTATTTCATTGAAAATGCATACTATAAAAATGTTAAGAAGCGTTAGGAGAGAGCGGTCCTGCCTGCAACAGCAGGTAGGACAAAGCTATTTGAGAAAATAGTGCTCAGAGGCTTTAATTGAATCCTACAGAGCAATAACACATGTAACAGGGGGTGTCATCATGGGAGGTTATAAAATGAGACAATTTATTTATGCGTTTTTATATAGCGCTGACTTTACCCGAAGGTGTCAGAGCGCTTCACAATAGGAACAGAACTGATACATGAGAACATTACAAGTGAACAAATTACAAAAGCAAACGTTACATTACATGAGGCAAAAGTGACAATCATGAGCAAAAAAAATACAAGAGGTAGCAAACGGTGCATTACAGGAGGAAAAAGTGACATGTGTGCAGGTTACAAAAGTGTACAAAGTACAAGTAGAGGTATAATACTGAAATAAATGGAGGACACTCAAACACAAGAACAAACGTTACGTAGGCAATGGTGGCACTTGTGCAAGTTTTGAAAGCAAACAAAATGTCATAGGTAGCAAACAGTGTGTTGCAAGAGAAAAGTGACGTGTGCATGCTACAAACAGTGGTAGAAGTGGGCGGGATCGGAAGGGCACGGCGTGCCCCTACTTTTCTAATTTAACAAAGTCCGTTCCCCTACTTCTTTATTTTTAAAATGCGTCCCGGGACGGCAGAAATGGTCCGACATTGAAAAAATATTAAAAGACCTGTTTGGTGCATATTGAGGGCGGCCTCTGCAGTTGCGGGACCTCCTCCCCCTTCCCCTCTGTCTCTGTGGGAAGGGGCCTGCCCAGGAACACTGTAGGAGCCATTTTGCACTGTAAGATCAATGCAGCAGCATGAGCGGCTTCCAAAGATGCCCTGCTGCTGCAATGATTTACATCTCATTGAGACGATTCTACCTGCCTGCCCTCCATTGTGACTAATACAATTTGTCAAATCAGGATGCATTGGCGGCCCCGCCCTCACTCAGACTGACGATGCCACAAGAAAAGGAAGAGGACTCCAGCATGGAATTTGTGGCAGACTGTTCCCTACCCGTGGCACTTTAAAAATGTTCTTTTTTTAAACCTTAGAAAATGTTCAATGTCTTCCTTATTTTATAGATTATGTACTGCTGCTCTGTCTGTGTTTAGGGATGTGGTATTTAAAAAAAATACTGTTTACCTTTTTTAAAGATATAACATAAAAGCAGCCATAGATGTCCAGTTCTGAGACAGCCAGGCACCAGAGACCCTTGTGGACCCCATGCAGGATCAGACTGTGAAAAGTGAGGCCCAGGCACCAAGGCCGGACTGGCTTAATGGGCATTGGGATGGAGGCTGGAGTAGTGGGAGGCTGGTTTTGTTACTCGGGGCTGCAAAACTGTCCACCAGTAACAAAACCAGCAGGGCTGTCCAGGACACCAAGGGGGAGATTTACTAAGATTTTTCACTGTTTGCATCACAAAAGTGAAGCAAATCGGAGCAAAATCTTTTTTTCCTAATTTACTTTCTAGCGCTAAACTTGTTTAGCACTGGAAATAACGGAAAAGTAATGCAAAGGAGCGCGTTGCTCTGCTTCGCATTACTTAACGCCATGGGAGCATATCAAGGGTGGAGCGTGGGTGTTGCCAAGCACCCACCCAGGGTTTCTTACACTGATTCCAATTTACTAAATGAAGAAGATTGGGTATAGCATGATAAAACAGCGCCTTTTTCAAGTAGGCGTACGGAAGGAGAAATGCTTTAATTTCTCCTTCCTTTTCCGACTTTGTATGCGTGTTGCAGTGTGCAGTACGCATACAAAGTGGGAAAAACTTTGCATGTGTCTGGGCATCGTATTTTGTACAGGAAGGGTACCCTTCCTGTACAAAACCTATGCTGGACTCTCACTTACACACCCCAATGCTATGGCCCTAAGGTGTGTGTGTGGCAAACGGCATCTGTAATGAGCGCCGGCGCAAGGGAAAGGGGAGGAGTGAGCCATATCTCTGAAAATATGGCACTCTCCAGCTCCCTCCCTGTCATGCAAAGCTACACTAGGATGAAAGGCGCTACATAAAACAAATTAAATACATGTGAGAGTGGATATGGAGAGATGAGGGGCAGTGTTGGAGGGTGATAGTGAGGGAAACATTGAAGAGCCCTAACAAGATTGGCGTATCCTGGTGCACTGTAAGGTCATCATTTACTGTGCTCTAAATGCCAATACAATTGAATATATAATAAAATGTGTTGTAGAATGCACACTTTATGTAATTTGTTCTAAATTTTCTTGGATAGAGAACACCCTCTTCCCTTGTCCCCTTTGTAGTTGTCAGGCCCGCTTACTATGTTCACTCACAACAAAACGTACAGAGGATGGATAAAGTGCTAGGGCTGCTTTGGGTTCCCAGGTCAGCCTTGTGTGGCACCAAATTAATAGTGCCCCTTTCAGCAAATGAGATACAAAAACAAGCAGTGGCAAAGCCAATAAATCTGGTCTTAGGGACCTCTTTGCTAGGACTGCTTTGGGTTCCCAGTTCAGCCCTGTCTGGCACCAAATTAAAAGTGCCCCATTTAGCAAATGAGATATCTAAACAAGCATTAGCAAATCCAATGGGTTATGCCTTTGGGACTCTCAGGTTTGTGAATTGTTTTAGCGACTCTTTTCAGCATCCCTAACATACTATAGTGTCACCCAAAAAAATAAAGTTTGATGTATCCTTCACTTCCCAAATGAAAATATAATTTTTGCCTTTTACGCTCAAGAATTCAAGTTTTTTGTGGGAAGGAGAGTTAGCCAAGCTGGACACTTCAAAAGGTATCCTGTGCAGGACACTTGAATGCATAATGGCGATGTTTGAGCAGTTAGCTGACTGACATGAATGTTGAGAAGCCCTTGTGGGTTTCCATGAGTCAAATTAGATTTTCTTGAAGAGTCCCTTTATCTTCTGAGCCCTACTTAACCCCTTCCTTGCTGGCCACGAGTGCAACAAAGGCACACCTGTGTACAGGAGGTGCCCTGTATTTGTGTCTTCAACGTTTGAGGCAAAAAACACTCATTGATTTCTGAACAGTGAGTGTTAAAGCGTTAAGGTAACCATGTTGTTTCTGCTTATATTTCGCATGCTTTACAAAATCTTGCATTCCCTATGAGTGTTTGCTTTTTCCAGAATGTTATTATTTTTTTCCATTGAAAGAGGTGGTATGCACACCGCGTTTATTCAATGAAGTCATTGCTTATTCCATGAGGCTTTAACCATCCTTGGCAATTTGCGTGCGAAACTGGGCAGTGCCTTGCCCAGAGTGCACCATCTTTAAGTACAACAATGTGGGGAGCACATAGTCAGTGCTCCACTCCCAGATGCACTGCACATTTCTGGATACCAGATCACTATCCTGAGGGAGCACATTTCCTTACTGGACCGTAGAAGGCCCACGCTAGACCATAGAAGCCCTGGTCTCTTAGCATCAGCAGGTGGACCCTACTAGTGGCCAGTGTGGGCTAACCTTTAAGCCCTGTCCACCACAATCCATACTGAGGTTCACCTCCAGTTCTTGCAGGCAGGCCTACAAAGCAGCACACCCTAGATCAACAGATACATTGTCATTGAGGTTACAGGACCCTTGAGGCCAGTCCCCCTCACCCATTGGTGCCTCCATTGGCCTTGTTCCAGCAGTAGTAATGCAACTCACAAGGGATCGGCAATGCATGATTTGCATGCACAGCAAATTATTGGGCATATTTATGAGGGCCTTGCGTCATGCTTGCACCACGGAACGTCATATTTATGAAGCCACGCAAAGCCACTTTGCATGGCATTGAATGGTTTCATAAATATGGAGTAATGCAACACAGTGCAAATCGCTGATTTGCCTTACTCTGCACAAGGAAGGCATTGCAGTGGGTATTCCCACTTAACTTCCATGGTTTTTGACACATTCTCATACTTACAAAGACTTGTTAACCTGGGAATGCATCAACATCTTATGCCTCCCCAAGGGAGGCACAACAAGAAATATCCTTATTTCTCCTTGTTTTTTCCTCTTTCTATATGTGCAGCACACATAGAAAGATAAAAAAGCCTCTCAGGATTGTTTTTGTGTAGAAAGGTACACTGATGCCAGTGTGGGATTTATTCTAGATTACACTCAGAGGGCATCTTAGAGATGCCACTTGAAAAGCAACCGGCCTCTGGTGGGTTCCATGACTGGTAGACACCAGCTTGCTACCACAAGACATGTTTCTAGACCCCTGGGGAGGGAGCCTTTGCTCTCTGAGGCCAGAAACAAAGCCATTCCTGGGCGGAGGTGTTCACACCTCCCTCAGGTCAGGAAGAGCCATCTGTGGCAGGGGAGCTTCAAAGGCCTTGTCATCTTTGCAATACTACTTCAGCCTCTCCTGATATCAGGAGCAGGCCCCCTTCTTGGCTCACCTCCTTTTTGGCAGGAAGACAGGCTGGAAAAATTAGGACGGCCTAGAAGATGTGCCCACCTCTGCCAACCCCACCCCTCAGGTGGGGTAGGGGTGGTGAAGCCCACTCTTCAGTGCCTGCCATCTTGCAGATAGTAGGCCCTCTCCAATCAGGGTTTGGGATTGTGCCCACTCCCCCGCGTGAGGTGAGCACACCAAGGGTGCAGTCACCCTAAGGTCAGTCGCCTATTGGTTGCTAATCCGAGACCCCTAAAACGCCCCCAGAATACTGTGATTTGGGGGCTGCCCTAGACCCAGAAGGGAGATTCCCACAACCTATGAAGAAGGACGAAAGAAGATGCACAGCAGAGGAGAACTGACTTGGCCCCAGCCCTACCAGCCCATCTGCAGTTTCCAGAGGTCCTGCACCAGAAATTGTCTTGTCCTGCAGCCAGCAACCTCCCGAAACCCTGGGAGGACTGACTGCCTTCAACAAAGGATATCCTGTGAACAGCAGCTCTGTTCAAAAGAATCCCCAAAGAAAGACTCTGAACCTGCTGAAGATATAATAACACACAGGTACATCCGGGGAGAACAGTTTTTTCTTCAGGACGGGGTGCACCTTTCACATAAAGGGAAACATGCATTTATGGATGACATCATAGCCTGGCTCAGGGTTTTGAAACAAAGTACAGGACCTTTCTAGCTGCAGGAGGGGGGCCAGATAGTCAGTCAACTATGCTGGCCTGTGGTGGTTAGGTCAACACTGGTAAGCATAGTCTGCGGTCTTAGCGGTCAGCACCATGTAACTCCGGGGGTAGTGACAGCCGGTAAGTAGACTGTTGGGGTATGGGGGCCGGGGGAGTCATCCTTCCCAGTGGGCCTGGGGCCACCCCTGTACGCGCATGCGCAGCAGTCTGCGGCCCCCTTTTATGGAGTTCAAGGACCGGGCGTAGGGGGGGCCCGGGGGAAAAAGATCCGTCTGATAAGCTGGACCCCCTGCGCAACCTTGCTCCAGGAGTAATAGTGGCAGTACCCTTGGGACTGAAGGAGGGAGGGGAGAGAAGCTTGCCAGACGTTGACTTTGCCGTCAGGCTCAAAGGGAGACGCAGAAAGTCATATCGTCCATTGTTAGATTTACGGTAGGAGTGCCTTCTGTATTAGCATGTGTTAAGGTTAGCTCTTGCAACAACATGTGTCTATCAATGTAAATTGTACTTTCTGCGTTAAAATTTTTCTCTAACAAAAATGGTTTTGAAATATTGTTTTGTACTGTTAATAAATACGGCCGGGGGGGTCACTTACCCCTAATCCAAATAATTTACAAACTCTTAGTCTGGTTGTCAAATCCCTGGGGCAAAGGGGGAAGACCGGGGTGGGACTAACCTTGCGCCAGGGGTTTTAAAGTGTTGAGAGGGGTCCTAGGGAGTACGCGACCATATTGTAAGAACCAGGACCAGAATGGGACAGGTCGCCATTATGGCGGTCGCCCTAGCCTCGGGATCCACAAGGAGGGAGGGGGGGGGGCTAATGCGTCATCAGTGACGCTGTCCTTGCTTCCCCCACCACACCGTGGGCCGGCAGCCAATCGGCGCCGCGCACAGACACCAGCGAACCGGAAGCACTTCAATGCTTCCGGTTCAAGACCCATCCCCGGAAGTACCCCCTGTCTCCCCATCCCTTAAAGGGGGGAGCCTGCGAGGGAGACAGCCTCTTGGTTTGGCGTCTGCCTCCCCTTTGCATACACGCACGAGCCGGCTGGCCCACACCTGTCCTTGTTAATAGTTTGCCCACCCACCATACCTTAAAAGCAGGATTTCTGGGTAGTTGTTTTTCTCTCCATATTGTATATAGTTGTTTTGATGACCTTAAAATTGTTTATATTCCACAGGTCGTGATATTAGAGTTGTAATAATGTAAATAAAGTGAAAATTAATTTGCATGTTTTAGCTATTGTCGTATTTAGGTGTCCTTGGTCAGGCGGTAAGGTCAACACTGGTAAGCATAGTCTGCGGTCTTAGCGGTCAGCACCATGTAACTCCCGCGGTAGTGACAGCCGGTAAGTCGGGGTATGGGGGCCGGGGGAGTCATCCTTCCCAGTGGGCCTGGGGCCACCCCTGTACGCGCATGCACAGCAGTCATCGGCCCCCTTTTATGGAGTTCAAGGACCGGGCGTAGGGGGGGCCCAGGCGAAAAAGATTTGTCTGATAAGCTGGACCCCCTGCGCAACCTTGCTCCAGGAGTAATAGCGGCAGTACCCTTAGGACTGAAGGAGGGAGAGGAGAGAAGCTTGCCAGACGTTGACTTTGCCATCACGCTCAAATGGACACGCAGAAAGTCATATTGTCCATTGTTAGATTTAGGGTAGGAGTGCCTTCTGTATTAGCATGTGTTAAGGTTAGCTCTTGCAACTACATGTGTCTATCAATGTAAACTGTACTTTCTGCGTTAACGTTTTTCTGTAACAAAAATGGTTTTGAAATATTGTTTTGTACTGTTAATAAATACGGCAGGGGGGGTTAACTCCCCCTAATCCAAATAACTTACAAACTCTTGTCAAATCCCTGAGGCAAAGGGGGAAGACTGGGGTGGGACTAACCTTGCGCCAGGGGTTTTAAAGTGTTGAGAGGGGCCCCAGGGAGTACCCGACCATAATACCAAACATACTAAAAATTGGTATGCTTTGCTCTTTCTAGCCACACCTCTGACTCCGCCCACTGACCCAATCCTCTGGTTATTCCCGCCCCTGATGCTTCGCCCACAGTTCCCCTACTTTTTTCCCCCACTTCAACCACTGGCTACAAAAGAGTACCAAACACAGGTAAAAGGGTAATACTGCAATAAATGGCAGACTCCCAAACAACGAGAACACACTGGGAAGGCACTTCCATAGACATGGAGAATAGAAATTTTCTATACGAAAAGGTCTTCCTTCAGATAATAGAGAGGGTATGAATTAACTTTGGAAGTGTCTTTGAAGGAGGAGAACTTTGAGGTCAGTTTTGAAGGCCTGGGAGGAGGTGGTGGTCCGGAGCTGAGGTGGAAGTGAGAATTTCAGATTCTCACTGCGTGAGCAATCAACAGCCACAGATTAAAGTGGACAATGATATAAGCCTATGAAAAATGTGGGTGGAGAGTGGGCGAAGCTTCATGTTCCTACCTTAATATAGCTTGCCTCACAGTGCAACGCATGCGCTGCCCAGGCTCGACCTAAGAATGGGGTGGTGCTTCCTTCTTCTACCTTGCTTGCTTGGAATGCCCTCCCTTTGGATTTGCACACATTGAGGAAGGAAACCCACTTCAGATGTGCCCTTAAAACTTGGCTATTTGAAACAGTTGTGTCTGTGACTATTTATTGTTTGAGAATGTGTATAAATAAGGTCCTCAGAACCTGGACACTCTTGAGTAGCTGTGCGCTTTATAAATGTTTGATTGATTGAAGGCACGAAAATGTAACTTCAGTCTGCACTGATTGGCAGGTGACCCATCTATATGGGCTTCAGAGAGGCACTGCAGTCTCAGTTCTGCACCAGAGTTTATTTACATCTGATTGCCTTATTTGAGCTCTGAGTGAATGTGCTTTGAAGCTAGGTTCTCAGTAGAAGGACCCGCCCGCATCTCCCCAGTCATTCGCCTACCCTCCCATTCTTGTAAACGGATAGGCTGTAACCCCAGCTGGGAACTGCTTGGCAGGCTGCCAGGACATGTGGGAATGTATTCTTCTGGGACCAGGCTTCTACAGAAGAAAATAAAAGGCAGTCTGGGTAATATATCAGTGGAGAGGAAGGACTCCAGTCGCGTAAAGCCACTGGCAGACACAGTAAACAACATTCCATACATTGCAGCCTGAAGATAATGTAGCTAAACATGGCTGAGAATATTGTTCTCAGTGCCCCACACTTAACCCCTGCAATGACCCTCTTTAGTGCACTCGAGCATGTTCCATCCTCAAGTCCCTCCCCTTGTCTGCTTTAGGGATGCTGTATGAATATTCACCAGAGAAATCTACTTGAAATCATTATTCTTTAGAACCATTCCACTTGCACTATCGAAAGTTGTGTTGGTTGCTTATGTAGCTCTTTATACCATCCTGAGGTCATATCAAAGCGCCAAGGGGACACAGGAGAGTTTAAAGATGGAAGCCGTGAGGGGGCAAAGAAACGAGCCTGTAAGATGGAGTGAAGAAGAAGAAATCTCGTAGATTTGGTGATCTTCACTCAAAAACTGGAGTGCATTCACAGACCTTTCAAGCACAACAAATTCACATATTAAATATCAGGGCCTGGTTGGAAAAGGTCTTGCCCAGGGGCGTGGCCCACCCTTGGTGCAGCACAGGGTCGGATTGGGATCACAATTTGGCCCGGGCACTGACGAAAAAGTGGCCCACATTAAGGGGGCGTGGCCTACATGTAAGGGACGTGGCCTACATTTAAGGGGCGTGGCCTATAGTTAAGGGGCGTGGCCCACATTCGAGGGGCATGCCCTTTTGGGCAGGTCTTTGCTTTGATCTCCTGCTGCTACTTCTGGATACGATCCTCCTGGTGGTGGGTGCTGTAGAGTCCAACTTGAAGTTGTCTGATGAAAGCTGCTGGCAAGCTGCTTTTATGTCCCTCGCCTGGCTAAAGTGGGTGTGGTAATCAGGAGGCGGGAAGGAAATCTATGAATTCTTACCCCCACTTCAATCCAGAAATGGTGTCTTACTGGCTGACTGAGAAAGGGGGTGTGGTCAGAGCAGTGAGACAGAAACCTATAGGCCTGCTGTTTTCACACTCATGCAGGCAGTGAGTAAGGGGTGTGTCCATATGAAGGTGAGGCAGGAGCTGGGGAGGGAAAGGAAGGCCATAAACATCAGCCAACAAGATCCCCCATTGAGGAGGGAGTCACTGGAAATTATGAATACTATGAAATGTTATCTTAGGGCAAGCTTAGACTCTCCCAGAATAACAAAAAGAACATAGAAGTAGAATGGTGCACTCAGCAAAAGGTGCCGAATGACTTAGGGGTCAGAGCGCAGCCTCCACAGCATAAGACAACCAGACAGTGAAGCACTAAGGGGAATGAAATGGAAATTTTGTATCGGAAAAGCTGTGTTAAAAATATGGACATGTTTTTATAAAGTGTCCTCTTTAATTATCATGGTCCCTTTGCAGAATCATAAAGCATGAACAAATGGTTATTTTTTATAATTTTCTTACCATTTGACAGTTTTATGTAGTGTAAATTCAGCCCAAGACAAAGGCTATTTGAGTTCTATTCATGAGTACCAATTACAGTACACATGATCTGATTTTTTATTTAAGGGCCTGGGCGAGGAAGTGATCTGCCCAGAATCACAGGCTGTTGAGCAGACCCTGGGATTCAAACTTGAATCCCCATCTCTGCAACTCTGGCGTTAGGCCACCTATGCCTATGCAAAGATAAGGAATGAAAGTGGGAGGATACTGTTCTTGCGCAGGACACAGGCCCAAGGTGACAATGGCCTACATGCTGAGCAACTAAAAAAACAGCAAGGCCCCTTTCTGTCACAAAATTATTCAAGAACTTCAGTGCAGGAGCACCTGAAAAGAAGGGAAGCCCCTGCTATTACTAACCTACTTAGCTCAAGAGCACATGAACAGCAGTATGGCCCCTGCAATTAGTAAATTAATCAGCCCTCCCCAGCCCTCCAGGCCCCAGGGCAATGTCTTGGCAGGGGAGCACAATGGTAGACAGGGGAAGGCTGAGGTGAAGATGGTGGGAGTTCAAAACATCACCTAGCCCCCACAGCCAGACCCATTCTTCCTCGCCCACTGTGCCCTGAATCTGAGGGGCTGTGGGCGAGGTGTTAAGATTAACACCGTTTCTCGGCTGCGTGGGCCCCAGGGGGGCCGAGGTGGAAATGGCTCAAGGCCTGAGCAACACCTGGCCCCCAGGGAGGCCGATTTTCGCAGACAATCACCGCTCCCCAGCCCACCCTTGGCGTGATTGCTTTTCAGGGGCAGGGGGTGAAGTGAGGCCACAGCTAATAATCACTGCATGGCACACAGTGAAGCGCTTTCATTTCTGTCTCTGTTTCCGTGCGCTCTGTGGGCCGTTTTTTTTCTCCCCTTCCCAAGTTCACAGAGAGCAGATAGCAGAGAGCACTCTCTGTGAACTGAAAAAGGGGAGAAAAAAAACGGCCCACAGAGGGCACTGAGACAACGGCCCTTCGGCCGTTTCCCGAATGCCCGCCTTGCCAATCCGACCCTGGTGCAGCAGGTGCAGTAACACCGGGGCTAACTGAACACTAATTATTACTGTATTTCACAGTTCAGCGGGGGGAAGGGGGCATTTTCTTTCTTGCACGAGGGCCCATGACACACTGGCTACACCACTGGTATTGACATTAACGTAAATCCCGATTTGACAATATTGCACAATATTTTTATCTTCTTCTCTGACGAGACGCTTGTCGGATTGCGGCTTCCCTTTCAGGACTGAATACATGTAGCTGAATAATTAATCACTGGGCATGATCATATTCACTGTAGCAAATTTAGAATTGAAAGAGACAAAACACCAAAGGATTAAGAAAGGAGAAAACATTCAAATGTTAAACAACGAAGAAGGGAAGAGAAGAGGGGCATGCCATCTGCCGAGCCTGATATTGGAATATTCCAGTCAATTTTACTCAATAGAAGCAGGGCTTAAAGTAGGCTGGGTCTCACCTGTGCTGAGCACCAGCAGTTTTTTAAAGGGGGCTTCGAAACGGGTCTCTATTGGGCTCTGTTTTGTTTTGTGCGAAGGGGGGCAATAAAAACTCCATTCACTAACAGTGTTGACTCAATCTGCATGAAATATGGCTGTTATCAAACACTTTTTATGTAGGTCAAATGGGGCAAAGTTAAAGTGAACGGTCAAAAAATTTATTAAATAAAATTGATGGCGTTTGAAAGCTCAGCACAATATTTGGCAGACGATTAGGATGTTTAGCTTCTCTCTGTATACTGAGTTCCATGCAGATTTGGGGAACACAGTAAGAACAGGGTAAAAATGGGGCTCATTTTCTAATAATTTTGGTGCTACTTGATAAAACTGCATATATTTTGGTAGATCTGTCAGAGGATCAATTTCTGCCAGATTGCCCCCCATTATTCTTTGCTCCTCTTGATAGATCCTGATAAACCAACATAAGAAGTGAGAGGTGTGAGCGCGGGCACATCGCCACATAAAACCAGCTTAAAACTATAAGCCTTTAACAGCCACCAAATCGCGTGCTGGATCATCAAACTGCATCATATAGCCTTATAGCCCGCCTATTTGTTAGAACATTCTACCCACAATTCCCCCCCAGGGGGCATAAAGTACCCTAGACAGCAGAGATTATTTGTTTATTTATTTTTTAATTGTATTTATTTAAGGAGTTTTATATAGCGCTGGTCAGACCCCTGTGTATCGGAGTGGTTTACAACAGTTATAATGCAGGAATCCCAAAATAAGGGATAGATATATATGTTGGTTTCGAAGTCCCGGCGTGTGGTGCAACATTGAGGCGTGCTGGATCATCAAACTGCATCATATAGCCTTATAGCCCGCCTATTTGTTAGAACATTCTACCCACAATTCCCCCCCAGGGGGCATAAAGTACCCTAGACAGCAGAGATTATTTGTTTATTTATTTTTTAATTGTATTTATTTAAGGAGTTTTATATAGCGCTGGTCAGACCCCTGTGTATCGGAGTGGTTTACAACAGTTATAATGCAGGAATCCCAAAATAAGGGATAGATATATATGTTGGTTTCGAAGTCCCGGCGTGTGGTGCAACATTGAGGCATGGCAGTCCTGTGAGCCTCGCAGAGTGCGCGTTGTCTTGTGCGTAACCATTTTCAGGAAGGGGGGGTGGGGAGGGGCGTAGGGGCACTTGGAGGAGGTAGATTTTGGTGACAAAGTGTCATGGTGCTGCGGAATGTCGGCATGCGCCCTTCAGCGAACGTTAACTGTTCGGGAAGGCACGGTAGAGGAAGAAGCCTTTTAGGACTTTTTTTAATTTTACAAAGGACGGGTTAGTCCTACCGTCTCTTGGGATGGAGTTCCAGATTTTGGGTGCGTTTCCAGTGAAGGATCGTGCAGCGGTTTTTAGTTTGCGTGTTTTCATAGAGATGAGCAGTAGGGAGTTGGAGCTCCTGCGGTTCTTTGTCTGGCCGGCCTTTTTGAGTTTAGAGGCCAGGTATTCAGGTTTCCCTGTGTGCAGAGCTTTGTGCGTGAGGCAGGCAGTTCTGAAGCTGGCACGCATCTCTACTGGGAGCCATTTTAGTTCTTTGAGTACCTGTGCAATGTGTTCAAATTTCCTGACTCCGCTGATCATTCTGGCTGCTGTATTTAGAGTTGTTTTGAGGGGGGCTAGGTAGTATTTCGCTGTACCGGTGAGGATAGCTTTTCGATAGTCGAGTCTAGATATCACCAGGGATTGGACTTGTTTGAGGACTTTGGGTGGGATGAAGGGTTTTATTTTGTTGAGAAGATTCAGATTGAGGAAGGCACTCTTCGCTGAGTTCTTGATGTGTCTGGCCAGGGATCAGTGGTCATCTGGGGAAACCTACCAAGCCCACTCATTTCTGAAAACTACACACATGGGGAAGTCCAGGGAGGTGCGGCTTGCATGGATCCCCCAACGTTTTTCTACCCAGAATCCTCTACAAACCTAAAATTTATCTGAAAAAAGATCACATTTTTTCACATTTCTGTGTGGGAAAGTTGTGGGATAACCGTTCTAATGCAGCTTTCGTACCACCCAGTCTTCCTCCAGGTCTCCCGATAAAAATTGTACCTCACTTGTGTTGGTGGGCCAAGTACCCGCGGCAGGGAAGGACCCAAAACCTATTGTGGAGACATCAAAAGTATCTATCACAAAATGACCTATTTTTGCAAGGGGCCCACCTGCATTTTGGTCCCGTGCTCAACGGCCATCTGGGAAATCCTACCAAACCCAGACATTTCTGAAACCTAGACACCTGAGGGAGTCCATGGAGGTATGGCTTGCCTGGATCCCTCAACATTTTCCTTCCCAGAATCCCCTGCAAAACTCAAATTTAGCTGAAAAAATACTTTCTTTCAACACATTTTTGTGTGGTATCACCTTGCCGGCACAAATGTCCTACCGCCTAGTGTTCCCCTTGGTCTTCCGAGTAAAATGATACCTCACATCTGTGGCTGTCTAATGCAGATTAGGCTAAAAACTTATTTTCTTTAATGTAGCACTTAGAATTCGCTGTGCTACACCCATAATCCCTATGTTTTTGGCCCTTCCCAGTAACAGGCCCTTTGCCCACCCACAGAAGTGAGGTATAATTTCTCTCATGAGAACAAGGGGAACGCTTGGTGGTAGGACATTTGTGCCGGCATGGGGATCTCATGCAAAAATGCGTGGAAAAAGTGATTTTATATCCTTGGACTCCCCAGGGTGTCTGGTTTTCAGAAATGTGTGGGTTTGGTAGGTTTCCCTAGATGACTGCTGAGCTCGCGACTAAAACTCCAGTATTCTGGGTCAGTACTCTATGCATTCCAGTTGTACTCAGGTCCCTTTGCCCGTCTGGTCTGTCTTTGGCCCTCTCAGTAGCAGATCAACTCTTGCTATTCAACGCTTGACATCGGCTACTCACAGGCATCTCTTGGCCGTGCCTTTTTTTCCTGGGGCCATGAACTCACTGACCCTGAATGCCCCAAAAATTGCTGCTGTAAAGGCTGCCTTAAACATTGTTACTTCAAATGTGTCCCTCGCTACCTCTAACAGTGGATCTATTATCTGGGTCAGCTTCCTGTAATCTATGGGTCACCATGTGTCTGATTTTTCCCCTCTAGACGTTTCCAACCTTTCATGGCTGATCTGATGTAGTGGGAGGCTGTGCAGTCTTGTCCCATGTATATCTTTGAAAATTGTGCCACTTCTGTCAAATGGGCCTGAGCCCATGATTTGGACTTTTTCTCTGTGTAAGCCCACTGGATGAAGTATTCCACTGCCCTGATTGTGTCTCCTGGGTCCCCCAGTAGTGTAAGCCCACCCACCTGCATTACTGTGTCTGCATATTTCCTGTAATGGTTTGCCATGCCGGAAGTGAGTGAGTGCATTTTGAATTAGCACTGAGAAATCTGACAAATCCGTTCTGCCAGCCCCCATAGATCCTCTGGGAAAGGAGTCATCCATAGCTCTGCCTCTGGTGCCAGTCTTCTGATTTGTCCATCTGTGCTCGAGAGAGTGCATCCGATACAGAGCTCTAAACCCCTGGTACATGCCATTCTTTCAGCTCTAGGTTTCCCTCCAGCTGTAATTTAACCATGCAAAGCATTAATCTCAGTATGTCGGGGCACCGTGTGATGCCTTTGTTGATAGCCTGGACTACCCCTTGGCTGTCTAACCAGAGAGTCAGCTTCATGTCCCTCAGGTTCTTTTTCCAGACTGATAGAGCGACTACTATGGGAAAGAGATCAAGGAACGTGATATTGTTGGTGGTACCAAACTCCTGCCATCTCTTAGGCCATAGCTGCGAACCACTTTGGTCCTAGTATTGCTCCAAAACTAACGCTGCCTGCTGCATCCGTGAGTAGGGCTATCTGTTTGGCTGTTACCGACCCTTCGCTCCATATTAGCAGCTTATTGAAGTCTGTGAGGAATGAATCCCACATGAGAAGATCCCCTTCTACTCCTGTACCTAGTCTGGTCTGGGGGTGTTTTTCATTGAGACCTGCCTTAAGTTGAGTTAGGCGCCCGGCAAAGACCCGTCGGGCCGGGATGACTCTTTCGTAAATCACAAAAAAAGTGCCCACACCCGACATTCTTAACCAAAATAATTTATATGGATGGGACAAGCGCAGTGTTCAAGTTCAAGTTCAGGAATTTATATAGCGCACTACTCACCCAGAGGGTCTCAAGGCGCTTGGTCCTATTTTGTAGAGGGCCTTGTGTGCGTGGGTGAGGAGACGGAACGTTATTCTCTTGTTGACGGGAAGCCAGTGGAGGTATTTCAAGTGACCGGTAATGTGATCTTGGCGAGGGATTTCCAAAATGAGTCTCGCTGACGCGTTTTGGATGCGTTGGAGTTTTTTCTGTAGTTTGGCTGTGATTCCGGCGTAGAGGGTGTTTCCATAGTCCAGTCGACTCGTGACCAGTGCGTGGGTGACAGTCTTTCTTGTCTCAGAGGGGATCCAATGGAAGATTTTTTTGAGCATGCGAAGTACGTTGAAGCAGGAGGATGAGACGGCGTTGACTTGTCTAGTCATAGAAAGTGAGGAGTCCAGGATGAAGCCAAGGTTACGTGCGTGGTCTGTGGGTATGGGTGCTCTGCCCAGATCCGAGGGCCACCATGAGTTGTCCCAGGCAGAGGGGGATGATCCTAGTATGAGAACCTCCGTTTTGTCTGAATTAAGTTTTAGGCGGCTGTTTTTCATCCATTCGGCTACTTCTTTCATGCCTTCGTGAAGATTGGTTTTGGCGGTGTTAGGGTCTTTGGTGAGGGAAAGGATCAGCTGGGTGTCGTCGGCGTAGGAGATGATGTTAAGGTTGTGTTGACGCGCGATGGATGCGAGTGGACTCATGTAAACGTTGAAGAGGGTGGGACTGAGTGATGATCCTTGTGTCACTCCGCAGATGACTTCGGTGGCCTCTGATTTAAATGGGGGAAGTCGGACTCTTTGGGTTCTCCCGGCGAGGAATGAGATGATCCAGTCCAGGGCTTTTCCTTGTAAGCCGATGTTGCTGAGGCGTTGTATGAGGGTGCTATGGTAAACTGTGTCGAAGGCGGCGGAGAGGTCAAGTAGGATGAGGCCCACTGTTTCTCCGTTGTCCAGTAGTGTTCGGATGTCGTCTGTTGCTGCAATGAGGGCGGTTTCGGTGCTGTGTTTGGCTCGAAAGCTGGACTGTGATGGGTCGAGGTAGTTGTTGGATTCAAGGAAGGTGGTGAGCTGGCTATTGACGGCTTTCTCAATGACTTTGGCAGGGAATGGGAGGAGGGATATGGGGCGGTAATTTTTAAGTTCAGAGGGGTCTGCTGTGGGTTTCTTCAGGAGGGCGCTGAGTTCGGCGTGTTTCCAGCTTTCTGGGAAGGTAGCGGAGTTGAAGGAGCAGTTGATGATATCACAGAGATGGGGTGCGATGATGGAGTCTGCTTTGTTGAAGATGTGATGGGGACAGGGGTCGGTTGGCGAGCCAGAATGGATGGAGTTCATTAGGCGGATGGTGTCTTCGGTGGTGATTGGGTTCCAGGCGTTGAGGTTGTTGGAGGGCGGTTTAGGTTCGGAGGTGGGTGGAGAGGATGGTTCTTTGGAAATGCTCTCGAAGCTAATATGTATGTCGGCAATTTTGTTGTAGAAGAAGGAGGATAACGAGTCGCAGAGGTCTTGGGAGGGAGTAATGTCGTTTGAGGTTGAACTTACTTAACTTTTTTTTTAATTTACTTTATCAAACATTTTTTTATACCTTTTTTAAAATTTCACCAAAAAGGAAAATACATTTATAATATTTACATTACAGTACATGACTATTTACAACCACATATTTACAAATTTCATACATTCCACAAACAAAACTTTTTACAAATACACATGAAAAATGTATAATTTCATTAAATCGAATCAATCACAATCAAAGGAAAAAGACAAAGTCAAAACAAAGGAGCAAAGCCAAAAGAAGGAAATAACTTATAAATCAGCCTTGACTGATTAAAAAACTCTTAATGATATTGCTTGCTCCTTCTGGTGTGCCAACGCGTTTCTACTCCAGGGAAACCAGTTCCCGGACTGTCATCAGGGCTTTGTCAGTTTTCTGTATAGAATGCAGAAAGACATTTAAGATTTATTACTAGATTGCTATCTACTCCTACATCATGTTGTGCACAATTCATTTTCTGAAGGAAGTACCTGTCTTTAGTTGGTCATTTCCCTTGTAAGTCAACAAAACGAAAAGAGGCTTCAAGTCAGCCTATTTTATTTAAGGAGAGACCGTTTCGAACAACGGGGCGTTATCTCATTATCTGCAATGAGAGAGAAGTTTTTAGGGGTGGGATCAGGTTTTATTGAGAAATTTAAAAGGGGATTCCCTGATATGTTCATACCTTTTAAACAGAGCTCAAGGTGATGGATGTCGCCATCAGGCGGTGTTGTGTTGTAATGTCACTCGAAGATTCTAACAAAAAGAGAGTGCGGGCGTATATTAAAGGTGCATGCTTCCAACCATGTTTGGTGCATTATCTTGAATCAATATACTGTCTATCATACCTTTACTTGTGCATGAAGTCGATATTCAAAATGCAGCATGCAAATTTTCTTTTATTTCATTGCAGCGTGTGCCCAGTATAATCTGAAGCGAAAAACACTTCTATAAGAATATCGCACCATAAACACGATAGTTGAAGCAAGTTTAAAGTGTGTACCACGACATACCTGCTTGTATGCTGGCACCTCCCTCACCTTGAATGGCCGCTTTTCTTTAACTATATTAACTCGACCCTAAAAATGATTAAAAGGGGGGAATTATATTCTGGCATGCTTATTGTTCATTTTGGGGAGCTAAAAGCCGTCAGAGCCATGGCTTACCTGCTGCTACCACTCGTATTCTCAGACATCAATTCTCCTACACTTCTGGTGCAGCAGCCATTTTGGAATACCTAGTTCGTATCATGTGATCTCTTGCTCAGAGTTATGGTCCATGTAGTTTGTTTAACACAAACATCAGGGAACACCGTGATAAATCCTACGGAGATTATCCAAGCATTCTGCATAGTCAGTTTTGATGTTTCTTACCTATTGTTTTTACCTAATTACGCCCGCACCTCCTAGTCTTTTAATTATTAAAAAACTCCAAAAGGATGATTCTGGGTCATGTAGTTTACAATTCATTGTGCAGTAATTATGGGTGAACGCCCCTAGATATTTGTTCCATAGGTTCATGCAGGGGCCATAGACAATCAATGCAAGTGAAAAACGCAAATTCTGGCCAAAAACTTTATAACATTTTTAAATTCTTAATCATTCTGTCAAGCTATTAAGTTCCGTCAGTGTACAGTTAAACTTTAGGATTAGATATGCCTTTTTTTGCAATAATGCTCGGTCAACGTCCACCGGCCTCTTTTCTTGAGTTATTGAAAAAAGGACAGACCATTTAAATCGTTTTCACTATGGTTTTTCTCCACGAAGTGCTCAACCATAGGGGCTGTCATGACTTTTTTCTTAATTCGCGATCGGTGTTGGCTAATCCTTAGATTAACCTGTTGGTTTGTTTTACCGATATAGATTTTTCTACACGGGCATTCTACCACGTATACAACATTCCTTGTCCTGCAGTTTGTAAACATATGATGTTTCCACTTAGTTACACAATGTTCAAATTCTTTGCCCACAATGGTATTAGGACAAGCCACACAATTCCCACATTTGTGGTGGCCTTCCACAGATTTAATTTTCCACTGGGCAAGTAGATTGCTCTTTTTTTTAATAGGGGGAGTGATATCGGCCCTTACAATCTGTTGGCTTATACTCAAATCTTTTTGTATGCAAAAATTGGTTGCGGAAATGCACATTCTAGTCCCTATAAGAGGTGCCAGTTATTGAGTACAGCCTGTCGCATTTTATGTGTGTCTGGGCTAAACGTGGTGATGCAGACCAATCTGTCTAGTTCTTTCTTTGGTTTGATTTTTAGCAGGCATTCACATCGAGTGAACCGTGCCCTTTTAGAGGAGTGTTTCAATAATTTTTTAGGATATCCTCTATGTATCATTTCGCTGCAAAATGTCTTGGCATGATCGTCATAATCGATGATCTCGGTGCAATTACGCCTTATTCTTAGCAGCTGGCCATACAGGAGATTTGCTTTTAGGCTCTTCGGATGATAGCTCCTGTGATGCAAGATCGTGTTTTTGTCCGTCTCTTTTTTGTACAAAGATGATTTAAGATGTCCTCCATCACATATTAGTTCCACATCAAGAAAGGTCATGCGGATCGTACTGTGTTCAATAGAAAACTTAATGTCCATATGTCTGGCATTTAGCCACCCATGGAACGCCAATAGATCCACCTGGCTCCCCTGCCACAGGAGCCAGATGTCATCTATATAGCGCCACCATTGCTTTATGTGGTTTTTGAATGGATTATTTGTTTCCACATACTTTTCGTCATATTGTACCATGAAGAGGACTGCCATTTCCTGTGCATAAGGGCATCCCATGGCAGTCCCCTTCACTTGCATGTAAAATTGTTCGTTAAACACAAAATAGTTCTTTTTTAGAGCTACCTCAGCCAATTTCAAGATGAAAGTTGTTGGAACCCTGTGCGGTCTTTTCCTTTGTTCCAAGTACAGCTCTATACCCTCTAACGCTTCGTCCTGTGGGATCTGCGTATAGAGAGACAATATGTCCATTGTGACTATTATTTGTGTGTCTACATCAAAAGGGGTACCCTCTACTTTTGTTAAGAAGTCTGTGGTGTCTCTCAGGTATGACTTAACTTCCCTGAGAAATGGCTTCAAAAAGAAGTCCACATATTTTGATATTGGTTGAAGGCAAGAGTCACACCCCAAGACTATTGGTATTCCCGGGGGTTCATGTAGACTCTTATGTATCTTTAGTAATAAATAAAGGATTGGGGTCCTAGGAAATTTTTTCATTAAGAATTCAAATTCTTTTACACCCAAAAACCCTTTCCGTTTCCCAACCTCCAAGATCTCTGCAATTACACCTTGAATCTGTTTGACCGGGTCTTCTGCTAGTAAATGGTACCATGTCTCATTTTGTTCCTGTTTTAAACCTTCAGCCACATACATTTCCCGGGAACAAATAACGACTGCCCCGCCCTTATCGGCCTGTTTTATCATTACAGATGGATCATCCTTGAGTGCCTGTATTGCCAATCGCTGTTTATGGCTAACGTTCTGTTTCACATACTTCTTGTTCTTTTCAAGCTTACTAATAGCAGACAAGAGTACCTGTTCAAATGCGTACACCTGTTTAGGGATGTTCTGACTAGGGATAAATGATGATTTATTTCTAAGGCCCGTAGGCTCATTACTCGGGGTAAGTGGCTGATTAGCAAAAAATGCCTTAAGTCTTATTTTTCTGCAAAATTCTATAGCTTCTAGTTTTAACCTAGTGAAATCAGTTAGTTTACATGGTACAAATTTGAGACCCAAATTCAAAACAGACTCATCAGTAGACAGGACCCGCGATGATAGATTCACCACCGTACTTGGGCCACCTACGTTTTGTAAAAGCGGCTCCTTGTTCGCATTTCCCATGGTGCTTTGTAGCGACTTTTAGGCTGCTGACCTTGCTCTAAAAAAGAAACCTGTTTCTGGAGTTATTGCCTCGGCTTTCTGAGCCAGAGGAACCCGAGGACGAGGTTTCAGAAAAAGTTTTAAACCTATTTTTAGATCTTCCTTGATAAGATGATAATGCCCTACGTGAATCAGCCAAAGTATAATAATCGTCCTTTAAAAAGGGGTATACCTGTTCAATTTTAAATGCTTTCACGTTTCTTTCGAATTTGTTATTTTTATCAGTGATTGTATGATCTTTAAACACCTGTATCTCTTTTTCAATTTATTCCAAAAGGCCTTTTGCTTCTGTCACTGCCTGATCGTCCTTGATGGCCTGAACAAGTTCCTCAATCTCCCTTTCTTCTTTACTACACAATCTCTGTGCCGTTTTGATGGTATGGACCATAAGGTCTCTACTACATTTAGTGTTGATGTAACTGATCCCTTTTCTATATTCTATATCCTCAACAAATATCACAGGTACATTCTTAACCTGAAGACCCCAAGGGATGGTCCCCCCCCTTAAGGTGTTTCAGGAAAAAATGACAATGTAATTCTGTCCTCACGTGTTTCTTGTACAGTCTTAACAATTTATCAGATTCGTTCTGCTGTTTGGCAGAAGTACTCAGTGCAATTGATGAAAAAGGAGAGGATGCAATCAAATTCTGGATATGGCTCTCACTAAACGAAAGTGTATCCTTTTCAGCCATATTATGGAAAGACACCTGTCTTTCCAGAATTGAATTCTTTTTAAATCATAACAAGAACAGGAAGGAAATTTCCTGTACCCTTCAAACTCCCGCGAATAACAACCGCTCAGAACTTTATAAGACTAAGGAGTTAGGTCCTGGTTGGGTACGGGGTAGGCTGGACCCTATTAAACAGTAAATCACAAAAAAGTGCCTACACCTGACATTCTTAACCAAAATTATTTATATGGGTGGGACAAGCGCAGTGTATGAGTTTGACCTGGTTTTTTTATTGATACCTATTTACTTTATCAACATTTTTTTATACCTTTATCAAAATTTCACCAAAAAGTAAAATACATTCATAATATTTACATTACAGTACATGACTATTTACAACCACATATTTACAAATTTCATACATTCCACAAACAAAACTTTTTACAAATACACATGAAAAATTTATAATTTTATTAAATCGAATCAATCACAATCAAAGGAAAAAGACAAAGTCAAAACGAAGGAGCAAATCCAAAAGATGGAAATAACTTATAAATCAGCCTTGACTGAGTAAAAAACTCTTAATGATATTGCTTGCTCCTTCTGGTGTGCCGACGCGTTTCTACTCCAGGGAAACCAGTTCCCGGACTGTCATCAGTGCTTAGTCAGTTTTCTGTATAGAATGCAGAAAGACATTTAAGATTTATTACTAGATTGCTATCTACTCCTATATCATGTTTTGCACAATTCAGTTTCTGAAGGAAGTGCCTGTCTTTAGTTGGTCATTTCCCTTGTAAGTCAACAAAACAAAAAGAGGCTTCAAGTCAGCCTATTTTATTCAAGGAGAGACCGTTTCGAACAACGGAGCTTTATCTCATTATCTGCAATGAGAGAGAAGTTTTTATGGGTGGGATCAGGTTTTATTGAGAAATTCAAAAGGGGGATACCCTGTTATGTTCATACCTTTTAAACAGACAGGTGTCTTTCCATAATATGGCTGAAAAGGATACACTTTCGTTCAGCGAGAGCAATATCCAGAATTTGATTCCATCCTCTCCTTTTTCATCAATTGCACTGAGTACTTCTGCCAAACAGCAGAACGAATCTGATAAATTGTTAAGACTGTACAAAAAAACACGTGAGGACAGAATTACATGGTCATTTTCTCCTGAAGCACCTTATTGGGGGGGGGGACCATCCCTTGGGGTCTTCAGGTTAAGAATGTACCTGTGATATTTGTTGAGGATATAGAATATAGAAAAGGGTTCAGTTACATCAACACTAAATGTAGTAGAGACCTTATGGTCCATACCATCGAAATGGCACAGAGATTGTGTAGTAAAGAAGAAAGGGAGATTGAGGAACTTGTTCAGGCCATCAAGGACGATCAGGCAGTGACAGACGCAAAAGGCCTTTTGGAAAAAATTGAAAAAGAGATATAGGTGTTTAAAGATTATACAATCACTGATGAAAATAACAAATACGAAAGAGACGTGAAAGCATTTAAAATTGAACAGGTATACCCCTTTTTAAAGGATGATTATTATACTTTAGCTGATTCACGTAGGGCATTATTAACTTATCAGGGAAGATCTAAAAATAGGTTTAAAACTTTTTCTGAAACCTCGTCCTCGGATTCCTCTGGCTCAGAAAGCCGAGGCAATAACTCCAAAAAACAGGTTTCTTTTTTAGAGCAAGGCCAGCAGCCTAAAATTCGCTACAAAGCACCATGGGAAATGCGAACAAGGAGCCGCTTTTACAAATCGTAGGTGGCCCAAGTACGGTGGTAAATCTATCATCGAGGGTCCTGTCTACTGATGAGGAGTCTGTTTTGAATTTGGGTCTCATATTTGTACCATGTAAACAAACTGATTTCACTAGGTTAACCTCATCGATGCTTGAGATATTCTTCTCCTGTGCTGGGCCCTAATAGAACTGGGTGTGGTCATGACGAGCTCAGCTCGTCATGAGCACACAAGCACCGTGCCTCATGACGAGCTGAGCTCATCATGAGCATTGAAGGGGTTAAAACTAGAAGCTATAGAATTTTTTAGAAAAATAAGACTTAGGGCATTTTTTGCTAATCAGCCACTTACCCCGATTAATGAGCCTACGGGCCTTAGAAATAAATCATCATTTATCCCTTGTCAGAACATCCCTAAACAGGTGTACACATTTGAACAGGTACTCTTGTCTGCTATTAGTAAGCTTGAAAAGAACAATAAGTATGTGAAACAGAACATTAGCCATAAACAGCGATTGGCGATACAGGCACTCAAGGATGATCCATCTGTAGTGATAAAACAGGCCGATAAGGGCGGGGCAGTCATTGTTTGGTCCCGGGAAATGTATGTGGTTGAAGGCTTGAAACAGGTACAAAATGAGACATGGTACCGTTTACAAGCAGAAGACCCGGTCAAACAGATTCAAGGTGTAATTGCAGAGATCTTGGAGGTTGGGAAAGAGAAAGGTTTTTTGGGTGTAAAAGAATTTGAATTCTTAATGAAAAAATTTCCTTGGACCCCAATCCTTTATTTATTACCAAAGATACATAAGAGTCTACATGAACCCCCGGGAAGACCAATAGTCTCGGGGTGTGACTCTTGCCTTGAACCAATTTCAAAATATTTGGACTTCTTTTTGAAGCCATTTTCTCAGGGAAGTTAAGTCATACCTGAGAGACACCACAGACTTCTTTACAAAAAAAAAGAGGGTACCCCTTTTGATGTAGACACACAAATAATGGTCACAATGGACGTGACGTCCCTCTATACGCAGATCCCACAGGAGGAAGCGTTAGAGGTTATAGAGCTGTACTTGGAACAAAGGGAAAGACCGCACAGGGTTCCAACAACTTTCATCTTGAAATTGGCTGAGGTAGCTCTAAAAAAGAACTATTTTGTTTTCAACGAACAATTTTACTTGCAAGTGAAGGGGACTGCCATGGGATGCCCTTATGCACCAGAAATGGCACAATATGCAGAAAAGTATGTGGAAACAAATAATACATTCAAAAACCACATAAAGCAATGGTGGTGCTATATAGACGACATCTGGCTCCTGTGACAGGGGAGCCAGGTGGATCTATTGGCGTTCCATGGGTGGCTAAGTGCCAGACATATGGACATTACGTTTTCTATTGAACACAGTACGATCCGCATGACCTTTCTTGATGTGGAACTAATATGTGATGGAGGCCATCTTAAATCATCTTTGTACAAAAAAGAGACGGACAAAAACACGATCTTGCATCACAGGAGCTATCATCCGAGGAGCCTAAAAGCAAATCTCCCGTATGGCCAGTTGCTAAGACTAAGGCGTAATTGCACTGAGATTAGCGATTATGACGATCATGCCAAGACATTTTGCAGCGAAATGATACATAGAGTATATCCTAAAAAAATATTGAAACACTCCTCTAAAAGGGCACGGTTCACTCCATGTGAATGCCTGCTAGAAATCAAACCAAAAAAAAGAACTAGACAGATTGGTCTGCGTCACCACATTTATCCCAGACACACTTAAAATGCGACAGGCTGTACTCAATAACTGGCACCTCTTAGAGGGACTAGAATGTGCATTTCCGCGACCAATTTTTGCATACAAAAAGAATTTGAGTATAGGCCAACAGATTGTAAGGGCCGATATCACTCCCCCTATTAAAAAAAGAGCGATCTACTTGACCAGTGGAATATGAAACCTGTGGAAGGCCACCACAAATGTGGGAATTGTGTGGCTTGTCCTAATACCATTGTGGGCAAAGAATTTGAACATTGTGGAACTAAGTGGAAACATCATATGTTTACAAACTGCAGGACAAGGAATGTCGTATACGTGGTAGAATGCCCGTGTAGAAAAATCTATATTGGTAAAACAAACCAACAGGTTAATCTAAGGATTAGACAACACCGATCGCGAATTAAGAAAAAAGTCATGACGGCCCCTATGGTTGAGCACTTTGTGGAGAAAAACCATAGTGAAAACGATTTTAAATGGTCTGTCCTTTTTTCAATAACTCAAGAAAAGAGACCGGTGGACGTTGACCGAGCATTATTGCAAAAAGAGGCATATCTAATCCTAAAGTTTAACTGTACACTGACAGGACTTAACAGCTTGACAGAATTATCAAGAATTAAAAAATGTAATACCGTTTTTGGCCAGAATTTGCGTTTTTAACTTGCATTGATTGTCTATGGCCCGTGCATTAACCTATGGAACAAATATCTAGGGGTGTTCACCCATAATAACTGTGCAATGAATTTTAAACTACATGACCCAGAATTCATCCTTTTGGAGTTTTTAATATTTAAAAGATTAGGAGGTGCGGGCGTAATTAGGTAAAAACCATAGCTAAGAAACATCAAAACTGACTATGCAGAATGCTTGGATAATCTCCGTAGGATTTATCGCAGTGTTCCCTGATGTTTGTGTTAAACAAACTACATGGACCATAACTCTGAGCAAGAGATCACATGATATGAACTAGGTATTCCAAAATGGCTGCTGCACCAGAAGTGTAGGAGGATTGATGTCTGAGAATACGAGTGGTAGCAGCAGGTAAGCCATGGCTCTGACGGCTTTTAGCTCCCGAAATTGAACAATAAGCATGCCAGAATATAATTCCCCCCTTTTAATCATTTTTAGGGTAGAGTTAATATAGTTAAAGAAAAGCGGCCATTCAAGGTGAGAGAGGTGCCAGGATACAAGCAGGTTTGTCGTGGTAAACACTTTAAACTTGCTTCAATTATCGTGTTTATGGTGCGATATTCTTATAGAAGTGTTTTCCGCTTCAGATTGTACTGGGCACACGCGGCAATGAAATAAAAGAAAATTTGCATTCTGCATTTTAAATATCGACTTCATGCACAAGTAAAGGTATGATAGACAGTATATTGATTCAAGATAATGCCCCAAACATGGTTGTAAGCATGCACCTTTAATATACGCCAGCACTCTCTTTTTGTTCGAATCTTCGAGTGAAATTACAATACAACACCGCCTGACGGCGACGTCCATTACCTTGAGCCCTGTTTAAAAGGTTTGAACATAACAGGGTATCCCCCTTTTGAATATCTCAATAAAACCTGATCCTACCCCTAAAAACTTCTCTCTCTTGCAGATAATGAGATAACGCCCCGTTGTTCGAAACGGTCTCTCCTTGAATAAAATAGGATGACTTGAAGCCTCTTTTCGTTTTGTTGACTTACAAGGGAAATTACCAACTAAAGACAGGTACTTCCTTCAGAAAATGAATTGTGCAAAACATGATATAGGAGTAGATAGCAATCTAGTAATAAATCTTAAATGTCTTTCTGCATTCTATACAGAAAACTGACAAAGCCCTGATGACAGTCCGGGAACTGGTTTCCCTGGAGTAGAAACGCGTCGGCACACCAGAAGGAGCAAGCAATATCATTTTTTAATTAGTCAAGGCTGATTTATAAGTTATTTCCATCTTTTGGCTTTGCTCCTTTGTTTTGAATTTGTCTTTTTCCTTTGATTGTGATTGATTCGATTTAATGAAATTATACATTTTTCATGTGTATTTGTAAAAAGTTTTGTTTGTGGAATGTACGAAATTTGTAAATATGTGGTTGTAAATAGTCATGTACTGTAATGTAAATATTATGAATGTATTTTCCTTTTTGGTGAAATTTTGAAAAAGGTATAAAAAAAATGTGATAAAGTAAGTAGGTATAAATAAAAATACCAGGTCAAACTCATACACTGCGCTTGTCCCATCCATATAAATAATTTTGGTTAAGAATGTCAGACGTAGGCACTTTTTTGTGATTTACGGTTTATTAGGGTCCAGCCTACCCCATACCCAACCAGGACCTAACTTCTTAGTCTTATAAAGGGATGAGTCTTTCAGCACAGTTTAACTTGCCGATCAGCCTTTGCAGCTCATGGAGCATCACTTTCTCCCTGCCAGACTGTGCGCCACCCCTCAGCTTCCAACAGTAACCTGTGCTGGGGCAGCAGTGTGCATATAACCTCCCATTGTCCTCTTCTGGCATGCGGCTATTGCGCCTATTGGTCAGATTTTTTTGTGCCACCTTTGACAAGTGTTCTTGCCCAGGAAAGGGAGAGTGGGAAAGAATTCCCCCTTTGTTGTTGGGGGCGCTGGAGCTGCCTGTGAGAAGTTGGCCTGATATGTGATGTCCATTATTCTAGTGGGCACCCTGTATCAGTCCAAACAACCCTTATGGTGATGGTTGTAAAGTCAACCTTATAGACCAGCTATCCTAGTGGTAGCATGAACAAAGCCGTCTTAGGCTAAACTCAAGAGGGCATGTGAAGCCAGCTGTTTTACCATATGTAACCTCTTTAATACCAAATGAAAGAACACCACTCAGGTTATATATAAAATATATATGTATTTATTTCTAACACAACCCCTCTGAACTCTTTATGAGGTCAGAGGCACAAGCACATAACAAGATACTTAATTATCATACAATAAGTTGCACAATATACAGTAGCACCCTAGGGGCACGTCAAACCATATACTAAAATAGTGGTATAAGAACCATGTCACGAACAAAGGATAGGCCTAGGGCCTAGGGAATCGCTGGGGCTACACTGTACTACCAAAGAATAGGAAGTAGGAGGCCCACGGGAGGCGTGTGCAGTGTCTTTAGACACGCACAAGTTACCATCGAGTTAGAATGGGAACGAAAGAATTGGAAACTAGTTCTTTTAGGTCACTTCTGGATGAACTAGGAGAAAGCTACTGAAAACTGGGACACTAGGATAGTTAATACCCACAGGAGCACAGGAGTACTCGCGTTACCTCACCCACAGGAAGCGGTGCATAGGTGTCAAAGTGTGTCGGATTTCGTCGCTGAATCCTATGGAGCCTTGGAGAAAGATGCTGCAGGTGACCAGGAGAGAAGTGTCCGGTTGGATCCAAGGGCGGATCGAGGATGAAGAGTACCTGAAAGCAGAGGGGACAGAGTCTGGGTCACTAGCCAGTGACCAGGAAGGAACCAGGAAGGAACCAGGCGATGTCGCAAAGCAATCAGGTGATGTTGTGAAGCTTGTCTCTGCAGCCATGTGGTCCAGGAGGTGTTGACGATGACCAGGAGCTGGGCACGGACTGTCCCACAAAGGATATCTCTGTAGGCGGTGTTGGCTTCCGGATATGAGTCAACAAGCTTTGGCTAAGGCAACCCACGCAGGAATTGAAGATGGCTTCTGGATCAGACAAGCAAGGTCTGATGGGCTTCTCCTTTTCAGGGAAGCAAGGGCCAGCCTGCAGCAACCAGGCCAGTGGTGGAAATTTGTAGGTTCGTCGTCACAGAGGCCACTAGCCAACGGGCAATTGACCGGACAGACGCGTCAAGCAGAAAAATGCAAAAGGGCCCCATGCGGCACTCGTGGAGTGTGGAGGGCTGGTCTTTGGTGCAGATGATGTTCGGGGCTGGGGCTTTTCAGTCCCCAGTGCACAACTTCGAGGGTACTTCAGAAGTTGCACGGAAAGCAATTCGCTGGCTTTCCAAGATGGCCGGTCCCACGTCTCGCGTCGCCTCCACGGGTCTCAGCGTTGCTGTGGCTGTGGATCGGGCTGAAGAAAGTCTGGAAGTCTGCGTCGTGTCAGGCTCTGTGTTCGGCAGGAGCGACGACAAAGCAAACTGTTGATCACTTGATGGTGCCTGCTTGTGCAGGGTAAATGTAAATTGTAAATTGATACTTGTATAGCGCACTACTCACCGCAAGGGTCTCAAGGCGCTTGTATGAATACCGCTGTGGAACCCATCCTGGCTTTCCCTGTGAGGCGTCCACTCCTGGGCACCCCCAAGGTGGAGGCCAGGCATCCTTAGCGTTGTGGGGGCCGTTGTGGAGATTAAGCAAGCTATTGCCCAGAGTTGCAGAGTGGGACCCATGATTAGAATAGGCACCGAGGCGAGAATTATCAGGTCCGTGGAATTCTGAGCCCAAGACCCGCCGAGGCAGGGAATTGAACCCTGGTCCCAGACTAGACCTCTGCATCAGGGTCTGCCGCTCTAATCATTGAGCCACACTTCTCCACGGGTGGTCACTCCTTGACCACAAGGGAGATTCTTCAGTCTTCTATCTTCAAGTAGAACGTCGAAGGTCCAGAGATTCGTTTCAAGTTTCAGTCAGGATAAATCTAAAGACTCTAGACTCAACTCCTACCTATATACTAATCAAAGGGGCTGGATTACCTACTAGGTCCCTCCTATGGGTGAGACCTGGGAAAGGGGTGCTTACACCCCTTTCCCTTTGTCCAGTTTTGCACTAGTGCTGGGGCTGAAGTGCCCCAGCAACTGGTTTGAAACTGGCTATGCATGGGACACCTTGTGTGCCCCAGGCAGTGCCTCATTTCATTCAGCCCTCCCTGCCCCAATACACTATGGCCTGTCTGGGGTGGTTCTAGCACCTCCCAAGACAGGAAACCTATTGTCCAAGCCTCCCTCGCTGGAGGGACTCCCAGCAGCAGGAGGTCAGACTTATGTCTGTGGCAGCAGCATCCAATTTGTGATGCTGAGGCTCTGGTTAACTTTAACCGGATTTAGTGGGAACAATATGTCTTCTCCCTCTAGAAGGGTGGAATGCTACCCCCGTCACCAGAATTGGTGAGGGGGTAGTATTCCAGAGCTTATGACACCTTACACGACATGTTTTGATAAAGCCAAACCAAAGTTAGCATTCAACGACGAGGATTATAATGCACTTAAGAGTATATGGTATGGCTATATCATAGAACAGCTATAAGGACATGGTTCTGAAAGCTGCAGACAGGTTCAACTCATGCTAGAGCCTCATCTCACATAAAACCAAGCACTCTGCCTCCAGGATAGTTAAGGCCTGCCATAGGTGTGACTAATAGGTATATATGTGTGTGTCGATTGCTGACAGTCACCTTTCTGTGCTCTACCACTCCCAGTTCCTCCCGAGCCCAGCTCGTGGTGTGGAGGGAGGTCTTCCTATCCCTAATCACTTCCGGCGGAAGCAGGGGTGTGCGGTCTAGTCATCCGACCGCAGCCTCCCTACTTAACCGATGTGCTGGACGACGCACAGCGGACGTGCGCAGCGGGCGCGACGGTGGCGCGCCGGAGTCGTGCCAGAGTCCTGCCCGTCTGCACCCGTCCGCACCTGTTCGCGGCCCAGGGCCAGTCCTCATGCCCCTACGCATGCTGATTCTAGGCGAACTTACTCCAAACACACTCTCCTGTCCCTAAGGCCACCACAATGTACTAATGATACTTCTCTTTCCCCTCAGCACACGCCCCTGATCTGTCCTGAGTGTAAGCTATCTCTTACGGCGCTTCCATCAACACTAGACATTTCGGTGTCCAATTTCTTATGCAAATCGACTCCAAAACTCCCCTCACAAATCTACAACTTTATTAGTCTAAATTGCAGGTCCCTCCCTAAGCATAGTAGAGATGTTTTTGATCTTCTCTGTTCCTTCCAACCTGATACCCTGTTCCTCACAGAGACTTGGCTCACAGACCACTCTGGCCCTGATGTTGCAATTGCTCTCCCAGATAAATATACCCTCTTGGCCAGTAACAGAAAGGGCAAGGAGGGAGGGGGTATAGCCATTATTTTTAAAAGAACTCTCTCCTGTAAATGGGAGGATATCGCGATCTCTAACTGTGAAGCTGGGTTGTTTAAGTTGCTGTTATCCCCCAATCTCACACTTACAGGCGTTCTGATTTACCGCCCCCCCCCCCCGGCCATGCCTCTTCATGGGCTGCATCTCTATCAGAATGTTTAGCTCCTTTACTACTGATGTCAACCAATTTTCTTATTGTTGGTGATCTAAACATTCATTTTAACGATACAACATGCCCAATTAGTACTAACTTACTATCTGACCTAGCGGCCATGAATATTACCCTACACAACTCAGACCCCACCCACAAGGCGGGCAATCTGCTCGATCCTATTCTATCTAATTTGGATGCAGTATCCTGTAAGCGCCCCTTACCTGTTCCGTGGTCTGACCACTTTGTGCTAGAATTTTCCATCTCATTTGCTCACTCCACTAACAACCTAGCAATCGCCCCTAAACCTAGAATGACCCGCAACTGGAAGAAATTAGATTCCAATAAACTCAATTCTGCTTTGTCTGATTCTATGCCCCTCACTGAGATCAGTAGCATTGATCAAGTGGACGTCATTCATTGCTGGCTCACATCTGCTGTACTGTATATAGCCAAGGATCACAAGATCACAAGGACTCTAGTGCGCACCAACTAAAGAATAAGTATTTCAAATTTTTTCATTTGTCTTGTATTTTAATTCAACCATATGTTATAGCTTATTTCCTTTTAAATTCAAACGAATATAGTGTAATTCATTGCAACATATACATGTAAACAACATACAGTTAATGCCTTTGACAATACATTTTTGCTCAACAGTTTAAACACAACACAGTTTTAGTTCACAACCCAATGCATTTCGGGGTTTGAACCCCTTCGTCAGGGGCCTATAAAAGGAAGGAAAGACAAGAAAAAGAGAAGCCTAATTAGTTTCGATGCTAAAGGAAATGTTAATAGCTATTCAACTGGTGGATGTTTTATTCTTACCGAACTGACTGGTTGATATATGAATCATTTGTGGTTACAAATTTCTTTGTCGATTCTGAAAAGAATCGACAAAGAAATTTGTAACCACAAATGATTCATATATCAACCAGTCAGTTCGGTAAGAATAAAACATCCACCAGTTGAATAGCTATTAACATTTCCTTCAGCATCGAAACTAATTAGGCTTCTCTTTTTCTTTTCTTTCCTTCCTTTTATAGGCCCCTGACGAAGGGGTTCAAACCCCGAAATGCATTGGGTTGTGAACTAAAACTGTGTTGTGTTTAAACTGTTGAGCAAAAATGTATTGTCAAAGGCATTAACTGTATGTTGTTTACATGTATATGTTGCAATGAATTACACTATATTCGTTTGAATTTAAAAGGAAATAAGCTATAACATATGGTTGAATTAAAATACAAGACAAATGAAAAAATTTGAAATACTTATTCTTTAGTTGGTGCGCACTAGAGTCCTTGTGATCTTGTGATCCTTGGCTATATACAGTGTTCTCGGGTGTTGGCAGGCACCAATTTAGTGCAGCACACATACCGGAAAAAGTGATTACTAAATTGGATTATTAGAGTGCAATACCACCAACCATTCAATCACATCTGCTGTAGACATTTGTCTCCCACTTCGTAAGCAGACATTTAATATACATCACCCTCCGGCCCCTTGGTTCAATGACCAACTAAAAAAAGAAAAATCCAGCTGCAAACATCTTGAGCGAAATGGCGCTCAGAGTACGATCCACAAGCTAAACTACACTATAAAGCTGCTCTAACTAAATACCATTCACTCTGCAAAACTGCCAGAACTGAATATGTTAATTCATCCATCCTGAACGCTCAAAATCGCCCTAAAGCCTTGTTCAAAGTAGTGCAGGAAATCTCGGGTGCCACCAGTCAACCCAAGGCCCCTTGTTTGGATAAATCACAATGTGATTCCTTAGCAGACTTCTTTGTCTCCAAAATCGAGAGTATATATGCCGATTTCGGTCCATCTAATGTTCAACCAGTTTTTGAACCTACTGCCTCTACTGCCTCAGACTTCGCTCAGTCGGAAGGGGCGGAGATCAAGGTCTGGGATCCACTGACCCCTTCCACACTACTTAACTTAGTTAAAAGTATTAAATCTGGTTCCCCTCTGGATCTCTTCCCTCCCCAAATCTTGCTCACCCTTGACCCACCCTCCCTAAAACTCATAGTAGAACTATTGAATACATCTCTTAGGGAGGCTAAGGTCCCCAATTCCTGGAAACATGCGATGGTCGTACCATTGCTGAAGAAGGCCAATGCTGATCCAAGTATTTCCGCCAACTTCCGACCTATTTCCCTTCTTCCAGTCTATTCCAAGATTCTGGAAAAACATATAAATAAGCAACTCACTAGCCATATCGAGTTTCACAACATTTTACACCCTTCACAATCTGGTTTTCGTTCTGGTTTTTCTACAGAATCCACTCTGCTGGGAGTCTCTGAAACCATTCGTCATCTGGTAGACAGAGGGGAGACCGTGGCACTTATTCTATTAGATTTAAGTGTCGCATTTGATACGGTCTCCCACCCCATTCTGATTAACACTCTAAAAACATCTGGAATCACTCATTCCGCCCTTGAATGGCTCATCAGTTTTCTGTCCGATCGGACATTTCAAGTCTTTTCGGCTACTTCGATGTCAAAAATTCATACATCTGCATATGGTGTCCCACAAGGCTCCATCCTAAGCCCCCTCCTTTTTAATTTATATGTCCGACCCTTGGCGGGTATTGCAGAGCAGGCAGGGCTCTCCATATTTTCATATGCAGATGACACACAGATCATTTTTTCCCTCTCCACCAGTCATCTTTCCACTACATCATCCCTCTGTCATGGACTCAATAATATTGCCTCTTGGATGTACAATAATAAGTTAAAACTGAACGGAGGGAAAACGGAACTCCTCCTATTTGGCAACAACCCTACCTTATGGGGACCCTCTCACTGGCCCGTTCAAATGGGCACCCCTCCCAACCCTTCGAAAACTGCCCGTAACTTGGGAATAATATTCGATGACCAGCTGTCCATGAGACAACATGCCGTGAGAGTTTCCTCCATTTGTACAACCATCCTCAAATGGCTGAGGAAAATCACCTGGATGCTTCCTCTTGAAACCCAGAAAACCGTAGTCCAGGCGTTAATAACATCTCGCCTGGACTATGGTAATGTTCTCTTTTTGGGAGCAGGCAAAGAGGTTATTCGGAAATTACAAACGGTTCAGAACATGGCAGTTCGCCTCCTATGTAAACTACCTCATAAATCTTCCACTTCCTGGCACCGTCGTAGTCTTCACTGGCTAAACATTGACAATCGATGTAAATTCAAGGCTCTTTGTCTTGTACACAAAATTAACACCGGCAAAGCCCCCCAGTATTTGAAATCTCTTATTCACCCGTACCTTCCTTCCCGCACTCTTCGTTCATCTAGTCAACATAAACTTCTGATCCCCAGGACGAAGAGAGCCAGAATGGGAGGTCGATCTTTTTCTTTTTTGGCCCCATCCTTGTGGAATTCTCTCCCTTTGTCCATTCGGATGGAATCCAACTATCTAAAATTCAGAAGGGATGTCAAAACGTGGCTTTTTGATCTTTAGTTTTGCTACTGTACACTCTCCTCATTGGTTTAGCGCCGGGAAACCTCCGGGTAGCTGTGCGCTCTATAAAATTGAATATAAATATAAATAAATAAAAAATGTGTCTATATGTAAATGTAGGTATAGGGATACTACACCTAAGCAAGGGGTGATTACACGACCTTGCCCCAGCTGAGTGATCAGCCAGTTGTGTCAATGTGAGTGGCCAGCCAGGGGTGGCATAATACATGATGCAGCCCCTGGTAGGCCTTGGATGCACCTATGCCCTGGGTACCTATAGTACACTGTACAGGGGCTCATAAGATGACCCAATATCCAATTGGAGATGTACCTAAAGTACATGGAGTCCATTTTACAGAGAGAGCAGATAGCCTGGGGCTCTGATTAGCAGGATCCCAGGCCAACTAAGTCGAAAAACAGCTAAACACTAGGCAAAAAATCTGGGGTAACCATAGTCAGGTATCCACCTTCCTATACTGCCCAAACCGTTTTTTGGGTCCCCGGCAGCCGTTATGGCACCGGCCTTTGAAGCTCCCTTCAGAGGCGACCTCTGCTATAACACGAGGGTGGTGTACTCTTTTTTTTATGCTCAGTGTTTCTTGTGTGTTTCACAAAGACATCACTTGTCACAGGTTAACTGTGCAAAAATTATGAATGGCTCAAGACAGATTAATTTGTTATCTTGTCTGTTTTGGGGCAAGGAGCTGTGATTCTATTTCTTTAAGATTGTATTTTTAGGGTCGGACAGGCCATTTTGCCACTCTGTCATTACCCCGGGAGGCTGCAGGCTAGGGGGTTGCTTTCAGAGCATGGTGGGCTGCAACGACCTGAAAAGGCCCCAGCGGTCCCAGTCGTGCAGTGTGGGGATTTTTTGATCATTTTTGCCAATTTAATACCTGCCACGGACATTTTTCTTTTTTCAATAATCCCTTAAACGTTCTATTAAATACATCTGCCAAGAAGAGTTAGGTAGTTTGATATTTTTTTTATGACTAATTGTTATTGAATATGTATAATTAGATTTATTATGAGGATCTGTCAGCAGTGTTCCAACACCTTCAAGTGTTGTTTTGTATTGCTGGGTACTAAATGAGCCAGATGCGTTGCAGGGGCGCGTATACGTGTCAGACAATATTTAGCCCAATATGAGACCGATTGTGTTAAACAGTGCCAGACACAGCGACCCTTCACCCACTGTGACACTGCACATGGCCCAGTCCGCTCCTCTTTAATTCATAAATTAATGTGGCTGCAGAATGAGGCCAAACTAACGTTATTTAGCGACAGATCTCAGAATCTTCTGCACGCCATAACAATGCGGTGTCATTTCACAAAAACAACGTGGGCAGCGGAAGTGACATCACACACTTTGTAACCCTCCTAGTGACATCACATGCACTGGGGAAGAGGTGAAATGACCCTACAAAAGGTGTGATGCTAATCAATAAATGAAAGCTTTCACAGCTGCACGTAAAGGGCAATTTTCAATGTCACTGCAAGGGCACATTGGCCCCAGTCACTATCCTGATGACCCCATTATGATGTCCCGGTAATCAGTTACTGTGGTTCCATGCTGGCTCCTGCTGAGACTCAGAAGATGCTTCTTTAGAAAACTGAGAGTGCAAGACAGGGGTGATTGCAACATCTGGCCATTTTGTTTCCCATCGTTAAAGAGAGTGACAGCATAGTGAGGAAAGACTTGGTGGGTGCTGCTGGCACTAAGCATCTACCTACATTTGGGGGTCCCACATCACCTGGTAGCAATGCTCTAGATACGGAAGTGACCCTCATGCACCCCAGAATGACAAGCGACCTTATCAGGGATAGGCTTTGCTAACTTAATGTGCAGCTACATAAAACATAAACAGGGCCGCTGGAATTACGTGATTTTTTGGTTGCGGCACTCGTTTTCTGAATTATTATGGATTTGCTTCATTTGCCACGTAATCTATTATCTGCTGCATAACATACAGATTTTAACAAAAAATTGTTTTTAGCTCAAATGAATAAAAAGTTTCAAAAAATGCGGCGGCACTTTGCATGAAGTGGAAGGTCCTTCGCAAATGGTTACTGGTCTCGTTTCTGTTGCTTATTGCTGTATTTCGATGTTAAACTGATACTGAAGAGGCAAAAGCTTTGCCCAGCCAGTATTATAGTATGTGTATAATGCCGCATAATTTGCCCTTTATTGCCACACAATTTAGTCAACCCTGCTGCATAATTTGGCCCTCCACTACCACATAATTCCAGTGGCGCTAAGTAGGGTCGGACTCGGAACCGAAACCAACCCTGGCAAAGAGCTCGGCCGGCTAGCGAAGGGAAGCTTTGTGCCCCTTTTGTTGCTGGGGGGCGATATTGCAGCTATAATGCAAAACCGGCCCCCGGTAACAAAAACAGCCCCCCAGGGGTCTAAAACCAGCCCCCATCTTGGCGGCACACCGGGGAAACGCCCGGTGCCCTGTATGGCCAATCCAGCCCTGGCACAAAGCATAAATTAATCCTAGATGCAGGGCAGTAGAAGTCGAGCATGGTCTACAGCACAGCATTGAAGATCTGTCCTAGCTAATAGCACAAGGACAAAGGCATGACATAAATTCATGCAGTTTCAGACAGAACCAGAGATATTTACAGAACGTATGCACAACTTGATTCAATGTATCCGATAGTAAACCAAGAGTGCCCAACATATGTCCAAGAAGGCCTGATTCATGCCAGGTTTTTAAAATAACCACTTCCCATAGAAGTGAATGCAATTTAAATCAGAAGGTTACGTCGGTCATGGGACTGGAACTTAGGATTTCCAGTTTCCACACATAACTCTGTAGTAGGTTCTGATACCGCTGATCTCCTTTGCACGGAACACAGACTGCATTGGTCGCAAATGCATTATATAGGCTCACAAGAATTAGAAGCAACTTTTACAAATAATGAAATAACCTTAACTAGTACTCAGGTCTTTCAAGACTACTTTCAATGTATGTACCACAAAAGCTTACAACCAGAGCTTTCAGTGGGTTGTGCCCTGCCGGTGCTCAAGAAGTGGGTGCTGAGACGGGTCCCAATCGGGCTCTCCATTTTTGCCATCACCCTCATGGTGAAATTTATTTTTACTCTGCAGCAGTACCACCCTTCACTGCCTTTGAGGTAACAACAAAGAAACTCGTTATCAGTGGCGTAACATAGCCCCCCCCCCCCCCCCCACTCGCTGGGCGGGGTGTCCCCGAGCTACAAGTAGCCCCCTCAGCACAGTACCCCTGCCATGGAGCTCCTGGCTGTGTCCTGATGGAGGGTCTCTCCTTGTAGTTTGCAGGGGGCTCCCTCACGTTTTGTTATGCTAGTAATCATTATAGGTCTTTCACAGTCTCATCATTTCAGAACTGAAGCATTTTCAATATAATATACAATGAAGCCATAGTTGTTGCCTATTTATCATATGCAAAACAACCATTGGCAAAACCAATAGTTCTGACTTGTTGTAGGTGTAATGTTACTTGCTTTATTATATATCTGGATACAATGATAGAAGCAGAAAAATACCAGCCGGGCAGTACACTATGCTAAGCACAGAATTTTAACTAGGTGTTTTTTTAAGCCACGCCCTTAATTACATCGGCCACACCCCTTTGATAGAACCCCCCTCCCCAGTTTTTTAATCTCAGTTAAAGCCCTGCGTACAACCAATACCACTAATAGTATTCCTTTAATTTTGTCTGAGCACCAAAAGTATGTAGGACCTAAAACATGTAATGGGACTTCTTTAGATTTCGTAAATCAAGGGGACACTTTGACGTGGTAAGGTTTAGCTGCTAAATCATACTTTTATTGCCAATAGTCATGAGCACTTGATGCCTGACTTCCCTTCCTGCTTGCGGCAGCTCGTGGCAGGAAACCGGGCAATGCACAGGGGGCGGGGGAAGCGCGAGCTCGCATGACGTTGCTCTGGCTTTGTGTTTTGAAGCGCGCTTCTGACTCAAAGTACGTCACAGCTCCGGAGGCTTGTCGGAATGAACTCGCTTGCCCTTCATAGCAGCAGACCTGTGATCTACGTCACGTTATTTCCTTTATAAATATTTTAATGATAGCACACGTGTAACATCAATATCCACAGTAGCGTTTTAGAGTGAATGATGAATAAAGAACTGGTGGTACGTAATTAGTTAATGAAATGCCTTTTTTGTTTTTATTTGTTTCACCCTGACAGTGGACCCTGGCAATCTTTAAACCTAAGTGTGCCTCATAAGACAGATGAAATGGATAAGCAAGGGCAAGTTGGTTTCGGCATAGTTTTGTTAAAATACTTGGAACCACTGCAGGTATTTACGGCTTATGCGCTGCCGAGAGCAGGGCATGCGCACTAGGGAACAAGCATTGGTAAATTCAATAGTTTTCGCCTATGTGATTATTCATATTTTTTTTTGTTGCAAGTTTAGGATGAGTGATAAGAAGTGGGGTTAGGACTAGAGAATGCGTTGAAGGGAACCTAGCAGAAAAGTGGCCATGAAGTAGAGGGAGTAACAGAAAGCAAAGTTGCAAGAAGTATTAGACTCAATAAAAGAAATATATATAAGAATATGATGAGAGGAGTGACAATTAATACAGTACATATAGATGACAGTGAAAGAGCTGTGAGGGGTTAGGGAATAGTGCAGTGGAAAGGCAGAGATACAGGCAGGGCCGGACTGGCTACCGGGTGTTTTGGCATGCTGCAGAGCTGGGGGCTAATGTCACTGCGGTGGGGGCTAATTTAGTTGATGGAGACCTGCGTGTGCTTCGAAATAAACAAAGCAAAACAAATTTTGTTCAGCACAAGCAGGTCCCCATCAACGAAATCAGCCCCCAGCTCAGCAGCATGCCAAAACGCCTGGTAGTCAGTCCGGCCCTGGATACAGGGCAGTGGCTTCGCATAAAGGGAAAGTGCAGGGAAATAAAAATGAAAGAGTAAGTAGAAGAGAATGAGAGAGAATAGAGGTGTGACAGTAGGGGTGGAACTACTCAAGTATCAGTAAAATACCAGTGACGTGGCAACGACATCAGTCAGAAAGGCAAGTGATTTGGCAGAGTGAGAAAGAGCCGCCCGGAGCGTCAAAAAAATATAAACGCAACAGCAGGCTATAGAGAGAGAATAGAGAGTGCTTGAAACACCATAGAAATGACACTGAGATTAAAAGGGACATAAAAACATCAAAGAGATGACTGAGCCAAAAACATCCAGGGCTCTATTACTAAAACTACCTGTAGTCAACGTCTCAGTTCTTCATCATTTCCACCAGAGTTCTCAGTGTGTGTGTCTCCATTTACCACAGACCTTGAGTTCAAGGCCAGCTTCTCAATTTGGGCTCATCCCCGGCTACCTACTTCATAATCCGCCACCAAGTTCTCTACCTGTGGGCTCACCATGGACTCACCTGCAGGGACCTGATAATAATAGCTACCTAAAGAGGGGAATGGGGTGCTACAACTGTGGCAGTGAGATGATGGGTTGGTGGGGAGGTGCGAGATTGAAGTAGGGTACACACAAGACCAGCAATAAGTCACAGAGAAAGGAAAAGAAAGGACGAGTATGAACGAGGATCTGGTAGGAGTTGGGAACAAACACAATTGGGAGTGGGGGAGTGATGGAGTAAATGGGAGGCGTTTGTGATGTTAAATCCGCTCCCTTTGCTATTTTTGTATATCCCAGGAGAGTGTGTGTTTTGCTGTTTGCCCTATGTTATGTTATGTTATGTTAGCATTACTTATAAAGCGCAAAACAGCTGCCCCAGCGAAGGGGCGTCCCGGCGCTAGCAGCAACACAACTGACAAGACAGAGAGGCGAGAGGGAGAGATTATGGTTTAGGAAACAGGTAGGTTTTAATGGCTTTCCTAAACTCCAGGTAGCTGTTAAGGCCCCGGATCTGAACTGGAAGTAAATTCCAGAGGAGGGCGGCTCTGCAGCGGAATGAGCGGCCTCCAGCACGGGCTCTCTGTATTCGAGGGACAACTACCAGATGTTGGCCCTGGAAACGAAAATGGTGTGAGGGAACATAGGGCAGAATAAGCTGTGCCAGGATGTCAGGAGAAGACAATTTCAGGGCTTTAAAGGCGATACATAGAGCCTTGAATTCAATGCGCCTGGCCACCGGCAGCCAATGCAGGCGCCGGATGGCACCAGACACCGAGCAAGACCTGCGAAGACCCAGAAGGGTTCTTGCAGCCGCATTCTGAACCCTTTGAAGCCTCGAAATTTCTGCCTTATTAGATCCTAAGTATAGCGAGGAAGCATAGTCGAGTCTAGACAGAACAGATGCTTGAATGATGATCTGTCGAATTGGGGCGTCAAAAACCCCCAGAAGAGGACGAAGCCCCCGTAAGAGTCCAAATCAGGTGCCTGCCACTTTTTTTGTTTGGACTTGGAAGTTGAGAGATGAGTCAAGCCACACTCCCAGATGTTTAACAGCTTCCTTAGGGGGGGGGGCGTGGCCAAGGCTTCCCGGCCACCACCGGTCACTCCACTGACCATGGCCCTTCCCCACCAGTAGTCCAGTAGTACCTCCGACTTGGTGGCATTAAGTTGGAGGCAGTTGGCGGTCATCCACTCGGCGACTGCCTTCAGGTCGCCCTGACACTTATGGGCGTCCTGCTTGGTGTTACTGGAGAGTGCTACCACCAATTGGGTATCGTCAGCGTAGGAGACCATAGTCAGTCCTCTGCTCTTGGCTACCGTGGCTAGAGGTTGCACATAGGGATAAAAAAGCAGAGGACTGAGGAAAGAACTCTGTGGCACCCCTTGCTTGATATGTGGGAAGGGTATGCCCAGACGTGGGTCCCGTGCTCACTATGGCACTGGAGTCAAGCTATCCTGGCTGATGAGGGCTGAAAGCCCGAAATCAGTCCTTTGATGCTTGTTTCCAGTCCAGGGAGGACCTGGCTTGGCAGTTCAGGCTGGACTGTTCCCATGGGGCACAGGATCAAGACTGATTTGCATATGGCTGGGATCAAACTGGAATGGCATGGTGAGCAAAAAAACGATGGATTTAGGCCCAGATCTCTGTACTGGGGTGAATGTATGACATTGTTCTGCATTCTGTCCATCAACTGTTGTTTTTACATTTGTCACCCCAAGTGAGACGGGTATGCTCAGACGTGAGTCCCGTGCTCTCCATGCCAGTGGAATCAAGCTATCTATGCTGATGAAGGCTGAAAGCCCGAAACCGGTCCTTGGATGCTTGTTTCCAGTCCAGGGAGGACCTGGCTTGGCAGTTCGGGATGGACTGATCCCATGGGGCACAGGGTCAAGACTGATTTGCAAAGGGCTGGGTTCAAACTGGAATGGCGAGCACAAAAACAATGGATTTAGGCCCAGATCTCTGTACTGGGGTGAATGTATGACATTGTTCTGCATTCTGTCCATCAACTGTTGTTTTTGCTTTTGTCACCCCGAGTGGGACGGGTCTGCTCAGACGTGAGTCCCGTGCTCTCCATGCCACTGGAATCAAGCTATCCAGGCTGATGAGGGCTGAAAGCCAGAAACTGGTCCTTGGATGCTTGTTTCCAATCCAGGGAGGACCTGGCTTGGCAATTCGGGCTGGACTGTTTCCATGGGGCACAGGGTCAAGACTGATTTGCATATGGCTGGGCTCAAACTGGAATGGCATGGTGAGCAAATAAACAATGGATTTAGGGCCAGTTCTCTGTACTGGGGCGAATGTATGACATTGTTCTGCATTCTGTCCATGAACTGCTGTTTTTGCATTTGTAACCCCGAGTGGGACGGGTATGCTCAGACGTGAGTCCCGTGCTCTCCATGCCACTGGAATCAAGCTATCCATGCTGATGAGGGCTGAAAGCCCGAAACCGGTCCTTGGATGCTTGTTTCTAGTCCAGTGAGTACCTGGCTTGGCAGTTCGGGCTGGACTGTTCCCATGGGGTACAGGGTCAAGACTGATTTGCATATGGCTGGGTTCAAACTGGAATGTCATGGTGAGCAAAAAACGATGGATTTAGGCCCAGGTCTTTGTACTGGGGTGAATATATGACATTGTTCTGCATTCTGTCCATCAACTGTTGTTTTTGCATTTGTCACCCCGAGTGGGACGGGTATGCTCAGACGTGAGTCCCGTGCTCTCCATGCCACTGGAATCAAGCTATCCAGGCTGATGAGGGCTGAAAGCCCGAAACCGGTCCTTGGATGCTTGTTTCCAGTCCAGGGAGGACCTGGCTTGGCAGTTCGGGCTGGACTGTTCCCATGGGGCACAGGGTCAAGACTGATTTGCATATGGCTGGGTTCAAACTGGAATGGCGAGCAAAAAAACAATGGATTTAGGCCCAGATCTCTGTACTTGGGTGAATGTATGACATTGTTCTCCATTCTGTCCATCAACTGTTGTTTTTGCTTTTGTCAACCCGAGTGGGACGGGTCTGCTCAGACGTGAGTCCCGTGCTCTCCATGCCACTGGAATCAAGCTATCCAGGCTGATGAGGGCAGAAAGCCAGAAACTGGTCCTTGGATGATTGTTTCCAATCCAGGGAGGACCTGGCTTGGCAATTCGGGCTGGACTGTTTCCATGGGGCACAGGGTCAAGACTGATTTGCATATGGCTGGGCTCAAACTGGAATGGCATGGTGAGCAAATAAACAATGGATTTAGGGCCAGATCTCTGTACTGGGGTGAATGTATGACATTGTTCTGCATTCTGTCCATTAACTGTTGTTTTTGCATTTGTAACCCCGAGTGGGACGGGTATGCTCAGACGTGAGTCTCGTGCTCTCCATGCCACTGGAATCAAGCTATCCATGCTGATGAGGGCTGAAAGCCCGAAACCGGTCCTTGGATGCTTGTTTCTAGTCCAGTGAGGACCTGGCTTGGCAGTTCGGGCTGGACTGTTCCCATGGGGTACAGGGTCAAGACTGATTTGCATATGGCTGGGTTCAAACTGGAATGTCATGGTGAGCAAAAAACGATGGATTTAGGCCCAGGTCTTTGTACTGGGGTGAATCTATGACATTGTTCCGCATTCTGACCATGAACTGTTGTTTTTGCATTTGTAACCCGAGTGGGACGGGTATGCTCAGACGTGAGTCCCGTGCTCTCCATGCCACTGGAATCAAGCTATCCAGGCTGATGAGGGCTAAAAGCCCGAAACCGGTTCTTGGATGCTTGTTTCCAATCCAGGGAGGACCTGGCTTGGCAGTTCGGGCTGGACTGTTCCCATGGGGCACAGGGTCAAGACTGATTTGCATATGGCTGGGTTCAAACTGGAATGGCATGGTGGGCAAAAAAACTATGGATTTAGGCCCAGATCTCTGTACTGGGGTGAATGTATGACATTGTTCTGCATTCTGTCCATCAACTTGTTTTTCTTCTTTGCAGTGCAGTCATTGCAATACCAGATAGTCTCTTTGCCTACGCGCTTACGTCTGTGATACGGTACAAGCGTAAAAACAATGGATTGTCTCCATTTGCATGGAGCTGGGCCACTGTGCAATTGAAAGCATGTGCCCTTAGCTTTGCACCACGCAATCTGTATTACAAAAAGGGCAGTATTAGTATCCACATCTTTAAGATGGCACACATGCCCATTGCACCCCCAGCATTCTTTTGTACAACACTGGCCCAGGTATAATGACATTTAAGATAATATCAGATTTGGAACTACTCACAATGGCAAATATTTTGTTAGTAAGACCATCTTCGTTATTGTCACGAGGCATGGTACACATCATGTTCCAGCCGCATAAAATATTTTCTCCGAAATTCCTGGGAGGGGATAACTCCTGAGATATTTTTGGAATCAAAATTTTGTAGCAACAACACTGTTTTGCGAGGGTGGATTGCTGTATTTTTGGCACGAAAGGAAACATGATGTTGCATTTCTGTTCTGTGCGCGATTCTAGCCAAGTGCGATGAGTAATTATGGTTTTACAAGGGGGAAATTGTGGCCTACTTCCGGTCAGGCGCAACGGTGACAGACTTTGCACAACATCCGCGCACCACCAGAATGTGCCACTTTGAATAGACCGCGATACCCGCGATCATTGGAGGAGCCTAGAAAGGTGGAATTCCCATTGTTACAGGATCTGTTAACTCGGTGTTTCCCTTTAATCCGATTTTTTGGCTAATCTAAAATTGTTTATGGCGTGTTATTGTTATTCCACGGAAAAGACTGGATGTTATAGGGAACATTTTAACAATGCTCTTTTTTGAAAGGTTAAATGATTGCTCGCGTTTGAAACTAATAGCATATAAAACAATATTAAAACAAGATTCTAGAATGTACAGCTACATTTTTTAAACGATTTGGAATGGCGCAAATCCAAGAAAACAACAGCTGAATTCTGTTAAGGACACTTGTTAAGTGCAGTGTGTGGGCTGCTACAGCATTGATCGTGCATTATGTTAATAGACGGCCTGAGCAGGGTCAGACTGTGACAGAAAATAGGCCTGGGGACCAAAATATATTAAAAAAAAACATTTAGCCAATCACATTTGCAAACTGGGGCAGTTTTGAACTTGTAAAGATACGCTGTATAAATGAACTGAGATCACCCAAAAAGCCAGGGGTAACACAAGTGACCACGCAATTTGTTTCTGACCTCAATGACATCATAGGAAGTGACATATGGCTTGTGCCACCTATGAGGTCAGGGGTCTCTAAAGCAGTGCTAGGAGTGGCAATGAACAAGGCATAGGTCGCGACCTCTATCGATCTCTAAATGAAGTTCATGGCTGTTTAGGTTTTTTGTTAGGTATGGGAGACTATGCATTTGTTCTTGCTGTAGGAAATGTTTGTGGTAATATCGAGGAAATCAACAGTAGAAGCTGGACCACCAGGCTGGAACAGTCCCACAAACAGCCCAAAAAAAGTCCAAACACTGACCTGTCAGACCAGCCCTTCCGGCTTCGCCAGATTACCCTGTAGGCCAGCTCGATCATGACCCCGAGCATGATCTGACCATGTCCCAATGGGACGATAGGCTGCCCAGTGTCCTCCTTTTATACAGTGCACCACATACACACATGCACTAACACACAGTGATACCCCTAATAAATATTTCGATAAGAAATTAGATGTCTCTCTTTTGTTGCACACAACTGTGATGTTGGTTGGCTTGCAGCTAGGCATTTTTAAGGTTTTCTGGTGTCCTTTTGCTGCACTTACTCACTCTTTTTATTTTGTGTTTTTCAACCACACTGCCACCACTCAAATTCTGCTACTAGTACAACTTTTCTGAACCCATTTTTTAAAAAGACGTGTGCAACAGAGTTCAACTAGAGGCTGTGCAGTGCCAGAAACTCCTTGGATTAAACCCGTCCAAAAAAGAGATTCTGGTTGTGCGTGATTACCCTTCTGGGTACATACAACATCTTTAGCCTCAATATCTCATCATTCAGGATGGAATTATTCCTGTTCAAGACAGACCCCTCAGTGCCTATTTTGCTGTCATTTGGTCAGTATGGTGACCAAGACAGTCCAAGGCCTCTGACACATGCAGTCGGCCCTTCGTCTACCAACCGTCCTGTTCGATTTAAGACCAAGATCAGGACCAATTCCTGCTTGAAAGGGATGCAATAATTTATTGAATTCTCACCTTCATAATGCTGCTCTTCTCCCATTTCCCACCTAATTGGCCCTTTTCAGGCCTTTCCCCTACTTTCCCTTTCCCTGTCCCAGTTATCCTCATTTACACACTCCACTTTTCCTGACCAGTTTCACCACTTCAATTCTCTCTCTCTTTACTCCAACAGAACTGTTGATCTATTTCATCCTGATCTATTCAAATGAGAAATATGTACACTGTTTAATGATTTTTTTTTAAAAAAAGGCCAAAATATGATGGGTGTAATGCTTGAATTAATCACAGCCGCTGGAAGTTACTAAAGGCTTTATTCATGTCCATCAGGTTTATTGATTGTCACTTCTTCTATGTAAGTGTTGCCTTACATTTCACTTTGTTGCTGTATGTACAAAGCGCCGATACCCTTTGGTAAAAAGCTCTTTATAAAAATGCAAATAAATAAATAAGTAGTCTTGCTGATAGTTTAATACTGACTGATCATTTCGTAAGTTAATGGAATATTTAAATTTGGGATCGGTTGGTATAGCAACACATGTTCTCAGATTTTTAATACTACACACATCATAAGGTAGGCATTTATCAGACCATTTACTCTATCAGCTATCCTTAGGCCGAGTGGCATGGCAAGGGGGGCATGGGCCCTATTGCAAGCAAGGAAAATGGCCCGTACTCTCACGATAATCACAAAACTCAGGCATAATTGGGGTGCAGGCGGTCCTTCATACCCCTGGACCAGTGCACAACTGCACCAGCTCCATTAATGTTAGCTAGGATCCTGCTCGGCTTGTAAGTACTAATTTAGTTCTTTCACTCATACTCACGGATGATTTTCACCGCAAACTAGACAAGATGATTAATACATTCCTATGGAGAGAGAAAAGAGCTAGGATAAGCCTAAAAAAGCTAAGACTAAGCAAGGAATTGGGGGGGGGCTAAATCTAGCAGACTACAGAGCCTATCCAACCGCATTCATAGCAAAGCAAGGCTCTTACTAGCTATCAACCCCTAAGGAATACACGCCAGTATGGCTACAAATAGAGGGAGCAATTCTAGACAATCTAGATCCAATGGTACTACTAACAGCCAATAAACACACACACACCTCCAACCCAATATTCAAGAACACAGAAGTGGCCCTGCTCAAAATAGATAAAAAAAATGGAACACAGTATAAAAGACTCAAAGTAGGAGTCCTTGTGGGCGAACACCAAGATCAAATGCAAAGGGAAGCCCCTAGCCATAGAGACTTGGAAGAAGTTGGGTATCTCATTCCCAGCCCAACTAGAAGACGGGGGTAACCCTGCCACGTTCGGCACGCTAAAAGAGAAACACAACTTGGCAGACATCGAGCTCTATAGCTTTCGAAAAATAAGAACAGCACTAACAAAGGCAAACTTAGCCAAACATAGCCCGTCAACTATATCATACATGACAAGGATCAATAGAGTAGGACACCAGGTGTCTCACCTATACAAACTGCTATGCCCTGGAGCCACCAAAATCAATGACAAACCAGCAGAATATTGGACAAAGCAGCACAGCACCACACTGAACGTGAGCAAACTTCGAACCCTCTGGGCCTCCCCCTCAAAGAACAAGATGACCCCAGTTCTGGCCCAGACAAAATTCTGGCTTCTACATAAAACATACTGGACCCCGGCGCGAAAAAGGGGACCTAGCACACCTCATCTTCCACTGCCCTAAAGTTAAAAAGTTCTAGAAGTAGATATTGACGTTTATAAATAAAATGCTGAGATGCACACTAAAGCCAAAATTCTCCACCCTTACCACGGCGTTCATAACCACTAACCTAGAGTCTAAACAGGACAGGGACCTGCTAGACCTCCTGCTGACCTCGGCAGTTAAAATTGTGGTCTCCAAATGAAAGGAGACACACAAGGCGACATTCAAGGGGTGGCTCAACTGGATAACACACCTTAGAAGCGCAGACAGTATTGCACTACTTAACTCGCCCTGGAGACCGGCAACCAGAGGTATATGGACAACACTGGATGAATATTTGGGTCACTTCGAGCCCCCGAGAACAGAACCAAAGAAGGGAGGTAGGTTACACTCGTGCAGGCCAAGGTAAAACCACAAGCAAGAGCTCTCCATGTCCACTTTTCTCCTCTTTCTTTCTCTTGCTCTTTTTCTCCCCTCCCACTTTCTATCATTCCTATAGTAGGACAGTGGATGGGGGACATCCGATCATGTAGACAACTTACCAGTATAGTGTCATATATAGCCAAATTGTGATGTTACCCCGCGAAGGGAAAGCAATGCTAATTGTGAGTGTAACATTTCTTAATAAAATACTTTGGGCCAGATGTAGGTGAAATAGATTTACCGATTTTAAATTACCGAATTTTACCGATTCAGTAATTGAAAATTGGTAAATCTATGGTGTCGACATGTAGGTATTCCAGATGTGCTGGAATACCGAATCCGATGATTTCGGTATTTACCGATTTGGTAAATACCGAATCGGTAATGCCCATTCATTCCTATGGGCTTTGAAGCCCATAGGAACGAATACCGATTTTCACAAGGGTGCAGGGGGTGTCACTTTGACACCCTCTGGCACCCCCAAAACAGGCTCGGGTGCCATGTGGCAGGCATACTTGCCCTAAGGGCAGGTCTGCCTGTCACATGGCATAGGTGTGCATGCACACATGTGCATGCACACCGGAATCGGTATTTTACCATCAAATTGGACTGATGGTAAAATACCGATTCGTTAAGGCTCCTGGGACTCTGAAGAGTCCCACCTACATATGGGTGGCTCAGAATCGGTAAATTTACGATTTTTTATTTTACCGGTAAAATAATGCCCCCTACATACCATTCACCTATTTACCGATCGGTAACGGCCGAAAATACCGATTTTCGTCCGTTACCGACCGACCTACATCGGGCCCTTAGAAATTAGAAAAAAATTTAAGTGCTGATTTGGTCATCTGTGGATCTGAGGCATTTACTGCACTAGAGTCAAAGGTTTGCCTGCATCTAATGGGTAAATGTAATTCAATAGAAGATGCTCACAGCTATAATCCCCACTAAATAACCACCTTTTATGTTGCATCTGTTTACAAACTTCTTGCTTTCTTCTCAGGCACCACAGATGCTGTGGAAACTGGCACTCCCGCTGGGACATTAATATATTTCTACACCTGCAAAATGGTGATGAAAGCGATCTGTGGTGGGGCAAGGCCCTTCTTTCACTGCAAACTCTTGAATAACTCCTGCACCAATGGAGCTTTGCAGCACTTCTGGAATTACCATCTACAACGGCCAGTGCTGGCAAACTCCTCTCGCCTGTTAGTGCCTCCTGATCCACAGCTTCAGCACCACAACTCCACATCTTCAGGGACTGAAGACTTAGGGCCAGATGTAGGTAATTCCTATTTACCGACTCTTAAATATCGAATTTTACCGATTCGGTATTTAAGAGCCGGTAAATAGGAAGGGGGGAGATGTAGGTAATTCGAATTTAAGAATTACCAAATCGGTAGGATTCGGTATTTACCGATTCGGTAAAAACCGAATCGGTATTGCCCATTTATTCCTATGGGCCTTGAAGCCCATAGGAATCAATGGGCAATACCGATTCGGTATTTACCGAATCGGTAAATACCGAATCCTGCAAGGGTGCAGGGGGTGTCACTTTGACACCCTCTAGCACCCCAATTCCGGACTTGTGTGCCATGTGGCACACAGACATTCCCTAAGGGCATGTCTGTGTGTCACATTGCACAGGTGTGCATGCACAGATGTGCCTGCACACCTGAATTCGGTATTTTACCACACAATAGGATTGTGTGGTAAAATACAGACTCTTAAGGGCCTGTGGCACTCTCAGGAGTGCCACCTACATGTGGATTTACCAAATCGGTAAATATACCGATTCGGTATTTTACCGATTCTGTAAATTTACCGATTCAGTAAATTTACAGAATCTATAAAATATAGGCCCCCTACATCTGAAAACCATAATACCGGTCGGTAACGGCCGAATTCGGCCGTTACCGACCGGTATTAGGGCTCCTACATCGGGCCCTTATTTCCCAACATTTAAGGTTTGTCCAGAAACCCTCTCCATCTCATAACAAGATGAAAGAGATTCCAACCGCCTCATTATTTCTGAAGACTGTTTTGGAAATAACCAACATGCACACTAGAGCCATTGTAAGTAGAGAAACTGAGCTTTCACCAACTATCGAGAAGACTACACTCCGCCTCCCTTTTACTTGCCCATATTCCCCACATCTACCAAAGTAGAAGAGGAGGATGCTCCTTCTCCCACATCGCACCAAAGATCTGGAACAGCCTCCACACCCACCTCTGGACCATCACCTCACTTCCAGAATTCCGAATAGCCCTCAAGACTTGGCTGTTCGAATAAGCCTCCAGGGCCAGCAAGCGCCTGAATGCTCTACCGAGTGATTAGCTGCACTTTATCAATCCTGATTGATTGATTGAGAAATAATGAAGGGACCCAAAAGAAAAGTAAACCAAAAGATAAAGAATAAGGGCCAAACCACGTAAACAATAGGGTAGCTAAAATAACAAGCAGACATCGAAACAAAGCCCAAAATCAAGTAAGAAAACCTATAAAGCTAATTTAAGGAGCAAATGGAAACTATCAAATCTATACTGTCACTAAAATCTAAAGTTAGAAAAAAATACAACTATCCCCTAAATACCTAAAAATGAAATGAAGCACCCTATATTGCGCTATCAATTTACCCTTCCTCCAAGTGTTGTCAACTCTCCTGCAATTTAGCCAAACCCACAATCAATCAGAAAGTCACAGACGTTTTTGATAATGTTCTAAACGTACTTGACTACCTGCATATCAATAGCGAGATCAAGGGATTCTGATTGGCTCTCAAATCTCCATAGTAGACTTAGGCATTGAGACTAGTTACAGAGTGGATTATGCCACTTGTAATCCCTTTCACCTGCGGTGGAACATGCTAAAGAGATTCTAATTAACATATTACTTTGCCAGGGCTGCTAAAATCTTCGCATGTGAAATCAATTGTCCAGATAGACTGCTGAGTCCTGTTTATCATATGAATGTCCTTTTTAGGTTTGCACCAGAGATCGTATCACGTATACCTTTAAGCAGGTGTGCCAGACACAAACAGGGAAAGTGCACCCTATTAAAAGGAATGTGCTGCCCTCATGCTGCAGTGGGGGCCTTGCATTCAGTGAAATATGGAGTGGCTGCTTTAAAGCCACTCTGTGTTTCACAGTGCAGAGGGTGTGCTGCCTGCACTTTAAAGAGGGGTTAGAGATCTCCTTGCCGACGGATGTAGAAAGTGGCTGCACCAGCCTTCAAGGGATTGTCTTTGGGGGTCCATGGGACCTCCTTACGCCCCTTCACGGGGTTGCCTTCAGGGGGCACACTGACAGTGTACCTCCTAAGGACATGTTTGCTTCTGCGCCCATGTCATGTAATACGGCACAGGTGCAGAGGCAAAGTGTTTCTCTCATACACATGGGGCTATGCCCCCATGCAAATGAGGGAATGCCCTCAAAAGATAGCGCTGGTGCTACAAGTGCTCTGGGTGCCCCTTGTGCCCGAGGCACTTTTCCTAATACAGCCCCTGGCCTCTCATCACTCAAAGAACCGTACAGAAGATTTGTATTTGTCTTTTAAGTTTCCATAACTTTATACATTTTATATTTGTAAAAAAAAAAAACATATATATATATATATATATATATATATATATATATATATATATATATATATATATATATATATATATATATATATATATATATATATATATATATATATATATATATATATGTTGTGGACATTCCCTTTGTTTCCTTATATTTTTCTGAATATTTTAATACGTTAGTGGGCCTTGAATTATTGCAGTTCAAATATTTCATACTGCACTTTAAGATGAGTTCATGTTCCACATTTTATGTTATTTTACTATTTCTTGACAGCTAATGATGTTCGGTTTATTACTTTGTGTAAAGAAATGCCTCTTTTCACATGATCACTCCGAAAGTTTAGCCTGATGCTGTAGGTTTTTGACTCTGAGTAAAAAATTAAACAGGGCATTAACCCTGACTTGATGCCCAAGTAGCATTTACTGTCACCTTTGGAGAATGGCAACTTTTAGAAAGATGCCACTGTGTCACCCAGTTTATCCAGTGACTTTCCCCGTTGCTGACCACTAGACAGTTTTCTGCACTCCTGGGGACTAGTATGAAGGACTCCCAGGTTCAGGAACATTGGAGGTCTGCTACAGAGGGAGGTGTTACCTCCTCCTCGTAGGAGCCGTACAGAGTTTGACCCTAAAGTCAAGCTTTAAGGGAGAAAGCACCTTTGGAGGGCAAATTGTGCATGCACTGGAGGAGGGCTGCCCCTTTGTTCAGCAAGACAGGCTGGCAGCGGCAACAGAGAAGGGAAACCGGTGGCCAAACTGGGTTTTCCATAGGCATGTTGCCCATAGGTAGCAACAATTTTAAGGTGGGCTGTGTGGTTCCGTGGTTCGCGAACTGGGTTCGATGGTTCCGAACCCGTTCAATAAAGATCGTTGGAAATGGACGATTTTGGTGTCAGCAGACCGCAAATGGCGAGTGTAGCGTGTCTGAGTGTTTTCGTATGAATCGATATAGGAGAACACTCTGTACTTAAGGATTTAGTTTGAACCTCCGGGTTCCATTTTGTATGCGGCAGCCATTTTGTGTGGTTGCCCTAACATAGGCCCGATGACTCTGGCCGAACGAATCCTTGAGACATGTACGCCTTAGCTGACTCCTGGGTGACGTGGCTGAACTGACTCCTTGCCCGAGGCTGACCTCGCTGAGCCAGTTCCTTGTTCAGCAGCTGGTTTGATAAAGATCAAAGAGCAGGACGTGCCCAAGTTTATGGTACACTGCTCCCACCTTTCTATCTCCTTTCTCATCTGTTCAGCCTTTCCTTTACGACATAATCATTGATTTGGATTGAAGGTTTTATGATGAGTTTGTCCGGCCTGATCGAACAGGAAACCTGGAAATCGCGTGGTCATTTCTGGTGGGCTGGACAACGGAAAATGGGATTGTCTTGGATTGTCGTCATACGCTACTTTTGAAATGTTGCACTGTCATTGGTCAGTTTGTATGCACCGAATGTAAATTTGGAATGTTGCCTGAGGCTTGATTTTTGGCATAAAAGACCATGCTCCGCTTATTGAATTTGTGCAGTCTCTGACGAACCACCCGTGTGTGCTTCGTAGATCTCTGTTCCTGGTTGCAGCCAATAAACTTTGGTCTTTGACGTCATCAAGAAGTATCCTGTGTCTCTGTTTGCCAAGACAGGGGAACTCGAAGGTATCAGGCGTTCTCCCTGACGCCACTGGGTTCTAAAACCCGGTCCTTCAGTTGGCGCCCAACGTAGGGCGACTTCAGCGGTACCGGTCCAAGCCAGAGGTTCGTGAGAAGCTTCGTGTGAAAATTCTGGAGGAAGGCCAGCCACTTCATCGACCCCTGTATGTCGTTGTGGTCCGAAAGTCTTTGCTGCGAGGTTTCCCGCTTTCCGACGGCTACGAAGGACTGCTGCCCTGACTGTCACCCTGTTTTGGAGCCTTAGACGTTTGTAGAGCGAGATGATTGACGGGTCTTCTGGTGACGCCATCGACATTTCAGTTAAGTATTAGCGGAGCGTCTACCAGTCCTTAGTTTGGTTTGTATCCTTTAGTGGATAGCTTTGATTTGGTACCTGCAGGCCCCAAAGCCAAGGGATTTGTGTATTCACGAGACTATTGTTTCTAGATTCCCCTTGTTGTTTGAAGCTAGACTAGTGAGCAAGATGCCTGGTTTTAGCAGTTTTAGAAACTTGTTTAGTTGTGGTATATCGAAGGACTCCCGGTTAGAGGATTCGTGTCCGGTTCCTCCGATCGGAACTCCCACATACGAGTTGTATGTGAAACATGGTGTGGGCCCTATTAGCTATAATGAGATCTGGGTAAAATATACGAAGAGTGACGGTGTCCTACAGTGGCCCCGTTATGGTAGTTTTGAAACTGAAATTCTAGATAACCTCGAGGTGAAGTTGTTCAAGAAGAAAGCCCGGCCGGCGATGTTTGACTCTTTCCGCATATGGCGCAAAGAAGCCAAACAGAAAGAAATAAAATTAGCGAAAAAGAATAAGAGGGAACGAGGTATGTCAATGGTGCAAGCTGCCATTGCATATAGGGATAATGAAGAAGAACAAGAAAGTGAACAGATGCTTAGAGTGAGGAAGTTAGCGGTAGATAGATGCTATCCAGTCTTGCCGCCTAAAGAGCAGAAAGACGAGAAAGATCTTACGAAAGATCCTTTAATGTTGCATCTGTTAAATTCACCGCCACCTTATGTGCAGAATGCTACGGCACCACCGCCACCAGCCGTGGCTGTGCAATTTCCGGTTGTTTTGCCTCCTGTAATTCCTCTACAGCCAGCTTCTTCGTTGGCTACTGTTCCTTTGGCGCAGCCTCCTCAGGGGCCGCCAACTTTGCCCTTTCCTACGACTACTGCTTCTATGCCTGTTCTGACTTTGGATTCTTCTACTACTGTTTCGTCTTCCCTTGTTCTTCCGACTACTCCTTCTCCTAGACTGCGGATGACCGCTGCTTTTTCTGGTTTTCTGACTCCTTGGTTGGGACAATTGGGTATGTCTCCTGTGAGTGAGCATAGACAGTTGCGTAGTCAACTGCCTGATACAGATGAACGAGTGGTTTTAGATCACATGGCGCGTAGATGGGTTACGTATGCGTCCCAGTACGATCTTGAGGGTATCATGGATGCTTTTCGGCAATGGGAAGCGCCAAAGCAACGGTATGTTTTTGAGATCATGTGTGCGTTCCTCCATGAACAATGGACGGACGAAGTGGGTAAAGCTCCTGAAGAGTTGTTCCGACTGCGTTCCGAGTTTGCGAAGGGAACGATTGTGAGTCTTCTCGACATCGAGAGAGCGGTGTCGACGTTATTGTCATTTCGAAATAATGCTTCTTCTGAACGACTGCTTGAGCCTGATTCGTCAGTTAGGAGACAAGCGCGTCAGTACCCGATGCGAGAGGTTCCTCCGGTATGGAGACCTGCTGATGCGAATGCAAATCCACCTGTTGTTGCGCATTTCCAGCGAGTGTGGGTACATGTTCCATGGACGTGTGCAGAAGTTTTAGAGCTTAAGCAGACTTTGCCTGATCCGCGGAAAAATCCAGCGGGGTATTATAAAGAGCTCGCGCAAACTGTGAGTTTGTGCGTCATGAATTTGGCAGACATAGATATGTTGTTTGGGAATGTTGTTCCACAGCCCATCTGGAATGTCATTCTATATACGGATCATGATAATGAATTGGGTGATTCGTGGGTGAATCTTGTTGTTGCGAACGATAGACAAGTTGGAGGTGCTAAGCCTGAAAATATTATTACAGAACTTCCCGGTAGGATTATTACTTTTATGAAGACCTTGATGCCTGAAGTACGTGTTAATTGGGACAAATTGTCTGCATGCAAGCAGAAGAAAGATGAGACTGTGTCAGATTTTTTCTCACATTTCGAAGAAACTTTTGTCGATCATAGTGGTCAGGATATGGCTACCGAGGGTGGCCAGAGGTTGTTTATCGACAAGTTTGTACACAATCTTCTTCCTGAGTTATGCACTAAGTTGAAGGATTCTGAGAGTGCTTGGCCTGTTTCTACATCGGCGCAGATTTTAGCTACGGCTCAGTACTATGAGAATAGACGTAAGGATGAGTTAGAGAAAGCGGACAAGAAGACTAAGGAATTGAAGACTAAGGTTCTTCTACAACAAGCTTATCCACCCCCTGTTAATAATCAGCGTGATTATCAGCAACCTCAACAGTATTCGAGGAACTCGCAAAGGGACGAGAATCCTCAACATCGTTTTCCGTATGGCCCTAATCAGTGTGCGTATTGTAAGGAAGAAGGTCATTACAAAAATAGTTGTCCAGTTTTGCTACAACGAGGGAATAGTGCACCTGGTGTGAGAGGTAGAGGTGCTCAGCAAGCACCTAGAGGTAGAGGTCGCGGGCAGAACGCGCGCCCTTTGCCTCCGCAGAATTCGATGAATAGTTTTGACCAACAGCCGAATTCGTCTGGTAGGACAACACAGTATTATGTAGATGATTACTATGTTGAGGGTGATGAAGCACATGATAATGATTGTTAGGACAGCCATGGACAAAGAGAGGGAGTTGTTTCAGTTCCAGTAGATCAGAGCGGACCTTATGTTGAGGTGATTGCATCAGGTGTGTCAGAGCCTTTTCTGCTAGACACTGGTGCTACGAAGAGTTCGATTATGCATTCTAAACTCCCTGGCGCACCTTTGTCTGGCTTTAATAATGTTTCTGTAGGTTTTTCTGGCGCCCCGTTACGAATCCGATTTCTGCTCCATTGCCCCTTTCTGTTGGTCCTCGTAGGTTTGAAGCACCCCTTCTTTTGACTACAGGTGGTAATGAGAATTTGCTGGGATTGGACTTGTTAAAGAGATTGTATGTAACTTTGTACTGTTCCCCGTCAGGAGTTCATCTTACCTTGGGTGAGAGTGTGATCTCTCCGATGTATATATCGAAAGATTGTCTTCCATCGGAATTGTCTTTGTTACCAGATTCACTGTGGGCTACGGGTCCGAATGATGTGGTCCTATTAGATATTCCCCCATATGTTGTGACACTGAAGACGAATGCTAAGTTACCACGCATTCCTCAGTATCGTATCTCGAGTGATGGTGAGCGTGCGCTCTTAGCGATCATTTATGATCTGATTGACAAGGGTGTCATTGAAGAGACGCGAGGTAACGTGTGCAATAGTCCTGTTTTGCCGGTTCTAAAGAGAACTGATCCTTCACAGCCTCCTGTATATAGATTTGTCATTGATCTCTGTGAAGTGAATAAGATTGTTGTTCCACAATTTCCTGTTGTGCCTGACATTACTGCATTATTGACTTTGATTCCGGCTTCTGCCACCTGGTTTTCGGTGATCGACTTGAAGAATGCTTTCTTCAGCATCTCGATTGCCATGGAGAGCAGGGATAACTTCGGATTCTCTTTAGGAGGACGAACTTTCCGCTTTAAGCGCGCTCCTCAAGTCTATTGCGAGAGTCCATCGATTTACAGTCAAGCTTTAAAGACCCAACTTGATTTGTTGGTTTTACCTGAGGGTGCAGCCCTTATCCAGTATGTTGATGATTTGTTAGTTGCCGCTGATACTAAGGAGATTTGTAAGGATGCCACTTTGTCTTTATTGCGACACTTATCATAAAGTTTCTCTTTCGAAATTGCAATTCTGTTGACAAGAAGTTACCTATCTAGGTCACCTCTTATCGAAGGAGGGAAGGAAACTGACCCCAGAAAGAATTCAGGCTATTGCGAAAATGAGTGTTCCTACGACACAGAGAGAAGTGTGTGCGATTTTTGGGTATTACGTCGTACTGTAGACAGTGGATTCCCAATTTTTCTTTGTTAGCGAAGCCTTTGATAGCCCTTACTGTTAAGGATATTCCAAATCCTATTCCTTGGACTGACGAATGTCAAAAGAGCTTCTCTGAATTACGTAATGCTTTGTGTTCGGCTCCTGTGTTGGGTACTCCCGACTACAGTAAGCCTTTCACATTGTATGTCCACGAGAGAGAGGGATGTGCATTGTCGGTTTTGACTCAGCAATTTGGCGATAAGCAACGTCCATGTGCGTACTTTTCGTCGACTTTGGATCCTGTAGCTAGAGCGTTGCCGAGTTGCTTGAGAGCTACGGCGGCAGCGGCTGTTTCAATTCGACAATCTGCCGGTTTAGTTATGGATAACACGTTACTGGTTATGGTTCCACATGCAGTGGATACCTTGTTGAATCGTACCAAGACACAGCACTTGACTAGTGCTCGGTTGTCAGGGTATGAGCTTACATTGTTAGCGAGTCATGTGCACATCAAAAGGTGTAATACCTTAAACCCAGCTACATTGTTGCCGATTTCGCTTGAGACAGATGAGGATAGTGAAGAACAGCACGATTGTTTTCTAAGAATCGAAGAAGAGACGAAAGGGAGAGTAGACCTTAGGGACACTCCTCTTCCTGACTGTGATGATGCTTTGTGGGTTGATGGTTCGTGCTTTAAGTTGCTGAATGGTGATACGACTGCAGCATATACTGTGACGACTTTGCATTCGGTTGTTGAAGCTGCACACATCCCACATAACTCCGCACAAGCGGCTGAATTGATCGCACTTACGAGAGCATGTGGGTTGGCGAAAGGAAAACGAGTGAATGTGTACCCGGATAGTCAGTATGCGTTTGGTGTGGCTCATAGTTTTGGACGTTTGTGGCGTGAACGTGGATTTTTGACATCTCATGGGACAAAGATACAACATGGACAACTGGTGAATGAACTTCTTGAATCTCTTACGTTACCATTGCAAGTAGCGATTGTGAAATGCAGTGCCCATAAAAAGGTTACGGATGATGTTGGCGATGTTGGTAATGCGTTTTTGGATGAAGTTGCGAAAGAAACTGCTAGAAACGTGATGAGTCGAATGTATGTTGCGGGTCCGGCGAGATGGGTTCCAGAGAAGAGTATGTGTGAAGATACTATTGCGAGCGTGAAATCTATTCAGGGTGAGGCCACAGAGAAAGAGTTGGATGAATGGAGAGAAAGTAAGGGTAGATTGGATTCGAATGGTTGTTGGACTGATTTGTCAGAACATCAGAGATGGTTGTTGCCTAACGCGTATGTACTTCCAGTTGTTACAATGGCTCATGGAATGGCACATATTAGTGTGAAAGGGATTTGCAAGTTGTTGGCTCCGGTTTGGCAGAATGTGGAGATTCCCAAATGCGCAGAGAATTTGGTCAAGAATTGTATGGTGTGTTTGATGCATAATCCTGGTAAGGGAACTCCAACACCAGCTGGTCATTTTGCTGCTCCTACGTATCCGTTCGAGGCTTTGCAGTTAGATTTTATCCATATGGAGAGATGCAACAACTTGAAATATGTGTTAGTGGTTGTTTGCTCTTTTTCTAGATGGGTAGAAGCTTACCCCCTTAAGGACAATACTGCTTTGTCCACAGCGAAGGCCTTGATAAAAGAGTTTTTCCCGAGATTCGGAATGCCGAGAATTATCTGGAGTGATAATGGGAGTGAATTTGTGGGTCAAGGTATGAAGAGAGTGTGTGAGGGTCTCGGGATTAGGCAGAAATTCCACGCTGCAAACCACCCCCAATCAGCTGGTTTAGTCGAGTGCTATAATGGCACTCTTAAGTTAAAATTGGCCAAAATCCAAGAGAGCACTGGTTTGCAATGGCCAGATGCCTTGCCATTAGCACTAAGCATGGGCGGAAAATCCGTTCCTCTCGCGGATTTTGCGGATTTTTGGTAAATTCGCAATCCGCGAGATTTGCGGATTTCCCGCAAAATCCGCAAATTCGCAGGCAGCGGATTTTTTTTTTCTTGGTGATACAATTTTGCGGCGCGCGGCGTTTACTTCCCGTCATTCATCGTTTGCCGAGTTATTTTTCTTGATATTTTGCGAGTGCTGCGCCATTTTGGATCTTGCTGCGGGATCCCGCGGGAATTTGGCAAGCGCGATTACGTAATCGCGGCTTGCCAACTTTTACAGCGAGAGTTTGTCAACGCGAGTACGCCGTGATCACGTATCGCGGTACTTCGCAATTGCGAGCTTTGAGATGCGGCGAGCAGCAACAATCTCGCACTCGCGAAAATATAAAATTTGCAATTCTGCACAAGAAATCCACCAGCAAGCAGCATAAACCTTCTGGAAATGATGATTTTTATCTGAATAACTCCTTAGGTTGACATTTGCCTGCACTTTTTTTGCGAGGAGTCCATTTTGGGGAGGGGGGGGGGAGGAAGGAAGTGCCCCACAGTCTTCAACTTCCTGTTCCTGTCCAGCAGGCTCCTCCCAGTGCTTTGTCCATCTCCTGGTCACTTTTCATTTGGATCTGGAGCTGGAAGGATTACTTTTTGTGGATGCTGCTGGATATTTGGATTTGAGGCCTTTTTGACTTTCTTTGGATCACTTTTGGATTAGAAATTTCACAAGTAAGTTTGGTTGGGGCATTACAGTTGCTGCAACTACAATTTTGGAATTTTCGATTTTTGGGCTGTTTTGGGGCCTTTTGCCCAGGGGTACTCAGTGGTGGGTGCACTGAGTCTTTCTGTGGGGTGTTTTGAATTTAAACATCATGGAGGGGCTGGATGGCTTGGGATTGTGCTGATTTTTCTGTGGTTTTCGTTTTTTTGGCCTGTTGTGGCCTTTTCACCCGGGGTAGTGAGTGGTGCAGGTGCCTAGTCTTTCTGTGGGTTGTCTTGAATTTAAACATCATGGAGGGGCTGGATGGCATGGGATTGTGCTGATTTTTCTGTGATTTTCGTTTTTTTGGCCTGTTGTGGACAGGCCATGTGGTTGGGGGCCATTTTGAGTGCTGCTACAGGCCCTGGCCATGTGCTGTGATGGAGGGGGCCATTTTGAATGCAGGCAGTGTTCTCAGGCCTGCACCCATTTTGCCTAGCTTTCATCCATTATGCCCAGGGGTAGTGAGTGGTGCATGTGCCTAGTCTTTCTGTGGGTTGTCTTGAATTTAAACATCATGGAGGGGCTGGATGGCATGGGATTCTGCTGATTTTTCTGTGATTTTCGTTTTTTTGGCCTGTTGTGGACAGGCCATGTGGTTGGGGCCATTTTGAATGCTGCTACAGGCCCTGGCCATGTGCTGTGATGGAGGGGGCCATTTTGAATGCAGGCAGTGTTCTCAGGCCTGCACCCATTTTGCCTAGCTTTCATCCACTATGCCCAGGGGTAGTGAGTGGTGCATGTGCCTAGTCTTTCTGTGGCAAATGTTCATTGATGTAGATATGCGCTATTGCATTTGTGTTCAACATGATGCAGTGTGTCAGAGTAACCAACTTCATGTAATTAATAATATGCAGCGTGTTTTATATTGAAAATATAGATGCATGAATTTACGCATTGAAATTCATTTATACATTAGGTATTTTTTGACATTACAGTTTTTCCTCTATTTGGCATTCCTTTAGATTAATTTACCGACTTCCTAGTTTGTTTTAGGTAAACTAGATGAGGACTGTACTTCAGTCCGTCGTCGCGATCACGTGATCGCATGTTGAGCCAATCAGAGCGCGCGTAGCTTAAAAATACCTTAACATTGACAGTCAGGGAGCAGCGGATTGGTGGACATCGCGTAGACGAGGGACGTTTGCATTTCCCAGTAAGTGAAGCGCTATGGAGGAATAGGGCGTTTGCTTGGGTTCTACTAGTTTTTGTTAAAGATTATTATTTTTGTTAGAGTACGGTAAGGGAGACTGGCATGGAGCGTGCATTGGGAATCTTTACGTTTGTCACGTTTTTAGCGCAAATTTTTTAAAAATGGACATCCTTGCTCAAACTTTTGGTAATAGGTTGAACACTAACAGTCTGGCTATTTGGGGATCGTTTTTTGACTACACGCCATGATTTTTGTTGCTTGTTTGCATATAATCACAGAATGGATATAAATGCATCTGAATGTAAATGTACAGATTAAGTTGGTTATGAGGCTGATTGCAATTTTTTCTTGATTTTTCTAATAGAGACCCCCGAGGAAGGGTCACCATAGACCCGAAATGCATTGGGTAAATGGGAGATGTTAAGATGAGATGTCCTGGAAATAAAAGGATACACATTAACTAAAACGATGAAATAAACATGAAAGTTTGAAATAAGGATTATTTCTTGGATCATTATTGTTTATGAGTATACCTGAAGAGAACCAATTGGTTCAAGTAAAAGTGTGCAGAACATTACCACCTAGGCAACGGGATTGCCCGCTGTCTCACTATTTTTCATTGTCTTGAATTTAAACATCATGGAGGGGCTGGATGGCATGGGATTGTGCTGATTTTTCTGTGATTTTCGTTTTTTTGGCCTGTTGTGGACAGGCCATGTGGTTGGGGGCCATTTTGAGTGCTGCTACAGGCCCTGGCCATGTGCTGTGATGGAGGGGGCCATTTTGAATGCAGGCAGTGTTCTCAGGCCTGCACCCATTTTGCCTAGCTTTCATCCATTATGCCCAGGAGTAGTGAGTGGTGCATGGGCCTAGTCTTTCTGTGGGTTGTCTTGAATTTAAACATCATGGAGGGGCTGGATGGCATGGGATTGTGCTGATTTTTCTGTGATTTTCGTTTTTTTGGCCTGTTTTGGACAGGCCATGTGGTTGGGGGCCATTTTGGGTGCTGCTACAGGCCCTGGCCATGTGCTGTGATGGAGGGGGCCATTTTGAATGCAGGCAGTGTTCTCAGGCCTGCACCCATTTTGCCTAGCTTTCATCCATTATGCCCAGGGGTAGTGAGTGGTGCATGGGCCTAGTCTTTCTGTTGGTTGTCTTGAATTTAAACATCATGGAGGGGCTGGATGGCATGGGATTGTGCTGATTTTTCTGTAATTTTCGTTTTTTTGGCCTGTTGTGGACAGGCCATCTGGTTGGGGGCCATTTTGAGTGCTGCTACAGGCCCTGGCCATGTGCTGTGATGGAGGGGGCCATTTTGAATGCAGGCAGTGTTCTCAGGCCTGCTCCCATTTTGCCTAGCTTTCATCCATTATGCCCAGGGGTAGTGAGTGGTGCATGGGCCTAGTCTTTCTGTGGGTTGTCTTGAATTTAAACATCATGGAGGGGCTGGATGGCATGGGATTGTGCTGATTTTTCTGTGATTTTCGTTTTTTGGGCCTGTTGTGGACAGGCCATGTGGTTGGGGGCCATTTTGAGTGCTGCTACAGGCCCTGGCCATGTGCTGTGATGGAGGGGGCCATTTTGAATGCAGGCAGTGTTCTCAGACCTGCACCCATTTTGCCTAGCTTTCATCCATTATGCCCAGGGGTAGTGAGTGGTGCATGGGCCTAGTCTTTCTGTGGAGTGTCTTGAATTTTAAACATCATGGAGGGGCTGGATGGCTTGGGATTGTGCTGATTTTTCTGCGATTTTCGTTTTTTTGGCCTGTTGTGGCCTTTTCACCAGGGGTTAGTGAGTGGTGCATGTGCCTAGTCTTTCTGTGGGTTGTCTTGAATTTAAACATCATGGAGGGGCTGGATGGCTTGGGATTGTGCTGATTTTTCTGTGATTTTCGTTTTTTTGGCCTGTTGCTGTGGCCTTTTCACCAGGGGTAGTGACTAGTGAGTGTTGCATGTGCCTAGTCTTTCTGTGGGGTGTCTTGAATTTAAGCATCATGGAGGGCATGGGATTGTGCTGATTTTTCTGTTTTTTTCCAATTTTTTTGGGGTGTATAACTGAACTGATGTTCCTCTGTCTTCCATTGCTTTTAGGTGCACAAGACTCAAGAGAACCACCAGTGCCAGGAAGAAGTCCTGCAGCGGTGTGTGTGTGCAGCATAACGTCACGCGACGTCACATCTGGCCTCAGACAACTCTACAATTCGTGCAACTGCGGCCTGCTGTCTGACCTGCTCTGAAGAAGATGGCCCCAAAAAAAGGTCTCCGTAGCTCCTCTAGCAAGAAAGTTGCTAGTAAGGAGCAGAAGAAGCAAGTTACCAAGGAGGCTGGTGTGCCGGCCGCCGCGTTTTTTGGGAGCAAAAAAAAGTACGCCTGCAGCAGCAGCAGGATCTGCTGGGGACCAAGCTGGGAGCAGCACCCCCGCTCCATTGGGTTCAGTGCCTCCACCACCACGCCAACTTAAGTCAAAGCCCTTGAGTGCTTCAGAGGCAGTCAGTGTACTTCTCCAATCACCATCGACCAGTGATGTTGGCTCATCGCAAGAAAGTAGCAGCAATGTCCCTGAATCAACACAGGTTGTTGTAACTCATCTGACAAGTGTTGAACAACCACAGCCGCAACAACAACACCATGTGCAAGTACAAGCCCAAGTACATGTGGAAGGAGAGGCAGCGCAAGGAGATGCGCAAGCAGAGGTGCATGGAGGGTCACAAGTGCCCACAATAGTTGTTCCTCCCGAAGTAGGGGCACATCAGGAAATCGACAATCAAGCCGAGGTATCATTGGAAGCCACTCCTCCTGATGATCATTCATTGTCTTCCACATCCCTAGCAAGGAAAAGATCAAGGTTGGTGTCTACATCTTCTTCAAGCCCACCTCCTTCTGATGATACGGATCCCAATTGGGAACCAGCACCACTGCCGTCTGAGAGTGAGGCACACCATGATCTGACAAAGGTACCTAAGCGTAAAAGGAAGGTCGTCGAAAAACTCATAGCTATGGAGTGTGATGAGGCTCAACAAGAAGTGACGGATACTGCTGCTGATGAAGCCTCTCACGATGACGATGAGTCAGTCATCATAAAGGTCACTGCAGCCCCAGCAGGCATGCAGCAAAGAGACATTTTGACCCTATCCCGAGAAGCTGCTGAGCGTGATGATGATGTCGACGAGGAGGCAATGGAAATGGAAACACAACAATCATTAGATTTGGAGTTAACTAGTACACCAACACCTACCGCTTCCATATTTCTTTCTCGCAAGAAGGGACCTCCATCCACCTCGACCTCAATTAGTGGTGGTGAAAGTGCAAAACGTACTGAAGTTCGGCAATCCACATCCTCCACTTCATCTGGCATTAGCAGCAGGACCACCACCACCAGTATCGCCGCCTCCTCCGGCCCCCAAAGACATTTCAAGTCTCCAGTTTGGGACTTCTTTAGTGTTTGCCCAAAAAAGGAAAACGTAGCCATTTGTAGCATTTGTAAGCTTCGAGTTAGTCGTGGTAAGTTTGGTACCAACTATGGTACCGGAGGCCAGAGAGGTCATCTTAGGAGAACGCACGCTGTCCAATGGTTTGCGCACCTAGAGGCGATCAAGGAAGCCCGATTGCACGTAATAAAAACGTTGATTTTTCATCTGATGATGACGAGGAGGAAGAAGACGATTCAAACACTTCACTTACACCCAGTACCCCTGTCAGCAGCACACCAATGCAAAAAAGTTCATCAGCGAGCGTAACTGGGTCGAAGATATCATCATCATCCCATAAATCCTTGGACCAGGGCAACATTAAAAAGATGTTGTTTACAGAAGCGCAATATGAACGCAACCACCCACTGACGCGTCTGTATAACACTAAGCTGGCTAAAATGCTAGCTCTGGACCTTCTCCCCTTTTCTTTTGTAGAAGGGGTTGGTTTTCTAGAATTAGTGGCAGCGCTCTGCCCTAAATGGAAGGTTCCTAGCCGGTTCTATTTTGCCCGAGTTGCGGTTCCAGAACTACATGAAGATGTTCTGGAGGTGATTGGGGCAGCTTTGCAAAAGAGTGCTGTTCACACTATACATCTGACAACAGACATGTGGACCAGTGGCGCAGGCGCTGATTACATGTGCATCACTGCACACTGGGTCTCTTTTTCAGGGGCTAAAGCAAAGCTAAACGCATGTGTTGACCCGGACATTATTTTTAAAGCTGCTCGGAAACATGCAACACTAGCCATGTTTGGTTTGGAGAAACGTCACACAGCACAAAACATTTTGGATGTCTTTAACACAAAGGTCCTTGACTGGCTGTCCCCAAAAAAACACCAGGTTGGTTATGTTTCCACGGACAATGGCGCCAATATAGTTAAGGCCATGCAGCTGGGTGACTATTTCAGAGTGCCGTGTTTGGCGCACTGTATAAACCTGGTTGTCAAAAAATTCTTGGGTGATAAAGACAGTGCAGCGTACAGAGTAGTGGAGACCTGCCGAAAAATGTGCAACCATTTCAGCCATTCTTTTAAGGTCCGGAAGCATCTGAGGAGCCTGCTATATGAACGTCAAATGCCAGTGAAAGCACTCATCCAGGAGGTGGTAACACGTTGGAACTCAACCTTCTACATGCTTGAGCGTCTGTATGAGCAGTATACGGTACTCGATCACTATTTCTTAACACAGGGTACAGCTCAGAAGGAGAGCCTGAGGATGGGTGCGGCGCAATGGAACATAGTTAAAAGCCTGACACGCATGCTTCGTCCTTTTGAGTTCTTCACGCGTGCAGTCAGCAAGGAGGACTGTAATTTGGGAAAAGCTATCCCATTGTTGTACATGCTGGAGCACCAACTGAAGGAGGTGTGTTCTGTGTTTGAAAAAGATGAAAAAAACTAAGACCCTTTTGTTCTGGCTGAGAAATTATTAGAGCACCTACAAGGTGATGAACGTCTTAAAATGATCCACTCAAACCAGCATTACATTTGTGCTACTATTCTGAATCCACGCTACAAAAAGACGCTGGCAGGCCAAGCATTCTTTCCTTTTGCTGATGAAGATGTTACAAAGTACAAACAGTGGATAGCCTCCTCAGCCAAGAGGTTTGAAAGAGAACGGCAGCAAATTGAAGGAAAAGGCAGTACATCAGCATCAGCAGGCCATCCCCAGTCACAACAATCCACTTCTGCACCTGTGGCTGCGGCACAAGTGACCTCTCAGCCGTTAACGAGACCGGCAACCGGATCATCTGCACCACCAGACACAACAGTAACATTGGAGGATGAAGAGGATTGGCTAGCTCGGCTTGGGTTTGGTTCTCAAAAGGTCACAGCAACAGCTAAGCAACGTGGAGGAACCTTGGAGGAGAACCTTGATTCGATGGTCAAGGACTATCTGAATGACTCAACAGAGGTCTATGTTAATGCTGACCCATTGGCGTATTGGCATGGGAAAAAAGAATTGTGGCCACAGCTCTCCAACCTGGCTTTAAACTACTTGTCTTGCCCACTCGCAAGTGTGTCTTCTGAACGTGTTTTCAGTGCTGCTGGTGGCATTGTAACTCCCAAACGGAGCCGCCTCTCGCCCAAAAATGTGGAGAGGTTAACAATGATCAAGATGAATCAGCACCTCATACCACCAGATTACAGAGTACGAGAAAGCGCGCCGGATGAAGACGAGGTGGACAGCAACATAGATGAGGGAATTTCTTCTCTGTCAGGTGACACCAAGCTCACCCTGCCTGAATTCGCAGAGTATGATGACAAAGCCTTATTCTTATTCATGGACCGTGATACCGAGCCCTGAAAATGAGACAATGAATCAATAACTTTCTTGTTCGTCCTTATTCACTTTTATTCCTGTGTGTCTGTCTTTCTTTGTTGTGCACAGTTAATATAATTCAAACTTTAATCACCTAATCACAAAAACAAGCCCATCAGCAGAACTGTCTTAACTTGTTTGCTTATTAATTTGAAGGTGCCGCAGTCTGCATTCCTCAGGTTCACAAGTTCAGAAGAACATGCTCCTCTATCCTCCTCCTCCAGACTCCTATTTCCATCAAAGCAGAGGGCTGGTTTACGCCCAATGAAGAAAGACTCTGCACTTATGGGGGTGTTGTTCTACCTCTTTGCGGGTGAGTTGACGGCTCTGGGGCCATTGCTGGGAAGCTCTAATACCGGATGAAAGTGGTTTGGACGAAATCCGAGGCGGAATTTTTTTTGTGTTTTTGCTGACTTGCTTGCCTTTGAGGTGCTCTTAGGGTGGGTTCCGTCTGTTTGTGGGTGAGTTTCAGGGTCTGTGAGCACTGCTGGGACACTCTAATCTTGATTGCATTTGCTTTTCAGGAAATCCGTGGTGGCAAACCGGACTTATGGCCTAGCTACACAGCGCGTTTGGACCGAAGGCCGAGAAATATTGTAAGTAGGAGATGTTGCTTTTGGCCTGTTTGGGGGTGTTATGCTTTTTGGCGGGTGGGTTGGCGGGTCTTGGGGCATTCCTGGGAAGGTCTAATACCGGGTAGAAGTGGTTGGGACAAAATCCACGGCGATTTTTTTTTTGCTATTTCTGACATTTTGGTCAATGTAGCGTTTTCGGGGGCCTGTTTGGGGGGCTTTCTGGTGTTTGCGGGTGGGTTTCTGGGTCTGGGAGCACTGCTGGCTATGGATACTTTACTTTGCAAGAGGTTTGAAGCAAATCCATGGTGGCAGAGGGGAGTTAGGGCCTAGCTGCAGAGCGTGCGTGGAGTGATTTGGAAATTTGGAAAAAAATGACTAAGTCCCCATTTATTTATTTATTTATTTATTTTTTGGGAAACCTTTATTTGTAGTAAAAAGTACACTGCTATTCAGCCTTATATCCCGGAGGCCAGGCAGCATTGAGGTAGCAGGTAAGATCGTGTACAATACTGTGCGCAGAAGCAATCAGGTTTAATTTTCAATAGCATCAAACTTAGTATAAATAAACCAGAGAATAGGAAAGCCCCAAAAAGGGCTAAGAGAAAAAGGCGTGCGCTAGGCACGAAAGGGAGTCAAAAAGAAAAAAGGAGTGGCTGAGGACAGTACAGAAGTAGTGGAATTGCGCAGCGGGAGGGGGTCAAGGGTCGCACACCCAAGACAGCACACAATAGCAGTGACAACAATAAGGCACTTGGGGGGTAACACGCCAGGATAGCCCATCTGGAACTGCGGGAAGGGGCTCTACGGGGAAGGTTGGACTTCAGAGTCAGTCTCTATTGGGGGGTCGCAAATGTCACCTCTGTAGGAGTTCCAGGCTCCCCACACAGACCTCCACATTTTAGGCTTGCCCCTGGCCACGTACACCGTCTTTTCACGCAGCATGCACCAGTCCATGTTGGTTTCCCATAAGCTGAGGGAGGGAGGAGCAGGCGCACCCCATTTCTGGGCGATGTCCCTCTTGGCCACCATATTACCCAGGGTGACCCAACGGGTCTGGGCTACACTGTAATCATTCGGACACCAAACATTGAGGAGGCATCTCCGGGCCTCAGCCGGTAAGGCCACACCAGTCACTTCCTCCATCACCTCATGCACTCGCGTCCAATACCGGGCAACCCCAGGACACTCCCATATGATGTGCAGGAAAGTAGCAAGCATACCACAACCCCTCCGACACAGGCCATCCGTGGAAAGTCCCATATGTATGAGTCTAGGGCCAGTGACATACACTCTGTGTAGTATTTTCAACTGAACAAGGCGGAGTCGCGCTGATATGGCCACCTCCCTGGGGGAGGAGACCGCTGATTGCCACTCCTCGTCGTCCATCTCTATACCATCATTCACCCAGTGCAACTTCAATCGTTCAAGCAGATCCACTCTCACATTGATGAGTTTTTTGTACGTCAGGGAGATAGCGCTGTCCGGCATGTGGCCGTCCAGCACCCGATCCTCCAGGGGTGATGACTCAGGGATCGCATCTCCATCAGATATGTGTGGGGAGAGGGCATGACTAAGCTGGGCGTGTCGGAAATATTCCGTCGACGCCAGCTGGTACTCAGACTGTAGTGTGTCAAACGACTTGACCCTCCCCCTCGCCATCAGGTCCCCAACCTTAGATATCCCGATGGTGTCCCACCGGTCGAAACCTTTAGTTTCCCACAGCTTTCCCAGTATGTCTGAGTCATATAGGGGTGTGGCCAGGGTAATCCTATCTTTCCAGCCCAGAGTGTCAGTGACCGCGCGCCATATATGTACCATCGTTTTGGTGGGGCCCGTCAGCTTCCGGTCCAAGGACCTGGAGTATAGGGCTCTATAATAGTTCCCATCGTTCACGAGCCACCGATCCATGGCGTAGCCCGGGCTGGCCGCTGGGCCATAAAGGCCGTGGTTGATGGCCGCAAGCTGGGACGCCCAGTAGTAGCATCGCATATCCGGTAGGGCAATACCCCCGTCGTAACACGGTATAGTCAGCTTTAGCAACGAGATTCGTGGCCTCCCATCCCACAACAGTGCTCGCTGCAGGGATTCAATCTCTTCAAAGTATTTGGCCGGGACCGGATCTTGGGTGTTTTGCAAAGCGTAGAGGAAGCGAGGTAGCGCCATCATTTTGAATAAAGCGGCTCTGCCCATTAGGGAGATCGGTAGCTTCTTCCACCCCTCGACATCCCTGCGTAATCGCGCAAGCGGTGGTAGAAGATTGTGCGAGTATCGGGCTCGGGGGTCGCGCGACACGTAAATGCCCAGGTATCGAAAGCCCTGCTGGGCTATCTGTATGGAGCACCCACGGGGGAGGCGCGGAGTGTCTCCACACAACGTGTATAGTGAGGATTTAGACCAATTGATCACCAAGCCGGAGTGGGTCCCGAAGGTACCCAACAGGTCAAAAACCACAATAAGTGAGCGGTAAGGAGAGGTGAGATACAAGAGGATGTCGTCCGCGTAAAGCGACACTCGGTCCTCAAGGCCAGGTGACCACGTAATCCCGGAGACATCAGGGTGCGTCCTGATCCAAGCCGCCAGGGGTTCCAGTGCCAGGGCGAACAGGAGCGGCGAGAGCGGACAACCTTGTCTGGTGCCCCTGTGCAGCGCAAAGGAGGCCGACAGCCGACCATTGACGGCCACATTAGCCAACGGTGCGGTATACAGCAGTCGGACCCATCCGATATAAGTGGGCCCAAACCCCAACTTGGCTAGGACAGCCCACAAGTAATTCCACTTCAGCGAGTCGAAAGCCATAGTGGCGTCAAGCGAGGCGAGAACTGCAGGCTCACGAAGCAGGTGAGCACGTGCCATGACCGCGTGAAGCCTCCTCAAGTTGAGCGCCGTGTTCCGGTGCGGTATGAAGCCGGACTGGTCCGGGTGAACCAAGTCCGCGATCACACCCGCCAGCCGGTTGGCCAGCAATTTGGCCAGGATCTTGGGTTCGGCGTTCAGTAGCGAGATGGGTCTATAGGACCGGCACAAATCACGTGGTTTTCCTTCTTTGTGGATCACCACAATGGTGGCGAGTCTCTGGTCGGGGGGGAGTTCTCCCGTCTCACGGGCTTCAAGGAACATATTAAGCAACGGTGTGGCCAGCGCGTCGGCCTTGAATTTATAAAGCTCGACCGGGATACCGTTGGGTCCCGGTGCTTTGCCGGAGCGCAGCGAGCGGATCGCCAGGGCCACCTCATCCACAGACAGGTCTCGGTCCATGTCTTCCCGGTCAAGATCTGAAAGGCAGGGAAGGTCAATGTCCTCCAGAAAGGAGGCCGAGACAGATTCTGGGAGAGGAGTTGCGGAGGTATATACCCCCTCAAAGTATTCAGCGAAGGACCCAACTATAGCCGCCGGGTCCGTCAGGGATAAACCACCCTCACCCACCAGTTCTGGGACCACCCGGGACGCCAGTTCCCGTCTATCCAGCCATGCCAAGAGCTTACCCGCCTTATCACCCGAGTCGTATATCCTGCCCTGCTGTTCCCTGCTCAAGGCCTTCGCTGCATCAGTGGTGGTCGCCCGGAGTTCGGACTGCTTAAGGGAGAGAGCGTGAATCAAGTCGGGAGACGGATCCAGCTCCAGTCGGGCACTCAGGTCAGCGAGATCAGACTCCAGCCGCACCACGTCCTCATCCCGGCGGCGGCGAGCCTCCGCAATCAGGGAGAAGGCCTCGCCACGAAGCACAGTTTTAAAGGCCTCCCAAAGGGAGACAGCGGAGTCAACGGAGCCAGTATTTTCGACAAAGTACCGGTCCATAGCTTTAGTCAGGAGAGCCCTGGTCTTCGGATCGCGAAAGTACCACAGGTTAATGGGAGCTACTCGCGAAGACGCGGGGATCTGGAAGTCAAACGAGACCCAGACCGGGGAATGATCCGAAATGCCCCTAGCTAAGAGACGCGCGGTGGACACAGACTGCGCCTGGGCAGCCGGGGTGAGGACGTAGTCTATTCTAGAAAAGCTACCGTGGGCACCCGAGAGAAAAGTGTACTGCCGCTGGGTAGGATGTAACAATCGCCAGCAATCAACCATCCCCATGGAACTCAAAAAATCAGGCAGCCAAGATTGGGAGGGGCGAAGATCCCTGGATGGAAAGCGGTCCAACTCCCCCGAGACTACAGAGTTGAAGTCCCCACCCACCAGCAACAATCCCTCGGGGAGACCTAAAATGGCGCCTCCCAGGTCCCTGAAAGTAGTCTCCTGCAGCCCCGGGGGAACATAAACCGAAACCAAAACTAACGTGCGGCCCTCCCACTTGCCCACCAACGCCACGTATCGGCCTCTTTCATCAGCAAGTACAGACTCCACCTCCAACGGGAGGGACGTGCGCACCATAATGCCCACCCCTCTGGAACCCGAGGAGAACCCTGAATGTGCCACCATTTTGTATCCCCGTCTATTCAAGGCCTTACAGGCATGTCCCACCAAGTGGGTCTCTTGTAGAAAAACCACATCAGGCGAACAGCGCTTGAGCACCTGCAACACAACACCCCTCTTAATACGGTCCCCCAACCCGTTAACATTCCAGCTCAACAAATTAAGAGATTTACCCCCCATCATCAAGGACGTTCCGCGCCCCCTCCCCCACCCACAAAAGCGCCCACAGCAACAACATTTCAGTCCAGTAGTTCCTCAGCCAGAACAAAGAAGAAGACAAAGAAATAGTACGAAAAAACACACCCCAACTACCCACCACCCTGCACCCCTGCATCAGACTATAATCCACCCCAACTAGCAGTGTGCCTGTCGCCCCTTAACTAACCTACAAGAAGCCCACAGAGGAGAAAGGAGACATCCCATCCCCCCCCGTCATCCCCCATATTAAGTACAAAACGAGTCAAAATAATAGCAGCAATGTCAAAAGCCGAAGCCCCTCGCGGCAACCCAGCTCTCGGAAGGCAAGTAACCAAACAATCATTCCTGTGCTTCCGCGCCTCCGGTGGTCTCCTCTGTCTGGTCGGTCGGCTCATGTCGTTCCTGGGGCAGGGTATCAAGCCAGTGTCCCACCTCATCCGGGAAGTCAAAGAAGAAGGTCCGGTGGTCACGCTCAATGCGAAGCTTGGCAGGATAGAGCATAGAGTAGCGCAGGCCCATTTCCCTCAGTCTCCGTTTCACCCCCGTAAAGCTCTGGCGCTTTTTCTGAACAGCCTGGGTGAAATCCGGGAAGAAGTTCACATCAGAGTTCTGGAAGCGGAGAGGGCCCGCGGTCCTCGATGCTTGCAGGATAGCGTCTCTGTCCCTGTAATTGAACAGCCTCGCGATGATGGGGCGAGGGGAGGCACCCGATTTCGGCGGCCCACCCGGGATCCTGTGGGCCCGTTCCACCGAAAAGAACTTGCTCAGGCCCCCCGGTGCCAAGTTCTTAACCACCAGGTCTTCCACAAAGAGCTCAGTCGAGTCCTCCTCGGCCTTTTCCGGTACACCGGTGATGCGAACATTTTGGCGCCGTGCGCGACCCTCGAACTCGTCCAGTCGACGCGCCAGCATTCCGTTAGCCATTTTCAGGTCGCGCACCTCCAACTGTATATCAGACACATCCGTGACCAGGCTGGAAGTCTTAAGATCCAGCGATTTCACCCGGTCGTTAGTTTTCCCGAGGTCGGTCCTGATGAGGTTTAACTCAATCTTCAGGGAGTCAACCTTGCTGGACAGTTCCTCGCGGAGAGTGTGCATCTCCGTCTTCACCCCCGATATCGCTCCCATGACGTCCCGAAGCGTTATCTCGGAGTCGTCCGGCGATTCATCTCTTCCTGAGTCCTTAGTACGACCCGCCAGTACCGGTGATCCCTTAGACTGGGAGAATCGCTCCGGAATGGTGGACTGGGACTGGGATGGCTTCCTGTTGAGCCGCTGAGATTTGCCTGCGTCCGAGCCTCCCTTGCCCGCCATGTTGGCACTATCGGGACGGGGGGACACCAGGGGCGAAAGAGTCCAGTGTAGTATGTCCAATGCACACGACGATATATCCAAAGTCCAGTGGTGAGGCCGCCCAGCAAGGCGCTCAAGGATCAGAAGCACCCATCGGGATGAAGAAGCGTAGGCAGGGAGGTACCATGTGGAGACACCGCTGTACCCCACAACGGTCGCCAGTGATGCGGGCGGAGCCTCCGGGATCCGTCGAGCTAACTGAGTCTAGGAATGTCCGATTTTCATTCCGAAAGCGGGTGCCGCCTCAGGACCGGCTCAGCAACCGATTCCCACAATCGTGGGACAGGATGGATCACAGGATCATTGCGGAGGATCGGGAGGTCTTCGGAGCTCCGAGCTCACGCGGCCATCTTGGTTGGCAGCGAAGCTCCTCCCTAAGTCCCCATTTTTGTACTTTTGCTCTTTGGCTGTTTGGGGGTATTCTACTCGTTTTCTCCTGGGTTGACGGCTCTGGGGCCATTGCTGGGAAGCTCTAATACCGGATAAAAGTGGTTTGGACCAAATCCGAGGCGGAATTTTTTTTGTCTTTTTGCTGACTTGCTTGCCTTTGAGGTGCTCTTAGGGGGGGTTCCGTCTGTTTGTGGGTGAGTTTCGGGGTCTGTGAGCACTGCTGGGACACTCTAATCTTGATTGCATTTGCTTTTCAGGAAATCTGTGGCGGCAAACCGGACTTATGGCCTAGCTACACAGCGCGTTTGGACCGAAGGCCGAGAAATATTGTAAGTAGGAGATGTTGCTTTTGGCCTGTTTGGGGGTGTTATGCTTTTTGGCGGGTGGGTTGGCGGGTCTTGGGGCATTCCTGGGAAGGTCTAATACCGGGTAGAAGTGGTTGGGACAAAATCCACGGCGATTTTTTTGTTGCTATTTCTGACATTTTGCTCAATGTAGCGTTTTCGGGGGCCTGTTTGGGGGGCTTCCTGGTGTTTGTGGGTGGGTTTCGGGGTCTGGGAGCACTGCTGGCTATGGATACTTTACTTTGCAAGAGGTTTAAAGCAAATCCATGGTGGCAGAGGGGAGTTAGGGCCTAGCTGCAGAGCGTGCGCTGAGTGATTTGGGAAATTTGGAAAAAAATGACTAAGTCCCCATTTTTGTACTTTTGCTCTTTGGCTGTTTGGGGGTCTTCTACTCGTTTTCTCCTGGGTTGACGGCTCTGGGGCCATTGCTGGGAAACTCTAATACCGGATAAAAGTGGTTTGGACCAAATCCGAGGCGGAAATTTTGTGTGTGTTTTTGCTGACTTGCTTGCCTTTGAGGTGCTCTTAGGGGGGGTTCCGTCTGTTTGTGGGTGAGTTTCGGGGTCTGTGAGCACTGCTGGGACACTCTAATCTTGATTGCATTTGCTTTTCAGGAAATCCGTGGTGGCAAACCGGACTTATGGCCTAGCTACACAGCGCGTTTGGACCGAAGGCCGAGAAATATTGTAAGTAGGAGATGTTGCTTTTGGCCTGTTTGGGGGTGTTATGCTTTTTGGCGGGTGGGTTGGCGGGTCTTGGAGCATTCCTGGGAAGGACTAATACCGGGTAGAAGAGGTTGGGACAAAATCCATGCCGATTTTTTGTTGTTGCTGTTTCTGACATTTTGCTCAATGTAGCGTTTTCGGGGGCCTGTTTGGGGGGCTTCCTGGTGTTTGTGGGTGGGTTTCGGGGTCTGGGAGCACTGCTGGCTATGGCTACTTTACTTTGCAAGAGGTTTGAAGCAAATCCATGGTGGCAGAGGGGAGTTAGGGCCTAGCTGCAGAGAGCGCGTGGAGTGATTTGGGAAATTTGGAAAAAAATGACTAAGTCCCCATTTTTGTACTTTTGCTCTTTGGCTGTTTGGGGGTCTTCTACTCGTTTTCTCCTGGGTTGACGGCTCTGGGGCCATTGCTGGGAAGCTCTAATACCGGATAAAAGTGGTTTGGACCAAATCCAAGGCGGAATTTTTTTGTGTTTTTGCTGACTTGCTTGCCTTTGAGGTGCTCTTAGGGGGGGTTCCGTCTGTTTGTGGGTGAGTTTCGGGGTCTGTGAGCACTGCTGGGACACTCTAATCTTGATTGCATTTGCTTTTCAGGAAATCCGTGGTGGCAAACCGGACTTATGGCCTAGCTACACAGCGCGTTTGGACCCAAGGCCGAGAAATATTGTAAGTAGGAGATGTTGCTTTTGGCCTGTTTGGGGGTGTTATGCTTTTTGGCGGGTGGGTTGGCGGGTCTTGGAGCATTCCTGGGAAGGTCTAATACCGGGTAGAAGTGGTTGGGACAAAATCCACGCCGATTTTTTTTGTTGCTATTTCTGACATTTTGCTCAATGTAGCGTTTTCGGGGGCCTGTTTGGGGGGCTTCTTGGTGTTTGTGGGTGGGATTCGGGGTCTGGGAGCACTGCTGGCTATGGATAATTTACTTTGCAAGAGGTTTGAAGCAAATCCATGGTGGCAGAGGGGAGTTAGGGCCTAGCTGCAGAGCGCGCGCGGAGTGATTTGGGAAATTTGGAAAAAAATGACTAAGTCCCCATTTTTGTACTTTTGCTCTTTGGCTGTTTGGGGGTCTTCTACTCGTTTTCTCCTGGGTTGACAGCTCTGGGGCCATTGCTGGGAAGCTCTAATACCGGATAAAAGTGGTTTGGACCAAATCCGAGGCGGAAATCTTTTTGTGTTTTTGCTGACTTGCTTGCCTTTGAGGTGCTCTTAGGGGGGGTTCTGTCTGTTTGTGGGTGAGTTTTGGGGTCTGTGAGCACTGCTGGGACACTCTAATCTTGATTGCATTTGCTTTTCAGGAAATCCGTGGTGGCAAACCAGACTTACGGCCTAGCTACACAGCGCGTTTGGACCGAAGGCCGAGAAATATTGTAAGTAGGAGATGTTGCTTTTGGCCTGTTTGGGGGTGTTATGCTTTTTGGCGGGTGGGTTGGCGGGTCTTGGGGCATTCCTGGGAAGGTCTAATACCGGGTAGAAGTGGTTGGGACAAAATCCACGCCGAAAAGCCTTTTGGCACTTTTTGTAACTTAGGGTTCGTTAGGGTTAGCCCTAGCAGCAGGATTGCATGTGTTTCGGGGTGTTCTAGATTTTTGCAACTGAGTTCTGGGGTCTTAGAGCACTCGTGAGAATGTGTAATTTTGGTTGCAAGTCATTTGAAGAAAATCCATGGTGGGAAAGGGAGGATTTGGCATAGTTAAAGAAAGCCTTTGCCACTATTCTTAACTTAGGGTTTGTTAGGGTTAGCAGTATTTCTATTGCATGTGTTTTGGTGGGGGAGTTTTCGAGTCTTGGAGCGATGCTGGCTATGGATACTTTTGCTTGGTTGCTTGCAAGTGGTTTGAATGCAATCCACGGTGGGTAACGGGGTATTTGGGCCTACTTTTACTTTCAAAGTACGTTTTGTCACCAGTTTTCTGCTAGGCCTCGTTTTTTGCGATTTTATTGGGGGTCTTCTACATTTTTGCGACTGGCTTTAGTAAGGGTCTGGGTGGGAGCACTGCTGGGAAGATCTAATTTTGTTCTAAAACACAGTTTACAGTACACCTAGCTTGAGGGGAAAGATCCGCTACTTTAAATTTGCACATACTTATTTATCCTTCAAAAGGTGACTCAGACAGAGTACGCACTGTCAAAAATATTGTACTGTCTACTAGGAAAATCAAAGTGTGACTTTTTGCACTCCACAGCCTACATACCTTATATTTATTTATCAGTGGTGTTGTAATATTATATCACTTCCTGTTTTTCGTTGAATAATTACAAGCCGGGTTTCAGTCTGTGCAATGGGGAAAAAAGGATGGAGTCAGGCTTCACATTAGCGAGCCGCAATTCAGCATCCGCCAGGCAGGCAGTGGACAGGGTGTCTTCTGGTTACCAACATTGATGGACGAAGCGTCAGATGGAATGGAGGAGTGCCGCTAATAAGAGGAATTTTTTTCTGCTTGCAACTTACTTACCAAATTCAACAGGACAACTACAACAACATACAGATACAGTATTCATTGTGTTTTTCTATGACTGTGACTGCATTTCTTGGATCTCTCTCTGCTTCTAAATTGATCCCTTAACACATCACTTAGTCCACTCCACTATCACATCTGCACCACACATAGTCATTTGTAAGTGCTCCTACGTAATTCGCAAGTCGCAACACGCCCCAGCCCGTAGAGGACTGGGATGGCCCCAATGATGAAGCATGTCACCAAGGGGCAACCCTGGTGAGTGAGGGGACACCTAGAAAAAGAGCATTTTCTCCTTTTCTATCTACTACACCTTCCAGACCAACCCCATTGAGTGTTGTGAATGGATTTATAGTGACCAGCAAGGCTCTCAGGTATCTGGCAACAGAGACCTTATGTTGAATATAGTTATCAATAATTCCACACACGCCCTGTACTGTCGCATTCTTTCTTCCACAGTTGTCGAAAGTACTACTTACTTTTCACTGACATGCATGCAGTAGTGCATGCACTTTCAAAGATTGATGGATAGGTTTGTACCCAAAGATTTGTTTATGTTCAATTGTTTGTCCATGTTGTGCTTTTTTTACAGGGTGTCTTCTAGTGGTTACCAACATCGATGGACGAAGCGTCAGCTGAAATGGAGGAGTGCCGCTAATAAGAGGAATTTTTTTCTGCATGCAACTTACTTACCAAATTCAACAGGACAACTACAACAACATACAGATACAGTATCCATTGTGTTTTTCTATGACTGTGACTGCATTTCTTGGATCTCTCTCTGCTTCTAAATTGATCCTTTAACACATCACTTAGTCCACTCCACTATCACATCTGCACAACACATAGTCATTTGTAAGTGCTCCTACGTAATTCGCAAGTCGCAGCACGCCCCAGCCCGTAGAGGACTGGGATGGCCCCAATGGTGAAGCATGTCACCAAGGGGCAACCCTGGTGAGTGAGGGGACACCTAGAAAAAGAGCAATTTCTCCTTTTCTATCTACTATACCTTCCAGACCAACCCCATTGAGTGTTGTGAATGGATTTATAGTGACCAGCAAGGCTCTCAGGTATCTGGCAAAAGAGACCTTATCTTGAATATAGTTATCAATATTTCCACACACGCCCTGTACTGTCGCATTCTTTCTTCCACAGTTGTCGAAAGTACTACTTACTTTTCACTGATATGCATGCAGTAGTGCATGCACTTTCAAAGATTGATGGATAGGTTTGTACCCAAAGATTTGTTTATGTTCACAATTGTTTGTCCATGCTGTGCTATTTTTTCTTGTCTCACAAAACCTTTCCCAAAAACCCCCGTACCCATCCATTTTTCAAACCCTAACCCTCTTCTCCTGGGCTGTGTGGTTTTTATTGATGTGTGACTAAATTACAGCAATAAATCCACACACTTGCTGGGGAGGATAAGGTGATACCAACAGGCTGGTGAAGAAATCCGAGGATATATTCTTACTCTGCTTGACAAAGACCCATGGCTAATGTCAAAGAACTTCAACCGAATTAGTAGTTATACTTTACCATTTGTTAGGCTACAATGTGGCACTGTTATAGTGTACTGTCACCTGCTATATTCTCTATTGTACCATTGTATTTCTCAGGAGGAAAAACCAGATTTCATTTTCTTTTTTTTCATAGGCATGCAACTGCCACCGTGTCACACCACTAGTACCACCGCTATGAGGAAATTTTATCCGCCCAGGATTGCCAACCTTATTCGCTGTTTCCCGTGGAGCCAGCCCTGGGCCTAGCCCTACTTGCAAACAGAAATTACAGGTAAGATAGGCGTTTGGTTGGAGGTAGTATAATGGAGTATTAGGAGAGACGAGAGATTGACGGTAGTACTACTAAAGTCCTAGGACTATTCAGGAAAACAAACTTACTGTTAAACCCCCACCCACCAGACTCAAAAGCAGTAAAAAACAGGTATGGTCAGATAAAGTTTCAAAAAGTATATTTTTATAGCCCTAACAAAATAATCTCCCGCAAGACCCTCCCTAACCCCAACGATTGTCCTTCAAAAGTCCCCAAAAACCCAACTCCCAATTCCCACCCCCCAAAAGTCTCTAAAAAAGGGGCAAGGGACACTATGGCAGGGTGCTGTTGGCTTTAGCAGCCAGGGCATCATGCTCCTTGCGGAGGGTGGCAAGTTCGAAGCGGAGGCCCTCCACCAAGTTCTTATAGTTCAGGACCTCCTGCTCCAGGTAGGACAGTCTGAGGGATAAGCGGCGCCGGTGTGCCTTGCAAATCCTGTGGGGGGCAGCTGCTGTCTTTGCTGCTCGGCGTTGGCATTTGGCTTTGGTAGCCCGGCTCCGTACCGCTGGAGCACTGCGCTGCCTGGCAGCCCGCACGGAGGAGGATGCAGCTGTCCCCGTGGACGTTGTTGTTGTACCAGACTGCGTCTCCTCCTCCTCCAGGGCCACCAGCCGCCGATATTCAGCGACAGTGGCATCCAGCCTCCGTTGCCGGGCCATTCGAGCCAGCTCCTTCCTCCTTGATGGTCTCCTGGATTTGGAAGGAGCAACTACATGAAGAAAGAAGACATAGTCTGTAACCAATGCTCCTTAAGATTAACACAAAATGATTGAGCAGAAAGTTGTCACAGTACAAGTAGCAAATTGAAAGCACAGTACATAACTATTGAGGACAGTATCTATGTAACCTCCGACTTCTTCATCCTTGCTCTAACATTAGTGGGAGTTTAAGGAACAAATTCTACAAGCACTATGGACTTCCATTACAGTCGACTATGACAGTACACCAGTCTTATTCTTCTTCTTCTCTCTTGTTTAGGAAAATTGGTACGTTATCTTATGCAAGCCGGCATAATGCCAGCGCAGTGAACCCGAGAAAAACAGACGCACACCATGGTGAGTGAGACAGACTTGCGTTACTGTACCGGTCCAGTACATGCAGGTGGTGAAGCTCTTAATTTTCTATTACGGGTGGCACTGAGAATACTCTGTTAAAAAGGCTACTGCTTAATTAATTTAGCTTTCACCCTACAGTGCAAATGAGTATTAGAAAAGGAAAATAAAGAAGCTAAATAATCTGATTATCTATCACTTCACATGGGACGTATTTGATGACACATGGGATTTCTTTAGGTGCTTTGCCTATAATTGAGTGAACAGTGATACACCCACACATGAATGACGTACTACTACTAAACTAAAGTTATTAAGAGAGGTAGGGAGTGTCCACAGTAATAACCGGATATATGCTGTGCTTGCAGTTGCAATACAAACTACTGCTACTATTCATGGTAGTATTTGGACAAAATTACAACTTCTTTTCCTTGCCTTTCCTACACTGGAACGGACGTGCGGGTGCGGTATTACATGCTCTTCAAAGTAACACTTAGTTCATCCAGTGACCGTCTACTCTCTCTAGATACACATATGCTATCTAAGAGTCAGATAGTACCATGAATGATCCAGGCATCCATCCATTCAAAGTATATGCACACATACAGTTTCTGTTTCACCCACCCAGGCTGTTCTCCTTACACCCATCCTTACTTCATCATTCACCCAGCCATGCACCATACCATATTCTTTCCTTCCCAGCCACCTCGGGGACCAAGCAAACACATATCATTCTTCTTTGCCAGTCATCATTACATTTCTCGTCCTTCCACACTTACTTACACCCTTCTTTCGCTTTTTGTTCATCCCTTCCATCAAGTTCACCTCAGATCTGATTGGGATTCTTCTCGCCAAAAACTTCACAGCTAAGTCGAAGTACATTTAGAGGAGGCTACTACCTGGTTTATTTATAATACACCCGTGCAGAAAGCACACTCTGCAGTCTTCAATCTCAAATGAGTAAGGAATGTATAGCTTACCTCTGCCCGCCACCACAGTGTCATCCCCCACAGATTTGTCCAGCACTTCCACCGCCTCCTCCCCAGAGTTGTCCTCGTCCAATGCCACCACCACCTCGACGCTGGCCCCGCCTCCAGATGTTCCACCTACAAAGTACATTTAATAATGTTAGAATACACCACTCACTACTATATAATATTTGGTCTAGGAGGAAGAAAGAAATGTGAAAAAAACAGTATACAATTTAATAATTTGTGACTGTCTACTGTAAAGTAAAAATGTCCCTTTTTCTAGGGAAGGCTGTTGTCTTGCTGCACTTTTTGGCACAACTGATGAATGCTTGCTTTTTATTTTTAACACGCACCACTTTTTCTCCTAACAGACAGAAGCTTGACTTCTAAGAACACGAGCAGGATCAAGTTCAAACCAGGTGAGAGCTCGGCTCGACCACAAGAAATGTGTCCAATTAATCGTCATCACTAAGCACTTTTCCATTTCCAGTTAATGACAAACTTGATTTCAATAAATGTGTTTACTTTTAATAAAGCTTTTAAACTTAAATAGACTCTGTGGTTTTTGGTCCTCCAGACTAGAGTGGATGAGCTAAAGGTTTTGGAATTTTTGCAAGCATAAGTCTGTGCCTCTGCCATCGGTGACTTTGGGAGCTAAATGACTCTGCCACACTATCTAGTCAGTAAGGAGATTGGGGGTTCAACTACAAAGTCTGTTATCACTGAGGTATGTGGAAAGTCTAACAGCACCTATTATAATTGATAAGCTAAGCAATGCATTATTTTGTGTCCATAGTTCTGTTTGTGCAGATGTGTCCCTGCAACAGTAGTAGAATGGATTGTCCTCCTATCCAAACCAAAAGTAAAGTAGTATCTTATTCTTTCTTGGTGGTCATTCACCTTTTTATTGTTGGCAATTGTCAAAGCATAAACATTTAGAATACTTGAAAAGACATTATGGACAATCCCAGAGGACTGCACTCAGTGCATAGAGCTATTGCTGACTAGAATGGGAGTCCAATGGAAATGCCAAATGTGCAATCTTAGTTAGCTACACAGACAGAATAATAAGAATAATCTAGTAATACCACACGGAGTCATAGTCGAGGCAGGATAAGAATTTAGATCCTGTCTACAAGAAGATCAAAGACGATTTAGAAAAAATCGAATGAGGAACGCTAGGAAAAAATAAGTACTCTATATTAAAATTAAAACTTACTGGGACCAGCAAAGGAGCCCGCGCCTGCCCGGTCCTGGCCTGCATCGTCAACAGCACCCTCCTCCTCCTCCTGTGTCCTCCTCTTGCCCCTGGGGGAAGCTGATGTACAACATGAAAGAAAGAAAAACAGAAAACATGGATGATATTTGTCAACCAAATCAAACATTTCAAAAGAACTAACAAAATATTTTTGCGAAATAGCAAATAGAGAACTACTCCACGGAATATATTATTGACCAATCTCATGTGGTCGACTACGTTATTACTTTAGTATTGCTTGATTTGCGGACCGTCGAATTGGAAATTACCTTATGTAACTCACTAAACAAAGTACTGAAAAGGTTTGCCTAGGATTGGCAGGCAGCAGTCGGCAGCACGCGAAGTGACAGCCAAAGTCCATCGTGATTGAAGATCTGCGACAACACTAAAGTTTCCTACTACATTAACCAGTCATTAAAATACTCAAACTATCAATCCACCACCACTATTTCTTCTTATCGCCATGTGTACAAAGAAAGGACTGGACTTGAGTCTGTAGGGGCTGATTTAGAAGCCCCTTGCGGCTCTTTTGCTCCATTGTTGCGTGACTTTTGTGACGCAGCGGCAGCACAAAAGAGGCCCAATGGTGCGGCGTGTATTAACAACGTGACGCATATGGGAGATGCATCACGTTGTAAAGCCCTGCGCCAATAGGGGCCGTTCCGGCGCAAGGGAGGGCGTTCCTGCACAGGAACGCATCCTAAAAGTGGCTGAGGGAAATCTACAAGATTTCAATCAGTCACTTTGAAGACAATGATGCGTGACTCAAACCCTGCGCCTGCTTGAAGCAGACGTACGGCTTGACGCAGCATTGGGGAGATAGGGCACCCCAGAGCATTGATGGAGCTGCACCATTGTTGCGACGCAACTCCAGCAATGCGCCTTCTTTACGGCACAGATGCGTAACGCTTTGGTGGCGTTTTGGGCCCATGGTGCGCCGCATTGTAAATACGGCGCACCATGGGTGATGGTGGCGTGACGCACAATTACTGGCGCATCCCTGCTACTTTGCAGGGATGCACCGGTAATTAAAAATCTGAACCTTAGTGTGTAGCATTACGCAGTTCTTTAAACTACACTCATACATAATTTCACAGGCCAATGAAATGAACACAAAATCTAAAACAAATAAGCATAGTAGCAACACTACTGAGAAGAAGGAGAGCAGTGTACCTGAAATGCACAGAAGATTTTGAAATATAATTTACCTACAATGTAATGAGCAGCATTATTGCTCTTGGTAAAAAACAAAAATTTGCAATATAATAAGACAGCAGGAGAAAACATAGTAGTAAAGAAATAGCTACTACTACTCACCAAGCCCGGGGATCTCAAGGCCAAGGAGGCCGAGCAGATCTCGCTCACGGGTCAGGACATCCGTCCAGCGGTGGGTGGCCTGGTTGTAGGTGCGCCAGACCCGAGAGTGGTGGTAAATGGCCTGGCACACCTTCTCCCACCGCTTCCGGCGCTCCCGGACCCCGTACCCGGCACTGATCTTGCCACCTCCCATGATGGTCCTGGGGAGGCGGCGCTGAACATAAAAAATGAGTTGGCCCACCTCCTCCGGGATAAAGATCTCCCTGGGTACGACCTCCTCCCCCCTAAAACGCCCGCACGGGAGCCGGACACGGGGTGCGGTACCCTTCCCCTTCTCGGGATGCTTCCCGGCTCCCTTCACCATGGTCTGGGCGGAAAGGAATAAAGAAAATAGAATAGGGAAGAGAAGAAAAGAAAAGAGTTTAAAAAAGTAGTTTAAAATTAACCAAAAGTAGCAGTAAACACAAAAATATAGGGCTAGAAAAATAGAGGGATAGATAATAAGTAAAATAGATTAAAAAAAACTTCAAACAAGCAAAGGATGGCAGAGATTTAGAGAGGATACAAAGACCATGCCCAGAACCATAGCAATGAATGAGAAACAAGATGGCCGCGCCCGTTCACGACCGCGCGGGTAAGTTTGCGCGAGATTTTCCTTGCGAACACTCGCGAAACTGTACTGGCGAGTCGCACACTTTGCGAGATTACACTTCGCGCCCGGAAACGGAAATACGTCAGGCAAACAAGATGGCCGCGCCCTTGAACGACCGCGAGGGTAACTTCGCGCCTTGCGCTACGAGCGGCTCGCAAAAACGCACAAAACCTTGCGAACTAACACGCCGCAAAAAAACAAATTGCATATTCGCACGAATTCGCGGCTTCCGAAATCGATCTCGCGAGTGTTCGCGCCCCGCAAATCCCGCGAAATTGCAGTAAAACGAGTTTTGTAAAACTGAAAGCACTCGGCAGGTGCAAGAGTTCAAACTCATCATTAGTAACAATTCCCTGTAGTGCTTCCTGACTGGGGCCCCTCCAGAATTCAGTTGCTAGTTGCAACAATTGTATGACCCTGCTCTGACCCTCACAGCAGGCTCATAGAATAGCTACAAGTAGGCCACAAAGGTCCTGGAAAAAAAAATGCACTGCAACAGAAAGCAAATTACAGATAACGAAGCAGGTGCCAGACTGGAATTTTAAAACAGTGACACATTAATAAACTAACCCCAAATTAATTCATGTCAGTTGAAGCAGGGCTGGTGTGCTTGCTTTTCCCCCCCATAATCTACAGTGATGATGAACCAGAGGGTGGCATTGATGTAACAGAGGGTGGCAGTGGTGAAACAGAGGGTGCTGGGAACCTGTGATGATGAACCAGACGTAGAAACAACATAATCGCAACCGTTGCGAGCCGAAATGTAAGTTCGCAATTGCGAACTGGTACGAAACCCTCGCGAACTGGCAGAAATTCTTGCGAACACAAATTCGCAAATCCGCAAAATTCGCGAACGCGAGATTCGCAAAATTCGCCCATACTTATTTAGCACTTCTGTCCACAAGAATGACTGTGCATTCGCGAATGGGTTTGAGTCCGTATGAGGTTGGGTTTGGTCGCCCAGCGAACATTTGGGGCGTACCAAGGCCAACGAGATTCAGAGACCTCGAGTATCCTGTGTTGCTTGATTATTTGCGTGAACTGACAACTAAAATGAGTGTTTTACACCAACAGGTGCATGACAGTCTTCCGCAAGCTTCAGAGGATCCAGGGCACGCTATTGAACCTGGGTCTTGGGTTTTTGTACGTAACTTCCAGCGGACCAAGAACGAACAGCCCCGTTGGACGGGGCCCTACCAAGTACTCCTGTCAACGAGATCTGCGGTACGAGTGCAAGGCAAGCGCAACTGGATCCACAGATCCCATACCAAGAGGGCACCTTTGCCCTTGCCATACGATAAGTGGGTCCAGGAGGGACTTGCAGACTCTGAAACGAAAGTTGTCCCACGGTTTATACCGTTCAGCGATGCTCGACTGATTGGAACAAACTCAGAAAAAGAGAGTGACAGGATTCTGCAAGCATCAGTACCCCCTGCAGATCGATTGGACACTACCGAGCCTCACCTTTTGTTGGCTGATCAAGAATTAGCTGGAAAGAATCGTTATAATTTGAGATCGAGAGTTACGGACAAATAATAAAGACTAATAAAGTTTGATGATTTTTTTCTGTTTGCAGGTTAACTCTCCACCAAGGATCTACTCATTTTTGTTTTTCTTGAACCGCCATCCGGTTCTCGCTGCTTGGGTCGCGGTTGCTACCAGTCTTGGGAGTGCAAGCCTGAGACACTAGGTCGAGGGTTCTGTTGGTTCAAGGCAGTCTTCCTGGGTTAGCAGAGGCACTCCTGAGCAGAATCAACCAACCACAGCGGGCAGCACAATTAGTTTAGGATGGAATTCTTTGAGTTGGAGAAACCTGTACAGACACTGACTTTTAGAAAACGGATATGTAAAATAATATCGAAGAAAAGTTTTTTGATACCATGTTTATTTTTACTATTGAGCTTCGTGATATTTATAGCTGGCTATGTAACCTTTGTTTTTAAGATGACGTTTAATCCCACTATGCAACCTACACCTTCACCTACTATTTCTTCTCATTCTTTTCATCCTTTGCTTGAGCATGAGGTAGTCAGACGATTGGAATTTTCCAACAATTCCTTTATCCAGCTTTTGCATCAACACCAGTTAGTGATGAATACGACCAACTGCTGGATTTGTGGTTTGATGCCTCATACAACAGATAAGGGTATTCCCTATTTAGTTTTGCCCTTTAGTTTAAATGGTTCGATTTGGGCTTACAGAACGATGTTTATCTATGCCCATAGTGTTTACCCCCAACGTTCGTTAAAAGACAACCCAAAGAATAGCGCTATAGTTAAAGCCATAGTCGACATGATTAGAGGGATTAGCTCGTATGAGACTATTCCGAGAGATGAGACACTGGCTTACATTGGTTGGAACGTCACTGGATATGGAGTTAGTCTGAGTGTTAACCAGTGAGCGAAAAGTTCTCCACCAATTTGGATAGTGCCCCATCAGGGTCACTATTGTCTGCAGGGCAATGGCAAGAATCCGAAGGCTCAGTTAGGGAAGAGTGTTTGCGCTGAGACTTATGTATTTGCGTCTCAGTCTTCCCCGGCGTTCTTAGCTGCTAAGGGTACCTACTTTGTTTGCTATGACAAAGCGTATACATGGTTGCCCCCCGACTTCTCGGGCACATGTTTTGTTTCCTTTCTGTTGCCTCCCACTTTTACAGCTGCGGCAGATTACCATAAGACGAGAGTTGCTAGAGGTGTCTTTAGTCAAGAAGACACTGCAGGACAAGAACTGGGAGATTTCTTTAAGGGTTTTCTGCCGTTCTGGGGACCTATGGCTAACAGTAGGAATATTCGCCAGTTGACGAGAGTGGTTGAGTCCACCATAGTCGAAACTGCCGGTGCCCTTGGTAACTTGACTGCTGAGCTCCAGTCGGATAGACTCATGACACTTCAGAATAGAGTTGCCCTTGACGTCATCCTAGCAGATCGAGGTGGAGTTTGCAAGCTGATTCAATCGAGCTGCTGCGTTTTCATTCCAGACAACGCTCCATCAGTCTTCCAGGCCATTTCCAAATTGCATAAGATCTCCGATTCTGTCCATCTGGACAAAGGAGATTGGTCTTTGATGGGATGGTTATGGGGATTGATATCCACTTGGGGTTGGAAGATTTTGATGGTCATTGGGATGGTCTTAGCAATCCTTTTCATGTTCTGTCTCTGTGTACAGTGTGCTCCTGCTATTTGTGGCCTCTGTGCTACTTCGTGTGCGAGGAGACCTGTCCAGAGAGAGGTACTAAGTAATAGGATGATGCTACAGCAACATATCGATGATCTGATGAATATAGATCCGGATTCAGATTAGCATGGGTTTGGGTCTGTTGCCTATGTAAGGGCAAAAGGAGGGTCTGTGGTTCCGTGGTTCGCGAACTGGGTTCGATGGTTCCGAACCAGTTCAATAAAGATCGTCGGAAACGGACGATTTTGGTGTCAGCAGACCGCAAATGGCGAGTGTAGCGTGTCTGAGTGTTTTCGTATGAATCGATATAGGAGAACACTCTGTACTTAAGGATTTAGTTTGAACCTCCGGGTTCCATTTTGTATGCGGCAGCCATTTTGTGTGGTTGCCCTAACATAGGCCCGATGACTGTGGCCGAACGAGTCTTTGAGACACGTACGCCTTAGCTGACTCCTGGGTGACCTGGCCGAACTGACTCCTTGCCCGAGGCTGACCTCGCTGAGCCAGTTCCTTGTTCAGCAGCTGGTTTGATAAAGATCAAAGAGCAGGACGTGCCCGAGTTTATGGTACACTGCTCCCACCTTTCTATCTCCTTTCTCATCTGTTCAGCCTTTCCTTTACGACATAATCATTGATTTGGGTTGAAGGTTTTATGATGGGTTTGTCCGGCCTGATCGAACAGGAAACCTGGAAATCGCTTGGTCATTTCTGGTGGGCTGGACAACGGAAAATGGGATTTTCTTGGATTGTCGTCATACGCTACTTTTGAAATGTTGCACTGTCATTGGTCAGTTTGTATGCACCGAATGTACATTTGGAATGTTGCCTGAGGCTTGATTTTTGGCCTAAAAGACCATGCTCCGCTTATTGAATTTGTGCAGTCTCTGACGAACCACCCGTGTGTGCTTCGTTGATCTCTGTTCCTGGTTGCAGCCAATAAACTTTGGTCTTTGACGTCATCAAGAAGTATCCCGTGTCTCTGTTTGCCAAGACAGGGGAACTCGAAGGTATCAGGCGTTCTCTCTGACGCCACTGGGTTCTAAAACCCGGTCCTTCAGCTGCCAAGCTCCTAACATCCGAGGAAGGGTTCAGACATCTTGAGAATGGGCAGAATAGTGCACTCTGGGACTGCTAGATACCAAATATAGCCGAAAGTAATCACAGGGCGGGATGGATCCTGGTAGCCATTGACTAGTGACAACATCAACCCCCAGGGCACTTTCTGGGCATACATCTGGCACTCCCAGCTCCCTGAAACCTTAAATCACACCTGGACTGAAGAAAAGACTAAAGAAGGACTAACATGCTAAGGCCAGGACCTGGTAAGAGAGGCTGCACCAACCAGACGATTGCACCTGATGCTCCTTGGGTTAGCAAAGAGAGGACTGTGCCTGTGGTGCCTGTCTCAAGGAAAAGTTGCTCCAGAGCCCCAGACTGAAGTGCTGACCTTCTCCTCTAGAACCAGGACCATAAAAGCTAAAGTAGCCCATTCTGGTCGGTCAGTAGCCACTCGCATGGAATCGCCGCTAACCGCCAATGCCCAGCCATGAAGACCTCAACCCTAAACTCAAAAATCACACCTGTGTCTGCCCGACTCAGGAGAGTTGTCAGAGTGTGGATTGGTCACCAAAGATGGACACTAGCCCTCACCAACGGGTGCCGCTGGACCCACTGTGTCCGGAGAACAGTAACCCAGCTGCAGCTGTATTTCTGCTGGCACAAAGAGGACTTCGAGGGACTCTGACTTTTGTGGTCAAAGTTGCCTCACTTTACCTGTGGACTGAGAAATCACCCCAGGAAGACGCCTGTCGGCCTCAAAGAACAAAGTGCATCTTTCAGCACCCTCAGCATCCTGCACCCACAGCATCATGACCACTCTATTGAAGTCTATGACCGTCTTGATGGAAAGTGTGGAACTGAATTTGAAACTGCTTTGGTGACTAGGTAACAGTTTAAATACTAATTAATGTCCCCCTAACCTTCTGATTCTCAGAATTGGTCGCTCAACACCTACCGAAGAGGCTGAACACAGCTTTTTCAAACGTTACCAAACTTTATAGTTACCAATGCTTGTTTTTGCTTTGGACTAAAATGCTGAGATTTACGATTTAATTAAAATTCTATATTTCTGGAACCCTCTAGTGAATTTACTCATCTTAGTGTCTAAAAATTCCTTAAAATATAGTCATTTTTGATAAATTAGTGTCCCATTTCTTTCATGGTAGTTGATTTTTGGACTTTGTTGCTTGGCGCTCCAATTTTTTTTACACTAGTTCCTTTATTAATGCATTGCTACATGAAGCCACAGCTACTGAGGGCTGAGCTAGGGGTTTTACAAACGAGCCTGACTGGATCTGAGACGGTTGTGTGAGTGTATTACATGATAAGGTTGCACAACCATACCATATAATAGACCACAATCCTCACACTATAGGGCCTATTTATGAGTAGGTTTGTGTCGTTCTTGCACCACGCAATGCGAATGACAAAAACCCTAAGTCAGATTTATGAAGCCACCCAAGGCCTCTTGGTGTGGCCCTAAGTGGTTCCATGAATCTGGAGTAAGGCAACTCAGCTCAAATTGCTGAGTTGCCTTACTCTGCCCTGGAAACAGCCACGGCCCGTGGAGGGAGTTCCGGTGGGGCAGAAAGGCGGGCGGGGGAGGGCCAGGGTAGGGGGTGCTTAGAACCGGAATATGGATAATTGGAGGTAAGTAAACAATTGAATTAATAAAACACATTTTGTAGCGCGCTCTGCATCCATTTTTTTCGCATTCCATGATTTACTAGAACCGGTAAACCTAGGAACGCGCCAAAAAGATACGCTTTTCCAGGAGAGGTTTAACAAGGGGAAATATTTTAATTTCTCATTGTTACTTCCACTTTCTATGTGTGCTGCATTGTCCAACACATATAGATAGAGGAATATGCCTCTCAGGATTGTCTTTATGCAGGAAGGTGCCCCCTTCCTGCCCTTTCCCTGTCACTCAGTGCAGCGCAACAATGTGACTTGCTGCACTGCAAGACTATTTTATGAATAGGCCCCCCAGTTTTTCTAAAAAAAAAATTTTTTAACATTCATTTATTTTTTCTTCTTTCCTTTTCCCTCTTTGTGCAATGTTCTTTTTGATAAATAGTTATACATTCTAAAACACATCTTTTTTGAAAAAGCATGGATGAAATCAGAAACATTTGCCTTTGCAGCACATCATTTGTAATAAAGTTACATCTGGAACATTGGAACGTTACCTATATAAGGAAAGCTATTTTGGAATAAATGTTAATGCACATAATTCTTTAATCATGTTACGCTGCGCAGACTCTGTTGAACTGTCTTCATAAGTGTTTCAATACCTATTTCTTTGCCTACTTTAGCACTGTTTTGCTGATTAACGAAGTGGTTTTTTTATAACCTGCAAATCTTATCTTTTAAAATTCCTTTGAAATGAATTACGTTGGCTAATATTACCAAAGCAAATCTTAATTTAACAGCAGAGTTAGCAAAATATCACAAATCCAAGAAGTAACTCACTAGATATAAAGCATGTGGCCATGCTTGAAATAAGGCGATGGGAACGAATGTGATATGCAAACTGCCCTTTCGGTGGCGGTTCCTCTGCTAAGGCGGAGGAGCGTCACCCCACTGCCAGGAGCAGCAAAGAAAGGAAAAAAGAAAATGATAATAATGGAATTTTATTATCATTTTATTTTCCCCTCCTGCTGAGGCAGTGTGTGAGGGGGTGGGCAGAGCTGCAGGGGAGGAGTGGTAGAACACTCCTGTGTGCAATGACTGTTTGGTCGGCCCTCTTGGGCCGCCCAAAACAGTCATGCGTACTTACCTGTTCTTCATGCTGGCTGCCTTACAGCCTGCATGGAGAACATGCCCACCCCTCCAGCCCCTGGCTGAGCGCCATTTTACAGCGCTCAGACCAATCATGACGCTGCATTGCAGCATTGTGATTGGCTTAGGGGTGGGAGCCAGGCTGCCTGCTTCCTGTTTCGACCTGGAGTCGGACACAGGCGAGCAGGAGAAGACGCGGGACCCGACGGCAGCAAGGTAAGCTTTATTTAATTATTTTTAAAAGTAGCTCACGCCACACCCCACCCCGTGAGCCGTGCCGGCCGCCCCTGCCCTTTTCAACGGTGACATTCCATTAAATATTTTTTTTAAGCCGTAGTACAACTTTAGTATATTCTTACAGCATAGGTTAACTATTTGCTTACTTCTTGGGATCACATTTGAAAATAACCCCCTCATGGATTAACTACTGAGTAGTTTTATGGAGTTATCCATGACAAGGAGCACATCAGTTTGCTACCTATCTCATCTTTTGCTTAAGAAATGTGCCCAATTGAATTGAGCTGCTGATGTTCAACATGGGGGACCCGGTTCGAAACTTGCCCACTGATCACTGAATATCTCCTTGCCTAGATTATCTAAGGTCTGTTTAGCTTGTAAAGAGAGCTCTAACGCCCTCGGGCCTAGTTTGTGCTGTATAAAAACGGAAACAAAAAAATCTAAACCTTCTGTCGTGCATGTAAGACCCTGCAACAGCAGCGCACATTAGTATCTGATCAAACTAGTGCTACTTCACCATCCATCCAGAGGTCTATGGTCACTCTCCCACAATCGCCTCACTGTTTTTGAGGAGCTGCAAATGCTTTAAAGGACGTTGCTACAGTAGGAAGGCTCATCCCTTGGTACTTCTTACCTTTGCCTCCTTGCCTCATGGTACATTTCCAAAAGTACTGGAAACATTTGACGACCAGTGTCTTCCACCAAACACACAATGTTGGCTCTGTCTAAGCTCTCTTTGATCCTCCATTTCCTGCTCTGTGAGTGCCTTGGAGCAATGTTCTGGTTGTGCCAGCTCTATACAAACACAAAACAAATTAAATATACATGAAAATAAAGTATATATAGACTCAATCAATGACCTATTTGCTTTTTGTAAAATTTTAACACACTGTCATTTTGGTAGGAGTATTCTCTTACATTGTAGGTGCTTCAGGTTGTTTCCAGATTACATATTACAAAAGAGCCATAAGACTTGCATACTCATCCTTCCAAGTCTGCTGAACCACACACAGCCTATGTAAGTCAGACAAACTTGTGAATGGGGACGCACATGCCAGACAGAGAGAGGACATACTGGTCTCTGTGTCTCGGCCACTCCAGAGAGGTGAAAGGAAGACAATATGAGACAAACGAGAAAAAATATTTTTCACTTCAACAGTTTTTCTCTTTACACATTCCGTGTAAAAACAATGAATATGTGTGCACTTTCGACACTTCCTGTGCCACTTACACCTGCATCATTGTGTGAAAAGTTTATGACTGTGGGTTTTCATATTATTTGCACTGCATTTCCTCGTCTCCTTCCTGGGGTATATGCAAAACTAAAAAGTGAGTCTACAAGAGAAATAGTATCACGTTGAGCCAGGGACACTGCCTATATGTGATTTAAAGGATGTTCTGGAATCCTATACCCACAGGTAGGTTTTTGGAGAGGTTATTTCCATAAATTCATAGTTTCCTAATACCAAATCTCTATCATTTCTGCACATATTGTACCAATCTCAAATATTGTCTCCTGATCTAAAATCTAAATAGAACTATGCATAGTACAATGGTTGATGTTATGTCACAAATTGTTATAATTGTTATATACAAATATGCGGATAGACATGAAGGGAAGGACAGTGCATCACTCCAATATTGGCGCAATGGTCCTAAAGGCCAACTTTCCCAGCTGAAACATAAACCCACCAGGAGTATTAGTAATATTTAGTTCATAATGTTAACAGAATCCATGGACATTAGTTAGGTGCCGTCATAGGAAGTAGCTGATACCCCAGGCTTGTCGTTTGTTGCCCCAGGCAGCGCCCTTGCTACACCTGGTCTTATGGATCATGAAGGCAGTTCCAGAGAGTAAACAGGGTAGTAAGAGCATTGTTTACTTTCTGCAGTTTCCACTCAGTGCCATGTCTCTGGCATAGTATCATCAAACAGGAGACTGTTGAAGGACTAAGGCTGGGACACAAGGTCAAATGTATTTGGGGCTCAAACGATGCAGAAAGTCGCTGTTGATGTATGTTTGATTTTGGTGCATAGACATATATTAACTTTATCAGTTAAGGAGGAAAATCAACCAGACTAAAGGAACCAAGACATTGCCTCCCTTTCTATGACCCAACAAGTCAACGCCATCGCCTTCAGCTGCTTCAATACCCTCGGAATCCTCTGAAAGACCTTCAAGTGGATCCCCCAGAAATCAAGGAAGGCAGTCACCCACGCGCTCATCACCAGTAGACTGGACTGCGGCAACTCCCTCTACGCCGGGATAAACAAGTCTTTTATCCACAAGCTCTAGACCATCCAGAACATCGCAGCCACACTCATCCTCGACATTTCTCGACACGAGCACACCACCAAACACCCACAGAACCTCAACTGGCTCCCCGTTGCGAAGAGAGTCACTTTCAATATACTCACCCATGCCTACAAATGCATCCACAACACCGAGAGAATCACCCTCCATGTACCCAAGAGAAACCTCCAATCCGCTGACCTCACAGAAATCCCGTGCATCCACAGAGCAAGAATAGGTAGAAGAACCTTCTCCTACATCTCAGCCAAGACCTGGAACGAGCTCCCGCTCAACATCAGACGCGCCCCTCCCTGAACATTTTCAGGAAGACGCTCAAGACCTGTCTCTTCGACTGAATGGAGCTGTTAACCACCCCCCACCCCCAGCGCCTTCAGATCCTCACGGTGAGTAGCGCACTTACATTCCCCTGATTGATTGAGACAGAGAGATAAGTATGCACCACTTTCTGCTTGTAAATAAGAAAAAACAACATATCTCACTAGAAAAAAGAATATTTCCTTTTTAATAATGAGGATTCTGATGGGCTGAAGTGGGCATAATGCATTGGATCTGGAGTCACAATCAATGCTCAGTGTTTATAGTATTATTCAGAATATGTGATCTCATGAAGGGTGTTTGAATATCAAAACCTAAAGACACTTCCTTGAAAATATTCTTAATTTTACCAACATGCTGTGGGATTCCTAGAAAGGGCGAGTTCGTCACGCGATTCAACTAAACATGGGTAAATGTCATCATTTTCTTTGAACTAGTTTCCCAAGTCCACTGTGTTGAAATAAAAGTAGATGACATGATAGTTGGGGGCAGACAATGACTTCCTGGGTTTGAGAGAAACGTTTTTGATGTTCACACAATTGAAGGAAGTTGACAGAGTTACAACTTTCATTCTGATCTGAAACAGCAAATCCTCTTTCACTTACAGTTTTCGCAGATGTTGATCATTTCCCAGGTTCGTTTATTGGAACTGTTTGCGTTGTCACCTGCAATATATGTTAGCTGTTTGCGACAGACAGGTGTTTTCATGAATGACTCATTGGAACGCTTGGGAATTTATTTATATTCATATTTCCATCCCACAGTAGAACAGGAACTGTCGTCATTCACAATGACTTTAATCATTCTTAGAGGACCTTGCGGTGGGAGCTTCACTTCTCTAGCGTGCATCGGATGAGGAAGTATGCTTTGTGCGGTTTTGCCCACAGTGGGAATGTCCAGCAGAAACTGAAACTTGACAAAGTGCTTATGGTATATGATGAGATTCTCATTGCGTATGGTCAACGCCATTAGTGGTAGGACCTTGGCCATCTGCCCCGGCTTCACAAGCTTTCATCTCAATTTCCTTTGGTCAATAGCGAACCATATCAACTCCCTGCGCACATGCTTATCCCATCCCGCAATGTGGGGAGCCCAAATAAATGTGGCATCTGCAACTCTATATTCAAAGATCAGAATGAAATATGTCCCTACCTATCTTCTGAAACAAAGTTAGGTGGCAGAATCTGTTCCACCGATTTATCCAATCTTCTTCTCATTTGAGTAATGCATTGCAATTAAAAGGTGCTTTGAAAGCACACCTGCAAATTAAGTATATATAACCACCAAACTGACTTTCAGTGGCTCTGAATTTCCTAGCCCGCATGGTGTGCGCCAACAGTCTAAAGGTACTCTCTGGAAAAAAAACTCGTATCTGAAACATGAGTTTTACCAAGACTGATGCTGTCTGTGTTGGAACTCAGAAATGCCTCCTGGAGCCCTATGACTGCATCAAACTTGCTCATATATGCCATACACATGCACGTATACACAAACGCATGAACGCATGTGCGCACACACGCTCACACGAATGCACGTGCATGAACGTGCACACACATGCACACACACACTCTCTCTCTCACACACATACCTAGTATACCCTAATCTCACACACAGACTTGCATGCTATTATCTCTAGCTAAGAACCTCGCACATGCCCTATGACCACATCATGTCATACAGAATACCTGTCATAACCACACTATAAAACAAGCATTTGCAATGCAATAGGTCTTGAATTTACGAGAGTTTGAGCTATTGGCAATGCAATCGCTTAAACGCGAAACCTGTTGCATTGGAAATATTTTTTGTTTACCAGTGCCAATGCAGCGCTTTCACAGTTATGGAGGGCGTGCTCCTTTCTTTAGACAAGCCCCGTCTAAAGAAAGGAGCGTGGCTGACAATAAAGTGACAGAGCGTCATGGGGCGCTTTGATAAAAAAAAGCATCTGTTTGTTAAGTTGGCAAACTCATGCTTTTTTTTGTAAAAGTGCCCATGCCGTGCTTTCACTTTAATAGTGGCTATGTCTAAAGAAAGGGGCGAAGCCTCCATGAATGTGAAAGTGCCGCATGGGCGATAGTAAAAAAAAAAAAAAAAAAGTACGCGCGTTCGCTTTACTTAAAGTGCATCGCGCTGCTAAAATAAATAAGTAAAGAAACGCAGCTGCTATAGTTAAAGTGGAACGCCATTAGTAGGTAAACTAAAAAGCTGGCAGTGTGCTGTGACCTAGAGGCTGGATTAGAGACCAATTATCAGACAAAATAGTACTCAAGCCAAGATAAAGCAGAAAGTGTAACAAGACAAGTAAAAGGTCCAGTTGTTTTGGGAGGTAACAAATGCAGAAAAGGAGCACAAAGGAGGGACTAACAAGCCTAATAACGACTCGGAAGCCTGTGTTTATGAAGGACAATGTCACAAGCCAATTAAAAATATGTGTGGAGAGTGGGCAGCAGCTGCGGCCAGTAGTTGGAGTACCGGCCGGGCGGTGACGTGGGGAGGAGGAGGGGCAGGGTGGGGGGTAGTAATGTATGAATTACGGAGTTTAACAGGTAAGTAAACATATAAATAAATAAAATGAATTTCGTTGCGCGCACTGCATCACCAAATGCGATGCAGTGCGCGCAACGACATTCGTTTTATTTCTTTCTATGTTTACTTATCTGTTAAACTCAGTAATCCATACATTACTACCCCCCACCCTGCCCCTCCCCCTCCCCCTCCCCACGTCACCGCCCGGCCCGTACTCCAACTACCGGCCGCTGCTGGTTGGCAGGCTTTAAAGCCATACTCCAACACTGCTTGCCTCACAGCAGAGCACTGCGAAGGCTTGACCTATACATGGAAGCACAACCGGAGAAGATTGTCTTTGCTTCTTTCTGCTATGCCTCGTCTTTCTCTTTCCTACTCACGCTTCATCTGTGCCCCAAATATGTTGCTCTCAGACTTATGGCAATAGTTCTCCTCTTCTCTCATTTCAAGTGAGAGAACGTTTCCTACCACACTTGTTTTGTTGCCGGGGCCGGCTTTAGGCATGTGCAAGGTGTGCACCTGCACAGGGCCGCCAAACCCCAGGGGCCGCCACGAGGAATCGGATACATACATATTCATGGCGGCCCCTGGTAGGGATTTCGCGGCCTCCCCGGCTTCCACTATTACTAACTTCCAAAGCCCCTCCTCCCCCTCGCCTCCCTTTCACTGCCTGGCCTCTTGCTCCGCACCGACCTGTGTTCCTCGTTCCTGATTGGCAGTAAGCGGCGCCAGGGTGTTTCAATCAATCAATGTCACCAAGGGCGGCGCCGGCGGTTGCGGCTGGCAGACGCCGGAGGCCAAGGATAGAGTAATCTGCGCACTGCAGACTCAACCTCCTCATACTGCTTCCCGCCTGCGTCGTGGTGGCGTATGTCAGTCTGCATTTCTGGTGGTGGTCGGACTAAGCTGAGCTGTCCTGCTTCAGAAACAAGGTAAAGTCTGAACTCACCTGGCGTCAGTTGCAGAGGCAGATCCGAATGTAGATTCTGCTGTAGTTACACAATGTGTCCCTCTGACCCTGGGTGGGAGTAGTACTGTCCTTTCCGGCGCGTGCCTGCCCTGGGTCTGATGGAAGGCCGAGTGGAGGCCACCCGCATAATAGATCATGTCCAATGCCTATGCCTTCCAGTGTTCATAGCGGCGCAATAGTATAGGGTGGTGTGTCTTTAGTTTCAAATATTATACTGCAGCAGGTTGCCGTCGAAGGCCTCAAACAGGCGTCGCTGTTTGAGAGCAGGAGACCGAAGGCCGGAGGGCTGTGATGTCGAGCGAGAGCAGGATGCACTGCTGGTTCATCTGGGTGAAAAGATGGCGCGCTATTTTTATTTTACTGATTGTGTTTTAGCCCTGCTCTATCTCCATAAGACACGTATACCCAGGAGGTGCTATTTTTTTTAATAATGATAATTGTTCGATTACAGGTTCATTTCAATACGGCACACCCTTAAAACAACGCTTTTAGAAACTATACATTTATAAAGGCTATTAAATCTCATAAAAATACTCTTACTCTCAGTTAGCTGAAATAAAATAATAAAATAACATCACATGCCAGTAACATTATAGGAATCAATCACTCTGCAATAGTCTAACACCAGTAATGTAGTCCAGTTACAAAATGTATTTGTATAGCGCTTCATATCTCTCGCGAGGAGCCAGGTCGAATTGCTTCTCGAGAACCACGCTAAACCGTGAGAGAGTGCTTGGTTGGAAGGGTGATGTTTTTGGAGTGACTTTTCTGATCTCAGAAAGCCCTGGCATTCTTGTTTCTGCTGGTCCAATCTGGGTAGGGGATGTTGTTGGTTTGCTCAGGTTACAGGCTGTCTCAGTATAAGTATCCGGCACCTGCTCTCTTATCATTAATAATAGGGGCTTCAGGGGCTGGCCGCATGTTGTATGTGGGTGTGTGTGAGTAAGAGCTCATTTGTGTTCCTTTCCTTTGCATGCTTATGTTGTATGTGTGTATGCGTGAACTGGGTGCTTGCTTGGTGTGTGCATTCGTGTATGTTCAGTGCATATTTTGATTACATCTGTGCGTGTTGCGTGTTTGCTTTGAGCGCGTGCCCCTGTTTGTCCCGTGCGTGTTTGTGGACATATATCTATAGGTGTCTGTGATATGTCCATGTTTTCTTGATGTGTTTGCGTTTGTGTAGGAGGGCATGTGCGACAGAGAGAGCGTGTCTAGGTGAAAATGCAGCCCCATGTGCAGGTCTGGAAGAACGTTTGTCTGACATTAAAATGTCCACGGACAAGCGGCTAACATCAATGTAGGAAGTGCCAATCTGCATCTTCCTGTTTAGTGTATATTTATGTCTCGATAGGACGAATAAAGCATTTCACCAAGTGCCTAATATGCAGAAAATCTATAAAGGACATCTTCCAAGTGAGTTCTCAAAGGCACTGCTGGACAGAGGGCTGCTGACCAATGAACTCGAAGTTAAATGTCGGGCAGACTGTGGCGAATTTTCCCTATGAAGAGTTGAAAACACATTACCGGCCTGTCACCCCAGTGCCTCGGTGCTCGCCGTCTTCCGTGCACTCCCACTCCATCTGACAGCTGGGCGCCCTGGAGCCCCCACTAGGACCTCTCAGAGAAGTATTATTCCTAGACCGCTTAGAGTTGGCCAATGTGGTGCATAATGGTGGTAATTTCTGAAGCTTTTCCTGGAACTGGCCTCATTCTTGTTTTTTACATGGATCGTTTTTAAGCAGTGTGTTTTGTTCTGACTTCACATTTGTTTGGGTTTGCAGAGATAAGATGCAAGGCTAGTTCTGTATCCTTATTTTGGAAATAATTTCAGATGGTCATTCATGATTTGTATCTCACTTGGCAAGGTGTTCCAGAGCTTTTCCACCTACACTAAGAATGTTTTTATTTCAAAAGATGTTTTCTTGTTGGATGGAATGATTACACAAGATGATAGTCTTGAGAGGAGTGTTCTACTCTGTTTATCTGTGGAATTTAGCCAGCACATACAACAGATGTTTCACTTAGATGGCTTTGTGGGAGATACCAATGCTTTCAAGGCACAATATCTTGCTACAAGTAGCTAGTGCATAATAGATCATGTCCAATGCCTTCCAGTGTTCATGGCGGCCGGCGCAATAGTATAGGGTGGTGTGTCTTTCAAATATTATCCAGCAGCAGCTTAAAATGCGGGAGAGAAATCAATTATCGTATATGTACAGTGTCTCTTCTAACAAAGTCGTCAAAGTTAAACTATGCCCAGAATGTTATAAAGGTACTAATTTTAAGATTGCTACATACTCCGCCCCGCCCAGACCCCCTCTTCTGGGGCCCCTACCTACGCTCCCTGCACAGGGCTACCATGAGCCTAGAGCCACCCCTGTTGTTGCATCTTCACCACAGCACTTTCCTTGTTCTACCTGATTGCTCAATGTTTCTAATCATCCTCTTTCGCCTTTTCCCTTCCTGATGCCATACTCCACCTTCGCATTCCATTACAGACTACCCTTTTATGGTTGCCTTCTGGTCTTTGTGTGTTCATCTGTGGGTATGCTGTGTTTGTAAATGCATTTATGGTGTGGGCCACCTTGCCCTGCTAAGTTAATTCAACAATGTAGACCTCCCTGCCCCTTTTGACCAGTGTTTTAATGCTGCTGTTTGCACATTCTCCCCCATGTGCCTCATCCCACTTTCGCTGCTTCATTGTTAATGCTGCCGAAAAGTCACAATAAAGTCCCTTCCCATCTACTGTCTTTTCCCATCCAGTCCTTCGGCCCTGCCATATTACAGACAAAGCCCATGTTCTGCATGTTGCTTTTGCTGTCTCTCACACTTCTGTGTAAAATGCATAATATTGAAACCCATTCTATTTATTTATTCATTCATTCATGTATTCAGTTGTTTCTATTTCTTCATTCAAACCATCTCTGATGGCGCTTTTGGGTCTAGGAAATAGTTAGAGCCATCATTCTTTAATTACTATCCGACTTACATCATTAGTTGCGAACCATAGTGGAGCCATATCTTTGACTGTTTTCAAAACTTTGGGAAATGTCTTTTATCTTGCAGTTTGTGGGGTATACTGTTCACAGTTCAGCTGCAGCCACCGGAAAGGCTACACCACCCAAGATAGCTTTACAAAACCTGGGCCCTTTTAGAGGCTTAGAATTAAAAACTAGGTGGCAATTGTATCATATTCAAACATCCATCACAGGGCACAATGATTGTGACCTACACATGGTCACAGTGAGGAAAAAGCAGCGTATGCTCAGGAACACGGAGCCAGTAACGGGTTACAAGGCTACATGTTCCACTTCCATGCAAGACATTACATTATGCTTCAGGGAATGAGGCCTTTAGGGATTGCTACACATGGACAACCACCACATTTCTCGCACAGGCATGCACTGCTTGGATCGCAGAATCTACTTTACCATTTACTTTATTACTTTACTCTACTATTACCCACGATGTTTTGATCACAATATTTTTGTATATCCAAATTAATCTCATTAATATTTTGTTATGCGATCCCTTCTGTATGCCAAGAAACAATGACTGCTTTGGCTTTCAGCTCATCTTTAATGTTCTTTTTTCTGTTTGTATTCTGGCCTTTTCTTTTTTTGTATGGCAGAATAATTGTACTTCTTTTTCTTTTGTGAGCTACCGTTCTAAAGATAGAAATAAACAAGCATTTGCAATGCAATAGGTCTTGCATTTGCGAGACCTTAAGCTATTGACATTGTAACTCACAATGCCTTTTATTTCTTTGTTTTGATAATTCATAAATAAAAGGCGTTGTCATGTGCAATGGCATGAGCCCCAACTCTTATAAATGCAATACCAATTGTTATGTTATGTTATCTGGTATTTATAAAGTGCGCAGCTACTCCCAAGAGTGTCCCAGCTCTAGAAGAAAAAAGACCACATAACAGCAAACAGAACACCACCCCGTAGCAGAAATCAGTCAGATCCTAGTGATGGAAAAGCCATGCTTTAAGTTTCCTCCTGAAAGTAAGGAGGTCCGGTACTTGTCTAAGAGAGAGAGGTAGGCTTTTCCATAGCCGAGAGCCCACCACTTGAAAGGATCTTCCCCCTACCAGGGAGAGCAAGACGTTCGGAGTAGAGGTCAGGAGCTGGGCAGAGGACCTTAAGGTACGTTGAGGTATATAGGGTTGAAATCTTTCCCTAAGGTAGGGGGCTCCAATCTTATGAAAAGGTTTGAAGGTCAAGACTAGCACTTTGAAATGTATTCTTTTTCACACCGGAAGTCAATGCAGGGAAGACAGAAGAGGGGTCATGTGTGTCCTGACAGAAGGATGGCCCTGGCTGCCACATTCTGGATCACCTGCAATCGGCCAAGTAAGTAATCAGGAAGGCCCAGATACAGGGAGTTTACATAGTCCAGTCTCGAAACCACTTGGACTTGGACCACTGTTTTCCTGTAAGAGACTTGGAGCATGGGGAGAAAGTTCATCAGCATTCTCATCATCCCAAAACAGACCCCTGCCACCAATTGGACTTGAGCATTCATAGAGAGCACGGCATCCAATTTGACCCCCAGATTTTTCACGGTGGTAACTGGAGACGAGGGGGGAGACATGTCCTGCGGCCACCAAGTGTGCCATTGTTCACACAGACGTGAGCTGAAGAAAATAATCTCTGACTTTTCAGAGTTACACTTCAGTTCATTCAAAGAAGCATCCGCCATTGTCCCGGGCTGCTTAGAAAGTAAAAGCGTGCATGGCGCTGAATAATGTAGTAAAGCATGTTGTGCCTTCAGTAGGAAAAACTATTTAAAGAAAATAGTACTGACAGACTAAAAAAGACTCACCGTGTAACAGCCGGAGTAAAAGGGACAGTCCTCAAGGGAGGTTACCAATGAAGACAAGGCTGTACTAAGGAGGGACTCACAAGCCTATAATGAATCAAAATCCAGAATTTACGAAAGTCAATGACACAAGCCAATGACAAATATAGGCAGAGAGTATGCAGGGCTTGTAGTCCATACTTCAATACAGTATGGCTCACAGAGCAGTGCATGCGCTGCCGAGGCTCGGCCTAAAACAGCCTACAGCATATTGATGTCACTTCAATAAACCAGAGGTGTAGGCATTTCCAAAGCATGCATTAGTTTTTCACCCCAAACAAACCTCCTTCCTAACCCCAACAGATCCCATAAAACAGTCTTGAAATCAAAATATTACCTCCTATCTCCTCACAGCACACGCCAAGAACACTCCCATGCTCACAGTCTTACACCTCTACGGTGATCAGAATCTCTCCTAACACGAACACACCCAAAAAACATTCATTATGATCACACACAATGCTAGTCCTCCCTAACCACAGCAAACTCCAAGAACAATCACTGTGATGGCAACAAAACCGTTTTCGTAGCCACAACACACCCAAGGACAGTTCCCAAGGTCTCAAGCTACACTATACCTAACCCAGCAGTAATCTTTCAAAGATACTGTCTGATCTAGTGCTTCTAGCCATAGGTTTTTCAGGTTCAAGTTCAAAGTTATCTGTAGGTGTATTGCCTTTCCATCCTAGGACATTCACACCCTTGCTTGCTACACATATCTTGATCCAAGCGGATTTTCCTTTGAAATATCTCTAAGTCATAAATTGCCCAACAAAATACATTTTTTGACTTATGATTTGGATATAATTGTGAATAGGGACCCAGAAAAAGCCATGACTGATAAGTATACATCATGTACTCTTATAATATATATTGGAGGTTTCATTGGTTCATCCTCGCCATGAACGTCTTTCTTTCTTACCATCAATGTATTCCTCTCTTGCAATTTAAACCATCGTCTTCCTCACTTACCATTAAACCATGTTTTTCATCATCATGATCTCCATAATCTCCTCCGTGGGCTCACCTGCTTCTTCTACAATACTAGACACCCTAGCAGGATTTTTTTTCAGTTTTCTCAGCACTCCTTGGCAAAGTGTCCTCTTTTCTCACAAATGCTGCACTGCTTGTTAATTGCCGGGCATGACTTAGCAGCTGCTAAATGTGCAGGACTTCCAGTTCCACATCTGCAGCAGAAGGTTTTATTCATAACACCTTTCTCTAGCATCTTCTTTATTGTTTGTTTTCCTTTCATATAAAGCACTTTATTATCTTTTTTAGAGGAACGATCCTTCTTCACTTGCTTGACACACCTCATGGATTGTTCAATAGCCTTTGCAATCATAACAATTTCTTCCAAAATGGGATCTCCCATAACCTTTCTTGAATTATTGTATTATTTTATTATTTGTATTAACCATTAGCTGGTCTCGTACCATTTCATGGGTGTTTACATCAAAGTTGTAAAATATTGGAGAGGGGAAACATCCTTTACAACGCAACTTTTACCACGCAGTGCTATTACAACGCAGGTTTTACAACGAAAGCCATTGCGCTGGGGGGTGCTCTAGGATAGGGAGTATATTTAATTTACTATCCAACACCTTCCCTAGTGTCCACGGGGACTGGAGTTGGAAGAGTAAATTAAACTATTCACTATCCAGCACCCATAAGCGCTATGCGTTGTAAAGGTTTGCGTTGTAATACTTGCGTTGTAAAAGCATGCGTTGTAAAAGTATGCGTTGTTATGTCATACATCCATTGGAGAGGCTCCTCAATGCAGTCAGAAACCCACCAATAGTTTCACCGTCTTTTTGCCTTCTTGTGTATTTTTTTTAATTTTTTTTTAATTTTTTTTATTTATTTATTTATTATGTTTTGGCACTCCGAAGAGGTCCACATAAAACAGAATACACACATACAAATACACATTCTCAAAAGTAAAAAAGACAAATACAACTTTTTCCACTAAACAAGGTAATCAGCGGCACAAACCTCCATATTTCATCAATAAATAGCTAAAAATCCTTTAAAAAAGTTAAAAATATTGAAGCAAAACATTTCATTTGGGGGAAAATAAAGGGCCAGTAGGAAAGAATTCACATTTGTGGCTCACTGGTTAGAGGCGGCAGACCCGAGAGCAGAGGACGGCCCGGGACCAGGGTTCGATTCCCGGCGCGGCAGGTTTCTGGACCAGGGTCAGCGGACTCGATAATTCTCTCGCCTCGGTGCCCACTCTGATCAGCGATCACACTCGGCAACTCTGGGCATTAGCTTGCCTCATCTTCACTAACGGCCCCACCAGACCGCCGGGGATGCCTGGTCTCACCCTGGAGATACCCATTAAGGGACCATCTCTCAGGGAAGCCAGGAAGGGTTTCGCAGCGGTCGAAGCGCCTTGGGACCCTCCGGGTAAGTAGTGCGCTATATAAATGCCTATACATTTACATTTACATTAAGAATACCCAATTGCAAACAAATCGATCTTAACCACTTCAACCGAAGTGGGCGCAATGCAGGACATATAAACAGTACATGAGAACGATCCTGAACAGACATATTGCAAAAGTTGCATGTGGGAGAGGACCCATACCATTTTGCCAAAAGGATGTTTAGGGGTAGCAAATCCTGCCTTAGGAGGAACCAGAATCTCCGCACACCATGTGGTAAATTCCAAGTGACATAGGGTTGGGCAAGCTTCATTGAGTACGTATTAACAAGGAAATCACCTCCCCTCTTTGCTTGCATGGACTTCTTGTGCGATGTGAAGCAAAAGTCCCATGAAGCCTGTTTTAAAAGAGATTTTAGCTGGGAAGGAGAGATAGTAAAAAGAGTACTCTCTTCCAAATCAAGAAGTGCCACAGCTTTTCTAAAGTTCTTAACGATTTGGGAGTATTCTTTTAAACTACCCAACAATTCCCCCTTAAGAAGGGCTCTCAAAAACCCCGTTTCTCCTCTAACCAGGCTAGCAACCCATCGAACTAGAGCTTGTGTAGAAATGGTAGTGTTCTAAGTGGTACTAATTGTAGGTTTGAATCTGGCTTCTAATCACAACAATGCTTCCTGAAACTCATCATACTTATCTTCCTCTTCAGGGCTTTCAATATTAGGGAGTGACCTGAAAATATCTTACCCTTCTGATCCTACATAGTGTAGTAATGTGCATTTTCTCCTCTCAACTGGCATTGTTCCCCCCACTTTTTCCAGGGAATTGGTGACTCCCCTTTTACTTGTAGAAATTTTTGTGGTGGATCAAATTGCATCTTGCCAAAATGTATTATGAAATTATTTAGGAATAAACCTCTTCACACTTGCAGAAACCCTGTTATATGTAGAGTAATTCTTAAATCATTTAATTCATATAGTCTGAGGAAACATTTCATATTTCAAAACAACCCTTTCAAAATGGGTCCAGCCAGTTTTAAAAATGAGGCTTTGATTGCAGTGTTTCTATTTCCTCAGCAAGCCATTAGAGGCCTTTAATCCTTTTACTCTACATCATTTACTGACCACCCATCGGGCGAGTGAAGCTGCAGGAGGGCGGAACCACTCAAAATCAATATCTGCTTGGTGAGTGGTGGTGCTGGAAACAACGGTGCGCGTCAGTTGCAGCCTGGTCTTCACAGTGGCAGCCGAAGGTTGTACGATTTTAGCAAAACCACATGGTTTACTTCATCGCTCGTCGTCAAAAAGAAATGTTATGGTCATCAGGAATGAGATGAAGAATGAGAGGGAGAGCACAGCAACTTTTAATTCTACAATCTCAGAGGTCGGCACAAGTCTGACACTCAAACCCTTAACTTGGAATCCCACAGCACCTGCATTCCAAGTAAGCGCGAGGGTCGAACACTACAATTTAGGAGCAGAAGTAAAGGGTAGAGAAGGACAAGAGGTTATAAAACCTTTCCTATTTCATATTTATCCTATGCAACCTTTTGGCATGAATGTAAGAACTCCCTTGTTGGAGGCACAATTTGTGGTTTTTACATATTTTCAATTGTGTGCATCCATTTTCTACCATAATCAACATCCAGCGATCCATTGTAAATTTCCACTTGGCCAAAAAAATTGCCTGTTCCCTTTGTCCCACAGGAAGAAAAAGTGGGGTTGGTCTGCCCAGGAAGGCAGGTACATCTTGGCCCTGGGTGTGTTTGATAAGCCCCCCTGTGTGCACTTTTATTCATTTATTTATTTATTTATTTTTGATATTTGTAAAGCGCATCATATACCCTCAGGCGTCTTGGCTTCCTCAAGACTGTTGTCTCCCATATTGAGCGGCACGTTGATTTTGGGCTTCATACAACTGCCTGCAGGGGCATAAATAATTCAAAGAAAATGTTGGAAAGTACTTCAGTGGTCGTACTTCTGCATCCTATAATAAAAGTAATCTTGTCTGCTTTGCAGCACCCCTACATATCTTGGTGTGCCCGTATCTGTGTTTACAGCCTGTAAGATGTCATCCATGTGCTTCCCAAACAACTGTTAGCCCCTGAATAGTTTGCCCAATACTCATCTGGACCTCTGCATGCAGCTAGACGCATCTTCTGAAGACGGCTCATGCTGCCATTTGTCGAAAGCCGGTGTAAGACGTATCCTGTCATGCATCAAGCTGGCTGCATGATGTTAATACCCCTTCCTTTAAAATGTTCTTTGCCATTTCTTGACAGTAGTCTGGGAACTTGTCAGTGTGAGAGGCATTGTCATTCTACAGCTGCCTGTCATTACAAGATGGCAGTAGCATTTCCTATTTTGACTGCAGTTAATGCAATTCGCTTCTGCGTGGTATCTAGCCGCTTACCTTTGCGTTCTGTGGGCACAAAACATGTAGTTCCTGAGTTTCAAGAGCGCCTTTGCACTGCACTGCACCTGAAATTACAGAATGAGTTTTAACTTGATTTAGTCAACATGCTTTTGCTGTAGAAAGTGCTTAGTTTTTCTTTTCCAGTCTTGAAATCAGAGTGCATCCTGGAGCCGAGTTGTGCATGCAAGAAAGGCCTTATACTTTTGTGCTGCAAAACAAAATGAATTTTATGCCACAAAAGTTATATGCAAGCTACATTTTGTTTTGCTCTGTCAACCACCATATGGAAACAGTAGACTCCACCTAAATGCGAATCTCTAGCGGCCGGTTCCTGACTGGGTTTCTCAGCTGAAGCACAATCACCCAAATCAGGGTTTTGTTGATCAAAATACCATGCATCACTGTCCAGTTGGTCGACATCGTCACCATCATCATCCTTGGCAGTGTCATCAGCGTTTCAAGGGTTGACTTGACCCAAATCCCTTCTGGGTAAGGCAGGCGATTGTAATGTTTTCTCCTTTGAAGGAGGCAGGCAAGGAGCAGAAAGGGTGGGTGCATCACTTGAGTCTCTGTCGTTTGTACTGCACAAGGTCTGAAATCTGCCAGAGGAGGCTGAGGAAGTGAATCCAGATGTATTGGAGATAACCAGCAGTAGAAAATAATGTTGTCAGGAGTTAAAAAAATCCATGGGTGCTAGAACCATATGTGTTTGTGAATCAGATACCACTTTCAACTCCAAGTAACGACCATAATATGATATTTCTAAGTAGCCAGATACCTCTTCTTCTGACTCATCAACCACATGGTAGCAATCTAGGCCATGAGGTCCCTTTGTCTGTGAAGTAGTCTCAGATAGAATTTCAATGTTTGAATGTATGTGATGTTAACTTTACTATCCTGTTCACTGTAATCTTCATAGAAGAAGAGGAAGAAACATCCAAGAGGTGCTCAGTTGAGTCTGGAGTGATTCTTATTGGAAATACAAGTTACAAATCAGGCAACATGGATTGGATGAAATCGGTGTTTAGGGCCATGCTGGGGTCATTGTTATCTGTCAATCGACTATGACATTGTCAGTGGTGTTGACATGGATAATTTTGTTGCAAGAAAAATCATTGCAACTAAGATTCAGGTAGAAGATACTGTTCCACCATCAACAGCATCTTATTTATTAACAGGCTCTTCATTGACAATGAAGTCATCAACAATGAGGTCTTCAGGTGGACACTGGGCCTGGCTTAGTTGATTGGATGTTACTCGTTGATTGTGTCTTCGATAATGGTTTTACCGTCAACGGTGCTGACAGTAACACTCATTGGTATAATCATCCACATGGGGGTTTTCCAGCATATTCTTTTGCCCTTACTTGCGAATAATGATGTTGCAGATGGTGGAGATGATCTTATTGAAGGAGAAGAAGAGGGATTTTGCCTTTAACCCTTCACCATGAGCAGATTTCTGCATCTTCAAATCAGGGGCAGAAGGTCTCTTGGTGGGAGTCTCCCAAGGGTCAGTGGAAGCACCCACAACAAAATCTTTGGTGCAGTCTCCAATTTCAGCTATCTTGTTTTTATAGTGCTCCACTCAGGCTATATTCCTGGTGATTCAGCATTTAAAAGCAGCTGACCTAGTGTTTTGAATGTGGCTTCTCACCAATAAGCCACACCCAATCACTACACTCCCACCTGGGAGGCAAATATATCATTGAATATTATACACTTTTAAGCATGTCTTACCACCCCTGGTACAGCAAGACTGCAACACAAAACAAACAGCAGCTTTTGAAAAGGAGTTTTATTTAACAAAATGCAAAGACTATCACTTTTAGAATAAGGCTTGGGGTTTCTTACATATTACTCTATAAACAAAGTCTGTCTCAGATACCAAATGCATTATATTCAAGTATATGTCATCTCCTTCCTCGACGGAAGAACACAGAGAGTCCGCCTACCACCGTACCAGTCAGAAGCCACCGAAGTCATCTGCGGCGTCCCTCAAGGATCCTCTCTGAGCCCCACCCTCTTCAACGTCTACATGAGCCCCCTCGCGGCCATCGCACGCCAACACAACCTCAACATAATCTCCTACGCCGACCACACCCAGCTGATCCTCTCCCTGACCAACGACCCCGCCGCCGCCAGAGCCAACCTGCACGAAGGGATGAAAGAGGTAGCCGAGTGGATGACAACCAGCCGCCTGAAACTGAACTCGGACAAGACGGAGGTCCTCATCCTGGGCTCCTCACCCTCCGCCTGGGACGACTCCTGGTGGCCTCCCGCCCTGGGCACCGCACCCAAACCGACAGACCATGCACGCAACCTGGGCTTCATCCTGGACTCCTCCCTCTCCATGACCAGGCAAGTCAACAACATTTCCTCTGCGTGCTTCAACATCCTACGCATGCTACGGAAGATCTTCTGGTGGATCCCCACCGAGACCAGGAAGACCGTCACCCAGGCCCTCGTCACTAGCCGACTGGACTACGTCAACGCCCTCTACGCCGGTACCACCGCCAAGCTCCAGAAGAGACTCCAGCGGATCCAGAACGCCTCAGCCAGACTCATCCTCGACATCCCACGAACCAGCCACATCTCCGGACATCTGAGAGACCTTCACTGGCTCCCCGTCAACAAAAGAATCACCTTCCGCCTCCTCACCCACGCACACAAAGCCCTACATGACCAAGGCCCGAGCTACCTCAACAGCCGAATCAACTTCTACGCTCCCAAACGCCACCTCCGATCAGCCAACCACGCCCTCGCCGCCGTCCCCCGCATCCGAAGAGCGACGACAGGAGGAAGGTCCTTCTCCTACCTGGCCGCCAAGACCTGGAACTCCCTCCCGACCGACCTGCGCCTGACCCAAGACCACCTCTCCTTCAGGAAGAAGCTGAAGACCTGGCTGTTCGAGCAGTAGCGGCACCCCCCCCCCCCCACCCCCAGCGCCTTGAGACCCTACGGGTATGTAGTGCGCTTTATAAATGTCATTGATTGATTGATTGATTGATGTAGCAAACTTATAATCTAAAGGCATGAATCAATAACTGAGCAAACTATAATACTGATTAATAAACAAGCAAAAACTGATATAAGATAAGATACACTGGACATCCTGCAAGAGATCGGAAAGATATATATACAGAGTAGAGGATCACTCTGGATGTGCAGCTCCCACACCACAAAGCAAACACCTCAAACGATCACAGCCACTGGTTCACATCACAATGGCAATAATCTCAAAACTCTAGACATCACCAGATGCATACACTGCCCACTTCTGGCCGGGGGAAGTCTTCACACAGCCGGGGATCAGAGCTCAGCAATCAGGGTTCAATCCAAGATAGACACATCTGCCTTCACTCGGAATCCAAACTCCCAAACTTCCACTTCCAACTTCCACCAGACTAGTGGAGGCTCCCCCTTTTAATACAAGTGAAAACATTGGTCGAAGCTTCTAGCAAACCTCGCCTCCTTTTCCCATCAGATTCCGTACCACTCCGTGCCGGGGACACAGCATTGGTTGATCAGGCCTTTGCTATGACTTCGAGAAGGAGCCTGTACATTCCTCTGATAAGAACCGGTTTCTACTAGCACACAGAGTGCAGAAAACAAGTGAAAGCAAAACATCACTTCTCACCTAGAAAGGCTCAGAAGATGGAGTAGCTTAAGCATAGGCCACTAATGCAAGATGGCATAAGATTATGCCAAAGCCAATAGGAAGACCTGCCATTAAGTAAGATAAAGTCAGAAAACAGAATGGTCAAAGCCAATAGTAAGAACTCATAATTCTCACCAATGCACAATACAATACACATTCCTGCACAACTGCACACCTTCAAATACACATCCCACGAGCTCTGCTCTTGGCAAGACTGTTCCACTCAGTAACAGCTCCCACTGAAAGACAGGAAGATTACAGAAGAGAAGCAGGCAACTGCAGGACCATCCTACATTAAGGCTAGGGTAAAATAACACACTAAAATCAATTAAAATGGTGATAGTTGGAGGTCATCATAGTGTGCCAGACTACAAAGTGGCTCTTTCACTACACCTAGATAGAGTCTTTGCGCTAACCATCCCACAGATGTAACAATTGCTCGGTATGTGCCAGGCCACTGGAGTTGTGCAGCAGGGAGGGCCAAATTATGTGGCAGAGTTGACTAAATTATGAAGCAATGAAAGAAAAATTATGCAGCATAATTTGGTACATTTTGTGATACTATTTTGCGATTTTTGCAGATTGTAACACTGTCTGGGCAAATATTTCACCTCATTAGTATTGGTGTAACAACCAAATACAGCAAAAAACAAGTGAAAGATCACTAGTCACCCTTCATGAAGGGACATCCAATGTACAGGCACATGTATTGCCACGTTTTTGGTAACTTTTGAACCGATTGAGCTAGAAACAACTGCTTATGGTAAATATTGCAGATTATGCTGCAAAAGATGGATTAGTGGCAAATGCGGAAAATCCATAACTGTGCAGAAAATGCTGCGGCTGCAGAACCATATAATCCTAGTGGCACTGGGTATATGCCCAGTGTTGTGGAGACAAAATCTACATTTTTTTGTGTGTGGTTTCAGCGAAGGTCTTCCTTTGCTCCATAAACCTCACATGGATTGAAAAGTGATCTTGAATCTGAAACTCCATCCCTGCTCTCTACTTCAGAAAAACATTATCTCAGTTTTCAAGTATATAGAGAGGGATATACTTTGACTACCTTCAGTATATGAAGTGAGATTGAGGCCTTTCTGAAGAAAGAAGTTCAACATTCATAAAAAATTAGCAGAGCTCAGAAAATTTCCTGTTGCCTGATAAACATGCAGTAGAAAATCTGACAGTTGGTGCCTCTGAGGAGGTTAAGAACTCCGGACTCCTCTATCTGATTGGCTTGACTTTGAGTCATAAAATGAGGGGGGTGATCTACTTTTAGTCGATGGCGGCTTTCAATTTGTTTTCAATATAAATTATTTTAAATACCTCTTTATAAGCATTGACTGCTGAGGCTTCCTAGGCTGATGTCAGGCAATATTTTAAGCATGTGAATCTATAAAAGATCCAACAGTGGAGAAACCTGTCTACCCAGACAAGTTAAGCTTGGATAGGACTTTCTCTGCCCTTGGGTTGATGGCAGGCTGTAGTGAGGAGCTATCTCCTATTGTCAGGCTCTAGCACTGTTGTTCGGTAACAGTACTACTCACCTATCATCTGAGACCACACAGAAAAAAGTTGACATTGTTTGTACATATAGCTTACGTCAGCAGCCCATCCTCAAAGGCGGTCACACCCCTGCAACTTTTGGGCACAAAAAAGTGTCTGTCAGTCTGAACAAAAGTCAGCTTGACAGACACTCTTTATTTTCAGGTCAGGGAGGCAGAAGATAGACATGCACTAAATGTGCAGGCTCCCGGCTGCCTGGGCTGAGAATGTCACAGCTCCTGTGTGCATGACTTCTTCAGCTAAGAAAAAGTCCTTGGGGCCCACTCCCTCCCTCATGACAAGTGAGAGCGTAAGTGATAGCCTTGTTACTGGGCGCTTTAGTTTTAAGCCCTGGATGCCCTGGGGCAAGCGTCTATCATGGACCGTCACAAAGTGGGTGGGGTCAGTAGCCTCTCTGACCCCATCTTACTCTGTGACGAGGTAGGGACTGCTGACTTCCCTCATTGGCTGACCTAAGGCAGCAGTCCCGACCCTCCTGGCACCTCTGAGGCTTCTCTCCCCGAGAGCTGCGGCAGGTAATTGTTGTTTTTTATTGGCTGTTTGGTGCGTGCATGTATGTATGAATGTATGTGTATTTGTGAGTGGGTGCTGTGATTGGTGTGTCGGCACATGTCTGCATTTGAATGCATGGGTGTAAGCGAGTGCACATGTGGGTGTGTATGTGTGTATGTGCGTGTGCGCCCCCCCCCCCCTTCAGTTGTACTTACCAGCCCCCACTAGATAGCTTGGCCCTGGTCCTGCAGATGGTCTTGGTGATTGGCTACCAGCGAGGTGTGGCTCTTTCGTAGCCATCCTAAAGCAGTGACTCTACTTTGTCCTCCAGTGCCACTTCCACCAAATGCAGCATTTGTGTCTACGCAGCGCTGTGGCTTAGAGGTAGGCTCTCCCTTTCCTTGCTGCATCAGGAGGACTCACCCAGCTGCCTTCACTGACTTTTAGCAAGCTGTCTAAAACAGCTTTCTTTAACTGGGGAGTACCTTTGCAATACGTGTGGAAAATGCTTGCTCTTGAGCTAAAGCACTTCCCGAGTGATCTAAGTATGAAACTGTAATGTTGTTAAATTTCAGAACTCTCTTTCCTGCAGTTATTCAGAGGCACTGCTTCAGTGTATGAGAAAAAGCATGTAATTATTATAGCAAATATGAAAAATTCACACAGTATTTAGTTTTTTTTTTAAGTGGCGGTATGTACACATGTGCTAAAATGGTAAGAGCATCACTTTCAGAAAACCTAAAATTACCCAGAGGGCATGCATTGAGGGGCATCTAAATAATAATAAAAACCTATTTACATGGCAACGCTTGCATGACTTGGGTGGTGCTGTTTCAACACACTCATAGTGGGGTGGGAAGAGGTAGACAGCCACAAATTCTTTTACTTTCTTGAGTTTCCTCTTAGAAAAAAAAAATCACTATTTTAAAATTCACCGAAAGCCAAATAAACAATGGATGGGGCGCTTCAATTAATCTGAATTATCTTTATTGACTTTTTTTAATGATTGTTAAAAACAAGGTCGTAGAGTATGAATAAGGACTAATTTATAAAAGCCACAAACAGCAGTTACTAAAACTAGAATAAACGTTGGGCGTATGCACTATAAAAAAAATCTGAATTGCGTTAAGTGGTCGAAACGGCAGGCAGAGAGAAATATAGAAAGAAAGATCTGTGGCTCTTTGGCCCGACATATCACTAGTCAGAAAGAGCTTTGCAAATTTCCCGAAATAAATGTAGGGGGCTTATTTACTTTTCTAAATCCAATCTTGTGCACCTTCAATCTGCAGTTGAAGGTGCACAACCAAGTTTATGTGCAGGCGCACATTGTTCATTGTGTGACCCTGATCTTAATCTGGGTTTTTCTGCCGGCACCAGAACCTTTCTAAAACGGAAGGGTCTGTAGTGAGGCGGCCGTTAGGATTTCATAAACCCCTCTAGAGGGTATTGGGAGATCTACACCCGAGAGGTAGCAAGTTAGCAACAAAAAAGGCATGTGCAAGAACTAAACACATCTCGGTTTTAGATTTTGTGGCGCCCTCATTGAGTACAAGCATGCACAGCTAAATAACATTTAAACTCCCATAAGTAAAAGACAATTTAAATGTCATGGGGCACTTTTTTTTTTGTATCTTTCATTCATCACCCAAAGTCAGTCCCCATTTAGACTTCAGTTTCAGAACGAGGCTCCATCTCTAGGCTGTAGTTTTATGAATGACTCTACTGTGTATGAAATTGACCTGCATTACAAGAGCATGTGTCTGTGATCTGACCTGTAATTATCAGTGGGAGAAGCCAGAAATCATAGGACTGCAGTTGAATTTTGAGGCCTCTATTGCTGTCTTTGTGCTTTGTGAGCAGTAACACAGTCTATCGGCAGCACATCTGTGAAAGCAACAAAGGCGCCAGTCTTTGTAATGTGTCTTGCAGTGGTATGTGACAATTTGGGCAATTTTTTTCATAAAACGCATTGGCATAGCCAATAGGTTTCGATCTTGCGAGAACTTTTGGTTTTCTCAATGTTTTTTAAGAGCTATTGCACAGCAGCGTTAGCTGCTGTGCAACGCAGATTAAAGTAAAAAGACAAGCGATATGACGCAGCCAGTGTTGACCGTGTCAGAGTGGATTTTCTTTATTTAAGACATGTTGCCCAGCTCATGCTCCTGTGCAACATGTGTACACACAGGACCGGGGAGTTTAAGCAATATGGGGGAGGCAGGCGGGTGGAAACAAAATGGACAACAAGGGTGGGGGGCAAAACGGACAGTAGTTGGGGTTGGGATAAAATGAATGGGAGTGGGTGAAAACAGGCAAATAAGATACAACTAGCGCGTTTGAGGAAGGCAAAGCGCTGCACGTTTTACATCAGACGGGTCTGTGAGGGCTCACGCAAGGAGGGAGAACGTTTGTTTGCTGACCGGGACGCCCACGCACCTGACTGCCTCACACCGCTGGTTCCTCCCTGCCGGGACGCGAGAAGCAACAGCGCCGCAGGTAGTAGGAACTAGCTTTCCCAGGGGGCACCGCTATCGCGCATAGGAGCGCGTCATCATCTAGCGCCAGGCGGCGCTACAAAGCGGCCACACGCCCGCAAAGCGGCCACACGCCCGCAACGCGGGACGCCCGGAGCGAAGCCCGGGCAAAGGGCGGGCCCTCATCGGCCAGAAGAGGCTGGGCTGGGCCGGAGATCCTGGTATAAGGTGTACGTAAGTAACTGCCTCTGTTGTGTACCCACCTCGTGATCATTCCTCACTATTGAATGGCCGCTGCGGCAATAAGCCCTGCATTAGTGGGGTTGGATAAAAACATCACCAACCGAACATTGGATGATTATTTCCTTAAACCATCCATAGATGGCAACAAGGAGCTTTCGCTAGCTGAGAGGAGGGCAGACCGCCGCCGTTCCATCGAGCGAATAAAAAACAGAACATTCTCTGAACCCATAATGTCTGTTTCTTTAGACGACGATCTGAGTAGCGCCCCAGTAGATAACACCTTACTGACCTGCAGCATACCCTTGCTCCTCCAAGAATGTCTAGCTCTGGCATTGTCACCCACTCATCCTCAAGAAATCGTCACTACAGTGACCACTGAACAGAATAATATTTCTAAGATCCTAATATCCCCCACAATAAGGCCTGGTAAAGTTGTACGAGGTAAAAGTTCGAGGCCAGTGACAGAAAAAACGCATGGGCCACCTCCACCCAAAAGAAGAAGGAAAACCATAACAGCTAACAAGCCCAAAACAAGTCACACCGAGTTTGGCAAAAAGAAGAACACTGTTACATTACCTTTAACGGGATCCTCTGTTACAAACCAAACTATAACAGTTAGCCCTACTCCACCGTCATCCTTACCTCAAGCACCTACAGACTCTGATTCTACCCTTATCCAGATGGAGGAGGATTTGCAACCCGCCACCCCTAAGTCGCTTCTGGACAATATTGAATTGATTATACGTAGTTACATGCTTGCCTTGTCAGACAGATTTAAGGGGATGGAGGCACGCTTAGGTAAAATTGAGGGGGATTTGACTGCGTTAGGGAATATTGTACGTCAACAAGGTCAGCCTAAAGTACAGCACCAACAAGGCACCACAACAACCCAACCCCTCTTAAAAAATACCATGGGTCCCACACTGCCTAAACCTAGCACAAGTAATAGCCAGGCTGTTGTAGCAACTTCAGCCACCCCTAACTCCCTAAATGTGGCACCAAAAGCACTTGGCGGCAACATCGGCAAAAACTCTTTAATAACAACTTCAACCGATATACAGGGTAAACCAACCACCTTATTACCAACTATTTCCGCAAATATCCCACCCAGGGAACCTAGTACTCTCCCGGGAAGATCCCCTAGACCTGAAGGGAAGGAGAATAACTGGGGAAGAGGGGGCCCGTCTAGGACACCACCGACAGAACTTCCCCCAGAAGCATTACCGTATGTGGTCATACTCACCGGGGTCCCAGAATTGCCCAACGGTAAAAGAGAGGGATACTCACAGTTAAAAAACAAAATAACGCATTGGCTTTCTCTATATAGACCCAAACCCATTGCGATTAACGGTGAGATAGTTCATGTCCGGCGCCTATCCTGGTTGGGGGGCAGAGCAAAGGACATTGGTGGTGATGTCGTGGTAATAAACTTTAGAGACAGGAGAGCCGTACAACATATCTTGAATTGGCCCTACGGAAATGAAAAGAACTGCATTGTACCACGCCCCCTGACATATTTTTATCCAAGAGCCACTGTCTTCCCTCCACAACACTATAATAGTAATACCTTCTCTTCTTCTCAGTTCCCTTACATTGAGTCGGCTCTAAACCCCGTATATATGCACCCACTGGCTCCACCACCAGCCATACCTGGGTGGAACACCATACCTCTTAATCACAAAACTGGTTTCAATGGGAACATGTCAAGCCTGTTACCATTTACGCCCTTAGAGCTCTCCAACAGGTTCACGGTCTTTAGCAGCCTAGAGGACTGCGATTGATGGTTAAGGAACGCAGAAGCTACGGGGGGCGGGGTAAGTGCTTCATGTAACTCAAGGTCATCTGAGAAGCTAGGGGGTCGGTGTCATGATATAAATTCATATATTGTCCAAACTACCGCTGTTAAAAACAGTAGCCCCCCTAAAACACCACCCACAGTGTTAACAGGGGAAAATGTGGTGCCCCCCACACCTCCTTCAGACATAAGGGTAGTTACTAGTGATATATCTGGGCTCCGGGAGCCGGATGCAGTGTGTACTGTGGGCCCGGTGGTGGCAGCCGTAATGTCGCCTACTTTAACATCTTCACAACCAATTAGAGAGTCTGTTGTTTGTCCTGCACCCAATGACAGTGTAAAATTAATTTCCTGGAATATTGCAGGTTTGGCAAATAAGTTACGAGATTTAGTATGGCTATCATTTATTAGAAAATTTAGTATTGTGTGTCTCCAAGAGACCTGGTTAGAGGAAAATAATGTTCATATGGAGGGTTTCTTAAGCTTCATTACTCCAGCAGTTGCCTCGACCAGGGGTAGAGCCAAGGGTGGCTTGGCCATCTTCATTAGCCAAGATCTGCAATGTAATATAAGCAACTACCATAGCGTAAATCTGAATTTACAGAAGATCGATCTAAAAAATGGGAAGACTGTGATGACACTGGTTAATTTTTACAATGCTAACAGTAACAATGAAACTTGCTATATTGCCTCTCTAAATGACATTCTGAGCAAAAATGTTTATAATGTATCACGGCATTTGTTGATAGCAGGTGATTTTAATGTTCAACCATGCGGTAACCCAGCTAGTACGCCAATGGGGTCATTAGGGTGTCATAATGAGGAAGGTTTTCACTTCTCCCATAGTAGGGGTGGTGAGAACCTAAACGACCTAATGAACGAGCACAATTTGATTGTAGCAATGTCGTTGGTCCCCGACATAAAAATCTTTGACACCCCAACCTTTAAAGGGCATGGGCAGGGTTCCTTTATTGATCACATATTATTATCTCCAGATGCTGCTCAATGGGTCTTGTATTTTTCTATCCTCACTAGTATATACAGTGATCATAATCCCCTTGTTATAGACATGAGTGGTCCATTTATTGCTAAACGTCAGTCGCGTCTCGACCATGGTATGTTAAGGTGCGTAAATGGCAGGCGTCGCATTAAATGGTCAATGGTAAATCAAGACACCTTGTATTCTAATATAACCAGCGCATGTGAAGAGGAGCTGTCCGTTTGTCTTTCATCTGATTCAATCCCTTCGAACACTTTGTTTAGGTTCGAGGGGCTGGTCGCTAAAATTGGCTCCATGCTCACAGTGCCAACAAAGGGTCATAGTGAGAATAACTCTAAATGGTTTGACCATAATTGCTCAAAGGCAAGCAGGGATTTGAAACTTGCATTAAAAACCAAACCAAGAGATCGTGAATTGATAAAAAATCTTCGCATGGCCTACAGGAAAAAAATAGCCTCTAGAAAAAAGGAAATTAAGGCAAATGTTATTGAATCCCTTTTAGACCCATCTGTGTTGGGAAATAGCAGTAAGTTTTGGCAAATAATTAATAAACCTATGTTCGAAAACCCAAATGACACAGCTATTGGAACAAACATCCCTGAGGGGGAGTGGGTGTCCCATTTCAGTACAATTTTTAAGAGCAATGAGCAACGGGAAGTCTCCGATCTTTTAATTCCAACTGCGACCCCACTGTGTTTCACAGTACAAGAGACCGTTAGGGGAATACAGGGTCTAACTACCAACAAGGCCCCGGGTCCGGATGGTTTACCACCGGACCTGTTTAAGTCCAGTATCCCGTTTTGGGCCCCGGTTCTCACGGCTGTAATAAATGCAGCGGTGACAACTGGTTGCCCAAGAACTTGGGGTCTCTCGACTATAGTCCCCATTTTTAAGAAGGGTGACCGCAGTAGCCCGTTATGTTACAGGCCAATTTCTTTACTGAATTCAGTAGTTAAAGTGGTGGGGGGAGTAATTCTTAATAGGTTATCTACCTGGGCTAAAGAAAACAAAATCCTTTCACCCATACAATACGGGTTTAGACCGGATCACTCGACCATCACGCAGTGTCTGAACCTATACCTTATCCTAAGCAAGTATACACTGGCGAGACAAGGCACTGTCTATATGGCCTTCATGGACCTGTCGTCCGCGTTCGACTGCGTAGACAGAAGCATATTATGGGCCACCTTGCTGAGAATGGGTGTAGAGAGGAACCTTGTCAATTTCCTCGCTGATCTGCATACAGACACTAGGGCGAACGTCCGTTACTCTCAAGACCTTAAGGTAACGGATGAATTTAAAATAAATCGGGGTGTCCGACAAGGTTGTATCTTGGCCCCTTTTTTATTTAATTTGTATATTAATGAACTGGAGGAATCTCTTTTGCTTGTAGAAGCAGATTACCCCTTAGTCGAGCGCAAAGGGGTACCTGTTCTACTTTACGCCGACGATGCTGTTCTTATTTCTAGAACAGCAATCGGCCTCCAGAAACTTTTAAACTCCTTCCACAAATTTATGGAGTCACGTGGTTTAAGTATAAATAACTCCAAGTCCTTCGTTATGAAGGCAGGTAAGGGCACTCTGAAACCTGGCCATTTCAGTTTAAACGGGGAAAAAATTCCATCAACCAACTCCTTCTCTTACCTCGGGGTCCTGATAGACCACAAGTTATCATGGGGGCCAGCAGTCTCCAAAAAGAAGGGAGAAATTACAAGGGTCAATGCGGCCATCCTCGGCTTTGCAAAAAAAATCGGCAATTGCCCGTTGGCCGCATTGCTTAAATTGTACCAGGCAAAAAGCGTTGCTGTTGCCTGTTATGGGAGCGAGCTCTGGGGCTATCGCAAGGCTAAAGACCTAGAGGTCGCAGAAAATAACTTCCTAAAAAAGATCTTAAGACTGCCTAGGGGTACTGGGAATTACTCAGTACACGAGGAGCTGGGGGTCCCCTTTCTAGGTGACAGAATAGCAGTAAGCCCAGTCACATGCTGGCTGAAATGTTGGTTAAACAATGAAATTCCATTAACACATGCCCTACTGAAAGAAGCTCTACAGTTAGACGGGAGATTTAAGGTACCGTGGGTAAAGTACATAAAGGACAGCCTAACGGCAATAGGCCGACATGATTTGTTTTATGCCCCAAATACAATTAGAAAATCTGATGTGAACCTGGTCAAGAATGCCATAGTTTTGTTAAGATGTACCGACAGAGAAGAGGCTGAGACACAGAAGGTCAGTGTTAGGAAACATCTATTGCTAAAAACATGCTTGCAAATAGAACCTTATCTGACATGGCCTATGTCCAGCTATGAACGGTTTCTTCTAACAAGGTTCCGTTTTGACCTCTATCACCTTCTACTGGCATTCCCAAGTGGTGCTCAGCGGGGCGAAGTGTTGCCAGCTTGTGGCTGCGACGGAAAGTCTCCTCAAGATCTGGCACACTTCCTTTTTATTTGCCCTTATTACTCCACCCCACGGAAATTATACCTTAAACCGTGTCTTAAAAAAATGAGCTTCACACAAATTAAACCCGCACTTTATTACTTACAACTACTGAATATTGACTGTACCCTGTTTATTTGTAATTTTTTAAAAAAAGCCATCTGCTTTAGGAAAAGCATGGACGGCTAACCATGCTGTAAAAATGTGCTGGTGATTTTTAAGTCTACAGTTATTTATATTTTTAACCATATACTTCCCATGCTTTATTGTCTGATATATTGTACTGCCTATTGTGTCATTAATTGCCTTTGAAAATGAATTGTAACCGTTTTTAATTGTGTGTTTTTAAAATGAACTTTTATGATTGTAAAACCTACAATCGAATAAAGATTATGAATTGAATTGAATTGAAAACAGACAGGGCGGGGTGTCAACGGACAGGGGTGCGTGGGGGTAACGCGGATGGCATTGGGGTAACGGACAGTGGGGGGTGCATACACTACAGATAAAACAGTGGTGATGATTTTATGGCTGTCTCTGGGGCTAGCACACTAACACACTGAGCTACTTTGTTGACTCCCATCATGCTGGAAGTAGGAAGTATTCTGTACTACTTAAAAAGGCATCACTTGTGACCGGACAGTCATTTTAGCTGTGGATAAAAAGCGAATTCCAGGAATTCAACTACGCACTGCAGCTAAAACTGGATATATTTTGTCACATACACAGCCATTGCACGAGTCATCTAACCTGACTCTGCAGTAGCCAAGGCAACCACTCCCACAGGGTCACTCTGCAGTACATGGGGCTATTCATCATTGTGCGTGGGACTCTTCACTGAACCTCACTGGCGACACTAGATTAGCTCAACCTCTGTGAGGAGCACATGCATGCAGAGCGTCACCCAACTACTGGGCCTCTAGCAGAAGGATTCCTGTTGTGGTAATGATGTTATCATTGAAAACCCTGCAATAAAAGTCAATTTTGACTGTGTTTCGTTGTTGGACCTGGCTCTTTCTGAGTGTCACCCAGAAACTTTTTGCCTTTTACCCTCCACTTTTTCCTGAATTAATTTTTGCTGGCCTTAGGACTGTGCGCTTTACCACTGCTAACCAGTGCTAAAGTGCCTGTGCTCACTCTCCTAAAGATGTTTTAATTGGCATACACGTAATTGTCATATTTAATTTACATATAAGTCCCTTGTAGACTGGTATTCTTTATACCCAGGACCTTTAAATTAAATGCTACTAGTAGTCCTCAGGCACTTATGGTGCCACCCACTCAAGTATCACCTTAAAACAAGTTTCAGGCTTGCCATTGCAGCACAAATGCAGTTTTAAACTGCCATGTCGACTGGGCTTTGACCCCCCCTGCCAAGCCTTTAACTCCTCTTTTATTACATATAAGTCACCCCTAACGTAGATTCTAGGTTGCCCATAGGGCAGGGTGCTGTGTAAATAAAAGAATGGACATTAAGTTTTACATGTCCTGGTAGTGAAAACCTCTTAAATTAATTTTTCATTACTGTGAGGCCTAACCTTCCCATGGGATAACATTATATATTTCTTCTTGCATTCAATAAGCTGTAATTTCCAATTGGGAGCAGGTGGCTATATCATGTTTGGTATCTATGAAATTGTAACAAACAATTCTCTGTAATGGTAAAGTCAGGTTTTTATGACAATTTTGAAAATGCCACTTTTAGAAAGTTGACATATTTCTGCCCTAAGCCCTTTGTGCCTGCAGCCTGTATTGGGCCACATGACTGGGTGTAGCTGGCAGTAAGAATTTGTGAAATCCTCACAGACAGTCACACAATAGAGGGATAAGGTGTGTCTCAATGGCAGGATGGAAGGGCGGAGCTGAGAACAGCTCAACTTGCAACTGAATAGGTTGGCTCTGCCTTCACGCAAGTGATCTAACACCTCTCTTTTGTCACTGCAACCAGCATGGAGTCAGGGCAGGGGAGGCAGGGAATTCCATGCACTTAAACTAACCTTTCTAGAAGCTTCTTCTACCTTCCTGAGAAAATACATCAGTTTATAAAATTAGGACCTTTAGACCCATTCTTCAGTTCACTACTAGACCTTTGGAAGACCTCTCAGAGGTCTGCCTGCTACTGTAACCTACTGTGCATTCTGCAAAGCCACTTTGTCATCTGGAGCCTACCTTGAACCCTCAGAGGCCAGCCCTACTTCTTCACCTGAACCGTGGACTACCTGAGTGACTCCAAGGGCCAGTTTGTTGGCCTCCTGTTCAGAGCCACAGTGACATCAAAGGCTCCAGGACCCTTGTTTATGGTGCTAAATGTGCCAGATAGACAAATCCAAAATATGAGGATGTTAGACCTGGCATCCTTGGCGTGGTTTCCCCTGACTTTTTTGCCTCAACGTCATACATTTTTGACACTGTGATGGATTCCGTTTTGCTGGTTTAGATGCTTTGGGCACTTTGCCACTGCTGATCAGTGCCAGAGTGCAAGTGCTCCTTGGTTAAAATTATTATTGTGATTGGTTAGCCACGATTGGCATATTTGTTTTACCAATAGGTTCCTACTAAAGTGCACTGAGTATGCCAGGGTGGGTGATTCAAATCCTACTAGTGAGCCTGCAGCACTGATTGTGCCACCCACATGACTAGCCCGAAAATGGTGTCCAAGACCTGCCACTGCAGTGCCTGTAAGCAGTCTGTGAACTGCCATGTAGTCCGGGGGAGTGTACACACTTGCCAGGCCTGACCCTTCCCTTTTCTTACACATTGGACACCCCTATGGTAGGCACCCCCCTGGGCAGGGTGCAGTGAATGTGAAAGATAGGACATGTACTAGTGTGGGTAACATGTCCTGATAGTGAAATACTGCCAATTTCGATTTTCTCCATTGAAAGGCTATCTTGCCCATAGGTTAGAATGGGGAATGCTGTGTATCATATTTACCTGCATATCTTCCCATAGCGGCAATATAGACATATGGAATCTGGTATCCCTGAACTTAGCATTTAATAACACATCATTTAGTGAAGATGCTTTTTAAATTCTAGGTTGATACCACTATTAGAAAGTGGCTATTTTTTTGTTCAGCCTTTCTGTGTTCCTCTGCCTGTTTATGGATTGACTGTCTGGTTTGTGAGTGACAGGGGCTAGGAGTGGCTCCAGGAGACTGGGTGAGTCAGCACTAGGCTGAATAGATCCATCTGCATGTAGAGTGGTGGGGAGGAGTAGCACCTGGGTATGAATTGAGCTGTACCTGCCTCCCACAATGCTGGCTCCACCTCCTGCAGTGCGTCTGATGGACCTGGCCCACACTCACAAAGGAGGAAAATGTGCCCTTGCAGAATGCACCCAGAACTGCTTTTGACTAAGTCCAGGACCCCTCACACAGGAAGAACAAAGACTTTTGGGGTATAAAAGTATTGCTGAGACCCCTGAAATATTAGATTAGGAAAGACTTCGTGAACAAGAAGGAATCCCTGCCAAAGAAGAACAGCCAGGAAGACTGAGGAAAGTGCTGCCATTGCTGAGTGTCCAGGAGCTGACCTGCAGTTGCTGTGATTGCTGAGGAAGAGGATCAAGGGACTGTCTGCTGTGTGCCGTGACTTCCTTGCTTGAAGAGGAGCTGTGCTGTGTGCTTTGCCCCCTCTAAAGTCCCCCTGTCTTCAAGGGCCTGGGCAGAGCTGGCCTCCTGTTGCAACTCAGGGACATAAAAGTTGCCAAGGACCTTTTTCACACCTCGCCCTACATCGTGCCCCACTGTCCCTGCTGTTTCTCGGCCTGTCGTTGTGTGCCCCACACTTAATTTGTGCTACCCAGCTTACTGTCACTCCTGGTTGCTCTCCACCTGTATTGAGAGCACCGCGTACTTCACCGCCGCCGGCCCAAGAGCAAAGCGGTGCACTGAGGGTCGGTATCTCTTCCCCACCAGCCCCAAATGGTCAAGGTTGCTGCCCGTTAATGAAGTAAACCCAGCTGCTACTGAAGCAGCCTGCCTGAGGCCGGGTCCGTGAGTCAAGAGGGGCCGCATTGCCGGGAAATCAATGCCGGAGGGTTGCCTAGCAAGCTGGACTCCCACCGCCACGTCATGGAGATACAGAGGAAACGAAGTCCCATCACCGTTGGAGCCGTGCTGCGCCTGAGGACAGGAGAGATCTACCATGAGAAAGCTTCCCCTACAAGTCACCAACACCGGACTGCCACGCCTGCCTCGTGACCCGAGGTAACGGTTTCAATCAAGCGATAAGAACCGGCGCCCGAGACCATTGCTGAATTGGGAGCTGTGTCGGCCGGCTCGCGTTCATGCCAGAATAGGTGTCTGGTAGCGGGGCCGGCTTACAGGGAGTATTTCGCAACTCCTGCTTCTTCACCTCAGTACAGAGCTGAGGTGCTAAACACGACTGGGTAGCGCCATTTGTTTTGTCACCCTCTCAAGCGAAATACAAAGACTACCGCATTCTTCCCCACAAGTACAGCAGGAGCAGTATTCAAGGGCAGTGTCCTTTTCTTTCCGTTTTTTAAGCTAATGCGCGTCAGCACTTCAATAAAAAGGGGGATTTTTCAAAAGAGAAAGTGACCAGACAAGAGTAGCACAACCCGTGCTACAGTGGTGGCTTTTTGTTATTAAGGGCACCATTTTCTACAATAGACTTTCACTTCACTAGGAGTAGGAGTCCTATAGTTGTAAGAACTCAACCATTTCCATAATTCTTACAAGTACTCTTTCTATAAAAGAACGTTGATTAAGTGAAAATGTTTCAGGAGAACATTTTTAAGGAAAGAATTAATTGTGTATGTGATTTTTTGTGTCGTTTTTGATCTGCCTAATCTATATAAAGTGATCTATATTTTTATAAATAACTTGTGTAGTGTTCTTTTGTGGTGTTACATTATATTACTGTGAGTGTTGGCACAAATACTTTACACATTGCCTTGGGAATAAGCCTGTCTGCTCGTGCCAAGCTACCAAGGGGGTGAGCAGGGGTTATCAACAGTGTGTATCCCCCTTACCCTGTCTAGAAGTAAGGGTCCCTATTTGGACAAATGTACTTACCTCTGCCAACTAGAGACCCTCAGATCTAACAGAGGACTTAGAATATTTTTGGCCAAAACTTCTCTGAGAACCAAAAGGAAACCAGGACCAACCTGCTTGACTATATAACGGTTGGATTGACTTTGCTGCTTGACTCGATGTTTTTCTCCACTGCAGCAGATCCTTTTCAGCGGTACTTCGCCAAAAAGGTGTCCGGCCTCGTGGACTGTCTTTGGCTACAGCTCTCTGCATCATGCCACTGGAGATTTTTGACTTCCATTTCAGAGACTAAGGTTCTGATTACAACTTTGGCAATCTCCCAGGAGTCTGCCATGCCAGCACCACGCTGCGAGGCCTACAAAGCCCTCTACCATTTGCCCACCAGATTCTTAATATGCTTGGTGGTGCCTCAGCAGCACCGCTAAGCATATTGCAGCCTTCAGACCACTGCACCAGTTGCTGCAGTCCTTTGGTGGTCCGACCATCAAACTCGTAATAGGGTGGTCAGATCACCGGTGCGGCGGTACCCGCACTGCCACTGTTGCTATAGCGGGCCATAGGACTGCTGTAGATGTAATTAGCCCTTAAGTCCGAACACAGAAATCTTCACTGCAGGGGCGTGGCTTGGACGCTGTGCAAGATGGCCGGCTAGTGGCGGAGCTACGCCGCATCACAGCATCTCTAATTAGTTTTCCCGATTTGAGGGAACTTCTTTCGTAGCGGCTTAGCAGTATTTGGCACCGGAATTGGCGGTGAGCACCTGGACCTTTTCAATGACCCCTGAAGAGCCGTTTTTTCCATTGTAATCCGCGACGCGCCTGTCACGTATTGGAAACGCGCGCCTTGGGAACCCGCCGCCATTTCGTGTACGCCGCAGCACCAACGGACCTCTTTATGCCTCAAGTCCTTCAGCGCTGGTCTCTCTGCTCTCTCCTTTCTGCATATTGCGGTCACTGAGGTAAGCGCTCAACAGATTCCTGTTCTTCATGATGCGCCTTGCCTAATTTTTTCTTTTTACTCAGAAATCGACTGTTGCTTGTCAGGGAGCAGCCATTTTGAGTGTGTTTAAACGCGATACGGCAGCATTAAACACTACGGACTTTCCTCATGGCTTCACGGCTTTACAGCATTATCGTCGTTTCTGCTTTTTTCATATAATATTTCGATATGCTTCCATCTTTGACACAATGATACTAGCATAAATGGTGTATACAACGTTTGCTTCTATGTTCATTCAATAAGCGTTTTTCATGATAAACCTAATTTTGGCTACATAACAATGTTTTTACAATTGCTTCTCTCAACTCTTTACAGTGTGCCTATTTATTAAGAGGCTCCCAGCATCCCTACTCTATTTGACAATTGTGAATTCCATGATTTCTCCAAACCCTTGTCCATTAAGTTCCAGCCACTCTGCGCCTTCTATTATTTCACATGTCATGGATGGTCCCTCTATGCTATAAACTTTACAACATTTCACAAGGGCAGTCTTGTCTTTCAGTGAACTTTAGTAATCTCCGTAATAGAGTTTAATACCCTTGTAGAGTCCTTCATACTTTTACTATTCCTACCTTTGGTAACTCTACTTCACTAACTTTTGCTGTATGGAGTGCTGAATATATACCTCCTCTTTTCGTCCTATCATTATACTGGACTTTCTCATATGGTCAAGTTACGCAAGCCTAAATTTATTTTCACTCCCTCTGTGAAGTCTGTGCAGACTCCTTTAAATTCTCCTACTGATTTGCTCGCTTCCTCACAGACTCTTAAGATGGCGACTTCTAATTCTCAACGTTCCTCAACATTGCAGGCCTCCTTAAATAAATCTTCACCTCCGGCGTCTTCTTCCAAACGATTAAAGCAAGATCCTCCTTCACCAGATAAACCTTCCTCTCCATCGTCCATAGATTTGATTTTGGAAGAAATCCGGGCGTTACGCCCATTCGTTGAGGAAACAAGTAAAGATATGCAACTTTTAAAAGATAAGTGGGAGACCATGGATGCTCACATTTCCTCAATTGAACAACAAATCCCGAAGGTTCAATCCAACACGCAACGCATCACTTCTTTGGAAAAGACTGTTCTCTCACTTTAACATCATACGGAGGATTTGGAAAATCGAAATAGAAGGAATAACCTACGTATTTATGGTTTGCCAGAATCTCTTGAGGGGGATGACCCAGTCTCTTTTTTCACCACTTTCCTTCCAAAGCTTTTGGACATACCACCTTCTACCGCCATCAGCATCCAAAGGGCTCACAGACTTGTACCACGTACAACTACATCTACAAAACCTCGAGGTGTCATCATCCTTTTTTTGAAATTCACAGATCTTCTTTCCATTCTTTCTGCAGCCAGAACCAAACGTCAAGTATCCTGGCTAGGTCAACGTGCATTTCTAACTCAAGATGTATCTAATGCTACTGCCTCTCGACGTAAGGAATTTCTTTCCCTTCGCCCCTCCTTACGCTCCATGGGGAAAAGTTATGGACTGTTTCATCCCTGCACCTTCAGAGTGACTCATCAAAATAAGACTTGGTCCTTTCAAGATCCCGGTGAAGTTCGAAATTTCATCCTTCTGCAGAATGGTGATGGAACGGAATCCTCCCCTTCAAATAGTGGCCAACTGGATTTACTAGTTTCTTGCCTCTAATCTCTAGATGTTCTGTTGTTTCTTATAATTATTTACTCCATGTTTTTGTGCTTCTTGTTCTTTCTCCCTTTCTTAATTTTTCCTAGTATATTGTAATGTTTATTTCTGATTATATTCTTGTTGTTTTTTATATTGTTTATATCCTATATTCTGTATTATTTTGTCAGACTTGACTCTCTTATTAATTGCTTTTCTTTCCTTTTTATTACAGAATAATACTTTACCGACTATTCCCCTCATCCTGTTTCATCCCTATGTTAATCTGTGAGGTTTTGGTGCGGTCTTGTCCCTGCTCCTGGTCGGCTTCGTCTTGTTACGCGTCACCACTTCCCCATACCCCCTATTTGTATTTCCCTTTAGGTATGTTTTCTACAGTCATCCTTATGGATTTGTACTGTCTTCTTTGTTTTCTCTCTCCTTTTTCTCGCGCTAATTTTTCTTCCTTTCCTTTATTCCCTCTTTTCCCCATTTCCCTTGTTCTTTTCTCATACTTTTTTATTTCTGTTTTTTTTTTATACTTGGTTCTTCACTATTACTGTATATTTTGCACGTTTCGAAGTTGAATTGTTTATTCTGTTTTAATATTTAAAGTTGTTTCATGGAATGTGAAAGGTTTTAATCATCCTATTAAGTGGCAGAAAGTTCTATCTCATCTTTCTTCTTATGCTCCTGATATTGCTCTTATTCAAGAGACCCACCTTTCTGAAGTTGAATCTCTAAAGTTGAAAAGACAATGGGTTGGCACTGTGTTATTCTCTCCGGCCCTTCATAAAAAGAATGGAGTTGCTATTTTGATCCATAATCGATCAAATGCAAGATTGCGCTAGAGGAAAAAGATGATGAAGGTTGTTGGGGATTAGCCAAATTACTTATTAATGCAATTCCAATTATTTTGTTTAATGTTTATGGTCCCACAAACTTCGATTCTTCCTTCTGGCCCATTATTACTTCCAAATGCATCCAACATAAAGATGATTGTTTCCTTCAAGGTGGTGATTGTAATCAGATAGTTGACCCTTTTATAGATCGTAAGTCCTCCGTCCGCTTCACCCCACATAAATCCCATAAACAGTTCCTCGATACTATTGCACAGGTCCACCTTGTAGACTCTTGGAGACTCACTCACCCAGAACCCAGACACTTTAGATTTTTTCTTTCTTCTCTCCTTCACATGCTTCCTTCTCTCGTCTAGATTATATCTTTCTCTCTTCTTCTTTATCCCAAAATCTCTTATCTTCCTCTATCGAACCTATTGTAATCTCTGACCATGCTCCTATTGTTACAGATTTTGACCTCCCACCTCCTCTTCCCAAGTCATCTCAGTGGCGTTTCAATTCTTCCCTACTACCTGACCCTAATTTCTCCACTTCTTTCGGCTCTTTTACTACTGAATTCTTTCAGCTCAACTCTGATCCTCATATCTCCCCCCATATTTTATGGGATTCTTTCAGAGCTACAGCCCGTGGATTTATTATTGACTTCGTTTCTAAGAAAAAAAAGCAGTTTCTACAAAAACGTACTGTTGCTTTGGCACATATTAAATCTTTGGAACATCGGTTTTATACCTCCTCCCCCAAACATATGCCCTCTGAGCTCCTTCAAGCTAAAATTGCCTTTAACAAACTCACCATTGATTAAGCCTCTTCCTTCCTTCTTCGTAGTAGCGCTCGCTATTATGGAGGTCGTAATAGGTCAGGCAAATTACTCGCTAATTACCTAAAATCACGGAAAGAACGAACTTTCATAGATTCCATCTATTCCCCTTCCAATGTTCTCCTGCACACAGGTAAAGATATTTTAGATCAATTTCAATCTTTTTATAAATCTTTGTATACTCCCGAAAATCCCCCTTCACCTAATCTTCTTCAATCCTATTTTGATAATTTACCTCAACCTGATACATCCCACCTTTACTTCTCAGACATCGAAACTGACTTTACCTTATATGAACTTTCCACTGCACTTTCTTCCCTTACAAAAGGCAAAACTCCAGGTCCAGATCGTTTTTCCGGTCGAATTTTATGTACACTTTTCTGATCTTCTCTTGCCCAAACTTCTTTTTCTCTTTCAGTCGTTTTGTTCCAATGGTCTTGCTCAAGGTTCCTTTCAAGATGCCACTATCTGCCTTATTCCTAAAGAAGGTTGCGATCCTAAATTCAGCAAAAATTACCGTCCTATATCTTTGGTTAATGTTGACTATAAACTTTATGCTAAACTGTTAGCCCTACGTCTTGACCCCTTCATGCCATCCCCCATTGGGAAGCAACAATGTGGATTTGTTAAAGGTCGTCTCACCTCGGATAACTCTAGACTTTTCCTTAATGTTTTAAATAAAGCCTCTTCTCTTTCTATCCCCCTGGCCGCTATTTCTGTAGATGCTGAAAAAGCCTTTGACAGAGTCGATTGGTCTTTCCTACTTGCTTTAAATGGCATGGTTTTGGTCCCAAATTTATTTCGTTTCTTTCATTAATTTATTCTACTCCCAAAGCTTCCGTCCTCGTAAATGGTCAGCTCATTTCATATTTTACACTCCAACGAGGGGTTCGTCAAGGATGTCCCCTTTCCCCGCTACTTTTTATCCTAGCTCTTGAACCCTTTCTATCCTCTATTTATAACAATTCTTTGATCTCTGGTTATCCATTTACCGCAAACATTTAAAGCAGTGAGGGGAGCTGATACGGCTGTGCGAGACTCTTTGATAGTCGTACGGAGGCCGATAGAAATTACTTATAATCAGACTAAGTCCCCTCACCGCGAAGATGCGCTGTATCGTTTAACTTCGTACATAAGAGGATTGGCAGCTACTAGCTGATTAGGAGTTGCTTTGACCATAGGAAGAACTGCCATATATTATTATGGAGTCCTGAGCCATTAAAAACTACGGACCGTATATTGCATCCTTTATTGGTGCTGCTTGTACATTGTGTTTCTCCAAACTGGTCAACCTATATGAAAATAGAACTTAAGCAATAGGAAATATCTGTTTTTATCATCCCCTGATATCTGGCAAATAAAGTGTGAGAAAAAGGTCCTGGGGAAGGTGGCCTAGAGCCGCCGAAACGCGCGTCGACCTGGTGCAGGGGCCTATAATTGCATCTTGAGGCCCTAGAATTGGCACTGAGATCTTGCCAACCATAACTCAGCCTTCCCTTTTTCCCTGTTGGTGTGGTTTGAATGTAGTATGGGTGTGAGAATGCTAGTATTTTGAATTTGTGTGTATGGTATCAGGTGGTGTCTTCTTAAATAATCTGTGTTAATTGATTTTGCACATATTTATAGCTATTTTTGTGCTCTTTGTTTATATGTATTAAGAAAAAATATTTTCCCCCAAAAAATGTACTCATGATGAAATAATTTTTTTACAAATAAGAAATCATATAAAATGAAAATAAAAGAAATGTTGGAATAAAGATTGTCTAGAATAATTTTGTCGCCAAGTTTGAATAAGTAGGATGTATACCAATATTTGAAATGTATGGCCATTGAAGGAACAATCCCTTCACAGTGATGTTTTTTTCCATATGGAGACCATCAACTCAAATTGTCTGCTTATGCTGACAATATTCTTTTGTTCATCTCAGATCCAGTTTCTTCTGTCCCTCTTTGTTGGCTGAGTTTGAGAAATCTTCTCTTGTTTCAGGATATAAAATTAATTCTGACAAGACTGAAATTCTTCCATTGACTAAATATTGTCTTCCACACTTCTTTACCTCCACAGGCTTCGCTTGGAATAGTAATAAGATAAAATATCTTGGAGTTCTTTTTTTCCAACTCTATCTCATCCTCTATCAAACATAATATGAGCGCAGTCATCCCTAGAATTGAACGATTGCTGTCCTCCTGGAATCCTCTCTTCCTTTCCTGGTGGGGTCGCCTTGACTCTATCAATATGATGATCGCACCTATTTTGATTTATTTATTCTCTATGCTTCCTGTCCACATCTCGGCCATTTACTTTCGTCGCATTAGATTCTGTCCTATCAAAATTTCTTTGGAAACAGAAAAAATCTCGTATTTCTCTATCGTCTCTTCGCAACCCAAATCAAATGGAGGAATTAATTTTCCAGATTTTCAACTTTATCACAAATCCTTCTCTCTTCGTCAAGCTTCTCGATGGTTATCATCAGAGTTATACCCTTTTTCTCCCCTTTGGCTTCATGTTGAACGTTCTTTATTATTAACCTTTTCATTTCAAGAGGTTCTTCGCTTTACTTCTAAATCTCCCTATGTTATATCTCCTCTATTCAAACATACTTCTTCTCTCTTGAAACCTTTGCTTTCCCCGTGGATCGTTTCTCGTGAGTCTTTTCTACTTTTGCCCATTTGGTACAATTCGCTTATTCTTTTGCATAATAGACCTATTTCCTGGTCCTCTTGGAGATCGAAAGGTATTATTTGGGTTCATCATCTTTTTGATGGTTCTTCACCTTGTTCCTTTCCACAATTTCAGTTGCAGTATCATTGCCCTCGTTCATTTGCACAGAAATATTATCTCTTTATGGAAATTATCCTTGACCGCTATTACTCTCTCCCTTCTTCAGATCCACCTCCCCCTTCTTCCCCTCTTCTTTCCATACTCTCGACTGTTCCTAAAGCCTCTCTTATCTACCGCTTCTTTTCCGCCCCTAATCCCGATCGCCCCAAATCTAAGATAGAATTATCCTGGGAGAAGGAGTTGGCTTGTTCTTGGTCTATCTCTCTGGGATAAATTATGGATTAAAACCTTGAAGACCTCTCGTTCTGCATCCCTCACTCAATCCATCTTTTTCTTCTATCATAGAGTTTACCTTTCTCCTCTTTCCCTGTCTCATTTCCTTTCTTCTTCCACCTCTAACTGCTGGACCTGTAATACACCTGAAGCTGATCATTTTCACCTTTTCTTTCTCTGTCCTTCTGTTCAAGTTTTTGGGAAACAAGTTTGGTCTCGCATCTCACGCATCTTCACACTCTCTGCTCCTTATTCCAATTCCCTTATCTTTCTAGGAAGTCTTTCAAACTCTCTGGACCTCCCTTCACATTCAAGGGGACTCCTTGATCTCATGCTAGCCCACGCACTTCAACATATTGCCTCCAATGGGAAGTCACTTACAAATCTCTCCATTCGTTGTTGGTGGAATCTCCTGTGTAATTCCCACAGACTTGATGTTGCCTTTGCCTCCTCTTGTAAACCTCCTCGCAATGTTGAGCTTTATTGGTTACCACTTACTTTATATTTAGATCAGTCTGTCAACAAAGGTTATACTACACTTTCCTCTGACAATTTTAAACCCCCTTGAACATATATACTTCTATATACTTCTGCCTGCAGTTTCGTTCTTTAAATTTCACAGTTTAGGTCTTTTTCCCATGCTATAATTGATACTTCTGCTTTTAATTATTGTGCATTTGTTTTTGCTTTTACTTGCCGATAATTGTTTATGCTTATACTTATATATATATATGATTGCTATTAACTTAGTTTTTATCTCCCTCTTCCCCTCCCTTCTTCCCTTCCCCCCTTTAAAATGAGAAAATGCTTGGATTTTCTCTTTGTGCCACCAGTAGTTTTAGTATTCATTTTCTCGTTCATATTTTTCTCATTTATATGGTTTCTACTGATGTCACCTTGCTGTTTTTTATAACATGCTGATTCAATAAAGCTTTCAAACCAGAAATCTTCACTGCAGCTTTGACCTATGGCTATCCGTTGGTTAACGCTCCCTCCTCAGACACTTCCTGCAGCCTTTCCCCGCTGAACATTACCTTCTCAGAAAATGTTTCTCAGTAATCATTTTAAGTCCAAAGGTGAGTGCTAACCGGGACCAATCCACTTCTTGTATCCGAACCACGCTCCATCGTGGTCGGCCATATTTTTCGACTTTGACCTAGTCTCACGTGACTAGATGTCCGCGGTTGGAGCTTTAACCTTTTCAGCACTATTTTTTACTATAAGCTTTAAAAATTCATAACTCCAGTTCTGCTGTTTGAATTTTTGTCATTTTGAGGTCAAATACTTTATTAAAATTTGCTCTATGTTTCTATATTGGAGTGAGATTTTTCTTGTGTTGTGTTTTCACTTTATTACTGTTTGTGTGCTCTACTTTGCTCATCCTCTCTAAGTTATACCTGACTGCTTGCTTTGTGCCAAGCTGCCCACGGTTAAGCAAAAGTTAATTTAGTGACTCTTTGTAGATCACCTCACAAGATATTGTGGCTGTTTCTTGACCGGTACTCACACCCCAGTCAGCCAACAACCCAATTTTTCACACTTGCTTAACTTTGATATTTCTTCAGAGCTTTCTGATGTTCTCACATACGGAGCGCCTGGGAAAAAAGGACAAGGGGTTGCTAAATGGATGGGATGGGGGTAAATATGGAAAGGAGATGGGCAAAATGGACAAGGTGGTGGAAAAGGGTTGAGTGAAAATGGATTGGGTGGGATAAAAGGACATGGGGTAGTAGAAAACAGACAATGGGTCAGTGAGGGGAAGCGGATAGGTGGTTGGTGGTGGATAAACAGTCATTAGAGTTGTAGGGGTAAAACGGACAGTGTGGGGGGAGACCATTAAGATTAAGTGCCATGCATCTATAAGAGTTCATGGCCTAAAGGTTTAAAAAAATTACCTGGAGCACCATGAAGTCAGTAGGAGCACACTGGCTGCAAACAAGAAGCTGTGCTGAGTCCATGCTTCACGGCATGGACAGAAGACCGGAGAAGACTACAGGAGATGAACAGCTGGCAGGAAGCTAGAGGTGGACCAGTAAGAAGCAAGGACACCAGAGTTACATGGAAGTAAACCAATGGTAATTATTGGCAAATAATGAGGGGGCTCCAAGCCCTTTACTGAAAGTTTTTTTTAATTACAATAGCTTCCGGAGACATTACATCCACACTGTAGGCAAAGCCTAAAAATGAAATTCAAGTGATGCAGTCTTTTGATTTCAGTTGGCGTTCTTTTATAACGATCATATACAGCCCAATTACCAAAATGTTATGCACCACAATTGGATCCAGTAGAAACCATGCCTAACCGGATTAAATAAATTTCCACCAAAGTAAGGAGCTAACATAATGCTGCCATTTTAATTTTAGAGATAAGCAGTTATGAGTAATTTGGTCTTTACCACACATTGTTACCGTTACTGTGGTTAACTCTCTAATTAGAGCACCGTGGTAATACTGCATTGCGCCAACTACAAGTACATGCAGAAAAACCTGTCCTAGCATTTTTTTTCTACATGTTACTCCTTATTTATTTACAATAAACTAAATATGGAGTTTGGCACCAATATGGGCTGTCACTTTGATATTTCACATGGGAAATTAAATGACCCCAACGCTTAGTGAAGCAAACTATAACTTCTTTTAAGTGCTTTTGCCCGGAAAGAATGGAGGGGGGTGAGTTGAGGGGGTGAGAGTTGAAAAGATACTGTACAATCGGACGAATGCTGATTTCACTTTTAAACAATTATATATTTTATTGGCTGAGGTGCAATGACCATTTTCCATGCCAACAAGTACAAAACAAAAAAATATAGAGAAAATGTCTGAAAGAGATTAGCTTTTAAAGTGCAAATAACAGAAAGAGTCGGCAATACAAAGGTCATAAACACAATTAGAAACAACAGTTTTGCAGAAACTGTTGTACTGAACAGTAAAACATGTTTTGAGGGTCCTGGTCAACCAGTGCAAATGTTGTCGCAGAATTGCACTAGTACAATCTCTGTAGTCTGGCCCCTGCGCAACTGGAAAGCTTGTTTGGCGAATCAAACCATAGCCATTATATTGTGGTGTCAAGTTGGTTGGTGTAACACTAGCCATATTCACAGGCATTAAATCTCAGGTGTGAGAATCAGAGTTGTTCAGAAGTTTGTTTTGCAGAAAATCAATTGTGATGAATGCCAAACCAAACAAACAACAAGGACGCCAGCGCTGCCGCCAAAGTTATCCAGGTGACACTGTCTGGCTCTACTGTTGTGTACCTAGCAAGCCTTTGTCACACAGAAAGAGATTAACAGCCAAACAGGGTGTTGTTTGCTCCTGCATGGTGGAAGGTTTCATTGGTATCCAAATATTTACCTTAATGGTAGGCTTGCACGATGAACATGAAGTGGTGGACATGTGCCAACCCACTGCCCTTCTTCAGGTTACAGCCCTGGCTGCACATCTACAATGAAGTAAGTAAAATAAGTACATTTCCCACATGAATGCAGGTATTGCGTATTCCTTTCCCCTGTAGTTTAGCCTAGCGATACTTGCCAAAATCATGAGCACTAACAACTGTTTAATCATATATAAGTCTTAAGCAGCAAACAGAGTTCAGGGTAGGGTAGAGTAGCTGTTTTGAAAGACCCACGGACAGGGCCAGCAGTAGGTAGTCATTTGCTCATTTCTGTAATTCATTTGCTCATAGAGCGCACCATGCAGAGGAGGTGGGACATGGGCGGTGATGCTCAGGTCTGGACTGGGAGCTAAGAGTATCCATTAAGAATGTCTTAAAAACATCAAGATATTGGATTCAGCCAGCACAATGTCTAACCTGCTGCTCGATTTTTGGGTGGAGGTGATGGAGTTCATCGCTAACGTTTTTCCAAAAATGGGGCCAGACTATCTTTTTGCAGTTATTTTCCAAATATTTTTATAGTCTGACTTGACAGAGCAGCTGTCCCCGGACAATTATGTGCCCATCGCTAGGGAGGGACTATGTCGCCTCTACCTATTGGGAACCAGGAGTACATCTTTTGATTGGGCAGAAGTTGCGTGCTTCCTCAAAAATGTGCTTGCCTTCCACACAGCTGTGGTCAGTTCCTTTATTTATTTAGCTACATGAGCGTCAACTTTCAGGGCTCATACATGACCTGGTAATGTCATTAAGGTGTCTTGGAAAACTAGATTTGGTGTTTTTTTCCTCCCATCTACAGCACACAAAAGGAGGGCAATCACTAACCTACATGGAAGTTTAGGTTTGGCTTGAAAGTGTAACTGCCACCAGATCTTTTAGCCTACACCAAAATTATTCAACAGTTCTTTGCTTCCTTTGAACCCAGACCTATCGGCATTGCCAGAGCTTGTTATTTAAAATCCATAAGCTATAGAGGCCCTTCTGGTGAGAAACTAATTGACTAACTCAGTGTGTCAATGTCTGACATATTAGACAATAATTTTATTTTGCAGCAGCAGCAAAACATATTTGTGCCCCTAAAAAACATATTGTAACCCTCCTTCACTGATGCTTTTGGTTTAGGGGGGTTGAGGATCCCATGGCAGTCCTGCCCTTAAAGCTGTAACTTGACTGACTCTTAAGACACTTTGTATTGTTCCCTGTGGGCCATATTTAAAGTCCATCCCCTGGGAGACAGAAATGTTGCCAGGGACGAGTCGTACAACAGACAAGAGAGAGGGCAAGCCAACAAGGGAACAAATGAAGGCTGGTTATTGAGCAGTATGTGGGTTTCTGTATAGAAGGCTCTTCTGAGTCTCCCCTGGTTTCAAAGGTTAGCGTTATTTGACAAAAACAAGTACAGCTTAAACTTGACACTAAGGGCCACATTTAATATAAGGCATTAATGGGGGGTTAGGCAAAAAGTAGAAGTCATCTGCCAACGCCTCTGCTTTACGTTGCCTTATTATGAGCATGGAGGAAGGTGGCCTTCCCTGTGGCAGACCTTTTTAATGTGTATTTGTGACATTATATCCAGCTTATCTGATCCTGTGGTTACTATGATGTGACTAATACAGACTATGCACAACTTTGTCTGGAACAAAATAGACTTTGCTCTTCATCCAACTTGAATGACTGCCTGATCAGCATTCAGTGGTGGATGAACTTAACCTTTTGATATTAAAAGCTAAAACAGAACGTCTATTACTTTTTAATCAGAATCAAAGTTAGCAAGACGCACTATGGGTCTCCACTCTAAGAAATCTTCTAAGCGTGATATCTAAGGTTACATCTAAAGGCACCTTTTTGGTAAGATTTTTCCTTTAATACCCAAATTAGCTTGGTATCCTCCTATTGTGTCCATACACTTTTATTTGGGAAATACTCTAACGTTCCACCTTAGGAATTTAATTCTTATGTTGTTGCCTGCCTTCAATCTGCTCTCTCATATTGAGTACTGTCAAATAGTACTTTTAGGCCTCTCACACTACACACTTGGAAAACTGTAGAGGATTAAAAACTTTGGAGCCCAGAAGGTTGTACACTTAAAGACATTCAGTCATGTATCCACAGGGAGAAGTGCACTACCTTGGCAGGATTCACAGCAATGTATGCATTCCAGTGCATTTGTCATCAAAACTACAAAGGTCACAGACTCAGGCAGCCAGAAAGGGCCTATAGCTTTTATGTGAAATCCTATCAAAACCATCTTTCATCTACTTCATTGGCTCCTAATTGATGCTAGAATCAACTTTAATGTTGTTTTTCAAGTTAAGCAGTATTTCTCTCAAGCTACCAAGAACAACAATCCACCCTCCACCAGGTACTTTTCTAGCAAGCAGTTTTCTATGACAAGTCGTAGGTTTATGGTACAGTTCTTGTCTGGAAGCAAATGCCTCCAAGGGATCCTTCCTTTACTGCAGACTCACGACTAAATCTCCCTTGCTTGCCCTGATGATGATCCTCTCATGCATCAGCTCCTGTGACATAGTCTATAGTGGTCTCCTGTAAGCAAGAGGAATACACTTAAAAAAAAAAAAACATTCTTTCCTGCCCAACTTATTCCCAGTTGTAGGAGAGTACTTTGGGTGCGCAGCTGTTTACAGGCATCTCCTTCTTTGTTTGAGTCCATAGAAATTAGTGGGGGCTCCTCTGCAATGGCGGAGGAGCGTCGCCCCACTGGCTCATCTTAGCCCGACCAAACAGACATGCGCAGTTAGTTTTCTCCAAACCAGCGGTATTACACAGCTGGGCTGGAAAAAAAGCACAGACTCAATATGCCTGATCGAAAATTAAACAAGCCCTATCAGGCCAATCCCTGTGCGGCTCTCATGCAGCATGAGAGCCGCACAGGGATTGCACAGGGAGTCTCTGATGCTGTCACAGGGGCTGCTCGGACCAGAAAGCAGAGGAGCACCGAGGTACAAGGCGGCAGAAGCAGCATCAGGTAAGTTTTATTAGATTTCTTGTATTATTCCACCCGCGCTCCCCCCACGCCTCCTCCACCCGCCCCACCACTGTTTATATGCTTCGGATGCCACTGATAGAAATAAGTAAACTGGGGCCCCTTCTGTATATATATTTCTTTCAAAGTTTGAGAACATTAATGTACAGCTATCACTATCATGACACTTTGCAAAAATATAAGGGCATATTAATTATTTTACCGGACTGTGACCATTCTCTGTATGCATAAATTTGAATTACCCATAAATGTCTGCAAACATATGTCATGATATAAGAATGAATTTCATAGGATGGAAGATGAGTGCAGCCATACAGAATAACCCCACCCCCTTTCCACTTCCTACCCTTCCCATTGTTATATGTTGTCTGGAGGCAATACATATAGGTTCCCACCACAGAAGGGCCCAGAAGGTTTAAAGTGAGCACTGAATGTAGGCAGAGGCTCCTGACTTCAAAAATACATTCTTCCCTGAGGATTGAAAATGGACACATGTCTAACTGGCCAGCGCTTTTTTAGGTGTTTGGACTTAATATTGAGGGAAAACAATAGTGTGTGCAGAAAATATTGTATCACGCATATCGAGGACAGAAATACTGTGACGGTAAGTTTCTATGGGAAAGTAAACTACTTAGCTCCACATTTATGTACCTTGACGATATATATATCTTCAAAGTACACAGATGTAGAGTTAAGAATAGTAAATCTATACTTACCTTCTCGATATTTTGGTACTCAATATTTATGGCATGATATTTTTTCCACGCCGTATTTTGTCATTGATTTTCTTTCAGAAATCCACCTTTGTATTGTAGAGATGCATTTGTACACATTGAGTACTGGTCTGCTTCCTCCTGCCAATGTTTGTGTAACTGGAGCCCCCTTGCAGTTCACTGAGCTGTTTCTGAACTAGGATCTGACCAGACCATGCTGCTGAACTGTTTCCAGTATTTAATTTTTTTTTTTTAGGTTCAAGACAGTTTGCATTCATCTTTGGCCAGGCAAAACAATAGCAAGACAGTGCTTCACAACATATCAAGGATACATAGTTCTTCTAATTTCGGAGAATATTTCGCCTTTTGTAATTACAACCTCTTTACATGGTCGAGAATCTGCGGATATAGGTACTTGGCTCACTTACAGGGATTTCCTATTGTTGGCTGCCCGGTGAGTGGTCTTCCACAGTCCCTGAGACATAGTTTGAGGGATGGTTGAATAGATTTACCAAATGCCCTGGTTAGTTGCCGGGTGATATCTGTCCAGTACTGTTGTATGTGAAGGCAGTCCCAGATTATGTGTGTGAATGTGCCAGTGTGGTTACATCGACAGAGGCAGAGCGGGTCTGGTCTCCTACCCAACCTAAACAATAGTTTGGCATCAAAATAAACCCTGTGGAGCACCTTGAGCTGGACCAGTCGGAGTAGCATGGGAATCGCCACCTCCCTCCAATCCTCATCGTCTATCTCCCCCAGACCATGTTGCCAGCTCAACCGTAATTTCAACATTGGGTCAGCTTGGTTATTCACAAATTTGTTATATGTTAGGGAGATGGCTTTACGGTCCATTGGATCTAACAATAGTCGGTCCTCCAGTGGGGAGGAGTCCGGAAGGGGGGTACCCCTGGGGAGGGCCGAGTCAATGGCATGGCTAATTTGTAGATACCTAAATGTTTCTGAGGGTGTAAGGTGATATTTAGCTTGAATATCAGCAAATGTGGCCTTTTCCCCTTCACCCACAGGTCCCCTACCCTAGAAATCCTGATCAAGTCCCATTTGTCAAACTCTGGATATGTGCTGAGGTGTCCCAGTATATCCGGTTCCCACAATGGAGTTGCCTTAGTTAGACGGTTATGCCACCCCAGCTTACGCTGGACTGTGTGCCACACTTCCACCGTTCGAGACGTGGGACCAGTCAATTGTAGCTTATGACGATTCGTATAAAGTGCCCTGTTGAAACCCCCCTTCCCCAAAAGCCAATGATCCGTTCTGAAATTAGTGTCATCATGTGGTCCGAACACCTATCTGTTAATGGCCGTCAACTGCGATGCATGATAATAAAGGCGTAGATCTGGCTGCCCTATACCTCGTCATACCACCCCATGGTGAGTTTGTTTATGGCAATCCGCTGAGGCCGACCCTCCCAAAGCAAGCCCCGCACCACCCCCTCAATTTGCGAGAAATAGAAATCAGGAACAGGAATAGGGGCATTTTCCAAGGCATAGAGAAAGCGTAGAAGGACGAGCATTTTAAACAGGGAGGTTCGTCCTAAAAGAGTAAGGGGAAATGACTTCCAATGCATAACATCTGACTTCAAATGCTGCAGGGGCGCCTTCAGATTCCGTTCATAAAAAAGATTAATGGCAGATGTGATGAAAATGCCCAGGTATCGAAAACCTTATGCTGCCACTGGTATGTCATATCCTCTAGGGCTATGTGGAGGTTCCCCCCAGAGCGCGTACATATAGGATTTGGACCAGTTTATCTGTTACCCCAAGTGTGCTCCGAAGATATGAAAGATGCGCAGTATCCGTCGTAGCGAACGTGATGGGGTGGTCAAATATAACAAATATCATCTGCGTAGAGCGATATTCAGTCCTCGTGTTTGCTGGTCCATTTAATGCCCCTAATACTCGAATCCCCCTAATCCAAATGGCCAGCGGTTTCAACACTGTGGCAACAAGGAGTGGTGACAGCGGGCAGCCCTACCTCGTGCCCCGACTGAGGGAAAAAGAGGCAGAGTAACGATTGTTAACCGTGGCATGCGCCGTGAAATGTGTATACAACAGCCTGATCCATCTGATCAATTTGAGTCCAAACCCCATGCGACCCAGGACAACGAAAAGATATTCGCATTCAATAGTATTGTATGCCATAGTAGCATCAAGTGAAAGCAATACTGCTTCCTCCTCTAGAGTAACTAATCGCCCCATTACGCCCCATTACGCCATGTACGGGCCGGAGATTTCTAGCCGTATTCCTACCGGGGCATTAATCCCGACAGATCTGGATGGATTAAATCGTTAAGATAAGGGTCTAAACGATTGGCCAGGAGTTTGGCCAGAATTTTCGCTTCCACTGTAAGAAGTGAGATAGGGCGGTACGATTTGCACTCCTCTGCTGGCTTACCAGCCTTATGAATGACTATAATGGCAGCATTACGGATATCATCTGGTAACAGCCCTGAGTCATAACATTCTTTATATAACTTTAACAAACGGGGTGCTAGTTTCGTAGCCATTGGTTTAAGAATCTCAAAGGGTATCCCGCCCTATCGCTTTACCCAAACGATCTTCCACTATTGCGTTTAGGACCTCTTCCACCGATAAATCCGCTTCCAGTGCTTCTCTATATTGAGGCGATAGACACACTACATCTATAGTGGCAAGGATTTCTGCTGCCATGGAGGCTTGCAAAGTCAGCGAGACTCCATACACTGCCTCAAAATAAGACGCAAAGTGTCTGCTATCCCTTGGGGGTCCATTATCAGTATGCCGCCAGGGTCAATAATTGCACACACCCATCTCGCTGCCTGTTCCTTATGTTCCAGCCATGCCAGGGGTTTACCCGTACGCTCGCCTTTCTCATAAATCCGATGGTGCCTGTCTAGGGAGCGCATAGTAGCTTCCTCCAGCAGAAGTTGCCAAGAATCCTGCCTCTTTATTGTGATCCTGTGTTGTGTGTCTGAAATGGGAGCCTGAGAGAAGCCCCCCCCCCCAGTCTCAAAATGTCTCTTTCTAGTTCGACCCCCTCTTGTTACGCTCAGTTCTGTGGCCTACCGACATGGACAATGCTCTACCCTTGATCTCCGCTCCGTATGCCCCCCAAAGTGTGACCGCCGACGCGACTGATCCCACGTTTTTGTCGAAATAGTAATCCCGGCTGGACCTCAAAGACCGTCACAACAGTGGAGTGGTCTGATATACCTCATGCCAGATTTGTGAAGTCAGTGAAATCCTGTCTCAAAACACTATATTAATGTCCACAATAGCAATGCCATGTGAGATAGTAGCTAACTAAAGAGTATCGCTTCCTGATGCAAAAAACCAAAACCCCCCAACAATTCCACCCCCCTCAACTTCCCGCCCTCTCCCTGCACAACAGGACTAGAACCGCCCGCCACCCCTAACATGCAGATTGCCTGTCGCCTACCCTTAAACAACTTCAGGGAACGTGAGCAACTCCACCCCCTAAAACAATTATGGATACAACACAGAATCCGCCCCGGCCCCACCACCCCCTGTGGTTAACATAAATCAAGGAGCAATCCAGGCCCACCCTTAAAACCAACGGCCTTATCATTAACATCCACCAGATACTTCTGGCCCTCCCAGTTAAAATAGAAGCTCCAACCCATGTCACATCAATCGCCCTACCGGAAAATTACTCAGAAGAACATATTTAGCCCTAAAAATCGTCAACAATTCGGAGACATATCACCCATTCAACGTCCTCCCGTGTGGCTCTGAGAGTCTGAGTCAGAATGTGGAGGGGAACGCCTTTGCTGTCGCCAATCTTCTGCTCCATAGGATGCAGAAGGGACTTTGCGCGGCTTCTGCCCAACAGTGCGCCAGCCCTCGAGCCAGTCCCAGGCATCCTCCGGTCTCATGAAGAAACATGATTTACTGTTAGCTTCAACTCTGAGTTTGCCGGGAAAATCATAGCATATTTTATCTCCTGGTCCCTGAGGGCATGTTTTACCTCTAGAAAACTGTGATGTTGTATATGCACTCTCAGGGTAAAATCTGGGAAGAACGTGAGCGTGCTATTCTCGAAGTGCAGTGGGGGGCCGCTCTCGCAGTCTGTAGGATTACATTGCGGTCCCGAAAATTAAACACTCGGCCCAAGAGCGACCGTGGTGGCGCCCTGGGCTTTGGGTGACCCCCGGAACACGATGAGCACATTCAATAGACAAGCATTTGGAGAGTCCACATGGTTGCAGATGTTTGAGAACAAGTTCAAAAGGCGAACAGGTCGGCGGCCGGTCCTTCCGCGCGTTACAGTACGCCAATAATGCGAACGTTGTTACGCCGCATTATGCCTTCGTAATCATCTAGTTGCAATGCCATCGACTCATGAGAAGTGCGCAGCTCAGTCACCTGCTTTTTGAGGAGCGCAGTATCTGTAACTAGTTCCATGGTATTGGTCTCTACTGTGCCCACTCGCTACGCCATTTTTCTCATATCTTCTCGGATCAGAGCCACTTCCGTAGCAACTGTATCTATATGGGTCTCGAGGGAAGTCCTTACCGTTCTGATAACCTCCAGAATATCTTTATTCGTGGGTTCCGCACTGTCGCTCAAGGTCGCCAACTCTCCACGTTCCTCGCCCTGTTGCTTTAGCCAAGCAAATTTGTCCAGTTTGGCCTGCACAACCGTACGGTTGCTTTGCCCAGACGCCATGGTGTGTCCGTCTCAGTGATCGCCACTCGCTTTGGGGGCGCTCTCGTTACTCCCCGCTGCCTGCAGTGGACAATACAACTCGGATTGTTGGTTTTGGCGAGAAAAACCCAGTCTGCCCAATAAGTCAATCACCACTCTGCGGCCACCACCTCACTGCTGTGACCAAGTGTCCCTTCGCTGGGCAGTCTATGAGCTCCTCCGCTGTACGCAGCTCAATCTACCTGGGGGGGAGGCACCTCCGTCCCTTTCAGCATTTAGGTTGGTCTCACCATACCCCTCTGCAACAGCGCCTTTCCCAATCCAGCCGATGAGCGCAAGGGGCCTTACACACCACAGATTCTCTGGGCCTTCCTAACTCAGCAGGCCCAGGACCATTCGACACTATGGCAGTATATTCCTTCAGGCCGCACAGTATTTTCCTATGCTGTCCTTCGTCTCTCGTTCCCAAGACCGGCCACTGGGTCTGCCAACCCCCTTCCATCACAGCGGGCATCGGACCCCTCGGGCAGCGATCAGACTAGGAGGATCACTATTGATACGGATATTTCGGGGATGGCGCTCCGGAGCTGAGCTACGGAGCAGCCACAATCATTGGCATTTGGCAACACCCCCAGTATTTAAAGTTTTAGTTCTTCCCACTTCATCCACGCTAAGTCTAGCCAATGCCAAGGCTCTTTTTGCATGCCTGGTCATCACAGCCATCCTTGCCCAGTGCATAAGCCCCCATCCACCTCCAAGGAGTCATGTATCTACAGAGAGCCAGATAAAGACCTGAGCCTGTCATCACAAGAGGAACATGAGGTGCCGTGCATTTGACCTCAGTGACAACATATGTCCAAAACCAACTGCTGAGCCCATTGTACCCCACACCAGTGACCGAAAGGGGCTGCCCATCAGATCTCTCATGCAAGTGTACTTGAGACAGTAGGGTCTGGTGAGCACATCCTTTTTTTCACCCACTTTTATTATTTTTATAAATTTCATCATTGCTTTCTTCACCTTGCTAAGCAAACCATAGTCTAGCACATGATTGGCTCACCAGCTAGGCAGGTATAGAGACCTTTGTGGTCCACTCTGAGCCCTGGGACTGCTTGGAGTGTTGCCCCTGGGTGCTCATTGGTACCCTGGAGGTTGCCACCATTTATGAGTACACACTTTGAGATTCTACTCCCTTGTTGTGCTGGCACCTGTGATACTGCTCCTTTTGATTTTGCTGCTAGTTTAATTAAATCTATGTTTGGAAACACCTAATATGGCAAACACCTAAAGTCTGTTGAGATGTGCAGAATATTGGGTGGGAATGTATTTTCTATACTCAATTTAGTCAACTGTTTGGTTTGCAAACTCTGGATACTGCATTCCTGCTGCGTTGCAATACTGTGTTGTCTTTCTGCTTGCAGATTTTCTGTGCACATTAGGAGTTTCAAGAACATTACGCATTATGACATTAGACATGTAGAACTGTTCATGAACATTTTATAATCGTTAGCTAGTGACCTTCAATTTAGTATTCTGTTGTGTTTACAACTACGCTGCTTGTGTTTAGTGCTTCGACGTTTGCAATGAGAGCCTTGATCTAGAATATCATATTCCACCGCAGTGCGGGGCATTCCATTGAGTGGGCGGGGCCACGTCAGCCAACGGACGTGTGCAGCACTACCGAGGTAGTGCTCACGACGGCCGATGGCCAATGGGCGCACTTATCGGGTTAACAGTGTGTTGCTTATTTCTATTTGATCCCACCCTACTTACACTATAAATATATTTAATGTATAAGTTGTTATTAAAAGGTGTTGTATCCACATAACTCTTGGCAGGTTATTGGTAATTTGTTGTCTCTTGGATGCACTCAGACTCGCCCTACACACTGTCTCATGAGTTTAAACTTTAGACTGCTTGCCCACATCTATTTAGAGAGTTTAGGATGCTTAAGTACCCCCAACTTTCTGTTCCACACTATGTACCATTTCTGCTGATTAGACGCTTAACTTTTTCTCACTTTAGAGAGCCCTATAGCCCCTATAACTACCCACTGCAGAAAAATTACCTGACAGTCTGCCTACCGTTACCGTCTCACACTGCCCCTATGGAGAGGCGAATGGTTTGAAGGATTGATTTTCCACTTTGCAACTCACATCCATTGCATGTTAGCCTCAAAATGGAGCTCAGAAAATTGCATAAACATTTGAAGACCCATCTATTACCTGAAGCATTTAGACTGGAAGGATTACTGAACTATCTGTTATGCTCTTATTCACCTCCCAGTTCCTTGCTTGACTAATGTTGTTAAGTATCCACAGCATGCACTCAGGTTTTACAAAAAAGGCAAAATGAATAGAATACTGTTGTGATTCATAGAAAGTCTCCCCCCTGTTTGGTTATCAATCCAATACTAAGGGGCTCATTAAGAAATAGGCATACATTGCACCAGTTCACCAGAGTGGAGGAAGCCGTGGGCTTTTCCACCCTGACAGAGATCTGCCCCCTCTATTTAAAGATCCCCAACTGTCTGGTGCGGATCTCTGTGCTGTGAAGCGAGCCACAATCGCAGCAGCTCCCCTAACAGAACTGCAGTTTTGCTGAGCGGACTCTATGTTTAAAGCACTCGCTCAGCAAGCGTTTTTGTTTAGAGAAAACTAAAGCAAGATTTTGTTTTTTCTAAACAAAAAACATGCCGACAACACAAGGGACTTTTTCCTTAGCGTGGGACAATTCTATATTTCCCTCCCTGTATCTTCCATGCTTCTCGTGGTAGACATGGAGAGGTAAAATCAGATGTATTTACCTGGTGTGGTTTTCCCCCTAACTGTTTGCCTTCAGACCTCCTATTTTTGCTGGCCTTGTGACTCTGCAGACTTTACCGATGCTAACCAGTGCTAAAGTGGGTGTCCTCTCTCCTTAAAACATGTTAGATTGGCTTACACCCAATTGGCATATTTAATGTACTTGTTCGTCTCTAGTAAAGTGACACTACCTGTGCCCAGGGCCTGTAAATCCAATGCTCCTAATGGGCTTGTAGCACTGATTGGGCCACCCATTTAAGTTGCACTTTAAACATGTCTCAGATATGCCATTGCAGTCTGTGTGTGTGCAGTTTTTAATTGCTATTTCTACCTGACACTGTAAACCTTTTTGGCAGGCCCAAACCTTCCTCTTAAAATGGTTTTTCATTACTGCAAGTCCTACCTATCCAATAGGATAACATTGGAGGTGCTTAATTACATTTTATAAGTGTAATTCTGAAATGAGAACAGGTGCCCAATTCATGTTTAGTGTCTCTGGAATTGTAATGAAAATCCTAACTTATGGTGAATTCAGATTTTAAGATACAATTCAGAAAATGGCAATTTTGGAAAGTTGGCATTTTCTTGCCTTAGCCATTTGGTGCCTGCAGCCTGTCTCTGAGTCACATGATTGGGAGTAGTTGACAGTTGGACGTGGGTATTTCTCCTAGACATCCACACACAATGGGGAGTATAGGTGTGAGTATATGGACCATCACTGCAAGGATGGGATGGAGGAGCTAGGCCTAGCCCCACTTACACCTGATAGGATATATCCTGTCTCCACACAAAGGTCTGCATACCCCATGTAGTCAGTCTGGAGCCTGGGCCAGTAAGGCAGAGAACCTGTGTACTTCAAAGGCATGCCTCTAAAAGCTTCTCCCCAGTGGGCATAATACTGAACCTCAGACACCAACTTTTCAGTACAAATCTAATATGGACCTGTGGATTTTCTACCAGGAAGAAGGACTGCTGTGCTGCTGAAAGGACTGCCACTGTGCTGGACTGCTGCTCTGAAGGGCTGCTGCCCTGCTGTGCTGACCTGTTGCCTTGGTGAGAAGGACTGTAGCTACATCTCTTGAACCGAGAACCCCGAGTGACTCAAGGGCTAGTTGGCTGGTCTTCTGATCTGAAGCCTCAGGGACACAACAGGCTTCCAAGAACCTTGCACCTGCATCTGCACCTGGGCTCTGCCATCTGTGAATCTACCCTTCCAAGTGGTGCAACCTCAGTCCTGGACCCTTGGAAGTGAGCTTAAGGTGCGCTGCCAGCCTCTGTGGATGAAGTGGAACTGATGCACCTCCTTTGCTGCATGGCACAAATCCCAGCAGCATTGACGCATCACCGCTGCAGCATGGATTGGGCCAGTCGCCAAGAACTGCATCACCTTAACAGCCCCATCACAGCCGCTGTTGCATGACACATACTCAGGACAGACCCTAGAATCCCTCATTGAAAGCAGCCTCGACGATGATGCCGGACTCCCCATTGCAGCTCCACAGAACAGACGCACCAACCCGACTGCGCTTCACATCCCTGACACTGGACCTCGCATCAGAAGCGGTAACTGGACTTCACCTAGACCAAAGAGGACTTCGAGTGACATCGACCTTTGGCCAATGGCACCCCACATGGATCAAGTGCCAGGAAGTAACCCCAAGAAGACCCCGTCGACCATGCAATATCCTCTGCATCTTACAGCATCTTCAGCATCCTGTACACCTTGCATAAGGACCAGTACATTAAAGTCTATGGCGGTTCGCTCATAGAGCCTGGGACTGGACTTGATACTGCTTTGGTGCCAAGGTAACTGTCCTACTACTCCTCATTGGCCCCCCTGACCTTTTCCCTGTTGACTTTGGTCACCCAAAGTGGGCTAGAGTGCTGAGCACAACTCTTTAAAAGTTTCGCAAAGCTTGCGTGTATTTTGAGTTAAAAGCTGTGATTTACGATTTAGTTAAAAATCCATATCTGAGGAACACTCCAGGGGCTTTTGTTCATTTTAGTGTTTAAAATCAAAAATAAGATCTATTTTAATAAATCGTTGTCAGTTTTCTTTTGTGTTGCATGACTTTCTTATTTCGTTGATTTAGTGCTTGTTAGAAATGGGATCTCTGGTTGGCTAAGGCTTGCGGCAAAGCCAGGCAGAGACCACCACTCTAGTCAGGGCAACGGAGTTACAGGCCAAAGATAACCCTGCTCACCCCCTTGGTAGCTTGGCACGAGCAGTCAGGCTTATCACGGTGGCACTGTGTAAAGCATTTGGGCAACACACACAGCAACAACATACTAGGCATGCCACAAAAGAAACTCCACACAAGGTTATATCAAAAATAGCCTTTGTATTATCATAAAACACTTTAGGATTGTAATCACATAATATACACTGTGCCAACTGGCACTGGGCAATATTTACAAGGGATTATATACACATGACAGGGCCACATGGGCCACTGTCAGAATCATCACTTAGTAAAGGTAATAAACGTAGACATACAATAAACGTGGAACACAACCAGTAATTACTGGCAAACACTATACTCAGCATCACCAAGTAATAAATCTTAGCATGCACAGCATCCTATCAGACGAGAAATATATTCTGTGCCAACCTCATAAGTACATTAGACCATAACCTCCTAAGTGTAACTCACATTAGGAAATAAACTTACAGTAGAGAATAATCTCACATGCATAAACCACGGTATGCAAATAACCTCATATCTAAACCACAGTAGAGGATAACTCCAACACAGTATACAAACCTCGTAATCATAAAGCCACATCTAGAGGCATAAATCAGGGTGCATAAAACAGTACATGAATTACATTTCCTGTGCACCTACATACATCACATTAGGGTCGGGTGCCCTATTAACCTAACAGTCCCCCCTGGCCAACTGACCATCTCAAAAGGGGCTCAAATGCCCTATGTCCAAAAGTCAGGGCGCGCTGCCAATGCAGCAGAAGTCAAGGGTGCAAAATTTGAGCAGACCTAAACGTTGCAGCTGGAACTAAGCACTGTGCAGCTGTGACATCTCACTCCTAACTCAATCAGAACTGCCCCAAGGAATAAATGGCCTAAACGTTGCAGCTGCCCACTACTTGCTGGGTAGCTGTGAAAGTATGGGGCAACGGAGTACATCTCACTCCTAACTCAATCAGAACTGCCCCCAAGGAATAAATGGTCTAAAGTTGCAGCTTCCCACTACTTGCTGGGCAGCTGTGAAGCTGAACGTGGGCCTGGGCTCTACTGGGCCCTTGGAACAAAGTGCAAAATGTAGCAGCTGCCTTCGCTGGTGCGGTGCAGCTGTAGATCAGCAAAATAAAGGGGCCCTGGCCCATCTGTGCCTCTTCCGCCCCACTGGGCTTCTCGAAGTCGAATTGCCCCCAAAACGCTGCAGGCATGGTACTGGCGCTACAGGTGCCCTCTAAGCCCCCACTCCGGGACTCTTCAACCAAAACTTGCCCCCATGGTTGCAGTTGTCCACTGGCAAGCGGGGCAAATGTGAACACCTCTGAAAAGGTGCCGGGCACTACGGTGCACTCAGGACCCCCACAGGGTTTTAAAATAAACTTGCCCCCATCCGGGAGCCACATGGGGCTCTTATGATTTTTTTTTTGTAAATATCTTTTTATTGCAGCAAGATCAGAAATGCATACAGTCTTTTCGGGCCATGCCCCTGGGCGCTCGAATGAAGCGCTGCGCCACCCCCCCGTATCACACAGCCATTCAGCTCACACCCCGGAGGTTGAGCGGCAATATCATGGGGAGAAAGACTGCGCTGGAGCATTCTGTAGAGGTCCAGAACTACCAGGTGGTTGGGCAATGGCAAAGCTGCTTTTCAGTCCTAATGCTCCCTCTTCCGTGCCCCAAGTCCAGTTGAACCTAGAGTTACTGTTGCCCTTACTGAACCCATCCCCCTCCTCCCCCCTCAACACTCCCATCCCTACCTACCCTTCCACCCTCACCCAGAACCACCCATAACCGACCTCCCGCCCTCTCCCAGTCCCCCCACCCCCCCAGGCGTGCCAGAGTACCATCTAACCTAGCTCTCAACCCTTCCAACTAGACCAGATCCGAAGCAGAGCACCAGGATTTACCAGCAACTATTCGTAAGCCATCACATTGAAATGCAAAAGTAAGGGGGCATCAGAGTGGGCCTAAGCCGTCCCCCCGTCAGGCGGGCGCACCACCGGAGCCGGACTATTCACCAGGGAGTCCTCCTCTTCCATGTCCAGGAGTGTGAGATCTAGGACCAGCCCCTCCCACGCCCTGGCCCTCTCCAGTGCCATGTCATTGCCTACCCTGAGCGCGGCCTGCAGACAAAGCTCACCTTCACACCTAGCCCATTTAAGCAGCTCAGCCTTCCAGCGCTCTACTACGGGGCCTCTGGACGCCTTCCATTGGGACGTAATGGCCCGTTTCGCCAGGAGGAGCCCCAAGTCCAGAAACTTGCTAGTAACTTTGTTTTTTGATGTGTGCGGGAACCAGTGTAGTATGCAGTGTGTCATAGTGAGTTGCAGGTCCCTCTCCGTTACCTCCCTCAGTACCTCCACTACTTCCTTCCAAAAGAGCCCCAGCTCAGGACAGGACCAGAACATGTGTTGGAAATCGGCGGGATCTGCCGGGCAACGCGGGCAGGACGCCGAGTGGGCCGGGAAGTACTTATGTAGCTTGTCAGGGATCAGGTAGGCCCTATGTAAGACATAAAAGTGCACCAGCTGGAACCTTGCGTTGCGCGTCCCATTCCGGGCCCCTTCCAGTATGCCATTCCAGGCCTCCTCGGGTATCTCAGTCGCCAGATCAGCCTCCCATTTCGCCTTCAAGGTCAGCAGTGGAGCGACGGATTCCGAGACCATACGTCGATATAGGCACGTGACAGCCTTGACCGTCCCCGCCATCATGACGACGTACTGGCAGCCCAGGGACAGCGGTGGCTCCGACATGCCCGCCCTCCAGTGTTTGCGAATCGCTGCCGTTAAAGCCGCGTGAAGGAGGAAGTCCCCACCCGCCAGCTCAAAGCGGTCCTTCAGGAGGTCGAAGGGCAACATCGCTCCGTTTTCATACAGGTCGCCCATGGATGACAGTCCTTGCTGGTCCCAACCGTCCAGCCCGCGCCACGAACCCCCGTGCGGAAGCGCCCCGCAGAGTTTAAGTGGGATCTCAGGTGCGTACGGGACCGTAATACCCATCTCCGGCGATATCTGTTCCAGCATTTTCGGGCCGTCGCAAACTCCTGAGTGAGGTGGAAATCCCCCTTCGGAAGCCCCAGTACAATCCGGGACAACACCTGGACCGGGCCCGCCGGCTCTCCTGATCCGTCCTCCCCTCTTCTGGCCCTCGCTACCCACTGTGTCAGCCATTGCAGCTGCGCCGCCAGGTAGTAGAGCTCGTAGTCCGGCACTGCCAGTCCTCCATCCGCCCGAGGGCGGAGAAGTGTGGCATGTGCCACCCTGCGCCTGCCCGCTCCCCACAGAAAGCCGATGACCATCGATCTCAGCCGCCGAAAGTAGCTCGCCGGGATCCAGATCGGGAGGGTCCCGAAGAAGTAAAGCAGCTGCGGCAGGGTCAACATCTTGAGGAGCGCCCCCCCATGAGTGACAATGGGAGCGTGCCCCAAAAGTCGAAGTTCCCTTTGGTGTGCCTGATCGCCGATCCGATGTTTCCCTCGAGGATATCGGCCATGTCATGAAAGATCGAGGTGCCGAGGTATCGCAGGCTCCTCTCTTCCCACGTCACACCCTCCGTAGTTTGTGGGCATGCTCTCCGTGGGCGGGCTGGGAATAGGTGGGACTTTGCCCAGTTCACTCGGAGGCCCGAGACTCTGCTCAGCGATTGCAGGAGAGCCTTAGCTCCACGCAGGGAGTCCGCTGAGTTCGCCAGGAACATCAGCAGGTCGTCTGCGTATAATGCGATGTGGTGTACCTGGCCATAGACGTCCAGGCCCTGATACGCCTGGCCCATCCGGGCTCGCGCTGCAAGGGGTTCGACGGCCAGGGCAAACAGCAGGGGGGAGAGAGGGCATCCCTGACGGGTGCCCCTGCCCACCCTGCACATCTCAGAGACAACCCTCCCAGTTCTGACTCTCACCGTCGCGTTCTGGTAGAGCAGCATCGTCCAATTGACGAAGCCTTCGCCGAGGCCCAGCGTTCGTAGGACATGGAAGAGATAAGGCCATTCCAGGCTGTCGAAGGCCTTCTCCATATCGACAGCAAACACCACTGCCCCGTCGCCGTCATAAGTGTCAGCCTCCAGTATATGCAGGAGTCGCCGTACATTAAGCGCCGTATTGCGGGCCGGGATGAAACCCGATTGGTCCGCGTGAACCAGCGTGGGCATGTGGGGGAGCAATCGCGTCGCCAAGATCTTGCTTAAAATCTTGTAGTCCAGGTTAAGCATGGACAGTGGGCGGTACGCCGTTCTGTCCCACGGTTGCTTGCCCGGCTTCAGCAGGGGGACAATCAGCGCCTCCCTCGTGGTCGCAGGGAGACAACCCAGCCGCTTCGACTCGTTGTACAGCCACGTCAGCCGGGGCGCAAGGAGGTCTGCATAGGTGAGATAGAATTCCGTAGGGAATCCGTCGGTGCCCGGCGTCTTATTCCTTGCCATGCTCTTTATGGCGACCCGCACCTCTCTCTCCTCGATCTTGTCCCCGAGCCGTTTCGCGTCCTCCTCTCCCAGTTCCGGCAGGTCAAGACCCTCCGTAAAGGTCTGGAACTCCTCCAGCGAAGGGAGGACCCTGCTGCGGTAGAGTTCCGTGTAGTAGTCGTAGAACAACGCGTTGATCCCTTGCTGATCAAATCTCGCCGCCCCCGCGTGGTCCCTGAGCTCAAGAATGACCGAGCTCCGGCGGGCCGGGTTGGCCAGCCAGGCCAGAAGAGCTCCCGACTTGTTGCGTTCCGAGTGCACTCGCGTGAGGTAAGCCTTGTAGTCAAAGCACCGGAGGCGCTCGACCGACGCCGCCACCGCCTCTCGCGCCCCCAGCAGGGCCTCGTGGGTGTCCGGCCGTTCAGGCCGCGCCCTCTCCAGCCCCCGCAGGGTCTCGTCCTCTTTCTCAATTTCCTCCAGTAACGTTCTCCGCACCCCCGAAGACGTCGCAATGCACTGGCCCCGTAGCATAGATTTGAAGGCGTCCCATTCCGTCGTAGCCGAGCCCGCCGTGCCCGCGTTCACCTGGAAGTACGCCTCGATGCCCGAGGCAATTGTGGTACGGAAAAGCTGATCGTCCACCGCCTCCGGGCGGAGTTTCCAAGCGGAATCCTCGGGCGGATTTGCGACCAGCGCATCCGCACGAGAAGCGGGTTATGGTCAGAGATCGAACGCGTGAGATACTCACTGTGGCATACTTCCGCGTGCACGTCCTGTGAGCACAGGAAGGCATCAATGCGGACGTGCAATTCATGGAGGGCGGAGAAGAATGAGTAATCCCTGTCCGACGGGTGGTTAGCCCTCCAGGAGTCGACCAGTCCCCACTGGCGTTGCCAGGCGGAGCGCGCGAGTGCAAGTCTACCAGCTGGTGCATTCGGTAGGGGGGTTGGGATCTGTCCAAGGCAACGTCGGCCACACTGTTAAAGTCACCGCCCAGGAGCAAGGGCTCCACTAAGAACTGGGCCAGTTTATTGGACAGTAGTGAGAGAAATGCAGGTTGGTCTATATTTGGGGCATACAAGCAACCCAGGTTAAGGCCCCTCCCATCCAGCTTGCCTCGCACCATTATGTATCTCCCCTCTGGGTCAATTACCTGTTGTGTACATTGGAAGGGTACCCCCGCCTGTATACAGATGCCCACCCCCCTAGCATAAGCAGAGTAGCCCGTGTGGTATACCTGCCCCCTCCAGCGTCGCTGTAGTGCCTTCCCCTCCTTGGCTAGCAGATGCGTTTCCTGCAGGAAGGCAATGTGTATGCCCCGCCTGACCAGATAGGAGTGAATCTTTTGTCGCCTATGCAACGAGTGCATCCCCCTTATGTTCCATGTGAGACATTTGTAGCCTAAGTCGGATCCCATGGTAGAGTCCCCCGTGTCCTATCCTTCCTCTCAGCAATCCCCCCAGCACGCCCAGGCCCCACCCTCGACCCCCCCCCCAACTTGCATAATCAAACTACCCCAACTCCCACACCCCCGGACAGACAACCAACGTGGAAACCCCATCCAAACTCAAGTGTCAAAAGCGTGTCACTACAAAATAGGGCTGGAGTGGCAGTGATGCCGGCCCCAGACAGGCCCGAAGCCCCCCGCCCCCGCCCCACCTCCCCCAGCAACATTCAGGAGAAGTCACCCGACTCCCCCCTCCCCCAAGATCTCGGTGATAAGTCCCGGGGGGATCCGCACCTCACTGCATAGCGTCCAGAAGCGGCCCCCCTCCATACCCGTACCCCAGTACCTTACTCATGTGGCCATTGTCCCACGATCCAGCTCAGCTAAGGATACCATCCGCCGTCTGGGGAGTCACCACCGGCAGGTCAGTCTCTGATAGCTCGTGTCCACTGCTGGAGCCAGGGCTGGAGGCACTGGCCTTCGACTGCTCCGATGCGCTACTGGAAGGGCTGGCGTCTCCCTGACTGATGGCCGCCACTGCCTGCACCGCCTTAGCTCGTTCCTGCTGCCATCCCGATGGGGAGCCAGATCGTCGCGTCGGCGTCATTTCCCTGGAGCGTCTCCTGGGTGGAGTCTGCTGCGTGGGATCCGTGCCCGGCTCCCCCCTGACATCCAACCAGCTCCAAGCCTCCTGCGGTGTTAGGAAAAAGTGGGTGCGCTCCCCAGCGACCACCCGTAGCCGCGCCGGGAACAGCATAGCGTAGGGCAGCTGCAGCGATCGTAGTTTCCGCTTGACCGCCAGGAAGGAGGCCCGTTGTTTTTGCACATCCCTGGTGAAGTCCGGGAAGACCATGACCCTGCTGTTGTTGATTCTCAGGTCCGGGATGTCCCTCACTCTCCGCAGTATATGGTCTCTGTCTCTGAAGTGCAGGAGGCGCAGCACAATCGGGCGCGGAGGCCCCCCCCGGCTTGGGGGGACGCGCAGGGACTCTGTGTGCCCGCTCAATGGCAAAGAACGGCGAAAGACCTTCTGGGGCCACCTCGGACCGCAGCCAGCCTTCCAGGTAGGTGACCGCGTCCCGCCCCTCCACGTTTTCGGGGACCCCCACGAGGCGGAGGTTATTGCACCGAGAACGCCCTTCACTGTCCTCAGCTCGGAGCTCCAGCACCCGTACCTTCTGCGCCATTTCTGCCAGTGTCGTCTTTAGCTCCGCTACGTCCCCAGGCAGACTTTTCAGGGTGACCTCCGAGGTCGCCACCCGCTCCTTTAGCTTCTTCTGGTCATCCTTCAGGAGGGTCAGGTCCGATCCGATGGTATCTATGCGCTTCTCGAGAGCCTCCCGTGACGCCACAATCGCCTGCATGATGTCCCCCAGGGAAGGGTCCCGCGAGTGGGTTGAGCTCCCCGCCCCCGTCGACGGCGGGTCGTCTTCAATGAGGTGCCCCGGGTCATCCAGCTTCAGGGCCACGAAGCCCTTCTTCCTGCCACCTCGCACCATTCTGGTGGGCAGCTAGCTTTGTGTGCCCCCGCGGCGGCCGCCAGTGTTCCCGCTCTCCGCCCCAGATCCGCCTCAGGCCCGTCACTCACGCGCCTCTCTGGGCCCGCGCCTCGCGGGGGCCGGTTCATGGAGCTGTCCAAGGGCCAGGTCCCGCTCCACCCGGGTCGTGGGGCACCAGTGCTCCGGGTCTGGTCGCCTGGTGGGGCCCCCACGTCCAGAAGCCTCAGGCAGGGTTTGCGCCTGCGAGCACCAGTCCCGATGCAGCGCGCTGTTCTCGGGCGTCCCCAGCCAGGTAGGCGCCCCTTCCCGCCTTCAGGTTCGGCGCCTCGTGGGGGAGGGTATCCAGCGCCTACTCCCCTGCTCACCTCGCTGACTCCGCTCGAGCGCCACCAACCCACCTGTGGCGCGGGCTCCTCAGCAGTTCCCCCACTGGGAGAGCGGGCCCAGTGCTCCACACGGTCTCAGTGCTCCTCCCGGTCCCAGCGGCTCCGTAAATGGCCGCCAAAGCAGTCACAGGGTCCCAGGCGGCGCCATCTTGGGGTCAGGCAGGCCGGCTGTCCCCCGTCCTCCGGTCCCGCTCGCGAGGGTGCCAACCAGCACCCCTCACCTCTGCCGGCTCTCAGGGGGTCTCCGCCGGCAAGCGACCAGCCTCCACAGCGTCGCAGGGCTCCTCGGCACCTCCCAGGCTCCGTCGCCAGTCTTTTCAGATCGGGACGGCGGCCGCCATTTTGGGCACTCACTTCCCCGGGTGCCACGCTCTCCGCTGAAAGAGCAGTGGGGGCAGTTACAGGGTCCCCCAGTCCTCCAGATTCCCTCTGTGTGCCCCTGACGCCCTCCTGGGCACTTTTGAGGGTTCGGGGCTTGAGTCGGGGCGCAGGATGTATGGTGGTGCGAGGCAGGCGCGGAGGAGCTCCGGAGTCCCGCTTCCACCTACATCGGCGCCTTAGCCACGCCCGGGCTCTTATGATGATGATGATGATAAGAGCCTTATATAGCGCAACTTAGCCCATAGGCGTCAAGGCGCTGAGGATGAAATAATCTGGGGGGGGGGGGAGGGGGGGCGGAGGCGTGCCAACTAGAAATAGGATTTACTGAAGAGCCAAGTCTTCAGGGCTTTCCGGAAAAGGAGATAGGATGATTGAGCCTTGAGCTCCACTGGAAGGGAGTTCCAGATCTTTGGAACAAGGGAGGAGAAGGCCCTCCCGCCCCACCTTGCCTTAGCACTTCTGGGAACGGCAAGGAGATTTTTCTTCTCTGAGCGAAGGTCCCTGTCGGGTATATGATGGAACACAAGAGAACTAAGGTCTTCTGCCCCTAGTCCATGCAGGGTACAATGGGTAAGGCACAAGGCCTTAAATTCAATCCTTGCTTGCATAGGGAGCCAGTGCAAATCTTTCCTGATGGAGGAGCCTGATGACCGCCTCGGCGCGTCAACAACGAATCTGGCAGCCGCGTTTTGTATAACCAGAAGACGCTAGACAAGTAGCTTATTAATTCCAAGATAGAGTATGTTGCAATAATCGAGTCTAGAGGTTATGAGGGCCACCGTGACTTGTTTACGGGCTTCAATCGACAGATAGTGAGCGATTTTCCTAAGAATTCGCAGAACCCCGCAGCAGGCTGAGGCAGTCCTGCTAACCTGTGTATCAAAGGAAAGTGAGGTGTCAAAAATTACACCCAGATTCCTGGCAGACTGAGAGGGTGTGGGGCAGGCCCCTAGAGCAGAGGGCCACCAGTCAGTTGACCAGGTCTCCTGCTTGCCACCGAAAACGAGCACCTCCGTTTTCTCCCCGTTTAATTTAAGATAGTTTCTCACCATCCAGTTCGCGACTGCTTCCATGCAGGGTCTAAAATTAAGGGCAGTGCTTTCAGTGGTTTGTGCAATAGAGACCATGATCTGGGTGTCGTCGGCGTAAGATACGACCTACAGACCAAAGGATCTGACTAGCCTGGCCAAAGGTGTTACATAGATATTAAAAAGCGTGGGGCTCAGGGACGATTCCTGAGGGACCCCACACTGCACAGGCTTGGTAGGGGAAAGATAGTTGCCCAGCTTCACCCTCTGTTCGGGTTGAGCCAGGAAGGATGTTAACAGGCTAAGCGCGGGTCCCTCTACTCCTATCTCCCCAAGACGCATGGCCAAGATGGAGGGGGACAGGGTGTCAAAGGCGGCTGTAAGGTCGAGCAGGACCAGCGGGGTAGTCTGGCCACTGTCGACCTTAGCACGTATGTTATTGGTGACAACTGTGAGGGCAGACTCGGTGCTGTGCTCCTTCCGAAAACCGTGTTGGGAAGGATCAAGAGCGCTAGTGTGTTCTAGAAAAGCGCTCAGATGGGTGTTTAAGTGGGCTTCCAACATTTTCACAGGAGCAGGGAGATAGGACGAAAATTCTTAAGGGTCCCTGGGTCTAGCGTGGGCTTCTTAAGAAGGGGTTTGACAATGGCTAATTTCCATAGCTCCGGGTAGATCACCTCATGGATTGCCCGATTAATGACCTCCAGGAAGGGAGGGAGTAGGACATCTCTGCACTCCTTGAGGGCTTTAAGAGGGCAGGGGTCAAGAGGTGATCCCGACTTGAGAGCATCCAGGTGCAGATTAAGTTGTTCTAGGGTTAGTAAGGGAAAATTGGTAAGGTAGCAACCCTGAGGCCTAACAGAAATCAATTCTACGGGGGGTGTCACCATGTCAGAGGGGGGGCCCTAGATCGTGGTTGAGGGCTTCTAGACCTGAGTGAATATCCATAATTTTCACATGAAAAAAGGTGAAAATTTGGTCACAAAGGTCCTGGGAGGCAACAATGGGGTCCTGAGATTGAAGGGCACACAGGGAATCCACAATTTTGAATAGTTCCTGAGGGGAGCTGAGAGGTGGTGATTTTGGCAAAATGGGATTTATTTGCCGCCAGCACTGCGGTTTTATACTCTTTAAGGAGTCTTTTGTGGTTCTCTTTTTCAAGGGGGTCGAGGTGAAACCTCCAAAGCCTCTCCTGCTGCCTACATCCCTGCCTGAGTAATCTAAGGGTGTCTGAGTACCAAGGAGCTGTAGGGCGTTTCCTTGCGGAATAGTGCTGTTTAAGCGGGGCCAGAGTATCGACGGCCTTGGAGATGGCATTGTGAAGGTCCTGAGCCAACGTGTTGGTGCCTCTAGATGAAGTGGTCAGAGAGCAGAACAGAAGAGGGGCTAGGGTTTCATTCTTTATCCCCCGAAGGTTTCTCTTTAATTCCCATCTCCTAGGGTCTCCCGATGCAGGGGTGGAATAAGGGGTAAGAAACATGAAGGGGATGGCCATGTGGTCTGACCAGGACAGAGGAAGGGGGGTCCCTATCCTTAGTCTGGGGTCGTTGGAGAAGACACCGTCCAAAGTGTTTCCCGCAGAGTGAGTAGGACCCATAACTCCCTGTGTTAACCCGCATTTTATAGTTCTTCTTTGTAGGATTCCCGAACCAGCTCCCATCCGACCTACCCTATCCATTCTAGTCAGGGAGTAGCCTTCTGGGATGGCATTTAGGAGTTCCGTCCCAGAGGACTCAGAGGCCCAGGCCTCGGTGACAAAAGTCCAGGCGAGATTTCTGTCCTAGATAAAATCTCTGAAGGCAAAATTATTTTTGACCAGGGACCGGGCATTGATAAGGAACCCAGCTTTCGTTGTCTGCGGGGAAAGCTCATGTTTACCTAACCCTGGTCGATTGTGACGTGGGATGGGGGTGGTGGGGGGGGCAGGTACCTCACCCGAGGCACTGACACCGGGGAGCGTCTAGAAGCGGTACGGGGGTAAGCCTATGGTGGCAGGTTTTTTCAGGAGGTTTGAGAGATAGTAACATCCGTAAAGTGTAAAGGGGGCTAACCTGCCCATGAGTGTCTATGGGTCCAGCCGTACCGGCCCCCGGCGCATCCTTGGCGCTGACGGGCGCAGACGGGCAGGACTCTGGCACGACTCCCTCACAGGTCTGGCACGTCTGCTGATCGCGTCCGCTGCGCGGAGACATGCGCGTTCCCTTTTATGCGTCAACTAGACCGCATCAGAGCGCTTCCACCCACCCAATATGGCCGCTATGTAGCTTCACTTGCCCGGGACCGGACTACTCAGCGTCAACGCTCGGCTGAGAGTGGCCCAGGTAGTGATGAAATGGGGAGGGGTGGTAAAAAGGTTTAAAAAGCTTAGTAAGTCAAGCCAGAGTTACGAAATTAAAAGCGCAAAGAAGAGCGACACAACTACCTCCCGGCTTCCGCCTCAGGAGGGAAAATAACACCCAGCAGATTCTTGCGCAGGCTCAGAAGTGCCCCTTATATGCGTCAACTAGACTGGTTCAGAGCGCTTCCACCAACCCAATATGGCCGCTATGTAGCTTCACCTGCCCGGGACCGGACTACTCAGCGTCAACGCTCGGCTGAGAGTGGCTCAGGTAGTGATGAAATGGGGAGGGGTGGTAAAAAGGTTTAAAAAGCTTAGTAAGTCAAGCCAGAGTTACGAAATTAATAGTTCAAAGAAGAGCGACACAACTACCTCCCGGCTTCCGCCTCAGGAGGGAAAATAACACACAGCAGATTCTTGTGCAGGCTCAGAAGTGCCCCTTTTATGCGTCAACTAGACAGCGTCAGAGCGCTTCCACCCACCCAATATGGCCGCTATGTAGCTTCACCTGCCCGGGACCGGACTACTCAGTGTCAACGCTCGGCTGAGAGTGGCCCAGGTAGTGATGAAATGGGGAGGGGTGGTAAAAAGGTTTAAAAAGCTTAGTAAGTCAAGCCAGAGTTACGAAATTAAAAGTGCAAAGAAGAGCGACACAACTACCTCCCGGCTTCCTCCTCAGGATGGAAAATAACATACAGCAGATTCTTGCGCAGGCTCAGAAGTGCCCCTTTTATGCGTCAACTAGACCGCTTCAGAGCGCTTCCACCCACCCAAAATGGCCACTATGTAGCTTCACCTGCCCGGGACCGGACTATTTAGTGTCAGGGGAGGGAGCCTGGCTGCCTGCTTTCTGTTCCTGAAGTCGGAAGTAGGAGAGCAAGAACAGGACCAGAGACGTGGAACTCGGGACCGGCGGAAAGGTAAGTTACTTTTGTTTAAATGTATTTGCCCCCCGCCACAATCGAGACCCCCAAACCACCTGCGCAACACCCACGTGACCCCCTGTGCCTGGCTTCCCACCCACGAGCCATGCCGGCCACCACTGCACAGCTCCCCCAGGGTTGAGCTAAGGTTTATCAAATGAGCCTGACTGGACCCAAGTCAGCAATGTGAGTTTATTCCACGATGAGGTCGCACAACAATACCATAAAATACACCTCTTTCCTCACAATGGTCATGACCACAGGACAAGTTTAACTTAATGAAAACCCCAAAGAACAAGGCCATGGATAACATTTCCAATTCCTCCAATAACCAAGAGAAGAGAAATGTACTAAAAGTAATAGAAACATAAAATTATGTTGCCGACTCGCCAAACAGCTCCGCTTGAATCCTCTACTTTCGTTCATCAAATGGGTCCTGAAAGTACATTGACGGAACTGGGGAACTGCCTAGCTGAGTCCCAGTGTATACTTCTGAGTTTGCATATTTGCACATTAACTGTAATGTTTGTATTGCCTCGCGTCTTTCCTTTCATTGTCATTAAACGTGCACACTACTAATTTGTTGTAACTTTTAAGCCATCATATGGGGGGCGTGGCTTGGCAAGCCACGATGGCGGCTGTGTCCTGCTGAGGCTCCGCGATCGGGCTAGCATCTTGCCCACTTCCTGAGATCGCCGGGAGCCTCAGCCTACATCAACTACTCCAATAATGCTCACCTGCAGTGGGGCATCCTCTGGATGAGCCGCGAGGACTGCTGACGAGCGGCAAGCACCGGACCATCTCTCGCCGGAGCCGGAGCCGAGTGCCGAGCCCCTAAAATGGCGGACGCGGCTCCGTCTTCCTGATGTGGGCGCCACCAAGAGCCTGTCCCTGAGGCGGCGACCCTGGATGAAGCGGACAGCTGGCGGCCCCGGAAACCCCAGGAGAGAGCGGAGTGACCGGCCCACGGGGATGTGCTCCGGACCAGGCTAGCTCCCACGGCGGCAGTCCGGTACACAAGATGGCGGCCGCCATACCAGAGCTCCATTGCACCGGCGCTCCTACACAGACGGGAGCCTGACCCCAGCACCAGCCAGCCCGCCGCCGCGGACCGAGGGGCACCGGTGGAAGTGCCGCCTACACAGCGCTGCGCCCTCCGGACATCCACGGTCTTCATCTAGGGGCGGTGAGTGTCGACCCTTCTCCCCCCCCTCCGTGGACCCCGGCGCCGACGGCCCGGCGGCCTCCTGCCCCCTCTGAGGCCCACCGGGGGATCGCGGATCACATCAGCCCTTGGTCGGGGGGGCCGGAACGCTCCTGCCACCTCGTGCAGCCCGGCAGACCTGAGTGCCTGACTCTAAGATGGCGCCCGCGGGGACCTGAGCACCGTGATCAGCGCGAGCTCCACATTGGAAGTAGAGTGCTCCTCCAACCCTGAGGCGGTAGCACGCCACGTCAAAGACGCTCACTGCCCCGAACTCCCCCAGGCCCCTGTCGCCTGATCCTCGGCCTCCACGATCGGCTGAGGGACTGCATCACACGCCGAGGGGGGAGAGAGCAAGATCCGGCCGCACTTAAAACACCCTGTCTCCTGGGGAACCTGGACAGTGGAGGCAGTACCCCCTGGCACGTATCTCCTGACGCCAGGGCTGCCAACCCCCGCAGCCGCAAGTTGCCATTACCGCCCCGAGCCAGTGGGGGTCCCCCAGAGGGAAGCCAGTGCCTACCCCAGGGCCGAGAAGAACTGGGAGCCCAACCTTCGCTGAGCTGCCGCCTACCCGGATACGCTGAGAGACGGTGGACTGCTGAGCACGGGGTGCACGGAGGCCCGGTCCCCCCCATCTCTGACAGCACTCATGGGGAAATTGAAGGCCTCGCAGGTGACGGCTGTCCCTGAGACGGCCATCGAGATGATGCCACACACAAGAACGTGGACGCAAGCCAACACGTCGCAAACCGATCCCACACTGTCGGCGAAATTGGATCAGGTGTTGGCGGCAATTGAATTGTCCCGCCTTTCGATGGAGGAGAGATTGGGCGTCCTGGCGATGGACATCAGTTTAATCCGCGACGACCATCGCAAGTTGGCGGACAGGGTGAAGGAAGGAGAACGGATCGTGACCGAGCTGCAGCCTGCGGTGAAAACACAGGAGGCGGAAATGAAGGAGGTCCTACGACGCGTGGCGGTCCTCGAGGAACGCACGGTGGATTTGGAGGGGCGCTCGAGACGATGTAACATCCGCGTCCTAGGCCTGCCGGAGGGGATTGAGAACTCGGACCCTCTGACCTACATGGAGTCCTGGACCAAATCATTCACCCCGGAAGCGGAACGGTCGGCATACTTCTCCATTGAAAGAGCCCATAGGGTCCCGGCCCGGGCACCCAAGCCAGGCCTTCCTCCGCAACCCATGTTGGCTAAATTCTTGCACTTCCGAGACCGCGATGCGGTGCTTCGTGCGGCCCGGACGGCGGGCCCCCTACAAGTTGAAGACCAACAAGTCATGGTGTTCCCGGACTATGCCCGAGAAGTCCAGCAGCAGCGTTCCACCTTCCTGGACGTCAAGAGGCGCCTCCGCGCCAATGATCTTCAATACTCCCTGCTGTTCCCGGCCCGCCTGAAAGTGCTTCACAAGGGGAAAGCCCTCTTCTTCAACACGGTGGAGGAAGCACAGGATTGGACTGAGTTTCACTGCCCAATAATCCCTAAACCCGGACCCCAGAGGGCACGCAACAACGACTTCCGACGATCCAGATGACGGGGCGCGAGCCGTGTCCGATCAGGCCGCCCCAAAAGCCAAGCATCCTCCCCCACGGGCTCACCTGACCTCACGCAAATCATGCAGGAGCGACGAGACGCCTTACGAGCGGTGACCGAACTGCACACATCACCCTTGGCATCAGATCTGGAAGGTCAACCGCACCTGTTCACCCCTGAGAAAGACCGGGACAGTGATGGAACAATGTCAGGGATTGGACCAATCTCCTCCCCCCTCGTTGCGGCGCACACTTTGGACGCTACCCTGGCCAGCCAACCTGGCACCTCTTCGTGATGGATGAACTGTCCACTGCTATATCCTTCTCATGGCTGCCTACTGCATTGCGCGACATTTAGGAACCTAGACTGCTTGACCAGATAACTGTACGCGCTAGCAAGCGATAGACATCTCTCCTGCAAGAGCCCGACCCACGCACAGGCCCAGCAGCGACACACGCTGCCACCCCCGCAGATATCTGTTGTATTTCTCCCCTAGTGGGACACTAGTTTGGATATGCCACCTCCGGTGATATATCCTCAGTATAAGGACTGTTACCCACCCAAGGTTCTACTTGTTATTAATCCCCTTAGTTCCTCCCCCACGATTGTGGAAGCTTGGCGCACAGGAGCACACGCGACACATACGTACTGGCGGCCCTCGGGGGCTGTAGGGGGGTCCCTCTCCCAACCACGACACCTTACGAATGGCAGTCCCTCATTCAGACATTAATGTCCTTACACTGAACGTACGAGGCCTACACACGCCCAGCAAACGCTACTCTGTGTACTCCTACATTAAGCGTATGTCAGCTAGTATTGCATTTCTGCAGGAGACGCACATTAACGCTACCGAACTCACTCATTTGCAGGCCAAATGGCGAGGGATCTTTTGTGCCACACAATACTCAGCGTTTGCGCGCGGCGCATTAATCTGGGTCAGACCAGGTACTCCCTTCCGGGTGCTCCGGCGGGTGGTAGATAGGGAGGGCAGGTATGCGCTTCTGGAGGGAATACTTGACGGACAGGGAATACTCCTAGGCAGCATTTACGCCCCCAATACGGATCAGGATAAATTCTGGGACCACCTCATGGGCATTTTGGCTCAGTTCACTACAGTTCCGTGGGTGCTAGGGGGTGACTATAACTGCACGCTGGACCCCACCCTAGACCGCTCGCACCCTTCCCCGCACACTCCCCAGTTCCCCGGCAGGCAGAGCTCTTCAGGGCATGGACCACACATTGGGCGCTCACTGACGCATGGCGACACCTGCACCCACTGGATCTCATTTACTCCTTCCACTCGATCCCACACAACCTCCGGGTCCGCCTCGACCGATTCCTCTGCTCTGCACCAATCCTCACTAAGATAACATCTACAGATTACCTAGGTCGGATCCTCTCAGATCATGACGCCCACATCCTCTGTCTGACCTGGCGCCCCCGCACCCACCAGTCCCCACTTGGCGCCTCCCCAGGGATTGCCTATCAGATCCAGTCTTCAGAGATGCACACAAAACCAGCATACAGGATTACTTCACACACAACACGAACACGGCATCGTCGGTACTGGTGGAGTGGGACGCGTTTAAAGTAGTGGCAAGGGGAGAATGCATCAAACAGGTAGTAGGGGTTCGCCGCACATTGGAACAGACACTCCTATCCTCAGAGCAGAAACTAGCCGCACTCACTAAACGGCCTGACGATTCGGAGGAACACGCCGTGCTTACGGCCGAGGCTAAGTTGGAGTATCAGACTGCCTGCGCTGACCTCCGAAAATACAATTTTAGGGCTTACGCCTCTAAGGTGCATAAGGACAGAGACAAAACAGGGGCGCTACTGGCCTGGATGGCGAGGCAGGACACCGAAATCAAGCCAATCACGGATATTATCAATCCGGAAGGTGTGCTCGTGCGTTCACAGGCCGAGATCCTCCTGGCGTTCCAGCGCCACTATGCACAAGTATACGGGACCCCGGCCCAGAACTCCCCGTCTTTTGTGGATCGTTTTTCAGACCCGCTGACGTTACCCGCGATATCGGATGATGACAAGCGCACACTCGACGCCAAGATAGTACCCTCAGACATCACCCAGGCGATACGTGCCATGTCTCGGAATAAAGCGCCGGGACTGGACGGCTTCCCACTAGAATACTACTCGACTTTCTCTCCCCTAGTGGTCCCCCGTCTATCACGGATGTTCGGGGCATCTCTTCATTTAGGGAGGTTACCCCAGTCACTGCGGGAGTCCGTGATTGTCACCTTTCCCAAACCCCACAGAGATCCACTCCACATGGGGTCGTATCGCCCCATCACGCTCCTGTCGGCTGACTGTAAGATCCTGGGGAAAATCCTGGCTGATCGGTATGCACAAGTCATACGCCCACTAGTCCACCCCGACCAATGCGGCTTCGTTCCGGGGAGGAACACCTCCCAGAACCTCCGCCGAGTCTTCCATGTCCAGGATCAGGTACGTGACAGATTTCCCCGTGCCGCCTGTCTCATTATGGACCTGGAGAAGGCGTTCGACACCCTCGCCTGGCCCTATCTATTCTCAGTCCTGCGGCGCCTCAACATCGGCCCGACACTCACGGCGTACACACGCCTTCTGTATACCGATCTAACCACTTGAATTCGTATCGGGAAACGCATATCACCGGCGTTTGGAGTCCGGCGAGGCACAAGACAAGGGTGCCCCCTGTCGCCCCTCTTATTCGCGCTGTCAGTCGAGCCGCTGGCGGTTCGGCTGCGCCTGGAGGGTGTAGACTGGGGCATTCCACTTGCGGACGGCGCGCATTGCGTCTCCATGTACGCGGACGATCTTCTCATATACGTCCGAGACATCGAAACGGACCTTGCCCCCATAGGGGCAACGCTGGCGGAATTTGCAGACACCTCGGGACTACAGGTGAACTGGGACAAGTCCACAGTCTACCCCTTTCACCCGAACCTACCACCCCGGGAAGTCGAGCTCGGACCGCATAAACTCTCATGGTCCGCAGAGGCTCCCCGGTACCTCGGGGTCCGCCTGTATCATTCTCCAGCAGACATTTTTGAGGGTAATCACCGCAGAGCACTCGCTAATCTGCGCCCGACTGTTGCCTTCTGGAATAAACTCCTGTTGGACCCAATAGGACGGATAGCCCTGGCTAAAATGGTGATGCTTCCCCGACTCCTTTACCACTTCACAAATTTACCGGTGGTACCGCCCAGGTCCTTCTTCCGCGACGTCGACTCCCTCCTAGGCACCCGTATCTGGGGAGAGGGCCGACACAGGGTTGCCCTGAAAACTCTCCAACTTCCCACGACGCAGGGAGGGCTCGGAGCTCCGTCCTTCGAGTCATATTTCCTAGCGGCACAGCTCCAATGGCTGTCATACTGGACGGCGGACCGTTACCCTCAGGAGACAGTTACCTCGACCGGCAGGGTCGCAACCCCGGAACTCACCCGTCTTCTCCTCCCGGACACCAAGCCACGGCGCACATACCCCTTTCAGGTAGCGATAGCGCGCCGGTGCATGATGGGGATCCACCGGATATCCCCTAATAGACCTCCGTACTCCCCACTACTACCGTTGATAGGCAGCCCCAGGCAGGACTCCTACTTCACGGCTCCACTGTTCACTGAATGGTCACACTGTGGCATCACGGATCTGGAATCGCTCTTTGAGGAAGGCCAGCTGAAATCACTCGACCGACTAGTCGCTGAATACGGGCCCCCCCTGGGTCAATTCCTTAGATATAGACAGCTGCTCGATGGGTACCGGCCCCATTTTAATCTCCGAACTGGCGAGCCAGACACGCATCCAGTAATACATACTATACTGCATATGGGAGTGGGACGCCACTTAGTCACCTGGCTCTATAAATCCATCCGGGAACTCTCACACGCTCCCCTGACGACCTTACGTGCTACATGGGAGGAGGACATAGGTCGCGCACTACACGACTCGGAATGGACTAAAGCACTTGAGGCCCCGAAACGCGTCTCTAGGAACGCCCGCTTCAAAAACATCCAATATTATATCTTACACAGGGCATACCTCACCCCAGCACAATTGCAGAAGTTCTATCCCTCCACACCATTCCTATGCCCCAGATGCTGCTCCCCTGCTGCGGACCTTCGTCACATGTTTTGGAGTTGTCCCAACCTTCATCCCTTATGGCGGGCGGTACACAGTACACTATCGGAACTCACAGGTCTCACTACTCTAGCCACCTGGGAGTCCAGCGCACTAGGCATCTTTCATGTCCCTAAGCAAGACCCGGTGCATAGACACTTCGTGTCCTTAGCGCTCCTGTTGGCAAACAGGTGCATAGCCATGCACTGGCGATCCTCGGATGGTCCCCCTATAGCAGCATGGACGGGGGCGGTCTGTATGTGGGCGGCGGCGGAAGAGGATGCCCTCAGAGAGGTAGAAGCCCTGGGCACGCATAAAATTCCCATATCCATGGAATGGGCCATGCTCCTCCACAGCTTCCGGCAGTCCACACGAACAGGAGACCCACCTACTCCTCCCCCCCCCCCCCGCCCGAGAGGACCAGTAGTCTCTACCTGGTGTCAACCATCCCAAGGCTGACTCCCGGTACCCCCCACATCCTGGTCGAATTCTCATATGTCATACCACCCATCCCGTTACTCACATACACAGGATGTATCCACCAACTGTCCGTCCCTCTCCCCCCCCATGGAGTGCAAACTGGATAGCTCAGTAGCCCCCCCCCCGACGCCCGTCACCAGTATCCCCCTGCTTAGACCCTGCTAGCGCCCACATGCTTCCCCCCCACAGTTTTGTCCCCCCCCGTTCTCTGGTAGCACCGTTATATAGACTGTACAGACCCCGATCCTACGCTCTTGAGGCGGGAACTTGCATGCCTGTCATTATTCATCGTCCTTTTAGCGATGCAGGTTCACTATCTCCCAGCCTGCAGACATATTTGCACGATCTGTACTGACTAACTGAGGAAATGTATACTTGTACCAGTTGTATAAAACAAGAAAACGTTGCGCGCCTAGCTGGTCGTGGCTGAATGTTGAGGCCACGTCAGCAGATTATTTACACTGTACCCATATACTTTGATGCAACAATAAAAAAACAAATTTAAAAAAACAAAACTTTTAAGCCATCATATTTACCGTTGTTTAATAGATGTCCAGCACTTCTATTAGAAAGGCTAAGAAATAGCATATTCAAATATCATACACAAAGGCAAGTTCCCAGAGAAAGACTATTGCTAGCTGAAGGATATGAATGTTTGGTAGAAAAAGAGGAGTGTCACTGACCTCAATCATAGGCATTGGTTGTTGGAGGAAAAACAACAAGAATCACAACAGGGAACATCTTGAGCTGTGACAACGTAACTCTGGGTCTCTGAATTACAAGCAAGAGATAACAAGCATTCGCATAGCCAATAGGTCTCGCCTTTGGGACCTTATAAGTGTTTAGCCATGCAACAGTTGATATTGTAGCACCGAGGATATTGTGCTGCATAACTAAATACTTATAAAGGTCCCAAAGGCGAGACCTATTGGCTATGCCAATGCTTGTTTTAAAGAGTGCTTGGTTTGGAGAAGCACAAACTCAATATTCAGAATGTAACACAGTGGTTTGAGTTGGCTTTACTAATAAGAATTTATTTCTACCTAAACAAACCCCTTTTCGCAACATTAGGGTAATGAGAGATTGGGAAAAAACTTCCTAACCTGTACCATGTAGTTTGCATGCAGCTCTTTGATGGCAGTTCATAGCTCACTGTGCTAGATTACGTTTGCAATTTGTGAACTGCTTAGTAACAAAAGGATGTCTCTGACAAAAGTAGTAACCCGCTGAGCTACGCACATAAAATACTGCTCTGTGATTTGTACATGTTCTTTGCAGCTGGCACATTAACCATTTGCTCTACCTTAGATATGCCAAAACGTCCATGAGATAAAACTTCAACTCTCTCCGGCAGGTACATTAATCACCAGTGTTAGCTTGACACTTTTATTGTTGCCTGAAAACTGATGGAATTACAAGGAACTCTGCAGTGGGTGCTTTCAAAACTGCGGCACAATACAAAACCCGCCCCCAGTAACAAAATCAGCATCCCTCGCCCCGCCACCCTTTCAGCTTTGCGGGGAAATGCCCGATACCGGGTATGGCCAGTCCAGCCTCGCTACAGAGAACATGCACTCGACAGTGCCCTCTGCAGGTGGGGTGGAAGGGCATACTCTTACCCTTGAAACGCACGTTTTTTTGAACCACAATAGGCTTTTCTCGTTTGCGAAAGAGAAGTGTGTGGTGGTGATTTGATTTCTCACCTGATGTGACTCATGGTTAGTGAGGGCGGATCCCATCAGGGTGAAGGGAATGTGTTGGCCAAAAACAAATCATGTGCCAAGAAGCCTATGGCAAGGTAATTACAGGGGGAGAGATGGAGGAAACAAACCCCAGCACGTCCTCCTACTTATGCAATAAAAACACACAAGGTGCTTGAGTATCCATGGACCCTAGTGAAAAATATACCTGGAGAAAATGTCCTGACTCATGGGCTCCACCAGAGATACTTCAGAGGTCGCCTCACATACGACTTACCGTGGTGAGGCGACCTCTCGAAGATCTCTTGTTGAGCCTGTAGGTCAGGACTTTTTCCACTTGAGAACATAACTTTTCTCACAAGTTCCTTAGATATTTGTGTTGTCAATTAATTAAGAACATAAGTACAGCTCCAAGAAGCAGTCCAAGGAAAGGCACAGAAAACCAACACTAGTAATAGATTTTCCAACATCTAGCTCTTAGAAGTCACCCATTTGTGTCACTCAAAGGAACCAGTGATAAGCCCAGAGAACTGGTCTTGGAAGCCACATGTAACACCCCCCACCCCCGTCCCATGAATTGATTTGAAGTAAACCACTGGCCATTACTGTAAGCTTAGCGCCAAAAGGCAGTCTGAAGGAAATCTCAGAAAAACACAGGTGGAGCGCCAAATAGCCAACTAAGGAAAGACAAGTTCAGTTAAGGATAAAGACCAAAGACAGCCCAAGAAAGTAAACCACCGGCATGCCACTGAAAGAGCAGAATGTAAAAAGAGCACCAAAGAAAGCCACTGTAAACAAACCAGCAGGGCCACCTTTAGAATGCATCACGATGTTGTATACAACACAAGGCTAGCACCATGAAGCTATTTAAAGACGCCACAAAACACAACCGCGAACCCAGGGAAAAGAGGTAATCGGAAGTAAACAATGGAAAACACTAGTTACACGTCATGGGGTTTCTGAAGGGTGGCATCAGGGTGAAGAAGAGAAAACAAGCAAGGTCATCACCTAGAGACTGTGGAGGGGAAACCAGGAAAAACAAATACTAAAAACTCTGAAGAAATGGAAAACAAAACCAACTAGCCAGCGCTGAAGGACCACTGGGAGGCAAAAATAGAAAACTAACAAGTTCACCACCAAGGAGCTATTGGCAACATGCCGTAGAAATATCTTAACGCTGATTTGTCCAGACAGCGAAGCCCTGGTTTGCACGCAACAACTTTTCATCTATTCAATCTGTGGTTTACCGAACGGTGCGTGTCTTATCCTACACTTAACATGCCGTAGAAAACACGCATGCACGGGGGTCAGAGGCAATTTGAACAAGCATCGGCCGCGCACGTGCGTGCGGCCGCGAGATGTGGTGGGGGAGGGGGAGAAGCGGGAGTTGCGTGCACACGCGAGCAAAAAGTGGACGCGAGTGGTGCACGCACACGCGCGCAATGAGAAAAGTGAAAGTAGGCTGGCGAGTGGTGTGCAATGTGCGCGCACCATGACGAGAGAGAAAAGCCATATGGGGCCTCTGCTCATCATTGTGCGCGTAATCGCAAGCTGGTGGCCAAGCTGGTAGCACTTTTAAAACCGCTTATAAAATGTCTCGCAAAGCAGCACATGTGCTGACTCAGCAAGACCTAAAAAATGAATGGAACTGAATAGGTGCAGTGCAAACTTCTGTGAATGTTGAGGCAAAAAGGGAAATAATGGCTGACAAAATGTACTAGCAACCAGAATGTCACAATATGGTACCAGAGCATTCATACGCCATAATAAACAGAAAGATGAATGGAAACCTGGAGATCCACTACAATGAAAGCCCAGAAGGAGAGATTATGCATTAAAGTCACACATTTCATACTTTATGCCTTCTACCAGGACTATGCAATCCTCTGTCCTAGACAATATTCTAGTGACAGGATTTGCCTAGAAAATTAGTTTGTATAGGTGGGGGATTAGCTGTGACATCAATAATAAAATGGTACCACCATGCAACATCAGGGACATGAATCCACAAAAATTCTTTGGACAAGAACTGAAAACCCACCACAGAGAAGCTAAACAGCAATGAAAAAGGATTCCTGAAAAGGACTCGAAGCCAAGAAAGGACCCAAGTCTCTCAATTCATAGATAGAGGACTTAAAGTAAAGTCGGAGAGCCCATCAAGTGTCCTTGGATCCAACAGAATCCAGCCCAAACCGATTCTCCTAGATCAATTTGAGACGCAGATTCAAAGCCCCGAGGATGGGGATGACCTGACTTAGATGGTCCACATATACACCGCCATGCCCAATGGCAGCAAGCCAAGAAGCAGTGATTCCACTTTGCCTGAACCCCTAACCACTCGTTCCGGCGCCCTCAGAAATATCAAACAACAAAAACAAGGCTGGGATGTACTGTAACCAAGTGCATTTTGAATCTGAAATCTGGCGCAAACAACTTGCACCATTGATTTTACAACAGACCTCTGAATAAGGCTGCTAACAGGAAAGCACCAAACGATAGTCCCTGAGACCTACCATTGGTGTCATATGTGAAGAATAGCTGAGATCTCTTTGCCAACCTGCTCAAGATGGAGGATCAGTTCTTTTATTAGTCTTCATTTTTCATCAAAAAAATTTATAGAGGCGCGGTTAAAAACGAAACCAGCCAGGCAACCACGTAACCCTCGCCCTAGTAGATAGGGGTGAGAGCCTCGAACAATATTGCCATCTAAAACGGCTCCAGGACCTCTATTAGCAAATTATCTGAGGGGAGTATTTTGGGATCAGTTGCACTGAATTAAAAAAAACAATCTGAACTAAATACACTGATAGAAACCGTTGCTTGAAAATCTTCTAGCCTTAGGTTGTATACTCTCATGTTCTAAATGTCTTCTTACAATATACTCTGGAAGCTGTTTTTCTTACCTAGTCCTGTTTACTTTCAAGTCAAGATGAAATATAGCAGTTTCAAAACCTTCTGTTTGCCACTAATTTGCTATTTATTTACTTTATTCTGCTATGTTATGGTGCAACTGTTAGTGTGGGTGGGCTCCTCTTTTAAGAATGAAGTAATGAAGTTCCTTAGTCGTCCTTCAAAGGTTAACATCTTTCTAAAATGTTTATTCTGTAAATCAATAAACCCTGACCAAACATGAATCTACTGTTCTTCCTTCTGCAATGTTTAGAAGAAATAGTTTTCCTACATTGTGCTGGCAATAAAGGTTAAAAGTATTTTTGAATGCTTGTATGCAAACATCTTCCACTTTTGTAAATAAAAAAGCAGTTACCAAACAACGTTAACCCCTGTGCTAGTTTAGTCCTACATAGAAACCCTACATGAACTAGAAACGTTGCATGCCTCGTTGAGCTTGAGGGTCATGTAAAAGTTGGAACCCTCCTGTATAGTTTCGAGGTTGCGGGTCACATTTCTAATTATTCTGTCTGCCTACAGACACAAAGATTTTGGACCAAGCAGGGCCCTCGTAAGGAGGCTAGTGTCTAATTGAAGGCAGTCGTAGCTGGCATCTACGGGGGCGGGCGTGTGCGCACAAAATTGAATTAAAAATTAAAAAAACTTACCGAACTTGACGTCCTCCGCTCCTGAGCTCTTCTTTTGCTGATGCACACAAGAACAGGATGCTGCAACTCCCTTCACCAATCCTAGCTCTGTTCTCACCAGCATTAGACCAGTGCTAGGATTGGTGGGAGCGGGCTCACTCGGCACTCCACAGTGCTCTGGAAGCTTTGGCTTCTTAAGACAGTTGGGTTAGAGATGTTTAAAGTGCGCATGTGTGTATGGCCATCTCAAGACGGTTAGCCAAAAAGACATACGCACTTTAAACCGTGCATTGGCAGTGCTCTCTGCTGTTGTCACTCAGAGCGGGCTACACCCACCCTGATGCTCCGATCGGGACGGGGAGGATGAAAAATAAAATGGTAATACATTATCATATTATTTCTTTATCTCTGGAGCTTTGATGGGGAATTTAGATGGGGAGGCGCTCCTCCGCTCAAGTGGAGGAGGCGCCCCGGTTAAAGGTCTTTAACTTAAAATTAGCTGTGGTCTGTAGCGCATGTTTGAAGGGGACTGGCGTGGCAAGTCACTACCCGAGAGGCTTGGAGAACATTCCTGATACCTGATTTTCTTCTACCTTCCTCACTCGCTCTCCACGGGTTCTAATCTCGCTTCCAGAGGCCGATTTGGGCTCACTTTTGATCGCGGAATAACACACTCGGGGGCATAGACACGTTGCGCCATCTCTGGAGGAGGGGAGGTCGGCGGGCTAGTATTGCTGGCGATTTTGGGCCCACACCACATATAAGACCCAGAGTCATAAAGCACTCATTGATAGAGTTGAGATTCCTGAGGCGGAGGCCGGGAATTTAGTGGACTAAGTTTTTTAATTTGTGTGGAAACGCTGTGTTTTCTTTTTTTGTGCGCAATTTTAAAATACCTGATTTTCTTCTACCTTCCTCACTCGCTCTCTACGGGTAGGGCACTTAGATCTGACCATCTGTACCTGGCCAATGTCCCTAGAATAAAGAAAGCTCGAACAGGAGGACGCCGCTTCTCTGTTAATGCCGCAAAACTCTGGAATTCCCTTCCACTCAAGATTCGCACTGATTCCAGTCTCCAAAAGTTTCGCAAGCTGCTGAAAACCTTTCTTTTTCCCTAAAGGCTCCTTAAAAGTTCCGCTAGCTCTGGTGTAATCTCTATTCTTAGCGCTGGGACGCCCAAGGGTAACCTCTATAAATCCTATTCCATTCCATTCCATTCCATTCTTCAGTTCCATAGGTGAGTGTGAATAAGACCATCATAAGACAGAGTTTCTTGTATTTGGTTCATGAGTCCTCCCCCGTTACTGTCAGATACAGCCATCTAGAATCAAGTGGGACAGCAGTTGACATTACTGTGGCCATGACCTCAGTAATGGCTCCCCAATATTCCCAATTCCTGGGGCATTCCCAAAGAATATGAAAGTATGTACCTTCCTGTCCACACCCCTGCAGACAACTGAATGTGTGTGCTCTCCCAAATTTTACCAGCCAGGTCCGTGAATAGTAAGAGCAATGTAGGATTCGAAGTTGCACAGGGTGGAACCTTGTTCGAATGGCTATCTCGTGCAGGCTTTGGATTACCTCCACCCAGTCCTCATTTTCTAGGTCCCCAAGGTCTACTCTCCAAGGTTCCCTTAGCTTCACCAGTGGATCAGGGGAATTGCTACCCAGCTTCCGATACATGACTGAAATCATCTGTTCAGGGGATAACTTCAATGAGGAGACAATACTCTAGAGGGGAGGCCTCCGGTAGCCTTTCTCCCTCTAGTGTGTGTTTACACAGGGCGTGACCCAACAGTAGATGTTTATATCGATCAGTTTCAAGTCTCTAATTATGGTGTCAAAGATTATATATGCTGTCCTTCACCAAACATCTCCCAGGTGCTCAGTTCCTATGAGTTCCAGCTTCAAGAATCCCCTAAAGTTTCCCACCACACCTAGAAGATCACAGTCCCGGGGCAGTGTCATGTTTGTTAGTCTTTCTTTCCATCCCAGAAACCTCGTTGCCTCCCTCCATGTTTGAACCACAGTTTTGGTATATGGCGGTAATGTTTGTTCTCATTTCCTTTAATATAGGATAGCCTTGTGCCCCCTATGTCCCACTGCCACCCAATCTACTCTATACGCTGGGTCATGTCGATCTACAAACACCCAGTCATTGATTACTAAAAGCTGTGAGTACCAGTAGCATTATGTAACATCTGGTACTGCTATTCCCTCATCATAAACTCCTCTCTGCAATTTGGAAAGTGCTATCTGCGGCATACCTCTTTGTCATTGTGGAGTCTGCTCTTCACGTTCTATTTTTTGGACGAAGTCCTGTGGGACCCGATATGGGGTGTTTTGAAATACGCACGTCAAATGTTGGAGAGTCATCATTTTATATAATACCACTCGCCCCATCAAGGACAGTGGCAGTCCACCGCAGGGCATCCCCTCTCAGTATTTCCAGCTATGGGTTGAGATTCTTAAGAAGATCTTCTTGGGGGTCACAGACAATGTGCATTCACAAATATAGAAAGCAGTCCTTCACCGTAGGAGTCTCACAGGTCCTAGGGAATCTTGGCGCATTGCTTATTAGTGGTCCAATTAATATGATAACCAGAGTAGCTACCAAAATAAATGAATTATGTGAAGAATACTGGCAATGGAGTGGGAGGGGTTACAGAGATACAGTAGGATGTTGTCCGCATAGAGTTAGATATGTTCCTCCCACTCCTTGGCACCTCACTCCCCACAAGAGTGGGTCTTGCCTCACCTACACCACCAGTGGCTGAAGGGCAGAGCAAAAAGCATGAGAGATAAGGGGCAGCCCTGCCTTGTGCCCTTATGTAGGGCAAAGACTATGGAAACCCCACCATTGGCCCTCACTCTGACCAATGGTTCCTAGTATAGGAGCCTGGCACAGTCACAGAACCCTTGACCAATCCCATTCTCTACAGTACTGCCAACATATAGATGTACCCTCTGCTGTCAAATGACATATTTGTGTATAGGTACATTATGACGCCTGGTTCTGTCTGCAGCGTCTCCATCTCATGGTGCACTCCATATAGTTCCCTCAGAATCAGGCAGGTGCTTGTTGAGGCATAAAACTGGACTGGTCCGGGTGGATAAGGGATGTGATGACTAACTGCAGTCTAGTCACCAAGACTTTGGCGAGTACCTTCGTCTCCACATTTAAAAGAGATATGGGCCTGTAGGAGCTGCATTCTGTTGGAGGCTTGCCTTCCATGTGGATTACAACTGCAGTGGCTATTCGTTGGTCTCTTGGTAGTAGTCCTTTATCTTGCGCCTCTTGAAAGATGGCAAGCATGTGCTGGGCTACCTTAGCCATTGTTCCCTTATATAGTTCCCTTGGCAAACCATTTGGGCCAGCAGCTTTCCCTGATTGTAGATTTCGACGTGATGGACCAAGGTCGGCATCCATCTCCTCTCTATTATCAGTGCAGAGAGGCCCTCAGAGGCAGGTCCCTCAAGAAGTCAGTGCTGTCTGCTGCCATTCTAGTCAGTGTGGAACCATACGGCCACTCATAATAAGTGGCAAATGTGTCTATAATGGAGTGACTCATTGTCTGTGCTGTCCCTCCTCCATCTTGAACCTCTAGAACGCAGAACCTCTCTCTGTCTATTTTGTCAAGCCTGGCCAAGAGTTTTTTGGCTGTATCTCCTACATCGAATAACCGTACCTTATGCTCCTCCAAGTCTTTGAGGTCTTGTTGCCTGAGATACAGGCAGTATCTAAGCTCCTCCGTCATAACCTTGAGTTCTAATGCCTTCATCTTTTCTCAATTTCGGAGCACTTGAGTTGATATTCTTTTTTTGCCCCTCCGCAACTCTCACAGGACACAGAACGAATCAAAGATCACAACGTTTTCTGTAAAATATAGCTCTGCTCTCTCCCTAATCTTCTCTTTGAAGCGCCTGTCCCTTTTGGAACTTGCACACGTCACTTTTGTTTGTAACACACTGTTTCCTACCTCGCACGTTTTGTTTGTTTTAGAGACTTGCACAAGTGCCACCTTTGCCTACGTAACTTTTGTTATTGTGCTGGAGTGTCTGCCTTCTATTGCAGTATTATACCTCTACTTGTATTTTGTACGTTTTTGTAACCTGCACCCTTCTCACTTTCTTCTCCTATAATGCACCGATTGCTACCTCATGTATTTTGGTTTCTCACTAGTGCCACTTTTGATCCATGTAACTTATTGTTTGCTTTTGTATTTTGTTCCTGTATATCATTATTGGTCCTTCTGTGAAGCGCTCTGACACCTTCGAGTAAAGTCCGCGCTATATAAAATTGCATAAATAAATAAATAAATCAAGAACCCTCAGAGGCAACCTGAATTCCCTTGTGGGCCTTTCTAGTGTTACCCCCACCAGGAAGTGATCTGAGATACCTCTTTCATGGAGCGCTTCATTACTAAATCTGTTTGCTTGTAGATGGTGTGTTAGATGTGATTGAGGCAAGAATAGTTTCTATGTGGTGCATAGTAGTACGTAAATTGTATAGTCTGTGGGTGACGTAACCTCCAGAGGTCCACCATCCCTAGCGCCTCCACAAAGATTCCCATCGGCCAATTGTCAGTGTGTGTGCACCTGGATCTCTGTCAAGATCCCGTTCTATCACTCCATTCATGTCTCCACCCATCACCGGGATCTGATCTGTCATCTCCACTAGCATGGTGTTTACCAATGGGAGGGTCTCTGCATGTAGACATAGAGGTACGTATATTGAACAAACATTAACCGTCTCCCCCTCCCATGTCCTGGATAGTGAAACATACCTACCCTAGGCGTCTTGCCACGTGCTCCCCACTATAAGTGGTATTGCCAGTTTAAGTAGGATTCCCACTCCTCGTGAACCTGCAGCATACCCCGCATTTTTTTTAAAACAGATTTTACTGGCATTTTTATTCCGTACCACACAGCAGTATACATATATTTAATCTTCAGTTGTACATGTCATGGTAGTTCTGCAGTGTGTTCGCTACTTAGGTAACAGTAGTCCAGGTTGTTTGTATCATTCACAATTTATCGTTGGTCATTTCTAAGGATCTCATTCCTAGCAGTGTTGTCCTCCCGACTTCCATTAAGAACTGTCCCCCCCAACTCCCCAACTAACTCCCTCTCCCACCCCCGCGCTGCTGTTAACTAAGAAACCTTAGGCCGTGTACACCTCTCCGCGGCAACTGGTTCGGCATGTCATTGCGCTCCATGCTACTCATGCTGTCCCACCCGGGGTCTACTTGGGCCGGACTTACAGGTCGGGACGGTCCCTAAGGTGTGCTAGGCACAGACTCCTGTCCCTCATTTCTTATGTCATCGAGTAGTGTTCCGCATGCCTGTGCCCTCTCCAGCCTCTCTATTACTCGTTCTGCATGTCTGAGCAATATTCTGTGTTCTCAGTCAGCCCATTTTGCTAATTCGCACTTCCACCTGGTGACCCCAGGGCCCGCTGGAGCCTTCCACCTGCTGGTCAGTTCTCGCTTCGCCAGTATAAATGCCAAGTTCTGGAACCTCGCAGTCACTTTATTCTTCGCTGAGTGGGGGAACAGGTTGAGCAACTCGTGGCTTGGCGTGCATGGTACAACCCTTCCTGTGATTCATGTTGTTTCCAGAGTCACTTCCTGCCAATACATGTCTAAGTGTGGGCAACTCCACATCATGTGGATGTAGTTAGAATTTTTTTCTCCACAGAGTGGGCAGCCTGCATCATCCCTATGGAAGTATCAGTTAATTCTGTCTGGGGTGATGCATGCACAGTGTAAGGTGTAGAAACTGATCAGCCAAAATCACTCGTTACGGGATACTTTAGTGGCCCTCTAAAGCGCATTTTCCCATTCCTTATCTTCCAAAGGGTTTCCCTGGTCTGTTTCCCATTTGGTTCTCAGCCCCACCAGAGGCTTCGTGAAATCCCGCCTATTGGCTCGTTAGAGGCATGAAACCGCTTTGATCACACCAACCGCCAGGCTAATGTATTCGCGGCCTGCAGTATACCCTGCATGTGCCATCAATTTATAACTAAATCTATCAATGGCTTTGTAATGGTTACCCCACAAGTGAGTCTCCTTAGACAGCACTAGGCCAGGAGCTTACCGACGTATATATTGGAGAACCAGCGTCCTCTTAATCTTATTAATCAGCCCGTTGATGTTCCAGGTCCATATATTCAGTTCCTTCCTATCTGGGTATCCCATTAAAATAGGGTTGTTTCCGCATCTGGATCCAGTCTTCACCTCCTGCCACCCTCCCCCAGTCCCAAGGGGTGTGTCCATAAGATGTCTTAAATGTTGTGAGCATTTCACCAATGAGCAATGTCATAAACCAGACAGTAAAACAGAAAAAAAATTGGAAAAAAAACCCTAATCCCCCCAATGGTCTAGCCTGTGTAATTCCCCCCTTCCTGCAGCCCTGCATCGTGAGTTCAAACTGCCCCTGCGCCCAACTTGCAGAGTGACTATCGCCCCAGTAACAACATTTGAGAATGTGGTTATGCTAGACCTGCTGCCTGGTTACATGTACCGATTAGTGGTATTATTCTTAACTGTTTATCCCTTTGTATGTATCAACACATCCTGTACTTGCTGTTTTTCATTTTAGCGTCAATGCCAAACCCAGGACGTGCAGTTATAGTTTGTACCCCGTTGGGCCGAAACCCCTCCATCCCTAAGTGTAGTATTGATTGATCTCTCAGCCCCACTTCCCTCATCACTATGTAAGTCTCAAAGCCCCTAGTCTGTACGCAGCCACATGCTCACATGTTGCCAGACACTACATCATATCCCAGAAATGTATGCTTCTTTGCTACATGGTACATGCAGTCCACCATTTGCGCTCCCTTCAGAGTTAACTACAGTCAACACTGAGGGGAGTTCAAATTATGCCATGATGCAAAGAAGCAAACTTTCCTGGAATATGATGTAGTGTCCGGCCACACCCTTTTCCCTGCCCAAACTGATTTTCATGACCTACTCTATCATTTATCACAAGCTCCTAATGTTCCATTTTGTAAAAATTGCATTCTGGCCCATTGACTACACTTTATCCGGTCCAAGCTGGTGGGTACTGCCCAAGCCAGAGATTCTGGCCAGACTGCAAAAGTAAAGATACGACTTGGTAATGACCTCTGTCAATTCCAAAAGTCATAAAGGTAGTTTTTAAACTGTGGTTCTCCAGTATTGGTGTCTTTCATAGATTCACATGCTTGAATATTCCCCGCCGTCGAAGTGGGAGTCCCACGGTACATAAAATAGCAGTAATATATGCATATATAAGAAAAATTATCATAATTATATAAATATATAAACATATATAAAATACAGTAAACTATCCAGAAAAAACTCAAAAGTACCATAGAACAGAATAGGCCCATAGAAAGCCCAAGGGAGAAACTCAACTTGGTAACATATCAGTGCCATTATGTTTTGGTCCAAATTCCAGCCAATCAGGCTGTAGCTCCCTCCAGAACCTTCTCCTCAGAAGCCCAAGACCTCAGATTTTCGTAGCACAGAGTAACCAAAAGTGCCTGAGGAGAAGAGAGCCTCTGAGGGGAGGATGGGAGGGTCGCATGTGAATCTATGAAAGACACCAAAACTGGAGAACCACAGTTTGCAGGTAAGTAACTTATGTTCTTCTCCAGTATTAGGGGTGTCTTTCATAGATTCACATGCTTGAATAAGAGTAGAAAGCAGTAATAATCATAGAAGTCATAACGGTAACAGTAAGTTCAAGCATATAAGAAATATATCATATTAAAGAGAAAAAACCTTTATGACTGGAGGCGGGTAGCAACAGAGGCTCACCTTTAATGGAAAAGATTCCGCAGCACCGCTTGTCCTACTGCTGCATCTGCGGTGTCTGTTGACTGCAGACAGTAGTGCTTCGAAAAAGTATGGCTTCTCGACCACGTAGCAGCTCGCAAAGAGGGCAGTAGAAGCTGACACAGCTCTAGTTGAATGAGCACGTACTGGAGCTGGAAGAGGCTTGCCAGCCCGTTGATGACAAAAGGTAATGGCGGAAGAAATCCACCTAGTAATAGTTTGTTTGGTAACAGGTTGTCCTTTGCAGAACGGGCCATAGGCCACGAACAGTTGATCAGATTTCCTGAAGGATGCAGTGCGCTGAATGTAAAATTTGAGACAATGTTTCAAATCCAGGAATGTAATGAACGTTCCGCAGAAGTTTGTGGATCAGGAAAGAAAGTTTTTAAAATGACTGGTTCATTGAGATGAAAATCACTGGGAACTTTCGGAATAAATTTAGGATTAGTACGTAGTGTAACAGCCTCTTTTGAGAACTGGAGAAAAGGAGACTGAATTGTGAATGCCTGAATGTCACTGACACGCCTAGATGACGTCAAGGCGAGCAATAGGGCAACTTTCCACGTGAGGAATTTTAAGCTTGCTGAATGGATGGGTTCAAAAGGAGGTAGGAGGAGCCGAGACAAGACCAGGTTTAAGCGCCAAGCAGGCGGAGGACGACGAATGGGTGGAAACATACGGAAGAGGCCTTTGAAAAACTGTTGAATGATTCTAGACGAATACAGTAAGGTAGAACCATCATGACGGAAGCGGGAGAGAGCTGCCAGAAATACCTTCAGAGTGGAGTGGGAAAGTCCTGACTTTGCAAGGGATAGAAAGAAAGGCAGAATCTGTTCTGGTTTGGTGGTCATCGGATCCAAGGCTTTGGCGTGGCACCAGACAAAGAAACGCTTCCACTTCAACTGATAGGTTTTAATGGTGGAAGGAGCACGGGCATGTGCTAACACCTCTCTACAGTCAGCGTCGATGGTCAGACGTGCAAATTCATGGTGTTCAGGTTCCAGGCATGGAGCTGGAGGTATGCTGGATCCGGATGGCAAATCTGCCCTTGCTGCATCGTGAGGAGGTGAGGCAGTGGATGAAGCGGAATTGGCTCGTTCTGGGAGAACAAGAGCAGGTCCGAGAACCATGGGCGCCGCGGCCACTTGGGTGCGATCAGGATGATGTGACAGGGTTGAAGCCTCATCCTCTGCAACAAGCGCGGAATCAGAGGAAGCGGAGGGAAAATGTAGCTGAATGCGTTCAATCAGCTGATCGAAAATGCATTTCCGCTCGACTCTCTGTGGGGATGAAGACTTGCAAAGCGTTGGCATTTTCTGTTGGTGATAGTCGCAAAAAGATCCATCTGCGGCTGACCCCACTGGCGGAAAATGAACTCGAGACTTGGTTGATTGAGTTCCCACTCGTGGTTGTCCGAAAAGGACCTGCTGAGTGAATCCGCCAGAACATTGGAAACACCCGGCACATGGATGGCTGTGAGATGAATTTGATGACGAATCGCCCATTTCCATATCTCCTGTGCTTGTTGGGAAAGGAAAAGGGACCTTGTGCTGCCCTGTTTGTTTAGGTAATGCATGCTGGTGGTGTTGTCTGTCCTCACCAGCAGAGATTGGCCTTGAACAATCCGTTGAAAAGACTTCAGGGCAAGGAAGATCGCCAGAAGCTCTAGACGATTTATATGCCAAGTGCGTTGGGCCGCAGTCCATTTCCCTTGTACTGACAGTCCTTCGAGATGCGCTCCCCAGCCCTCCAGAGACGCCTCGGTTGTAAGCGTCAGAGTCGGAGCAGCGTCTTGAAAAGACCGACCTTTTGAAATGTTCGGAGGGTGAGCCCACCACTCCAGAGCCTCCTGAATGCGGGACGAGAGACGGATCCTGTCGTTGAATGATCCTGAAATCTGTTTCCACTGCTTGTGTAACTCCTCTTGGACGACCCTCATATGTAGTCATCAGTGGGGAATCAACTGTATGGCAGAGGAAGCCATGCCGAGGAATGATTTCAACATCCGGACTGAAACGTACAGTTTTGACTGCAGGGATCGTACCATCTGGAGCATACGGTCTTGTCTCTCCTGGGAGACAAAAACCATTGCCAGCTGAGAATCTAGTGAGGCTCCTAGAAAATCTCGTCGTTGAGACGGGCGAAAGTGTGACTTCTGGCAATTGATGGAAAGGCCCAAGTCCCGAAACAGAGAGATGCAAGACTGAGTATGCTGGATTGCCAGTTGGAGGTTCGGAGCCTTTATGAGACAATCGTCCAGGTATGGATAAAACTGTATGCCTTGTAGGCGCAGAAAAGCAGCTACCAGGCCCATGATCTTGGTAAAGACCCTCTGTGCTGAACGGAGGCCGAACGGCAGGACTCTGAATTGGAAGTGTAGGTGTCCCACTGTAAAACGAAGATATTTTCTGTGCCTGGGGTGGATCGGAACATGAAAATATGCGTCCTGGAGGTCGATCGTGGAGAAGAACTCTCCGGGATTGAGGTAATGTAGAATCTGGAGCCGGGTCAACATTTGAAAAGTTTTGGACGTGATGAATTTGTTTAAAACTCGTAGATCCAAAATTGGGCGCCATTCCCCCGATTTTTTCTTGACTAGAAAAAAGCGGGAGTAAAATCCTTTGCCCTACTGGCCTTGTGGTACTACCTCGATAGCACCCTTCCTGATCATTAATTTGACTTGAGTCAAAAGGTCTTTGAAATGGGGAGGAGGTGGGCCAGTAGGAGGGCGAGGTGGAGGAAATTTTGTGAATTCCAAGGTGTGTCCCTTTGAAATCAGATCCAGGACCCACTGATCGGAATTAATGTTGGACCAATTCAAGATGTAATTTGAGATTCGACCTCCAATTTTTACAGTCGGTAGAAAAATATTGCTGGGACTGTCACTGTTTCTTTGCATTTGAACCACCTCTATAGGTAGTTTTTCTTTGGTATGGTCTGGAGGAGGTCTAACGACTCTGGGACTGGTAAGTTTGTCTTTGCTGGTTGTCATTGTAGGAGCGATATAGGTTTGATCCACGAAGAGTGGAATAGTTGCCACCTCTACCACGAACTCCTCGAAAAGAGCGTTTCTTATATTGGAGAGACCCCAACGCCTTGGCTGTATCCGTGTCTTTTTTGATTGATTCGAGGACCTCGTCGACATGCTTTCCGAAAAGCGATTCCCTATCATAAGGAAGATCGAGGACTTTAGCTTGGACTTCAGGGCGAAATGCTGTTGATTTTAACCAGCCTTGATGCCTTAAAACAGCAGCCCCCGCCAACTGTCTAAACCCCGTAGAGGAGATATCAATGGAGCAGTCAATGATCTCCGAGGAGATTTTTTCACCCTCCTGAACGATGGTTTGTGCCTCTGAGCGAACAGCATCTGGAAGTTGTAGAAGCAATGCTGCAATCTCGGACCACATTTGGCGGTCATACCGTCCAAGAATGGCCAAGGAATTAGCTGCCCATACAGTGGTGGCTGCCATGGTAGTCATTTTTTTCCCTATGGAATCCAGCTTTTGGCCTTCCTGATCTGGAGGAGAAGTAAGGGGCGTGGAAGGATTGCGAGACCTCTTTTGAGCTGCCTGAGTAATGACGGAGTCCGCCTTAGGTTGAGACACCAAACATGCTGGAGAATTTGCTGGTGCTTTATATTTTTTATCAAGTCTTGGCAGGACAGCTGGGATCGAATTCGGTCGCTCCATTAATTTGTGACCTTCATCCCAAATGTGGTCAATTATAGGGATAGTGTGAGCTTGCCTTTGAGGTAGGTCTTTAAAATCGTAGAGAAAACAGTCAGTTTGTTGGACGTCCAAAGTGAGATGAAACCTCTTAGCAGCGCGGACCATCAAATTGTGGAAGCTGCCAATGTCCACAGGAGACAAAGCCAATGGCGACGTTGGTGGAGTGGAAGGCGTGTGAGCCCTGTAATCATCCCATTCTTGAAGGGCATTGTCGTCATCATCATTTGGATCCGTATTTTGAGGATCAGGATCGTCATTGTCCATATCAGGCAGGGCATGCACCGGTGATCGTGAAGGAACTGGTGAGGAGGCTTGTGTTTGCGGAGGAGGTTGGGGGACTGGAGAAACAGGCCGAGATGGAGGAAATCTGCGGTTATAATCATCCAGCATGTGTTGCAGATCCCTTACCAAAGACAGTGGTATCTGTGTCGTTTGGTCTGACATAAGTGCTTCCGACCTATCTACTGGAAAAAGTTCTGTCCCATCTTCGACGTACTCTTCTTCCTCCTCATCATAATCCTGGCACTTAATGTGCAACTCGGATGGACTAGCCGCTTGACCAAAGGGATTATCGTGCTCTGAATCATCATTGGAGTCCTCCTCTGCAGACTGAAATAACTTGTCAGGAAGTGCAGAACCACTCTTAATTGGACTCAGTTGAATTAGAGGTACGCGTCTCAGCGTAGAAGCAGTAACCACTGTGAAGGTGGTAGCTGTGGCTAAAGAATGGTGCAACGTTGACGAGCCCGTCGACGTGGCGATGGAAGAGTCAACAGCCGGTTGAGGCGTCTGCACTGTGTCCACAGGCAAGGATTCCGTCGACGGATGTGTCTTAGGCTTCGTCGACGAAGATTTCTTCGCCGTCGACGGCGCCGTCGACGAGGCAATGGACTTGCTCGTCGACGAAGATGGTCCCGTCGACGAAGGGTGGACCGCCGACGAAGTGGCAGCCGTCGACGAAGCCGTCGTCGACGGTAAGGTAGTCGTCGACGAAGTAGCTGTCGACGAAGCAGGTCCCGTCGATGGGCGACGACCCGTCGACGATGTAGTAGTCTTGGTCGACGACGAGGAGTGCGTCGACGAAAGACGCGTCGACTGTTGAATCTTCGTCGGCGAGGTGGATTTAGCAGCCGTCGACGAGATCTTCAAAACAGAGGTAATAGGCCTCACCTCATGTGATGTCGTCGACGAGGTGGACGTCGTCGACGTAGTTCTCGAGGACATAGAGCATGTCGTCATCAACGTGGAGACAGCATCCACGGATTTCGTCGTCGTCGATGTTGTCGACTGACCCGTCGACGAGCCCGTCGACGAGCCAGTGCCCATTTTAGAGGATGATGGCATGGCTTTGGACAATGACGCCAGAGAACCAGGTCTCGTAGGCGCATGTGGAGGTAAATCCTGTGGGGAGACAACCTTAGAAACATCAACAAGTCTCTTTTTCTTTAGGAAAGGAGAAGGTATCTCAGTCTCCGACCCACGTTTCTGAGAGGTCTTTGAGTGAAAAGAAGAGACACTCTCATCCTCCGAGACCACAGAGTCCGTTGTCTTCAACTTCTGAAGCCACAGAAGGAGACAGGCCTCTCTGTCCCTTAGAGTTTTAGGTGGAAAAGTACGACAGTACTTACAGGTCTTCACTTCATGGTCAGGGTAGAGACAGTAAATACATTTACTGTGTGGATCTTCATGAAAGAGACGCAGTTTTCCACAGGATGGACAAGATCTGAACAAAGATTTCCTTGAAGAAGACATTAAGAGATGAATATACAGCTAAATAAGTTGAAAAACTGAGCAGAGCTCAGGGAGACTCCCTTCACACGACGTGCAGTAGAAAATCTGAGGTCTTGGGCTTCTGAGGAGAAGGTTCTAGAGGGAGCTACAGCCTGATTGGCTGGAATTTGGACCAAAACATAATGGCACTGATATGTTACCAAGTTGAGTTTCTCCCTTAGGCTTTCTATGGGCCTATTCTGTTCTATGGTACTTTTGAGTTTTTTCTGGATATTTTACTGTATTTTATATATGTTTATATATTTATATAATTATGATAATTTTACTTATATATGCTGTCCCGAGGGGGTCGGAACGTTAGGGACTGAACTAAGTACTGCAGGTTCTACTGTGGTACTTGGTGAAAACAGGAAGACTGGCGCCTTCAGCAGTGGTTTTAAAGAGGGTTTTATTGGAATATAGGTTTTTTTCATTAAAGCAAACCAGCGTCCTGCCGTGGAAAGTGTCCCCAAAGAAATGCTTCTTTATCCGGTGTTCGCACTTGTTTAAGGGTCAATCTGCCTCTGGGTTGTAGCGTCGTCTTCTTACGTCCGCTCCAGTACCGGCAAAGAAAGGAAACGAGGGTAAGATACTCGTACTAATCTGACACAATAAGAAGGACCAGGAGTGAGGGAAGAACCACCGTGACTTTGTGCACATTCACACTATGAACGCTACGTGAATATCAGGTAGGGAAGTGCTCGTGAAAAGGGTAGGGAGGTTTGTCAGGACAACGCTACAGGAAAACTTAAGTCTGTTTCCTCCTCCCGACCCAACCCGCGACCCGGCCCCGTACCTCTTGGAGCCACGCTCCTCCCGTGGGAACGTGGCGGGGCGCAGCGTGGAAACGTTGGCCTCAAGGCGTGTCGTCCTCCTTCTCTTCCGACTCCTTGCACCGTCCTTCTTCTTCCACGAAGTTCACCGCCTCGGGGAAAACGCCGTCCGTCCTCTTCTCCGGACTTCCTGCTTTTGACGTGGTGCCGCTCTCAGGGGGCGGAGTCTCGTCTCTGTGGTCCACTGTATTAAAGGGACCGTCTGTTTTAACGAACTGGCTCCAGCCTGACTCTTCCTCTTCAGTCCACGAACCAGGCGTACCCTGTTGGGATAATGGGCACAGTAAGAGTGGGGTAGCGGTCCACCATTCTGTCTCAGCGTGAGGTTCGGACCCATGTGCCCCGTCACATTCCTCCCCCCCTGGCTTCTCTCGATCGGGGAGAGGAAACACCCTTGAAAGAAAGTCTGCATTACCATTGTCTTTCCCTTTCCGATGGAGTATGGTAAAGGAATACGGTTGTAAGGACAAGAACCACCTCAGGACTCTAGGGTTATGGCTACTGTTTTGATGTATCCACTTTAGGGGCGCATGGTCCGTATGAAGGATGAATGGTTTCCCCTCCAGATAATATCTTAGCTTATCTATAGCCCATTTTATTGCCAGAGCCTCCCTTTCAATTGTGGAATACTTGCACTCTCTCGGAAAGAGCTTCCTGCTTACATACAACACTGGGTGCTCTACTCCGTCTAGGCTGACCTGGGACAAGACTGCACCCAAACCCACGTTGGAAGCATCAGTAGCTAATATGTAGGGTTTGGAGTGGTCAGGGGATGCTAGTATTGGAGCTGTGGTCATGGTGGCCTTTAAGAACTGAAATGCTGTTATGGTTTCCGGTGTGGGTTCTCTGAAGTCACGGGGCTTTGTGTCCTTTCTGAGGAGGTCGGTTAAAGGGGCTGCTACCTCGGCAAAATGGGGTATGAACCTACGGTAGTACCCTACTAGACCTAGGAATGCTCGTAAGTCTCTCTTGTTGGAAGGAAAAGGGACTGATGTTATCGCTCTCACTTTCTCGCTTTGGGGAGCTATGGATCCCTCTCCTAGGACATACCCGAGGTAATTTACAGTGTGAAAGGCGGCTCTTGATTTTTTTGCATTAATGTGGAGCCCTGCTTTCCGTAAAGCAGTGAGAATAGTAGTTAGGTGGCACAAATGTTCTTTCCAATTCTTACTGTAAATGACAATTAAGCATGGGCGGAAAATCCGTTTCGCTCGCGGATTTTGCGGATTTTCGGTAAATTCGCAATCCGCGAGATTCGCGAATCTCCCGCAAAATCCGCAAATCCGCGAGCAGCGGATTTTATGGCTTGCTTGCACTGTTCGCGTGAGTTCGCGGCTTCCCAGTACAACTTCGCGCCCCGCGAATAAGCGCTAAATTGCAGAAATACGATCTTAGCAAAACTGAAACTTCTGTCAGAAGCAGTACCTGAAATATCCAGATCTCCGTGGGAGCGAGCGGCTATCTTCAGTGATGCTAATTTCCGAATTCCCAAACACCCCTGCACCCGGATTGCTCCAAGCCCAGGAATGGAAGGGAAAGGGGAAGTGGATAACAAACAACAAAGAGAGTCTTCCACACTGGTGCCTCGTACTATCTCTGGAAGGAGTGGCTGGGGAACACCTGCAACAGGGAGCAGAACATTACTAACGTTCTAATAAATCATGGACGACACACTCACTCACTCTCGACTCTCCTCAATCATACCTGGTTGTTGTGTGGAGTTAGCTTCTCTCTTAATGAGTCCCAAAGGTGAGGTGAGGGTTGGTACTCTTGTTGCTTGTGTAGAGATGTAGCAAAGATGATGTGAAGGTTAGAGGTGGTAGACAACAGTATTACCATATGCATATAATATATACTCTCATTTACTTGACGAATTTCGAAATGAAGAAGAGACACTCAAAGTCTGGTCACAACTGGATGTTTAGAACAGTTCTGGAAACATTCACTGAAGGCTCGGAGTAGATGACGGGCAAGCACTGGGCTACGACAGAACCGGCAAGGCTGAAGAAAGAAAGTTCTTACCGGGGTTCTGAGACAATGCGGAAGGTACTTGCCCACTGGAACGAAACTCCGACAAGGAATGCTTGACTGACAGAGTCCGCACAGCCAGACACTGGCCGCGTCAAGTCAGAGGCACACAACCGGAAAAGCAGGAATCCTCAGGAACGAAGCGGGAAACGCTTACAGGGGTATCGGAACAGAGTCTCTGTGAAAGCTGACTGGAATGGCGGGAAAACTATGACAGAACGCGGTGAATTGACAGGAGTCTAACTCAGGGCGTCTAACTGCTGGAAAGGGACAGTTGAAGTGCGCCACATAGAACGTGCGGCGTTAGGAAATGGCCGACTGCAGAAAAAGACTAGAACGCTAACTGCATCGAAATGGCGGCACAAGCCGGAGGCGAGCTATTCCTCTGACCAGCCATGATCATGAGCCAATTTCTGCAAGGAACCCCAAAGCGGGAACAGCCTCCCAACAGGAAATCTTCCCCTAGCTGCCGGGACTGACAGGGGTCTCTTGCTGGGGGTCGGCACAGTCCTGACAACTACTTACCAGGTTCAAAAGTTCAGGCTCATCATTAGTAGCCATTTCCTGTAGTGCTTCCTGAGGGGCCCCTCCAGAGTTCAGTTGCCTACTTGCAACTATTATGTGACCCTGCTCTGAACCTCAGAATAGTTACACATATGCCACAAAGGTCCTGAATTACAGCTAAGGGAGACAAGCAGGAGCCAGGCTGGAAGTTCAAATCCATTAATCAGCCCCTAATTCATTATTGTCAGTTGGGGCAGGGCAGGTGTTGTAACTAATTTTGCAACAATGAAAGCACTTAGCAAGTGCAAAAGATCACTAATCAGGAAGCACTAAGGAAGCAGGTGCCAGCTAAAAAAATATTCTGTGACACATTAATCAGCCCCAAATTAATTCAGGTCACTTGAGGCAGGGAAGGTGTGCTTTGCTTTGCCACAATAATGTACACTGACTGGACAACCAGAGGGTGCTGTGATGAAACAGAGGGTGGCATGGGTGGGCTAGAGGGTGGCATGAGTAGTCAGAGAGTGGCAGTGGTGACAGAGAGTGGCAGTGATGAAGAAGAGTGTCCCAAACAGGCTGGACACGTAGAAACAACAAGTTCGCAAAACTTGCGACCCAACAGGTAAGTTCGCGTTTGCGAAATTGTACAAAACCCTTGCGAATTGGCAGAAACCCGCGCGAACACAAAAAAAAATCCGCAAATTCGCGAGAATTCGCGGATTTTGCGAATTGCGAGTTCGCAAATCCGCAAAATTCGCGAACGCGAGATTCGCAAAATTCGCCCATGCTTAATGACAATATCGTCCAAGTAGGCCGAGCTAAATGCCGTGTAGGGCTGTAACACTAGATTCATTAAGCGTTGAAAAGTCGCTGGAGCCCCGTGTAAGCCAAAGGGCAGAACCGTGAATTCATAGGCACCGTCATCTGTCACGAAGGCCATTTTCTTTCGATCCTCCTCCCTAAGGGGCACCTGCCAATAACCTTTTGTTAGGTCGATGGTAGTTATATAGCGGGCGTCACCTATTTTCTCTATCAAGTCGTCTACCCTTGGAATAGGGTACGTATCGAAATGCAACACCGCATTTAAGCCACGAAAATCCATACAAAAGCGTTTGGACCCGTCCGGTGTGGGTATCATCACGATGGGTGACGACCAATGGCTCTGGGAGGGATGTATGACACCTAGTTGTAATATGTCTGTGACTTCCTTTCGGACGGCATCTTTTCGGGCAGCAAGTATCCTGTATGGTCTTTGTTTCACGACCTTCCCAGGTAGGGTGTCTATGCGATGTTCAGCTAGCGTGGTTCTTCCGGGTAGATCCGAGGAGATGTCCGCAAAGGGTTTCAGAGAATCGTTTAATTCTGCTTTTTCCTGGGAGGATAGGTCCGTATTTATCACCAGATGTTCCAGGGTTGAAGGTTTGTCCACGTTCATCTGTCCCACGAAATGTCCCTTCCGAGGCACCGGTCCCAACCACTCTTTTAACATGTTTATATGGTACGTTTGGGTCTTGGAAGGGGACTGACGTAACCTATAGGTCGTCTGCCCTATTGTTTCGAATATCTGAAAAGGACCTTGCCATTCATGTTTCTGCTTGTTCATGCTAGAGGGTAGCAGCACGAGAGCCCAGCTCCCTTTTCCAAGTGTTCTCAATTTTTTTCCTTTGTCATAGGTTTTTTTATACCTATTCTGCTGGACTTCCAGATTAGAATATGCTAACTCTTGCAACTTCCCCAGTTTGGTTCTTAGTTGAGTCGTATATTCCAACATGTTTTTCTGTTCTTCTGCCTCTTCATTTTCGCACATGTCCTTGGTGATTTCTAAGAGGGAACGCGGTATTCTTCCGTATAAGAGCTCGAAGGAAGAGCATCCCAGGCTACTTTGTTTCTGAGCCCTATGACATATAGGGCTACAGGCAAAAGCCGGTCCCAAGTAGGTCCCTCGGCGGTCAGCATTTTCTTCAGTGTTAACTTGAGGGTTTGATTATACCGTTCCACCAGACCATCGGTCTGTGGATGGTACACCGAGGTCTTCAAGTGTTTATTGTCCAAAGAAGCACAAACTTCTTTCATCAATTTTGAAGTGAATGGAGTTCCTTGATCCGTTAACACTTCTTTGGGGAATCCTACTCTTGAAAACAATTCCACAAATTTTTCTGCGATGGCTGCTGTTGTGGTGGTCCTCAAAGGGAAGGCCTCGACGAACCTGGTGGCATAGTCAACGATCACGAGAGCATACAGGTATCCTCGACTTGACTTGGGCAAGGGACCGATGATATCCATACCGACCCTTTCAAACGGCACCCCTATAATGGGCATCTTCTGTAATGGGGCCATGGTTGGACAGTGAGTATTTTGTCGTTTACAAACTTCACATTTAGCACAATAGTCCTGGACATCTCTGTAGATCCCTGGCCAAAAGAAATGTCTAGTTATACTGTCAGTGGTTTTTTCTTTTCCTGCGTGACCAACTGTTAAATGGGCATGCGCAAAAAAAAGGACTTGCTCTCTAAAGGACTGGGGTACCAGCAATTGTAACTCACCCTCAGCTCTATTCTGTCTATACAACAGATCATTTTTAATCAGGAAGCGAGAGAAGGAGAGAGACGCCAAACCACTGGTAGCGTGCGCGGCTTCCCAGGCATTGACCAAGGTCCTATCCTCTCCCTGTGCAAAACGAAAACTACGGTCAATAACCCAAGGCTTGGGGGACAGGTAAGAGGGAAGACTCTCTCTATGTGTAGGATGTAACAAGGTATCTTTAAAGAGGGACAGAAATTCAGGGTTATCTGTTCCCAAGATCATATCTTCGGGAAGTGAGTCCACCACCCCTACCCACACTGTACAAGGTTCCCTTTGGGGTAGGGATATAGTAATGGATGCTACAGGGTACGGTTTTACATCGCCATGGACACACCTTACATAAACGGGCCCCTTGGGATTCATCTGTTCGGGCTTAACAAACCTTGTTTGTATCACTGATTGCCTGCACCCAGAATCTAACAATGCCTTAACTGTATAACCATTCATCCTTATACTCACATAAAAGGTGCTGCCCATTTTTGCGGAATACATCACTGTTCTTGGCAGATAGCCGACCTCCATTGGTTCTTCTGGTGGTTTACGTTCAGCACACATTCTCGCTATGTGGCCCCACTCTCCGCATTCGAAACATTTGGGCCATCTGCTTGGTGGTGGGATCAGGCTTGTGGGGCGTAATAGACGAGGTAGCTCCGCTCCTCCCTTAAGTTTTTTTTCCGTTTTAGGGGGTGGAACCACCTTCTGTACTTGATCTGGCTCCCAAGAAAAGGTTTTAGGTTGAGCTCTAGCATACTGGGAGGCCATTTCTATTGCATGCTCCACAGTAAGTCCCACGTGTTGGCGTAGCCAGCGCTGAGTAGCGTAAGGCAAGGCCTCCATGAATTGCTCCAGATATATCTTGTTTAATTTATCTTCTTTACTGCACACGTCCGGGCGCAACCACTTATCAGCAGACATTTTCAACCTGAAGAATAGGGTCTTTGGGTTTTCACCTTGAACCCCTCTTTCTTTCCTAAAACGTACACGATAGGCCTCCTGATCGAGACCTAGATGATCCAGTATCACCATTTTGATGGTGGCATATGGGGTTGTACCCAGAGGGTTAGCCGCTTGGTAGGCTGATTGGGCTTCTGCTGTGAGAAGTGGCGCTAAAAAGAACGGCCATTTCTCTTCAGGCCAACTTAATGCACGTGCAGCCCTTTCAAAGTTCACAAGAAAGGCGTCAGGATCTTCACCCGGGACGTATTTCTGTAGGGCTACTCCCGGGGGATGGGGGGTGTTCACTCGAACTTCACCGGGGATGACCTGTGGGGGAGGCGTTACATTTTTCATACTTTCTAATTGGGCTGTTATGGTGGTTGTGAACATATCGCGGTCAGCCTGCGCAGACGCCATTTGGTTTTCCACTGCTTTTTCCAGTTTTTCCTGTCCTTTTATAATATGGTCGATTAGGGCCTCCATCTTTTCTTCACAGACGGATGGTGGAGATCCCACTTCTGACACCAGTTGTCCCGAGGGGGTCGGAACGTTAGGGACTGAACTAAGTACTGCAGGTTCTACTGTGGTACTTGGTGAAAACAGGAAGACTGGCGCCTTCAGCAGTGGTTTTAAAGAGGGTTTTATTGGAATATAGGTTTTTTTCTTTAAAGCAAACCAGCGTCCTGCCGTGGAAAGTGTCCCCAAAGAAATGCTTCTTTCTCCGGTGTTCGCACTTGTTTAAGGGTCAATCTGCCTCTGGATTGTAGTATCGTCTTCTTACGTCCGCTCCAGTACCGGCAAAGAAAGGAAATGAGGGTAAGATACTCGTACTAATCTGGCACAATAAGAAGGACCAGGAGTGAGGGAAGAACCGCCGTGACTTTGTGCACATTCACACTATGAACGCTACGTGAATATCAGGTAGGGAAGTGCTCGTGAAAAGGGTAGGGAGGTTTGTCAGGACAACGCTACAGGAAAACTTAAGTCTGTTTCCTCCTCCCGACCCAACCCGCGACCCGGCCCCGTACCTCTTGGAGCCACGCTCCTCCCGTGGGAACGTGGCGGGGCGCAGCGGGGAAACGTTGGCCTCCAGGCGTGTTGTCCTCCTTCTCTTCCGACTCCTTGCACCGTCCTTCTTCTTCCACGAAGTTCACCGCCTCGGGGAAAACGCCGTCCGTCCTCTTCTCCGGACTTCCTCCTTTTGACGTGGTGCCGCTCTCAGGGGGCGGAGCCTCGTCTCTGTGGTCCACTGTATTAAAGGGACCGTCTATTTTAACGAACTGGCTCCAGCCTGACTCTTCCTCTTCAGTCCACGAACCAGGCGTACCCTGTTGGGATAATGGGCACGGTAAGAGTGGGGTAGCGGTCCACCATTCTGTCTCAGCGTGAGGTTCGGACCCATGTGCCCCGTCACATATGCATATATTACTGCTATTTTATGTACCGTGGGACTCCCACTTCGACGACGGGGAATATTCAAGCATGTGAATCTATGAAAGACACCCCTAATACTGGAGAAAGATGTTTTCCATGTTTTTCGACATCACTAAGAGTTTCATAAAGACGTCCCAGATATATCTCAGTAACTCCTTCCCAGACTTACCGACTGATAACCAGAAAGAGGGAGGTGGCAATAGAAATAAAGGAGATCACAAGGCAGACTGTGAGGATGCCTTACAAATGAGGAATTACCAGGGTAATCAGTAATTTGATTCTTGATTTTACACAATAGTAAACCCATAGACTCCCCCTTCAACAGGCAGAGTCCTTGAATGAGTATTAAGCGGTAGTAAAGAGTTTGTAGGGTTCAGAGATGGGTAGGGTAAATGGGTAGTAAGGGTTTTTAGGGTTAAGGACTGGGTAGCCTTAAGTGGTAGTAAGGGGGTTTTAGAGTTCCAGTAAGGGTAGTGCTAAAGGATTATACATTCTTTTTAGGGTTCAGGCACAGGTAGTGCTAGGCGGCAGTAAGTGTTTTAACATTCAGGAATGGTTATCAATTAGGTGTAGTTAGGGTTGTTAGGATTCAGGGAAGAACAGCTTTCACAGCTAGTAAGGAACTTTTATTTTTCAGGTAAGGGTAACACTGAGAAATACTAAGAAGCGGCGGCCAGCACTGATCGGAGGTAGGGGCTGGGGTGGGAGGATGTCGGAGGCAGGAAGTGGATGCAGGAGGGGGGATGCGGGGGCAGCGGGAATGCAAATAATAATATGAAAGCATATTCTTGCAGCTTCCTCACTTTCATACCCCTCCCTCTCTCTGCCACACCGAAAGCACGCCCAAGCGACCAGTCAGCCAATCGAGACCAGTCAGCCAATCACAACGCTGACGTAGCAGCATTGTGATTGGTCTTAGCACAGTGTTTCAGCGTTCAGACACTGACTGGGGGCCTGGGCATGTTCTTCATGCTGTAATTATGCCTGCATGAAGAACATGTGAAGTGAGAAACACTGTTTTGGGAGGCCCGAGAAGTCCAGCCAAGCAGTTACTGTGCACTTTAGAAGGTGGTGCCACTCCTCCCCTGCCCCCGCTGCCTAACGCAAAACGGGCGTAAGTAGGAGAAATCAAAATGATAATAGCACAAGTTATGATCATTTTATTTTCTCTTTGTGTCACTGCCAAAAAAGCAGTGATAATAATGGGGGCTTTTAGGTTTCAGGGAAGGGTAGTGTTATGGAATAGTACAGAGCCTTTAGGATTTGGGGAAGGATAGCATTAAGGAGAATAAGGGATATTTAGGGGTCAGGGAGGATAGCATCACAGTGTAGTGATGGGTTATTTAGGGTTCATGCAAAGGCAGTGTTAAGGAGCAGGGATGTTTTTTTGGTTCAGGGACAGGAAGCTTTAAGGGGTAGTAAAGGATTTTAGGGTTCAGTGACAGGTAGCGATAAGTGGTAGTAAGAGGTTTTAGGGTGAATTGAACGGTAATGTTAAGAGGTGCTAATGCTCTATTAGGAAATGAGTCAGGGGAGGATAGTGCTAAAGAGTAGTAAAGATTTTTAAGATACAATGATAGGTAGTGTTAATGGGTAGTAAAGTTTTTGGGTTCAGGGAGTGGTAGCGTTAACGGGTAGTAGGGGTTTTTAGAGCTCAGGGTTGGGTAGCTGTAAGGTGTAGTGAGAGGTTCCTAGGGTTCAGGTATTAGTAGATAGAAGGGGTATCAGGGATGCATAGCATTAAAAGTTAGTACAGGATCTTTAGAGATCAGAGATGAGTAGCATTAAAGGGTAGTACAGGCTATTAGGGTTCAGGGATGGTAATTTTAACAGGTAGTAAAGGGTAACACAAAATGTTTTAGGTTTGTTCGAAGGGTAGAATTTATCCGCAGTAAGGGGTGTTTAGGGTGCAAGAAAAGATAGTTTTAAGAGGTAGGAAAGGGTTTTTAATATTCAGGGAAGGGTAGAATTAAAGGGTGGTAAGGGATTATCTAGTGTACAGGGATGGGTAACATTAAGGGGTTGTAAGGGTTTTTAGGGTGCAGGGATGGGTGGATGTAAGGAGCAGTAAGGGTTTTTGAAGGTTCAGGGATAGGTGGGGTTAAGGTGTTGGAAGGTTTTTTGGATTCATGAAAGGGTAACTTTAGAGATTTTTAGTGTTCATCAATGGGTAGCATTAAGGAGTCGTAACAGCCTATTGGGGTTCAGGAACAAGTAGTTTAATATTACATTCTATTCAATAAAATAATTAATTCAATATATAAAAATGTATTTGAAGTAAATTAAATAGAAAGGCATTGAAGTGTTACAATAAAATTAATAATAAAAATAACTTTTAGGAATTAAATTTATTTTACAGCTAGAAACAATACTGACAAAATTACTTGTGAAGTAAATGTTCCCCAGTAAAAACACTGAGATATAAAGTCATTCCATTTGTACATACCTTCATGTAATGACACAAAATGTAAAGGTTGATAAGGTTCAACTGACAGGAAAGTGGCGAAGAGAGGAATAAGTAAACGGGAACCAAGGAGCTTAAAATGCTTCTACAAGCACCTCTCAATTTGTAAACTAGGAAGTGGAAAGACAAAACAACATTCTCGCAAGGAGTGCCATGTCAAGGTATCTCTGATGATGATGATGGAAAGTAAAGAAAGGAGGGAGCTGAGACTGCACTACACAAACACATTCCTCTTAACTGCCATCCTCCCACTTTTCTGCTGCCAAATAAGACCCAAGTGGCATGTGAGTGACCTAAAGGGCTTTATAGGCCAATCTCCTGTTACAACACAGTAGCTTGACTTGATAAAGAGCCCTGGCTCACACAGCTTTGTAACGGAAGAAGCTGTTTGGAAGTTGATCACTGGTTCTGTGGAGGCACACACAAGTGGCCAAATCAAAATCTGTACTCACATGAACCACCATCCATCTTTGTAGTACTCACTCCTGGGGCCATATTGCAAACAGTTCTCCAGGGTGCAGCTGGCATGTTCATCTGTTTTCTGCGCCCCGGTGCACTGTAGTATTACAGAAGAAGGCACAGTTGCTTGTGTGCCCTCTTTTATAATATAAATGGGCCGGTGCACACAGGGAGCCCACACCATCTTAATGGGTCACTCCCTCACGAGCATGGGATGATGACCCCCATGATAATGAGGGAAACACTTTGCCCCTGCACTCGATTATGCATGTAAGTGCAGAAGCAAAGAGGCCATCAGGAGGTGCACTGACTGTGTGTCACAAAACGGTGACCCCCATGGACCATCGAGACATCTACCTGCAGGCAGGTGCAGTCACTCACTGTACCTGCCTGCAGGGGATCAACATCCCTTCTTTAAAGTGCAGAGGGAGCTACCCGCACAGGGAAAGACAGAGTGGTTGATTCAAACATCCGCTGAGTATCTCACAAGTTTGTAGCTGGCCTTGGGGCATCAGATTACTAGTAATATGGTAAACAGTCCCTGGTTGCACCCAGCACACCTGTTTAAAGGTGCGTCCTCAGGCAAACAGTAACAGTCTGCCTGATATGTTTTACGGGCCCTGAAAGCTCTTTTTTGTAATCACATCACATCTAGCGACATCTAAAAAATCAAGCCAGACTTAAAAGGCCACTTTTGTTAATTTGTAGTAACTTGATACCTCCACTAAGTGGCGCCCTAGAGATACTGTTTCACCATATCTTCTAGAAGCACTGGTCCTTCAGTGAAAATGCCATTTAGTGGCCACAGAAAAGGGTATCAGGCAGGTCAGAAACAAGATTTAGCTGGTACAGTGCATAATACGCATCACACTTTGACACTGTAGTGCCACTTTCTGACATGGTCAGCGACTGGCTGCCGCCCCCTCCCCAACTGCCCACACCAACCCCCGGACACATGAACATGAAACATGGTTATCTTTGGAAGGCGGGGGGTCGCAAGACCCGCCGGCCATATTTATTAAGATATAAAAATAACACATTTTTAATTGCATGGTAAACAAGTGATACAAAAATCAGCAGGACATTAGATACATTATTGTCAACAAGTTTGAGAGACTAACCTTAACAGAAACTCTAATACAGATTGTTTCCTAACCGAATCTAACATCCTCATCTAGATTTTTGTATACTACATTTCTGGCCATATGGCAAGGCGCTAACCGGTGTCAAGTCCTACTAGCTGCGCCTTACCTAGAGATGTGCGCAAGCGCAGCCGGGCCTGGTAATTACCCGGTCCACGCCGTGAACTCCATTTACCCACTGAAGGAGGGCCCTTACTCTGCGCCATCTTGTGACGTCATGAGTATACGCGCGCGGGGTGGCTACCAGCCTAAGGAAAGCGTGACTACTCCAACCCGCGCCCCTTTGAAGCACCAGTTACCTTGCCCCTGAAGTTCTAGGAGGGGCCAATGGCCCCTCCCCCTGGGCGGGAACCTCCATTGGATGATGCCCGCCCCCTCAGACCTTAAAAATAGCTGCTCACCGGTCATGACCTTACCGCATGCCCCATACCTAATAAATACGACGACCTATGGAAAAAAATTCTAATGGACAACTACACTGGCTAAATTATGTCACGCATCAACGTATCGCTACAAAGGCAGAAAAGGCCTAAACACAAGTAGACATCAAAACATACTTCAGCACAGTTCACTAAAGAGGGGAAAAATTCCTAAAGAAAGCATCATCAGCAAAATATACAATCCAAATAAAGTTCACTTACGCATGGAAAACAGGTAACAATAACATAGCAAATTACACCTAAATCAGACTAGTAAAGCATCAACCTTTTAGTTCCAGGGATGGTGGGTGGGAAAACAAGAAGCCCCGAGCGCGGGGCACGACACGCTGTGGGGGAGCGTCCAGGGAACAAGAGGGTCTCCCGGGCGCTCCCTGCTTCTTTATCCCCAAGGGGCCCGGTGGGGGTGGGTGACTACGCCCCCCACCCAGCCCCTCTTGCGGCCCGCCCCCCCTGACCCGGAAGTCCTACTATGATATCCGGGTCAGGGAGGGTGCCGACCAATCGGTGGTGGGGTGCGCCCGGGAAGGCACGCCCCACCACCGAGAGGCACGAAGGAGGAGGCGGTCCCCGCGCCGCCATGCGGGCGGGGGGCCAAGAGCCCCCCCTTTTCACATGGTCAGCGACTGGCTGCCGCCCCCTCCCCAACTGCCCACACCAACCCCCGGACACATAAACATTAAACATGGTTAACTTTGGAAGGCGGGGGGTCGCAAGACCCGCCGGCCGTATTTATTAAGATATAAAAATAACACATTTTTAATTGCATGGTAAACAAGTGATACAAAAATCAGCAGGACATTAGATACAATATTGTCAACAAGTTTGAGAGACTAACCTTAACAGAAACTCTAATACAGATTGTTTCCTAACCGAATCTAACATCCTCATCTAGATTTTTGTATACTACATTTCTGGCCATATGGCAAGGTCGCTAACCGGTGTCAGGTCCTACTAGCGGCGCCTTACCTAGAGATGTGCGCATGCGCAGCCGGGCCTGGTAATTACCCGGTCCACGCCGTGAACTCCATTTACCCACTGAAGGAGGGCCCTTACTCTGCGCCATCTTGTGACGTCATGAGTATACGCGCGCGGGGTGGCTACCAGCCTAAGGAAAGCGTGACTACTCCAACCCGCGCCCCTTTGAAGCACCAGTTACCTTGCCCCTGAAGTTCTAGGAGGGGCCGATGGCCCCTCCCCCTGGGCGGGAACCTCCATTGGATGATGCCCGCCCCCTCAGACCTTAAAAATAGCTGCTCACCGGTCATGACCTTACCGCCACAGGCCAGCATTGTTACCCGACGATCTGGCCTCCCCTACTCTAGACCTAACCTGGAGCGTGTTCACCCAGCGAATCCCTCCAACCAGGCCCAGACATTATTAGACCAAAGGACGTTCCCTGCCTCCGTCAAGTGCACCCCATCCCCCAGGTAAAATTGCTCGCCCCAGATACACCCATGTGGAATCGTCTGCAACCGGGGGGCTCGAAATAGTTTGTCCAACTGTGTGTTGATCCTCTTTACCGAGTGATTCAACGCCCTGACCGAGTCCCCCCCTCGCCACTGCCACCGAGGGATAAGTTGCGACCATACTACTGTGCAACCCGGGCACATCCTGGCCACCCACCCCGCAGTGGAGATGATCTCTTCAATGAGAATGCGCCTCCCCAGTTTGGCCAGATCATTCTCCCCTAGGTGAAGTATCACCACTGACGGGGAGGCGGGCTGCTGAGCTAGGAGTCCCTGGAAGAAGTTCCTAAACTGGCTGAGGCATAGACCCCCTCTCCCGAAGAATGAGATATCAAACCCCTTCAGCGCCGCCCTTTTCTTACGGTCTCCTGAAAGAAAAACATGTTCAGCACGCCTCACATAAGAGTGGCCTACAATCCAAGTCACCATTGTCCTGTGTCCTCCACGGTGCTCCTGCTGTGATGTTGTAAATCGTTGACTCCCGGTAGTTAGTTCCTCCCCCGCGTCACAGGTTTGAGAAACTGCAAGAACCAGAATCATACCAGGCGTGAGAATCATCCTATCACAACATGTCAATTCGTACGTAACGTTTATAGCACTCAGATGACCATCTCCCAATTCTCTTCACCTTCTCAGCCGAGAGGCCCCCTAGCGCTGCTTCAGTTGCAGCCCCTATCCTAAAGGAGTGAGTGCCAAATTCTTTGGGATCCAAACCTGCCTGTCTGACCGCCAGCCCCAGAACCCGCCTAAACTGGTACCTAGTCAATGGTGTCCCATCGGCGTGACACAACAGTGCCCCCCCCCCCCGCCGTGCCCTCCCGCTGCCTGTGGACAACCTCCACATGACTAACCAGGCAGCAAGGGTTGACCCGGGCCCGGTGGAGCACTATGGTGTGACCCCGAGATTCCTGGTCAGTCTTTGACCTCTGAATTGTCACCCACATCGTATCCTCTCTGATCCTGACGCTAGCCCGCTGTAGGCCGCCCAACTTATCTACTTTGGACCCTGCCACCAACTCTCCAATTCTCAGGACCCCATAGAAAGCCAGGGAAAATGCAGCTTTGAACAAAAGTATCTCCCATTCAGAGCTACAGACCTTGTGCAATGCCAGCAATAAGGCCGCCAGCCGCGCCAAACCTATGGGCCTTCTCATATCCACAGAGTGGCCCTGTAACCGGCGCCATCCCCTCATAGCCTTGCGCACCATAAAGGTATTAGTGGGGTCTCGCATGCCCTTTGCCTGCGCAAAGTTGGATACCGCCGCCCTATGTCTGCTTACGGCTGCCACTGAGCACCCATCCCTGTGCATCCATTCTAAATAAGCAGCAAAGCTGTCCTCGTGTGCCCACCTAACCTCCCATTCCTGCCCCAAGAAAGCACGGTAAGACAAAAACGCCCCTTCGTAAGCTGTCTTGGTCCTGGGGGCTAAGCTAGCAACCACGAGGTCCTGTAATCTGGGGCACCAATCCGCCAAAGTACTGCCGGGAAGTGCGCTGGTGAGGGGTCTGCTGCAGGAAGATATTCCCTGAAGACCTGCATTTTAAAGCGAGAAAGGGAGTCAGCCGCATTGTTGAGGATGCCTGGGACATGTTTGGCTCTGAAAAGTACATTCCACTTTAGGCACTGCAACACAATCTCTTTTATCAGGCGCAATATGAACGGACAGCGTGCCCCCTGTTGGTTTATGCATTCCACCACTGTCATGTTGTCTGACCAGAACACCACTGATTGGTTACATAGGTGTTCTGGCCAGACCTTCAATGCCACCCAGACTGGGAAAAGTTCTAGGAAGCCAATGTTGGCGGTCAAACCCCATGCTCTCCATTCCTCAGGCCACCGTTGGGCAACCCACTTAGTCCCTAGGATGGCGCCAAGGCCCACGCTACCAGCAGCGTCTGTCCATAAACCCAACTCTGCTGATGTCGTGGGAGGACTGGACCAGACTATCCTGCCATTAAAGTCCTCCAGGAATGCCATCCATGTAAGCATGTCCTGGCGAACCTCAGATGACAGCCTAGTGCGGTGATGTTTCTCCCTTAATCCTCTCATAGCCTGGGCAATCGAGCGTGAGAATGGGCGCGCCATTGGGATGACCCGTAGTGCAAAGTTCAGTTGCCCCACCACTTCCTGCAGCTGCTTCAAGGAAATCTTACCTCTACACAGGCATTGACGGAGAGCTGCCCTAAACCTAGACACTTTGTCCTTGGGCAACCTGAAGCATCCCTGTACTGAGTCAATTTCGATACCAAGGAATTCCAGGCAAGTAGCCGGGCCGACAGTCTTCCCCAGCGCCAGTGGAACCCCAAAAGCCCGCATGAGCACGCAAAATTCCTGCAATGCCCAGGCACACTCCTGAGAGTCCGCCGCGCCTAAGAACAGGAAGTTATCCAAGTAATGCATGACCTGTTGGTGGCCTGTCGCCTGTCTCATGACCCATTCTAGAAATGAGCTAAATGTCTCAAAGTAGGCACATGATATGGAACAACCCATGGGCATGCATTTGTCCATGTAAAACTTGCCCTCGAAAGTGAAACCTAGAAGGTGGTGATCCAATGGATGTACTGGGAGGAGACGAAAAGCGGATTCTATGTCAGATTTAGCCATCAATGCCCCTGGTCCCAGAGCACGCAACAAGTCAACAGCCTGATCAAATGAGGCATACTTTACACTACAAATCCCTTCATCTATCGCTTCGTTCAAGGATGCTCCTCTTGGCGCGGACAGGTTGTGGATCAGTCTAAATTCGCCTTTCTCTTTTTTGGGTACTACTCCAAGCGGTGAACACACAAAATTGTGGACAGGCACCTACTTGAAGGGACCAGCTATCCTACCTAATGATAATTGCTTGGTAATCTTAGCGGACACGACCGTTGGATTCTGTTTTACTGACAATTGGTTCCTGCAATTTGCGCTACCTGTGTAACCCACCGCCGGGATCCTAAAACCTTGTGAAAAACTTTCCTGGAGTAGGGTGGCCGCTATATGGTCAGGGTACCTATTCAACCATGGGATCATTGCTAACACATCTATAGGTGTGGGGGGGCCCAGTCCGGCTGAATTACTCTGGCTTTCCCCTCCCCCTATGACCGTGGTTACCTTGCTTGGACCTGCAAGCTGTCTCGGGGTGGGATGTGTGACCACAGACCGCACATGCGTGCCTAAATCTACAGGTGCCCTGGGCCCTTGTGCAGGAGCGCTTATTAAAGTCCCAGCACACCCCTTTTCTCTCTGACCCCCCCTATTTTTCCCTGGAACTTCATTCCCATGGGTAGATCGAAAGGGCTGTTGAGGCCTGGCGGAGAAAACCCTGACTGCACTGGTGGCCTGGGATGGGGCTGTGTCACCTGAGAACTGCTTGTGCCAGGACATAGAATCTACTTTGTCCCACGCCAATGATGTATCAAATTCCTTGGCCTTCCTGAAATTAACATCATACTCTTTCCACGCATCCCCAGTGTATTGATCACTCCACCCCACAATCCTACTCTGGTAGCAAGCCATGGCTGCCTGCACATTTGGGGGGCGTTCGGCCGTGATGGCCGAAAGGACAGAAAAGGCCCTGATCCAATTCTTCAAAGTCTCCTCTACCCTGAACCTGGAGCACTGTGCCCTCCATTCACTTGGATGCATCCATTCCTTCAGTACCTTGGCCTGCTCCATTTCCCTATTGTCTAGCAACAATGAAAAAATTTATACATATTTCCCCGCCCAGATCATCTCTTTTACCGCCTGGGACACATGTTGACCCAAGTTTTCACTCCTGGATGGCACTAAACCGTCTCCCAAGAGAGGCAGTGACACCTCCTTACCATTTATGGGCACTTGGGCCGGTAGAACACTATCACCATCACCATTCGGCTGGGCGGGACTGGCACCTGCAAGGGAAGAAGATGAGGGCACCGCAATACTCTCCGCCGCATTTGCAGCCTTAATCTTCTCAACCAATTTTTTCGCTTCTGCCTCATGATCAGATGTGGCAAGACACACGCCCCCCTTTTGCAGCCACGGCAGCAAGGCCGTTAACTGAGACACCAATTCTGGGGGGACTGGGTCAAGATTACCTGCTGGGACCGCAGGCGCCACTGGGGGCATAACCGGTGGCAGAGGTGTAGGAGGCAAGGGAGCAGCCGGTGGCGGCAAACCCGTGCCTGGGATTGGTACCACGGGTGAGGGGGAAGGCCCCGCAGGAGGGAGCGCCGGCGGAGTGGCAGGGGACGGTCGTAACAGCCTATAAGGGTTCAGGAACGAGTAGTTTAATATTACATTCTATTCAATAAAATAATTAATTCAATATATAAAAATTAATTTGAAGTAAATTAAAAAGAAAGGCATTGAAGTGTTACAATAAAATTAATAATAAAAATAACTTTTAGGAATTAAATTTTTTAAAGCTAGAAACAATACTGACAAAATTACTTGCGTAGTAAATGTTCCCCATTAAAAACACTGAGGTATAAAGTCATTCCATTTGTACATACCTTCATGTAATGACACAAAATGTAAAGGTTGATAAGGTTCAACTGACAGGAAAGTGGTGAAGAGAGGAATAAGTAAACGGGAACCAAGGAGCTTAAAATGCTTCTACAAGCACCTCTCAATTTTTAAACTAGGAAGTGGAAAGACAAAACAACATTCTCTCAAGAAGTGCCATGTCAAGGTATCTCTGATGATGATGATGGAAAGTAAAGAGAGGAGGGAGCTGAGACTGCACTACACAAACACATTCCTCTTGACCGCCATCCTCCCACCTTTCTGCTGCCAAATAAGACCCAAGTGGCATGTGAGGGACCTAAAGAGCTTTAGGCCAATCTCCTGTTACAACACAGTAGCTTGACTTGATAAAGAGCCCTGGCTCACACAGCTTTGTAACGAAAGAAGCTGTTTGGAAGTTGATCACTGGTTCTGTGGAGGCACACACAAGTGGCCAAATCAAAATCTGTACTCACATGAACCACCATCCATCTTTGTAGTGCTCACTCCAGGGCCCATATTACAAACAGTTCTCCAGGGTGCAGCTGGCATGTTCACCTGTTTTCTGCGCCCCGGTGCACTGTAGTATTACAGAAGAAGGCACAGATGCTTGTGCACCCCCTTTTATAATATAGATGGGCTGGTGCACACAGGGAGATCACACCTTCTTCATGGGTCACCCCTCATGAGCATGGGATGATGACCCCCATGATAATGAGGGAAACACTTTGCCCCTGCACCCGATTATGCATGTAAGTGCAGAAGCAAAGAGGCCATCAGGAGGTGCACTGACTGTGTGTCACAAAACGGTGACCCCCATGGACCATCGAGACATCTACCTGCAGGCAAGTGCAGTCACTCACTGTACCTGCCTGCAGGGGATCAACATCCCTTCTTTAAAGTGCAGAGGGAGCTACCCGCACAGGGAAAGACAGAGTGGTTGATTCAAACATCCGCTGAGTATCTCACAAGTTTGTAGCTGGCCTTGGGGCATCAGATTACTAGTAATACGGTAAACAGTCCCTGGTTGCACCCAGCACACCTGTTTAAAGGTGCGTCCTCAGGCAAACAGTAACAGTCTGCCTGATATGTTTTACGGGCCCTGAAAGCTCTTTTTTGCAATCACATCACATCTAGCGACCTCTAAAAAATCAAGCCAGACCTAAAAGGCCACTTTTGTTAATTTGTAGTAATTTGATACCTCCACTAAGTGGCGCCCTAGAGATACTGTTTCACCATATCTTAGACTTAAGTGGTCAATCTTTTGAGCAGAAAATGTAGTTTTACATTTTTGAACCATTTCCAAATGAATCAATATTTCACAGACTAGTTTTTCAAGACCGGTGTAGGAAATGTGCCGCTTCCTCATCATCACCTTAGGTTTTTTGCTTTTTTCTGGTACTTATTTTTCCTGCATTCAGAACTCTGTGCACTTTACTTCTGCTAAACAGCAGTAAAGTGCCCTGTTCCCCTTAAAACATTATTAAATAGGTTTAGCCCTAATTAACTTAAATTAAATTGCCTTTATGAAAATGCACTAAGAATCTGGAAGTACAAACCTATGGACTGCTGCACTAATTGTGCAATCCACAACCTGTAAAACCTGACTTTAGACCCATCGTCAACGGCCTAAAAACCTTATGGCACACCAACCCTTTTAAGAGGCGTGAAACACTGCTTTTAAATATTCTTAGTTAAATATTAATAGGTCACCCCTTAATACGCCTTGTTGCCCCAAAAACTGTGTATGATATTTAAAAGTGGAACATGTTCAAAATTGAAATTGTGATGTTCCTCCACTTACTAGGCATTCACTGGCTGGGTTGTAGCTAAACTCTAGAAAATGTCAAAGTACAGATTATAAACGTTAATCTGTTACTTTTAACAGGAAAGTCTTCAAAAGACATTAAAGTACTGTTTTTAATATTGATTAAAAAGCCAATTTAATTGTAAAGTTACATTTTTAATAAATATTTAGGAAAAGTAACTTTTAGAACAATACCTTTACACTTGCTTGAACCTTCACACCTTTAGCCTTGGCCAACCGATCCAGTACTTGGTTTTAATGAGGTATGAAAACTGCTCCCAGAGCAGAGACAATACAATACCTTTACACTTGCTTGAACCTTCACACCATTAGCCTTGGCCAACCGATCCAGTACTTGGTTTTAATGAGGTATGAAAACTGCTCCCAGAGCAGAGACCATAGTCAGGGTGTGGAGAGGTATTTTTCTTCTCTTTGCAAGAATACCAGTTAAGTTGATACCAGGAAATTAATTAATTTGTAATGAGGTCTGCCCTTTCACAAGCAAAACATAAGGTGAGGCCTGAAGAAGGCAACCCTTTGCCTCCCCCCATGCCTCGCCTCCCCTCCCCAGTCAGGCTGGTACCAACCCTGTGAGAGGGGAGCTACCCCCAGAATCAATTATGAGTGGCCGCAGAGGAGGTGAATGTACTTTTTCCTGGCCGCACCTTTGGGTGGGAACGGACTCTGCACAGGAACAGACAGATTTCTCCATCTTGAATTTTTGGAGTAAGGTGCACTGTAGGATTGTTTGCAGTAGGACAAACAGATACTGCTGCAAAAGGTGGGTTGCTCCCAGGAACTTCATCCCCATTGGTTAGGTAGGATCCAGGAATGCCAGCCAGAAATGTGGTACCCCAGAACACTTTCTGGACCTTCAGAAAGGACTAGAACTGCTGTTCTTGACCTGAGTGGAGCCCTGAAAGACTGGATCTGCTCCTTCTTGTACCAAGAACAAAGACGTGTACTCCAGGGGTCAATTGGCTGACCACCTGTGTGTTTACAGAGACGCAAGTAGCTACAAGAGGCTTTTTTCCTGAAGTGTCCTGAACTAGACCTTCCCTGTGGCCTCTGCTGTAGTGGGGCAACAAAGCCTCCTGCAGCCCCTCCAGTGCGAGGGGGCCCCGAGCTCCAGGGGGCCCCCTCAGAACAGTACCTTGGTCTGAGAGCTACTGAGTGAGGCCAAAGGGGGAGCCCTCTATATACTTTGGTTAGGGGACCCTTCCTGTTTTGTTATGCCACTGCTCTGCTGGAGTGTGTGCTCGTCCCTAAGTGTTGTCCTGTAGGTCCTGGGAGCCTTAGAAGTGACCCAGAGGAGCTGCTTCAGGAACCCTGAAATGTTGGGTCTTAAAAAATATTTGGACTTTGAAGACCCGTGGAGCTCTCAGGGAGACCTTGTGGCAAATGTGTCCTATTTTAAGGGACCTTCCTTGGATACTGCTTCAGGCTTGCCTTGCTTGAGGAATTTGAGCTCCATTAAAAAAAAAAACCTAAGCAAGAAGGTAAAATCTTTTTGACCAGGCCCTAGCTCTATTTTGTTTGCCTTAAGTCACACCTAGGTCTCGGTCTGTTGACTTCAATTGACTATCATTGACTCTTACTATTTTTTCGGTATTCTTTAAAACATAAAAAATATGATGTCCGGTTCTCCTTGTATTTTTGTTGTTTTGGTGTCATCTTGATTTTTTAAAGTTACTATATTTTTCCTATTTGGTTTGATATTTTTGTTGTTTGAGACTTTTACTGTTTTGGTACTAAATAAATACTTAACTCATTGCCCTGACTTAAGCCTGTTTGCTCCGTGCCATAGATACCAGCAGGCTGACCTCAGGTCAATTTAGTGACTTTCCTTATGGTTCACTCTGACACGTTTGCCTTATTATTCTTTGAAGATGGTCTCCGCCCACCCCAAATAATAATCCTCTTCCCAACACCCAGCAGACCTAAAATGGCTGCCATGGTGCGAGGTCTGGTTACTGAGATCGTGGACTACAGAAGGGGACCCAATATTGGTCCATGACTTTTACAGTCTAGAGTCTTGTATATTTTTTAAGGGACCTCAAGAAGAGTTTGCAGGCTCTGTGAGACAAACATGTTAAAAAAAGATATATTAACATGAAGAGGAGGTCGTTTGGTAGTCCCCCTTTTAGGCCTCAGGCCTTTTATTTTATTTTTTCAGGAAAGTAGAATTGTGCCCTGTAATATCAGCTCACACTTGATTTTATTTTAAAATTTGGATGCTCAAACTTTCCTTGACCCCAGATTCCAAGACAGTTCATGAGCAAGTGGTTCAAATGACTTTAATCCTTTCAAACCCACCTACACTTTTTTGTAGCAGTAATTTTTAAATAACTACTGAACCGATTCACGCAAAACGAGGCAAAGACACTTCCTTAAGTAAAGTTTTCCTAAAGCCAGGTTTGGTGCCATTTAATTCAGATTTTTTTTTTTATAAGTAAACCAAAGACTCATATGTAAGTTAAAAGGGAAAAGCCATGTTTTTTACCTGCCCAGCCCCCATGATGGACCAGCACAGAAATTGGCATGTTTAATACAAATCAGATTAACTTTTTTGTAAAGTTTTGTGCAGATTCATCGAAAGCTGGGAAAGTTTGAACACAAAAAATGGCATTTCAGTGGGAACTCTGACCTAACCATAACTACATAGTCCATATGGCTGAAAACCTTCCATTGAAAAGGCATTTTTGATTTGCCTATACCCTTGACCCCCATGGATGTATCTGCACCACATTTGGCAGTTCCTTCGCTTAGTGATCTAGAAGCACTGGTCCTTCAGTGAAAATGCCATTTAGTGGCCACAGAAAAGGGTATCAGGCAGGTCAGAAACAAGATTTAGCTGGTACAGTGCATAATACGCATCACACTGTGACACTGTAGTGCCACTTTCTGATTTACCTTTTTTTGGAAGGGATCGGAACCCACATTCTATTTACTCGTTGGATGTTACACACCAGAACAAACATTGCGGGTTTCTTTTCAAGAGGAACGACTCCTTTCTTTTGCATTGAGTTCTGTTTTCTCTAATGTGGTGAAAAGACTCCGCGAAATAGCTGCGGCCAGACAACCGGAAATACATACTCCAATAACAGAAGTTGTTAACCACTAAATTGAAACAGATGTTGCTTTAATTCCTGAAATGAATTTTAAGTGATTGGTTGACTAAGTGTAAGTTATGGTTATATAGTGACATCACTAGGTTGACTACAAAATTGGTAAACTGGCCTTCACTTTAAAAAGTTACAAAACCGGTAAAAGCAGCTTATACGAGGGCTGTTGATAAAATTCCGCATAAAAGTGTTGTAAACACTTACATGCACTTATTCCTAATTATTCCAGATGTTTAAGGCCCCTTAAGGGCACATATTTTCCCACAGCCCACAAGAAATTATCCGCCACATGTGAGCAGTGCTTGCTGTTTACTCACCACTAACTAGACACATGAGGCTGAGATAGGATTTAAGCATGGGAAAACTCCTAAAATAGTCATAGCATAGGTCCTAAACATGTTAAAATGATAATATCTAAAAGTGATTTAATTATTGAACATGTGTTTTAAATTAAAAATTGCATTAGTTCTAGGCAAATTTTGACCAGTGTCGGGCAAAGGAATTTTCATTGTCGACCAGAACAACCAGGACATTTCCACTGACAGTACAAGCAAAAAAACAAACATTTTGTCCTGTCCAATGCACAGTGCAGTTTCAAGGTCGTAGGGTTATTAGCGCACCCCTTGTAATGGCTTTTGCAACCACTATGATTTAACCATGTTGAGTGCTGACTTTAAAAATAAAAGGCTTGGAAGGTTTCAGTAACTCGGTTTTTGTGGCAGATGTCAAAAATTGTCTATTGACGAGATGTAGTCTTCAGTTATCGTTAACGATATGATGTTACCACGAATACAAGTTCCACGCATGGCAATACCACGCGAATTTTAGTTCGCAAGTGGCTTTACCACGCTGGAATTTGCAACGAAGGATCATACCACGCATTTTTACGTCCTAAACACAAACACAAATGATAAAGATTATTTTCTTACCTGACACCTTCCTGTCTTTCACCAGCAGCCTGTACCTTCCATCCACCATCGAAACAAGCGTGAAAACACGTCTGCCAAAATTAAAAAAGGACTGCCGTAACGGCACGTCTTTGAGGGAGGCACTTTCCTTTTACCTCAGTGCTACTGTAGTGCGTTTTTTAAAAAAATGTAATTAACCCGCTCTGGAGGAAGCCGTCGACGCCTGCTCAATTAGAGCCGAGCTCAGGGCAGTAAACTGACACTCGGACGCCGTGTGTGGCATCCTCGTTGGTACGGAAGTGCGTTTTTTTTTTATTTAATTAACCCGCTCCTTTTTTTTTTCTGGGGGGGAGACCCCCCCGGGCCCCCCCCGCCCCTCCCCCAGCCGACCCCCGCCAACCCCCCAATCCCCCTAATGCGTGGCAAAGACGTCGTGGAAGGAACCCTGCGTGGAAGGCACCCTGCGTGGTAAGTGTCACGTGGTAAACGTGAGTAGTGGTAATGCCTTCGTGGTAAATGATGTTTCCCGTTTAAAACAAAAGGTGCGCGTGCCTGTCAAAAGGGTCAAAGGTTGTTTATTGTCACTTCCTGTACTGTCGTCTGGGGATCGAGATTGTGTGATGTCTGTTTTGGTACTACCGCCATTTTAACTCACTGGCGCCACTGTTAGGGCTTCTTTGACATGTGCTCAAACAAGCACCTGGAAACAAAAGTTCGACTACTGCCTACATGTTGCTTTTTGACGACATTATAGATGAGAACTTTAAATCCTTGAAAGCTGTGGCCCTTAACCTTAGTGGTCACAAACCACTATTGACTGATGTTGAGTTGATTGACAATCTGATGAAGTTGAACAACCACAAAGCTCTTATTTGTGTTTTCAACACATTGAATGGTACAGTTATTAACGTATGTTAGTTAAATTAACGAATCGGCTATCAGGAGTTCATAATACGATTTTATTAAATAATCTAGGGGTGAGGGGTGCATGCTCGTAGCCTAAATGGATTCAACCCATATAATAAGTCCTAAAGGTGATTGAGGTATTATGCAAGTACAAATCTCCTTAGATCATGGATGCTCGCAAACATGTTCCCAGGGCCAAAATGTATGGGCGGTGATGTGGCTGAGGGCCGCACTGATGCCAGCATGCTGGCGGTTGGGGATTGGGGGAGGTTGGTGGTAAGGTAGGTGTAGGGGAAGAGAAGCATATACATCTGCTGTCTGAACTGCACAACACGAAACCAGAAAACCTGGGATTAATCCCAGCTTCTCTACTTAACCAAATTGTGTGATCCTAGGCAATTGTTTTTTTAAAGATTTGCTTCTCTTTGTTCATAATCACATATAAGAGAACCTTGAAATACATAACTTCGGGATGGTTGCTGTTCAAAACTTTGTGTAGTTTTGGATTTAATAAACTATGATGTAGTTCATGTATAATAGGAATACAGGCCACCCAAAGGGTGCACATTACAACTGTTTTACCTCTTAGTTCACTATTGGCAGTGTTGTTAAGGTGGGTGGAGTGGAAGAATTAATGTTACTGAATTCATGTTTAAAAAAGATCCCTTTTAACCTTTTGCATGCTCATGACGAGCTGAGCTCGTCATGAGGCACGGTGCTCCGGTGCTCATGACGAGCTCAGCTCGTCATGGGCCGTGGAACGCTCAGGTGCGGGGAGAATTCCCCTGCTGTGCTGAGTGTTCCACGGGAGCCAATGCACCTCTGACGAGCTGAGCTCGTCATGAGCACAGGAGCGCTGTAGCTCATGACGAGCTCAGCTCGTCATGAGCATGCGGGCGCTGTGCGCGCCCCCCTCAGCACAGCGGGGGAATTACCCCCACAGCGTAGGGGTTAAAAATACTCTGCAACTCACTGATGTCATTTGATGTACTAAGGTGAAACACTTCTGCATGTTAATGAAATATACTTTTAGAATTTTGAAGAGACTATATCATACTTTTGCACTTATGCTGCAAGATGTCTTTAAAAATGAAGGTGTTTTCAAAGTGGCAGGTCACCCTATGTAATTACTTTTTAGGTCTCGCCTGGTGAACGCAGCGCGAAGTGCTGCAGCCAGCGAGAAGTATTGTTACGGAGTTGCCTCTCATGCGAGACAAGAGCTGGGCACGCGCAATAGACGGACTGGCAATGTGGTCGCGCGCGTGAACAGGAGATGTTCACATGCGTAGGGCTCTGCTCGCTCCCTCTCTCCCCCTCCCTCCCTGTCTATGCGCACGCAGGACAGGAGATTTGCACGCGCACATCGCACGCTTTCACTCCCTCCCCCCTCCCCCCGTCGGCTCCATGGAGAAAGCTTGTTATATTAGTGCACCAGGGGCATAAGACAGGCCCTCGCAGCCCCCGCATTGCGGGGGGGAGGCGTGCTTTAGGGTCCCCTTGCTCAAGAGCCCCTTCAGTCAACCTGAGGAGTTTAATGGTGCAAAAGGCCATGGTGCGTGCACGGCCAAGGGCTTAACACAGGAGGCCCCCACAGCCCTGGGCCGTGTTGCAGAGGCCTGTGCACATGCCTGGCCTCTTAATTAATTAAATGGTCTGCCGGCCCCGGGTGGACCTCTGAGGCAGGCAGGCTCTTTATTAATTATGGCTGGCGCGCGCGGTGCGCAGATGTCTCCGGGAGCCCGAGTGCGCGACTTCAGGGTGGGGGATGTCAGTACAGTGCAGAGAGCGAGGAGGTGCTGTCTCTGCAGCAGCAGTTCCGAGGACCGCAGCACTGCCCACCACACCAGCAGGTGAGAAAAGCAGCCATCCATGCATGCACGAGTCTGAGAGAGACACTTCTAACTGGCAGTCCTGCCTTGGTAGAGCAATGGGCTCCTCTCGATTTCCACCTGCCACCCGTCTCCCTTCCCAATCTTTCCCTCAACTTTGGTGACTATTTAGGAGGCGCCCGGAGCGCCCAGCGAGGTCCTCCGTCATAACAGGAACGCCAGTGCCAAGCGAAGCACAAGGTTACTATTAATTAGCGCTGAATCAAGTTTAGCCGTCCATTTTTCCTTTTTTTTTTCTAACCACTATAACTCATCTGTTGATCTATGCCTGACCGAGTGACCTCTCTGCTGACTCTTTCTCGGTCACCGGAGAGGGACGCATGCTGCGTTTGAGCACATCCTCCTGCTTCTCATTATCTGGCCCTACCTTTGATACCACGCTCTGATTTTCATTTAATCCTTTTTTGGCAATTCATTGACACTCGGAGAGGGCCACCTGCAGGCCCATAAGTGCACTTTCTACTTACTACTGTATAGTTTGTACCCCTCTCTTGACTCCAGGAGGGACACTGGCTGCACAGCACGTCCGTTTCTCTCTCACTCGGTTTGGCCTATCGTCACATTACATACTTGGCTTTCAGAATCCCTCACTTAGTACTGCCACATGAGGGACACGGGCTGCACAGCATGTCCGTTTCTCTCACTCGGAATGGCCTAGCGTTACACCAGTTATTCATCTTTTAGAATCCCCCTCTTAGTACTGTCCACATACAGGCAGTTTTATTCTTTTTATTTCTTTTAAGCTCTGAACCCGTTGTCAGTGAAATTTCTCTCCACCCCTCACAGCTCGACCATCAAGTGAGCCCTTCCCCCCCATCCCCTGAGCCCCTGCACTCTCGAGTGCTGGTGTTCAAGGCCCTCCTCCACCCGCAGGTTTTACCTGCACCTCATCCCTGATGCATCCCAAGATTATGGACCGTACTCCCGACCCTTTGCAAATTCAGAAAGGACCATAGAGCCTATATTCCATGCACAACTGTGTGCAAATAGGTTAACATTCTGTAATGCAGACCGTAGATGGGCATGTGCACATGTTGAGATGGACACACACATGCTGCCTCTGTGCACATCTAGACAGAGCTGCAGGAAAGAGTTTGGACAGCAGGTTAATGTTTGCCATCAGAGGGTCTTTACATTTCTAGGAAGGAACCCGGCGGCATTCCTAATTGTGCGACCATCTTTTGGAAGTCACTGGACTTGCACAAATGTGGGCTTTTCAGGTGTGGACAAGTGTGTTTTATGGGCATGCACACACCACATAGCCTTTGTAGTTTTACTTACAGACGCACTATACATTTTGCATTTTATAACTGTTTGCATTTACATGTGTTTGTGGGTCACTGTTATTCCTTTTATCATCATCCTGTGCTTGACTATGGAATATCTACAGGGTGCTGTTCACCGCATTGCAGTGTTCACCAGAAGGTAAGTGCAGGGGTGGAGAAGAAGAGCATGTGATGTACTGAGCCTCGCCTATCTTATTAAGGCATCATAAGGGGTTTGCCCATTAAAGACTGCTAATTTACTGAACACTTTAATTTATGTGACAGATGCCATTCGTCTGGTTGTGGGATGCTGCTCTTACACTCCCCTCTTCTTCAACCTCATGTGCGCTCCAAGCACATTGCTATTGAGTTCTGTGCACTGTCCACCACGTGGCACGGACCGATAAATTGTCTGTGGGGGATAGCCAGGATTATTCTGGGATTTAGCTACTAGTCAACAGTACATAAAATATACTCAACTGGTTCGTGTTTATAACTGTTGAATATATTTTCACTTCTGTGACTATTTGCATTCAAGGAGGGTTGTAGGGTGCCACTCTTCCATTCCCCCCTTCTTGTCCCTCCCTGACTTCGGGCTCACCGTGGCTTTTAACTAACTTTCATTACTTTCTACCAGATGACAAGTAAGGAAAGGAGAGGCAGGAGACCGAACTGAAGCCTGATTGGCTTATCAAAGGTGCATTAAATAGATGTTCAGGCACAGTTTGGTGGCGGTGCAGCAGGGGTGAAATGCAGTTGTGTAATTTGCAGGCCAGAAGGCATTAGCCCATCTACCAGTTTTTGGCCTAGTGTTGCAATAAAATAGTACATCTGTGAATACATCAGTTTATGAGAATTAGTAGTCAAGTACCTCACTTGTGTTTTAGGAACCTGGTAAAGAAAAGGAGGGTCAGAACAATAAATTAATAGATCTCCCACGCTCAGCGACCACTGCACTCACGCAAAAGAACTAACACATCTAAGGAGTTTATTTCCAATTCTTTGAACTCTGTTGCTTCTGCAGACACTGTAAAATACCCCAATTCTATCAATTCTGTTTATAAGCAAATGATTAGAATTTAGACTAAGCTTTGTGGGCCTTAATGGGGGTGGTGTACGTGCCTAAGATTGTCCATTTTTTTTTTACAAAAGGGTCCTAAAGAACAGACATATGAATGTGATCTATTGAGATAGAACAGTTCATTCTACCTAATATGCTGATCATATGTTAGGCCTGAGGCGTAACACAGGCCCCCGTAGCCCCCGCGGTGCAATGGGCACCCAAGCTCCAGGGACCCCCCTCAGCAGAGTACTTTGGCCAGAGAGCTCCTGATTGAGCTCAGAGGGGCCCCTCCACGTGCCTTGCTGGGGGCCCCCCTCAAGTTTCATTACGTCACTGTAGTGCACCTGTAAATAGAGATGGTGAGCTTTGATGGTAAGAGCTTTCATTATCTAAACAAAACAATGCTTTCAAACTCCGATTCTTCACTTTGGATAATTCACTTTATCTTCTTATCTGGATCGCTCTGAGTGAATGTAGCTTAGAAGTGTGTAGGTGGCCTTTATTGGCAGATATGGTTACACATGTCTCGTGGCACTGTATCTCGTGCACGTGTCAGTGGTATTAAAATAGCACTTCCTTTGCCCGCTTCACTGTTTTTTTGCGTACCACTAAGCATGCAGATATGCCCAATCAAATCTTGTGCAGAATTGCTTTGTCAGAAGAGGGGTTTGGGGGGCAGCCGAGCCGCAAGGTCTGCCCCCGGGGAGTTTTGGGAGGGGGATGGAGCGAGACATGGGCGCGGCTATTTTGCCGTTTTGGGCTGCAATGGGTATAGCCCAAAAGCAGCCCAATTCCATGTTTTGCAGCCCAACAATAAAAGGGGCTTCCCGCGTGACCCAGCCACCATTTTAGGTATTGAAACCTGGTGGCTGGGAGCGGAGTGAGGTGTTTTTGACCCACCCTCCTTCCGTGTGGGTTTGGCTTTTAGGGGAGTTATTTTCTCGTTGGGTACCCCTGTTGGGGGCAATAGAATATTTTTTATGAAGGCTGCGGAATTGGGACAGGTACACAGGGCGGGGTTATTTTGTATGTTGTCGCTGGAAGCAGGTGCAGGCGGAGTTTGGTTGGGATGTTGGCCAAGTTTGGCTGGAGTTCGGTATTTTGGCGTTAAGTTTGGGGACTTGGGGAATGGGAGCGGGGAAAGGGGTAAACAGTTTGGGATTTATATTAGAGGGTAGTTTGGTTACAGTTGTAATAGGACAGACAGGAATGTAGGTATTGTGAGGTCTTGGATTTAAGAGGTAGGGGAGAAAGTTGGATATTCATAGGATATAATGCTGTTATATATTGTTATGTTGCGGGGTGGAGGGATATTATCATGTGGGATCGTAGGGGTGGAGGGAGAAAAACAAAAAGGGGGTCAGGTAGCTCGATGTTTAGAGAGGTTCTAGTTTTGTAAGGCGGTTTGCCAGTTTTGGTAATAATGTGATGTGCACCTGTTTCAATAAATCGGCCTTTTACACACACAAAATGGTAGTCGGTAGTGCTTGCCTCCCTCTCTCCCTCCCAACCGTCGTCTAAATCTACCTTGCATTGATTTGTCTGTTTTTGGAAATCAACCACTTTCTGAAGTCCCGAAGGCAGGGACGCAGAAAGCCAGTGAAGAGATGAGGAAGATTTGACCTGCACGCCTCTCTTGCAGGCTGTGACGTCACTGACACGCCTGGCACGCAGGGCTCTGCGCGAGCACACATGTGACATGTGCTCTGGGAGGGACAGGGAGCGACTGGTGGCAGCAGATGTGAACAGACAGGCTCACTCAGGAGAGGCCAAGCCTCTTAGAGTGGTCACGTCTCTGCATTGTTGCGGATAGTTTAAAAAGATGCCTGATGGCGCTGACTGTCCAGGGAGCGTGTTTTTTTCTTCTGCTGGTTCTATATTTTTATAAGATGTGGTATGAGATTGCGTTATATTTTCAACAGTTGGGCTTTATTTTAAATAGAGCCTGGGAGTGCATTAAAACAAAAATCTAAATGCTGCAGAATTGGTTTTGGTGGTTTTTATTTCAAATGTTCTTTTAGGCAGCTCTCCAAACACAGCCTTTAAGTAGTGATCTTCTCCACAGCCGATACCCTCCAGTCTGGAGCAGGCACAACAAAGGCACAAAGAGGTGTGAAGTTTGACCTGGCTGACATCAGCCCAGCTGGAAGTGTAATAAAGTAGGACACATGGCTGCCACCCACCTAAAGGTCCCCATTTACCCTGCACAACAAAATCTGCATTTCCACCCCTTACCTCTATGCTCTACCATAACCCCACTGCTTTAGGAACTCTTATTAGCAGCCCCTTGCTAACAAGTCTTTATTGAATTTTACTGTCTGGATCTTCAGCCCCAGGAATGCAAGCAGAACACTTCCGTTGACTGAGGAAGCTGCTTTGGCACTCCATATTGTGCTATGTCAAATTAAAGGTATCCAAAATGGATCCCACTTTGCTATGCAATTAATATTGTGAGCCAAACATATGAATACAATTTTTTGACAATATTGATCCAGCACACAAGTCTCTTTTTTATAAGTATATACAGTAATAACCAAAGTTCATAAATCACAATAGAAAAACGTTCAGTAGCAGAATCAGGGATGTTTTTTTAGAAGTTCAATCTTTATTTAGTTCTTCACAATGCACTGTAGCAAACGCGTTGCGTCCTCCACGGACTTCTTCAGGGCTACAAATAATACATATATATATATACACACAATTATTATAGTTACAATATATACACTATTATACAATTTAAAAAACACATTTTGTTACACTCCAACATATTAAAAAAAGTCTAAATGTTGGACTTTAAAGTGTTTTTTTCATACACATTTTTTGCAAACCATTTCTAAAATTATAATACATTTGTCTAGAAGTTATCAATATTCCAAAGAACACCTTTATCAGAGAATAATCCTTTGTTATTTTATTCTACTGAATTCTGCTACTTTCTTGTCTTTACAAGACAATATCTAAAGGAAGGGTGGTTATTTAGCGATGGCAAGTAGCCAGTTAAGGGCCTGTGAAACTAATTATCTAAGCCGGTTTATGGTGGGTCTATTCATTATTATGATGTTAAGTGATCAATTGTGGGCCTTTATAATTCAATTCCAAGGTTATTACTTGAAGCCGAGAAATTGGCTTACCAAATAAAGAGAATTCTTCTTAAGTGTAAGTATGGGCAAGTATTCTTCCGTCCAGTCAAATAAGTACTGGGTATCTAATAAGGGAAAAATTTCCTTAATGTCAAGTTTTTACAACATATTATCAAAAAAAGTTGCGTTATAACAGTAACATTAATTTAAACTACTAACATACCTTCTCTTATTTAGTGAAAGGCACTGTCTTTTTGGAATCAAGATCACTCAGGTCAGGTAGCCCGGTGTGGTTGAGAATCTGAATGGAAATGAAGAAATGACGCGAAAGAATACTATCACTATTAGCGAATATAATCATCGTTGTATACTATAGAGAAATAAATGTCAAATCTAATTAAAACTCGAACTACATGTTCAACATTTATATTAAATCATTTTCCCAAGCTTCTTAATGTGAATCCTATTAATAAAATGATGCCTTATATTAGATTATAAACTGTTCAAAAACTGATTGGTTTCCTCGATGTTTCTCTCATATTCCTCCCCATTGTAATCCCTTTGGCTATATCTGCCACATTGGATAATAAAGTATTTAAAACCGTTCAGTTTCACTTGATGTTTCTCACATATTCCTCCCCAATATTTCCTCTTGCTATGTCTGCCACATTCACGGTCTATGATTTATCTGTTTTGGCCGCCATATTGAGAAGTCCCAGTTCCCTTGCATTTGTGAGCAACAGGCGAGGCCCCCTTCTCCTTGCTTAAAGCTAACATGTACATGAGGATGCAGAGTGCCCATATTGCATTAAATAAAATCAAAGTGGGAGGCCAAAAAAATATTCTAACCAGCGAAAGGCATCTACCCCATCTAATTCGCGAATTTAATCGAGTGGCGTATTTCTTACTTGGGAATGAATTTAAGCCGGCTCCATCGCGTGGCGTCTTCCGTTGTAGAGTAAATCAACGGGAAACCAGGCCGCCTTTTATATACTAGTTAATTGTACAATTACATTCACCTGTGTGCAATTGAGTGTATTTTAGCGTTTAATCTGGATTATACCAGCGCCACCTTAGTCGACCTCGATTTACGTTCTTTATATATATATAACTCGAAAATCTCATCCTTATGTGTTTATGATTGAATTGCTGCGTTCGCAGACACATTTATTAAAAGGAATACCAAATAAACAAAATAATGAAACCAGTTTGTAGTTATGTTTCCCAAGTGGCTAATATATTTTTTTAGATGAATCAATGTTATGACATTTATTGTCCGCTTAAAATATCTCATGAGATTATATTAGTTTTCATCTGCACATAATTTGAAGCAATAAATACGTTTGCCTAATCGTCTTTACGCGCAAGCGATCTCGTCAAGAAATTAGACCCGCCATTTTGGATCGGTCTTACATTGTATCTCTGAATTTCGATTTTAGCGCCATATTGGAGTGGTCGAAAACGCTCAATTTGAAATAAGGTCACATAGGAGCAGATTTCTAATCGCAATATAATAAAGTTAATGATTGAAGCAATAAATATATTTGCCTAATCATCTTTACGTGCGAGCAATCTCGTCAAGGAATTTAGACACGCCATTTTGGATCGGTCTTACATTGTGTGTCTGAATTTACATTTCCTCGCCATATTGGGGTAGTTGAACACACTCAATTTGAAATTAAGTTACATTAAAACAGGTTTCTAATCGCAATATAGTAACGTTAATGATAGTCCATACATTTTTTACCATGGAATGCTCAATCAAGTTATAGAATTTTTAATTTACATGGCAAATCGAAAATTATTCGTGCACATATGTACGGTTTTGTTTTATGTTAAAACCACCGCAATAGAAACAAATTTTAAACACCTTATTAGAATTTTCAAAGCAGTGAATTTTAAGTTTATACTGTTTACGATGATTTAGGCTCTATTAACCATCCTGTTTCCAGTACATATATCAAAACAAATTGAGGGAAACATGCCTGACATGTGATGATCCAAGTAATATCAATATACAATGTACAAATGATATTCTATTTAACCTTATTATCACTATACATTATTTTGTGAGCACATACATACTTTATGGCAAAGGGTTACTGCTGTATTCTGAAAAACATTCTTTTAATTTATTCATCACTAACTGATTAATATTGGGAATTCATGAACACATAATGAATTATGCCCTAGGTTGCTCTCAACTACAAGAAATGATGCAGTTCAGTATTGGTGTTAAGTCCCAAAGTCGTCGTTCTCAGTCTACAAATCCAGCCTGCTTCTGCTTTCCTTAAACACAATTCTCTGTTTCCACCCCTCAAGGGAGTCTGTATTTGTTCCAGAGCATGGAACCAGACATCCCTTTCGGTTGTATGATTTTCTTGTATGTGTATTGCCACAGGGTATCTTACATCATTGTTTCTTATCGCTCTGATGTGTTCTTCTACTCTGATTTTTAGGCATCTGATACTGCTGCCTATATATACTTTGTTGCATGCGCAACCCAAAGCATATACAGTATGTGTGGTGTTGCAGTTGATGAAAGATAGAATTTCATATTCCCTTTTGGTGTTGTATTTAAATTTTGTTTTTTTGTTGAGGCCATATTGACAAATAGTGCATGTGCCACAAACAAAAAACCTGCCGGTTTATTGGTTAGCCATGTGATATTATTTGTCTCCTTTTCACCTTTTACATAGCTAGGACACAGTATTTTTTTCAAATTTTCTCCCCTCTTGTACACAACCGTAGGTTTTATTGGTATTGTGCCTTGGGGCATTTTGCCTGATGCAATTATGTGCCAATTTGTGCGTAAGATATTATACACATGATTGCTGTATACATCATACTTAGTTATGAACATGATTTCATCTTTGTTTTCATTCTTTTTCTTATTCCTATTTGCACTACTCTTTAGGGTGGTTCTGCGATCCACCGTTTTGATCCTTGATTCAGCTTTATCTAGGCACTTGTTTGTGTATCCTCTCTCTTTAAAGGCATTTTTCATGGATTTAACATGTTTTTGAAAGTTCTTCTCTTGGCTGCAATTGCGACGGGCTCTTGTCATTTCCCCAACTGGTATAGCATTTATTGTTCCCCTTGGATGTGCACTCTCAGCATTTAAAATGCTGTTACATGCTGTGGGTTTTTTAAAGATGTCACTTTCGATTTTATTTCTACTAACATATAATCTAAGATCCAAAAACTCGATGGATTCTTTAGAATAGTTCATGGTCATTTTTACATTGAATCGATTGTCATTTAAATAGTTGAAATAGGCCATTAATTCAGTTAGTTCACCATTCCACAGCATCAGGATGTCGTCGATATATCTACCATAGAAGATGATGTTATCATTCCATGGTTGGGATCCAATGCCCCAGGCGTGCTCCGTCTCATACAGGCCCATGAAAAGGCCTGCATATGATGGAGCAAACCTGGATCCCATCGCCGTACCCTGTTTTTGTAGGAACCAATCTCCGTTATGAAGGAAAGCGTTCATCTCAAGAATCATACGTGTCATCTCAAGTAGCATGAGAGTATGTTCCAAATTTGTAGCGCTGCATTTGTACAGAAAATGTTTTACTGCTTCTATACCACAGTCACTTTTTATGCACGTATATAAACTTTCTACATCTAGTGTAACAAAGAGTAGATCGGGACTATCCCAAAAAAAATCCTCCAGTTTACATAAAACATCCCCACTATCCTTGAGGTAGGAGGGCAAGGTCTTAATGAAAGGCTGCAGATATTCATCCACAAATTGTGAGAGCCGTTCAGTGGGTCCACCATTCCCTGATATTATGGGTCTTCCCGGTGGGAACCCATCCCCCCCCTTATGAATCTTTGGGCGGATATATATGCATGGGTGACGGGAGTCACCCATGCATATATATCCTCCCAAAGATTCATAAGGGGGGGATGGGTTCCCACCCACTGAACGGCTCACAATTTATGGATGAATATCTTTATATATATAAAGAACGTAAATCGAGGTCGACTAAGATGGCGCTGGTAAAACGCTGGTATAATCCAGATTAAACGCTAAAATACACTCAATTGCACACAGGTGAATGTAATTGTACATTTAACTAGTATATAAAAGGCGCCCTGGTTTCCCGTTGATTTACGCTACAACGGAAGACGCCACGCGATGGAGCCGGCTTAAATCCATTCCCAAGTAAGTAATACGCCACTCGATTAAATTCGCGAATTAGATGGGGTAGATGCCTTTCGCTGGTTAGAAGACTTTTTTGGCCTCCCACTTTGATTTTATTTAATGCAATATGGGCACTCTGCATCCTCATGTACATGTTAGCTTTAAGCAAGGAGAAGGGGGCCTCGCCTGTTTCTCCCAAATGCAAGGGAACTGGGACTTCTCAATATACAGAAAACAGATAAATCATAGACCGTGAATGTGGCAGACATAGCAAGAGGAATTATTGGGGAATAATATGTGAGAAACATAAAGTGAAATCGAACGGTTTTAAATACTTTATTATCCAATGTGGCAGATATAGCCAAAGGGATTACAATGGGGAGGAATATGAGAGAAACATCGAGGAAACCAATCAGTTTTTGAACAGTTTATAATCTAATATAAGGCATCATTTTATTAATAGGATTCACATTAAGAAGCTTGGGAAAGTGATTTAATATAAATTTTGAACATGTAGTTCGAGTTCTAATTAGATTTGACATTTATTTTTCTATAGTATACAACGATGATTATATTCGCTAATAGTGATAGTATTCTTTCGCGTCATTTCTTCATTTCCATTCAGATTCTCAACCACACCGGGCTATCTGACCTGAGTGATCTTGATTCCAAAAAGACAGTGCCTTTCACTAAATAAGAGAAGTTATGTTAGTAGTTTAAATTAATGTTACTGGTATAACGCAACTTTTTTTGATAATATGTTGTAAAAACTTGACATTAAGGAAATGTTTCCCTTATTAGATACCCAGTACTTATTTGACTGGACGGAAGACTACTTGCACATACTTACACTTAAGAAGAATTCTCTTTATTTGATAAGCCAATTTCTCAGCTTCAAGTAATAACCTTGGACTTGATTTATAAAGGCCCACAATTGATCACTTAACATCATAATAATGAATAGACCCACCATAAACCGGCTTAGATAATTAGTTTCACAGGCCCTTAACTGGCTACTTGCCATCGCTAAATAACCACCCTTCCTTTAGATATTGTCTTGTAAAGACAAGAAAGTAGCAGAATTCAGTAGAATAAAATAACAAAGGATTATTCTCTGACAAAGGTGTTCTTTGGAATATTGATAACTTCTAGACAAATGTATTATAATTTTAGAAATGGTTTGCAAAAAATGTGTATATAAAAAAAAACACTTTAAAGTCCAACATTTTGACTTTTTTTAATATGTTGGAGTGTAACTAAATGTGTTTTTTAAATTGTATAGTAGTGTATATATTGTATATATAATAATTGTGTGTATATATATGTATTATTTGTAGCCCTGAAGAAGTCTGTGGAGGACGAAACGCGTTGGCTACAGTGCGTTGTGAAGAACTAAATAAAGATTGAACTTCTAAAAAAAATCCCTGATTCTGCTACTGAACGTTTTTCTATTGTGATTTATGAACTTTGGTTATTACTGTATATACTTATAAAAAAGAGACTTGTGTGCTGGATCAATATTGTCAAAAAATTGTATGTTGGAACAAACAGTTGTTCTTGGAGATTTAAGGGAATAGAATCTCCGATCCGTGGCACCATAAAAGAAAGAATAAGGCAGCACTTAGGATAGGTGCAATTGTGCTTAAAACCCCTTTCCCCACTCTCTTTGCTTTCAAACATATGAATACACCACTCCAGCGTTTGCAGAATCTCCATGCAATGTGTGCAAACACCCATTATTTCAGCTTTGAACCCCTGAACTGGTCAGTCGTCCTTGCTGAAGCGGTGGTCTAGTTAGCCAGCAATGAGCTGACTGTTCACCTGACTTTGGTGTCTATCAAGGGTATTGAATAGAGCACATCTTCACACACACATATGGTTGCCGTTTTAGATATTTTATGGGGCTAAAGAACCTTGTAGGAGATGTGTATCCAGCAAGTTTGGGGATATCATTGCAGTAAGGTAAACATAGCGATTAAGGCAGTTGCTGGAGATAAATATCTACAATCTGGTCACAGTTTTGGCTCATAAATAGCACCAAGAGTAATGTGCCTGCTGCAGAACACAGCTTGCAACACACAGGTCAAAGATTTGTATTTTATGTAAGATAGCTCAGCAAGTGAGTGATTTTGTTGCAGAGATCCTTGCAGGTCACAAGTTCCAGTCTTAGTAATATAGTTCAGTGGCCTTTACTCCTGCATTAATGAGCTGCATGTTACCCGCAGACACAAGCCAAAAGTTGAGAACTTAGCAGTTTTTTCTCAATCTTTTGTTATACTAAGGATGTTAAAATGGACTCATTTGGGGGCTAATACCTAGGAAGTACACATATAGACAGATATGCCTCAATTCTTGCAGGGCATGCATAGACCTACACCTCTTACATACAAAGCTTTAAAAAGTAAAGATGTGTAAAATGCTGTTTAACTCTTATCAATTCGACAAGCTGAGGGTCCTTGTTTGCCCTGATGGGCACCTTTCTGAGTCTGCTGCCTGGCACTAGGTTCTTGGTGTGATCCTTTGACCTTCAACAGCTCCCAGTCTGGGTAAGCTTCAAAAGCTGTTGATGATGGCCTTTTTAGGTCGAGCCTGAGCAGCACACGCACTGCTCTGCGAGGCATGTTGTATTAGAGTATGGACTTGAAGCTCCACCCATATTTTTGATTGGCTTGTGTCATTATCCTTTATAAATTCTGGATTCTGATTCGTTGATAGGCTTGTTAGTCCCTCCTTAGTCCCACCTTGTCTACGTTTGTAACCTCCCATGAGGACTGGCCCTGTTACTGCTGTTGTTACACGATATTTGTTATTTATTCTGTAAGCACTATTTTCTTTAACCCCTTCAGCGCTAATGACAAGGGTAACTCGTCATGGAGTTTCCATTGATTTCAATGGAAATTACATTGAAGTTCCAGCAGAAGCATAGTATCCAAGTGGTTAATGAGTTTCTCGTACTGCAGGCATGACATGCTTTCCTGCAACATTCAGCATGCTACGCGCGCTTTCACTTACCAACCAGCCCGGGACAATGGCGGCTGTTTTTTGTAAGGTAATAGGTCTCGCATTTACAAGAGTGTGAGCTATTGGCATTGTAAATGACAATGCCTTTTATTTATTTGAGAATTAGCAAAACAGATAAAAAAAGGCATTGTCATTTACAATGCCAATAGCTTAAACTCTCGCAAATGCGAGACCTATTGCATTGCAAATGCTTGTTTTAACTTTAATTAACCTTCAAATACATGTTTGACTCTTTATTTAACATCTTTTTAATATTAGTGCCAATTTGAGTTAACAGCAGCCCAGTGCTGCTGTTCACCAGGGGGTCGCATGTAACGGTCAGCAGGGCCGCATGTGCAGTACGTTGAGTATTACTGTGCTAGATGAATTAAATGCTTCTCAAAAGAGAAATTCAAAGTTACAAAAGATATAGCAATAGTTTGTATGTGGTCTGAAATACATGGTGCATTATCGAAGGGGAATGTTAGAGCTTTTTGACAGCTAGTTGCCAGATCTACTAGAAATAGGATTCTTAAAAATCTACACAAATAGAAAGTGGAGTCATGGGGCTTTATTTCGCTAGGCTACATAAAGTCTTGGGTCCTGATTTACTCAACTTGATGCAAGGGAGTACTCAGTGAAAAATTGCTTCGTTGTAGTTAGGATTTCGGTGTATTATATATGATATGATTGTGGGGACTTATTGTGTAATACACTTCCAAAGACTGTCTTCGGTCCAGTCAGGCTCGTAGGTATCACCTTTGCTCAAACCTGGGTAGCTGTGGTTTTGAGCAGGAAGGCTTGACAAAGGAACTGAGTGTAAAGCATTTAACAGCACCAAACAGTGAAATAAGAAGTTCAAGCAACATGAAAGAGACACAACAACAATTTATACAAATAGAGGGTATTTTTATGAATTTTTATTGACCTCGATGATCAAAATCCAACAGAGGGTTCCAGAGATACAGGTTTTGGAAGATATAAATACTTTTAAATGCAACTGCAAACAAGCCTTGGTCAACAAAATGGTTGCAAACAGACCAAATCCGACAGGATAGAGGTCTAGGGAGCCAGAGAGGATACGTCAGACAGTTGCCTGGCTACAAGTGTGTTTTTAAGGCAAGTTCCACACGTTTAAGGATGACCGCCATAGACTATAACAGAGGGGTCCTGATGCTGAGGATACAGACTAAAGATGCTCAAAGGATGCTCCAGTTGAGGTGCGGTTGACAGGAGTGTCCTTAGGGTGATCCCTTAGTCCACGGTTGATGAGGGGTGACTTTGACCACACTGATTGGGGTCCCCCAGTCCTCTACGTTGCAGTACTATGCCACCAATGCTGGGCTACTGGTCTCCTTGCACCGCGGTTGGGGCGAAATCCTTAGGTGGGGGCTAGTGTCCCTTGAGTATGACGAATCTGGACTCTGATTGCGCTCCTGGGTATGGCAGACATAGATGCAACTTTGTTTAAACATTTTTTTTAATTAGTTTTCACATTAACAAAGGTCACATGCATTTTCTGATCAACAGTTTGGCAAATTACACAGTACACCAAAGTCATTAGGGAAGATAATTCAGTTACATTCATGGTAAGGCCGTTTGTAGCTCTCCAGTGAGCTGCAATTCAATTTCCAATGATGGGGAAACACATAGGTTACCTCGGTAGGCATTCCACTCGCCCCATTTCTTGTCCCATTTCTTAGGACACCCTCTTGTTTTAAACACCTCCTTTTCTGCTATCATGCATTTATCAAACTCTCTTAGCCACAATCAGTGTGAAGGTCTGTCCGCTACCCTCCATCTCCTCGCAATCTCACATTTGACTAAGGTGTATCCCAATGTCAATCAATCAATCAATCATTTGTAAAGAGCACTACATACCCGTGAGGGTCTCAAGGCGCTGGGGGTGGGGGGGGCTACTGATCGAACAGCCAGGTCTTGAGTATCCTCCTGAAGGTCAACAGGTCTTAGGTTTGTCGTAGGCTCAGTGGGAGGGTGTTCCATGTCTTGGCGGCAAGGTGGGAGAAGGATCTCCCACCGGTGGTTGTTCTTCAGATGTGCGGGAAGGTGGCGAGTGAGAGGTCGGCGGAGCGTAGCTGGCAGTTGGGGATGTAGAAGGAGAGACATCTTTTGAGGTAGGCTGGGCCAGTCTTGTGGAGTGCCTTGTGTGCGTGAGTGAGGAGCTTGAAGGATATTCTCTTGTTGACGGGGAGCCAGTGCAGATTTCTCAGGTGGGGGTGATGTGGCCGTGTCATGGTACATCGAGGATCAGTCCTGCCATTTTGGGTGCGTTGTCGTCATTTGATGAGCTTGGTCGGGGCTCCCGCGTAGAGGGTGTTTCCGTAGTCGAGTCTGCTGCTCACGAGGGCCTGAGTGACTGTCTTTCTTGTATCTGTTGGGATCCATCCGTAGATCTTGCGGAGCATGCGGATTGTGTTGAAGCAGGAGGAGGAGACGGTGTTGACTTGTTTGGTAATTGAGAGCGTTGAGTCAAGGCTGATTTACAGGTTGCGTGGTCGGTGGGTGCTGTCGGCCACCAGGAGTTGTCCCAGGCTGAAGGGTTGGAGCTGAGGATGAGGACCTCCATCTTGTTCGAGTTCAGCTTCAGACGGCTGGTCTTCATCCAGTCGGCGACTGCCTTCATTTCTTCGTGGAGGTAGGCTTTGGAAGTGATGAGGTCCTTGGTGAGGGAGAGGATTAGCTGAGTGTCATCGGCGTTGGAGATTATGTTGAGGTCGTGCTGTCAGGCTACGTGTGCGCGCATGGCCATGTAAATGTTGAACAGCGTAGGGCTGAGGGGGATCCCTGGGGTACGCCCCAGATGATCTCGGAGGCTTTGGAACGGAATGGGGGAGGCGGACGCTATAGGTTCTGCTGGAGAGGAAGGAGGTGGTCCAATCCAAAGCAATGTCTCGGATCCCTGCAGTGTGGAGGTGTGCGCGTAGTGTGCGGTGGCAGACGGTGTCGAAGGTGGCAGAGAGGTCTAGGAGGATGAGTGCTGCGGTCTCGCCGTTGTCCAGCAGGGTCCTGATTTCTTCGGTGGCGGCGATGAGGGCAGTCTCGGTGATGTAGTTGCTATGGAACCCTGACTGGGAAGGGTCCAGGATTCTGTTTTCTTCGAGGTATCGGGTTAGCTGTCTGTTGACGGTTTTCTCAATGACCTTGGCTGGGAAGGAGAGCAGAGAGATGGGCCGGAAGTTCTTGAGGTCTTTTGGGTCTGCCTTAGGTTTTCTTGAGTAGGGCGTTGATCTCGGCGTGTTTAGAGATCTCTGGGAAGGTCGCTGTCTCGAGGGAGAGATTGAATACGTGGCGGAGGTGGGGTGCGATGGTGCTGCTTGCTCTGTTGAAGACGTGGTGCGGGAATGGGTCCGACGGAGAGCCGGAGTGGATTGAGGGCATTGTTTTGATGGTGTCATTGATGCTCACGCTGGCCCAGGCTAGCATGGGGTCGTGGTCAATGGTGTACGGAGGGTCTGTTGTGTTGCTGTCTGTTGGGGCTGTCTGGGTGTTGAAGCTGTTGTGGATGTCTGCTATCTTGCGGTGGAAGAAGGTGGCGTGGGAGTCGCACAGGGCTTGCGACGGTGGGATGTCGTTGGTGTTGGAGGTGGGGCTGGAGAGTTCCTTCACGATGTTGAAGAGCTCCTTGCTATTGTGTGCGTTGTTGTCGAGGCAGTCTTTGAAGGAGGTCCTCTTGACCTCCCTGATGAGGTGGTCAGTTGCTGTTCTACTTCTGGTAGGTCAGTCTGTTCCCACATGTTGAGAAGACCCAATTTCGGCATAAGGGTGAGCTCCTTCCCCAGGGCATCCTGAATGTAACTCGTGGCCCCCTCCCATAGCTGTCTCACCACTGGGCAGTCCCAAATCATATGTTAAAAAGTTGCATCTTGTTGGCAGCCCCGAAGGCAGAGCACACTCGTCCTTGAGCCTATCTTCGCTAGGGTGAGCCCGGTCAGATAAGATCTATGCAAAATTTTAAGTTTGATTAGTCAAAAACGAAGGGTGATGGGCGCTTCCCGAGGGGACATTAGTGCTGCTTGCCAGTCATTGTCGTCAATGGGCCCAAGGTCCACCTGCCACTTCTCTCTAAGTTTGTGGAATGTGTTGGGTAGGTTGTTACATAGTTTTTTAAAAGTCAATGATATGGCTTTGGCGAGCAACGGTCCGCCAAGTAGCCTATCTTCCAAGGGCGATGATTCTGGTATGTCAGTCATGTCAGGGAAAGCTGTGGTGAGGGCATGTCGAATTTGTAGGTATCTAAATACCTCTCTGTGGGCCATGTCCTATTTTTCTCTCAATTCCTCAAACTTAAGGAGTGTGCCCTTCTTTACCAGGTCTCCTATAGTGGAAATCCCAATAATATCCCACTTGCCAAACCTGGATTGGTGACACAGGAGTCCCAGTCTTTGAGTAGACCACAGTGGTGTGGCTTTGGTGAGGACATTCAACCAACCTAGATGGGAGTTTGCCTGGTTGCATATTGCAACTGTATGAGCTGTTGGGCAGAAATACTGTCCTTTACAAGCCTTCGGGTACAGCGCTCCCAAGTATCCTGCGGTTCCCATTTGGTACTTGTCCAACAAGTAGGCTGGATCAGCAGGGGAGCGATATTGCCAATGATTCACTACCATTAGTTGCAAGGCCCAATAGTAGAGCCTAATGTCCTGGAGGGCAATGCCCCCATCATACAACCTCTTGGTTAACTTGCTCAAAGCTATACGAGGGGATCCACCATCCCATAATAGCATCGGGACTTCACTCTCGACCCCTGAGAAGTATGCGCCTGGGACCGTGAGGACAGTTCTGAAGGATATAGAGAAAATTTGGAAGGGCCAGAATTTTAAAGAGAGCCGCTCGACCTACTAAAGAGAGGGGCAGGGACCTCCAGTGCTTAACATCCGTGCGCAGCCGAGTCAGGGAAGCGGCGAGATTACGCTTGTAAAAGAGGTGGGAGTCTGGGGTTATGAAGATTCCCAAGTATCGAAAACCCTCTGTGGTTACCTCTACCCTGTATCCCGGGGGAGCCAGGGAACCTGGCCCTGAAGGACAAACAGTACTGACTTGCTCCAAGTTATAGCATAACCTGAGTATTTCCCAAAGTTTGTGAAGATATTTAATCCCCCGTGTATTGACCTATAAGGGGAGGCGGTATACAGCAATATATCATCTCATATAACTATATTCGGTCATCATGCCCTTCCGCCCATTTCAACCCTCTCACCATAACATAACGTCTGACCCAGGAGGCTAGCGGTTCCAACATTAAGGAGAAAATTAGGGGGGATAGAGGACAGCCCTGTCTAGTGCCCCTTTTTAATGAGAATATTCGAGACGTGTAATTATTTACTTGAACTTGCCCCCGAATATCCATATATAGCACCCTCACCCAGCCCATGAATTTCGGACCAAAGCCCATACGTCTCAGGACTTTGAATAAGAATGGCTATTCAATAGAGTCAAACGCCATTAAGGCATCAAGGGATAGCACCACTGCGTCTTCCTCTAAAAACTCTCGCGAGCACCTTGTGAAGACGTCGGATATTGAGGGACGTATTTCTCCCTGGCATAAAGCCAGATTGGTTCGGGTAGACTAGTGAGGATATAACCGTGACCAAGCGTAGGGCTAGTAATTTTGCAAGGATTTTTGATTCCGCATTGATTAAAGAAATGGGCCAGTAGGAGCAGCAATTGTCAGCGGGGTTCCCCGGCTTTTGAACCATGACGATAAATGCTAGTTGCTAATCCTCCTGCAGGGTACCTGTCTTATAGTTCTCATCATACATGGCCCGCAAATGAGGCACCGCCTGGGTGGCAACCATATTCAGGAGTTCTATGGGGATCCCATTAGGCCTCATCGCCTTCCCCAACTGGATTGTACTTATGGCCTTTTGGATTTCATCATCTGGCAAGTCCTCGTCTAAAGCGTCTCTATCACTATCAGAGAGTGTCGGCAGGTCACTATCTGAGAGGAATTGGCGGGAGTCTTCGGCCGTGTATGTGGTGGAGGGGGTGTAAAATTGTTCCAGGTGGTTCGCAAATGCGTCCGCTATTTCTTTTGGGTGTGTGATCTGCGACCCATCTCTAAGAGTCAGCCTGGGCACCCATCTCTCACCTTGTTCCGTTTTCTCCAACCATGCTAGTATTTTACCTGCCCTATTTCCCAGTTCATACAACCTATGTTGAGTGTGGAGGAGTTTGGCCTTCATCTGTTCCCTAACCAGGATCTTATATTCCTCTTGTTTAAGCATCAGGCGATGCATGACCTCTCTGAGGGGGTATTAATACTTTTGTCCTCTAGCTGCCGGAGTTCACCTTCTAGTTGGACTAGTTGTTGCTGTCTTTCTTTTTGGTATACCCTACCTTGAGGGCTAGGGCCTGACCCTTCAATACCACCTTAAAGGCTTCCCATACTGTCTGTGCCGAGTCTACTGACCCAACATTTTCTTTGAAGTAGTTGACGGTCTGTGTGAGTAGTTCCTCTTTGATATCAGGGATTGTTAGCAACCAAGGGCTAAGGGTTATTGCAGCTGGCAGCCAAAATGTGTACATTCAACCCTCACTGGGGAGTGATCTTAAATACCTCTCAGTAAGGCGTGGGGATTGCAGAAGTGGCCAATGGATGTAGAATGTGTTAGTAAACAGTTGATGCGGGATGAACTCTTGTGGGCATTAGAGTAGTAGGTATGTTGGATTCCAGCCGGCTGTAACATACGCCACACATCACTGAGACACATGGATGTAGTGAACTCTTCCATAAATTTATGGGGTTGTGACAGTGGCCGTTGTGGATATCTATCCCTCCGATCATCCATAGTCATATTAAAGTACCCTCCCCAGAATAGGGTGCTCATGGGAAGGTCAGCTAATATCTTCCCTAGGTTTACCAGTGCCTCCTTACCCAGTGCCGGTGGGAGGTACACCGAAAGCACATTAAGTGCCCTTCCCTCCCATTGCGCCTCTAATACTGCAAATCTTCCTCGTGAGTCTGCCCATGTGGGTGCTAGATTCTTTTTAACTAGGCTACCTGTCCCACGAGATCCAGAAGTATATTCAGCGAGTATCAGTAGTTTATATCACCACGTGTAAAGGCTTTACATTTATTACCCACCATGTGCGTCTCTTGTAATGACACCAAATCAGGGACATGCCGTTTTAAATATTGCTGCACTATGCCCCGTTTAATTTTGTCCCCAATCCCATTTACATTCCAAGTGAGCACGGAGAGTGAGGTTTCCATATTAACCTCTATCATCTGGAGTCAGTGTAGATGGACCTGAGCACCCCGTGGCTCTCCAAGGCCTGGTGGTGCCTGTAACTCGGAGGCGTGGCCTTCCATACTTATACTTGTCAGAACAGATGTACGCATACACAACAACACAATTTGTGCCTATCTTCCCTTTAAGCGGTACAAAAGGGGGTGGCGATGGACGGAGCATCCGAACCAATCAAACACTCACACCCAGTCAACAGATCTGGGTTTAATCCATCACCATTCTTTAGCCCACTCTGCCACCCCAGTTCAGACATGGCCATATGCAAATCAGTCTGACCCTGTGCCTCATGAGAACAGTCCAGCCGGAACTGCCAAGCCATGCCTTCCCTGGACCGGAAACAAGCTTCCTAGGACCGGTTTCTGGCATTACAGCCGTCTTCAGCCAGGTATGCTTGAATCCAGTGGCAAAGTGAGCTAGGGACTCACGTCTGAGCATACCCTGCCAACTTATGGCGAACAAAGCGGTACAAAAGGGGTTTGTGATGGACGAAGCATCTGAACCAATCAAACACTCACACCCAGTCAACAGATCTGGGTTTAATCCATCACCGTTTTTTAGCCCACTCTGCCACTCCAGTTCAGACATGGCCATATGCAAATTAGTCTGACCCTATGCCTCATGGGAACAGTCCAGCTTGTTTCCGATCCAGGGAAGGCACATGGCTTGGCAGTTCGGGCTGGACTGTTTCCATGAGGCACAGGGTCATACTGATTTGCATATGGCCATGTCTGAACTGGGGTGGCAGAGTGGGCTAAAGAACGGTGATGGTTTAAACCCAGATCTGTTGACTGAGTGTGAGTGTTTTATTGGTGGTTCAGATGCTCCGTCCTTCACCACCCCCTTTTGTACCGCTTTGTTTGCCATAAGTTGGCAGGGTATGCTCAAACGTGAGTCCCTTGCTCACTTTGACACTGGATTCAAGCAAGCCTGGCTGAAGACGGCTGTAATGCCAGAAACCGGTCCTAGGAAGCTTGTTTCCGGTCCAGGGAAGGCACATGGCTTGGCAGTTCGGGCTGGACTGTTCCCATGAGGCACAGGGTTAGACTGATTTGCATATGGCCATGTCTGAACTGGGGTGGCAGAGTGGGCTAAAGAACGGTGATGGATTAAACCCAGATCTGTGACTGGGTGTGAGTGTTTGATTGGTTCAGATGCTCCGTCCATCACCACCCCCTTTTGTACCGCTATCTTCCCACTAAGGTTACTGTCGATGATGCAAATTAGACACAACATTATATGACGTGTGACTTGTATACTCAAACAATCTTGAATCCCCCAACCCACCTCCCAAAAATCCCATCCCTCCGTCCTCCCTGCCCCTTTGCCGGTGGATTTAGAACTACCCACACCCCAACTAGGCAGAGTGCCTCTCCCCCCCCCCTCCTCCTCCCAGAATACTCGTAGGTGCTGGCTGGCAGCCATCCCTCCCTCGCCTTAGGCAAATTCTACAGTATTAATCAAAACAATATCAGAGGCCTGGTCTTCGGCCTCACCCAGATCCCCGCTCATCTCCGCGGTGCCCTGCTATACACATGCAGACCATTCAAGTCCCCCTCATAGCCTGCATTTACCTCTCGGTCAAGAGAGACTTTCAGATTTCACCCTATTTCCCCACCACCTACAGGTCACTTATCTGCGATCAGTACATAACAGTCCCAATCCAAGGATCAGTCGGATCAAATGCGCGTCATCTCTCCCATCCCCACCCGGGATAGGCCTTCTTCCTGCTCGGTTCCCTGATTGGAGTTGTTCGACCGGATTCCTCCATTTCATCCCCTGCGCGGGCCTGGAACTCTGACCCATCCTCCCAACCAGTCCCAGGCGTCTTCCGGTGAGGAAAAGAACCAAGTCTTACCCTCCGATTCTACCCGTAGCTTCGCCGGAAACAGCATGGCATATTTCACTTCACAATCTCGGAGCTCAATTTTCACTGCCAGAAAGCTACGTCGTTGGGCCTGCACCTTGGCTGTAAAGTCAGGGAAGAATGTGACCATACTATTGTCCAGTTTGAGCAGAGGATTAGCTTGTGCGGTTTGCAATATCGTGTCTCGGTCTCTATAGCTGAAGACACAGGCAATGAGCGGTCGTGGGGGAACCCCTGGCTTTGTGCGCCCCCCTGGGACCCGGTGGGCCCTTGTTGTGTACCATTTTAGGACCCTATTGTAATTTTCCTGATTCATGCTCTTATATAGGTATAAATCACCATATCCTTATATAGGCATAGAAATCGTAACCATATTTAGACATAGCTCATGCAGTTCAAATATGGCAGGGCTACTTCCACTTGTTCCGAAAATCTACAACGATTTCTTGGAAAACTCGGCTTCAGCAGCTAGGGACTTCCCCCTTGCTCGAAAACTGACTTGTCCAAGAACTCATGGAGTTTTCAAAGAACTGAGACTCTTTGATGACATTATTATGTCCACCTTTACGTCAAACTTGGTACCTTCAAGGTATAAATATGCCCACACTTGCCATAGCAAACACACAGTGCTTTGGAGCTGTTCGACTATCTACTTGCCCGACGCATCCTGCTACAGCAAATGCCAAAGGAGGCCGACCCTCCAGCAGACGCACTGAGAGAGACGCTGTCTTTTCTCCTGCCGAGAAATCCAGCCCCAGTGTTTCCAAGCTCGCCTTGTGGGTTGTTGGGAAATCGAGTCCTGAGCCTGACCTTCTTCATTACAAATCAAGGTGCGGAGCTGATTAGACCCTAAGAAAAATCTTGGACAGATTCTTGGCAAAGAATAGTGCATTTATGCTACACCTCACTTCCCTCTTCCCTCTTACAAAGCTTAGGTTAGGTACATCGGGGTAGGCGTAATTTGGAAGCACCAGTTGAGTACTTTAACCTCTGTTATTTATGTATGCATTTAGCTATGGTTTAGGAACCATACAATGCTCTTACAGTATTATTTTATTCTACTCTTTCTACTGTATGCATTATATTTTGCAACCAGTTTTACAGTTGTAGCAGTTCATTTCTTATGCTTGAGAAGCAAGACTGTTCAATAAATCCTTTTTTTGAAAATGCCCGTCTATCTATTTCTCGGCACCTCTTGTGAATCGAAGCATGCACGAGTGACTGATTGAAATATCTATCTATTGTTTCCACGAATCTGAAGATCAGTTTTATCTTGGGGAAACAAAGTTGTCATGTTTATGCAGTTGTCAGAAAATAAATCCCTTCTTGTGAACTTGAGAAAGTTTCTAGTGACCTCTGAGCTAGCTGGCACTCACAATTAAGTCTAATATATTCAATAAAGATCTAGTAGACATAAGTACTACGTCACATCTATAGGATATATTATTCCAATGCGCAGAGCCTATTGGGAATATAGGAACTACACTACACCCTCTCAATGGAGAAGTAGCTCGATAGCCTTTTTGGCTGTAAATGTTCAGGATCAGATCTTCCACAAAGAGGTCAGCTGCTGGCCCCCTTGCGCATTCCGCCACACTTAAATGAGTATGTTGTTCCTACGCGCTCTTCCTTCATACTCATCCAGTTGTTTTGCCATCACAGCTTGTTGGCCTTGAAGTTCTCTAACTTGTTTCTGGAGTTGCGATGTCTCTTTCTGTAGAGCAGCCATTGTGTCCCCCAGGTCCTTTACTTTGGTGTCCATGTTACGAAAGTCTGCGCGGAGTAAGGACACTTCCACATTTACAGAGTCAATATGGGCTTCCATGGAGGTACGTACCTCCGTGATGGCTTCCATTATGTCATGGAGCGTGAGATCTTGCTGCGATTGGGGGTTGCTTCTTTTATCCGGAGCCTCCATCTGCACTTTGTCCTGCTCTTCCCCCACTTTATTCCAGGCAAATTTGGCAAGCTTATTTTGAGCTGACACTTTGGGCCCCTTGCCGCTCACCATGAGCAGGCCGCGGTACCGTGAATTCAGTCTACTTGCTGAGACCTGTCCCGGTACTCTCTGCCTCCTGCCCAGTGGAAAGGACACTCCCAATGGCAGCCTGTTGGTTTTTCCAGGGACTGGTCTCTAAAGTTTTTTAGGTGTTTTGTTTTTTATTTCCACCTCTATCCTCCCGCCTTCTGTTTGCAGAGAGGGCTCGCAGGGTATAGGACAATGTCTAGCTAGGTCCTTGTCGACCCATCAGTGATTAGTAGGGTCCTTGTGCTGTAGGTGGGGGCTGAACTCGCAGTCTCCCCTCTTACCTCCTAAGTACGATTCTATCCCCAGCAATAAGGTTACCGGTAAGGCTTCTCTTCTTCCAGGAGCACCCGGCCTTCACACGACCCCGACTTTATCCTGTGGGATAACACCCCCGCTATGGTCACTGGCGCGCCACCCAACATGCGCTCGCAGAGGCAATCTCTTGTGCTCCCAAAGGTAAGGTAGCGTCTATTGGGATTCCACATCAACTGCCCATCCAATGTCTCTCACTTTCAGGCGTGCAGCGGAAGCGCTACCAGGCACTCCGGGTCCGCTCTAGGATCAAGGGGGGGCCTGCACGAGGCCCACGCTACCGTTCACTGGGTCCAAAGGCAGAAGTAGCCTCAGCAGGGCCTGCAGGCCACTCAAGCCGGGACCTCGATTTTTGCCCGCTGCTGCGTCTTGTCTTCTGCTTCGCTTCCGCCCACATACCTGCCAAGAGCCCTCACTCCGCTGTCGGGTCAGTGGCCACTCCGCTTGCGCCTTAGTTTCTGCTCAGGAGTTTCAGAGGAAACAGTGCTGTCCGCAGGGGCTCCGGAGCTCCCTCCATGGTTTATGAGGACGCCGCCATCTTCCCTGCCAGTGCGCCGCGTCTGCTCGTCTTCTACACTTTCCTGCACACCACAGAGTTTTGCCGCACAGCTTTCATGCCCGATCGGTACAGGGACGTGTAAACCCCATCAACGCAGGGTCAGTATACAGTATTTATTTGGATATGTGTGGGATTAGTGGCAAGGGCTCAGGAGCCTCTCTAGTGAGCTGCCATTCTCCTTGGCTGCTAGCCACACCTCCCATGGATGCAACTTTTGGCTATCTTGGATTTATCCTTTTGTGCACCTGGGCTATTGGTAGCGGCAAACCTCTGAGCAGGCTACCAACTTGTCGGTTTGGGCCTCTTTCAGGTCCTGTGTCCCTGAAGCTTTGTCCAGGAGATCACTCACCTGATGCTTGGAGTCACTACTTTGATCTGGAGCCGGATATCAACTTTTCCCTGGGTCAGGAGCCACAGGCACAGACTAAACTTTACTAGCCCACAGTGCAGCAGGTGAAGTTCTTCCGATGGTGCAGCCTCTCTTCATGAAGTGTCAAGAGCAGCAGGGCAGTCCCTCTTCAGTCCTTTCTTCAAATTCAACGTGATCTGATGAGTAGGGTGCCAGGGGTGCCATATTTATCCCAGGAAAGTACCCTGAGGGGACCACAGTAGCCAATGGGCTATTGCGTCCCCTCCCTTCTGGTGAAGTGTTTCCTGAAATGTTAGGTACCTAGCTATCCCAGAGTGCACTATTTTAGCCACTCTCAAAATCTTGGGACCCTTCCTCAGTTGTCAGGAGCTTTGTAGCTCACCCTCGAGGTTTAGCTACCTGTGGGCCCATAGGAAAAATGGTTTGGGGACAGCTTTTTCCTCTCTGTCCCTGTCTCCAATTTGTCTACAGGAACAAAAAGGCATCCTGCTCGAGAGTGTTGACACAGGTGGCCCTTCAAAGGCGGCTTCCCCTTTAAAGCTCACCTTTTGGGCTAATACCCAGAGAAGCCTTCCCAGGTGGTCAGAAAGTTGTCTGTGTGATAAGGCCTTTGGGAGGCCACTAGACTAGCAGGGCACAGAGTGGCAACTTTCTAAAAGTTGCTTAAATTTAATGGTGCCATTAATCTTGAATTCAAAAACAACAGATGATGGACAGAATGCAGAACAATGTCATACATTCACCCCAGTACAGAGATCTGGGTCTAAATCCATTTTTATTTTGCTCGCCATGCCATTCCAGATTGAACCCAGCCATATGCAAATCAGTCTTGACCCTGTGCCCCATGGGAACAGTCCAGCCCGAACTGCCAAGCCAGGTCTTCCCTGGACTGGAAATAAGCCTCCAAGGACCGTTTTCGGGCTTTCAGCCCTCATCAGCCTGGATAGTTTGATTCCAGTGGCATGGAGAGCACGGGACTCACGTCTGAGCATACCCGTCCACGGGACTCACGTCTGAGCACACCCGTCCCACTCAGGGTGACAAATGCAAAAACAACAGGTGATGGACAGAAAGCAGAACAATGTCATACATTCACCCCAGTACAGAGATCTGGGACTAAATCCATCGTTTTTTTGCTCATCATGCCATTCCGGTTTGAACCCAGCCATATGCAAATCAGTCTTGACCCTGTGCATCATGGGAACAGTCCAGCCCAAACTGCCAAGCCAGGTCCTCCCTGGACTGGAAACAAGTATCCAAGGACCGGTTTCGGGCTTTCAGCCCTCATCAGCTTAGATAGCTTGATTCCAGTGGCATGGAGAGCACAGGACTCATGTCTGAGCATACCCGTCCCACACGGGGTGACAAATGCAAAACAACAGGTGATGGACAGAATGCAGAACAATGTCATACATTCACCCCAGTACAGAGATCTGGGTCTAAATCCATCGTTTTGTTGCTCACCATGCCATTCCAGTTTGAACCCAGCCATATGCAAATCATTCTTGACCCTGTGCCCCATGGGAACAGTCCAGCCCGAACTGCCAAGCCCGGTCCTCCCTGGACTGGAAACAAGCATCCAAGGACCGGTTTCAGGCTTTCAGCCCTCATCAGCCTGGATAGCTTGAATTCAGTGGCATGGAGAGCACAGGACTCACGTCTAAGCATACCCGTCCCACTCGGGTGACAAATGCAAAAACAACAGGTGATGGACAGAAAGCCGAACAATGTCATACATTCACCCCAGTACAGAGATCTGGGACTAAATACATCATTTTTTTCCTCACCATGCTATTCCAGTTTGAACCCAGCCATATGCAAATCAGTCTAGACCCTTTGCCACATGGGAACAGTCCAGCCCGAACTGCCAAGCCAGGTCCTCCCTGGACTGGAAACAAGCATCTATGGACCGGTTTCGGGCTTTCAGCCCTCATCAGCTTGGATAGCTTGATTCCAGTGGCATGGAGAGCACAGGACTCCTGTCTGAGCATACCCGTCCCACTCGGGGTGACAAATGCAAAAACAACAGGTGATGGACAGAATGCAGAACAATGTTATACATTCACCCCAGTACAGAGATCTGGGCCTAAATACATCGTTTTTTTGCTCACCATGCCATTCCAGTTTGAACCCAGCCATATGCAAATCATTCTTGACCCTGTGCCCCATGGGAACAGTCCAGCCCGAACTGCCAAGCCAGGTCCTCCCTGGACTGGAAACAAGCATCCAAGGACGGTTTCAGGCTTTCAGCCCTCATCAGCCTGGATAGCTTGTATCCAGTGGCATGGAGAGCACAGGACTCAAGTCTGAGCATACCCGTCCCACTCGGGGTCACAAATGCAAAAACAACAGGTAATGGACAGAATGCAGAACAATGTCATATATTCACCCCAGTACAGAGATCTTGGTCTAAATCCATCGTTGTTTTGCTCACCATGCCATTCCAGTTTGAACCCAGCCATATGCAAATCAGTCTTGACCCTGTGCCCCATGGGAACAGTCCAGTCCGAACTGCCAAGACAGGTCCTTCCTGGACAGGAAACAAGCATCCAAGGACCGGTTTCGGGCTTTCAGCCCTCATCAGCCTGGATAGATTGATTCCCGTGGCATGGAGAGCACTGGACTCACGTCTGAGCATACCCGTCCCACTCGGGGTGACAAATGCAAAAACAACAGGTGATGGACAGAATGCAGAACAATGGCATACATTCACCCCAGTACAGAGATCTGGGCCTAAATCCATCGTTTTGTTGCTCACCATGCCATTCCAGTTTGAACCCAGCCATATGCAAATCAGTCTTGACCCTGTGCCCCATGGGAACAGTCCAGCCCGAACTGCCAAGCCAGGTCCTCCCTGGACTGGAAACAAGCATCCAAGGACCGATTTCGGGCTTTCAGCCCTCATCAACCTGGATAGCTTGATTCCAGTGGCATGGAGAGCATGGGACTCTTGAGTTGAGCATCAAGTCGGGTGTATTGCCATGATTAATTTAATACCTTACAGTACCCTGTTAGGTAGTCCCATTCAGAAGTTAGCCAGGCTGGGATGGCAGCCAGTAACCATGTGTTAGCCAATGGACCTACTGATGTTTCCCGAGCAAAACAACAGTTTTGAAGTCTTGTTGTTAAGACATATGATAAACAAATATGTCTTATTTTACAATATGTAGTTCCGAGTCCATTGGGCTCTATAGGCCTTATTTAGGGGATACTCAAATATAGGGTTATGGGAGTGGTGGCTTTGCAATTGTTTTTAATGGTAACGTTGAACTAGTAGTATACACATTGCTCTTCCAGTCTGTAGTGACAGACTGGGAACCATGTCCTCTGTCACGCGGAATTTGAATTAGGCCTAGTAAAACATGTAGTCACTATTAGTAATTAGCGTGATGTACCTATTAGGCAAATATAGGGATTCGAACATTAATAAGCTTACATATTTAATATCTTAGGGATTAATATATGTCTTATTACACGTTTTCATCTCCTTATAGGCAATATAGCTTGACCCGAGCAGCGCCATTTTGTGGCCTAGTCTGCTTGCAGCATTAGTGGAAACCTACCATTACACTTAGCTAAAACCGTTTTCCTGAGAAATAGTCTGACAAATGTAACAAGCTGCTGCTTCTGCACGTTAGGCCTGTCAAGGTTATAGGTGGGGGTAGGCTGGATAAGCACATTCCAGGAGGCGCTGTGCAGACTCTCTTGGAGCTAGCAGAAGGGAGTCACCCTCTCGACCTTGCTATAATGAGCTGAGTTAAACTAAGGCTGCTTTGTGTTCCATATATGGTCTTTCCTTTGCACCAACCTGTACCAACTTATATTTTTCCTTCTTAGGTAACGGTTTCGAAATGTAACAGTATATATGTGATCTGTTGATAATGTGCCAGCAGTCTTCTCGGCGGACCTCAAGGGGTTAGGTCGCGAGAAGCTCCTCTGGCAGAGTTTTGTTTGTTATAATAAACGATTGGACCTTCTTCACCGCCAACTGACTGATTATTGGTAATTGGTATTAGGGCTATTTGTAAGTATAGCTCTATTGGGTTGTAATTTATTTTTCGGTACTTCAGTTGGCGACTCCGCCGGGACTCCGCGTTGGGGTCGTCCCTCTGTAATCAGAAAGGAACGGGACATTGGGAAGGGTGATCTTGATCCGGGGGGAGGATCGACCGAAGAGTTTGGGGGTTGCTCCGCTCTCCCGATCGAGAGAGCCCCAGCTGCTAGTGACCCCATGCCGGAGTCCTACGGGTGTAACCCGAGAACGGACCACGTTGGTCTACAGGAGTTGGCAGTGGAGAACGGACTATCGAACCTGAGTGCACCAGGTGAGTGATTTGTCTTGTTTTGTGTTGTATATTCTTTGGATTTGAATTTGGAATTTGGTGGCTTCAGGTCACAGAGAACTCGGAAGGGGGTCTGACGGGGCAGTATTGAGACTGCACGGGCAGACGCAACTGTCTTGAAATATTTTGTAGAAAACTAGAGATTAAGGCCAGACGCCTTGGTGTAACTTGTGGAAAAAGTTTACACCCGACCGGACTGCTCTCAGAAATGTTGGCGGAGATTGGGTAGCCCCTGGACAGATCTAGAGTGGTGCTTGAAAAAGCGGGCTCAGTCAGAATAGTCCGGGAGGTGAACCATGAAGGTTGCCGAATGGTCCGTAGGTCGGTCTGTGGTCTGAAGAAGCCTGTGTGACTATCTCTAGGCAGTCTAAGGACAAGGCTGTTTTGATTTTGCTTTTGGGTTTTTTCTATTTCGGAGGTTTGGAAAGAGTTCTCCATAGGTGGGAGTCGAAGGGCTCCACCTTTTGCTTGGAATACTTTGTTTGTCAATGTAAATCTGTGGTCGATTTATTTGTGTGAAATTGGATCTTATTGTAAACATGGCCATGTGTATGAGAGTGTTGTAAATAACCCTTTTCTTTTCAGCTAGAAGTAGTTAGATTCTAGAGAGGGGGCAATGCTGTGTTTTAGTAAGTTATGCTTCGGCTGTATTTGCCGAGGAGGTACAAGACTGGACGAAAGTCAGCCAGCCCCTCCGGAGGGAACCCCCAGTCATGATATGTATTGTAAACATGGGATTGGCCCACTCCTATTTAATACCTTATGGAATAAGTACACCAAAGATAATGTAGAATTACAGTGGCCGCGGACAGGATCTTTGATGAGAAAAAGATCCAGTATTTGCAAGATCGTTTCTTCACTAAACGCAGCAGACAGGCTATGTTCGATACTCTTAATAAGTGGCAGAAGGAAGCAAAGAGGAGGCCTATCAGGGTCGAAAAATTAATAAAGATAAAGCAAGGACAGACTATAACTCAGAAAGCCATTTCTCATGATAAAAATCAGACCGAGCAAAACATTGAGTGTTTAGATAGGCAGTTCAGGTTACAGGTAGACAAACGTTATGTGACTCGAAACGAAGCGGAAGATGAGATAGAGGATTTATTGAATGTGCGGTCTCCCCCACCGTATGCGCCTCAACGCATATACCCTGCTGTGCCTCTTCAGCCAGCCACTACCTCCCTAGCCTCCGCCCCGAAGGCAAACGTGTCTCTCATTCCCCTAGGTACTACTCGTGCCACTCCTACCTCATTGAGAGACACGGCTACACTTATCCCCGACACACTGCAACCCCCAGGAACTTCCCGTATAGTTTTGGCAACCCCAAGTCCCATATGGACGTCTCAATCAGCTAGTGCGACCCCCGAGGATAGAGAGCGTACTCCATTAGGGGATCCTGGAGGAATGAATGCTAGACGATTATTTACGAGAGCCTCTTTGGGCTATAGTGAGAAAGAGGCTATAGCGGAACAGGCAGTTAAATGGATGCGGAAGGATGTATATACAGTAGCTGACTTGTGGAGTACCATAAGGGGTCTCAAACCGGTTATGCAGCAACATGCTTTGCATCAAATGTCCCGCTATCTTATTGATGCATGGGAACAATGCTTTCAGGACGGAGCAGCACCTCAAATATTGTATGACATCTTGGACCGAGCTCATAAGTTCGATCTAAGTCCGGTGGAGGTGTACAAAAACGTAGAAACCTTAGTAAAATACCGAAGCAGAATGTTTGAAAAATGTCCCAACTGGGATTTTCAGCATCTCATGAGGGAAGTGCATCCTATTTTTCATCCCGAAGTGCCTGAAACGCGTGATGATAATAACCAGGTTACAAGAGCTCGAGTAGACGTACGGTTTCAGGAACAATGGGTATATACACCGTGGAAACGAAGCGAAGTCCTTGCTTTAAAATCACAGCTGCCTGACCCTCGTAAGAACCCCACCGCTTACTATAAAGAACTAACTGAAGCTGCAGCCTCGGCTGTAATGACTTTAGCGGTTGTTGAACTATTTTTCGGGTTATCGGTCCCTGTAGATATATGGCGACATGTTCATGACACTGACCACGCAGCGGAACTAGGGGGAACTTGGAATGAGCTGAAAGACTGGGACCGAGATCGCAAACCCGGAGATAAGCCTAGAAATGAAAATACTACTCTTCCAGAAAAGATAATTGCTTACATGCACACACTGATTCCCCCCCGTAAAGTCGACTGGGATAAATTGGCAGCTTGTGACAGAAGAAAGACGAGATGGTTTTGATTTTTTCACTCGGTTTGAAGGAACTTTCATTGATTCTAGCGGACAGGACCTAGCCACAGAAGGCAGGGTCCGGTTGTTTGTAAATCGGTTTGTGACCAACTTGTTACCTGAAATTTCTGCTCGGTTACAAGCTGCCGAGAGTACCTGCACTACTTCTACTCCCTCCGTGATATTAAGCATGGCCCAATATTATGAGCACAGGGAAAATGAGAGCAAGGATAAAGTGGAGAAAAAGGGCAAGGATCTTAAGACCCGAGTATTGCTACAGCAAGTCGTTCGAGGACAAGGAGTAGGGAGAGGAGTCCGAGGGCCAGTATCTAGAGGGGTGGGGACAGGCAGAGGTGCAGGCGCGGTCCAGCCATTAGGGTTAAATCAGTGTGCTTATTGTAAACAGGAAGGACATTGGAAAGCTCAGTGTCCGTTACTGCTTGCCCAGAACAGAGCGGTTCGGGGACAAAGACGTGTGCGAGGTGGCCCAGACCGGAGTGATATGCGTAGGGAAGAAGCGGCTCATGGCAGGTCTGAACGGAACCACTTTGATAACCCTCAAGGTAGGCAATACTATAATGAGGATTATGCATTTGGAGATCAGGATGGATATGTTCATCCATAGGACAGCCAGGGACAGAGTAGGGCCCAAGTGTCGATCCCAGTCAATCAACAAGGACCCTATGTCAGAGGGGAATTGATGGGGACTTCTGAGAATTTTCTAATTGACACAGGAGCAATGAATAGTTCTGTTGCTCGATCATTGGTTCCAAGGGCGGCTCTGTCCGGGCAAAATAATGTATCTGTGGGATTCTCAGGAGTTCCGGTGGTAAGCCCCATCTCTAAACCCCTCCCCTTCACTATTGGTCCTGTTACTATTGATTCGCCTTTTCTGTTGACTTCACATTGTGGTGAGAACCTATTGGGTTTGGATATGTTGAAAAAGTTGAATGCTAAAATATATTGCTCCCCAGACGGTGTTTATTTAACGATACAACCCCACCCTGACAAATTGAAACAATGTTCCGCTAAGAATGGACCTCTTCATCCTGAGTTTGATAGCATCCCTACTGCGTTATGGGCAACAGGGATGCGGATGTTGGTAAATTAGACATCCCACCCATCCATATCACACTGAAACCTGGTGCGAAATTGCCACGAAAACCTCAGTACAAAATTGGCGAGTGAGCCTTGCTCTCAATTATTCAAGACTTAATTGACAAAGGGGTGGTTGAGGAAACAGCTGCAAATATTTGTAACAGTCCTATTTTGCCAATTTTGAAGAAATGCTCTGATTCTGGATCCCCGGGGAGTATTGATGCATATCGTTTTGTGATAGACCTGCAGGAGGTTAATAAGATTGTGGTGCCCCAGTACCCTGTGGTGACTGATATTACCACCATACTCACAATGATCCCACCAACTGCCCAATATTTTTTGGTCATCGATCTGAAGAACGCCTTCTTCAATATCCCGATTCATTCTGATAGCCGGCAGATCTTCGGCTTCTCGTTATCTGGCCGAAGCTTCAGATTCTGTCGTGCACCTCAAGGCTATACTGAGAGCCCGAGCATCTATAGTCAGGCCCTTAAGGCCCTGTTGGATGATTTAATTTTGCCCGCAGGCAACGTGCTCTTACAATATGTGGATGACTTGTTGATAGCGTCCAACACTGAGGAAGGTTGTAAGGATGCCACTGTTAAATTGCTGCACCATCTGGCGGCGAAGGGTAATAAGGTCTCCCTGTTTAAGTTTCAATACTGTCGACAGGAGGTGACCTACTTAGGTCATCTACTGTCGAAGAAGGGTAGGCGTTTGACTCCTGAGTGTATTACTACTATTTCTAACATGTCTGTCCCTTGCACCCAACGTGAAGTTCGTGCTTTTCTTGGCATCACTTCTTACTGTCGCTAATAGATACCTAATTTTTCTCTTCTTGCTAAACCTTTGTTGCATTCAACCACTAAAGATGTGCATGACCCCCTCCCTTGGATGGACGAATGTCAGCATTCTTTTGATTCTTTGAAATCCACTCTTTGTTCTGCACCCGTCTTGGGCACTCCTGATTACCGTAAACCATTTTTACTATACGTACATGAGGTCGACAGTTGCTCGCTTTCAGTGTTAATGCAAGGATTTGGTGGTAAGCAAAGACCTTGAGCTTATTTTTTGGCCACATTGGATAATGTTGCCAGAGCACTTCCTAGCTGTCTGAGGGCCACTGCGGCTGTTGCGGTGGCCATTCGGCAGTCGGAGGGGCTCGTTCTAAATTCCAACCTAACAGTGATGGTGCCACATGCGGTGGATGCATTGTTAAATAAAACTAAGACACAGCATCTTACGAGTGCACGCCTCACTGGTTATGAATTGACACTATTTGCTCCACATATTACGATTATGCGATGTGCCACGTTAAACCCTGCCACATTGTTACCACTCCCTTCAAGTGAAACTGCAAATGATGTACATGATTGCATATTCCGAACTGAAGAAGAAACGAAGGATAGGATTGACATCACTGACATTCCTCTATCTGACCCTCAAGGGGAGTTATATGTGGATGGGTTTTGCTTCATTTTAGCAGATGGCACAACAACAGCTGCATATGCAATCACCACACTAAAAACGGTAGTTGAAACATCTCGAGTTCCCCATCGATCAGCCCAGGCTGCTGAACTGGTGGCATTATTACGAGCCTGTGAATTAAGTGAAGGACTCGAGGTTAACATCTATACAGACAGCCAGTACGCCTTCGGCGTAGCCCACAGCTTTGGGCGGCTGTGGAGGGAGCGGGGTTTCCTCACCTCTCATGGTCAGAAAATACAGAATGGTCCCTTGGTGTTAATATTACTTGCCGCCTTAACCTTGCCCAAAAAGCTAGCCATAATAAAATGCAGTGCCCATAAGGCAGTAGTGGACGAAGTGGGCGAGGGGAATGCTTTTGCTGATCAGGTTGCTAAGCAGACGGCTCAGTCCACAATATCGACTATGTTTGTAACTTCCTCTGCAAGGTGGGTGGAGAAATCTGATTTGTTTGATAATACCATAGAGAGCGTGAAAGAAATACAGAAAGAAGCCACTCCAGTTGAATTGGTGCGATGGGAACAGGAAGTGGGAAGATTAGATGAAAATAACTGTTGGGTTGATTTGACGGAAAAGCAAAGATGGCTGTTACCCAATGCTTTGGTACAAGCCGTTGTAACTATGGCCCACGGTCCAGCCCATATTGGAGCTAAAGGAATTTGTGCTTTGTTGGACTGAGTATGGAATAACCCCAACATTCAAAGGACGGCTGTCCATTTGGTTCAATATTGTATGGTCTGTTTGCAACACAATCCGGGAAAGGGAGAAAGTGTTTTGAGTGGAAATTTTGCACCCCCATCTTTACCGTTTGAAGTACTCCAGATGGATTATATCCACATGGAGCGTGTCAACAACTTAAAGTATGTTTTGGTAGTGGTGTGTGCATTTAGTAAATGGGTTGAGGCTTACCCAACTAAGGAAAACACTGCTTTGGCTACCGCAAAGGCTTTCATCAAGGAGTTTATCCCTAGATACGGATTGCCCCGTTTGATTTGGTCGGACAATGGGGGACATTTTCATGGGGCCCTTGTCAGACACATCTGTGATGGGCTCCAAATACGACAGAAATTCCATGCAGCTCGGCACCCCCAGTCAGCAGGATTAGTGGAAAAGTACAACGGAATATTGAAGCTTAAAATGGGTTCAATTCAAGAGAGTACTGGTTTAAAGTGGCCTGATACACTACCCTTGGCCCTCATGTCATTACAAGTTACCCCTCATTCACGTTCTGGTCTCTCCCCCTATGAAGTCATCTTTGGGCGGCCAGCTAACATATGGGGGGTACCCAGACCACGGTCATTTACTGATGTTGAATATCCTATGTTAATTGATTACTTGTATACCTTGACTAAAGACCTCCGTTCTATTCACCAGCAGGTAGCATCTGTACTGCAGCCTCTGCCAGAGGGCCCTGGACATCGATTGGAACCTGGACAGTGGGTGCTGGTCAAGAAGTATGAACGGGACACCAGTCTGGCCCCGAGATGGTCTAAGCCTCATCAAATCCTGCTTGCCACGCGGAGGCTGTGAAGGTGGATGGGAAGAAACACTGGATACACGTGTCCCATCTCAAACGGTTACCACTCCCACTTACTCATTATCAGCAGCACTCTGGTGGAATTTTGACCCAGGAAACTGAGAGAGCCACTGCATTTGTTCCTTTTTCCGATGCCTGCGAAACAGAGCAAAGGCAAGAAGAAGGAGTGACGGGATCGGGCGAACTGGTCCCAGATGAATCCGCAAATGCCCTTAATCCTGTCATTGATATGCCAGTAGGCAGAGGCTCCGATGAAGGAAAATTACCTTCTTTGGTATTTTCTGATCAGGAAGCTCCGGGTCATGTGCGATACAACCTACGGCCAAGAAAACTCACGATGCCTCAGACACCATGGCTAGGAAATAAGGAGAGACTTATATAGAAAAGGTTTGCTAGATTTCGAGTCTGAGGTACTGAGCAAGACACTGGACTGAACTCGTTGAGAGCTGGAACTTTGTTGTTGTGCTCTGTTCAGAAAGAAAGACTGACACATGTAAACGGCCAGGTTGTACAGTGGATTTCCTTGACAACGACGTTTTGTTTTCTTGAGATGAATGATAGGTGTCTGACTGTGAGACTCTAGACGGACACAGGGAGAAGAACCCTCTGGCAGGACGAACTGCTGTGCCCGAGCTAAGTTTTGGACTTTTAGCTAGGAATGTACCCCTTTTGTCGTATTGTACCTGAAGAAGAACGTCCTTTTGCACCACGATATTTGCCATTTTATGAGCCAATGTTTTCTGCTTGGACCATGCGTGTAAAATTAGCCTTTGTGTTAGTAATAGCAGTTGCCCCGCCTGAGCACTTTATGTTTACCGTAGCACCACATAAAGAAAGACACCGCCAGACTTATGCAAAGAACGTACTTGTAGAAATGCTCCACCAAACCCATAGCACCACTAATATGACCGATTGTTGGGTTTGTGGGCTCTTGCCATCAGTTATGCATAAACATGACTTATTTCTATCTCTGCCCTTATCATATTTAGGTAGCTGTGAAGCGTGGTTTCAAATGTTCTCTGCTATGTATAACCATTATGTGGAAAACTCCAAACAGTATTCAGAAAAAGATTATAATATGATTCTAGCCTACATTGAAACACACCAGGGATTCGATCCAGCGGGAAATGGGGTGGAGGGATCACTGGACCCAGATGCTTGTATGAAATTGTAATCTAATAATGAAACCAATACTTGGTTGAAGGATGAACTTTATGATTTTGCTAATTTTAATCATTCTCAGTATTTTCAACAGTTTGTCACCAGGAATGTCACTTGTGAGCGCATATGCCTGTCCCTATTTTGAATACTTCCTCCGATTTTTGTGTGCAAGGAATTGGACACGTTCAAGTTGGAAATAATATTTGTAATTATACGTATAGAATGAAAATCTTCAGCAGCCCTCCACTGTTGACACCACCGAATGTATATTTTGTATGTGGGGAAAATGCTTACACTTGGTTACCACGGGGATGGGCAGGGCAGTGCTACTTGTCTTTCTTGTACCCCCCTGTATACATAGCACCATCAGATTACCATAAAACCCACCAACTTCATAGCACAAAAGTTGTTTCCAATAGACAGCGAAGACAGCTCGGAATGACTGAGGTTGACCAAACCGATACCTCCTTACAACAGTTTACAGATTTTAGTAAAAATTGGTCCCTTTCTGGGGGCCAATATTCAATAGTAGAGAAATAAGACGATTGCCCAGAATAGTAGAGAATGTCATTAATATCACTACTGAGATCATGACCAATATTATTTATTTATTTATTTATAGTCTTGTAGCGCGCGTGAATCAGCCCCGAAGGGGTATCTCCGCGCGTGGCTTCTGAGTGAGATAGACAGAACTAAAGATAAGGAGGGGCAAAGGGAAGGCTAAATTAACCCTGTGTGAATAGGTAAGTTTTCAATTTCTTCCTAAAATTGAGAAGGTTAGAAGTTTGTCTTAGCTGGGGAGGGAGGGAATTCCACAGCAATGGGCCTTTAAGGGAGGGAGCACGGCCACCCTGTCTCGCTCTGTTTACTTTGGGTACATATAGCAGCATAGTGTTGCTGGAGCGTAGAGTGCGTCCAGGAGAGTAAGGAAGGAAGATATCTTTCAGATATTTGGGACCGGACCCATAGATACATTTATGCATGATGCAGCAGAGTTTAAAATTTACCCGCTGTTGCACTGGGAGCCAGTGAAGGTGGGAGAGGAGGGGACGGGAAGGGGTGCGGGGGGGGGCATTCAGGATAAGTCTTGCCGCGGTGTTCTGTACCACCTGCAGTCTGCGCAGTTGTTCCTGGTTGGCGGAAATGAGTAGGCTATTGCAATAGTCCACCCGTCCAAGGACTAGTGCCTGAACCAGCGTCTTCCTATAGGTGTTTGGTAGGAAAGGGAAGATACGCCGTAAAAGACCAATTGTACGGAAACATGTTCCCGTAACCTGGCTGACGTGATCTTTCATAATCAGAGTTTGGTCTAGGCGTACCCCCAGGTTTTTGATGGTTTGTTTGGGCGCTGGGACAGGTCCAAGCTCAGGTGGCCACCATTCCGGGGACCAGAGCAGGGTGGCCCCTCCAAACAGCATGACCTCTGTTTTGGTCACGTTGCATTGGAGGAAGTTCTGGGCCATCCAACCTGCCACCGCTCTCATACCGTCTTGGAAAGATTGCATGACTGCAGGTGTAATGGTTTGAAAGGGGAAAAGCAGCTGAGTATCGTCAGCGTAAGAGATTGGTGAGAACCCGTGAGATCTAATAATCTCTGCCAGGGGGGCCACATATACGTTAAATAACGTGGGGCTCAAACATGAGCCCTGTGGCACCCCCTTGGTAAGCTTCCTGCAGACAGATTTATGGGAGCCTAATTTGACACCTTGCTGTCTGTCTTCAAGAAAGCTTTCCAGCCACGCAAGAGCGGTCCCCTCTACTCCAGCTCCCTTCAGACGGCCGAGAAGAATTTTGTGCGACACCGTGTCGAAGGCAGCGGACAAATCCAATAGCACCAGAATCACTGAGCTCCCTCTGTCAAGTGACATTCTGATGTTATCTGTCACTGACAGAAGGGCTGATTCGGTGCTATGGTTGGGCCTAAAACCAGATTGTGAGTAGTCTAGGCCGCCCGCTGCCTCGATGTAATTGGACAGGTGTGCGTTAACATGTTTCTCGGCCATCTTGCTGTAGTAAGGTAGAAGGGAGATAGGACGGAGGTTGGAAAGCTCCGTCCATGGGAGAGCCGCGTTCTTGCGGATAGGGTTCACCACTGCTCTTTTCCATTCAGTTGGTACTTTTCCCTCTTTAAGAGACTGGTTGATAATATCCTGAATGTAGGGGGCTAACAGGGTACGAAGGGGGGTTAAGGTTTTAACAGGAATAAGGTCATCCGGTGATCCAGATTTAACTTGGGTCATTATTGTGTCAAGCTCTTCAGTGTTGATAGGAGGGAATGTAGTTAAGGTAGGGTTGGTGTTTTCATTGAGGGAGGAGGCATTACTGTAGAGCTTCAGGCTACAAGGCTCGTTTCGCTCCAGAACCGGATGGTTCTTGACGTTATCTTGGCTGATCGGGGAGGAGCATGCCGGGTGATCAGCAGCCCCTGCTGTGTGTACATTCCAGACTCCGCCCCCACGGTTCATTTAGCTATTCAGAAATTGCATCGCATTGCGGCGGAAATGCACACTGAGAATGGGTCCTGGTCACTCTCTAGCTGATTTTGGGGGCTTCTATCGACTTGGGGTTGGAAATTATTGATGATAGTAGCTGGAGCTGCCGGTATCCTCTTTACTTGCTGCCTCTGTATTCAATGTGGTCCGGCTTGTTGCTCCTATTGTGCTACCAAAGTGACAGCCATGTTCGTCCCTTCTCCTGTTCCTTCTAAATCTCAAATGCTCCAACAAGAGATTCGTGAGTTAATGGCTAATTGATGAGGACATTTTCCAGGATTAGTACTTCCTTTAGTTAGCTACATCACGCTAAAAGGAGGGTTTGAGGAACCGGAATTTGAATTAGGCCTAGTAAAACATGTAATCACTATTAGTAATGACTGACTGACTGAAATATTTATAGAGCGCACGAATGCCGCAGCGTCTTGGCGCTAACAGATACAAGCAGAAAGGGAGGCAGAGGGGCAGATAGGCCTAGACAAAGAGCCAAGTTTTTAGGTCTTTCCTAAAAATCATTTTGGATTTTTGGGCACGGAGTGCTGGGGTAGCGAGTTCCAGATTTTTGCCGCCTGGTGGGAGAAGGACCTTCCCCCCCAGCGGGCCTTGTTTATTCTGGGTTGGCGAATTAGGTCGAGGGTGGATGACCTCAAAGCGCGCGGAGGAATATATCGAGCCAGTAGGTTGTTGAAATCGTCGGGTCCTTTGCCGTGAATAGATCTGTGAACAAGGCAGAGAGCTTTAAATTGAATGCGGCGTCTAACCGGGAGCCAATGTAGCTCCCGTATAGCTTTAGACGTAGGGTGGCGTCTGGGGATGTTCAGTAAGGCCCTGGCCGCTGCATTTTGGATCGCCTGAAGTTTAGACAGCTGTTTTTCTCCTGCTCCCAGGTAGAGGGAATTGCAGTAGTCAATGCGGGATAATACCAGGGCTCCCATTACCGTTTTCCTGAGTGTGTCTGGAATATAGGGAAGCACTTTCCTAATCAGTTTGATATTGTGAAAACAGGCTGAAGTCACCTGGTTCACCTGGGCTTTACAGGAGAGTTCCTTGTCTAATAGGAAGCCGAGGTTTCTCACCTTGTCTACGGGAAGAGGGCAGGTTCCTGCTTCAGGGGGCCACCATAAGTCATTCCACATGGAGGCTTTGTTACCAAACTCGATAACTTCGGTTTTATCCGTATTAAGTCTTAGGTAGTTGTTGCTCATCCAGTTCTTAACCTGAGAGAGGCAATTCCTGAACTGTTCTGCTGTGGCGTCAATGGACTGAGAGATGGACACGACAATCTGTGTGTTGTAGGCGTACAACACCAGTTGTAGTCCATGAGATCTAATCAGGGCAGCTAGGGAGGTGACATAAAGGTTAAAAAGAGTTGGAGACAGTGCCGAACCTTGTGGGACACCGCCCGGGAGAGAGAATTCAGCGGATTGCAGTCCATTCCAGATCACTTGATTGGTGCGGGTGGTTAGGAAGGAGGCAATGAGGGCCAGGGCAGAGCCAGTGAAGCCTAAGGATATAAGTCTTTTTAAAAGGACGGCGTGATTAACAGTGTTGAAGGCCGCTGTGAGGTCTAGGAGTATCAGGGCCAATCGTCCACCTTCGTCCATAGTTTTGCAAATTTTTTCAGTCGCCATGATGAGGGCAGATTCCGTGGAATGTAGTGGTCGGAAGCCATGCTGTGACGGATCAAGTAGCTTTTTTTCCTCCACATGCAGCATTATTTCCTGGTTTATGGCTTTTTCTAGGATTTTTGATGGTAATGGCGTGATGTACCTATTAGGCAAATATAGGGATTCGAACATTAATAAGCTCACATATGTAATAGCTTAGGATTAATATATGTCTTATTACACGTTTTCATCTCCTTATAGGCAATATAGCTTGACCCGACCAGCGCCATCTTGTGGCCTAGTCTGCTTGCAGAATTAGTGGAAACCTACCATTACACTTAGCTAAAACTGTTCTCCTGAGAAATAGTCTGACAAATGTAACAAGCTGCTGCTTCTGCACGTTAGGCCTGTCAAGGTTATAGGTGGGGGTAGGCTGGATAAGCACATTCCAGGAGGCGCTGTGCGGACTCTCTTGGAACTAGCAGAAGGGAGTCACCCTCTCGACCTTGCTATAACGAGCTGAGCTAAACTAAGGAAGCTTTGTGTTCCATATATGGTCTTTCCTTTGCACCAACCTGTACCAACTTGTATTTTTTCTTCTTAGGTAACGGTTTCCAAATGTAACAGTATATATGTGATCTGTTGATAATGTGCCAGCAATCTTCTCGGCAGGCCTCGAGGGGTTAGGTCGCGAGAAGCTCCTCTGGCAGAGTTTTGTTTGTTATTACAAACAATTGGACCTTCTTCACTGCCAACTGACTGATTATTGGTAATTTGTATTAGGGCTATTTGTAAGTATAGCTCTATTGGGTTGTAATTTATTTTTCGGTACTTCAGTGGACACTCTGTCTTACATGTCCAGGATAACCTTGATACCATATACTAGGGACTTATTAGTGAGTCAGTACTTGTCAATTGGGAATAGCCAACTCGATATAACATACAATTTGTATGGATAAGATCACTGCCACTGAAGTCTGGTTAGAAGGCCTCCGTGCACTCTCAGAGTAAAAAACACAAGCAGCATCAGTCAAAAAATGTGGGTGTGAACATGTAAAAAGAGGCATTTCCTTAGAGTTGCGCTACACAAAAAGCCAAAAATATGGCAGTACCAGATTTTGTTAGAGTCATCTGCTGATGGCATAACTTAAGCTGTGCTTGCACTATAGCTCCTGTGTTCTTGAGGACACAAAGCCTCACACTGTGCCACAAAAATGCATATTTCATATCACTAGAGCAAGAGAATTAGTCAGCCAAAGACTCCTTTATGCTTCTCCATAATAGAGACTGATTCCCCAGTAAGCACATCCAGGACGTGGGGCCTTAGAATGTTGTCTTGAAACAACCTCACATGGACACAATTCATAACTGATTTATGCTGCATCTCCATATTTCAAATAACCATGTTGCACTTGATGATGCTACAAATGTGAACATATGGAGAAACATGAAAAACAGCAAGTGAAAGCATTCTTTTCACTCAATTGATCTCTACATGTACGATCTCTGTTTCTGTGAACTAGAAATAGGCTAGTTTTAAGCTTTACCATTTAAACCTTAATTATTAGTGGGCCACAATCTAAAGAGGTATTTATAGCATCCCATAATTACTAATACCCCAGAGGTTGGTATGTACAAGGTGCTCTAAATACCTATTTCAGGTCTACCTGAAAATGAAGAATGATATGCTTTGATGCACCTTTCCCTACTCACGTTCCCCACATCTCCGAATGTATGGTGCATTTAAGTGTAAAGGATTTCATACCTTTTAATTACCATTGCCATGCAAAATAGTAGACAGTTTCCAGACTATCTCTCTTGTATTCAACATGTGATGTCATTCGAGATATACTGATACCAAACACAGAATATCTCAATTATTGAGAATAACCACCTTTACAGAGGGCTCCATCGAGATGGTAACAACAATATATCTTTTAGAGAAGGTAGCAATGGGCATTGCATTTCCTCTTTGTCATTGCTCTCAATAATAATTGAGTCAATTGCAACAACACAACTAAACAACTGTTTAGAATCTGAGTTGCTTCTCTTGGGTCTCCAACCTTGCATTAGGTATTTCATATATTCAGAACCTGTAATTTTAAATATTTGGGAACAACTCCTAAAAATAAGGTCCAAGGGACATGCAGGTGCTTTAATCCTTTTGAACTTTTAGGCATCCTTTAACAGTGTAGTAGTAAGGGATAAGATTCTGGCCTGCCGAATTTCTGTCTTATCAAGTTGAGGTCAACAAGTTCAGTTGGGGCATTTGGCATTGAAAAACTATCCTTTGAGTTGAGGTATATCCCATGATTCATGGCATCGCTTCTATTTAATGTATTCGTTATTAGTGATCCCTTTGTCATGAATTCTGTTTTCTTTGAGTCCTCATAGGTGTAACATCCTGCAAGCTCGTCTCAACATCCCAGCCACCCCATCTCTCCCGTTTAGTGCTTGCATACATGGAGGAAAGCTGCAGATATTTCAATCTGGGTAAAAGACCACCAGCCCTAATCTTAAGTGTCTCCCAGAGTAATAACTCCTGTGCTGGTAATAATTACTCCACGTTGATATTCCAGCATTCCTCAAGGGATATCTCAAGCTGTCTAGAAGGCACTCTGGGGTGCCCGGGGAGTCGCAAATAGGTGAAATATCATAGTAGTAATTAATACCCAGGGTCTTACTGACTCTATACAAAATAATGAGTGCAGCCTTCAAAACGTTCTATCAGACTTTTTTAAAGTACTTTGAGGCCCCAAACTGATCTACAAAACAAGTAGATCCCAGTTCCTTGGTCGTTTCTGTTAGTATCCTACTCCAGGAAGAATTAGGATTGATGGCTACCCATGGTCTGCGGTACACCCAAAAAACACAGATGACACTCAGGGGCACATGCATCAAGGTAGGCAATTGCGTTTCCATAATTGCGATTATTAAGGAATCACAATTGCCTATGCATGTAGGTTTCGCTAAAATATTAGCGATTCCTACATATTCCTTAATTGTGAATAGAAAATTGCGATTCACAAATAAATAATAGCTTCCCATTCATTACTATGGGCCTAGAGGCCCATAGAAATTAATAGGAATAGCATGCGCAATTTGCGAGTACCAAATAGGTACTCACAAATTGCGCATGCAATTTCAAGGGTGCAAGGGACCCAAAAGGCCACCCTGATGCACCCTCGAAATTGGCATGTGTGCACATGTGGCGAACACACTTGCCCTAAGGGCATGTATGCGCGCCACATGGCACTTTGAAAAATGCACTTTTGTGCCTTTTTCAAAGTTTTTGCAAATTACCATCAACTTTCAGTTGATGGTAATTTGCGTTTCCTAAATGCGATGTCGCATTTTGGAAATGCTTGTTGCATTCCAAATAGGGAATCACAATTTGCGATTCCCTAAATTCATTAGCAATTTAGGTAATCGCAAAATTTGCAATTAACTAAATTGTGAATTTGCATTTGGGTTGATGCAAAGAAACCGGTCGCAAAGGGGTGGATTCTGCAAAGCGGTCCGTTTGCGATTGGTATTTTTGTTTATTCATGTGCCCCTAAGATTCTAATATATGTTCATTAAATTAAGAGGATAGAATATTTCTGCCTGTTATATATATAAAATATTGCTCTATTACTTACCGGTAATCCTCATTACTCCTGGTCTCGTTGTCCTCGGCCCATTCATTACTTATGGAGATAACCATCTCCCGACAGAAATTAAAACAAGAGGAATGCTGGGATATCCCTACTGCCCCTCCCCCCGGGAGTATAAAGGTAGTACCTACCCAGCAGCCCTCCTGTACTAACAAGCCCAGACAGGAAGGCCGGCCGCCCGGGAGGGAGGGAGGGGCGTATGAATGGGCCGAGGACAACGGGACCAGGAGTAATGAGGATTACTGGTAAGTAATAGAGCATTACCCCCAGGTCCCTTATGTCCTCGGCCCATTCATTACTTATGGAGAAATACCAAAGCAGAAAAAGCCGGCCTTCCCAAACCAAACAGAAGCCAACCCGGAAACCATACCAAGGCAGCAACCACAGGAAGAAAGAGGAAGAACCGGGTAAAATACAGGCAGAGCCCCCGACAACAGAGGTCACCTACCAGCCCAGCACACACCCAACAAAACCAAGGGAGCATAGCCAGACGACCAGACCGGCCACCACAGAGGCCAACCAGCCCACCGCAGGAACACCCCACAGCCAACCAGCGACAGGGAGAGCACAGACACCCAAGCCACCACAGGCAAGAGGACAACAGCAGAAGAGAGGCCAAACAAAGAGAAAGGCCAAGAGCCACCAGGCCAACAAGCCAGAAACGGGCAGAAGAAGACAACCCAGGCAAGAACAGGCAGGAGACAAGCGGACCAGAGGAACCAAAGGTGCAACAAAACCAACCCCGGGAAGAACAGCGGAAGCCTACCAGCACCCAACCCGGAAGGCAAGACCGAGCCCACGGACAGGGAAAGAGAGAAAACCCAGGCACCAGGGAACGAAGAGCAAACCCCAGGAAGCCAAGCCACCAGGTCCCGCAAGACGAGGACACAAGGCAAAGGGAACCAGCACCACCAGGAAACCCGAGCAGGAAGAACCAACAAGGGCAACCAACCAGGACAAAGACCCGGAAAAAGAGGAAAAGGGAACCGAAGGAACCCCAGGAACCCCAAAACAGAACTCCAGCCAAAGCGGAGGAAACGGGAGCAAGAAGCAACAGCCCGAAGAAGGCAAACCTGAATACCAAAGCAGGAGTGCATCCGGACGGGCCAAGTACCCGGAGGACCCAAGACGACATCAAGGGAACCACGAAGGACACAACAACCACAGCCAAGCCAAACCAGAGACAGGCCAGGCACAAAGACCCCAAACAGCCCAAGCAAAGGACCGGGGCAGAAACCCAGAGGCCAGAGAGACCGAGGCAAAACCACCCCAGAGGACCTCACAGTAGCAACCGCAGCCAGGGAGGAAAGCACAAGCAAACCACACCCCACAGCCCGGCAAGACCCAAGGCAGGGCACGCACAGGGGACGAACCCCGCACGGTGAAAAGCCGCAACCGAGGATACAGACAGGGAGCCAAAGCCGAAGCCAAAAGCAACCCGCAGAACCAACCCAAAACAAGGGAAGGACAAAGAAGGAAAGACCCCAACAGAGCACAGGCCCGAGAGCCAACAGCCCTGTCGATGCCCCAACGAACCCAAGAAGATGCAAGAAGGGAAAACAAGAAGGCAACAGCGTGACGGCCAGAAACAAGAAGCAGACCGGAACACACCACACCCATAAGGAACCGGAACCCCACGACACAGGGACCAGCCACCCCACAGGCAGACAGGGCACCCGCAAAGAAGTGGCAAGCCACCCAAGAAACACCCAGAAGAGACTCAATCAGGCAGCCCAGGACCGCAGAAAGAGCACAACCAGGCAACCCAGGGCAGGACGCACAAACAGAAAAAGCAGACCAGCCCAGAACAGCAGCCAACAGGGAGGAAGCCCAAGGCAACAGGCCACCACAGAAAGCCACAGCTGAAGGACAAGCAGAAGCAAATGCAGGCCACAGCAACCGCGCAGCGCGCCTCCCACACGGCCAAGCAACGGGGAGACGCGCACAGCGACCCAGAAGAAACGGGGAGTCGGCGCACCCGCCACAAAGGGCTGAGAAACCGGAACACCGGCCAGGAGGAAGCCATGCCGCCCAGCAAGCCCGGCAGGCCGGGAGGCAGACCCAGCAGACACCCGGGGAGAGAAAAACCCACAGGCCCAGGAGAGGCAACAACAACGGCCACCCCGCACCACCACCAAAACCAGAAGAGGCAGGGATGAAAACCGAAGGAAGAAGCCAATCGCACCCCGCAGCCCCAGGAGGCCAGGCAGAAACCAACCAGGCCAGACCTAGCACAACCACCGAGCAGAAAAACGGAGCATGGGAACAACACCTCAACCCCGAGAACAGGAGGCAAGACAGAGCCCGGCAGCCGCCAGAAAGCCCCAGTCAGGAACAAACCACGACAGGCAACACCAAAGAAACAGAAGGGGAGGCCAGGAACAGCAGAACCAAGCCAAAGGCAAGCACTGGAAGAGCCAGCACAAAAGCAGCCAGGCCAAGCTCACAGAAAAGGCCCCGGGAAACACCGGAAACCCACGGACGGAGAAAAAGGAAGGCACAGCACCAGAAAGAACCAGGCAGGCCCCCACCAAGCACCACGCCCAACCACAGGCGCAGGCAGGGAGGAACAAAACAGCCGCACACAAGGCAGAGGGCGACACAGCACCCAAAAGAACCACTGGCACAACACCGGCAAGCAGCCACAAGCGGAACCAGGTGCAGCCCAAAGGAAGAGAGGAACAGGGCCAGGAACCAGGAGCCCCAAACGCCGACCAACCACACAGAGGCCAGGAAGGGAAGGACCAGAACCCCAAGCGGAGCAGAGGCCACAACAGCCAGCCCGCAGCGGAGGCAAGGCCACCGAGGCAGAACAGGACGGCAGGGCAACCGGAACCAGAAGAGCCCGCAGGACCCCCACAACCCCATCAGCGGCCCAAGGAGCAGGAACACCGTCCCACAACCAGGCGGGGCAGAACAGAAGGCAAATCAACAGGCCGCCGCAGCAGAAGAAAGAACCGGCCCCAGCACCAGAGCAGCAAAGGGCAAGGCGCAAGCAAGCAGGCAGGAAAACCCCAACAACACCGGGAAACCCACGAGCAAGCAAAGGCGGGAACAGCGAAAAAAGAACCAGCCCCCACAGAGGCGACCGGAACCCACGCCAACCCGAGCCAAAGCGAACAGACCCATGGAACGGCCACCACCGGAGAACAGCAACAACCGGTGCCGGCCGGAGGCCAGAAAGCAAGCAGCCCGGAACCCCGAGACAGCAGCAACAGAGAACCCAACACCAAAGGCGCAGGAGTGAGGTAATATGAATTTTATGGTCAATTGTGTCCCCTATCGTAGACCCCAACGGCTCCATGTACGTGCTTCAAGTACATGTATGTTCCCTCCACTTCCAGCTATGAAGACGCAAATACATTTGCGTCCAACGTTAACATGTCCTCTTTCAGATCCACCATGAATGGGTCGGATATTCGGTTCCTAAGTGTGCCTTGCCAACGTCTTTACATGGTGCACTTTTCATGTTTTACTAGCTCTGGTGAGTTAGGCCCTGATTCCTGCCATCGAGCCCTTTCTGCCTTCTGTTTCTGAAAACTACAGTCTGCTGTTTCCTGACCTCTGCCTTACTCCCTGTGCGGCGAGCGGTGCCTGGCTCGGCCTGCCTGCCTGCCAAGACCGTATTCAGCCTTCAAGTTATCTGCTCCGCTCCTCGAAAATACATTCCTGTCTAGTAGTTTAGGAAAACATCCTTCCCAGCTGCAGAGCAAAGGGCCCGGCTTTTCTGTCTCCATGCAAGTAATTCATAGCTCCTGTTACCATGGTAGGCCCATGCCCCCCTTGCTTTACACGTAGACACGTAGTCGCATATGCACGCACTAGCAGTCAGTATAGAATAGCCTCTGCCCGAGAGACCTTTCCTTCTAGATAATACAGTTCCCCAAACACAAGATATAGATATGATTTGGGTTTCGGTTGTTCTGACACCCCAGACTTCTGTCTCCTCATGTAGGGCTAAATGTCAAGTCCCCTTCACCCTCCAGTTCCACGTCAATCACACGTCATGCTGCTGCACGCGCATCTCTGCCATGTATTTCTGCTGACACTGCAGGATTCTTCTATGGATCCACCCACCTGTGATACGTTTCAAGTGACGTTGTCTAGCACACACCTCCGTGTACGCCCTCATGCACGCCTTCTGTTACGTACATGTGTTCTTATCTCGTTTCTCTCAGCTGTTACGCCTTCTGCATCAATCTCTACTGTAATGCATTGACTATATATATGATGTTCTGTTAATAAAACATTGTACATGTCCATGTCCATTCCCTTCCTGAACCCTTGTGGTGATGGAACATGATACCTGGTTCGAACCAATTCCTTTTTAAGGAATAAAACCCTTACTAAACTCAGATGCCACGGACTCTGCCTCTTATTTTTGACTGAGTTATTCTTATTGAACTTTACCGCATAAATTAAGTATAGGTAATTTAAATTTACCACATAATTGGCGCCCGAATAGGGACCCCTCCCCCACCTTACGGGCCGGCGGTGCGTTGCAGGCCTAGCCCCCTGCCACAGCCGTGAAGGACAACTACGCGTACCCGCAGGATTTCCTGTATCTCCCTCAGGCCAACGGAGGTGACTGAGGCTGCGATCGACACCCAGACGAGGCGGTGAGGAGTGCGGAGGATCCCGACCAGAGCCTAGCTGAGAGAGCAAAGTCCGAGGTATTCAGAGGCCCACCAGTTCCGAAGTTCCGAAGTACCTACGTCACGAATCGAGTCGAGTCGAGTCGAGTCGAGTCCAGGGTCCAGTCCAGTGTCGAGTTTCCGAGGCCTTCTGTTCCGTGCTTCCCGGTGAGTACCGTTTCTGGGGACGCATCTAGACGGGTGCATTAGTTTGTGCCCGGTCAAGACGGGTTTGGGTACACAGACCCGGTCTGCACTGTTTAGCGGTGTATCTGTACTGTTTAGCAGTATATCGAGTATGCAGGTAGCTAGTTTTATTCTAGTTGTTGTTGTTCGTTTTCAAAATGTTTAAATGTGTTTTAATGTCGTGGTATGAGTGATTGTTCGATCTACATTATCGTGTTTATTGTATTAGTTGTGTCCAAGTCCGAGTAAGTATCAAGTACCAAGTAGTACGGCTGAAACATGCCGCTGTTTTCCAAACTAAGACAGATAGGAACTAGAAAAGGGATACTCGAGGAAGCTGTTCCCATCCCACCCAGGGACACTCCAGGGTATTTTATGTACCACAAACACGGCTTAGATGCTGTATTATATCTCGACTTGTGGGTGGATTACACCAAAGATTTAGCAGAGACTCAGAGATGGCCCGCTGCAGGGACATGGGATGCCGAGTGCATCATGAGAGTAGAAGAAGCGTTATGGAAAAAGAAAGCCAGACAGTCACAAAAGGCTGCCATTGAATTATGGCGTAAAGAATCGCACAGACGGACAGAGAAAGCACTTAGAAAAGCAGAGAGAAGTAAAGAGGATTCCGAAAAAGCCAAAGAAAAAGAACTACTAGAAGAAGGAGAACGAGTTAGAATAGAACAACACGATAGACGTAGAAATGCAATTATGACAGGATTGTATCCAGTCCTGGCCGAGGGCCTGCCCAAGGCGACCCCGGAAGTACCGAAAGATCTTCCCCCTCCATTGGTTCCGACTAAATTACGTCACAAGACCACAAAGGATATTTTCCTTTCTTCCTATTTAGACGATGTAGCTCCCGAATATATCAATGTTACGCTTGCACGCATACCACCCCCTGACCGCCATCCCCAACGACAGGACACTCCTCCACCACTTCCTGCAAACCCCATTAATCCTATTAATCCGCAAAATCCTTTTGGGCCTGACACGGCCCTACCGACAGATCATGGTCAAGCCTCCGCTTCAGGAGGTGCATCAGGAGGTTTCCAGACCCCGCCACCAGTACATCGATTAGATGTTAGAGAACTAGCAATGCAACGTACTCCGAGACCGATTACCAGTGAAAAAGCGAAAGAACTTATCACATATTGTAGATATGACCCCATACCAGGCAAAGATGGTTACATGTTATTAGCCTCAATACGTATAAGACGTGCTGCAGATTTCTTAGTTCTGCTTCCAGGAATAAAAGCTAATCTAGACAGGATATATCAGTTCGTTCAGACGGGGGAGGGTCCGGAATGTGTTCACGAGGCCATGGCGCACCAGAAAGTCGATATTCAGAGCCTAATACTAAGATTCCTCATAAACTGTTTCATAAGAGAACGAGACAGGCCTGGTGCAAATCAAGAAGAGATGAAGGTACTAACTACATGGAGTCAGAATATTTCAGATGGAAAACACGATAAACAAAATTGTATAGAGAGCATGTATAGAAAGATTCGTAAAGAAATAGTAGTATTCCATGCAAAAGCGAAAGCTGAAAGAGAAGCAGAATCTGATGCAAATAAATCCTCTGAGGAGGAACCCGAGGATGAGACAGAAGATAGAGGAACAATAGCCTATGTAGGGAGGGGTAGACCCTTTAATAAACCGATACGTCCAGAAAGTAAGAGACTTTTTCACACTGCTATGTCAAATCCAAAGCCTCCTGAACATTTGTTTCAGGCTACCGATAAAGTACTTCAAGAACGAATGGGGTACCATGTACTCGATTCCATGGATGAACAAGAATTAGCCAGATCAGCAGTCCAATGGGCTGACAATTCCGATAAATATAGTGATGACGCATTAGCACAGACCTTTTTGAATCTTTCCCCCGACGAACAGCGACTAGCTGGTATGTACATGATACAACATCTCCTTATATTGTATAAAAGCCAACATTCTGATCCAGGTCCCCTACCTGATATATTAATAGAGCTACTCATGAATAAATGGAGAGGCCTAGGTACAGACTTAATTAAGGTAATTCTAGAGCATCGGCACAGATACAGTGCTTTCCTGAATCCACAGTTTGTTCCAGCTCCACCCGTAGAAAGGAAAATGTATTACATAGACAGACAGAATCCCTTGCGAGAAGTACATCCAGTCAGGAATGATGATAATACCTTTAGACGTGTGTTTGTGTACACGCCCATAACTAAAATGGAATTATTGGAAATGAAGAAATTAGTGCCCAGTCACGATAAAGACCCTGTAGGTTTTCACCGTGAAATAAAAGACATGTTACTCATGGGTGATTATACCTATCCCGACATCATGAAAATATTGAAAGTATTATTGCCTGCCGGTATTTACGAGAAACTCAAAGAAAAAGAATGGGAGGTGGGAGACGCAAAGATTGATTGGGCTGCATTAGAGAACAAAGAAAATACTAGAACCCCAGGCCTAGGGCTTGGGGACAAAACTAAAGCATTACCAGGATTGTTAGTACAAGTATTGCCACGTTTGTTAGCAACAAAAAAGGAGGACTGGGATGCAATCTCAGCCTGCAAACAGAAACCCGATGAAGACACTAGTGATTTTTATTCCCGATTTGAGAAATGTTTTGTTATTAATAGTGGCCTGAAAGCAAGTAGTGAGTCATATCCACATCTTTTTGTATCCAAATTGGTCGAAAATTCTCTGCCCCAAGTTAAGAATCGTGTACTGAAGGTCGAGAGCACATGGCAAGCAAACACGCCTTCACAAATGTTACAAATGTTACAGTATCACCAGAACAGAATTAGAGAAGAACATGATCACGAACAAAGACGTATGAAAGACACGAAAATGAAAATGTTAGTTGCTTAGTCAGTTCTAGCTGACTGCCAGAAAAAGGGTATGACACAGTCCAATAATTCAGCAGCTCCTGTTAAAGGGATATGCAACTATTGTAAACAGCCAGGTCACTATATAAACGATTGTGCAGTTTTAAAACACAATATAGCTACAGGTAAAACTAAAGAAAGACTGCGTCCTCCTAGATAGGACCAGGCCCAACAACAAGTATCACAGAATATCCAGCCTATGCAAGCGTCACAACAGACAGTACAGACCGTAGCAGTACCACAGCCACAGCCCATTGCCGCAACACAACATGCAACGCAACAGATGTACCAGTATGCGCAAACAGATTATCCCGATTACCAGCGATACACATGAAACAGCCTAGAGAGGGAGGTTGGCTTGCCTCTTATTGAAGTTCCTGTAGATCAAGAGGGTCCTTATGTACATAGCCAAGTGTTAGGAAAAGATAGTAAGTTTTTGATTGATACAGGGGCAAGCCGAACAACGATAAGTCATGAAGAGGTCCCAGGGGCACCCCTCTCAGGCTCCCAGAATGTTTCCCTTGGATTTTCAGGCAAACCTATTGTAAATGAAGTATCGAAACCAGTTCCTCTTTTAGTTGGTCCATTGTCTCGCACTACAGATTTGTTATTAACGAAATCATGTCCAGAAAACTTGTTAGGTATCAAGACACTGAAAGCTCTAGGAGCTGTGATATGTTGCTCTCCGGAAGGAGTAAGATTGTTTTTACGTGACTTTAAGGGTCACTATGTGTTGAGAGATATTGATCCCAGATTACAGAATGTTCCTGCACATTTATGGGCACAAGGCCCCACTGATGTAGGTTGTATGCACATTACACCATATCGAGTCACACTCAGGCCAGGAGCAGTCTTACCACGAATCCGACAATACAAGTTACCCCCAGATGCTGTAGCGGCTTTACTGAAAATCATTGACAAGCTCATTGCACAAGGAGTGGTTGTAGAAACCGACTCGAATCTATGTAACTCCCCCATCATTCCAATTCTTAAACGTACTGACCCAAATGCACCCCCAGTTTATCGATTAGTTATCGATCTGCGCGAATTGAATAAATGCATCGTACCACAGTACCCCGTGGTCCCAGACATCTCGTCTTTATTGACTGCCATTGATTCCGAAGCCACGTTCTTTACTGTAATTGATCTGAAGAACGCCTTCTTTAGTGTCCCCATTGACTCGGAAAGCCAATATCTCTTCGGATTCTGTTTAAATGGTCGAAGCTTCAAATTTGCACGCGCACCTCAAGGATTCACAGAAAGCCCCAGCATCTATAGCCAAGCACTGAAAAGACAACTAGACAGTATACACATGCCTGACAACACTGCCCTGTTACAGTATGTCGATGATCTACTGATCACCGCCCGCAGCGAACCTGAATGTGAGCAAGCATCACTGACGGTTTTGCATTTCCTGGCTGACAAGGGACACAAGGTGTCCCCTTCGAAGCTGCAATTCTGTGTTCAGCAAGTGGTTTACCTTGGGCACTTGCTGTCCAAAGGGGGGAGACAGCTAACACCTGACCGCATTCAGTTAATTGTAAACATGTCACAACCCAAGACACAAAAGGAGGTACGAGCCTTTATAGGCCTCACTTCTTACTGTAGACAATGGATCCCCCAGTATGCATTTCTAGCGAAACCACTCATACAGTTGACAACCCAGGAGGCAGCGACATCGACTGTCCTCCCTTGGACTCAGGAACATACACAAGCTTTTGACGACTTAAAGAAAGCCTTATGTCAAGCACCAGTTTTAGCGACACCATGTTACAGCAAGCCTTTTACACTTTTTGTCACAGAACGTGAAGGTACCGCATTGTCAGTACTCACTCAGGATCAAGCAGGTTCATACAAACCGTGTGCTTATTTTTCTAGTACATTGGATCCAGTAGCCCAGGCTCTGCCTGCGTGCTTGAAATCAGTAGCAGCAACAGCTCTAGCAATCAGACAAAGTGATTCCATAGTGTTAGGACATCAATTGACAGTACAAGTTCCACATTCTGTGGAAGTTCTTTTAAACCGAACACAGACTCAACACTTGACTATAGCACGACTGACAGGTTATGAATTGACATTATTTCAGCCACACATAGAAATCAGACGCTGCAACACATTGAACCCTGCTACACTTTTGCCATTAAGTGAGACAGACCCATTGGCACATGATTGTATTGAAGTCATTACCATCACGACGAAACCCAGACAAGACTTGACAGACACCGCATTACTAGATCCAGACCTGACACTTTATGTGGATGGTTCATGTATGAGAACAAGTACAGGAGAATTAGTGGCCGCCTACGCAGTCACGACAGAAACTGAAGTCATAGAAACAAATTGTATTGACATCCTGTCAGCTCAAGCAGCAGAGCTCATCGCTCTGACCCAAGCCTGTATTCAAGCAAAGAACAAGAGAGTTAACATATACACAGATTCACGTTATGCATTCGGAGTCGTACACGACTTCGGTGTACTCTGGCGAGAGAGAGGTTTTTTGACCTCTCACGGAGCCAAAATCCAGCACGGTCCTCTCATTCAAACTCTGTTAGATGCAATACATCTGCCTACAGCGATATCCATCATGAAGTGCAAGGCACATACGAAAGTCACAGATTCAACTTCCCAGGGTAACGACCTGGCAGACCGAACAGCCAAACATACAGCTCAGACTCAGACTTACGCAACTGACCTGACAAAGACAATAGTCCTGACACCGACACATTGCATGACAGTTAAGGATCCCGCCTTAGATGTAATTGATATACAGACACATGCTACACCAGACGAAATCAAGAAATGGATTGAACTAGGAGGGATCCAGACAGAACAGGGATGGATGACGAAGGGAAAATCTATATGGTTTCTCCCTGACTCTATGGTCCAAGTAATCATTAACACAGTACACAGTCCTGCACATTTAGGAGAAAAAGCCATGTTAGACAGTATTCAAAACATCTGGTTCAATAAACATTTACGAGCAGCAGCCAAACAGAAAGTGCGTACTTGCATGATCTGCTGTCAGTTCAACCCAGGTAAAAGCATTCCCGTAGAGCAAGGTGGATTTCATCCTCCCGATCACCCTTTTGAAGTCCTCCAGATGGATTATATCCAGATGGAACGTTGTCGAGGATTCAAATATGTCCTCGTAGTTGTATGTGCACTCTCCCGTTGGACAGAAGCATATCCAGTTCCAGATTACACTGCTCCGACCACTGCCAAGCAGCTGGTTCGTGAATTTTTCCCCAGATATGGTTTGCCCCGCATCGTATACTCCGATAACGGTCAGCCATTTTCGTCCGAGCTTATGAAGCAGGTATCTCTCCTGCTCGGCTTTCAATGGAAGTTCCACTGTGTCCGACATCCCGAGGCAGCAGGTCTCGTAGAGAGACATAATCAGACTCTGAAAATTCGTCTTGCCAAGATCTGTAGAGAGAAAGGTGTCGACTGGATAGTAGCTTTACCAGTTGCACTCTTTTATATGAGAATGGTCGCACACTCTAGAACAGGGCTATCCCCGTACGAGGTGGTCTTTGGTAGGCCACCGAATATGTGGGGGACGCCTCTGCCTCGCAAAATCACTGATGTTGACTGTAACATGCTGACAGATTACCTTGCTTCCTTGATGTCTGCACTACAATCATGTCGTTCACAGGTTGCTGCAGCTTTTCCCGACAACACCGAGGTGAAGCCGCATGAAGTTGTTCCGGGGGACCTCGTCTTCGTAAGGAATTTCGACAGGAGGAGTCCGCTGGAGCCCCGAAGCTAGTACTTTTAACCACAAGGACAGCGATCAAAGTCGAGGGCCGCAAGGGCTGGCTTCACTCGAGTCATATCAAAAAATGCCATGGACTACCGCCAGATCTAAACTCTCAGCCCTGCCCTCCTCCACAGACTGACTCAAAACTCCCCTTGGCCGAGAAAACTTCTTCTCAAGAATATAAATTAAAATTGAGGTCTAGCAAGTCAGACAGTTTAATTGTTTAAGTCCTCCCCTAGGTGAATCGGTTAGACGTGTGTCTGACATGTATCCCCTAGACCCCAACAGAGAGAGAGATAGAAAGAAACAGCTCAAGAAACGTGAATATTGTAAATCTCTTCGTAGTCACTGTATAGTGACATTATTGATTATGTTTTTTCTGAGTCTTATGATTATTGCTGCAAGTGTACTGTTACACATATATCACCCTATTTTCAAACGTGCACATTCTTCTTCAAATGACAGTGTCGAGCACTCTTTCAGTGAACTGCCCCCGCATGAGTTATCTTATCGACTTGCGCTGCGCAACAACACATTCATTAGTATGTTACATCATTCCCACCAGACCAGCAATGCTACCAATTGTTGGATATGTGGCCGACTCCCTCCCTATCAGAAATACAAGGGAGTTCTGCCCCTCTTCCCGTACCCGTTCACACATAATGGTTCCTGTGGTGCATGGTTTAGTTTAATTAATTCCTTAGATTCTGATTCCGTAGTTTACCAGGGCAATTGGGTATGGGGAAATCTGAACACAGTTCTGCATAAAGTATGTTTCCCTGACAAGGAGGGTCTTCCCAAAAGGACAGGGACTGATCTAGAAAACGAAGTATATGGATTAGGTAATTTTACACTTAACCTCATGATTCTGAATGTTGAATCCGAAACCGAACCAGTCTTGCCCGCTATGTCCGTACTACCAGTCAAAGGTGAATTATGTGTCAGAAAGAATGGTTCAGTACACCTGGGTCATAGTAAATGTACTACTGTGATCGAATTCAGTGATAAGGGCAAGTCTACATTCAAGGCTTCCCGTCATTCCTACTTCGTTTGTGGTCATACCGCATATATACGTTTACCTCTAGATTGGGATGGCACCTGTTACATTGCATTCCTTCTGCCACCCGTTTTCCTAGCCCCTCCTGATTATCATAGGGACACCCATCTAGTACACAATAGACCACAGAGAGATCTCCCGATTGTCGACTATACTGAAACGGCATGGGAGCAGTATACAGATTTCAATAAAGGTTTCTTTCCCTACTTAGGTACTGTCTTTAATAGTAAACTGATACGTAAATTAACCCGAACCCTCAAAGCAGTAGTGAATGAAACTACTTCCGCCCTAGGTAACTTAACAGAGGAGCAGTCTGCTATGCGGATTGTTGTTCTTCAAAATCGTCTCGTCCTTGACGTCATCCTGGCCGATAGGGGCGGAGACTGTAGAGTCATCGGATCGAGCTGCTGTGTTTTCATTCCAGAAAACGCGCCATCAGTATATAGAGCCATAACTCGTCTTCACAAGATTGCAAGTCAGATACACCAGGATCCAGGCACCTGGACTTGGTCCGGTTGGTTCTGGAGCGTGTTATCAGCCTGGGGATGGAAGATCCTATCCTTCCTAGGTATTGCCCTTCTCATAGTATTCAGTTGTTGCCTATGTTTGCAATGTGGGCCAGCGATTTGCGGCTTGTGCGCCACATCATGTATTCCTCATTCAAGTCCCCATTCAAAACATCGTAAGAAGAAAGAAGAGCAAATGATGTTACATGAACAGATTGATAGATTAATGAGGATTGATATATCATGAAGGGTCCGTAGGGGACAAGGAGGGAATGAGGTAATATGAATTTTATGGTCAATTGTGTCCCCTATCGTAGACCCCAACGGCTCCATGTACGTGCTTCAAGTACATGTATGTTCCCTCCACTTCCAGCTATGAAGACGCAAATACATTTGCGTCCAACGTTAACATGTCCTCTTTCAGATCCACCATGAATGGGTCGGATATTCGGTTCCTAAGTGTGCCTTGCCAACGTCTTTACATGGTGCACTTTTCATGTTTTACTAGCTCTGGTGAGTTAGGCCCTGATTCCTGCCATCGAGCCCTTTCTGCCTTCTGTTTCTGAAAACTACAGTCTGCTGCTTCCTGACCTCTGCCTTACTCCCTGTGCGGCGAGCGGTGCCTGGCTCGGCCTGCCTGCCTGCCAAGACCGTATTCAGCCTTCAAGTTATCTGCTCCGCTCCTCGAAAATACATTCCTTTCTAGTAGTTTAGGAAAACATCCTTCCCAGCTGCAGAGCAAAGGGCCCGGCTTTTCTGTCTCCATGCAAGTAATTCATAGCTCCTGTTACCATGGTAGGCCCATGCCCCCCTTGCTTTACACGTAGACACGTAGTCGCATATGCACGCACTAGCAGTCAGTATAGAATAGCCTCTGCCCGAGAGACCTTTCCTTCTAGATAATACAGTTCCCCAAACACAAGATATAGATATGATTTGGGTTTCGGTTGTTCTGACACCCCAGACTTCTGTCTCCTCATGTAGGGCTAAATGTCAAGTCCCCTTCACCCTCCAGTTCCACGTCAATCACACGTCATGCTGCTGCGCGCGCATCTCTGCCATGTATTTCTGCTGACACTGCAGGATTCTTCTATGGATCCACCCACCTGTGATACGTTTCAAGTGACGTTGTCTAGCACACACCTCTGTGTACGCCCTCATGCACGCCTTCTGTTACGTACATGTGTTCTTATCTCGTTTCTCTCAGCTGTTACGCTTTCTGCATCAATCTCTACTGTAATGCATTGACTATATATATGATGTTCTGTTAATAAAACATTGTACATGTCCATGTCCATTCCCTTCCTGAGCCCTTGTGGTGATGGAACATGATACCTGGTTCGAACCAATTCCTTTTTAAGGAATAAAACCCTTACTAAACTCAGATGCCACGTACTCTGCCTCTTATTTTTGACTGAGTTATTCTTATTGAACTTTACCGCATAAATTAAGTATAGGTAATTTAAATTTACCACAGGAGAAACACAGCACGGCAAAGGCACGCCAACACAAAAAGGCGCAAAGGGAGGAGAGCAGGCCCCCAGGACGCATCCCAGCCAGCCCCAAGAGGACCAACACCACCCAAAAACCGCACAGGACCAAACCGGAGGCGGGGAAGCAGCACCCCCCCCCCCCCCAGAAAAGGCGACAGCACAACAGTGGGCAGAGGAGGGGAAGAATCCCCGCAGCGCAACCAGGCCAGAAACACAGAAGCGCAGTCCGGCAACAGAGGAAACAGAGCGCAACACAGAAGCACAAGGCAAGGCACACACGGAGCGTCCCCACCTCGGCAAGGACCCAGCAGGAGCCAGAACATGCGCCGCGCACAGGCCCACACGCCTCACCAAGCAAAGGGGAGAGAACAGGCCAGCCGCCACTCAGACGAAGAAGGAGCGAGGGGAAAACAAAGCGAGCGGGCAACAGAGCGCGACACAACACACCATAAAAACAGGAACGAACGGCTCCGGGAGAGGAAGCGAGGCACCCAGAAACACAGGAAGCGACCCAGACGCGAAACCCGGCACCACCCTGCCCGAGTCGAGCCGGTAGGACACCCCCACAGGTAAAGAAGTCAGCCACTACCGCAAAGGAGAGCCAACGCAAAAATGCACAAGGGGAAACGAAGCCAAGCCAAAGCAAGCAAGCATCCCACGCAAGAATGAAGTCCCCGGTACAGCCCCGACAACACCAGGAGGTACCGAGGACAGGCTAGAACGGCAGCAAGAAAGCCACGTGCAAAACCAACCAACACAGTACAACCAAGAAACCCGGCCAGCACAGGGATTGAACCCGCGGCCAAGGCGCCACCTATGCCAAATGCGCACGTATGAAGTCCCGGAAACAGCCCCCGACAACACCAGGATGCTCCGAGGACAGAACACGCCCCGTCCATACGTAAAAACATACAGGCACTGAGTATTAGCAAGAGGAAGACACCACAAGCCCCTGCCAGAAGAGGGGACGAAGTGCACATGCTAAACATCGGAAGCGGCCGCGTCCAAGCACACCGTGCATGAACGAAACCCCGGGCACAGCCCCCCCCCCCCAACACAACCAGGAGGCTCCAAGACCATAACCCTCCCAGAAGGTCGAGAATGTGAAGCAGCAACCAGCGGCAGCGGGGACCAGCACACCACAAGACCCCCACTGCCAGCGCTCAGGAAAAAGTGCAGTGCATACAGAGGGAGCACGAACACCCACACCGCAAATGAAAGCACAACATATCCACCAATGCAAAACGGCAAGAAATGGAAATCCGCCATGCGGGACTCACCCAGAGGAGGGGCCGCATCCAACCACAGCGCCCCCCTCGCCGCCATCCAGGATCCCGGAAGCCCTCACCATCATCACGGGCAGCAGAGAACCGGCAGGAACCCCGGGGAAATCGGCTCGAAATCCACACAGCCCAGCACAGGAAGACGAGCCTCCAGCAACCCGGAAGGAACCCTCGGGAGGCCGGCTCACCAGCCACAAAGGGCCGTCAGAAACCTCAAACAGAGGAAACAAAGAGCCGGCACAGAAACCAAGCCTCCCAGCAAGCCCAGCAGGCCAGGAGGCAAGGAACCAGGAACCCCAACCGCACAGCCAGGCAGCCGGAAGGGGGTAAACAGGAACAAAAGCCACTCAAGCCCAGCAGGAACAGCACTAGCATCCAACATCAAAAACTGTCGAAGACAGAAAAAAAGAACAGGAGGGCTGCTGAGTAGGTACTACCTTTATACTCCCGGGGGAGGGGCAGTAGGGATATCCCAGCATTCCTCTTGTTTTAATTTCTGTCGGGGGATGGTTATCTCCATAAGTAATGAATGGGCCGAGGACATAAGGGACCTGGGGGTAATGGATATCATGGAAGCAGAGCACTGCTGTTGACGCACAAGTCTGACTCTCCTTTGCCTGTCCAATGCGTGCAAAGGCTTGGACCGGGAGCAGTTTAGTCCCTGTATAGACTTTGTTGGTCCCCGACTGGATTAGTCTCGCTTTTGTAAATCTTACACAATAGAACTCAGCTTTGACATTCTCCATAACAATGACAGACACATATTAAAGTTAATATGTTTACTTAAAAAATGTAAAGCAGAAATACATAAGCTGAACCATCATTCGGTTACCGTAATAGTACATAAATTAAAAGTACACAGAACTCGGTACGGTTAAATAGAAAATCCATCACAGATTTGCTTTCTTAAGTGGGGAAAACGATGTTTCCACAGACAGTGAAAAGCAGGTCCTTTTATAGGATTTAGACATAGGATTTCATATATTCACTACACAAGAACATGGTTCCCAGAATGTGCACCAATGCGGAACAAGCATGAAGAAACATTTTACTACAGAATACATTCGAACATTCTCTCATAATATCATTACATTAGAGTCAGACGTTCTCAGAGCCTATTCAGGGAACATGAGTTTATACATAGTATATGTGACAGTCTGGGACAACCAAGCTGTCCTTGGTTAGGTATGTCACATTCAGTGTGAAGTTAGAAAGCTTCGGCCCTTCAATGTCAAAGCTCAAACAGCCTGATTCCTCATTGTTAAATCCGGTCGCAAATGGCCAGATTCTGAGAATCTGGCCCTTTGCGAGCGGTATTTTTGCATTTGGGATTCATCATCCCAAATGCAAAAATCGCTATTTAAGAATTTGCATATTTGCGAGGAATAGCATTTAAGGAATCTCTATTAGAGATTCCTTAAATGCTATTCTTGAAACATTTTTAAATTGCAAATTCGCAAAAATTTCCCGCTATTTACCGCGAGGTCAAACCTCGTGGTAAATAGCGGAAACTTAGAAAAATGCATTTAAATGCATTTTTCTAAGTTTCATGTTACACACACACATGTCCTTGGGACATGTGTGTGCGCAACACCAATGTAGCATACATTTCAGGGGTGCTACAGGGTGTCCTTTGGACACCCCTGCACCCTTGAAATCGCAATTTCAATATGCGAATCGCTAATTGCGATTCGCACATTGAAATGTCTTCCCATTCATTCCTATGGGCCTTTGGGCCCATAGGAATGAATGGGGAGATATTCCTTAATTGCGATTAGCAATTTGCTAATCGCAATTAAGGAATAATTAGAAATCGCAATTTATTTAGCGATTTCTTGGTGAATAGCATTTTGCTATTCCTTAATAGCGATTCCTTAATAATCGCTATTAAGGAATAGCAAATACTCACCTTGATGAATCAGGCTGTTTTTTCTTTATTTCAGCAATGAAAACAGCAGCAGCGGTGATCACGTAGTGCATTATGACGTCACATTCAAAATGGAAAAAAGCATGAAACTGGCTTATGTTAGCAAAGCCTTAATTCCTAATACTTTAAACACCATAATTAAATACAAATGTACTCCACACTGCTACATGCATATCATTGCAAGTGCCATCATGTGCTGCACGGATGAAATTAATTTCTAGAGCAGTAGAAGGTAGCAATGAGAAGGTGGTGAGGAGCGGGCCAAGAGGAAGGTGCTGGAGAACTACGTCATGTGATGTTAATGTCTCAAACAAGCTCTAACATAATTAAAAGAAGCATAAAGACTTAGCCCATCAGTATCGTCACTTGAAAGGTTTTTGAGTTGCCATATCTTAGGGGGCACATTTATAAGCCCCTTTGCGTTGTTCTTGCACCACGCAACGTGGTGCAAGAGCGACGCAAATGTAAAATGAGATTTATGAAGCAACGCAAGGCCTCCATGTATGGTTTTATAAATATTGAGTAATGTAATGCAGAGCAAATAGCTGTGTTGCATTACTCTGCGCCAGGGAGGCATTTCCATGGGTGTTTCAAGGATCTTACCAGGCAACATCCATGGGTTTAGATGCATTCCCAGATTTAAAAGAGCTTGTAAACCTAGAAACACCCCAAAATGTTATGCCTCTCCCCCCCAGGCGATGCATAACAAGGAGAAATACCTTTACTTCTCCTTGTTTTTTCCTCTTTCTCTGTTTGCTGCATTCTGTAGTACAAAAATAATGAGGATAAAGCATCTCTGGATTGATCTTGTGCAGAAAGGTGTCCCTTCCTGCACAAAACAATCCTGCCTACAACCTAGGCACTCTTGCACCATGATGCAAGTGTGCCTACGTTGGTGCTAGGCTGCAAAAACGGTGTCAGCGCAAGGGAAAAGGACAGGCTAGCACCGTGTTGGGTTTATACTGTGCATTCCTACGCTTTCCCTATGATGCAGGTGTTGCTGCGCTGCCATGTGCCACAAAAATCATAAATATGCCCTTCTGTGTTTAGCCACACCATATTTGTCAGTGATGGGGTAGAGTGGACTGAAGGGTATGTGCTAAGACAGCTGTTCAGCTTTCGAAGTCTTAACTGCTCAACACATTATCTTCACTCACAGACAGCTCCCAACAAAATGAAGGTCCCTATAAAAAGAGTCCAAAAAACAATTCTGCAAATGTTTGCCATGAATACTGGGACGGAAGATCTTCAATGATCGCGATAATCAAAAATAGAATGGACACTGGTATCTACAAAACCTTTGGTTTGTATTCGAAAACCCTCATAGACATCCTGGTTTTATCGTTGCGGTGTATCTTTTATCCGCTCACTCAGGAGTCATGGCGTATTCATAGGGTAGTCGATTAGCGTGCTGGATGCCTGCCTCACCCGAGGCTACCTCCGGTATGGGTAGAAGTGTCCAGAGATACTGGAAAAGGAGAAAAAATGGGATAAAAATAGTGTCTCACCTAAGAATTTATTTATTAGAAAAAAGAGGGGTAGGCACTATTGCTAAAAGAAAGTGCGATATGATGGTAATCGTGTTACTGGATTACACGATTACCATCATATCGCACTAAATAAATAAATTCTTAGGTGAGACACTATTTTTATCCCATTTTTATCCTTTTCCAGTATCTCTGGACACTTCTACCCATACCGGAGGTAGCCTCGGGTGAGGCAGGCATCCAGCACGTTAATCGACTACCCTATGAATACGCCATGACTCCTGAGGGGGCGGATAAAAGATACACCGCAACGATAAAACCAGGATGTCTATGAGGATTTTCGAATACAAACCAAAGGTTTTGTAGATACCAGTGTCCATTCTATTTTTGATTATCGCGTATCTGTCCAGGGGAACTGAATGGACCTCTAATCCTCTTCCCTCCACTTTGATATAGATCTTCAATGATCATCGACTATAATAGTGCCCACCAAAGCTTCTCCAAAAGCCTGTATAAAAAGTTTGTATTTAAACATGGGGCCTTTGCACTTGCCCTAAAATGCTGATTCTTTGTCAGCGCCAGTAATCAGGCCTCAGGCTGATGGGTGAGGCCAAGCCATGGACAAAACAACCCCCAAATTAGATCATATTCAATTTACATTGGAGATTAATACAAATAGGGGGTGGAGAATCGATGCAGAGAAGGGAGCTAAGCAGGAAACAAAGATGGAAGTGATGTTTCCTAAGAGAAAATCCCCTTTGTTTCAAGAACAAGGTTGCAATTTTTTTTCAGATCCAACACCAAAAGCCATTCAAACTACAGAGGAGATTGAAGCCTTTGGGAATGGTGGCAATTATGAAAACCAGTAAGAGAGGACACAGAAAGTCCAGATGAATTTATGCCAAGTGACTCCAAGAATCCTGCCACACCTCAAAGTAGAGACAGCCACTGTACCTCACCTTATTTTGAAATATCTCATTCTGGATAAATGCACCCCCAATATCACAAATTCTCAGAAGCTGATGAGATGGGAATCTAAAGTTGCCTTGAAGAATAAAACTCTTGCGTGGTTACACGCCAAGACAAGGATGGGGTAAAGGACACCGCGGGACATCCATGCCATACACAGGAAACTATTACCCAAGCTGTGCACAGAAAACTTTACAGACTGCATTATTGTGCACAATGGGAGGAGTAATCTCTCAAAGCTGTTTGCTGGGTTAAAAGCTCTCGAGACTCAAATCTAATGTATAAAGATATCCGTCAGTGAGTTCCCACGAAAATAAGCTGTGTTCTGAGTGGCTTCACACTCCTAAGTGCGTTTTGTTGCTTGGTGGAGAGCGTGCTTGAATCGCACTCGCAATCTTTATAAGTTGAGTTATCATTTGGGGAGAATCCACTCCACTTCTCCCAAATCAGAATTTGTAATACAAATCTGAATAAGTGGTCTCTGTTTGATTATGTGAAGGAGCAGGTGACCACCTGTCGTGTTAAACAAAAGGATGAGCTACATCTTGAATGAGCTTAAACAAGCAACGTTTAGAGGTGAAAAGAGGCATTGTTTTGATAATCTATTCCCCGCCTTCCAAATTCAAGCACTGACCTCTGGAAATCCCATCAAGGATCAGTCTTCGAAACGGTTTACTCAGTCCCTGGCCATCCGTGCTCACTTTGTGTTCATAACATGACCCCATTTTCCATATAGCCTGTTTTTTTCATTTTAGGAAGGTTTGATCCCGATACATATACTAGGAAACCCCTACATTCTTCTCTCTATGAGGTACTTTCCTTTGCTTTCTACCCTACTAACAGTGGCGGCTGGTGACATTTGAAAGTAGTGGGGCGTAAAAGTTCAGGATGAGTGTCACCAATTTTGTATTGTGTCTCTATCAATAAGCTGGTGTCTGATGAACACTGGAGCAGCTTTGCGCTTGCCCGACCTGCTATCCCACTCATAACTACCCCCATGGGTCACGCTGCTTGAGGCTTGGACCACAACAGGCACGGGTCTCTGGGGGGAGGGAGGCTGGGGCAAAGCTGAAAACCCCCAACCTTCCCGTGCCCAATCCACCTGGCATCTCGCCTTACAGATGGCGAGGGTGGAGCTAATGAAGACGTGGTTGGGGGCCACCCCAGGACAAGGTTCTTCTCGAGGGAGAAAGAAGATGAGGCAGAGCCCCCACGTCCCTCCCCGTGAACGGTCCCCGGGTGTCTCACATATGTAGATGTTGAGCGTGGAGTTGTACAAGACGTCCATCTCGGGGGCCTTGGGGCGCAGGGAGCGGCTCGCTGGCTCCTCAGCGGGCACCTGGGGGAGCAGGAAGAGGTGCGGCCAGGAATTAATATTTCACAGGCCGCCGGGTCCATCCTGCCGGTCCTCTGCCGGGTCCACGCGGGGGGGGGGGTGCGGGGATGGACTTTGTACACGTCATGTGGAGGCTGGAGAAGCCAGTGTGGAGTCACGGCATGCGTACACTCTGTGTAACGCCCAGGAACACCCAGTGTGAGGACCAGCTGCACAGCACTTGATAAATGTACCGGGTACACGGAGCATGTATCAGAGCACTTTACATGCGACGTCGACGAAAAATATATGTTGTAAGCTTTTGCGTTTTTAAAGCGCAAACGCTGCTGAATAGTACATGGTGATAATTGTCTTCGAGGCACGAAGATATGGAGTTGAGAACAGTAAATGTATACGTATCAATACATATTTACCTACACTATTGTGGTAGCTCTATATTTTTGAGGTTGATATCCCGACGCACATCCTTTCTGTGAGGTGCGGCTCATGCAGAACAAAGGGTGCACCTTCTGTTAACTTGTCACCTGTGCTAAATCCACCCAGATCTACACAATAATGACTCGTATTAGTGCAATAAAAAATGCATCACATTCCAACGGTGGCATCTTCGGACCCTAACCTCACTTCCTGTGTTAAATGCTAAGAACACGGACACAGGCGGAATCTATCCCTAGATATGCACTAACACTGTACCCAGCCGATTGCACCCCGTCAGATCCGCCCTGGACCTCACCTTCCCCGACTCTCCCCGCGCTGCCGCTGCACAGCACTTGATACATTTACCGGGTACACGGAGTATGTATCAGAGCACTTTACATGCGATGTTGACGATAAATAATAAAATATAATAAAAGAAACTTACCTTGGCTTCAGTTCCCGCTTTTCTCCCGAGACTGCAAACTCCCGACTCCCGCCGTCCTGGATTTTGAATTCCTCTGACGTCTGGTCTGGGCTCTCGTCAACAGGATCAGGAAGGCTGCAGGCAGCCTCCCTTCCCTCCACCGCAGCCAGCGCTGTGATTGGTTCGGCCGGCTGCCCCAACCACGTCATTTCTATCTGTATGCTGCAGCATACAGAGAGACAGGTAGAGTGGGAGGTGTTACTCGAGGGCAGGGGGAGTGGGTTGCCCACTGTTCTTAATACTGTCTGTTTGGCAGCCTCTCAGGCTCCCCAAACAGACAGTATTAACAACAGTGAGCAAGCCGCTCCCCCAGGCCCTCGAGTAACACTGCCCACTCTAACTTCTGCTTTTTCGCCGTGCGAGAAGGCAGAAACAAATGGTAGTTATTACGGTAATAACTACCATTTGTTTCTGCCTTCTTGCAAGGCGAGAAAGCAGTGGGGTGGCGCCCAAACGCCCCCATGGACGTGCCGCCACTGCCTACTAAAAATGAAACTGAGTTAGATTGGCTTACACTCGCTTACCATATTACATTTTGAGTTCTGTATATAGTTTACACATCTTACACAGTTTATCAAAGTATTTGTCCTGAGGTTTTCAGGTTGCTAAATCTCAGACAGCATTAAGATTCCTGGCGGATCTGAACCTTTACATTATTAAATGGCAGTTCTCCAAGAAAGGGAGAGGATTTTTTTATTAAAGACCGGTAAGAACCACTCAACATTATTAGACAGCGTTTTTGGACTTTGATTGACATTACTGTTTTATGGATGTACGGTAATTTGTTTTGGACTTTGATTTGTGTTTTTACATCATTATATGGGATCTGTCTGGTGTCTAGAAACTGCCTTTTCAAATTGAGATTTAAATTACAATAGAGTACAATTACCCTCCTAGCCCCCTCGCCCCCCCGTAAGTAGTTTTACCTCCTGAGATTGAATTAAAGAAAATTGAGGGTTTGCAATCAGTACACCAAATCTCTTTATTCTGATTCTTGCATGAACAGGGGCTGGCAGTGGGATAGAAATTGAACAGCTCCCTCACAGAGAGGTCATTAGTCATTAGTAGAATTTCAATTTTAGCTGGTCAATGTGAGAAAGTTTCAGGAGTTACAGAGCAAACAGGTATTCCTCAGCCGTGGCAGGTGCAGATAAGAGCAGTGGGGCAGGGGTTGTCGGCAGACGACGACGAGGTAACATAAAATGTAGAAAAAGAAAACCACTTACCTTGCACGCACCACATCGCCAACTCGGCGATGCGGTGAGGGCAAGGTAAGTGTTTAAAAAGAAAAATTATTTTAACTCATCGTTGTCTGTTGACTACCCCTTGTCCCTCCCTCCACCCCACCGCTCTTACCTGCACCGGCCACAGCTGGTATTCCTGAGCTCAGTTTGCAACAATGAGTCATTTTACAGATGACGTCTCTGGACGTTTTCGCACTAGTGAGCTATAACTGAGCACCAAGTGCATCGCCCTAGCACTTGATTCTCAGGGTAGCGAAGTCAAACTATCCAAGGTTTATTCATGCGGTAGTGAGGGGGAGAAACTGAGAACTCAATGAAACATACAATATCAGTCAATTACTCATGGGGCAGCCAGTGCTTTTGCTTAAAAGAAAAAGTATTTTACTGTCAAAAGACAACAAAAATACAGTACATAACTATCAGAGGGCAACCAAGTGTACACAGTTATCAACAAATCCTAGCAATTTAGTAAAAACCTGTTACTCCCTGGAAATACCAATGGAGGACCACAGGAAGTGGCTTTTCTATTAAAAAGGATGAAAGCCCACTCTCACTGAGGTGACCTGCTTCATCATCGGACCCCTCCTTCACCATGGATAGGGCATTTTTATCAATGGTGGGCTCCCCCTAGAGCTTTTTAGTTGGTGGAGTAAACAAAGTATGCCTAACTACAGTTTTTTTTTTTTCCAATCGTCCTCGGGGACCAGAGATTAGAAACGCAAAAATATGTAGAGAGGGAAGTTTGTTTAATTTGTATTGCTTATTCCCTATCACAAGTTTATAAACCTGAAATCCAGAAGAACTGTATAAGGCATTCCAATAGTATTATGTCAACATGTTTCTGCTGCCAACTAGGATCTGAATGGGTCTGGGGCATTCATCAGGACAAAACACCCCTCCCTCCCCCGAGTCTCTCCAGTGAACCCTGGCTATCATAGATAAAGTCACACGTCAACGCACCAAATGGGAGGGAATAAGTACTAAAACTGGTACGACATCTGTAGCCCGACTCAGTCCTCTTCACTGAGTGTGGCTTTAAATATAGTCACCTTGCTGAGACCCGAAGAGTTGTGTGAATGCGTGGTATGTTCAGTGCTGTCAGTTCCCTAGGAAATCAAATGCATTCTTTGCCCTGATGCATGCCCCAGACCCACTTGAACCCTAGACGGCTACTCAGGAAAGAAAAAGAGGGTGGAAAAATGCGAGTAAGGTAATGAAAAAAAGTGTGTAAAACTGCCTCAGATGGCCAAAGTCCCCAAGCCGGAGAAGGAAAAGACAGGGTCTCAAAATTTTGGCATGCAAGTCTGCAAAAAGACGGGAGACCAGTTGTAAATGAGGTGGCTGTGCTGGCAGCAGTCTAATCAGCCACAGACCGTCCATATGGATGAAGAGGTCATGCCCCCTCACCTTTTTCCAGAGCGGAACAGTGTCTGTACAGGCTGAGCACAGGTCAGCCTGACAGACACTCTTCTTGTTCAGGTCAGGAAGCCAGGAGCTAGACATGTTCTGAAATCGAGCGGTTTCCTGGCTGCCTAAAAAGAAATTTGCTAGGCTGAGGATTTCACAGCCCTGTGGGTGTGACCTCCTCAGCTTGGCAAAAGTGCCTGTAGGCCTTCCACCTTGTGACAAGGGGAAGCGTCACTGATAGCCTCAGACCTGGGCGCTTCAGTTTTAAACCGTGAAGTACCCTGTACTAAGTGTAATTCAGTGACCCCTGGTTCTCTCACTGAGCCCATCCCAAACTGTGATAAGTTTGGGACTTCTGCCTTCCCTCATTGACTGACCTGAGGTCAGCCAATGAGGGGAGGAAGCACTCCCAACCCTCCTGAGACTTCTGAGGTTTTCCTCTCCTGGAGCTACAGGACAAGTAATTTTTCTGTTTTTGGATGTTTGGTGCATGCGTGCATGTACGTATAAATGCATGAATTTGTTATGAGTGAGTGTTGTGAATGGTTGTGTGTGTACATGTTTGTGAATTCATGGATGTGAGTGAGTGTAAATGTGTGGCCCGCCTGCCTCCCTCGCTGTCATAATTACCAGCCGCCACTGGGTTGAATAAGGGTCAGAAGGCACAGCATTAGTGGCGAGTGGGTGGAATAATTGCCAAAGCTTTGGCACAGCTGCCCAGCAGTGGCGTAACAAAAGTTGAGGGGGCACCCCTGCAAAGCATATTGAGGGGGCCCCTCTGGACCCACTCAGGGGCGGACAGGTCAGGGGACTGTGCTGAGAGGGCCCCCTGGGGCTCAGGTGCCTCCACGCACTGCGGGGCCTGCGGAGGCATTGTTACGCCACTGCTACATGCAGAGCATCAAAGCACCCAATCTTTTAGGACAGATACAAAGAGTCTAAAGACAGATGCCAGACAAGTCTAGCACAACCATTCTTTGTATCAAAAAGTTGCAGGCTTTCTTGTGACGTGGTAAATTAGGACACACATTCAACATAATTAATTTGAAAAGGAGGTTGAATACTGTATTAAAGTGCCAGTACACTTGAGACATAGGCTCCCTAAGTTTGGGTTTTACCAGTATGGACTAAATGAGCAAATGGAGTAGCCAATCGCTCTAAACAGACTTCTTTAGTGCCAGGGTTTATTTTGTATCCCAGGTAACAGTATCCCAATCATTTGGCGGACAGCTGAGAACAGGACATTTGGGCTCAAGATTTCTGGAGCTGTGAGCCTTGTTCAGAATTATGGCCAACAAGCTACATTTAAAGAGCTATATATCCTAGCTGTAAACTTTAGCTAGGGGTTCACTACTAATAGTGTTCCAAGTGTAATACACAGGCTACTCTTCCTCAACGCTATTGAGAGATGAAAAGCACAGACCAGACACTTGCTATTCTGTGTTATCTGTATATTTTTTGATTTTTCTTGTCCACCGGACCAGCTTCTCCATCGTGGATAGAATTGTCTTCTCTTAAAAAGGCATCACAAGTCTCTTGGTCAGGAGAATGATCTGTGGGATGATGCCAAAATTCTCTAAGAGCTCAGGCAACTTGTGGTGCCATGACCAGCCAAACTGCAGGCACTGAAATCAGGTCGAAGCCCAACTGTTATATGTGGTGGGAAATGGACATCATGCCACTCTACATTCATGTGAACTGAATTGCACTACATAAGAGTGGACTAAAGGGATGAGAATTCATTTAAATTCAAGTGGCAAGTCAACCAGCAAAGGGCGTTTTGCAAGAATTTAAGCATGCAAATAGGTGGACCTGATGTGAGAGGGAGTTCATATGATCCTCAAGTCAAACATCTATTAAAGAAAATCCATTCGACAACATCTGGCTCAAAAGATGCAGTTTACAGTAACAACACAACTTCTTACTAGTGGGGGACAGAGACATACAATTGCAGCTTTATCCCACAAACCTGGATAATAAAGGGCGGCACTATAGAAGAACGTTAGTCATTCTTGTAGTCTTGTGTTTATTTCAGAAATAAAATCAATCCAACCAGTGTAATCCTATAAATAAGATTCACAACAATGCTAAAACATTAAAAAAAAGTCCCTTGTTCAAAAACAACCACAAAGACGCCCTTACAGGTATTTGCCCAAGTTATAACGGTTAAGTCAAGCAGCTGTAATTTCAGTTGCACACTGCCATCCGGACTGAAGAGCCCCATAGGCACAGTTCCCTCTAAGATACAGGGATTTAAAGGAAGTTAAAGTGCGAATGCTGTGGAGCACAGGATAAAGAGCAACGCGGAATTCAGTATAATTATGAAAGTGCAGTTAAATCCCTAAGCAGATAAACCTGCAAGAACCAACTCACAGGAGGGCACTATCACAGCCCACTCCAGCCAGAAGAGAAGGTATGCACAGGTTACTTGCTGCAAAAAATGGTTCTAAGGTAATGAAATATCAACCTTCTATAACCCCAGAAATTTTTTACTGCTTAACCTCCAGATCTCCAGCAGATTTAAAATGCCAAAATGCACATTATCGTGTTCTGTACAATGCCACATACCATTTATGTGATCTTATTCCATAATCCTTAAAACAAAATTTTTAAAACGTCTATACCAACAAATCTCGTAAGTTCTGAAAGCGTGTGGAGGGTGAAGAGAAAAACTGAACTCACTTTTATTTCCAACTGCTTATTTTTATCAGGTCGAATTATACCATGAACCTTTGAAAAGGGGGAATACCAGGAAATACCAGGGAATACCAGGACCAAGTATAAATAAGATGCTAATGCTCATTGAGCCAATACACGTACAGGGTTCCATTACCCTCGGCACTTTGTTCAAGTAAGCTGCTCCAAGAACTATTACAATTTCGGCTTGATTAACTGATTTTAACAAGTGGCCAAAAATATTTTTATATTAGTGTTATTATAAGTATACTTTCAGGTTCTATTCAAATGGAGTTTAGACTGATGCCCTAAAAAATATAAGCTGCAATGTATTACAGACAGGAATTACATAGATCCTGCTTACAGTTCATGTCAAAGCTCCCCGATTATTCGATTCACCCACAGTTGTTTCAACCAGATGAGAACTGGCTGGAAAGCTGCTTTGTAGTCAATAGACCTGACTCCCTACTAGTTGCTCAGAGGTAGTAGAGGAATTTACCGAGCTAAACTACAGATACATCACAAACATTAATTTCACTACTGGAAGACGTTTTACTTCAAATGATCCACCATATAATGGCACGGATTTCTTTTTTTTATGCTCGACAGGTGATCAGAGAGCATGACACCCAAACAGCACCACGCAAATACATAGCAACTGTAGTGGTCAGTGTTAACTACTACAACATTGGTGAAGGCTTGGAGCAACGCTCATGGGTTATTTAAGACAACACACAAAGCAAATGTTGAACCTTGTCTCTCACTTTTAAAATAGGATACAACATTTATTTTACCTGTCGGTGTAGCTAGTAGACCCAACACGTAGTCACTACTAATGCAGCAATAGTCTGCTTGTCACAATCAGTAGATTATATTTATTCAATGGAGATTAAAAGAATGGACTATTCGGATGCTTTTCAGGCTCCACGTCAAGAGCTCTGCCTATCAGAACTCCATTATTTCACTGCAGATAACCAGGAAATCTCTGGTGGTAAGGCAAACAAAATAACATGGAACGTTAGGAGGGGGGTGGTGGTTGGAACAGAAACAAACATGCTTGACTTTCGCATTTACAATTAACCCAACAGAAGAACTTTAGAGATAAAAATAAGGCAGGCAATTCAACAAGGCCTAGTTTGTTAATCCACGCTTCCTAAATCCCAGATCAAAATTTCTCTGTGGGATATTTTGGAAATCAATCTAAGTTGGCAGAAAGTTATCTGCTGCAAAGGCACGTGAACGCTCAGAGAACAGGACCAAAAACCCAACACTGAGGGAAACAAGAAATATAAGGCTGCATGACAGGGAGAAAAACACTGCGAGGTAAGAAACATTCTTAAATCTTCCAGACCAAAGTGAATAGTGCAAAACAAAGAAAATGGAAGCACCTAGAACTCAGACAGACTCGGACTCACCTGAAGAGCTGAGGCCTGGCCTTCAGCTTCAGAGGCAGGCAGGAGACAGGGTAGGGCAAGGCTAGCCAGGTAGGCAGGGGCTCTAGTAATAATTTAAATTATGGCCCGTGAGTGACGGACTGTCCTTCTCAGTCTCTGTCGTGGCTGGTCCTGGGATGCCACACCTCACAAGTCACGCGCACTTTAATGGCATGACAAATATAATGGAATTGGTCACCAGCCCCATCGTGGACTTGCGCAGACGCTGAGACAAATGCGCCCGGCACACCTACCGACCATCATAGCTGCCAAGGTTTCAAATCTCTATTGATTGACATGTTCATAATTTTAGTGTCATTATGAGTGACATTACAATGACTATGAGTGACACTTTGTCACAAACAAAATTAAGCTTTAAAGACCAGGGAAACACATAAATATCAGAAAATACACCCAACTGAGTAACAAAAAACACTAAGAAGAACTTAGAACTTCTGCAAAGCACGTGAAATGGCAGGGCAGGAAAGGCACGCTCATAGCCTAGGGGTCTCAGCCTGGCCGCAGGCTGTAATTTATTTTACAAAAGACACACAAATAAAAGAGTAAGTTGCACAGCCTTACTAGTCCTATAAGCAATTATCACATAATTTGTGGCACAAACAATGTTTACTTAGTTTAATTAGGCTAACATCAAAATACACTTCACCCGCGCTCCCCCTCTCAGGTACTTGTAATGCAGCATGCAGACTCCTCCTCACAGCAGCTGCTGAGGCGGCGCTGCGGGCAGTGGGATGTGGCCAGGTGACATTTGGTTCCTCCTGCTTGAATGTGCAGTTACACTGTCTGATGTGACCTATATTTGCTGCACTTACTTCACTTACTGACTGTAGTAACAATGGCCTGCCTCATACTAAGTCACTCTTGCCGGCGGTGGCGGGCCTGAGATTGATTTTCCGCATTATTTACAACTTATCAGTGATTTATTACCGGCCGGGGCGGCAGCGAGCAGCTGCTGGCAGGCTGTACCTTCATGGCGCCCAGCGTGCAGGGCCTGGCGGGCAGTGAGCTTTTAGAACAAAACGGAGGTCAAAGAAAGAGAAACACCTTTAAAGGGTAGAGGACTGACAGTGAGGGGCGGCTGAAATGATGTGTCCAGGTAGCATCTCCCCGGCAGGAGTACAGGGCGGGGAGGGGGTGGCTGACAGAGACCAGGGTTCCGGTCACTAGCCCACATGAGGCTTTAGCTGACTCTGTCAGCCGATAATTGTTCTGCAGTTGCTACTTCCAGTGGAACTCCGCAGTGTCTGTGGGAGGCGACACTACCCCTGGCCTAGTAGGAACTGGCGTAAACTTCGTTAGAAATACCTGTCATTTCCACAACGCAGGGAAAATCCATATATGTAAATTTTACATGCAAAAAAAAACGTTTTAGGAGAAACCGAGTTTTAGGAGAAATCTGGCCCAGACTGGCAGGTAACCTCAGCTGGAGCAAACTCTCGCACACCCTCCTCCAGATTGTGAGGCACAACACTGCGCCACACTATGAATATGTTACTGAAAACTATGCACATTTTCATATTTTGCCATTTACGGGGACTGGTATAGAAGGAAAATAGATCTTCCTCAGAGCACACATATGGGTCAGTGGAGAGCCGGGATTCTGGGTTAATCACTGAGGGCCATATGTAGGTAAATTGCGAATACCAAATCCTTAATACCGAATTTTTACGAATCGGTATTAAGAATTCGGTAAACGTGATGTAGGTAAAAAATCGTTAAACTTTACCGATTCGTTACAATTCGGTATTAAATACCAAATCTGAACTAATCGGTAAAAAATCAAAAATACCGAAAGCCTAATACCGAATCGGTATTACAGAATCCATTACCAAATTCGGAAATACCGATTCTGTAATTCAAAAAATCGTAATTTGGTGAATCAGCCAATCCTGACACACCCAATTACCTCCCAAACAGGAAGTGGCCACACCCAGCCAGGTGCACAGGACCAGGAGCTCACTGTGAGGCAGGCAGGCAGGCAGGAGAGCTGAGGAGCCAGCAGCAACACAGCCACACAGCCACAAGCAAGGCAGAAAAACAACAGAACAAGCATTGAAATGGCAAGCCAGGACAGGGAGAAGGAGGGAGGTGACAGAAAACGAAAACTCAAGTTCAGTGACAAGGAGCTTGAGGTCCTGATCCAGGATGTCAGCCAAGAGCACCACAAGCTTTTTGGAGCCCAGTCCCTCCAAGTGCCAGAGTCACAGAAGAGGCAAATCTGGAGTGGCATTCGGGACAAGATCAATGCCATAGGTGTGACCCTGCGCACCATAGAGGACATCCGAAAGAGGTGGTACGACCTCAGGAAGACAGCAAAACTGAGGATGGCAGAGAGACAGAGGCAGGCTGGCCAAACAGTAGGAGGTAAAAACCGAGCCCCAGCACCAACACCACTGGAACAGATGGTGGAGTCAACCATCCAGCCGGAGAGTGTGAGTGACGTGGGAAACGCAGATAGCTCAGCCAGAGCAGCAAGAAAACAAGGTAAGCAGCATGCCCACCATGCTGCGCTACCCCCTCCCCAATCCCAATCCCCATAGCGGTAAAAGGGCTCCCACTCCACACCATGTATTACTGGTTACCTGCAATGCATTATGGGTGATGTAGTCAGTGTGAACTCATGATCAGGACAGTCAGGCCAGCATACACAATAGCATGGTAAATAAATTGGATAGGTCAGGACAACCACTGTGCACTGTAGGCATGAAGTTTAATGTAATGCCATTGCAGACAGAGCATTGAGTATATTTACATTTGTGTCATTACAGGCGAGTCATCTCGCAGTGCAGCAGAGGGCAGCAGAGGCAGGTCAGCCAGGCCAGAGGGGAGGCAACAGGAAGATGACAGCATCTCTGCAGGGACCACCAGATCTGCGCCATCACAGGCAGCCAATCCTCCACCACAGTCATCACCACTGCGCCAGGGAGGGCGCAATCCCCTCTCACTCAGTCACCACTGCGACATTCACCAGCACCACCACCACCACAGTCAGGCAGGAGGCATGCCGTGGTCACCCTCCAGCAGATGGAGGAGTCGGAGGAGGAGGGCAGATTTGGCGAACAAAGTCCCATAGGAGATAGATCCAACAGGGAGCGGGCTGGTTCTGCATCCGAGGGCGCCCACATCTCATCAAGATGCCGCAGGGCAAGGCCGGACAGTCCAGGAGCATCCGAACAGGGTGACAGTGTGTTTGCTGGACTGGAGGGCAACATGCTGAAGGTCCAGCGCCTGCAATGGAGGGAGATGAAGTCAATGCACAGGGAGGTGGCAAACATAAACGGGCATATGCACAAGATGGAGAAGGGCATCAGTGCCATGGGGGAGAATTTGTGTGCAGGGATGGAGAGAGTAGCTACCTCGGTGGACAACCTCTGCAGCCAGCTTGAGCAGGACCGTGTTGGCAGGCGCCGGGAGAGACAGAGATTCCAGGCCTATACCAAGTTGGTGAACCGGCTGGCCACTACTACATCACTGATGTGTCGCCGGTCCATCGCCATGCAGGAGGAGATGGCGCATTGCAGCAGGGATGTGGCCAGGGGGATGGTGTCCATGACCTCAGTGCTAGAGCTCATGCAGAATGCCAAGGCATCCAATATGGAATGGGGGGGACAGTGAGGAGGCTACCAGCCGTGGTAGCATTACACCCTCACTCACCGAGTGCAGGAGGCGTAGTGGACGAAACGTGCCAGCACAGGAACAGTCCAACACACCAGACAGTGTCGAAGGGGAACGTGCATGTGCAGCACGTGGACGCAGGAAGTAAAGGACTATGGCTGTGTATTAGAATGTGATGGGTGATGTAACCCATGTCCAATTGGACAATGGTCGCAATAATGGAGGTGCGCTCAATAAACACCTCTACATGTAACTGTTAATGGCTCAGTGTCGTTACTCACTCAGAAATATTTTGACGTAATCTCTGCCCGTCTCTGTCTCCCATCAAGTTCAATAGCAACACCAGCTGTGCAGGGCTCTGGCTGAGGGTTGTCCTCGTCCTCGTCCTCTGACTCAGTTAGTTCCACTGCTGTTCCTTTATTTGTGGCCAGATTGTGTAGCATTGCACACGTAGCAATTATCTTGCAACATTTGATGGGGCTGTACAGACGTGCACCTCCTGTTTTGTGGAGGCAACGGAATCTGCTTTTGAGCAATCCAAATGTGCGCTCCACCACGTTGCGTGTGCTCCTATGTGCCACATTGTATCTCCTCTCCCTTCGGGTGGTTGGGTTGAGATATGGTGTGAGTAGATACGGCCGGAGGGCATATGCGCTGTCACCTATGATCAGAAATAAGTGGCATTGATTTGTGTGACCAACAGCTTGAGCCAGGGTGTATTCAGGGTGTGTCACATTTACTTACCTAGTATGTATCCGTTGCCAAATTCATCAGCAAGCAGACGTGTATGTATGCCACAGTTCCTGAAGATGTACGCGTCGTGGCTACTCCCGGGAAATTTGGCCATGATGTCAGTTATAATGTCTTTGGCATTGCAGATCACCTGCACATTGATTGAGTGGGTGGATTTGCGGTTTCTGTATATCTATTCACTTGCTGCAGGTGGGCAGATGGGAATATGGGTCCCATCGATGCAGCCAATGACGTGGGGGAAATAGGCAAGTTGGTAGAACTCCAGCTTGGTTCTCTGCAGCTCCGCCTGTGTACTGGGGAAGGAAATGTAATGTTCCATTCTGTCCATCATGGCGTCCAGGAAGGTGTTGAAGAAACGGGATAGACAGCTCTGTGACACTCCACCCACTGCAGCTATCACACCCTGGAAACTTCCTGATGCAAGAAGGTGCAGGCAGCAGAGTACCTGGACATGGGTGGGGATTGCGTGGGCCCTTGGTGTCTGATGCTCCAGATAGGGTCTTAGATCCCGTATTAGGTCCAGGATGGCGTCTGGGTGCAATCTGTATCTTTCATGTATTTCAGGTACTGTCAATTGGAACAATGTGATGCGTAATCTGTACACCCGCTCTTCACGTCTCCAGATCCTCATTCCTGCTGCTCTCAAGCGTAGCCGCCTTGCTATGAGGTAGAGGCCTGCCATTGTGTTCACACAGATGCATTTTGGGCCTGTTTATATGCACTGCACCTGATTACCACATGGTAAATACCGAATCGTTATTACCGATTTTGGTCATATTCGGTATTAACGAGGTTTGCTACATTGCATTTTGGGAGGTTTTACCTAATCGTTAAATCCGAATCGGTATTCATTGTTTCGGTAATTTCAAATTGGTAAATATGTTTTTTACCGATTCGGTATTACGTACATCTCACATGGCTAAATTAATGTCGGTAACACCGAAAATGACCCTTTTTCGGTGTTACGGACCGGTATTTGGCCACCTACATATGGCCCTTAATCTCTGACTCCCCGTGCCTGAATGTGTAAGTAACCTGTGCTCATGTAAAGCGCTCAAATCAATCAATACCTTCGGGCCGAGTTTGCGCTGTATAAATATGCAAAAAAATGAGCGCGCGCTTCTTGTACTTCCTTACTTCAGTGGCATAGATTTTACTCTACTTGTCCTCTCGCTGTGAGCCCGTTGCCGGCGTCTGTAGGGTCAAATAATGCATGTGAGTTTCTCGCGCCACCTCTATGAGTGTAACAAGAGAAAGGCTCTGCAAAATTCTCACTCGGGACGGCGTGTGAACCAGGAGGGGTCTTCACTTAAATTGAGACGCCGAGCCTCGAAACCGTCCACACCTGCCCTCCCTCCACCCCCCACCTCCCTCCAAGCTTCAATGTGACTCTTCGTGGTCTCCATGTAGTTCATCAGTGGCAGTCAATTAATGAAGAGCTCTGCCTCAGAGGCCCGGGCATGCTCAGCGCGCACCAAGAGCCTCTGAGGCCCGGCCGGGGTCCCGGCCCGGGTGTGAGGCTGCGCACCATTTAATTTATTAAGAGGCTGCGCTTGCAGCTGGCTCCCTCTGAGTGAGGGGGCGGGGCCCCCTGGAGCACGCCCCCCCTCCACCCCCAACACAGGGGCTGTGGGGGCCTGTGTTGAGCCCCTGCTGCCCAGTGAAGAAAAAGTAAATAGAAGAGGGGTTAGTATATTAAAAACAAACAAACATTGGCAAAGCCAGTAGGCCTGAGCATTGCCAGAGCAATTGGCTTTGCCAATGTCAAAGTCTTTTAGCCATGTTGTATAGCAGCATCATACCGGGTTTTCCCTGACTTAAACAGACGTCATGCTGCTATACAACATGGCCAAAAGTCATTGACAATGCCTAGTTGTTTGCTTTACTTTCAGTCATGGTGCACATCAGCCACGCTGCTGTACAACATAGCAAACAAAAAGCACTGACAAAGCCAACAGACCTTGCATAGACAACACCTATAAGCTTCGCTAATGCTTGTTTTCTAAATCAGGTGCATAAAAAGAATCAGGGTTGGCGGAAGTGTGAATGCAAGGCACATTGAGCCCGGGTGAATGGTGACTTAGGAAGTTGGAACATTTAATCAGTAACATTAAATTGAAGATTATGTTTTCATTACGCAAATTTAAAAACAAAATGTGAACTTTAATCCACTTAAAAAATAACTCTCAGAATAAAATATGATGCTAAATTAATTAGGTGACATTGAGTCACCTGGTAACCTTAGATGAGAAAAGTCTATATCTATATATGTATAGCTTGTACACTCACCACATAATACCATGGGCATGGTCTGATAGAGGAGGACTGAGGCCTTCTTTGCTACAGCTACTAACAATGCAGCAAGCACCAGGGCTCGAGTCGGGGTACCACGCGGGTGGACGGCGTCCCCCCACTTATTTTACCGGGGGGACGCCGTCCCCACTGCCGAACAGCTGGACTTCACTCTTTGGCCTCTCTGGGACGAGATCAGAGCCACCTTTCGTGACGTCACTTCCTGCCGTGACGTCACTTCCGGTGACAGCGTCCCCCCACTTCTATTTTTAGGACTTGTGCCCTGGCAGGCACACATGGCAAGCAAGAGAATCGGCAGGACACAACAAGCTGCTTCTTCGCACAAACTGCCATTCAGTATGATGAGAGAGTAGCATCCTTTTACATGCCGCAAAGGATTTCGGTCGGATACGACTGGGAGCATATTGGGAGGCCCATCAGCCATATCCAAAAGCTGTCTGAAACAAATAGGAGGCTGAGACCAGGAATAGACTAGCTTGTAAAGAAATTGAGATAATTTTTATTGGGATTTTATGAGTAGTACAAACAGTCATATACATCTCTTGTAGTGGTATGTCGGAGAGGTCACCACCACGTGTGGACGAAGTAGTCACATGCCAAGCCTTCGTGAACAATGCTGCCAGCCACCAACAGAAACACGTAGGCATTCTCCCCATTTCTCTGTCTGCCATTGTCCTTGTGTCTAAGACTTTGAACCAATAAGAGGCTACAGATATAACCAAATGATTTAATTATAAGAATAGCTTGATTTGTATAGCCTCTGTTACTGAACTATTACTTTTTCCAAGCACTGTAATTAATTGGTGGACAGGACTGTTGTTCAAAATAGTCCAAAGGTTCTCATTTTATATAGACTTCTGAGAGACAAAAAAGGTGGAATTCCCCCGTAAAGATTTGAACACTCGATTTGGAGAGCTCACCAGATATCAGTAGCGAGTGGTGAACAAACTAAGACAATGTACGTTTCAGATTGTAATAACGTTTCAATAAATTGATGTGTGAAACTCTCTTTTGTCAGATTCTATTAATGAATAGATTGCAGGTAAACATGTTTGTTCATCTGGCAAATGCGGGCTTGCACGAGAAAACGTCCTATTTAGCACCATAGTTTTCTGAAAACTATACACCTACATTGAATGCAAACCGATGAAAAAATGTTAAAAAAAGAATGACGGATCTTTATTTGATAATTAATACTGTATAGATGTTTTCTATGTCTAAATTCGTTTGAGGATAAATCCTGTTTACAGAGCACTTAAAAATATGTAAGCTGGGCAGTTTTATAAACAGAGAGGTCTGGTAATGCCACACAGTGCCATACTTAATCTTAAATGCAGCGGGGTGGCATCTGGCGAGGTAACTAACACATGGTCACCCATAAGCTGGAGGTGAAATGCCAGCAGGCCCTGGGGCCAGTCTTTCTCTGGACAGAGAATCTGTGGAAGCCCTGCCTTCCCCTCGGCATAGCCTATCTCCATATCTGGGTCATATTTTACTGTTTGTTTTTTTGCTACATTGCTTATTACCCAGTGATTATGTGCCTGTCCATATCGCGCATCATACTTGCAAGCAATAAACGCAGGTTTATGATTACACAAATAACGGAGACATCCATTGTTAGAAATTGGATTACTAGTTGGCAGAGACATGCACCCTGCCCAAGCAAGAACCACAATCCTAGTCAGGGTAAATCACAAGCACACCATAAAGGAACCTATGCTCACCCCCAGGTAGCTTGGCACAGAGCAGTATTTGTGCAAAACCTCAAACCGTAAAACTGTGAAAAAACATACAAAGTTGCCACACAATAACAATAGAGCTTAATTTAATGAACAAAACAAGACTAAAACTACAAAAATCCAATAAGTAGAACAGGAGTTATACATTTTTAAAAAATAAACTGCAATCTAGTGCTGAATAGCACCACTGGGTATATCTGGAAGCACTAGACTGGGTCAAATACAAAAGTTCAAGCTGAACCTGACGGAGTACGGCTCGGATACAGTCCCAACCAAGCCGCGCTGAAACTTTTACCTTCTCAAGAATTGTGCCAAGAGTCCTGTTTGCGGGGAAGAATTCACCAGAGTGAGAAGAGCGGTGGCCTAATAAGGATCAGCAAGCGGCATCAGTGGCACGTGCTCGGAGGGCTGCCAAAGGGACCACCATGCCACCCAGGTAGGAAAAAGAAGAAGAAAAGTGGAGTGTAAATTAAAAAAGATGAAAATGGAGCACAGAAACCCCTGTGGAGGAGAGGATCCCATGGCTAGAAAGTAAAGGAGGCTGAAATAATGGGAGACACGTTAAACAAAGAAGTAAAATAGCCACACCCTCTTGAACATAAATCAAAACAGTAAAATAAAGAACAAAATTGTGTCCGAGAGGCCTAGTCCCGTGCAAAACAAGGAAAGGAAAGCAGTCAGGGGCATAGCTTGGTCAGTAAGACGGGGGTGTTATCATGTTAATTATTATACGAGAAGCTGCTGAGCATGAGGGGGCTAAGTGTCATCATTGCAAAGGGAAAGGAGTGCGAATATGTGAGGGGTACTTAAAACACAGTAAACACCCATGTTTTAAGACCTTCAAAACATAAAAGTAAGTGTGTTTTTCTCTGAGTTTGTACTTAGAAATTGCAGTTGAAATCCGACAGACCCCTTACCATACCCGCCTGGAAGCCTCTGCACCCAACTATTTTAGAGGGAGTGTAGCACCACAAACAACCCCTGCCCCCCCCCCCCCCCCTCCAAAGCTACGCCCCTGAGCATTAGTGTAGTTTTGCCAGAACTCAATCAAAAAGTAGATGGACCTTTGCTGTAGGGAGGGATTGCTCTGGAACCCCAGGCTAAACCTGCAGAATATGATGCAGAAGGGACTTTATTAAAGAGAAAGCATATGTAAACGGTTCGACCCATATGGATACAGGCAACAAGAATGAAGGTATTAAAACATTTCAAATCCTAATGCTCTACGGACCAGGAGCGGCCACCAATTAATATGGCAGCAGAAGTGCAGAGCAGGTAACAAACATGTTACACAATGTTTCAGGCTGAAACTCAGTAGTGATAGGAAATTAACAAGTTATTCTCAGCAGAATGTAAATGAACACGGATTCTTCATTGTGAAACTTTATTTAGCTCGTGTCATAAGTGGGTTTCCGTAGTCCGCAGCAGAGCCACGAATCAGCCTCACATTGACAGACATTTTGGTTGTTCATTAGTGTTGGCCAATATACTGCAAAAGAAAGGATAGATTTATGGTCAGGCAGGATTAAAACAGCTCCAAAAGGTCTGTGAATGCTAAGGAGTAGCTATCAAAAGTACGGAAGAGGCAGTGGCACCAGAACCCATGGTGAGTAATGGGCCCACTGACCTCAGTAGGCTGACTTTTTTCCACCCCACCGAGGATATATGGGCATTTTTCTTGTTTGCATTAGGGCCCGTAGTACCCCAGCACTCCTGCATGCATGTGGGGGGCTCTCTTTCGCATTGCACTGCTGGCAGCGTCAGGCGCCCCAGCATCACAGTGCACACACTCCTCGCCTTTCCTGAGTCCTGCAGAACTGTCTTGAGCCCAGAGTAATTATTCAAAGTCAGTGGTCTCCAACACTTTGCTTTAGAACTGAATTTGCAGACCACTTTAAATTATAGTGAGACCTGACACTGAGAGAAGACTGAATAATCCCATTATAGCGATTGCTTGTGCTTTTTTCCATTTTTTGTTTCAATGTTCTGCACAATTCAGTTCTTATCACACGTATCCCTTTAAGTTTTACTTCATATACACTCGATTTACATAAACAACGATGGTAAACAAATTTTACCCTTGACTAACTCTATTCAATGCAATTGATTGGATCACAGTCGGCCAACATAGGACTCCAGAAATCAAACAAGTGGGGCAGACAGCGTCTAATATATAATATAAGAAACTTTACCACTTCATGAGTAAAAGGGTATAGAAACAAACTGCTTTCACAGATTCGTTTACACGCATTAGTATTCCTCTGACTATATTTTAGTGATTATAATGCATTGAACCTACATTTGTGCAGCGCCTTGAACTTTTAGTATGCACCATAGTGCTTTATAAAATTAATAAGGGTTGGCAAAATTGAGTGCCATTGCCTGTGCTAAATTCCCCCAGTTTTTTTGTTAAATAAGGTTAGCAGGTTTCAAGGAGTTCACGAAGTTTCAAGATTAACATATGAAAATAATATTGAAATATTTCTGTTTTACTGAACGAAATCCGGAGGGGACGGAGCTAGAGGCTTTTGAAGGAAGAGAAACCTACTTCATTGAGGAAATTCTCCTGCATTAAAAGGAGTATTTGGAAAACTCTACCCAATTACTTTTTTAGGTTTCGACCTGGCGAGGGGCACGCAGTGCCCTTCCCAGATCGAAAACTTTTGTTTTCAGTAGGGATGTTTGGACCGCCTCTGTTTCCAATTGGCTAGCTCCATAAATGGAGGCTAGCCATTGGGAGACAGAGGCTGTCAATCACGCTTTCTTGCGAAAACGCGATTCGGGGGCGTTTCTCGTTCTTTTTTTAAGCCCCGCCCCTTTGTCCTGGGCCGCGCTGTGATTGGCTGCCGGCCTGGGACACCCCCGTGACGTCATTCCCGGGCCGCGCTGTGATTGGCTGGCCGGCCCGGGACCTGACTTGTAATAAATGTTGTTGCCTTGCTCTACTGCAACCCCTTCCTTGTGATGTATACTAACGGACACACTGACGGCCCAAATTTACTCCTACTGGGTGTCGGAGCCTCATGGTGTGCGGGGGAATCCTCTTGTGCCGTGATCTGTCCAGCTTGTGCCACGAAATCGGCCGCGGCAGCTGGAGAATCATACGGGCGTGAAGAAACAAAATGGCGGCCCGGCATTAGATCCTGGCGTATCTCCCGACTCCCGGCACCGTGATTAATTGGCCGAGCCTGGCTGCACACGCTGGGACTGCATTGGCCGATTATCCAGTTGACGCCGGAGGAGAACGGGCGTCTTGATCGGACCTTGCTGCATCCCCGCCTGAATAACCTTCTGCCGGATGCCGCCGCTGAAGTGGGGAGGACGAGTGGACCAACGGCTGCCCTGACTATTACCACTGCGGGGTGGTGCGGTGAGTGGCGTGTAACCCTGCTGGGCTTTCTGGCCTTGCTGGACGCGGCGCTGCCGGGAGACTGCTTCCTTCCCCGCCCCCTCCGTTATCCTGGCTGCATTCCCCCGTCTTGCCCCCTGCCCTGATAGTGGTGCGGGCTGACCGGGGTGACAGAGAAGCGCTGCAGTGACAATCCTAGGCTGGCGACCTGATTAATATCCCGGAGTTTCCCTCAGCTGCTGGCTCCGTGTAAGGGGTGAGGGGACTGATTTCAGGATCCTGCACATGGTGGGCCCGAATTTCTCATTGCCGGCTGGCGGGAGGTGGTCGGGCGGAGTGCCCTGCGGCCCGGGATGACTGCCACTTTGGCTGGAGGGGAGACGGAAGATCCAGCACTAGCTTTGCCCAGGGCTCCCACCAGGCAGTAGAGGCAGAGTAGCTCTAGCTTCTTTCCGTCTCTCAGCTGCTTTCCCACCTCTTGCCTACACGGAGGACTAAAGCAAGTCTGAGTGCAGCATAGCTGGATAAATAAAATAAAGAGTTTTTTAGGTCGGAGCCCACCAGACTGTGTGCTGCCTTCTTGTGGACATGCTGAAAACGGACCTAGAAGTGCACTTTTCCCATTGCTAAACACTGCCTTTTTGTTTTTTCATTCACTTTTCCTTACTTTTTGTTCGCTGGCGCAATGTATTAGCTGGGCCAGCATGTAATTGTCCCTCCCTTGGACCCTTCTGATTGGTTGCTTCTATGCGTGCACCAGTGTCTGCTTTTCAGGTTTTCTTTTTTTCTTTTTGCGAAGCACTCCATGAGAGTGCATGCGTGTCCACCTGTTGTCTGTCGTGTACTTTTCTCCCCACTGCTTTCCTCGGTTTCCAGTGTGCTTTTATTTTTCAACTCCGCTTCTCCCGCACCTGCCCTCCATGTTATTTCCCCTACCTGTCCATCTGTTCTGATTATTTTACTCCTCCTGTCCTTCTTTCACGTCTCACTGCCAAAATATATATTTATTTTTTAACGCCTATTAGCTTTGCCAGTGCTTGTTATTGCTTGCTCCCGTCCCTCTCCATTTTGCTATTGTTGCTGCTTTTCCCTACTCCTCCCGCCTCCCTGTTCGTTATTGTTGCTTGCCTTGTAACTTCGACCCCTCCCCTGTTGTGGCTTACCTGTCCATCTTCCCCACAGACACCCTGTTGCGTTCCCACGCCCCTCATTACATTACTCACCTTGTTACTAGCCCTCGTCCCTCATGCTCCCTATAGCATTGTTGCTTGTGCTGCTCTGTTATTTGCCCCCTCCCTTCCCACCAGAAACAAAATCATAAGATGCAGCCAGTGCTGGCTGTCTCATGACATTTCTTTCTCCAAAATTTCACACATGCTGCACAGCACCCACACTGCTTCATATGGCTAAAAAACACTTTCCAAGCCAATAGCAAATTCATTTGTGTCTTTTGTTGTTTATTGGTTGATGATATGTGCATGATTTATTTGTGTGTAACGGGTTCACATCTTCGTCTGATTACTATGACGCTATGACACTGCTGTTGATCTCTGTGGGTAGCTCCACCTGTAGCATTTGGCTGGGGATGGCAGCAGCAGGGAGTTGCTCCAGCAGCAGCAGTACTTTAGACTGGAGGTAGTAGCGACTGGTGGCGGTGGATGCAACAGGTTGCTCTAGGATCCTCTGTCGTGTTTTGAGCCACTGCCATTGGTTAATTAGTGCCAGTGTTTGCCAATGATCGGCACCCTTGCTTATTTCTAAACACCGACACATTTTTAGAACAGTAAACCACAAGGCGACGCTGTCTCTCTATTTTTTAGCAAACCACTGCTATGTACTATAAAAACATAAATAGAAATAGCACTTTGGGGCCTTTCCTAAAGCTCAGGGCGACCTGGAATTGTGCAAAATGTCAGCTTCTGTAAGTAATGCTGCCACAGTAATACATGGACTGGGTAAGAGCGGTCTGCTTAATTCAGACACTCTGTTCATCACCACCCCCTTTTCTGAGCCACAGTAATACAGACACTGGCATTTGGAGGAGCTGTGGTTAATGCCAGCTGCAGTGGCAGAGCTCTGGCCCTAGGGCTTTTATTTTTACAAATGAAACTGGGGTCTCTGCAATATTTGTGATGCAAATTAAAGGCTTCAAAGTATGATGTTCACAATAACCAACACCCTCACATAAGAACATGCTTAAAACGTTCCTTACAAATGAAAAGTGATTGTAAGATAACTGATCGATAATATGCTTTTCGGGCATAATTCCAGCCAGAGGGACAGTGTGTGGGTGAAAGAGTGGTAATTGCACTGCTTTTAGCAAAATTGAAACATCACTGTTTTTCCATTTTATGCAAACTGCAAGGACTTCCCGTCCATGCTGGCCCTAGAGGGTGCGTCCCAACCGGGGGGGGGAAGGGGGGGGGGCTGTGTGTGTCTGTGGCTCTGTGTATGTGTGTGTGTGTGTGTGTGGCTCGGCGTGTGGCTCTGCAGGTATGGATGTGTGTGGGGGTCTGTGTGTTTGTGTGTGGCATTTGCGAGAGATTAAGCTATTGGCATTGTAAATGACAGTGCCATTTATTTATCTGTTTTGAAAATCAACACATAAATAAAAATGTTGTCATTTACAATGCCAATAGGTCTAACTTTTTCAAAGGCGAAACCGTTGCATTGTAAATGCTTGTTTAAACCTTGCCTCCAGGTGAAGTCGGCATAGTGCTTCATTTTTTTTAACTTCGGGAATTGCAGAATTTATGCTCATTGTCAGTTGCACCAGCGAAATTAAGACTTCACCCAACCCCAAGCATAAATAAACAGCTGTGGGAGCATCCCACACAGCGGGCTCTGTGTTTGGGCTTCAGTTACACTGCAGCAGCAGAAACATAAGTATACCACTCCCTGTGAATGATTTCCTTTCTGGCGTGGGAATCAATTTTCTTTAATGTTGTGCCATCAAATTAGAACATGATGGGGTCAGGCGATTGTTTTTTTTGCTGTGTTTTTCTGGTTTTGTGAGCTTTTGTTTTTGAAAACTTGACTATTTCAACAACTGCTTGGTACTATATCAATGCAAGAAAATGAACATACTTACAAAAATGTCGCTGGTAATATACAAAATGCTTTCAAAAAGACAAATGCTTTGATTATTTAACTTTAAAGATTGTTACTTATAATGGAACAGTGAGGAAATGGGCCATTAGTTGTGAGGCCTGCACAAGTAATGGGCCCACATTCACCCCCTCGTTGGGAACTAAACACCCCATTGTAGCGCCTGACTCTCTCAGGGTAGCGGAGCAGAGCAGTGCAAGGCCTACTCAAGAGAGGTGGTGTGGGCTAGTAATCACCATTCACTGGCACGCAATAATAACAATAAATAATTGTCCTGTCTGTGCTTTGTTTTTAGAAAAGTAAAAGTACATTCATTACACCCACTACTCGATATTATGCTGCATTTGACAAATATACATAACATTGGCAGAAATACCCTTTGAACTGTTACATTTGACCCCTAAAGAGTCATTACCCAAATTTTCACATGAGAGTGCATAATAATGTATGGGGCGTCAGTTTACATTAGGTCCCTCTTGTCTCATTTCAAGATTGGAATCACATGTTATGTGGAGTATTGTGGCTCAATGATTAGAGCGGCAGACCCTGATGCAGAGGTCTAGCCCGGGACCAGGGTTCAATCCCCCGCCTCGGCGGGTCTTGGGCTCGGCAGACCCTGATGCAGAGGTCTAGCCCGGGACCAGGGTTCAATCCCCCGCCTCGGCGGGTCTTGGGCTCGGCAGACCCTGATGCAGAGGTCTAGCCCGGGACCAGGGTTCAATCCCCCGCCTCGGCGGGTCTTGGGCTCAATATTTCACAGACCTGATAATTCTCGTCTCGGTGCCTATTCCAATCATGGAGTCCCATTCAGCAACTCTGGGCAATAGCTTGCTTCATCTCCACAACGGCACCCATAACGCTAAGGATGCCTGGCCTCCACCTTGGGGGTGCCCAGGAGTGGACGCCTCACAGGGAAAGCCGGGATGGGTTCCACAGTGGTATTCGTACAAGCGCCTTGAGACCCTTGCGGGTGAGTAGTGCACTATACAAGTATCAATTTACATGTTATGGTAATACTTCCTTCCATCATTGACATCAGTAACCATGATCCCTCTGCACTTAAATGATTAATCAGGCATTGCAATTCAATGATAACATCATCATTAATTAAAAAAAACAGCTTTTTGTAAGGAACATGAATTACTATCAGCATTACCAACCCTTTTAAGTAAAGCATTGTACACATCTTTGAATATAGCATTGCTTAGACTCATGATGAATTTTACTGGGAAAGAAAGTAGTGACAAACTGTCATGAAAAACACTGTTCAATGAAGTATTTCAAATCATTATAATAACCATCTTTAAATAAAACATGTTCCAACATGTTTGTGTCTTTCTTTAACCATCTGTTCGTCCCAGAACCAGTAGTAATAAATATATCTCCTAGAAGATACTGCACTCCCAGCTGTAAAGCCCCTACTCCAGCCTGAGGAGTTCTTAACAAAACAAAGGAAATCCTGGGTTGGCCATTCTTTGATACACCCTCCAAACCTATGGTCAGTACTTTATATATACATTCTTATGGGGGTGCTCCTGTAATCCTGCATCCTCCCACACTTTCTTTTGTGCATTGGTGGTGCCCCTGCCATCCTGGGCAGTCACATGGACAAGACTTTGGGCTAAGAACAAGCCCCTTTGGCCATTATGGGGCACTCCCTACAGGGAGATTGTGAATAGTGATGAGCAGCCCTGGCCCCTTCTTTGTGTTGCGCTGCACTGCCTCACACGTTGGGTCCTTTTTCCTTTTTTTGTTTGTTATTTGGGGATTCCTAATCCCACCCAAACACCCCAGTGCCTCCAAATGTTGGGGACACATGAGGGAGCCCAACTCTGGCTGCTCCACCGGCTCCCCGCACAGGCTGCACTTCCTCGGCTGCACACGGGTGATGGCAGCTAATCTCCCCTGCCCACTCCGGAGGGCAGGGCACTGGGCTCTATGATGGCCACCACTCCCTTCAGACACAGGTCTGGGGAGCGGGGCAGGCACATCATGGATGGAGAGAGTGTGGTGACACTACCCCGTCCTCTTCATCGCTGCTGTGGTCAGAAGTTGGGGATTACGGGCCACTCCACCTCCATTCGGGAGAGCGCAACGGTGCTCCCAAGGCAGCAGGACATTTTGGGGCCCAGAGCTGGGGATCCAGGTCCCCTGGTTGGCCTCTCAGGGGCGAAACATTGCTCTCTGCGATCCTGCAGTGGAGGAGGGCCCAGAGACGGGACTCTTGGGCCACTGTAATGAAAATCCGAACTGGGGTTTGGGGTTTCCTGGGGAAACAGCCAGCGGCAGCTCGCCGAGGGAGTGTTGGGGGCAGTGGGCGGGGCGGGGGAGTGGTGGGGTGGTAGTAGAGTCCGACATGCGACGCCAGGAGTAAGGTAAGTAAATAAATAAATAAAACAATTTACCTTGCATGCGCTGCATCACCAACTCGGCGCTGCAGCGCGCGCAAGGTAAATAATTTCATTTATTTTAATTGCTTACCTTACTCCTGTACATTGTATGTCGGATTTTACTATCCCTCCACCCTGCCCCTCCTCCGCCCTGCCTCACCACCCTGCATCACTCCCTTGGCAAGCCGCCACTGGAAACAGCCCTATATATATCCCCTCCCAGAGCTAATCTTTGCAAACTCTCTTCGCAGTGACCTCTGGACCCTGGCCCATCCTGGGGTATAAAGTACTCTGGCAGGAGAGATAGATATGTACCGGTCCTCTCTGAGGTGTGGGGGGTGGTCATAGGTCGAATCTTTCTCCTACATATTTCTCGGGCCCCTTGGGCAGTTTTTGCATGCGTTCGGGTCCGTTTTGCTCCTAGGTGCGCACCCTTGCAAATGTAGCATTCTCCTTAGGCCTCCTGCCTCTAAGATGGAGAACTTTACAGGGAGCTATTCCACTGGCTCCCTGCACTAGCCTTTCTCCCTCTACTCCTTTGGGGCTTCTCTCGGCCTTGGCGCAGAAGGCCAGTTCTTCCGAAGCTAGTCCTCAGGGGGTATAAGGGCATCCGCTTCTCTGGTCCTGGGGAGAGGCCCACTGGTCCTGGGGGCAACTGTGGTCATAGTCCTTAGTCCAGGTGGATATCAGGTGGTTCCTCCTTCCAGTTGTCATTGGCTGCCGCCTCAAGTCGCAGTGTCCAGCAGAAAAACCTTTGACACTCTGGTCTTCAATAGAACTCCATAGATTTTTATGTTACGATAACATTTAACAAGGGTATCTGTGGATCCATGATGGACTGATGTGCTAAGGTGGAGGAGCCCATTTACATAGCTTGGGGTTCTCCATGCAAACGCAATTAAATCTGGGTAGATGGTTGTTACATTACAAACTAGTTAGTGAATGGAATGGCGTTATCTTTTTGTCACATATCTTCTATTGTATTATTAGCATGCTCTGTACTGTGTATTGGTAGTTACCCTTATTGTATAAAATCCACAAAACTCTTTTGATTAAAAAAAAGGATATATGTGGCATAACTTGCCACAAAAAACATAATTTGTACATCGGTTTTCAAAAGCAAAAAAAAATAAACTGTTCAAAAGTATGCAGAGAAACTTTCCTTTGGCCTCAATGAAGATTGCAATAAAACAATACCTAGTATCTCTTGTTTTTGCACCATTGCTGCTACCTCTTTTCACTCTTTTGCGTTTCAATTCCTCAATATAAGAGTTCAGAGAAAAAGGAATACTCTTAAAAAACATTCCCAAATGTAATTCTACTTCTCCAAGCCTGGGAATTGCTTTCCCCTTTGATTATTTTGAAGACTTAATGTAAACAGGATCATTGTAAACGAAATACCAGCTTTGTCAAAGGGTTTGAAAGACTCAAAGGCTGTACCATAAAGGTGTGCGTTAGTGCATGGCATAGCTGCATGCCTGTTTAGGGCTCGCGAAGCGAAGAGCCCTTTTGAGGGGGGTTTAAAAATGGACCTCCAAATTCCTCACGCTCGTGTGTGTGAGTTTCCATTTGCCACCTGCTATTGGCCTTTCACTGCTTGCTGTTCTGTAAAATAGACACCAATAGGCCAGAGGTGGGTGCATAGCTCCGCCCCTGTCATATTGGTGTCTATTACGCGCATTTTCTGACCTATGCTTTAAATTATCATGCCCAGACATGGGCCTCGATAACTGGAAGCATATGTGTGCGCGCACACCGCTTGTTTCCCCTCGCACACCCACTGGCAATTAAAAACATGCATATAAAATTAAAATAGCAGCTTTGGTAATGTCGGCAGGGGTGCAGGTAGAGGGTAGGTGGAGGTGTTCATCTTCAGGAAGGAACATCACTACAGTTGGGTTGGATCGCCTCTGGGTGAAAGCATCACCCCAGCACTAAATAAATGCATAGAAAAAAATGCAGATGTTCTGGAGAAGGGAGGACATGATGCCGCTCCGTCCAATTTTTATTGCTCGAGGTGAGAGCTGGTTGGGGGTGGGGGCACGCCCTGCGCTTCCGTTTTGGTGACAATGTAGTTTTCGTTTGCATTGTGCGCCACGCGTTTCTGACAGGAGGGTTGTGTATGGTGATAAGTGGCAACTCTGGGCTTTAAATGTGACTTCAGCAGGGGTCGGTGGCTGGGGGGCACATGGTTCAAAAACACTGTTGCTGCCTTGTTGTCCTGCCTCGGAACACTAGTGTCTATCTTGACACTTGAATAACAAGACAGCTCATGTGGTGGTCAGGAGAATATTGTGTAGGCCCAGGATGAAATACGAGTTAAGCTTTCATAGTTTCATGTTATTTCAGTAATACTGTATTACTCTTGTTACATGAAATTCCCGAAATTTCGCTGTAATGCCACACCAAAGTATTTACACAACGTTGCAGCAAAAAATTAGCACAAGTGCATGGGAACAACACAGCTGTAAAGCGGGCTGATGCTGTATGTAGCGCATGTGGTATTGGTGCTTTTTTTGTGCATGAACTGCATCCTCATGTGTATTGTTTCTAAAATGAACACCGTACATGCTGAAATCTAAGGGCGTCATCTTTATCTTCAGGTTCCCCCAGTGGGGACCTAGCACATGCAGGTGGAGCCATCTGTGTCTTCATATTCTTCTAGCAGGTACCTAACACGCACCTATGCTTCAGCGCTGTCTTTACGTGTCTCTAGTAGTGACCTAGCACACACCTATGAACTTAGTCTTTATGTGCCTCTAGTGGTGACCTAGCACGCACATGTGCTTCAGCATTTTCTTTACTTGTCTCTAGTGACCTAGCACACACCTATGAGCTTTGTCTTTACGTGTCTCTAGTGGTGACCTAGTACGCACATTGTTCTTCAGCTTTGTCTTTATGTGTCTCTCGCGGTAACCTTTCACAAACCCATGGGCTTCAGCATCATCTTTACTTGTCTATCTTCTAAACAGCATGGGAAACTCTAAAACAGCACTCAACTTATTTCCATCCCAAAACCTAGATTCTTGGTGGCTTGAACAAACATGACAATAAGGAGACGAGCATTATGTTTGGAAGAATAGATCATGCTAATTGGAGGTTCATCCTGGTACGACTTGGTTATCAATACCATGCAAGGATGGTTATTGTTATCAGATGCGCAACACATCCACCAGTATAGGAGTTTGTTTTTATGCAGCTTACAATCCTCAACCATTCACGTAGTGCAAAGCCAGGAGACTACTTGGCGGTCTGATGTCTTTAGAAAACAATGGAAGACAAGCACTTTTTAGGTTTCGCCTGGCGAACAGCTGCGCAAGCAGCGTTTCGCGCAGGCGAAAACTTTTGTTTACCAGTATGGACAAAAGTCCCGCCTCTCTGTTCCATTGGCTAGCTCCATAAATGGAGGCTAGCCATTGGAAGAGAGAGGCGTCCGTCATTCTGCGACGCGACTCGTTGGCGTTCCTGAGATTTTTTCTCATCCAACCCCTTTTTTCACGTCAGTGCGGTGGTGGGTGGGGTTTATTTTTTTGTTCGTCCAGGCTTCTTTTGGTCATTCTGCGGCCGACCGCCGCCGGAGGAAGTCCAGGTCCAAGTGAGTGCTGGCCGTTCCTGCCGCCCCCCCCTCCCGCTGTCCGTTCATTTCCCGCCCCCCCTCCCGCTGTCAGTGCTTTTCCCGCCCCCCACCCGCTGTCTGTGCTTTTCCCGCCCCCCCTCCCGCTGTCCGTGGTTTTCCAGCCCCCCTCCCACTGTCCGTGCCTTTCCTGCCCCCCTCCCGCTGTCCGTGCCTTTCCTTGTTCTTATTGGATGCAATAAAACCAGCTTCTCCTCGGTAGAAAAGCCTGTCTCTCATCGGATACAGACGGTCCTCTGACAAAATTCACAAACGGGTTTTGGATATGGCCCTGTAATTCAATACATACCTTGAAACTTCAGTCCTCTTGTTCTCGTTTACACTATATTTTGAAAAATCATATACGTTTTCACTGCTGTACAAACAAAGGATCTTTGTGACGGTAACTCATTTGTTTTAATGATGAGAATGTATGACAACCATTCATCTTAAATTGCTCTTCAGAATGTCCTGCTGTAATATTATCACAGGCCTAATCCACAAACACTTTCACTGCACGGTGACACCATTTAGGCCCTAATTACGAGTAATCACAGCTGGCCCCGTGTCCCACGCCACACCCGATCTTACCAGCTGGTAATTCTAGCTGAAAAAGTCGCATGAGGCTTCGACTGCCACAGTAGCTTGTGATTGCCCTTGCCAGAATGAATCTTCCCCTTCCCTCCTCTTCTCTACCAACCCTACTCTACTCCGCCCCAGGCAGAAGCATTCACACTTTATTTACCACCTGCTCAAGGCTGGTGGTAAAGGTGTTAGTTGAACCTTTCGGAAATGGTACACCTTACAGAATGCTGCACTGTAAATCCATGCCTGAATAGTTATTCCCCATTCCGAGGGGTTTAACTCGTAATAGAAGTAAATATGTGTGGCGATATGTGTGGAGAAAATGTCATTTCAGGGACCATGAAGCTCCACATATGCTTACTCGTATCTCTCAATGAGGGCTGTAGGGTGCTGTTTGGTGATCATTAAGTAGTAAACTGAGCACGTGCGGTGTGATAAAATGTCAGCGCAGAGCTGTGCCTGTCCCCAAGGCAATAATAGCTAGTATTTCGTGCGTCATTTTTCCCTTATTGATGGCTTTAATTAACAGCTGCTACAGTTACTCAATGTAATGGTCCTCCGTTCTCCTGTATCAGAGATATTCGACCTTTAACTCTTGACTTGCAGATAACGGGGGCTCCGTTCATTCGACCACGAGGCTGGTTAAAATAAGCCCTATTGAGCCGGCTATTCTAAGGGTTCTCCTAGAATCATGTTGCATATATTCTCTTTTCTGTTACTCAGTCTATATAGGGGATCCAGTGATGTTATCAGAAGTGATTTTCAGTCTTATCTGGGCCTGAGAGTGCGGTTCTCCATTTCTAGGCTGTATCAGCACCGGTTCCTCATCAGAGCCTTGTGCTGTAGTCACTCTTAGGCCTCAACATGCAGCAGGACTTTACAGTGTCTCTGCCTCTCTTATTCTGGCTGTCATGGCAGCACCTCTCCTCGCCTGCGCTCCACCGACCCAAACATTCAAGATTAGGCCATCATTTCTCGGGGTTATGCCACAACATCCATTCAAAATACTGACCAGTGGATATACAATGCTCACTGCAGCAGCTCCCAAAATATTGTCAGACGGAAATGAACATCAACAAATCTTCGGCTACCTTGAGGATGGTTTGACAGTTGTTATTATAGTCACAGTATATGCGTAGGTCGATATTTCAACTGCCCTATTGTGATTGTTCTCCCTTTTGATAGAACCTGATGATCAGGAACAGTTTAAGTTTAATTAAACATGATATATAACCAATTTCTCCATTTCCTTACCATTTAAAACCCTTATTCTCAGAGATTAATTGGATAAACTATCCGTTGTATATCCTTCACATTACTGATCCCTTCCTAAACTCTTGTTTTGGGTTCTCCGCAGTAGCACAGTAATCTACACATAGACCCTATTCATTGTCATCAGAAAACCCATCATTTAGTTTCCTCGTGCCGATTACCCAGATTACGTGATGCTTTCTCCACACACCGCTACAGGAGCTCAGGTCCCCTTCAGCTCTTGGACGTACCCGTCCATTTTGCCTCCGTGTCTCCGTACCAGAGACACCTGCAGATCGCCAAGAACATGATTAAGATGGTGAAGGAGTGTGGAGCAGATTGCGCCAAATTGTGAACTTGTGCATAAATTTAACAAGAAGGCTTTGGAGAGACCTTACACCTCCAAGCACTCCTGGGGAAAGACATATGGAGACCACAAGCGCCACCTGGAGTTCAGCCACAATCAGTACAGGGAACTGCAGAAGTACGCCAAGGAGATCAGCATTTTTTTCACAGCTTTTGGCATGGATGAGATGGCCGTTGAATTCCTTCATGAATTGGACGCTCCTCTTTTTAAAGTAGGATCTGGGGACACCAACAACTTGCCGTTAACCCGCCCCCTCCCGCTCTCCGTGTGCCCGTTAACCCGCCCCCTCCCGCTGTCCGTGTTTCTCCCGCCCCCCTCCCACTGTCCGTGTTTCTTGACCCTGCCTCGCGACGAAAGGGCTGGCGGCTTTAAGGCACCAACCGCTGATTGGGGGCAGAGCCGGCGGCGGTGCCCCCGAAGACGAGTCCGCAGGCAGTGGAGGTGAGCATGGGGGCAAGGCTGATAAGGCGTGGAGAATCTTGCTCTGGGGGGGGAATCGATGGTTACCGGGGCTGTTGCTCAGTAGTAGAGCACAGGATGTGCAGTCGGAAGCCAGGTTCAAACTCCCCCCTGCGAGTTAGTCAAGCTACGCAAAAATGCTTTGTTTTTTAATGTTCTCACCATAGGGCGCTTGTCTCCTTGCCGGGTGGCCACAGGGTTCTAGAGCGGCATGCCGACCGCGGCTAACCGGGGCCAGTGGCATCAGGTAAGGCGCACTGTTTAGGTGGGAGACTCCAGGGCTTCGCACACCCCTCCCTCAGCGGAACTATTTGGGGCATGCTCCGAGGGCAGTTTAGACTTAAAACAGAGGGGGCAGGCTCGAATGCGCAGCTTACACGACATAGCTTATTGCCAGGAGCACAGGGTAGTTTGACTTCTAGTAAAATACTTTTCCAGCTATCTTCAATGAGCTTTGATCCAGGCAGATGACTTGTAGTTTGAATTATCTCGGATGTTTACCATGTTTAGTAAAACCGTGGCTCTGTGTGTGTGGATGGCTCTGTGTGTGTGTGTGTGCGGCTGGCTCTGTGTGTGTGTGTGTGTGAGGCTGACTCTGTGTGTGTGGCTGGCTCTGTGTGTGTGTGTGGCTGGCTCTGTGTGTGTGTGGCTGGCTCTGTGTGTGTGTGGCTGGCTCTGTGTGTGTGTGTGCGGCTGGCTCTGTGTGTGTGTGTGCGGCTGGCTCTGTGTGTGTGCGGCTGGCTCTGTGTGTGTGTGGCTGGCTCTGTGTGTGTGCGCGCAGCTGGCTGTGTGTGTGCGCGTGGCTGGCTTTGTGTGTGTGCACGCGGTTGGCTGAGTGTGTGCGTGCAGCTGCCTGTGTGTGCATGCGCGGCTGGCTGTGTGTGTGCACGGCTGGCTGTGTGTGTGTGTGCGGCTGGCTGTGTGTGTGTGTGTGTGTGTGCGGCTGGCTGTGTGTGTGTGTGTGTGGCTGGCTATGTGTGTGTGCGGCTGGCTCTGTGTATGCGGATGGCTCTGTGTGTGTGTTTGGGTGCAAATGCAATAGGTCTCACGTTTGCAAGAGATTAAGCTAATGGCAATGTAAATGACAATGCCATTTATTTATCTGTTTTCAAAACCAACACATAAATACAAATGTTGTCATTTACCATGCCATAGCTCTAACTTTTCCAAAGGCGAAACCATTGCATTGTAAATGCTTGTTATTCAAGGTGTAGTTGCCTTATTGGCTATTCTTAGGACTGGGAAGAGAAACCTGCCATCTTTGGTGAGAGTGACTCTCTTTGCAGACCAGAAGGCTCTTTATGGCAAAGTCAACTGTAAAGTTGTATCCAACACACCAGTTCAAGCGCATCCTCTGCACTACTTACGCTTGACACAGGGCTGGCCTGAGCAATGCACAAAGCAGACAGGCCCAAAGTTATCCCCTGCCCAGGTAAGCCAGGAGCAGCAGAGTGCATGGTTACATTTCTACTACTAATTTAGAGGTAGAGATGCATTTCAATGCACTGACAGTCACAGGTCCTTTTTGGGGCAGAAGGAGCAAGAGCCCACTGACATGTTTAGATTCCCCACCAAGGTAACTATTAGGAGTCAAAGCATATCAGAATAGTTGTATGCACCTACCTCAATTATATGTGGCTGGGTATGGCTACAATTTGCAAATGTAGCACCCATGCTCACAGCTTGGTGCTGCCACAGCACACAGGTGTGAATTGTGAATGTCACCACACATTTAAGAGGTGCACTGTGCCATGTGCATACATGGGATATGCACTTGAACAAATCATCCCACAAGTCTTTCCATTTGCATGTTCTGTAAAGCTGCAGACAGACTCTCAAATAGAGGAAAACCCTGGAACTCCATCTCTCTGTGTCTAAAATCACTGAATTTAGATTTTAGGGACGGAGGATCTTGTACCATCCACTGACCCAGCCAGAGCAAGGCTCTGAAATAGCTCTAGAACTATTACAGCGTGATGTCCTTAGATGGTCTGTGCTTTTTTCTACCAAAAATCTGTCCTCAATCTCCCAAATAAGCTACTGTTTGATTAGAAGTAGAGGCTGCCCAGTGGAAGGACACACACACACAACCACACACATATACACATACACACAACCACACACACACACATAGACACACAACTGCATGCACATTCACACACACAACCACACACATAGTCACACACAGAGCCACACAAACAACCACACACAAACACACGCACAACCACACACAACACCACACATACAACCACACACAACCACACATACAACCACACACACACAACCCCACACAACCGCACAAACAACCACACACAACCACACACACAAACACACACACACAACCACAACCACACATGCACACAACCACACACACACAACCACACACAACCACACACACACCCACACACACAACCACACACAGTCACACACACACAAACACAACACACACAACCACACACACACAACCACAATCACACACATAACCACACACACAACTACACACACAACCACCAGCACACACACAACCACCCACACAACCACACACACAACCACACACAGCCACACACACAACCACACACACGCAACCACAACCACACACATAACCACACACACAACCACAACCACATGCACAACGACCAGCACACACACAACCACACACACAACTGCAACCACACACACAAAACCACACCCACATACACCCACACACACACAACAACACACAACCACACACACAACCACACACAACCACACACCCACAACCAGAAACACACAACCACAAACATAACACACACACAACCACACACACACAACTATACACACAACCACAACCACACATACCACCACACACACAACCACACACACAACCACACACACTACCACACACACAATAACACACACACAACCACACACACACAACCACACACACAGCCACACAGTCCGTGCACACTTTTAACAGCCACAGACACCATCAGTCATCAGTGCACGCTTTCACCAGGCACAAACATCACCAGCCGTCAGTGCACGCTTTCACCGGGCACAAACACCACTAGCCATCAGTGCACGCTTCCACCAGGCACACACCACCAGACCTTAGTGCATGCTTTCACCAGGCACTCACACACACCACCAGCTGTCAGTGCACGCTTTCACCAGGCACATACACACCACCAGCCATCAGTGCATGCTTTCACCAGGCACACACCATCAGCCGTCAGTGCATGCTTTCACCAGGCACACACACCACCAGCCATCAGAGCACAATTTCTACAGGCACACACAACACCAGCCATCAGTGCACACATCAATTGTTAACACATCCACAATTAACTATTGTAGCAATCGCAGGATGGCGCACTATACTTTTAAACATATTCATCTAAAGCGCAGCATGCCACCATTGCTACAAAAATAAATACACATTTTTTTGGCCTACAATTTATAGACTTTGTTGCAGTTGGTGTTGCAAGATTTAGCAATGCCTATAGCTCAAACTAAATTAATGCGAGACTTATTGCATTGCAAATGCTTGTTTTATATGGTTGCTCTTTCTAAAATGCACACTTTATTTAAAAATGTATTGGAGTTAGTGCATGTGCTGCAGATAGCACAGAGCAAACAATAGCAAAGCCTATAGGTTTCGCCTATGTGGGAGCAATTGGCTGTGCCAATGTCTTTTAGACTTGTTGTACAGGAACATGGATATAAACAGATTAGAGTGGAGTGGGTTAGCTTAAAGTGGTGTGGAGAGACTTGGAGTGAAGCAGCATAGAGTGGAGTGGATTACAGTGGCTTGGAGTGGCATAGAGTGGCGTAGAGTGGAGTAAATAGGAGTAGAGTGAATTAGCATAGAGTAGAGTGATGTAGAGTGAAGTGGCCTAGAGTCGCGTACAGTGGAGTGGAGTGGCATAGAGTGCAGTGGGATACAGAAGTGTGGAGTGGCATAGAGTAAAGTGAAGTGGACTGGAGTAGAGTGGCTTAGAGTAAAGTAGAGTGATTTTGAGTGCAGTGACGTAGGGTAGATTGGCATAGAGTAGAGAAGAGTGGCATAGAGTGGAGTGGGGTAGACTAAAATCGCATAGAGTATGAATGGCATGGTGTAAAGTGGTGTCAATGTCGTAGAGTTGGGTGGAGTAGAGTAGAGTGGAACAGAGTGGCTTAGAGAAAAGTGACGTAGAGTGTAGTGGAGTAGAGTGGTTTGGAGTGGAATAGAGTAGAGTGGTGTCAAGCAGAGTGGGGTAGAGTAAAGTTGGGTAGAGTGAAGTGGCATAGAGCAAACTAGAGTAGGGTGGCATACAGTGGTGTAGAGTAGAGTGGCATTGTGTGGAGTGGAGTGGGGTAGAGTGGCATAGAGTCCCACTGTGTGGAGTGGAGTGGTATGGTATAGAGTAGAGTAGAGTGGCATAGAGTGGAGTGGTGTAGAGTGGCGTGGAGTAGCATGACGTGGCATAGAGTACAGTGGAGTGGCATAGAGTAAAGAAATTTGGACTTGGGTAGAGTGCAGGGGCATAGAGTGCAGTGGTGTAGAGTAGAGTGGTGCAAATTATAGTGCAGTGGCGTTGACCACAGTGACATAGAGTAGAGTGGTATAGAGTTCAGTAGCATAGATTAGAGTGGTAGACTGTGCAGTGATGTACAGTACGGTGGCGTAGAGTGGAGCGGCGTAGAGTAGAGTGGTGAAGAGTACGGTAGAGTCGTGTAGAGTGCAGTAGCATACGGTAGAGTGGTGCAGAGTTGAGTAGAGTGACATCGAATGCAGTGCCATAGAGTTCAGTGGCATATAGTGCTGAGTAGAGGAGTAGAGTAGAGAGGCATAGAGTGCAATGGAGTAGAGTGCAGTGGTACAGAGTAGAGTGCAATCATAGAGTGAAGTGGCATAGAGTAGAGCGGTGCAGAGTTGAGCACAGTGGCATAGAGGGCAGTGGTGTAGAGTGCAGTGGCACAGAGCAGAGGACAGTGGTGCAGAGTAGAGTGGTGCAGAATAGAGTAAAGTGGCATAGAGTGGTGCAGAGTAGAGTGCAGTGGCATCAAGTGCAGTTGCATAGAATGCAGTGGCATAGAGTGCACTGGCTTGGAGTCGAGTGGTACAAAGTAGAGTGCTGTGGCGTAGAGTGCAATGATATAGAGTGCAATAGCGCAGAATGCAGTCACATAGAGTGTTGCAAAATAGATTAGAGGTGTAGAGTGCTGTGGAGTAGAGTGCAGTGGTGCAGAGTAGAGTAGTGTGGCAAAGAGTGCAGTAGTGTAGTGTGCTGTAGAGTAGAGTGGTCTAGAATGAACTGGCGTAGAGTGCAGTGACATTGAGTGCTGTGGCATAGAGTGCAGTGGTATAGAGTAGAGTAGAATGTTGTAGAGAGCAGTCGCATAAAGTGCAGTGGTGAAAAATTCAGTGGCATGGAGTGGTGCAGAGTAGAGTGGTATAGAGTGCAGTGACCAAGGGTAGAGTGATGCAGAGTAGAGTGTAGTGGCATAGAGTACAGTGATGTAGAGTAGATTGGTGCAGAGTTGCATGTCATAGAGTGCAGAGGGATATATATTTGTGCAGAGTAGAGTATAGTGGTGTAGAGGGCACTGGCAGAGAGTGCAGTGGCATTTAGTGCAGTGCCATAGGGTGATGCAGAGACACAGAGTGGTGTAGATCATAGTGGCTTAGAGCGCAGTGGCAAAGAGTAGTGCAGAAACCAGCAGAGTGACGCAGAGAGCAGTGGCATAGAGTGCTTTGGCATAGAGTAGAGTGGCAAGAAGTGCAGTGGTTTAGAGTAGAGTGGTGCAGGATAGAGTGCAGTGGTGTAGAGTGCAGTGGCATAGAGTGCAGTGGTGTAAAGTAGAGTGGTGCAAAGTACAGTGCAGTGGCATAGAGTGCAGTGGCTTAGAGTCCTAGTGGCTAGTGGCGTAGATTACAGGGTAGAATTGGAGGTAATAAAAGCTACATAGATGGGGACTTGGGAGACATACTGAAAATACAAGCAGTCATATAGAGTGCTTGAACACAAAGGAATAATTAGCTACAAATACAGGAGCAGTGGATTGACACAAGTACTTGGTCCATGCTCCAGGGGAGGACAAACAAAGAAGAGGACATGACGCACGCATGCCATGACAAATGGGGGTGAATCAAATGAGAGCACTGCTGAGGCTAGCAAATGGTAATCTCTTAGGAGGTGTAAGCCAACTGTATGTATAAGTCTTACAGAGACAGTGCATATGCTGTTCAGGCAAAACCTAAAAAGGCAATAAATGGTCACTGCATTCAAGCTGTACTGTCTGTAGTGCATGCTCTAGTCAGAGAAATTTCAAGTGAAGTATAGCCACTTTAGAAAGTGTAATCGCATAAATACTGGTGCACATCCAGTAAGAACACACATCTAGGGGTCGATTCCGAAAAAAAGGGTTCGTCCGAATCGTATCCAGAGCCCTCTCCGTAAGAATAGTACACTTCTGTCCAAATTGCGTAGTACAATCCGTATCTCGTCAATCCGTTCGAATCATCGCGAACCGTATGAATTGCAAGGGTGAAACCGTACGACACGGACCGTCACAGTGAACCGTACGATTCGTAAACATGCTGTACGACCTGACGAGTACGATCCGGACCGGGGTATATGGACGTGATTCGTACAGTCCAAGTCAGGTAAGGGCAATTTGTACGGACAACCACACAATCACATACGCACCGTACGGTGCGTACACCCCATGATCGCAGGGGTACGGTGCGTACCCCTGTGATCGTGGGGTGTGCGCACCATACCCCATGATCGCAGGGTCTACGCACTGTATACCCTGCGATCATGGGGTACGGTACGTACACCCTGCGATCATGAGGTACGGTGCGTATACCCTATGATCGCAGGGGTACGCACCATACCCCTGCAGACATGGGGTGTACGCACCGTACCCGGGGGTGGGGCGTTCCGTACCTGTTTCGAGGCGAACTCTGCTTCTCCGGACGTTTTGGGCTCCCGTAAAAAAAGTGTTGTACGGTGCGTACCCGACACAAATCGTACTTGCTGGGTGGGGAAAACCTGCTTCGAACCGTACGAATGTCGCATACAGCGGGTTCCGAGGGAGAATCATGCGCAGATTAGAGTTGTACGGTCTTTGTACGATTTGTACGGAGTCCTGCTCCTGGTACGAATCGTACTTCATCGTACGGACGGGGACGTTGCAGGGTACGAATCGCTCCGTATGGCTATTCGAGTGGTGTTTCCCGAATCGGAATCGGCCCCTGATGCCATGGCCCCAAATTTTACCTGTAACATTCTTCAGTTTTTGGTGGTATACTGCTCCGTTGAAACATCAGTTTTTATATCTAGAAGGTAAAGCTCCTTTTAATACAATTCATTTGTTTGGGATGATGCTGTCAGAGTGTCTATATTAGACAACCTGCATGAAGTCCTATCCAATTTAAAATAACAATACATTTTTATTGAGCGCGAAGTACTTAGGTTCTGACCAGTGAGTCAGTTTTATTTTTCATGTATAGTACCAGAGCACTGAAGCCTCGATTCTGGGGAGGAGGATCTCTCAACACCAAAAACAGCTGTCCAAAAATTTGGAATCAGAATGGAAATGAATGCATTCATCTGGAAACATGGGATTCTTTACCAAGCATTTTTCCCCATTCCGAGGAAGAAATTGCTGATATTTAGGTCAAACCTTCAGCAGCGCGCATGCGTTGCAATAGGAAAATAGCCTCTTGCAGGTGACCAGGACTTTTCACAAGCTCGTGCTTGTGGCATTTTTTCCACCAATATTTCTATTGGTGTTTTCGTGCGTCTTCCTTAAAAGACAGCACGCAATTGGGTAAAGGCGGGTGCATGTCCCGCCTTTCCCAGCATATGTAACCGCCCACGGCTTGCGGTTACGTGCAGAGCGGCATCTGTTTCCAATTATCGTAATTGGAAACAGATGGCCTGCTGCTCGCTCTCGCACGCACCACTCGGTCTGTTTCTATTTTTCCTCGGCTCAGTGGCCATGGCATGTGCTGCTGCTTTCTGTGCGTGCAGCAGTCGCGCGCTTCCTGCTTGGGCAGTTTCCCCGTATGAGGGGACTTTGGCACCCAGTCTTTTAAAGCTTCTGCAAGTGCTCCCTGGAGCAGGCTAGGGTTTGACCTAGGCTCAGAGGCTTTGATGATGCAGGAGAGATCGAGGAGGGATAGCTGGCCTCCCCGGACTTTCTTTGCGTGACTTTAATGTTTGCATATTCGGCTGGTATAAAATTCCTCCCAGGACACATGTGATCACAGAGTCTTCTTTGTGGTGTGCTTGGCTGGTTGGTGCATGGAGCATGGCCAGTGTCTTCGGTCCGCAATGGAGTTCAGGTGTCCCGTAACCTACCCATGTCTGTCTCCCCTATGCCGGTGCGCGGCTCTCCCGGCTGGCAGCAGAGGCGGAGCTCTCATCCGCCCAGCCTATCATGGGTTAATCCTGCCTGGGAGGTGGAGGGGTGTGCTCACCACTGCCCCCTGCTCCTCTTGCAGTGCACAGTGTGGCACAGCTCGCTCGGGGCTGCTGAGTGAGAGATCCCAGCAGTGCCCGGCGCACAGCCCCAGACTTCAGCAGCTCACACGGGCATGGCAAAAGAAGGATGAATATGTCCACGTGTAGCATGACCCTCTACCCCCTCCCCAAGACCCCCCCGGGAGCTCCCAATGTAGGAAGCCGCTGACCGGAGACTGCGCAAGGTAGGCATCAGCCACTTAAAACCGATGTGTTTGACTTTGAGTGTGGATAGCGCTCTGTGTGTTGGAAGACGTTTCAAGGCGCTTATTTGTGTAAAAACACTGGCAAAGCCAATAGCTCTGGCTAAACACGTATAAGGTCCCAAAGCGAGACCTATTGGCGATGCCAATGCTTGTTTTCATCTTCTCTGATCAGGCAGAGGCTGTCTGTAGAAGGGTTGGGGCAGTGGCAAAGCAAGGGGGCGTGGGTAGTAGTCTGCCCCGGGTGGCACGAGTTGTGGGGTTTGCAGCCTCCCTCTCCTCTCTTGCATGCATTTGTAACAGGGCGGCAAACACAGGAATCACCAGCACATCCCTCACCCCTGCTCTTCCATGTGGCCGCTGCACGGGAAGCAAAGGCAGGGACCGCCACAAGTCGCAAAGTGTCTAGTTACACCACTTGGCTGGGGGCGGTTGCTGGAGAAGGGCTCAAGGGTTTTAGAATGGTGGGATTCTGTCTGTCTGGAGGGGGTTGGGGGAGGGATGCAGCAGTGGTCAGTTGAGGGCCTAGCTGAGCCGCTGCCCACACCCCCCGCAGCAGCTGTGAGGTCCAGGGTCTCAGGGCTCAGAAGTATCAGTTTGAGAGTTAGCAGACCAGATATCTCTGGGCCCAGAGTTACTTGTAATTGCATGTCCCGCAATTCCATTAGGAGTTATCATTCTGGTTGAAACTGCGCAATTCATACCCAAGGCTTTAGAAAGCACAATAAATACATTACATTGGAAATTTAAATGTCATTACTTTACCGAACACATTAGAATGGAATCCTGAGCTGGGACTGGTAGGATTCAAACCTAAAATCTGTAGGTATGTCACTTCCATGTCAGCAGCTAGCATTTTAACTAACTGAGCCGTCTTGCCAGGTAATGTCGAATTTTTTGCCCTCAAAAAATGTTTTCCTTGCTGCTAAGTCAGTTTGGAAATTATCCAGTTTCAAGGTTGTCTCCATTGTTCAGAGCCTGACATCTTCGAATGGTTTCCTGCTAAACCACCTCACACAAAATGGTTTAGGCGCCCCCGCCTCAGAACAACATCATATTTTCTCACAGTTACAGCAGAAAATGTTTACTATTGCAAGCATGCTAAGCATTGTAGGGTTTGATGATATTTCCTCTAGGAAATATATATACAAAGACTGATATGGAGTTATGCTTGTTTATTTGCCTAGACAACACACACAAACTCTCAACTGGATACTTTAGATGGGGTATGTGCCCCCTGAATATCTAACCCACAGTCTCAGTGGAACTGAATATCAAGGACAAAATAGAGAAAATAAATATAGGACGGTAAGTGATTCCAGATTTTCTATACCTACCTCCACATGTATGTACCTATGCAGTACATCTACCTTCAAGTTATGTAGATGTGGAGTTAGGAATTGTAAATCTATACTTCCTTATATGCACGTAGGTTTTCGTATTTCATCCCTTAGTATGCTGGTGATATTCTGTCCTTGATAGTCTGGTGTCTATGTTCAGTAGTATAAACTTTAGATGCACACACATTCTCACTGCACAGAGATATCCTACTGAAATTAGCCGCCGTTGGAGGACCACATTATGTGACAGGGTTGACTACATTTATGCAGCCTATTCAGGGGCATTTTTTTTATTTTTTATTTTATTTTAATATTAATACTGTAAAATGTTGTACCTCATTAGTACCAGTTCAATGCCTGGAATCAGCAATTGAAAGGTGACCAGTTAACCATTGTCTGACATCTGCCACTGGAATACACAAAAGGGAACATTTACTAACACTTTGTTCAAAGTTTCCATCACAAAAGTGAGACAAACCCAGAATAAAGTGTTGTGCAGGGATTTACTTAACAACACATGCATGATTTGCTATGTAAATTTGCACTATGCGCTACTTCCATCAAGTGGGCATCCCATGGGGTAGACATAGCCGTTCCTAAGCAACCACCAATGGATTTTGATGCAAATCCATTTCTACTATCATTTTCAGAGAGGAAGCAGCAAAGAAGTATGTTTGCTTGAGGCAGGTGTAACATTGGAGCAAGATTTAAAAGTCTCCACAATTTTCCAACTTTGCATGTGCTGTACAGTGCAGCATACATGCAAAAAAAGCAGGAAACCTATTATACTATTTCAAAGCAAAGCCTTTGTACTAAAGGTACCTTTTTAGTACAAAATTGATGCTTGACAGAAAGCCTATACCCTTGCACTGCGGTGCAAGGGTGTGTATGTTAGCACATAGCAGTCTAAAGTGGGGGAGAGAAAAATGGCACCATACCTTAGTGGACATGGCGTTTTTTCGTTCTTCCTTTGATGCAATACAGCTTTGGTTGCAGCACTGCTTTGTGTAAAAAGTTTGTATATCTTGCCCTTCGCGTAGTTTTAAAACAATTATAGTGTTCCACGCTGATGTCGCACATAAATGCTGGTCCTGTTCGGCCCAACATGCAGATTTATTCAATTTACTCTTTAATTGTAAATTTGTTAGCCCTTTTTGGGGAAAGGCGTGGAATCAACTAAACTTGATTTTTCAGTCCACTCATCCCTTTTCTACATTACATATTTTTTTAGGTAGCGTATCCTCCATCTGGGAACATTCTAACTTTAATGTCAAAATAATTGACCTCCTAATAGCAGTAGCCTTCCAGCAAATAACAAGAAACTGGAAGGATCTCACTAAGCTCTTATATCAAGCATGGTGGTATGCGGTCTGTTACAATCACCGGCTAGACACTACATTTGTATATCCATTACATTTGGCATCCAAGCGCTCTGATTTATGGGCTCCGGTCATTTTATTCATTGACACTCATGCTAAATGCTCTACTACCCCTAGACCTCTGCAGCAAGAAGTTACTAAACCTCCATGACTTCCTCTGTTTTCATTTATATTTATATTTATACCTTCTTTTGAACAATATTGCTTATGTTATCATTATTTTTGACTGTATTTGCATTTCTTATTTGTCATGTTTATACTCTCTTTATTTTCTAACCCCACTTGTTATATTGTATATGAAACTACTGCCTTCATTGTTTTTATATTCTGTACATTGTAATTCTTTTTTCCTAATAAACTTTTTCTGAACTTAAAAAAACAATGAAAGTGATTCGTTTTTTAACCATTTGCGCTACTACAAGCATTTTTGTTGACATCTGCAAATAAGCAAATGATGTATTACCTGACATGTGAAGTGAATCCATAATTACACAGAAATTCTAGGGGCCACAGAATCATATTTTTCCAGTTGCCCTGCATAAATATGGCTATTTCTGTGCTCCCAAAAACACTCATCTCTAACCACCCTTCACAAACAAAACATCAGATAGTGCACCAGAGGCAGAGGATAGTACACACATCCACCGCAGCAGAGATATACTCTACAGCATCTATTCAGCTTTGGTAATTATTCTGAATCTTCCAGTAACAAGACGCAAGACGGTTACCGTCCAAATTAGAATTACAACTCCTGTAGGAAAACAGCAATCCTAATATTATCCTCTCTGGACATTGCAGCTGTCAAAATGTCCAGTTGGGAAACCAGCCAAAAATGGCAAAATGTCATGGGAATCATGATCAGTAACTTTGCTGCATGTGGTAATTTCCCACAGTATTGATAATTCTGGGTGTGGGAATACAGATGATGTACCACTGTGTTCACAACATCTCTCTCTCTCTGTTAGGATACACTATTACCCCCTCATCAAAGTCCTCCTTGTCCAGTCCTTCCTAGTGGAGGTGACCCAGCCTCAATCAGAGCCGTTGCATGCTCTAGGATCTATGGCCCACATGCATCAACAATGCCATTTGCGATTCCTTATTAGCTAAAAATAAGGATTCGCTAATAAGGAATAGCAAAAGGCTATGCATGTAGAAATCGCAAAAAAAATAGAGATTTCTAAACATTCCGTAATTGCGACTCGCAAATTGCGAGTTGTAATTAAGGAATACCACCCAATTCATTCCTATGGGCCTAGAGGCCCATAGGAATGAATGGGAAGACATTCTCAATTTGCGATTCTCAATTAGAGAATCGCAAATTGAGAATGCAATTTCAAGGGTGCCAGGGTGTCAAAAGAATACCCTGTTGCACCCCTGAAATCTGCATAAGAGTACATCTTGCACACACACATGCCCCAAGAGCATGTGTGTGTGTAAAATGGAACTTTGAAATATGAACTTAAGTGCATTTTTCTAAGTTTTTGAAAATTACCATGAAGTTCAACTTAATGGTAATTTGCTCCCCCTATTAGCGAAATCGCTAATTTTTTTACTTTAATGCATTGCATTTAAGGAATCTCAATTTGAGATTCCTTAAATGCAATTGCAATTTAAGTAATCGCAATGTTACGATTTCTTAAATTGCGATTTTTTAAAACACAGGTCACAAAGTGGCAGATTCTGAGATTCGGCTTTTCCTTTGATGCATTTAGGCCTATGATCCTAGATGTCTTAGGCCCACATGCATCAATGTCGTCTTTTGCGATTTCTAAATTGCGATAAATAGCGATTCGCAATTTAGAAATCGCAAAAGGCTATGCATGATTATTTTTTTAATTTTTATGCAATTCGGTAGAAATCGCTATTTTTACCGAATCGCATAAAAAATGCGATTTTCAAATTGCGAATTTGCAATTTTCATTCATTCCTGTGGGCCAAAAGGCCCATAGGAATGAATGGGAATTGCGAATTCGCAATTTGAAAATCGCAAATCCTGATTGCATTTCAAGGGTGGTGAGGGGGGTTCAAATGAACCCCCCCTGCACCCATGAAATGTTGTTTTCGCATCATGTTGCACACACACATGTCCTAAGGACATGTGTGTCCGTAACATGAATGTTAAAAAAATGCATTTTCAGCGTTATTTTCACTTTTTGCAAATTTACCGAGTAGTTCAACTACTCGGTAAATTTATCCCTCTAATTGCAAATTCGCAATTTAAAAAGTATTCATGCATGGCTTTTAAGAAATCGCAAAGTTGCGATTTCTTAAAAGCAATCGCAATTTTAGAAATCGCAAAAATGTTGCGATTTCTAAAATTGCTTGATGCATCTCAAAAAGCATTTTTGGAATCGCAAATGGCCGATTTTAAGGAATCGCACCGTTTGCGACTCCAAAAATGCTTGATGCATGTGGGCCTAAGTGTATTTTCCATTTCCAAGCAGTTACCTAGACAGGCGTCTCTCCCCATATCTCCTGCATCTCTCTGCCTTTGTCTTTCTCTGTCTACAGCTCTTATCACCCTCCCAGCTTCTTCACTACTTCACCTCTAACTCACTCCATACTTCACCTCTTTTCTCTGTACACCTCATCTCTCTTTTCACGAGTCACTCCTCTTACGCTACTTTTCATCATTCTCTTTGCCTGACCTATTTTTCAGCACCTCATTTCAATTTGCACCTTTATCTACCCCATACCTTCTCCTCTTTGCATCTCTTTTGTTTTTTCACAACCTCACCTCTATACCTTTCCACCTTTAACTCTCTCTATCTCACCTGTCAGTCTACCTTCTCTCTCTCTCTCTGTCTCTCTCTGTGTCTTACATCTCGCTTTACCCCACACCTCTCTCTATTTTATTTCCTTCTTTCTCTAGCTCTCTCTAGTCCATTGTAAAAGCTTCCCAATCTACCTATCTTTGTCTAACTACGTCTTTCTCTTTGTACCTGTCTGTACCTTTTTTTTTTACTACTTACTTTTTCTCTTTTTCATATGTCGCAACCCGAACATTCTATCTACCTCATCATTATCTCTACCACCCTCCTCTTCACATCTCTCACTATGCATTGTCTGTATTGCATTAATTTATGCATTGTTGTATCTGCCTGCTGCCTGCCTGATCGCCGCTGAGCTTTGCCTGAATTTCTGGGTGCTATTTACGCTGTTTTCACTGTGTTTTCTGCGTGTTTATTGTACTCCCCCCCTCCGCCTCCATTTTGTTGTTGTTGCGGTAGTCTCGAGCCCGCCCCGCCTCCCAGCTGAGACGCCCTCGCCCCTCCCCCTCCACTCTCCATATATGACAGTAGTTCCCGCGCGCAGCGTTTACGCGCAGAGACCGCGCCCACTCCGCGCCGAAGGTGCGCCAAAGGTAAGCCCGTCTACGCCCGTCCGCGCCTGGACCGCGCCCAGCGCCATACCCCCTGGCCCCCGTCCCTCCCAGCCCTCCCGCATTACCTACGATGCCTCCACCCTCCTAGCCCTTAACCCCGGTCGCGCCCCCAACTGCGTCCAAGCCGCTCCTGGACACACCCATGGACCTTTCTCTTGCTACTCCTGCAAATTCAGCGGCACCGACAACCACTCCGCTACGACCACTCCACAGACTACCGACCCCAACCACCTACAATGCATCCTTCTCAACACCCGCTCGGTCCACAGACACGCCATTGACCTATGGAATCTACTAGACACCATCTCTCCAGACGTCGCCTTCCTAACAGAAACATGGATGAACGCTTCCTCCGCCCCAGACATCACCATTGCCATCCCTGAAGACTATAAGATCACACGCAAGGACCGTACCGGCCACACAGGAGGAGGAATCGCTATCGTCCATAAGAAATCAATCCGCATTTTAACCAGCTCTGACGCCAACCTCGCCAACTCCGAACACCTTCACTTCCAAATCCACATCGACCCCAAGACCACACTCAGAGGCACCCTCCTCTACAGACCACCAGGACCCCGCGCAAAATTCAGTGAATATATCACGGACTTCATCACTCCACACGCGCTCCCCTCCAAAGACTACATCCTTCTGGGAGACCTCAACTTTCGCCTTGAAAAGATCAACGACCGCAACACCACCACCCTCTTGGACAACCTCGCCAACCTCGGACTTAAACAACTAGTCACTTCCCCCACCCACATCGCAGGTCACACACTCGACCCCATCTTCACCTCCAGCAATCATGTCTCCTTCAGCCACACTACGGATCTCCTCTGGACTGACCACAGCTGCGTTCACTTCACCTACAACAAGCCAAAACCCACCAACCACCTCCAACCAACTCTGCTAAGAAACTGGAACAAAATCACCACCGACCAGATCTCCGCATCGCTCCTTCTAAACACCCCAGCCCACTCTTCTAACCCAAACCAAGCCGCCGCCAACCTCACCCTATGGCTATCCAACACCGCCGACACCTTAGCACCACTGAAAAAACGTCAAAGCAAACCTGGCAGCAAGAAGGCCTCATGGTTCAACGATGACCTTAAGAAGTCCAAGAAACTCTGCCGCTCCCTTGAAAAGGCCTGGAAAAAAGACCCAACCACTAGCACCAAGGACGCCTTCAAAAACGCCACCCGCACTCACCACCAACTAATCCGAAAGGCCAAGAAAACAGCATTCAAGGATCGACTTGACAACAACGCCCACAACAGCAAAGAACTTTTCAACATCGTCAAGGAATTTTCCAATCCCTCGGCCAACTCCAACAACATCACCCCCTCTCAAGCCCTCTGCGACTCCCTAGCCTCATTCTTCCACAACAAGATTGCAGACATCCACAACAGCTTCGACAACCAACCCGGAGACCAACCCACCCAACCATCTGCTGAACATTCTCCCCCCGTGAACACCCTTAACGTCTGGAACCCAATCTCCACTGAGGACACAATCCGCCTGATGAATTCCATCCACTCAGGATCCCCCACAGACCCTTGCCCTCACCACATCTTCAACAAAGCAGACTCCGTCATAGCACCGCACCTCCGAGACGTCATCAACTGCTCCTTCAACTCCGCCACCTTCCCGGAAGACTGGAAACACGCTGAACTCACCGCCCTGCTGAAAAAACCCACAGCGGACCCCACCAAACTCAAAAATTACCGCCCCATTTCGCTCCTTCCATTCCCGGCCAAAGTCATCGAGAAAGCTGTCAACAACCAGCTCGCCGCCTTCCTCGAAGCCAACAAATCCCTCGACTCCTCACAAGCTGGCTTCCGAGCAAAACACAGCACTGAGACCGCCCTCATCGCAGCAACAGACGACATTCGAACTCTACTGGACAATGGAGACACAGTCGCCCTCATCCTCCTTGACCTCTCTGCAGCATTCGACACAGTCTGCCACAGCACCCTTCTACAACGCCTCAATAACACCGGAATACAAGGAAAAGCACTTGAATGGATCACCTCGTTCCTCACCGGAAGAACCCAGAGAGTCCGCCTTCCACCATTCAAGTCCGAGGCCACTGAAGTCATCTGTGGTGTACCACAAGGATCCTCACTCAGCCCCACCCTCTTCAACGTATACATGAGCCCCCTCGCGGCCATCGCCCGCCAACACAACCTCAACATCATCTCTTACGCGGATGACACTCAACTAATCCTTTCTCTCACCAATGACCCCAGCACCGCCAAAACTAACCTACACGAAGGAATGAAAGAAGTTGCCGAATGGATGAAACAAAGCCGTCTGAAACTGAACTCAGACAAAACAGAAGTCCTCATCTTAGGTACATCCCCCTCTGCATGGGACGACTCTTGGTGGCCGGAAGCCCTTGGAAAAGCACCCATCCCGACAGACCACGCACGGAACCTAGGCGTCATCCTGGATTCTTCACTCTCAATGAACAGACAAGTCAGCGCCGTATCCTCATCCTGCTTCAACATTCTTCGCATGCTCAAAAAAACATTTCGCTGGATCCCCACCGAAACAAGGAAAACAGTCACCCATGCTCTGGTCACGAGCCGACTGGACTACGGAAACACCCTCTACGCAGGTACTACCGCTAAACTCCAGAAGAAACTCCAACGAATACAAAACGCCTCAGCCAGGATCATATTGGACATCCCGCGCAACGAACACATCTCTGGTCACCTGAAAGACCTCCACTGGCTACCCGTCAATAAGAGAATCACTTTCCGACTGCTAACCCACGCACACAAGTCACTCTACGACATCGGACCAGAATGCCTCAACTCACGACTGTCCTTCTACACCCCCTCCCGCCAACTACGTTCTTCCAGCCAAGCCCTCGCCACTGTACCTCGCATCAACAAGACCACCATGGGAGGTAGATCCTTCTCATACCTGGCTGCTAAAACATGGAACTCACTCCCCGCTTACCTTCGCCTTACCCAGAACCACCTAGCATTCAGAAAGCAACTTAAAACGTGGATATTTGACAAGTAATCCTCCTCCCCTCTCTAAGCGCCTTGAGACCCTCTGGGTATGTAGTGCGCTATATAAATTCTCTGACTTGACTTGACTTGACTACACATAGAAAGAGGTGAGTATCAGAGGAATGGAATTAAAGACATACTTATCAGATTTCACCCAATAAAAAAGTGAAATCCTTGAAGCAATACTTTTAATTATCACTTTTGCAGAGAGAATGCATTTGCAAATGGGGATTTATTTGTGTTTAAGAACATTTGACACTAAAAGCTACAGTTTCAAGCAATATGGGTATATTCTTATTTTGATGTTGTGCACAAGGCCACTAAACATCCACCAAATAGTCCTCACCATGGTTTCACTATAATGGAATGAACATCCCAATTAGTGAGTAAAGCCCTCACTTTGGCTTTTAGAGCACTTGCAGGTAAGGACCCCTCTATCTAAGAAAAAGATTGGGTACAAACAACAGAGATCGCTGAGGACAGACAAGGAGGTTGCTCTTCTACAGTACTTACGGACAAGCTATGGAATGCCCTGCCACTTAATCTGCACAGGGCACAGTTAGTTGCCATCTTTAAAAGAGACTTAAAGACAGCCACGAGCCGTGCATGTAAGAGCAGTGGGGCAGGTTGGGGGGGGGGATTCAACAGACGACCATGAGGGAAATTTAAATAAATAATTAATTTTCCCTTATCATCTGTTGAAACCCCTGCCAAACGCCCCCACCATTCTTCCCTATACGGGCCGCGGCTGCAAAAAAACCTGGTTGTTTTACTCAGATTTATTAACCAGGTGGCTGTGGGTGGCATCAGTCTATTCGCTTTGAGCACCAGGACGGTTCGGTCAATGCTGCTGTCCGCTTTACAAATGATTTTTGATTGATTGATTGAAGCAAAATATTTTCGTTGTAAAACCCCAAAATAGATTCAAATTATAAAACAAACAGCTGTTAAAGAGTTTTCAACTTGAGCTTTTAGAAATTGTAGGGGGCCTTCATTTCTGAAAGGTTAACTTAAATGACAACATTGCTTGGCAATACCAGGACGTGCATTAGCAGAAAATGCTTAATGAGTAATAAATTCAAAAATGTTTCACACAGGGGACCCCAAAATATGTCTTGTCAGGGACAGGAAAACCCTTAATATACACTGTACTCCATGCTTAGAAGACAATTGCAATAATAATAATAATCTTTATTTAGATATAAAATAATATCCTTAAAGAGAGCACCAACAACAGTACACATTAGAAAAACGAGAAAAACAAAAATCAATTGAACACCAATGGTTAAATGAAAATCTTCCAAATTGCGTTATGCGGCATCTTATTACATATAAGTGAATAAAAAAACAAAATCAGCTTAACATTAAACAGGGGTTTAAAACGTAAGATATTTGTGGTACTATCGATTAACAATATTGGGCTTATAAAAACAGTCTAATATTCGGCAAATAACTACAGGTTTTGATAAAAGCGAGATCAGATAAAAATAGCAGCGACAGTTCAATAGCAGCAGGTTATGATAAAGTGCAGTCAAATAAAAAGAGAGCAATTTTAGCAGCTTAGAAATAGAGTGCAATTTAATTTAAACGATTGCTAACAAGGGAGAAGCATGCGTAAAGTTGCGGTATGCGAAGCGTATATAGGTTGCAAGGTTTATATTTAAAGCTGTATTTTCAGGGCTTAGGGCTGCAATGATTGCCTGTCTGCAGGTCCGGATGCCCAACCTGTTCCACTCCGTTTTCAATTTGGGTCTGCGCTGTGACTTGTGGGCAGGGCAAAGACAGACTACGTGCTCCAGGTTTTCAGCCGTCTTGCCGCACCCTCTGCACCATAAAACTTCTGACGTGCGACGCCAGCAGGGCATATCTTTTAGGAATTGCCAGTCACCCAGTCAGATAGCCATAAAGCTAAGTTTTAGGTACAGGGAGTAGGTGCAGGACAGGTCGGTGGCAGGAGATAGCGCCTGTAAGAATTCATAATTGCCCATGCGTGTCTGCGTTTGGCAAAATGGGCTTTATCGGTGATTAGGGAGCTCATTCTGACACATTTCTTAATAGTGGTTTTGAAAGCTGTCGTACTGGGATTGAGAACCCATAGGTCGCCAGCAGACATTTCTCGGATGGAATCCTTAAAAAGGCGACCATACGAGCCCCCTGGATTTTTCTCGCTGATATCTAACCTAACTAGTGACTCTAGTGAGCCTATGTCTGCTTGTCTAAGTTTGTGGCAAAAGTTTAGATACGTGCCAATATTAGAGACTTCATAATTTAATAAGCCCAGTTCTAGTCTGATTGGGCAGCGGAAGCATTTTTGGGCAAATGAAGGACTTTTTAATAAATTTTGGTCACGTGTTGGTTTAGATTGGTGTTTAGATTACCCCTGAAAATCTCAATGCCATATGACAGGGTCGGACCGATTTTTGCTCTCATAACTTCTAGTAAAGGTGATAAACTTGGGCCAGACAATTTTTTTGAGAGCTTGTAAAGGGTCACCTGCATGGTCACAGCTTTGGCTGATATCTCATTACGCTGTTTAACAAAGTTGCCCCTGAGTCAAAATTGACCCCTAAGTATTTGTATGTGCTTCCTATTGCAAGGCTTGTGTTGTTATACAACCAGTCACCCCGACGTTGCGTTTTCTTCCAAAGGTAACCACTTGTTTTTTTTTAGGTTGACCTCTAATTGATTCGCAGCGGTGTAGATGTGTAGTTTGTCCAGGAGCCTTTGCAATCCTACACGTGTAAGACTAAAAAGAACTAAGTCATCAGCGTAGAGGAGGTTGCTTATAGGCGCGTCTCCAATCTTAGGTGGGTGACTGTTGGTTTCTTCTAGAGCTGCCGGCAAGTCTGCTATGAACAAATTAAAAAGAAGTGGGGCCAGCACACATCCCTATTTGACACCTCTGGTTGTCATGATTTTCCTAGAGAGATGTGCGCCGGACCCCAACTTCACTTGGACCCATGTGCCTGAGTGTAATTGAATAATTGCCTCCAGAAGTTTTACTGGGATCCCCCATTTCTTTAACTTTTCCCATAGGACTGCCCTGGGAACCCGGTCGAAGGCAGCTTTAAAATCAACAAAACAACAAAAAACAGCCCTGGATGTAGAACAAACTTTGTCAACAATTATGGACAAAGTCAATAGATTAGTCAGGGTCCCAGATTTGGCAGTGAAGCCAGTTTGATTCATTGGAATCAGAAGACAATTGCTTTCGTTAATTTGAAACTAAAACAGTCTGGATGGAGTCCTATGCTTTAGGAATAGACTAAAAAATTGCAGTGAGAGCCATATATCTAAGCCGATCTTCTCAAATAGTTCTATGCTTCCTGACGTCATAACTCCCGACATCACTCTAAATCACCTGCCTTTTCCTAACCATGGTTGACATGGGCCAGGACACCTCTAGCAAGAGATGAGTGCCCATACCTCTGATGAGACCGCAGCAAAATGGGTTGAGTAATTTTGAGTTGGTGAATGGTAAATACCCTGCCTCTGCAGAGACTTCCTTCCTGATTGTGGAGACAATTGAATCTTCAGTTGTGGATATGCTTACAGTTGTCTTTTTGGAGGAATCTAGCCTCATTTTCAAGACAATTCCATCTGGATTTTGGGCACAATCATAGTCATGTCTTGATGTAGAAGTATTTAGGGCCCGATTCACAAAGTGACTTGCAACTCGTAAAGTTATGAGTGTGGATTCTCTGAACTTGTGACGGAATCTCTGCACTTGTGGCAAAATCTACACACTCAGGAAGGAATCTCCGCACTGCAGTGCTCAGTGCAGCGATTCCACCTCAAGTGCGGATACTCCGCACTTGTAAATTTACGAGTCGTAAGTCACTTTGCGAATTGGGCACTTAGTTAGTAATTTTAGGCATTGGCATCTTTATTTTGAGCCAGAGCCATGTTGACTTGGGATAAGCTAAATTCAGATTTTGGAGATATTTAATGTTTAGTTTAAACGTGTATGTTTCAGAAACATTTTAGGCATGATTGCCTTTCATTGGGGGTCGGAGGGGGACAAATAATACTGCTTTTTAGAATAACCATGATTTTCTGAATAATCACATCTCGTTTTGGGTAGGATCAGTGCTTAAATTGAGCTGGTGGTTGCCAGTGGGGGTCACCAGACTCATGTTTAGGGACTGGCCCTTATTTTTCTACATCAGACATTTACAGAGATCAAGAGAGGGAAAAACACAAAAGCAGAAAGACAGAGGAAGAGAAAACCCGAAAAACCACCACAAAGGGAGAAAGCAGGAACCTGCAAGAAAAAGATAAAGGGGCTGAGAGTTTCTGGTAGAGTGTTAAAGAGGCATGTGGAGGATTTAAGACTATGCAGCCTTGGTATTGGTGCCAATATTTAATTGCATCAGCCACACTCTTCTGAGCAAAGCTTTGGGCATCAGCACCCATTCTTGCACAAATTAGGCACTGCTATCCTACTGGGACAAACCATTGAGTTAGCAGCATTTACTTTATAGAACCTGAGACCAATGTATCTTTAATTTAAATCATTTCCATTTTGATTTTGGGGAAATCAAATGTTGAATTTGTTTAACGTAACCTCATATGTTTATGGCTTCTAAATATGCATAACTTGGCATTGGATGAAATGGCAGAGTGAATCTCGATATATTTTGATTGCGTGAAATCCTCTTATGTAATGTGGTAACTTCATCTTGTCTCAAAAATCACAGTATTTGAAATATATTTCTTAGGAAAGGATTGATCCAGGAGAGCTATTAAAGATGTTTTCATATTTGAATTGCTAGTTTTGTACTTCCTGCATTTATAGCTCTTGCTCGATAATTTTGTAGTCAATTCAGTTTCTTTTATTGGAAAATTAAGTGATCTAAACCAGAAGATCTATTATCACTATCCAATTATTTTATGCCCAAAAAATTTTAATAAGTTGTTTAAATGGAAATGGAGCAGGTCATACACAGAGTTAACCAATGATACATTTGGGAGCAAAATGACAAAGCAATGACCAAGAACACATACCAAATAACACTCACATATGGAATAGGTTTACCAATCAATCAATCAATCAGACTACTTGTAGAGCACGCTACTTACCCGTGAGGGTCTCAAGGCGATGAGGGGAGGGGGGTGCCGCTACTGCTCGAAGAGCCAGGTCTTGAGGAGTCTTCTGAAGGCAAGTAGGTCTTGGGTCTGCCGTAGGTGGGAAGGGAGGGTGTTCCAGGTGTTGGGAGAGGCTGGCGGAGCGGAGCTGGTGGGTGGGGGTGTAAAAGCTGAGTCTGCTGTTCAGGTAGGCTGGTCCGGCGTTGTGGAGTGCTTTGTGTGCGTGGGTGAGGAGCTTGAAGGTGATCCTCTTGTCGACGGGGGGCCATTGTAGGTCTCTCAGGTGGGGGGTGATGTGGCTGAGGCGGGGGACATTGACAATCAGTCGGGTGGAGGCGTTTCGGATGCGTTGTAGTCGTCGTAGGTGTTTGGCTGGGATTCCTGCATAGAGTGTGTTGCCGTAGTCCAGTCTGCTGCTGACGAGGGCCTGTGTCACCGTTCTTCTTGTTTCGGTCGGGATCCACTTGTAGATCCTGCGGAGCATGCGGAGGGTGTTGTAGCAGTAGGAGACGGCGTTGACCTGCTTAGACATGGAGAGGGAAGAGTCGAGGATGAATCCTAGGCTGCGTGCATGGTCGGTGGGTGTTGTGCTGTTCCCAGTGTGGTCGGCCACCAGGACTCATCCCAGGCTGAGAGGGTGGGTCCGAGGATGAGAACCTCCATCTTGTCCGAGTTCAGTTTCAGACGGCTGCTCCTCATCCAGTCGGCGACGGCCTTCATTCCCTCGTGGAGGTTGGTTTTGGCGGTTTGTGGGTCCTTGGTGAGGGAGAGGATGAGCTGGGTGTCATTGGCGTAGGAAATGATGTTGAGGTCATGATGGCGGGCCACTTGTGCGAGGGGGGATATGTAGGCGTTGAACAGCGTCGGGCTGAGGGATGTGCCCTGGGGGATGCCGCAGATGATGTCGGTAGCTTCGGATCGGAAGGGTGGGAGGCGGACTCTCTGGGTTCTGCCGGAGAGGAAGGACGTGGTCCAGTCAAGGGCCTTCTCTTGGATACCGGCTTCTTGGAGGCGTGTCTTTAGAGTGCGATGGCAGACCGTGTTGAAGGCAGCTGACAGGTCCAGGAGGATGAGGGCTGATGTTTCGCCGTTGTCTAGTTGGTGCCTGATGTCATCTGTGGCGGCGATGAGGGCTGTCTCGGTGCTGTGGTTTTGTCTGAATCCGGACTGGGACGGGTCCAAGATGTTGTTGTCTTCGAGGTGGCGGGCCAATTGCATGTTGATGATTTTCTCGATGACCTTCGCCGGGAACAGGAGCAGGGAGATGGGCCGGAAGTTCTTGAGATCCTTGGGGTCCGCCTTGGGCTTCTTGAGGAGGGCGTTGATTTCGGCAAGCTTCCATCTTTCCGGGAATGTGGCTGTTTCGAAGGAGATGTTGATGACCTTCCGTAGTTGGGGTGAGTTGGCTGGGTCTGCTTTGTTGAATACGTGGTGTGGGCTCGGGTCTGACGGAGATCCTGAGTGGATAAAGTTCATGACATTGCATGTCTCATCGTCGTTGACGTTGGACCAGGAGGTCCGACGGTTGGCGCTGGTGGTGTTCGCAGGGGAGATGGAGTCTGACATAGTCGGGGTGGTTGTGGTGTTGAAGCTATCGTGGATGTCAGCGATCTTGCGGTGGAAGAAGATGGACAGTGAGTCGCAGAGTTCTTGTGAGGGCGGGATGTCGTTGGCGTTGGCGCTGGGGTTGGAGAGTTCTTTTACGATGCTAAAGAGCTCTTTGCTGTTGTGTGCCTTGTTATCCAAGGCGGTCTTTGAAGGAGGATCTCTTGGCTAGTCTGATGAGGTGGTGATGTCTGCGGGTGGCATCCTTGTGGGCTGCGTGGTTGTCCGGTGTGCATTCGTGGAGCCATTTCTTCTCCAGTTTCCGGCATGCACGTTTGGAGGTCTGGAGCTCGTCGGTGAACCAGGTGGCTCTCTTGCTGGCATGGCTGTAGGAGGGTTTCTTGAGTGGGGCGAGGGTGTTGGCGCAGTCATCGATCCACTGTCTGAGGTTGTGGGATGCGGCGTCTGGGTTGGTGGTGTCGGTGGGTGGGTTCTGGGCGAGGGTGGTGATCAGCTGGTCTTCGGTGACTTTGCTCCAGCAGCGGCGAGGCAGCTGTTGGGTGTGGTGGTGCGTGAGTGGTTTCTTGAAGGTGAAATAGATGCAGCGGTGGTCGGTCCAGTGGAGTTTGGTGGTGTGGTCGAAGGTGACGAAGGGGCTTGTGGAGAAGACGGGGTCCAGCGTGTGGGCGGCGGTGCGGTGACAAGTTGTCTGAGGCCGAGGTTGGTGAGGTTGTCGATTAGCGTGGCGGAGTTGGCGACGTTGTTGTTCTCGAGGTGGAAGATCAGGTCCCCGAGAAGGATGTAGTCCATGGAGGCGAGTGCGTGGGTGCTGGCGAGGTCGGCGTTGGGGTCGCTGAACTGAGCCCGGGGTCCGGGGGGTCTGTAGACCAGTGTTCCTCTGAGGATGGTGTTGGGGTCGGTGTGGATCCGGAAGTGCAGGTGTTCGTCGGTGTTGAGGCCACGTCTGGGGCGGAGGTGTCGAGCAGATCCCAGAGCTCGACGGCGTGTTTGCGTGCGGAGCGGGTGTTGAGGAGTATGCAGCGGAGGTGGTTGGGTCCAGTCCTTGGAGGTTTGGTGTTTCTGTTGCAGGTGAAGCTGCAGGTGCGGCAGGAGAAGGGTCCGTGGGTCAGTTTCGGGGCGGCCTGTAAACAGGTGTGGTTTCGGCCGGCGTTGATTGAGTGGAGGGTGCTGACGTCGTAGCGGAGTCTGGTGTTGTGGCGTTCGCGGGGTCCAGGTGTTCTGGCACTGGGCGCGGTCCAGCGGCGTGCCCGCACAGCGTCCGGCATATATGGGGAGTTGGGAGGGAGGAGCAGCTGAAGGGCGGGGAGGCGGGAGCAGCGAGTGGGCAGGGGGGCGGGGAAACAGTGGGACAGAAAGCAAAATGGGGCGCAAAGGAGGGGAAAAACGAGTGGCACAGAGAGCAAAAACGGGGCACAACAGAGGGGAAAAACGTGAGGTACAGAAGCAAAACGGGGCACAACAGAGGGGAAAAACGAGTGGCACAGAAGCTAAAATGGGGCACACAGAGGAGGAAAAACGAGTGGCACAGAAGCAAAAATGGGGCACACAGAGGGGGAAAAATGAGTGGTAGAGAGGGGGAAAAAACAGTGGCACAGAGGGCACAACAGGGCACAGAACCGGGGGTAGAGCACACTTAAGAGCGGGTACTCGCCAGTGGCAGCAGGGGCACACAGGCGGAACTGCGTGGAGGGGGAGCGACCTACCAGGAGGGTCAGGGGTCGCTCACCTCACTGCGCAGCGTCCGGCCTATATGGGGAGGTGGGAGGGAGGAGCAGCTGGGAGGCGTGAGGTGGGAGCAGTGAGTGGGCAGGGTGGCGGGGAAACAGTGGGACAGAAAGCAAAATGGGGTGCAACAGAGGGGACAGATGAGTGGCACAGAGAGCAAAAGCGGGGCACAAAGTAGGGGGAAAACAGTGGCACAGAGGGCAAAAACGGGGCACAACAGAGGGGAAAAACGAGTGGCACAGAAGAAAAAACGGGGCACAACAGAGGGGAAAAACGAGTGGCACAAAGAGCAAAAGCGGGGCACAAAGTAGGAGGAAAACAGTGGCACAGAGGGCAAAAACGGGGTACAACAGAGGGGAAAATCGAGTGATTTATGGAACCATTGCATAGATAGAAACAAATGAACTTTCCATATTCCTTTGAAAAGCTTTTATTCTTTATTCCAGGCAACAAATAGAATTGTAATATTTGGAAAGCAGAGCTAGGTTCACCACCCAGTAAATAATATTGTTTCAGACTTAGATGAGAAATTAAGTTTTGATATTAGGAACAAATATATTCTTATTTACTATGGATTACATCTTTGCTTTGGGGCAAGTACATCACAGACTTGCCCCTTTGGCCTACCCTTATCGCCTATTTCCGATTTGGTAGTAACAGGGCTAGCGGGGTGGAAAAGAAAGAGAGCTACAGCCAGTAAGTAGGTCTTTCAGAAGCCTCTTTACTTTCTGGTTGTGAAACTGCCTTTGTTAACCCTGACACCACGGGTAGTAATGGCAGTACCAGAGAACAGAAGGGAAAGTATTGGATAGCAATTGCAGACCAAATCAATGTCCCTAATATGGTTTTTTAAGTAATTAGGAGACAATCCCATGGAGCTTTTAGGGCAGTCATGCCCTGTTTTTGAAAAGCTACGTTTTTGTTTTTTGGGTGAACTCTATCTTGAATTGCGCATTTGATATAGGGAAATTACATCTAGGCTATTTTTGTAAGTAGTCTGATTTGTCCATATAGTACATTCTCTCTCAGGTAGATTTCAGTCACTCCCATTTAGCAGCACAGTCAATCACACGCCTGATAACTAGACCTGCCAGAACATTCAGCCTCCTGCTGCTAGTGGATTTCCCTGTAGTTTATGCACCTCTAGAGGTTGTACCAACTGCACTATCACCTACAGGCATTTTATAATAATGTAAACTAGATTACAATACCCAGAATGCAAAGGAAAATATGAACTGGAGCAAAATACGCCTAAGAAGCTTGGCAGGGCTGTTGTTTTTGGACGACCTTTCAAATGACAGAAACATCAAAAAAACTCCCAAAGGAACCTGGAAATCCCACATAGTCTATGGGGCCGATTACGATGCCGTCTGGAAAGGCTCCAAACAGGATTTGGATTCAGAAAATCCAATGTGGATCATATGTTTCCGACCTAATCAGACACATTTCCGAACGACCGATTACAATGCAAGGAAACCGTTCGGGCTGTCCGAATCGGTTCCGAACAGCATTCGGACAGTCTGAGTCGTTCGGAGCTGAATTGTACAGCTCTATGGACATGGTTTCTGAACGAGCAATTAAGATGACAGATTCGGTCAGCCTTTCAAATTCAGTTTACCCATCACAAAATGGCTGTCAGAATCTGATGTCGAGGGCCAGTAGCCAGGCCCCCTTCACTCAGAGTCCTCCGGTTGGGGCCCTTGTGGGTACCCATGGGACAACTCTTTGACACCACGCACAGTGTGGCAGGCTCAATGGGGTGCCCGTCACAAGTGCATGGTTTTCCCCAACAACCTCTTTTTCAATGGGAGACTGTTTTCTCGTTGGAACACAGGCTCCGATTGAAGTCAATGGGAGTCGGACTGAACAATGTAAGGATGCATTGTAATTGGTCTGTCGGACTTGCAGAACCTGATTTGGTCGGAAATGATTCTGAAACTGATTTGGTCGAAAGAGTTTCTTAACAAGATGGCAATCGTCCCCTGAGATAGAAGATATCAAATGGAGATCTTGTGCAGATTTTTCGCTCCCATAATATATTTTTTTCATCATAATTAACATTGTAATGTAATGTAATGTAATGTAATGTAATTTGACTTATATAGCGCACAAATCACCCGAAGGTCTCAGGGCGCTTGCTTAGGGAACCCGTCCTGGTATTCCCTTGTGAGATACCCCCGGCAGGGTATCCACAAGGTGAAAGCCAGGCATCCCGCCGCGAGGGGCCGTAGTGGAGATTAAGCAAGCTATTGCCCAGAGTCGCAGAGTGTGACCCCGTGAGTTGAGTAGGCACCGGCGCGAGAATTAACGAGTCCGTGGAATTTTGAGCCCGAGACCCTGCCGCGTCGGGAATCGAACCCTGGTCCACGGCCGCTCTCAGCCTCCGGGTCTGCCGTCTCTAACCACTGAGCCACACTTCTCACACATTAAGGTCATAGGCTGTTTGTTATTAATGTTGATAAGGGGTAGCCAGGAGTAGCAACAGTAACCCCTGACCTACCGATACACAGACCTGTAATTGCCCTCACTATCCCTGGTTTTAGGATCATTAAGTCAGAGGCAGGAACAGAGAGTGAACAAGGCTCTAAAACCTTGCTTATGTTCTTCATTTTACTCTCCTAGACATTCCCCAGACCTTTAACAGCAAATAGGAGGTAAGAGTGGGCCAAACATTCAATGCAGTGATGTCACTGGGGCTCAAATGATGCACAATGTCTCTTTATCTACCCCTGATATTTAGTAAAAGCACAACTATAACTATTATATAGCTCACACTAGAAAGTGAGTTGTGTCTTTCTGCTCAAATAATGGGCACTGTATTACCAAACTCAGTGGTGCCCATTTGATCAATATTAGAAGGTTGAAAGGCAGAGTCAGACTTTATGAGAATCCAATTTGGCACTTTCAGGTTAAACAGAATTCTGCAGATGTATGAGTTCTCTCAGTTATTTCACCCTGTGTAGGAGATTTGTAAATATATTTTGTGATACTTTGATAGAAAACTTTCTTTCCTGCCTAATTAGTCATAGATTATCTTCCATCTCCACATGATTCTCACGGACACCAGCGTCCTAGACAAACGGGTGACGGGACATAAACACTGAGGGCTGGGTGCAGTAGGCTGACACTCTGTCTCCTCCTCCCTCCGTTCTTTTGACTCTCCCTCCCCTTCTCCATTCCACCCACTCCTCTCCCTCCCATTCTTACTATCTTCCTTTCATTCCGACTACCTTTCTTTTCCTCTTCCACATGGCACACATACTTATGTTTAATTTTTGTCTTTCAGGCTTTGTACGCTGCTTCCAGAGGAGTCCCACCCACGTATTTCATGTTATACTGTTGTTTGTTCTGATAAACTTGTGTTTCCATTTATTTGTGTTGTTTTAATAAAGATCATTTTTTCCACAATAAATGAGTGTATAGGTCTTCTTTTTCTGACAACACTTGTCTGTAGTTTATTGTGAAAATCATCTGTTTATAGGAGGTTATGAGAGAAAGCATTTGTAATTTTGCGGTGCACCTACCAAATATAAAGATTATTACATAAATGAAGCCTGCGTAATTCTACAACTGCAAGGGTTCTCTGCGTCTATCACTTTATAACACCATGAGTACTGCCCGTGTGATTACAGAACCAATAAGACACTGCCTACGACCACCACGGTTTTAGAAACTGCAGAGCCCCACCCTGCATATTTAAGTAAAGCCCGAACAATTAGTAAACAATAATCCCCTAGGCTAATTTACATGTGACATTAAGATCCCCAGTCCTACAGAGACCCCACAATATAATAATAGGATTAGCCATGGAACATTACCCATCAGAAGCCTCATTTAAATCAACGAGTGAGACCCCGCTTTTTTTCTTCTCCATTTTTACCATCCGGATCAGCTCTAATAAAACGATACGAGGTTTTCCTCCTCTCGCTTCAACTAGTCACACAAGGAATTGCTATCACAGGGTGGAAGCCATGCACCCGCCCTCTAATAACAAACATAAAGGTCTTGCGGAGGTTGCGCTCCCTAGGACCATGATACATTGGTTTGTATATGAACTTCACGTAGTACACATAGTCTGCGTTGAACAGCTGATGACATTATGAACTTGTCTCCACTATGAAAAAATTGCAAAATAATTGCAAATGGCATCCTACACAGTGCCAGTTATGATAAAATACGTATCTCTATCTTTATATGCTAAAGAGCATATAGTACCTTCACACAAGTGAAACTGAAAAATTAGGAAGCAGCGAGAGAGGTGATGATTTTGGAATCCTCCCTAACCTAAGGGGGGGTACCAAACAGATGCCTTGAAAACAAAAAAGCATATCTTATTGAATGATTTGGTGGTGGACCACCCCAAGCACAGTTATTGGCAAAAAAACATTCCCAACCAAAGGCCCTGCAAAGCATTATGGGATGAGATTAGCAGTGGGCAGTGAATATTATATAGAATCCAATATCAAAATAATTCTACAAAGAGCTGCTGTTCAACTGGTGGTTACTAGATGTCCCTCACGAGTCAAATGCAAATGCTTGATGAAAGGGTTTCAATGGATTTGCATTTGACTTGTGAGGGATATCTAGTAACGACTAGTGGAACTGCAGCTTGATGTAAGAATAATTTAATTGCTTTGCAGTTGACTCGTGAGGGACATCTAGTAACGACTAGGTGAACTGCAGCACTTCATAGAATTATTTTGATATTGGATACTGTAATATTCCTCTGCCCACTGCTAATCTCGTCTCATAATGCTTTGCAGCACTGCACTTTCAGACCGGTAGGAGTGACTACTCTGCTTCGCACCCACCCACAGACCTTACAGTGCTCCTACCCTCCTCTCCTACTTTTTTCACCTTTTTCCCCCTTACTCGCTTCAACGGAATCATAAAATGGCGGCCAACACTTCCTAGTTGCAACCACTCGCAACCAATAAGCAGTAAGCTCGTAACGCGTCACGAGTGACCAAGGGAAGGAGCCCCGAAACGCGTCGGAGAGACATTGTTTTTGTTTGCTGCCATTGCTGAATAAACAAAACTTTCGAACACGCTATCCTGAGTCCGTACTTCGCACTGTCCCTTCACTTAAGGACGAGGGTGTGATTTTCTGGAATTTATTGGGCTCGCTGCCCGGTACGGACCGCTGTTGCCAGAGGAGGGGTCATAGCGGAGTGCGGCGGCTGCTGCGCTAGGAATGGATATATATTATATATATATATATATATATATATATATATATATATATGTTTATATATATATGATATATATGTATATATACTTGAAGATGAAGGATCACAGGAAAACAACAGCCTGCCAGCACATATAAAACGAAAAGAGCCCTGTGTAACTGACGGATGACTGCACTGTCTTAATATGGCAATTCCAGGGTGTTGATACAATCGAATCACAAACTGATTGTAAAATCGCAAATTGTGGCTAAGAACTTGCCGGTGATATGCTGATACACAGCAAGATCGAGTTTTATCAGACCGGCAATGATATAATATAACACTCTAAAATTGTGTTTTCGTTTGTAAAGAAACCACTACGAAATGGCCGCCGTTTGCGATGTTATTGAAGTGTCCATCATTCATTTCATTGACAGGAAATAAGGTGTATTTAATGTGTCGGAAAGACACGGAAATGTAAACACTGACGAAGGACTCTTAGGTCCGAAACGCGTCTGTTTTGTCCGTGGCTGATTAAAACACTATTGCTGCATAACCCCGTGAGTGCATTATCGTTTTTGGAGAAAAGAAACGATTGGATCTGATATATATATATATATATATATATATATATATATATATATATATATATATACATACATATATAAACATATATCATCTGTATATCTATATAAATACAAACATAAATGCATGCATACATATACTTATATGCATACAGATGCATGTTATATACATGAAAGTTGAAAAAACACTAATAAAAGCAAAGCTAAAAATCCACCTCATTACAAACAGAATGGCTTTAACTTAAACGAGGGTGAGATCTATTGCATTTTCAATGCTTGTTTACTTTGGTTCCATCAAGAAGGCATTCAGATGTGTCACACATTTGCCATAAATTCTGAATGTTAGCACTCTAGTTGCACATTAGATCAATGTAGTAAAGCTACTGCTCACCAGGGACGTCTGCTGCTGGTATTCAAAGTGCATGTTTCAGTCTGCATGTCAGAATTTTTTTAATGAAATAGAAGAGGATTTGAGAAGTCACTCAAAATGATCCCTAATTTTTCATTCTGAAGCACTAATCATACTTTCTATGGCAAAATTAACCCCCTCATGTTGTTCCTTTTTAAATTGAGTGTTTTCAGACTTACCACTTCATTCCAATCAAGATGGCTTCTGGTGTGCCATACTTTTGTCATAAGTAAGACTGTTAGCGCTCTAGTTGTTCTTTAGAACACTCTGGGACATTCTGTCATTGGGCTATACTTGGGGTACATCTGGGTGATATTTGGGCTACATTTAGGCTCTTTTGTCTCTGTATATATATACATACATATATAAACATGTATCATCTGTATATCTATATAAATACAAACATAAATGCATGCATACATATACTTATATGCATACAGATGCATGTTATTTACATGAAAGTTGAAAAAACACTAATAAAAGCAAAGCTAAAAAGCCACCTCATTACAAACAGAATGGCTTTAACTTAAACGAGGGCGAGATCTATTGCATTTTCAATGCTTGTTTACTTTGGTTCCATCAAGAAGGCATTCAGATGTGTCACACATTTGCCATAAATGCTGAATGTTAGCACTCTAGTTGCACATTAGATCACTGTAGTAAAGCTACTGCTCACCAGGGACGTCTGCTGCTGGTATTCAAAGTGCATGTTTCAGTCTGCATGTCAGAATTTTTTTTAATGAAATAGAAGAGGATTTGAGAAGTCACTCAAAATGATCCCTAATTTTTCTTTCTGAAGCACTAATCATACTTTCTATGGCAAAATTAACCCCCTCATGTTGTTCCTTTTTAAATTGAGTGTTTTCAGACTTACCACTTCATTCCAATCAAGATGGCTTCTGGTGTGCCATACTTTTGTCATAAGTAAGACTGTTAGCGCTCTAGTTGTTCTTTAGAACACTCTGGGACATTCTGTCATTGGGCTATACTTGGGGTACATCTGGGTGATATTTGGGCTACATTTAGGCTCTTTTGTCTCTGGTGGCCATCTTGGGAGACTGTATGTCAGATTTTTTTAATGAAATTGAAGAGGGTTTGAGAAGTCACTCAAAATGTGCCCTAATTTTTCTTTCTGCAGCACTAATCATAATTCATATGGCAAAATATACCCCCTCATTTTGTTCCTTTTTAAATTAAATGTTTTAAGAGTTACCACTTTATTCCAATCAAGATGGCTTCAGGTGTGCCATACCTTTGTAATAAGTAGGACTGTTAGCGCTCTAGTTGTTCTTTAGAACACTCTGGGACATTCTGTCATTGGGCTATACTTGGGCTACATCTGGGTGATATTTGGGCTACATTTGGGCTCTTTTGTCTCTGGTGGCCATTTTGGGAGACTGCATGTCAGAATTTTTTAATGAAATAGAAGAGGATTTGAAAAGTCACTCAAAATGTGCCCTAATTTTTCTTTCTGCAGCACTAATAATACCTTCTATTGCATAATATACCCCCTCATTTTGTTCCTTTTTAAATTAAATGTTTTAAGAGTTACCACTTTATTCCCATCACGATGGCTCCAGGTGTGCTATACCTTTGTAATAAGTAGGACTGTTAGCGCTCTAGTTGTTCTTTAGAACACTCTGGGACATTCTGTCATTGGGCTATACTTGGGCTACATCTGGGTGATATTTGGGCTACATTTGGGCTCTTTTGTCTCTGGTGGCCATTTTGGGAGACTGCATGTCAGAATGTTTTAATGAAATAGAAAAGGATTTGAGAAGTCACTCAAAATGTGCCCTAATTTTTCATTCTGCAGCACTAATCATACTTTCTATGGCAAAATATACCCCCTCATGTTGTTTCTTTTTAAATTAAATGTTTTAAGAGTTACCACTTTATTCCAATCAAGATGGCTTCAGGTGTGCCATACCTTTGTAATAAGTAGGACTGTTAGCGCTCTAGTTGTTCTTTAGAACACTCTGGGACATTCTGTCATTGGGCTATACTTGGGCTACATCTGGGTGATATTTGGGCTACATTTGGGCTCTTTTGTCTCTGGTGGCCATTTTGGGAGACTGCATGTCAGAATGTTTTAATGAAATAGAAAAGGATTTGAGAAGTCACTCAAAATGTGCCCTAATTTTTCATTCTGCAGCACTAATCATACTTTCTATGGCAAAATATACCCCCTCATGTTGTTTCTTTTTAAATTAAATGTTTTAAGAGTTACCACTTTATTCCAATCAAGATGGCTTCAGGTGTCCATACCTTTGTAATAAGTAGGACTGTTAGCGCTCTAGTTGTTCTTTAGAACACTCTAGGAGGCTGCAGTAGAACACAAAGGAATCAACTGACAGTCTCTGTCCTTGTTGGATGTACATGTTTTACTGAGAATGTCAGACTTCATTTTCACATGACTGAGAAAGATAATGTGAATTTACAGAAAATATGCTTTCAGTTTAGCTTATAGATCCCCTTCCAAACCACTGTGGGAAAATCATGAGATATTAGTTTTCTTTCAAACAATATTCATGATATCACAGCAGAAGGTTTTTTCACGTGGTAAAATCACCTTAGAACCCACCACAATTCCTAAAACGAGTATGGTACCATCAACAAATGATTTATAATGTAACTAAAGTCCTAAAACCCTCTATTAACTACAATGCTTTTTAATGAGGTGCTATCATGTATATTGGTCCCAAGATGGCTGCCAACACTTCTTGGATGAAGTGCTGACAGCCAATCAGATCAGATTTGTGGTTAGGCTCCGCCCAGATATATATCTTTTTTTGAACCTAAATTACTCAAAATCCACTGGAGCACATATATTGAGACCTAGCAAGGGCACATCGGGTTAACAGTCCCTACAATTTTGCCAAGTTTCGTGCAAATCCATTCAGCCGTTTGAGCTAAAAGTGAGGCCAACCGCCCTATGGAAATTAACATGGGAAAAACGCGTTTTGGGACCCCCCTTTTTCTCGGCCCCCCTTGATGAAACCCCCCCAAATTGTCAGGGGCTGCTCAGAAACAAAATGTTCCATTTTCCTGAAAATTTCAGCCAATTCCGTCCACAAACGCCAAAGTTATTAGACATAGAATTTTCAAAAATCCCATAGAGAAAAAATCCTAACTATATATACCTACTGGCGATATGTATGTATGTATGTAGGTAATATATATATATATATATATATAGCGGCAGCTCGTTACCAAACGAGGAGTCGAGTTCATTGAACATTCGGCTTTACACCTGGCTCATTGTTTGGCTGCATCACACCCGAGGTTTGAACTGTTTGGGACTGAAGGGAGTGCGTGTGACTTTCACTAGACGTACTGACCTCCTTTCATCACTGCATCTTTGCCCTGAACGCTGCCTGCCGTCCCCACGCTATGCTCACCAGAAGAGATGCTTTCTGGGAGTTGGAGTCCCATTTGTGCCACCATGGTCGAATACACATGTGACTTGGGGGCGGGAGCATACTTACCTTCCAATGAGGGTGGTACAGGACACTACAAAGGTGCAGGCGGGGTCAGCACGTGACAGCAACAGCAACTGAAGAAGGCTATTCGCCGAAATGCATTTTGCCATGTTGTCCACGATTAAACGGCTCCTGAAAAGTTCCCTGTTGTGGCCTCTTCTCCTTTCCATTCTGCGAGGAGTCTGCTTGCATATATATATATATATATATATATATATATATATATATATATATATATATATATATATATATATATATATATATATATATATATAAATATATATATATATATATATATATATATATATATATATATATGTATATATATGTATATGTATATATATGTATATATATATGTATATATACTTGAAGATGAAGGATCACAAGAGAACAACAGCCTGCCAGGGCAAAAATCTGGATCCAAAAGGAAACAATGAGTCACAAAGAAATAAAATATCCAAGAATATAAAAATTGTCACTAATATGTAATAAATTCTTCATCCTACATCACTTACTGGATCTCCTGTCTCGCAGCCTGTGCTGCCGCTGAAGGAAGGAAGCTGCACCATGAAACATTTTATATCGAAATATATATATATGAAAAACATACCATGCAAACATACTTTGAGCAGTAAGTATCATCATAGAAATGTTTCTTTCTTCACTTGCTATTTGATGGCAGTGTTTGTTTGCATTTAGCCACTTTGGGTGTAATTCCAATAGCCCCTGCAACAATAGGCCATGTTACAACGCATGCAATACATTGCATGCCATTACCACATGGTCATTACAGCGACCATGTTGTTACATCGCATGCCTTTACAACGCAAGTCTTTACAACGACTTGCTGTAGGGCGGGACGCTGGATTTTGGTATAGTATAATTTACTATTGTAACTCCAGTCTATGCAACACTAGGGAAGGTGTTATATTTTAAATCCAACCCCTTCTGCCCCCTATGGCAAGTCATTGGAACGACTTGCATTGTAATGATATGCGATGTAACAACGCGGTCGTTGCAATGACCGCGTTATAATGGCATGCAATGTATTGCATGCGTTGTAATCAATGTTTTTCACCTGCAATCCTGATGGGGGTGGTAACCAGAGCAGTTGTGTATATACAACAAGAGAGGAAGGGAATAACGGCTACTCTCCCACTCCTTATTTTAATACCTATTATCAACAAAAGAGCGCCAGTAAGACACGAGTGAAACCCTATATCACAGTGAACAAAAGGTGAAACCGCCCTAAAAGTGAATGGTCATTAAGCAATGTGGGAGGGAATGAAAAATTAATTATTTTCAAAAAGAACCCTCACTCACCCTAGAGGTGACATGCTTCATCATGGGGTTCGGTCACTGGGGGGGCCGACTATCCCCACCTGTGTGCTACCACGCCTGCAAGTGCAGCGGAGCTGGTGTGTGTGAAGGAAGTGATCAGTGCAAAGGTGTGTTTGTAAAAGATCACAACTGTGCCTCAACAAACTTTATTAAGGGCCAGTTGTTCACATTAAAAACTGTGGGGTCACTGGACTTTTTAATTTTTATCCAGGGACTTAAAAAAGTGCATGGTCAACATGTTTCTGCTGGTGGTGCTATAGTCAGCTCAGCTTTCTTCAGGACCAGATTATAAAAAAGGGAAACAAATCCTACTGGGGTCCAGGCATGCTAAGGCCTGCCCACACCGTTAGGAAAAAGAAAGAGAGAAGATCAAATAATTTTCACTCTCCTCAGAATAACTCACGGTTTTACCCGTCCTTAGGACTCCTGCTAGTCGTCAGGTGGAGTTTGTTGCTTCAAGGTGCAACACGCTTCATGGGCTCAAAGGGTTAGGCACAATTTCACTCTCAGTCAAACTTGCTGCTGGGAGGCTCGCTGTTTATTCACCTACTCGGTTCTGCCCTGAGGCCCGGATCAGAGCAGTTGACCAGATAAGGATTAAGAGATGGCGTATTTCACCCAGAGACTAGCTGCTGAAAGCAACTGAAATCTTGGTGTGAAATACTGTACAAAACGTGTCAAAATCGGTGCACATACTCTGTTCCCCCATGTTATCCCCCAAAAATCCAGTACTCAGGATGATTTATGTCCCCCTCCCCATGAGTTACTCACCCCTCTGACACCTGTAACTCTGGGGCATAGACTGAGGTGTCCAGTCCTGCTTTCACCTCTCAAATCCTTATGCTCACATCATTGGTCAGTAACAGGTCTAACATGTGTCCAGCCTTGTGAGTAGGATCAGCAGACTGTGGTAAATATTTTACCTAATCCATTTTTCCGTATAATTTATCATTACAAGACAGCTCATAAAATGAGAGGCAGAGTCCGTGGTATCTGAGTCTTACGGGTTTTAATGGAAAAACCTCGAGGTTGGAGATCATGTTCCGTCACCACGAGGGTTCGGGAAGGGATAGTCAATGTTTTATTAACATTACACATTATATATAGTAAAAAAAACATCATTGAATTCAATACAGTAGGCGTAATAGGTGAAAAAGAGAAGATAAGAACACATGTGCGTAACAGGAGGCGTGAAAGAAGGCGTACACGGAGGCGTGCACTGTACATGTCAGAGAAACGTCACAAGAATCGTCACATGTGGGTGGGTGCATTGAGAAAGTTGAAGAATCAGCAGAAAGTGCGAATGCGCGCGCAACTAGCATGACGTGACATAGATGTGTAACTGGGGGGAACTTTAACACTAGTAGAAGAGAGACAGAAGTCTGGGATGTCAGAACGACCTGGACCTATAGCATATCTGGTATCTTATGTTTGGAGGACGTATTATCTGGAGTAAAAGGTCTCTCGGGCAGAGGCTAATCTATACTGAATACTAGTGCGTGCATATATGTCTACGTGTCTACGTGCAGGGGCCATGGGCCTACTATGGTAACGGGAGCTGTAAATTACTTGCATGGAGACAGGAAAGCTTGCTCTTTGCTCTGCAGCCGGGGAGATGTTTACCTAAATCACTAGACAGGAATGTATTTTCGAGGAGGCTGAACAGATAACTTGAAGGCAAAATACGATTCTGGCAGGCAGGCCAGGTTGAGCCAGGCACCGCTTCGCTTGGCAGGAAGTAAGGCAGAGGTCAGGGATACGTGTCCATGCTGCAGCTTTCAGAGGCAGGAGGCAGAAAGGGCTTCGAAAGCAGAAATCAGGGCCTAGCTCGGCAGGGCCAGGAAAAACAAAAAAATATACCATGTAAAGACGTTGGCATGGTATGGTTAGGAACTGAATTATCGATCCATTCATGGTGGATCTGAAAGAGGACATGTTAACGTTGGACGCAAATGTATTTGCGTCTTCATATTTGGTCATGGAGGGAAATTACATGTACTTGAAGCACGTACATGGAGCCGTTGGGGTACACGATAGGGGACATACTTGACCATAAAAATTTCAATTACCTCATTCCCTCCTTGTCCCCTACGGACCCTTCATGATATATCAATCTTCATGAGTCCATCTATCTGTTCATATAACATCATTTGCTCATCTTTTCTCGTTCGGGATTTAGAACGTGGACTTGGACTTGGATGGGGAATACATGATGTGGCACACAGGCCACAAATCGGTGGCCCACATTGTAGACATAGGCAACAACTGAATACTATGAGGAGGGCTATTCCAAGGAAGGATAGGACTTTCCATCCCCAGGCTGATATCACGCTCCAGAGCCAACCGGACCAAGTCCAGGTGCCTGGATTCTGGTGTATCTGACTTGCAATCTTGTGGAGCCGAGTTATGGCTCTATATACTGACGGTGCGTTATCTGGTATGAAAACACAACAACTGGATCTGATGACTCTACAAGCCCCGCCCCTATCTGCCAGGATGACGTCAAGGACGAGACGATTTTGAAGAACGACAAGTCTCATAGCAGACTGTTCATCTGTTAAGTTAACTAGGGCAAAAGTAGTTTCATTCACTACAGCTTCAAGGGTTCTGGTCAATCTACGTATCAGTTTACTATTCGAGACAGTGCCTAAATAAGGGAAGAATCCTTTATTGAAATCTGTGTATTGTTCCCATGTTGTTTCAGTGTAATCGACGATTGGGAGATCTCTCTTAGGTCTAATATGAACGAGATGTGAATTTCTATGGTAATTAGGTGGGGCTAGAAAAACAGGTGGCAGTAGGAATGCAATGTAACAAGTACCATCCCAGTCTGGGGGCAAACTTATATAAGCTGTATGGCCACAAATGAAATAGGAATGTCGGGACGCTTTGAATGTAGACTTGCCTTTATCACTGAATTCAATAACTGTATTACAATCGCTGTGGCCTAGATGTACTGAACCATTCTTTCTAACGCATAGGTCACCTTTTACTGGTAAAACTGATATTGAGGGTAAGTTCGAACTAGTTTCTGACTGGACATTCAAAATCATGAGGCTAAGTGTAAAATTTCCTAATCCATATACTTCGTTTTCTAGATTGGTACCTGTCATTTGGGGAAGACCCTCCTTGTCAGGAAAACATGCCTTATGCATAACGGTATTCAGGTCTCCCCATATCCAATTACCTTGGGAAACTTGGGACTTCCTATCTAAGGAGGACATTAATGTAAACCATGCACCACATGAACCATTATGTGTAAACGGGTAAGAAAAAAGAGGCAAGGCTCCCGACATTTTCTGGTAGGGAGGGAGTCGGCCACATACCCAGCAATTAGTAGCATTGCTGGTCTGATGGGAATGGTGTAACATACTGATGAAAGAATTATTACGCAGTGCAAGTCGGTAAGAAAGCTCGTGCGGAGGCAGATCACTAAAGGTGTGGTCTGCAGTGTCATTTAAAGAAGAATGTGCTTGTATAGGAAGGTATACATGTAAAACATAACTTAGGCATATAATCGTAAGACTCAGAATAAACATGACAATTAAAGTAACGATACATCTGCTTCGCAGATTCTTGCAATATTTCTGTTTCTTGATTTCCTGTCTATCTCTCTCATTATGGGGGTCTAGCGTGTACATGTCAGGAACCCGTCTAACCGCTTCACCCAGGGGGGACTTAAACAATTAAACTGTCTGACTTACTAGACCTCAATTTTGATTTGTACTCCTGAGACGGAGTTTTCTCTACCAGGGGGAGTTTAGTATCAGTCCCTGGAATGTGAAAGTCCTGGGAATCAGTTTTTGGCGGAAGTCCATGGAATCGTTTAATATGACTGGAATGAACCCAGCCTTTCCTCCCCTCCAACTTCACTGCAGTCCTGGTTGTTAACAAAACAATCTTCGGCTCCTTCCAATGGGGCTCCAGGGGGCTTGATCTATCGAAATTCCGGACTACGACGACATCTCCTGGAACCAGTTCATGTGGTTTCACCTCAGTGTTGTCTGGGAAGGCTGCCGCAACCTGTGAACGACATGATTGTAGTGCAGACATCAAGGAAGCAAGGTAATCTGTCAGCATATTACTGTCAACATCAGTTATTTTGCGTGGCAGAGGCGTCCCCCACATATTCGGTGGCCGGCCAAAAACCACCTCATACGGGGATAGCCCTGTTCTAGAATGGGCTACCACTCTCATATAAAAGAGGGCAACTGGAAGGGCTACTATCCAATCTACTCCTTTCTCTTTACACACTTTGGCAAGACGCGTTTTCAGAGTCTGATTGTGTCGCTCCACGAGACCTGCTGCCTCGGGATGTCGGACACAGTGAAACTTCCACTGGTAACCCAACAAAAGGGAAACCTGCTTCATGAGCTCGGACGAGAATGGCTGTCCGTTATCTGAATACACGACACGAGGCAAACCATACCTCGGGAAAAATTCACGAACCAACTGCTTGGCAGTGGTCGGAGCAGTGTAATCTGGGACTGGATATGCTTCCGTCCATCAGGAAAGTGCACATACAACTACGAGGACGTACTTGAATCCTCGACAACGTTCCATCTGGATATAATCCATCTGGAGGACTTCAAAAGGGTGATCAGGAGGATGAAATCCACCTTGCTCGACGGGAATGCCTTTACCTGGGTTGAACTGACAACAGATCATGCAAGTACGCACTTTCTGTTTTGCTGCTGCTCGTAAATGCTTATTGAACCAAAGGTTTTGAATACTGTCTAACATGGCTTTTTCTCCTAAATGTGCAGGACTATGTGCTGTGTTAATGATAACTTGAACCATACAGTCGGGGAGAAACCATGTGGTTTTTCCCTTCGTCATCCATCCCTGTTCTGTCTGGATCCCTCCTAGTTCTGTCCATTTCTTGATTTCGTCTGGGGTAGCATGTGTCTGTATATCAATTACATCGAGTGCGGGATCCCTAACTGTCATGCAATGTGTTGGAACTACTGTCTTTGTCATATCCGTATGAGTATGAGTCTGAGCTGTATGCTTGGCTGTTCGATCTGCCAGGTCGTTACCCTGGGAAATGGTATCTGTGACTTTCGTATGTGCCTTACACTTCATGATAGCTATGGCTGTAGGCAAATGTATTGCGTCTAACAGAGCTTGAATGAGGGGTCCGTGCTGTATCTTGGCCCCGTGTGAAGTTAAGAAACCTCTCTCTTGCCAGAGGACTCCGAAGTCGTGTACAACTCCGAATGCATAACGGGAATCTGTGTATATGTTAACTTTCTTGTTCTTGGCTCGAATACAAGCTTGGGTCAGAGCGATGAGCTCTGCTGCTTGGGCGGACAGGGTGTCAATACGATGTGTTTCTATGACTTCAGTTTCAGTGGTCACGGCATACGCGGCCACTAACTCTCCTGTACTTGTTCTCATACATGAACCATCCACATAAAGTGTCAGGTCCGGATCTGGTAATGCGATGTCTGTCAAGTCTTGTCTGGGTTTCGTCATGGTGTTAATGACTTCCACACAGTCATGTGCCATAGGGTCTGTTGTACTTAACGGTAAAAGTGTAGCAGGATTTAGTGTGTTGCAGCGTCTGATTTCTATGTGTGGCTGGAATAACGTCAATTCATAACCTGTCAGTCGTGCTATAGTCAAGTGTTGAGTCTGTGTACGGTTTAAAAGAACTTCCACGGAATGTGGAACCTGTACTGTCAATTGATGTCCTAATACTATGGAATCACTTTGTCGGATCGCTAGAGCTGTTGCTGCAACTGATTTCAAGCATGCAGGCAGAGCCTGGGCTACTGGGTCTAATGTACTAGAAAAATAAGCACATGGCTTGTGTGAACCTGCTTGATCTTGGGTGAGTACTGACAATGCAGTACCTTCGCGCTCTGTGACAAAAAGTGTAAAAGGTTTGCTGTAACAAGGTGTCGCTAAAACAGGTGCTTGACATAGGGCTTTCTTCAGGTCGTCAAAAGCTTGTGTATGTTCCTGAGTCCAAGGGAGGACAGTCGATGTCGCTGCCTCCTGAGTTGTCAACTGTATAAGGGGCTTGGCTAGATATGCATACTGAGGGATCCATTGTCTACAGTAAGAGGTGAGGCCTATGAAGGCCCGTACTTCTTTTTGTGTCTTGGGTTGTGGCATATGTACAATTAACTGGATGCGGTCAGGTGTAAGCTGTCTCCCCCTCTTGGACAGCAAGTGACCAAGGTACACAACTTGCTGAACACAGAACTGCAGCTTCAAAGGGGACACGTTGTGCCCCTTGTCGGCCAGGAAATATAAGACTGTCAGAGAGGCATGTTCACATTCTTGTTCACTTCGGGCGGTGATCAATAGATCATCGACGTACTGAAGTAGGGCAGTGTTAGCAGGCATATGGATACTGTCAAGTTGTCTTTTTAATGCTTGGCTATAGATACTCGGACTTTCTGTGAACCCTTGAGGTGCACGTGCAAATTTAAAGCTTCGGCCATTTAAACTGAATCCAAAAAGATACTGGCTTTCCGAATCAATGGGAACACTAAAGAAGGCATTCTTGAGATCAATTACAGTAAAGAACACCGCATCAGAATCAATAGCTGTCAATAGGGATGAAATATCTGGGACCACTGGAAACTGGGGTATGATACATTTGTTAAGCTCTCTGAGATCAATCACTAGACGATATACAGGGGGTGCCTTTGGATCAGTACGTTTGAGAATCGGAATGATTGGAGAATTACAAATATTGGAGTCAGTTTCTACAACTACTCCTTGAGCAATGAGCTTGTCAATGATTTTCAATAAGGCTACTACAGCCTCAGGTGGCAATTTGTATTGTCGGATTCTGGGCAGAACAACTCCTTGCTTGAGTGTAACACGATACGGTGTAATATGCATGCAACCTACATCAGTAGGGCCTTGTGCCCATAAATGCTGTGGTACATTCTGTAATCGGGGATCAAAATCTCTCAACACATAGTGACCCTTAAAGTCACGCAAAAACAATCTCACTCCTTCCGGAGAACAGCAAATTACAGCTCCTAGAGCCTTCAGCGTTTTAATACCTAGCAGATTTTCTGGACATGACTTCGTAAGTAATAAATCTGTAGTCCGGGACAATGGACCAACTGCAAGGGGAACTGGTTTTGATACTTCATTAACAATAGGTTTTCCTGAAAATCCAAGGGAAACATTCTGTGAGCCTGAGAGGGGTGCCCCTGGAACCTCGTTATGACTGATGGTAGTTCTACTTGCCCCTGTGTCAACCAAATATTTTCTGTCTTTCCCTAATACCTGACTATGTACATAAGGACCTTCTTGATCTACAGGAATCTCGATGAGAGGCAAACCCACTTCCCTCTCTAGGCTATTTCATGAATACTGTTGATAATCTGGATACTCTGACTGTGCATACTGGTACATCTGCTGTGTAACGTGTTGTGCTGCGGCAATGGGTTGAGGTTGGGGTACCGCTACGGTCTGTTGCTGTGCATGTTGTGGGGCAGGTTGGGGATTCTGTTGAATATTCTGTTGAATGTATTCTGGCCTAGGCTGACGTGGTCTTTCTTTCGTTTTGCCTGTAGCAATATTGTGTTTCAGAACGGCACAATCACTAATAAAATGACCTGGCTGTTTGCAATAATTGCAATTACCTTTAACAGGACCTGTAGGACGACTAGTCTGGGTGTTCTGCATGTTACCCCTCTTCTGACCATCTGCTGGAACAGACTGGGCAACTAATACTTTCATTTTAGTGTCTTTCATGCGTCTTTGTTCATGATCGTGTTCCTCTCTGATCCTATTCTGGTGGTACTGTAACATTTGTAACATTTGGGAAGGCGTATTTGCTTGCCATGTACTTTCGACTTTCAATACTCTGTTCTTAACCTGGGGTAAGGAATTCTCAACTAATTTAGTTACAAAAAGATGTGGAAATGATTCGCTACTTGTTTTCAGGCCACTATTAATAATAAAACATTTCTCGAATCTAGAATAAAAATCGCTAGTGTCTTCGTCTGGTTTCGGTTTGCAGGCTGAGATTGCATCCCAATCTTCCTTTTTAACTGTCAATAATCTAGGCAAAACTTGTACTAATAATCCTGGTAATGCTTTAGTTTTGTCCCCAAGACCCAAACCTGGGGTACGTCCTTTGTCTTCGTCCTCTAATTCGGTCCAATTAATCTTTTTATCTCCCACCTCCCAATCCTTCTCTTTCAGTTTTTCATAAATCCCTGCTGGCAACAATACTTTTAACATTTTAAGAATGTCTGAATATGTGTAATCGCCCATTAGTAACATGTCTTTTAATTCACTGTGGAACCCTGCAGGGTCTTTATCGTGACAAGGTACAATTTTCTTCATTTCTAATAATTCCATTTTAGTCAAGGGAGTGTATACAAATACACGTTCAAGCGTATCATCTGGCTTCCGAATAGGATGTACTTCTCGTAAGGGATTCTGTCTGTCTAGGTGATATGATTGTCGTACTGGGGGTGGAACGGAAACATGACGTGGAGTCAGGAACGTACTATATTTGTGACGTTGTTCTAGAATGATGTCAATCAAATCGGTACCTAGGCCTCTCCATCTTCTCAGGAGTAAGTCTTGCAGTAAATTATATAGCAGACCTGGATCTGACTGATGGTTTTCATACTGGATAATGAGATGTTGGGTCATATATATACCAGCTAGTTGCTGTTCTTCTGGAGTAAGACTTAAAAACGTTTGCACTACTAGATCATCTTTATATATACTGTCATCCTCGGCCCATTGGACTGCTGACCGGGCTAGTTCCTGGTCACGTAAAGTAGTGAGTTCATGATAACCTATTCTTTCTTTCAGGATTTTATCAGTAACTTGGAAAACATGTTCAAGAGAACATTGCTCTGGTATCGGGGAAAGGTAACGTTTCTTACTTTCTGGACGAATGGGTCTGTCAAAAGGATTACCTAAAGGGTACTGTTTAGGGAGTTTCGCTCTACCTACATACGCTATCGTCTCTTGAGTCGCTGCTGGATTCTCTGGTTCTTCCTCCTCTGAGGACTCTTTATCGTCTGACTCTACTGCCCTATCGGCATTCTGTCGGATATGTATGGCTACTATTTCCTTACGTATTTTTCTAGACATGGCCTCTATACATTTCTCTCTGTCATGCTTACAATCAGCAATATTCTGACTCCATTTTATCAATACATTCATCTCTTCTTGATCAAAACCTGGTCGATCTCGTTCTCTTATCAAACAATTAATCAAGAACCGTAATATTAAAGCTTGTGTATCAACTTTCTGATAAGCCATGGTTTCACGAACACATTCAGGGCCTACTCCTGTCTGAATAAAATGATATATCCTGTCTAATTGTTCGGGCATTCCTGGTAGTGTAACCAAAAAGTCTGCAGCGCGTCTTAAACGTAACGAGGCTAGCATCATGGGTCCTGTCTTGCCAGGTACTGAATCATATCTACAATCTGTAAGATATTCTTTAAGCTTTTCTGCTGGGGTCGCTTTTGGGGTACGCTGCGTAGCTAATTCTCTCATTGTCAGTCGCTGTATTTGTGGCGGGGTGTGATAAGGACCTCCTGTGGCACCTCCTGAGGCGGAAGCATGGGCATAACCTGACTGTAGCGGGATTGAACCTTGGGCATCCATCGAAAAAGGATTAATAGGGGGAACAGTAGGGGAAGTGATAACAGGTGCGGGAATTTGCTGACGTGGAGGGGTCGTGGCTTGTGCTTGATCAGCAGGAATATGCTGTGGGAGATTATTATTAGCAGGATGTATGGGTACGTTGGTATATGCGGGAGCTACATCATCTAAATAGGAAGAGAGGAAAATATCTGCTGCGGTCTTGTGGTGACGTACTTTAGCCGGGATCAATGGTGGTGGCAAGTTACTGGGTACTTCCGGGGTCGCCTTAGGCAGGCCCTCGGCAACAACTGGATACATGCCTGTAATGAGTGCATTTCTTTTGCGGTCTAATTGTTCTGATCTGACCTGTTCTTCTTCTTCTAGTAGCTCTTTTTCTTTGGCTTTTTCTGACTCTTCTCTGCTTCTATCTGCTTTTCTGAGTGCTTTTTCTGTTCGTCTATGCGATTCTTTGCGCCACAATTCTATGGCATCTTTCTGAGACTGCCTGGCTCTCTTTTTCCATAATGCTTCTTCTACTCTCATGATGCACTCGGCATCCCATGTCCCTGTGACAGGCCATCTAAACTTCTCTTCTAAGTGCTTGGTATAGTCCACCCACAAATCTAAGTACAACACAGCGTCTAAGCCGTGCTTCTGGTACATGAAATACCCTGGAGTGTCCCTCGGCGGGACAGGAACTGCTTCTTCGAGTATCCCTTTCCTAGTTCCTATCTGACGTAATTTAGAGAATAACGGCATTTCTACTTTTGCTCGAACACAATAAACACAGTTATAAAAAGTAAACAGTCATTCATACCACAACATGAAACACATTAAAACATTTCGTATAGATACTGTCTAGTACATATAAACACAAATACTGGGAATCACGAGAAATAATACTTGAAGGCTTGAATCACTGAATCACTGAATTACTAGATGCACTGCTAAACAGTACAGACCGGTCCCATAAAGAGACACGTCATACCGCGCTCACCTAAGTGAACACGTACGGACCAGGACTGTGTACCCAGACCTGTCTTGACCGGACACAAACTAATGCACCCGTCTAGATGCGTCCCTAGCAATGGTACTCACCGGGAGCAATACTTGAACTTGAACTTGAAGGCCTCGGACTGGACTGGACTTCTACTGGTACTGCTACTACGCATGCGCCTCGGCACGGTACGTCGGAACAGGTGGGCCTCTGGATACCTCGGACACTGTTACTCTCGGCTGGGCTCTGGTCGGGATCCTCCGCACTCCTCACCGCCTCGTCTGGATGTCGACCGCAGTCTCCGTCACCTCCGTAGGCCTGAGGGAGATACAGGAAAACCTGCAGATGCGCATGGATGTCCGTCACGGCTGTGGCAGGGGACAAGGCCTGTGACGCATCGCCGGCGCGTGGGGTGGGGGACGGGTCCCTGTTCGGGCGCCAAATTATGTGGTAAATATTTTACCTAATCTATTTTTCCGTATAATTTATCATTACAAGACAGCTCATAAAATGAGAGGCAGAGTCCGTGGTATCTGAGTCTTACGGGTTTTAATGGAAAAACCTCGAGGTTGGAGATCATGTTCCGTCACCACGAGGGTTCGGGAAGGGATAGTCAACGTTTTATTAACATTACACATTATATATAGTAAAAAAAACATCATTGAATTCAATACAGTAGGCGTGATTGGTGAAAAAGAGAAGATAAGAACACATGTGCGTAACAGGAGGCGTGAAAGAAGGCGTACACGGAGGCGTGCACTGTACATGTCAGAGAAACATCACAAGAATCGTCACATGTGGGTGGGTGCATTGAGAAAGTTGAAGAATCAGCAGAAAGTGTGAATGCGCGCGCAACTAGCATGACGTGACATAGATGTGTAACTGGGGGGAACTTTAACACTAGTAGAAGAGACAGAAGTCTGGGATGTCAGAACGACCTGGACCTATAGCATATCTGGTATCTTATGTTTGGAGGACGTATTATCTGGAGTAAAAGGTCTCTCGGGCAGAGGCTAATCTATACTGAATACTAGTGCGTGCATATATGTCTACGTGTCTACGTGCAGGGGCCATGGGCCTACTATGGTAATGGGAGCTGTAAATTACTTGCATGGAGACAGGAAAGCTTGCTCTTTGCTCTGCAGCCGGGGAGATGTTTACCTAAATCACTAGACAGGAATGTATTTTCGAGGAGGCTGAACAGATAACTTGAAGGCAAAATACGATTCTGGCAGGCAGGCCAGGTTGAGCCAGGCACCGCTTCGCTTGGCAGGAAGTAAGGCAGAGGTCAGGGATACGTGTCCATGCTGCAGCTTTCAGAGGCAGGAGGCAGAAAGGGCTTCGAAAGCAGAAATCAGGGCCTAGCTCGGCAGGGCCAGGAAAAACGAAAAAGTATACCATGTAAAGACGTTGGCATGGTATGGTTAGGAACTGAATTATCGATCCATTCATGGTGGATCTGAAAGAGGACATGTTAACGTTGGACGCAAATGTATTTGCGTCTTCATATTTGGTCATGGAGGGAAATTACATGTACTTGAAGCACGTACATGGAGCCGTTGGGGTACACGATAGGGGACATACTTGACCATAAAAATTTCAATTACCTCAAGACAGTTGTGAGTACCACAGTGCAGATAGGAGTGAGTGGGTCTGGACATTGCCCTCCTTCACCATACATGCAGTACACCCATTTAAAGACTTCTACTGCCCAGATCCCCTTGTATTTTTAACAATTTCTCCATAGCTTAATAATAAATATTTCTTCTTAATTTCAGATGTTTTTAAAACATAGATAGGCATGCACAGGCAGTGTCTGACTTGACCATTGCAAATTAACATTGTAGCTAACAGAAAGATGCAATGGTGGATCGATTTCTAATTTAAATTCTGACTATAGACATTTCTTTCTTATGTACTATGCTATATATTGTTATATGTTGTATTTTAAATTATGTATTCATATTTATTTCATACAATACCAGAAGGAACTCAAGTTTAAGATGTCGCAACAAGAACAATACAAAAATATCCTAAAATAAATTAACCCCTCTACCAATGTACGGTCATACTTATACGTGTTAATGGATGAAATGGTATATTATGTATAAGGTATGCTAGGTTATCCTATACATTTGTAGAGCACATAATCTGCTATTAGTATGTCCTCTAAACACTAGCAGTCTCATCCATATACCTCTGCTCTACTGCTGCATAGTGTAGAGAGGTTGATAGGACCAAAATACCAAGGGCGCTGGTTTTGATTTGTAAGGACAGCGCACATCTGGATTGTGTAAGGGAACTTCCTCCATTAAACCATTGAGGAAATCATTGAGGAAATGCCAGCATCAAGTGTTTTCAGACATGTTGGGTCATCATAGCTCACACAGATTGTGGCTGTAAGATGTTCCGAAATGCAGTAATTTCAATTGTTCTTTTTCTAAAATGTATTTCATTTTTATTACTCTTATATTTGGAAAGTGTATTTTACATATTGTTAGGCCAAGAGCAAGGCAGCACAATAACCTACTGATAATGCTTGGGGAGTTAGGTATAAAACTTTATTCACTTGTTTATCAACAATCATAAAAGCGATGCAATATGCAATCATTACATAGAAACAAAATAAAGCTTTCAGCATAACAGGTAACCCAGTAATTCATACAAAATGTGAATTAATGATAAGAAGTTAAAACAACAGTTTCTTCCTATTAATAAAAAGGAGCACACACTAGAGCAAACTGAGGTGAGGTAAGATACTGAAGAAATTGTAGTGCAGGATTGCAGGTAACAAAACCAGAAATTGGAATTGAAAATCTTTTTGTATATACAACATAAAAAGTACAAAAAAGATAAAGTGCAATAAGGTTTGGGTAGATTACTCACCTCATGGGCAGCTCATGATATCTGACCTGTCAAACTGCCCTAAGGGGAAGCATAGCTTTGAATGATAGCAAATCAGAACTTGGTTTGGAGCATACAATCCCAGGTGTTATCCGCCATGTCCAGACACCGTTATACACCCATAGTTGTATAAATAAAAAGGAGCTCAAAATTCGAACTTTTAGCTTGTTCCACAGCTTCCCTGGCTTCCTTCCCTAGGGCTATATAGTTTTCTTTTATTCACCCCTTTGTCAGTTCTGTTTAGGTCCCAATGATGTAAAACAAATTGAGGGCCTGCCCAGCTTATTAGCTGTAAGCCGAATATAGTAAAGCCATGGAACCCGGGTCCCTAATTCACAAGACAGGCAATGCTCAATAACTTCCCTGTTGACGGTGGCCTGGGGAGTACACCAAATTGAACACCATAGCAGCAATGGAGCAAGTTTGATAGAATCTTCCACATGAAGCGCAAAAGTAGGGCAGCTACCTGGTAGGCCTAGAACGCGTCTACAGACCCTAATCTCCTCTGTCTGCAAGCATCTCACAGTTTTATAGCCCCACACCCCTGAGCCGTTGGATAAAATGGGTAAACACTTCCTTTTGTAAACCTCTAGAAGTGGACTTATCGGTTTTCTTCCAATAGAGGAAACTATGTTAAGTAGAACCCAGTGGCATTAGAGAATCTTGGTATTCATTCATTAGGTAGGTAGCCCATTATCCTTGTGAGTCAAAGGTTACACCTAAGTATGGAAATTCTTGAATTACAGATATGGGTTTTCCTAGTATAGTCAAACTATGTGACTTGAGATTCTTGGGTCTACATGCCATAATAAAGGATTTGGTTAAATTGGTTACAAGGTTTAAATTAGCCATAAAATCAACAAACGTATCCAGTAAAAGTGTAATCCCATTAGAGGTTCTAGCCATCAAAACAACATCATCTCCATATTAATACGGGAACAGCTTTACTCTAAACCCTGGGCATGTCCGTATCCACCATGATTAGAACTTCTTCAAGTCTGTTGATATTCAGCAGTAATAAAACAGGAGGAAGCCCTCACCCCTGAAACCGGCAGAGGGGGACACCATTCAGGCCATATCTGAAGAGATGCTTCAAGATCGGTGTGGAGAGCACACACAAAAGTAACATTATCCTTATCAACCCAAAAGCTCTTCAGGATTTCCCCCAGCTTAGATCTCACAACACTATTGAAGGCACAGGAAAGGTCCATGAATGCCAAGTAGATAGAAATGCGCTTAGCATGAGTGTATTTGCTAATCAAAAGATTAGCAAATACCTGTACCTAGGCACTCATGGAACCCATTATACACCATAGATAACATCTGATTATAAGTCATCAAGGTAGTCAGATGGTTAAGCACCACCGTGCCCTTGACCTTTACAACAGAATCCAGCCATGAAATAGGACGGTAACAGCTAGGGCTAGCGCGATTACCCTTCTTGAAAACAGGTACAATAATTGCATATAGCCTCACTGACCTCACTCAGAGAAAAAAGCTATGTTGATGAGCTAGAGGGTGGTAAGACTATCAACCACTGTTGTTGCACCGTTAGTTGGATTGTATATTTTGTGGAAATGTTCCACTTACTGATTCGATGTTATGTTGGCGTAAATACTGTGTTTACTGCAAGTGTGCACAATATTATCATTAACTTTTTCCCAAAATAGATTAGTATTTTGAGTTTTACATGCAGAAACCAATTTGCATCAAATGTCAATCTGCACTTCCCGTTTCCTCAACCGCAAGGCCTGCTTATAAGTCATGCGACAATCAGAAATCTAGCCCCTGTCTTTGGGATTGGTGAACAGGAATTCCCTGAGGCATTTATTAGCTAGCCTGCAGGTACTTTCGAACCAAGAGGACTGTGTGTCACCCCTGGATTTCCATAGTTTTATCAGCGCCTCTCTAATTACTAATCCCAATCTGACATAAACCTGGGTACCACTTGAGCGCTCTTGGGGACAAGTAAAACAGTAAAGTATCAGGGCCAGATGGCTAACACAGAGTTTCTTTTATAGCTCATCCATATTAACTGGTCGTCTCCCCTGATCCTTGATGGAATAAATACCAAGGAACCTATTGGAGATTTCTGCAGGCCCCCATTAAAGTAATGGATAGGGGGATGATGGTTGCTGAATATAGAATTTACCTACTGACCCATCAATGACCATGTTCAACAGAGACCTTGAAATAAACATATAATCAGTAGTTGTAGCATGGCCATCCTCACATGTATAAATTGCAGCCATGGAGTGTGCAAGGGTCATCACTCCGACAGCATTTCAAAGATCGAAATCAATCAGATGCTGAAGTAGTCGAGGGCACAAATCTGTACGCATCACCTCGCCTCTTTGGAAAGGACCAAATTGCACGAAATATGCTTAACTACAGCACTTCAGTATAGAAATAGTGATGAAGGTGGGGACTGATGTGCACTGGTAAAGGTGTGTGCTTTCCTACTTCCGGAAGTAAATGGTGAGAGAGAGAGAGAGAGAGAGAGATGCCCCACTTCCCCTTCCTACCTCAATGCCCAACAATGTCAAAGCAAGAAAGGTGAGGGAGGGTAAGAGGGTAAGAGAAAGTCTTGTCCAAGATGGGCGTGAGAAGGAGAAGTTACCTTGGAGCTTTATAAAATGTGGCTGTATAAAAGAAAAGGGATATATGTATCAGCTCAGTGAAAGAGTTAGTGTTACTACAGGGTCAACACACTTTAACACAATCATGTGCAAATAAACAAGTAAAGCTGCCTGCAACTTTCCCCTCTTCCACTATCTATGTATTTAGTGCAGGATGTAGATCAAAGTGTTACCTAAACAAACAAAGAAAGTCATTAAGTGACAGGAATGAGCATCATGCTCTGACATATGAGAAGCAAATGTAACGTACACTAACCTTTTTTGTCTTTTAAGTGAAGCATAAAAAACCCCATTATGAACTGAAAAAATATGAACTCGCACAAGGAGAATTTACTCAGAAAAAGGGCACAAAAATAGGTGTCAGCTAATTGGGTATAGACGTTCCTTAACTTCAGGAATCTACGAATGCTTTACCTATGTTTCATTTCTCACAGGCAAATGTATAAGAAAAATCAAATCCCCAAGGAGGTGGGAACAAGCCGATCAGATAAGTAAAGTTCCCATCATTACTTCAATACATAATTGCTGTTACCACTAGATCGTGTGTTCTTTGTAGTCAAATGTCATTCTCTCTTGTCTCCTTTTAGGTTACCGTAACAAAGAAACGGAGTGCCCGTGTACTGGACTGCCATGGTCTGAGAAGCAACCAGGAGTGAGATTCTGCAGGAACGAGAATTTTGGAGTCAAAGGAAATACAGGATAATGGAGCCGGTGTTGTGAAAACCCAACACGGGAGCTGCTGGTGACCCAGAAGCAGTTGAGTGCTTATATGAGGGCCAGAAGACCCACGCATCGTCTAGAACGCAAAGGTCTCTTCTGCCCATGCCAGCAGGCTTTATTTTGCTCAGGCTCAGCCTCGATTGCATATGTGGTCGGCAGTAGAACAGTCATGACAGTGTGTTTGTGTGTGCATGCGTACTTGTGTGTGTGTAGGTGACAAAGTCTTTAATTGGTTGGTTCTTTTATTCTTGGTGTGTGTGCTTCCCATTGTGTCTGGCATCTTACAATGGCTATTTCTCCATATGTCTATGGAGGATTGGTCATTATTCCCTCTAGTGGTTTTTCTGTATTTCCCTCACCTCTTCCAATGTCTGGGTGTCTTTTGTTTTCTGCTATGCATCTACCAAAAGCTCTCTCAGTCTGGCCATCTCTCTGTTGTTTCATCCTATGTCTATCTGTGTTTTCCATGGTTCTTCTTTTGTCCCATGCTGCCTGTCTATGGAATTGTATATCTGATGTATTCCATCTACCATAAGATGCATGTCTATGAATCCACTATCTCTCCTCTGGTTTTCCTCTAGTTCCTGGGTATCTTTATTTATCTCTCATTGCTCCTTCTGCATTTGTGGGTTTCCTCCAGCCCTGTTTTTGGCCGTCTGTCTGTTCCTCCCCCAGATCTCTGTGTCTTATCAAGTGGTTGTCTTTCTCTCCAATGCTCTTGCAGGGTCCCTGGTGTCAGTAATCTCACAACTGGCTCTCACTAGGCACCCTGTTGTTTGTCTGCCTCTAACTATGTCACTAGGGCCTGTGAGTGCTCCCGTGACTCTACTTGTGTGCCAGGGTGCCAGTCTACCTTTCCCGTGTCTCTTTCAGTGTCTGGCTGCCTTTCATCTTGCTCTACTGGTAATCTTCCTGTCTCTTTGGATGTCTCTATGTTACAGTTTGCGTGTCTAGGTGTAGCCCTGCCAACATCTGCCCCAGTTTCCCTCTTATCATTTTCCCCGTGAGCCTTGGGGTCTGTCTTCTTTTTTTGATGAAGACCCGTGACTTTCCCTCTTTCTCGTCACATTTCTGATCTTAGCTAGCCCCAATGATGAGCCTCTCTTTGTCCATTGATATTTTATTTGTATTCCAGTTTTTCCATAAAACGGAGTGTGTCTGTGCCTCTCTCGACCTCTTTCTGCTTCTCCGTTAATTTCAAATCGTCTCTATGTCTTCACTTGATCTAGCTGTGTGAACACTTTAATGCATGTATCGATCACTTTGATCAATCTTTTCTTTTGTTTCTTTTTCTTTTCTAGCTCTATGGGGGATTCTAGGAGTTTCTCTGCTGCTTTTATTGATATTTCTTGGTATCTGACTTTCCCTTTATCTGTGGGTGTCTAGTAATTGCCTTCAATTCCCCTCTTCTGTCTCTAAGTGCTTACATGCCTCTCAATCTCTTTCCCTCTGCTGATGGAAATCTCCCTACTCTCTCAATGTTGCCTCATTGACTGAAAACAAAAGTCCAAGACAGAATGCACAACATGTGGCAAGATGAAACAATCTGGCAATTCTAACTTATCTCATATGTTACTGCTAGAGAAATGAAAGGCAGAATTTAGCGCTACATATGTATGATTATAGTAAAGCGGCAAGGGATGGAATGGGTATGCAGAGGACACTGTTTGTTTGCACAAGGTAATCCTTTGAAAGAAGGTAATGGTTGAATGACCATGTCAAATAAATTATCACATCACTCTACAGAAGTACTTTTGTCAGATACATTTCTAAAGATCACGCAGACATGAAACCTCTATCCATACATCTGTCCATCTCTTTTTCTGTCTATTTTCACCCCTGCCTCTCCATGTGTGCCTGTTTGTGTGCTGTTTAACTGTGTAATTGTTTTGTGGACTATAAGTGCGGCTGTAGGTTCCAGTGTTAGCCTCTCTTGTGTTGGCGTGTGGACCTGGGTATCTGCCTCTCTCTCTTGCTTGGCATCACTGTATCATTTTTGAATCCATAACTCTTCATCATGTTCTGATTCCTTGCAATGTTTCCCCCCAACTATATATGTCTTTCTCTCTCCTGTTCCCACTTTCCATGTCATATGATCTATTATCCTCTCATGCTTCCTTCTTGCCAACAAGAAGTTTAAAGCCAGTTACCAGCCCCCTCTCCAATGTGGGGAAGCCCATACCATTTCAACCTCCTTCCTTTTCACTCTCTCCTGTTTCCTCTTTTCCACTCTCTTGTCACATCAAGTGCTTTGATCATGTCTTAGAAGACCATAAAGCACTGTGTAAGCACACCACATAATATAAAGCACGTCTCTATGTGTAAGAGTGACTGAATGTCAGGCGGTTTATGAATATAGCTGGCATGTAGGTCTGTATTCAGGGGGCTGTCTGTTGGTCTACGGTTGTCGGTGGCAATGGGGTTCGTGTTCATGGTCTGCTAATCCATTGCGCTCATCCAAATTTCCAAGTTTTTGTTGTATGTGCCAAATGTGTGTGATATATCTGAATGTGAGCACTGATGTGTGCATGTACTATACGGATGCCAAACCTATTGAATGTGCCAATGCATGTTTGATCCTTTACCCAGTTTCTCTGAGCATACATCCCTATTTTATTGCACATTGCTGTTTGCGTAGCTTCTTCAAATTCTTAGTATCAGTTAAGTGTGTTCTTTAAATGATGACTGGGTTTCATTTAAAGCCACAATTCTGTGCTTTCCCAAGAGCACACAGTCGCATATGCCTTCTGTGGCTGAAGGATAAAAGATTGAAATGACAGAACATCAGCTATCTTTGTCCTTCCTGCAGAGAAGTCTACTTCAAGATGTACAATACATCTCAATTGTCCTGTGGGTTGCACCATTTCTACAGGTAGAGTTGTACAACAGTTTAAGCCACCTTTATTGTACGGTAAGTCATTGAACTCTTCTGAAACTTGTCATAGTGCTTTTGGTATATAGGCGTACACCCTTTCCCTACACATTTGATAACATTTTGTATGTATCAAGCTTTGATACATGCTAACATAGTGTGTAGTCTTGTGTGCTCACTGAAAGGGGTTGAGTGTGTGAACTAGGCTGCTAGGTCTGATTAAGGTTTCTATTAATGTGATCTGTGTAGTTCCATTTCTGATGTAGTTAATCTGGCTTATCTGTGCTGAATTATCATACATTATATTTGCACATTTTCTACTGGGCATGGTGATGAAAGCTTATTTTTTCCCCCCCATTTCTCTGTTGCAGTATGGCTAAAGGATTTGTTTGGCAATTTGACATTGTGCAAAGTTCTGTGCAGGAGGAACTAAAAGATATACCATGAAAGCTTGTGTTAGACTTGGGATATTTTGGTGTGTTTCTCCCGAGTTTTTGCTTTCTGCCCTCCCAGTATAACTGCTGATCAGTGGTAAAGTGCTGGTGATCCTGTGGTAAATTGTGTTATGATGGGATGTGTGACTTACTTGTCAGTCCCCAGTAACGGGCACTGCGTGTGCCGGGGCTTGTGAGTCCACTGCTACTCGTGGGCCTGCAGCACGGATTGTGCCACCCACGTACGTATCCCGAGAAAGGTATAAGTGAAGGAAATTTTATATGCCTGAACTCAGCATCTAAAGATGCAGCCTGAAGCGAGGGTGTCCTTTTCATTCTGAGTTCATAAAGGCCACTTTTAGAAAGTGGGTATTATTTTGCCCAGTCATTCCGTGTGCCTCTGCTGGAATGTCGATTGCCTGTCTGTTTTTTGGACGACAGGTGGCTAGGGAGCAGGGTGGCTCCCTATAGTCTAGATAGGTCAGGAAAGGGCTAAATAGACCTGGATTACAATGGGGAACGAGGGAGGAGATTTCCTTGTACCTCAAAGGGCCTCTGACAAAGCAATCTCCACCTCCTGCCAGGAATTCACACCAGAGAAGGCCCAACTGGTTCTGGCCGGACACCAACACCCTCTGCCTGGCCGATTAAAGGATTTTTGTGTACAAATACTGGGTCCCAGACCCCTGAATTTTAGAACTCATCTGGATGAAGAAGACTGCACAGAAGGAGAGCCGGAGAAACTGCTGAAAGGACCGACCTCTTTGCTGCATGCTTTACTGGGCTGACCTGCAGTGGCTACTTCTGTCTTGGGCAGTGAAAGGCCTGGACTGGACTTTCTACAACCGAATTGGTGAGACTCTCCAAGGGCTTGAGGTAGAGCTTGCCCCCTGTTCACGAAGTCTCAGGAACAACAAAGACTTCAGGTTCTTCGACCCGCAGCACTGGGGACTGTGTGTTTTGTGCTGCCACCCGAGGAACGCCACCCGAAGAACACCACTTGACGACGTCTATGACGACACTGCTGAACCCGTGTCCTGAAGGCACCGCAAAGGGCACCACCGCACCGTGCTCCTGGTCTCACCAACGAGGCCTGCTGATGCTATCACCGAGCCGCTACTCGCACCGCAACCTTTGGGACCACACGCTGCACCGCCTCGCTACATGACGACGCAGGCCTTCCTGATGGTGCCACTTCCCGCCCAAATCGACGCTACTGCCTGCACCGTGGTTTGGGGGCACCGCTCATAAGTTACACGACGCACCACCCTCATCCCACACCGCAGCCTTGGCCTACCGACGTCGGCGCCATAGACTCCAGTTCGTCAGCCTATGACAGCGCTTCAGCAACAACAACGCCGCTGCTTGCACCATGACCTGCTAGCACCATGACAAGCACCGCCTCCATCTCGCACCGCAACCCTGGTTTCACTGACGACGCCATCTGACGCCGCCACGAGCCAGTGCTCGCACCGTGACCTGGGGGCAGTGCACGCCACACAGCTGCACTTCACACTGCAGCACCCGACGCATGTCGGTGCCAGCTCTCCGGATCCCATCAGAAAGAAGCTCGACCTGCAACGTAAGTGACTTCAAGGGCCCCATTGCCCTGCATCTCTGAAAGGCACTGTTTGCAGGTCTTCCCGACCCAGTAGTTGGCCTGCGACCCTGCAGTCAGCCAGAACTGTTTTGGATTTTTTATTCACGACTTTGTGATAGCCCCGGACGGAGCTATCGACATCAAGGAACTATTTTTTAAGCATATTTTGATAAGTGACGATTTTGAAGTATAGTATTGTGGATTTTTATCGTATTTGGTCTTGTTTAAGAATATAAAAAATTGAATATTTTTCTAAACTGGTGTGGTGTCCTTCTGTAGTGCGTACACTGTTTTACTGTTGGTCATGTGCAAATGCTTTACACACTGCCTCTAAGATAAACCTGGCTGCTCGTGCCAAGCTACCAAGGAGATGAGCAGGGGTTATTATAGAAGTGTAACTCCCTTATCCTGACTAGAGTGGTGGTTTCTGTCTCATTTTGGCATAAGTCTGAACTAGCCAGAAATCCCATTTCTAACAGCTTATATATGCTTCTTAAAAATTAACAAAGGCTTTGTGTTCTATCCTGTGTAGAAATGCTGGATTTGAGCATGAAAGTGTTCTCCCTTTATCCCTGTGCCTTAATGCAAGAAAAAAGTTTAAAAGCGCTGCAATTGTGGTGGGGTTAAGAGCTAGACCAGTTGCTGGGGAAAGAACCTGAAAATCAAAGTTCAGATTTGAGACCTATCGTCATAAAGGTGTGCCGGAGGCACTGCACGACGTTGTAAATTAAAGCTAATTTAAAATGTCCAGCTGCAAGTCAACCAATTATAACATGGTTTGAGATTTAGACAAATTGGTTAGACGTGTGGGATTAATATGAAAAACGTTTGGAGTGTGCCTAGCTTTCACCTTTAATTATTTTTCAGTTGTGGAAGTGTTTATAACCCTGATGGCAATTCTTGTTCACATGACATCTATATGAACAGCATAAATAAATGGTTATTTAATATAAGGTACTATTCTTTGAGTGTGCACTAGTTATAGGGTCGGGAAGGGGCCTTGTGATATCGGTTGCAGATGTAAGAGATTGTCGTACTCCAACCATCCCTGCTTCCTGTGTGCATAACGTTGACACCTGACAGCTTACTCTCATTTGAAATGGTCATCATTTCCTTTACGAGTTCAGGAAACCTACCTGAAATGTGACCCCAAAAATCTAGGGGAAAACCACGCTTGTTCTTCCATCAAGGGTTAACTCACTACTATATATGACCCAAATGTTGATAGACAATGAACCATAAGGCATTCATTGTTAAAAATGATGCATTCTTTTTTTTAACTCTACTCCAATAAATTGGTAAGGATAAATGCAATAGTAATAAGAGCCAGTTTATATTTAAATATTCAAACCAAACACTGTTAATAATACTTATTAGCAGGGCACAAGTCGTAAAAAAAGAAGTGGGGGGGACACTGTCACCGGAAGTGACGTCACAACAGGAAGTGACGTCACGAAAGGTGCCGAGCTCCTCGTCCCAGAGAGGCCAAAGAGTTAAGTCCAGCTGTTTGGCAGGGGGATGGCGTCCCCCCAGTAAAATAATTGGGGGGACGCCGTCCACCCGCGTGGTACCCCGACTCGAGCCCTGCTTATTACTATTACACGCATTAATGTACTCAATTTACTGACCTTGAAATGATTAATTTGCCTGGGCCATATTCAAACTTGTGATCTGTAGTCATTGCATATGTTAGCGGCCAGTGGTCAACTAATCCATACCACACAGTAAAGCTTGACTGACGAAACTAATTGGTCACAAACAAGTCCCATTTTACGACACCATAGGGTGTTAGGACACATGCTACAGGGATCTGTCCATCTATCAAGTCTCAGAAGGTAATATGGGTTAGATTAATAATAATTATATTGTGTTTTATAGAGCACTAAGTTACGTCAGTAGACGTGTCCCAGCGCTGAGGTTCCCTATCCTCCGTACTGAGCACAAGAAACTGGGGAACCAAGCCTAATTGGACCTGAAAAGCCAGGTTTTCAGATTTTCACGAAAGGAGATCTCTGACTTCTCCTCCGTTGTGTGTTCTTTTTATTCTAGGGATGGATGCTAGAGAGGCATCAGCTGATCTCAGTGTTAGTGGAATAGCAAGGGGGGGTCCACCCTGGGCGGCGCAAGTTTTGGGGGCGGCGGCCTCCCCCAACTCTTACCTGCCGTCTTAGACGGCCATCGCCAGAAGGCCCCCCACGGCTCTTCAGTCGCCTGTCACGGGGCGGCAACAGCATTCCATCGCCAGCAGCACCCCCCCTCTTCAATGCTGCCATCGCGGGTAGGCAAGCACAGGGACCACCTTGAGCGGTCTAAGGTCTAGCTATGCCACTGCTCAGGGTTCTTTTAGCGGAATAGGCTCTAATCATAGAACGCAGGTACCTAGGGCCTCTGCCATTAAGGATTCTGTCGCAATAGCAGAGAGCTTTGAAAGAGAGGCGTTCTTTTAAGGGGAGGAGCCAATGCAATTTGGCTAAAGCAGGAGCGTCTAGGCAAATTCAGCAGTAGGAGCGCTGTCATATTTTGCAGCCACTTGAGTCTCAGAATACGTGGATCATCATCAAACAGCTTAGAGTATAATTGGGCCTGCTGCAAAAACTATGCATCTAACCTGCAGGTCACAGGTTTGTAGGCTTTCAAGAAAACTCGGTGAGTTAAAGAGCGTAGTGCACAGATGACTGTATAAAATGCAGACCACAGGTTCAAATTGTGGTAATGTGGTTCTGTGAAAACGAGCCTTGTCACATAAGGTTATGGTTCCGTCACGATTTTGGTGATGTTGAACCGTATTTAGTGAGTGCGTCTAATATGGAGTGAATTCGTCACGTTAGCTAGCGAGTTCACCACGTATTTGGAGATTTCGTCTCGAACATGGGTTTCATTTTGTTTAAGTCTCCATTTTGTATTGCCATCACGCAGGCCGACGAATATGGTCGAACGAATGAAGCGGCCTGGCATTCACGTATTGGTATACATTAACAGGGTCTTTCCGAGGTGAATTGCAAGGATCTGATTCCTTCACCTGAAGCTGACCCTGCCAAGTCAATTTCCCTGGGTTTGATCGTTGTCTGAGATTGCTAATCATTGTTCAGGACATCGTTAACTTTTAGTCTCCTTTCACATGCCTTATCTTGCTCACTATCAGACATTGTTTACTTTTCTATGCTCTTTTTTTACATGCATTGTGCTTTTCAATTATGGGTTTGTCCAGCTTGTGGAGATTGGATTTGGGACATTCCCAATGATTAACTTTGGGTTGGGATGTTGCAAACTGAGCTTTTCGTCATGTGATACTTTGTTTGAGAATGTACCCCATTGGTTAGATTTTTGCGCAGTGGGAGTATGTTTGTAAATGTGAATATTGTGTATAAAAGGAGATGTGCTGCTCTACGAATTTGAGCAGTCTCCTGAAATACCCCCATGCTGTTTTTCTAGGATCACTGTTACTGGCTGCAGCTAATAAACTTGGTCTCTGACGCCACCCAGAAGTATTCCGTGTCTCTGTAAACCAATACAGGTGAATCCGAAGACTTTGGGCGTGCCCCTGGCGCTGCTGGGTTCTAAAAGCCCGGTTCTTCAACTGGTGCCCAACGTGGGGCGACTTCAGCGGTACCGGTCCAGGCCCGAAGACTATGAGGAGCTTCGTGAGGAAATTCTGGAAGAGGGCCCCCACTTCATCGACCCCGGCATGTTGAATGTGGACTGAAAGTTTTTGCTGCAAAGCTTCCCCTTCCTGACGGCTACGAAGGACTGCTGCCCTGACTGTCGCCCTGTCTTGGACCCTTTTGTGATGATTTGTAGAGCGAGACGATAGACGGTCTTCTGGTGGCGTGACAAGACATTTTGGTTAAGTATAAGTGGGTCGCTCACACGACTTGGTTTTGTTTCTTGGGTTCTTTGATTTTTGTTTTTGCAAATACCAAAGCCGAGGGGCTCGTACATTTGCGAGTATATCGTGTTTGATAACCCCTTGAAGTTCGAAGCTAGATTAGTGAGCGAAGATGCCTGGTCTTAGCAAATTTAGGAATTTGTTTTGTTGTAGTTGCAACAGGGATTCCCGATTGGAGGACTCGTGTCCGATACCTCGGGTTGGAACTCCGACTTATGAGCTCTATTCAAAGCATGGTGTGGAAAGAAAAGATGGTGTCTTAAGATGGCCACAACATGGCAGTTTCGCATCAGATGTTTTAGATAATTTGGAAGTTGAGCTATTTAGGAAGAAAGCCCGGCCGGCGATGTTTGAATCTTTCCTCCTCTGGCGTAAGGAAGCCAAACAGTGAGAAATTAAGCAAGCTAAAAGAGATAGGAAAGATAAGAATATGTCGATAATGCAAGCTACTAGGCAGTTTAAAGAAGATGAAGAAGATTGTGCAATTGAGGTGTCAGATAGACAACATTGCATGGCCATTGATAAGTGTTATCCGGCTTTGCCAACTCTTCTTCCGAATGTGACTAAGGACCCTGAAAAGGATCCTTTGATGTCGCATTTGTTGAGTTCACCACCCCCTTATATGCAGAGTGCCACGGCACCTCCACAACCCCCAGTTGTTCAACCTCCTGCTGTTGTTCAGCCACCCGTTCTCTCACAGTTGGTTCTCCCACCTCTGGCGCAGCCTTCTCTAGGGCCGCCAGCTTTGCCTACAGCTTTGCCTTCTACTCCTTTGCCTTCTACCCCTTTGCCTTTAACTTCCTTTTCTACTGACCCTATGTCTTTGTCATCTCAAAACACTTTGTCTCCTGTCCTCATGTCGACTTCTTCTCCTTCTGCTCGACAACGAATGACCGAGACTGTTACTAGCCTTTTGTCTCCTCTTTTTGGGTCACTACATATGACCCCAGTTTCTGTACGGAAACAAACGCGTAGTCAGCTCCCTAGTTCTGAGGAGCGGACTGTGTTAGATCTCCTTGATTGTAGATGGGTTTTGAATGCCTCCAGGTATGATTTGCAAGCGGTTATGGATGTTTTCCTACAGTGGGTAGCACCAAAACAAAGGTATGTTTTTGATGTAATGTGTACTTTCCTTCGTGAAGAGTGGGACGATGCTAAATTGGGTCAGATTCCATCGGAGTAACTTAATGTTCAGTCCGACTTTGCTAAAGGGACGATAGTGGGTCCTGATGTTGATGAAGCGGTAGAGAAGCTTCTTGCGCTTATGTGTAGACTTCCTTCTCAGTCGTTGTTTGAACCTGATCCTTCTGTTAGGTGAAAAGTGAAACAGTATCCGATGAGAGAGGTTCCCCCTGTATGGAGGGAGGAAGTTCTGGCTGATATCCATAAGGGTATTGCTGCTGTACCGGCTCATTTTCAGCTTGTATGGGTACATGTTCCTTGGAAGAGAGCTGAAGTTCTGGCTCTTAAGCAGACTCTACCTGACCCCCGTAAAAATCCTGCAGGTTATTATAAAGAGTTGTCCCAGACAGTTGATGCGTCTGTGATGAATTTAGCTGAAATAGATATGTTGTTTGGGAATGTAGTCCCTCAACCATTCTGGGTGAAGATCCGTCACGAGGATCATGCAGTAGAGTTGGGAGATACGTGGGTTAATATTGTTGCTGCAGATGGTCGACAGGTAGGAGGGGCTAAACCTGAGCCTTTAGTTGCGGATCTACCAGGTAGGATTATTAATTTAATGAAGACTTTGATGCCTCCTATGCGAGTGAATTGGGATAAGTTATCAGCATGTAAGCAGAAGAAAGACAAGAGTGTGTCTGATTTCTTTACTAGGTTTGAAGAGACATTTGTCGATCACAGTGGTCAAGATATGAGTACAGAAGGTGGCCAAAGGTTGTTTGTGGATAAGTTTGTCTATAATTTGCTCCCGAGCTTTGTAAGAAGTTGAAGGACTCTGAGAGTTCATGGGCTGTTTCTTCATCGGCCCAGATATTGGCTACTGCACAATATTACGAGAATAGAGATAAAGATGAGAAAGATAAAGCAGAGAAAAAGACTAAAGAATTGAAGACGAAGGTGCTTTTACAGCAGGCGTATCCGCCTCGTTTTAATCAGTGTGAGTTTCAGCAACCCCCACAGTTTCAGAGAGTGTTGCAGAAGCCCGAGTCTTTTCCGCAGCGAATTCCGGTAGGCCCTAATCAATGCGCTTATTGTAAGGAAGAAGGTCACTTCAAGCATAGTTGCTCGATTTTGCTACAACGTGCGAATGGTACGTCTGGTGTGAGAGGTCGTGGTGTCCAGCAAGTCCCTAGGGGTAGAAGACGTGGTGTGTTCCCCCAGAGTGGGCGTTCCTTTCCACCACAGAAATCTATGAATTACTTTGATCAACAGAATGTGGTGTCTGGTCAGTCGGCTCAATATTATGCTGATGATTACTATGTTGAAAGTGAGAATGCTGATTTTAATGATAGCTAGGACAGCCATAGATGAAGAGAGGGAGTAGTGTCAGTTCCAGTAGACCAGAGTGGACCTTATGTTGAAGTGAGTACATCAGGTGTGTCAGAACCTTTTCTGTTGGATACTGGTGCGGCGAAGAGTTCTATCATGCACTCTAAACTCCCTGGCGCACCTTTGTCTGGCTTGACGAATGTTTCGGTAGGATTTTTTGGCACCCCAGTTCGAAACCCGGTTTCTTGTCCTTGACTCTTTCTGTCGGGCCTTGTGAATTGGAAGCACCTCTGATTCTAACAACAGGTTGTGGTGATAATCTGTTGGGTTTGGACTTGTTGAAAAATTTGCATGCAAAATTGTGTTGTTCTCCTTCGGGAGTACATCTTACATTGGGTAAGAGAGTGATTTCTCCGATGTTTTTGTCTAAAGATTGGCTTCCACTGGAATTGGGTTCTCTCCCTGATACTCTCTGGGCTACGGGTCCAAATGATGTTGGCCGTTTTGCAGATTCCACCATACGTTGTTACCCTCAAGGCGAATGCTAAGTTGCCTCGCATTCCACAATACCTAATCTCTAGTGATGGCGAGAGAGCTCTTTTAGCGATTATCTATGATTTGGTTGAGAAAGATGTGATTGAAGAAACAAGAGGTAATGTGTGTAACAGTCCTGTTTTGCCTGTTCTTAAGCGTACTGACTCTTCTCAGCCACCTGTGTATCGGTTTGTGATCGACCTTCGAGAGGTTAACAAGATTGTGGTGCCACAGTTTCCTGTTGTTCCGGACATTACTGCTTTATTGACTATGATTACTGCTTCGGCTGCTTGGTTCTCTGTTATTGACCTGAAGAATGCTTTCTTTAGTATTGCTATTGCTGAAGAGAGTAGAGATACTTTTGGTTTCTCTTTAGGAGGCCGAAGCTTCCGGTTTAAGCGTGCTCCTCAAGGTTATTGTGAGAGTCCATCCATCTATAGTCAGGCTTTAAAGACTCAGCTTGATTCTTTTGTTTTGCCTTCTGGTGCGACTCTTATTCAGTACGTGGATGATTTGTTGGTTGCTGCTGATGATGAAGAGATTTGTAAAGAAGTCACGCTTTCTTTGTTATGACATTTGTCTGACCTTCATCATAAAGTGTCACTTTCGAAGTTGCAATATTGTCGCCAAGAAGAGACCTACTTAGGTCATCTCTTGTCGAAGGAGGGAAGACGATTGACTCCAGAGCGTATACAAGCGATTGCGCAAATGACTGTACCATCCACACAGAGAGAAGTGCGTGCTTTCTTGGGTATCACTTCGTATTGTAGACAGTGGATTCCGAATTTTTCTTTGTTGGCGAAACCTCTGTTGGCACTTACTCTTAAGGATACACCGAATCCTCTTCCTTGGTCTGACGAATGTCAGAGAGGTTTTTCTGAATTGCGCGATGCGTTGTGTTCTGCGCCGGTGTTGGGTACCCCCGACTACAGTAAGTCTTTTACGCTTTACGTGCATGAGAGAGAAGGATGTGCGTTGTCAGTGTTGACACAACAATTTGGAGACAAGCAACGCCCATGCGCGTATTTTTCAGCTACTTTAGATCCGGTAGCTAAGGCGTTGCCAAGTTGTTTGAGAGCTACAGCGGCAGCGGGTGTTTCTATTCGACAGTCTGCTGGTCTGGTATTGGATAATACGTTGATTGTGATGGTCCCACATGCAGTGGATACCCTATTGAATAAAACAAAGTCTCAGCATCTTACTAGTGCACGTTTGTCAGGTTATGAGTTGACGCTTTTGGCGAGTCATGTGCACATAAAACGGTGCAACACGTTGAATCCAGCTACGTTGTTGCTGATTTCTGTAGAGACAGATGCTCAGGAACAGCATGATTGTTTCCTTCGGACAGAGGAAGAAACAAAGGGTAGAATTGATCTGAAAGATACTCCTCTTTTGAATTCTGATGGTACCTTATGGGTAGACGGTTCATGCTTTAAGCTCCCGAATGGCGATACGACTGCAGCTTATGCGGTTACGACTTTGCACACGATTGTTGAAGCTGGTGTTGTCGAAAGGAAAGAGAGGTACTGTGTATACCGATAGCTAATATGCGTTTGGTGTTGCTCATAGTTTTGGACATTTGTGGAGAGAGAGAGGATTTCTTATTTCCCATGGTACGAAGTTTCAGCATGGACAATTGGAGAATGAACTTCTTGAGTCACTTACTTTGCCGACACAAGTTGCGATTGTGAAATGCAGTGCACATAAGAAGGTTACGGATGATGTTGGTCGTGGTAATGCGTTTGCGGATGAAGTAGCGAGAGAAACGGCGAAGGATGTGACGAGTCGAATGTATGTTGCAGGCCCTGCAAGATGGGTTCCGGAAAGAGGAATGTGTGAAGATACAATAGAGAGTGTGAAATCGATTCAGGCTGAAGCCACTGAGAAAGAATTGAGTGTGTGGAGAGAGACTACGGGAATGTTGGATTCGACTGGTTGTTGGATTGAGTTGTCAGAACACCAGCGATGGTTGTTGCCTGATGCGTATGTGCTTCCAGTGGTTACGATGGCACATGGTATGGCACACATCAGTTCGAAAGGGATATGTAAGTTGTTGGCTCCAGTATGGCAGAATGCTGGAATTCCTAAATGTGCTGAGAATCTGGTGAAAAATTGCATGGTTTGTTTGATGCATAATCCTGGTAAGGGAACTCCAACTCCAGCAGGTCATTTTGCTCCTCCAACAAATCCGTTTGAGGTTCTACAGTTGAACTTTATTCATATGGAGAGATGCAACAACCTAAAGTATGTCCTTGTGGTTGTTTGCGCCTTTTCAAGATGGATAGAGGCTTACCCTCTCAAGGATAATTCTGCCTTATCTACAGCCAAGGTTTTGTTGAAGGAGTTTTTCCCTAAGTTTGGATTGCCGAGAATGGTATGGAGTGACAACGGAAGTGAATTTGTGGGTCAGATTATGAAGAAAGTGTGTGCAGTTTTGGGAATAAGGCAGAAATTTCATGCTGCGAATCACCCCCAGTCAGCTGGTTTGTCTGAATGCTACAATGGCACCCTTAAGTTGAAACTGGCTAAGATACAAGCGAGCTCTGGCCTAGTATGGCCCGATGCTTTGCCGTTGGCACTTTTGTCCACAAGAACGACAGTACATTCTCGTGTGGGACTTAGCCCATACGAGATTTTGTTTGGTCGCCCGGCGAATGTTTGGGGTGTGCGGAGGCCAAAGAAGTACAGCGACATCGAGTACCCTATGTTGGTTGACTATTTACATGATTTGACTGCTAAATTGCGTGTTCTCCACCACCAGGTGCATGATACCTTGCCTTCAGCTTCTGCGGATGCAGGCCACTCGATTCAACCTGGTGATTGGGGCCTGATCAAGAACTTTCAAAGGACGAAGAATCTTGAGCCAAGGTGGACCGGCCCTTATCAGGTCCTCTTGACAAGTCGAACAGGCGTCAAGGTTTTCGGCAAGAAGAATTGGGTGCATGCCACCCATTGTAAGAAGCTTTCACTTCCCTTGGCATATGACCGATGGATTGTTGATGGTGTTGCTGATTCAGAAAGCGAGAGAGTTGTGGAGTTTGTCCCCTTTAGTGATGCACATTTGAAATGGACTCAGTCGGAACGTGAGGATGATGAAGTTTTACAAGAAGCTGTGCCTCCGCGGTTGAGACTTGACACTACAAATCCAGAGATACTTTTCCAGGATCAGACTGTGTCTGGTAAAGAACGTTATAATCTGCGAAGCAGATTGGACAAATAAAGATCGCACATTTTTGGTGAACTATACTCTATCAGACAAGAGACTTTTTTTGTCTTTTTCTTTTTCGAACCACCATCCGGGTTCAGCTGCAGGGTCATGGTATAAGTTCTTAAGGGGTGACCCACGTATTGACACAAGGTTCGCGGTTCTGGGACGTCTAGGACACCTGGACGCACACTTAAGTGAAGAGGGAACAGCACGTTAGAGGATGGAGTCTTTTGTAATGGATAGAATTGTTGAGAAAATGAATTTTAAGATGAGATTTTGTACATTGGTTCGTAACAAATGTTTTATTATATTGTGTTCTTTTGTGTTTTTAAGTATCACATTGGCTTGTGTGGGTTGGATTGTAAATGCTACACCATTGATTTCTGCACCCACCATCCAACCTATGCTTTCTTCTACTACTGTTTCTTTGCACAAGTTCTATACGTTGCCTGAACATGAACAGACAAGAAGATCGGAATTTGTTAATAACTCATTTATACAGCTGTTGCATCAGCATCAGTTGGTAGTCAATACTACAAATTGCTGGGTATGTGGTCTTATGCCTTATACGACAGATAGAGGTATGCCATATCTGGTTTTGCCTTTTTCTTCCAATGGGTCTGTATGGGCTTTTCAGACTATGTTCATCTATGCGAATGAGGTATACCCTACGCGTTCCATGAGAGACAACCTGAGCAATAGTGCCCTGATAAAGGGAATAGTAGATATGATCCGAGATATTGATGCATACAATGCTATCCCTAAGGATGAGGCACAGGCATATATTGGTTGGAATGTCACTGGGTATAGCACTAGTTTGACAGAGAAGGAGAGACGAAAGAGGTCTCCCCCGATTTGGATCGTACCCCATCGAGGCCACTTTTGTTTACAAGGCAATGGTCGAAATCAGAGAGCTCAGTTAGGTGAGAGTGTGTGTGCTCAAACCTATGTTTATCCATCTCAGACTTCTCCTCCGTTTGTCCCAGCTAAAGGTACATATTTTGTTTGCCACGATAGAGCCTACACATGGTTGCCACCTGATTTTTCAGGCGCATGTTATGAGGCGTTTTTGCTTCCCCCTACATACACGGCTGCTATGGATTATCACAGAACAAGATATGCTAGAGGTGTCTTTGAACAGGAAGTAGGAGATTTTTTCAAGGGTTTCCTACCCTTTTGGGGTCCTATGGCCAATAGCCGACATATACGACAGCTTACGAGAGTGGTTGACGCCACTATAAATGAAACTGCAGGTGCTCTCAGCAATATTACAGTGGAGCTCCAAGCTGATCGTGTTATGACATTGCAGAATCGTGTTGCGTTAGATGTCATACTTGCTGATCGAGGAGGGGTATGCAAATTGTTCCAATCTAGTTGCTGTGTTTACATACCAGATAATGCCCCGACAGTGTACCAAGCCATTTCCAGATTGCATAAGGTTTCTGAGTCTATTCATGTAGACGAAGGAAACTGGTCGTTGATTGGATGGGTTTGGGGACTGTTGTCCAAATGGGGATGGAAAGTTCTGATTTTCCTTGGTATGGCTATAGCTATTCTCTTCTCTTGTTGTCTTTGCATCCAGTGTGCTCCCGCCGTTTGTAGTCTTTGTGCTACTACGTGTGTGCGGAGACCTGTCTTGAGAGAAGTAGAGAGTAATAGGATGATGCTCCAGCAACACCTTGATGGTCTGATGAAGATTGATATAGACCTAGATTTAGATTAACGTGAGTTTAGGTTATTGCCTACGTAATGGCAAAAGGAGGGACCGTGGTACTGTGAAAACGGGCCTTGTCACATAAGGTTATGGTTCCGTCACCATTTTATGGATGTCGAACCGTATTTAGTGAGTGCGGCTAATATGGAGTGAATTTGTCACGTTAGCTAGCGAGTTCACCACGCATTTGGAGATTTCGTCTCGAACATGGGTTCCATTTTGTTTAAGTCTCCATTTTCTATTGCCATCACGCAGGTCGACGAATATGGTCGAACGAACGAAGCGGCCTGGCCTTCACGTATTGGTATACATTAACAGGGTCTTTCTTGACTCCGAGGTGAATTGCAAGGATCTGATTCCTTCACCTGAAGCTGACCCTGCCGAGTCAATTTCCCTGGGTTTGATCGTTGTCTTAGATTGCCAATCATTGTTCAGGACATCGTTAACTTTTAGTCTCCTTACACATGCCTTATCTTGCTCACTATCAGACATTGTTTCCTTTTCTATGCTCTTTTTTACATGCATTGTGCTTTTCAATTATGGGTTTGTCCGGCTTGTGGAGATTGGATTTTGGACATTCCCAATGATTAACTTTGGGTTGGTATGTTGCAAACTGAGCTTTTCGTCATGTCATACTTTGTTTGAGAATGTACCCCATTGGTTAGATTTTTGCGCAGTGGGAGTATGTTTGTAAATGTGAATATTGTGTATAAAAGGAGATGTTTTGCTCTACGAATTTGAGCAGTCTCCTGAAATACCCCCATGCTGTGTTTCTAGGATCACTGTTACTGGCTGCAGCTAATAAACTTGGTCTCTGACGCCACCCAGAAGTATTCTGTGTCTCTGTAAACCAAGACAGGTGAATCCGAAGACTTTGGGCGTGCCCCTGGCGCCGCTGGGTTCTAAAAGCCCGGTTCTTCAGTTATATAGTTCACTGAGTTATGTGCCTTCTTCAAAAAAGCTGCATAATCTTAAGAGTTTTAAGATTTAATTTTTGCTGGTTTCTTTTTTACTTCTTGTGTCGCTTGCAAGACTGACAACATTGGTACAGCTGAGTTGCTTGGTAAATACCCCCAAAAGGATATGCCAAAAACACAATTTCATTGGTATTATTTGTTTATAAATGGTCATTATTAGTGCAACTACACTTTTAGCCCTTCACATGTAATGTAAAAAGATCAAGTAAATAAAATGCTTCATATCTTGGCTCACCTTATGGATGGCATCTGAAGTGGCAGGCACAGCGTGTCTTTGTTTTCCCTGATGGACTGAGGATGCTGGAATTAAGAGCGGCCATCTCAAGATGAGCTGCCTTTGGCTTCCCAGGCATGCTCCCGTTCATGACCCAACTTGTATAGTGTAATGCTTCAAATGAGACATTAGGTTTACCCTCCCTGTCTTCGCATTGGATGTGCATGACTGCACCTGCATGTGTCCTGGTATTGACATGTTACAAGGGAAAAACTTTTGAGGTTTCAAAGAACCAGCCAGACCTGATACCCTGCATGAGAATAGCTACTAGTACCAGAACCCACCTGATCCTAACTGTATTCCAGCTCAGCACGCAGGATGAATCTAAGGGTGACTGGAAGAAATGTTTGATGCAGACTTCTATTGTGTGCCCATCCAGCTCTACGAATTAATATTAACAAAGTTAAAAATGAAGGGCAGTGGGATTCCATTAGTATAGGAGCCAACATGTTACTAGTGTAACTAATAGAGAATGCGTCCATTATTTACTGAGAATGGCATTATTCCCAGTCCTACTATCTCGCCTTCCATCTTAACCAATGAGGCTTCCTTGCCTCCAATAGACCCTCTGTCTAAAAAATAAAAACACCCCACACCCACCACTCCCTGTATGTAAACAAACCAACCAGACACTCAGTTGTTCCATACTGGGAGGGACACTGAAGTAAAGTGAGGGAGTAGGACTAGGAATAATGCCATTATCAATATGTAATGGACACATTACCAACCGTCCCTCCCTTGAGTTCTTTCTTAACCAATGAGACATAGCAAGTAAATAGAGATGAACAACCGAGTCATGAATTTCACATATTAATACAGGGCCCAGATCATATACAGAAACACCTCTATTCCATCACTGAGGATAAAACTCTGTGACCCAACACATTTTTTAGACGTTCCAACTCCTATAGTAGCAAGCACAAGTGGAAGGGATAGGACAGGTTGCAGCCCTCAGATCTCCACCACTGAAGTACCCTGCAGTTCAGCCAGCCACAGTAGCCGCCAGACTGTGTGTACAGTGCCTCTGAACACCTAGTGGAAGAACCTACAGCTTTCACCTCATAAGCCAACAAGACAGTGGAATGAATCCATTTACTCAAGGTGTCTGTAGACGGTTTCTTTCTTTTTTTGGCAGGACCAAAATTAACAAACAACGCATCCCCTTTCTGGATCGACTTCATCACCTCCAAGTACCACAGAAAAGTACTTCTCACGTCCAAACAATGCGATTTGCTCCCATCCTCCGAAGAAGGCTCAGGACAAAATTCAGGCAAAATCACTTCCTGGCTGACATGAAAAGCCAAATTCACGTTAGGCATGAACGAAGGGACTAGGACCAGAAAAATCCTATCCGAAAATACCTTACAAAAAGAATACCTACAAGATAAAGCCCCAAACTCCCCCAAGCCCCTAGCAGAAGTGATGGCTACCAGGAAACAAGCCTTAAATGTCAGGAGCTTCAAATCAATCCCCTCAAGGGGCTCAGATGGAGAACCAGTGAATGCCTCCAAAGACCAAGTATATATTCCAACTAGGAAAAGACCTCACCGCCCTAGAAAACAAGTTTAAAATCCTCAGAAAAAACCTAGACATCAGCCCAAACAAATCTTTCAAATTTTGACAAGAACCACGAAACGCCTGAATTGCCACCCATTGAACCCTCAATGTAGTGACTGACAGACCCATGTTAGCTTCATCCTGCAAGAACTGCATAGTCAAAAAAGATCAGCCAGAGTCAGATCCACCTGCTTTCCCAAACACCAGGCCGAAAACCCCTTCCAATGTCTGGCATAAGAATGCAGCATAGAAGACCTTCTAGATTCCTGCAAAGTCACAGCCAATTGCTCAAGGACCCCCAGACGAGCTAAGCCTCTCTGGTCAACCTCCATGTCGTCAAGTGCAACTTCCTTAATGAGCCCAGGGGAAGAGCTGGAAAGGACAGTGGAGATGGGATAGCTGGAAGTAGCCATTCCTGACTGCACCTCACCAACTTCAGAAGAGGGAACCAATTTGAATGGGGCCAACGAGGAGAAGCCAAAATCCCCTGAGCCCTCTCCTTCCCAACCCGCACCAGAAATGCCCTGATCAACTGAAATGGGGGAAGGCATAAAGCAGATCCTGAGGCCAATGACAAGTCAAGCCGTTTTTTCCCAAGCCTGAGGACACCGTCCCCAGGGACAATACATCTGCACCTTGCGAAAGAAACAGATCGAACACTGGAAGGGCCTACGTCAGAACCCTCAGATCAAACAGGCAGGGGATCAGACAGAACTCTTTGGACAATGGAATTCCCTGGCTCAACAGATCCGCCCTGAAATTCTCCTCCCCCAAATGTACAGTGCTCAGACCCAGAACCCATTCCTGTGCCCAAAGGAATATGTTCTGTGCAATCCAGTTCAAGGACTTGGACCAGGTACCTCCATGTCTATTGATGCAGGAGTTCACCATCAGATTGTCTGTCTGAATCAGTACCATTCTCCCCTTCAGAGTGGCCTGAATGGATGTACGTCGTTACAACGCATGCTTTTACAACGCATGCCTTTACGACACAACTTTTACAAGGCAAGTCGTTACAACGATTTGCGTTGGGGGCGCTGGATAGTGAATAGTTTAATTTACTATTCCAACTCCAGTCCCCGTGGATAGTAGGGAAGGTGTTGGATAGTAAATTAAAACTATTCCCTATCCTAGAGCGCCCCCCAGCGCAAGTCGTTGTAATGAATTCCGTTGTAATGGTTGCGTCGTAAAGGTACTGCGTTGTAAAAGTTGCGTTGTAAACTCTGTTCCACGGCTGAATATGAGTCAGAGCGAGGTGAACAGTTTTCAACTTGCTGCAGTTGGAAGACCTCTGAGAGTCCTGAAGAGACTAAAACCATTAAACCTGCTCTGCTTCCAGCCAAGCCCCCAACTCGGAGAGGCTGGCATCCATCTTTACCACCATCAGAGCTGAGGGAGACAAAGAAATCCCTCCGACAAGATGTTCCCCTTCCAGACATCACAACAGATCCCTGTGGACCTGCGCCAACATCTGGAGAGGGGCCAGAATATCCTGTGTGCCTGGAGACCAAAGGGAAAGAATCCAGTTGACCAGCTTGTGCAGATGAATTCTGGCCCAAGGAACCAGAAACACCATTGACGCCAAGTGACATTGCACCCTCAACCATTCCACAGCTGGAGAAGCCTCCTGAGACATCAAGGCCCGCAACTGATCCTGGAAGCAGACCCATCTCCTCTATGACAGAGTCACTCGACCCCTGTGAGTCAGAAAGCGTGCTCCGATGAAGACCATGTCCTGAGATGGAACCAAAAATGATTTCCCCAATTGATCAAATATCTGAGTCCCTGTAGGGTGTTCAAAAGTCTGTCAACATGAGCCACCAAATGTGACTCCTTTGGAAATTGTACCAATGAATCAGCTAAATAGGGATGCACAAACACACCTTCTGAGTGAAGGATAGCCAGCAGAGGGGCCAGCACCTTTTTGAACACCCTGGGAGAGAAATTGTGGTCGAAAGGGACAACACAGAACAGGAAATGTCTGTCCCCTGTCGCAAACTGGAGGAATAGTTGAGAGGGAACTGCCACAGGGACATGAAGATAGGCATCCTTGATGTCTAATGATGCCAAGAAATCTCCAGGCCCTATCAGACGAATGATGGCCTGAATAGTCAACATTCAAAAATGAACAGACCGTATCCACAAATTGAACCACTTCAGATCCAGGATGGGCTGAAATGCCCCTGAAACCTTTCGGACCAAGAACAGGATGGAATAGGCCCCTGTGCACAACTCTGCACTCATAATTCTGCAAATGGCACCTTTCACCAGTAATTCCCAGATTCACCCTAGCAGAGCCAGCCTCTTCTCTTTGGAGGCCAGTATCTGGGGGAACGTGCTTGAAGGTGATTACTTAGTCATTGGCCAAAGTGTCTAGGACCCATCGATCTGAAACATCCTGCTGCCATACAAAAAGAAAATGCCGGTGTTAGAAATGGGGGTCTCTAGTTGGCAGTGGCTTGCACCGTGTCCAAGTAGGGACCCTTCCTTCTAGTCCAGATGAGTAAAGTGCACACCTAGGTTTGAATGTTCTCGCCCTCTGGTAGCTTGGCACAGAGCAGTCAGGTTAAACTACAGAGGCAATGTGTAAAAGATTTGTAACCCACAGTAACACAGTGAAAACACTTCAAATAGGCACCACATCAGTTTATAAAGATAGAGTATCTTTATCTAAATTAAACAAGTCCAAAACAACAACAATCCAACATACACAGCTCAAAATATCATTTGTAAAACTTTTCTTGTAAAAAATAAATCTTAGAAGACAATAGCTCTAACTGGGGCTATCTAGAAGTAGTGACAGGTACTAATCCAAAGTACTGTGCCGACCGCGTAGTGCCCGGGCCAGCCACGGAGTCACATGGACCCCCAGAGAAACCGTACCTTTTGTGGTGATACACATAATAGCGTCGCACAGCGTCGGTGGGTGATGAGGTGCCTGTGCCGGGCATTGCTGGTTCCGGTTCCTTACTGATACAGGTGAGGTGAGGCGTCGGTTTTACTGCCACATGGGGAGTTGAGGCGTCAGTTCCTTACTGCTATGCAGGGGAAGTGAGGCGTTCGTTCCTTAGTCTTGCAGGGCAGGAAAGGCGTTGGTTACTTACTGTGCAGAGGAGGTGATGCGGCATCAGTGGTGGTGCGTCGGTTCCTTTTGATGGTGCTGCGTCGGGCCGTCACCCACTTAGGTCATCGACTACACAATGGTGTGCAGGAGGCACTGGTGTAGTTCGGCGTCGGGAGGTGCTTTGTGCTTTCCAAGAGTGGTGCTCTTAGCCCAAGTGCAGGCAGCAGCATCGATATGATGGCGTCAGACTCGATTCGGAGATGATGTCAGCCGGCGTCGGGCTGCAGTGTTGTCGCAGTCGGTGCTGCGCTCACCCGGCGAACGGTGATCTTGGTGTTGGTGCAGGCAGAGGGCATCGGGAATCATTTTCTTGAGGTTTGCAGCCCCAGCAAACTCCTCCAGTGGTCCAGAACTGGGGTTGGCACCACATGGTAGGTCACAAATCCCAGCAGTGCTGTTGATGGAGTCTGCAAGTCAAGTCTTTGTGTCACTTAGACTTCTTAACAGGAGGCAAGTTCTACTTCAACCCTTCGAGATCTTCTCAAGCAGGATTCACAACAAAGATCAGTCTTTGTCCTCTTTCAGGTGGAAGCAGGCAACTGCAGGCCAACCCAGCCAAGCAACACACAGCAATGGGATAATACTCCTCCTCACAGCTCTTCAGCCCTTTTCTTTGGCAGAGAGTCCTCTTGATCTAGAAGTTATCTAACATTCTAGGGGTTTAGGTCTAATACTTAGACCCCCTTTTCCCTTTGAAGTCTTTGTTTTAAAAAGTCTCTCTTGCTTATCAAAACCAGTTCTGTCCTACCTAGTCCAGTTTCACTACAGGAGGTGGACAGCAGTCACAACCTATTCTTTTTTTTTTTTTTTAGATTAAGAGCTGCTACCAGTTTATTTACACCTCATACAATAAGCATGCTAACCCCAATTTCTGAAAAAAATGCATTCTGTGAATTGGTTTCTATGAAATGGTAAATGCCATTCATCCTGCAGCTTTCCATTAAACATTTGGTGAAATTGGTTCTGAGTAATGTTATCCCATTAAATCATTGTTCTATGAAATCATATACAACCGAATACTGTAGTACAGATACATTGACAAGTACAATAAGTGTATTTCTTTAGATTAAATATATTTATGACCTGCTGTATATTTCAGATGCATCAAAGGAAGATTTTTTTTTATTTTTGTTGTTGTTCACCAAGCAGTAGTACATCCACACCAATTAATCTTACAATGAAATATGTTCACAGTTCACATTACATTTTTCAGCATTCATTGAAACGCCATTTGACAACATTTTCACATCCCGTTATTGTCGCTAGCTGTCTACTAAACATTACCATAGAAGTCTCTTTCGCACCCGTTAACTCATTGTTATGCCGACCTGTTAGGACCACCTTACATTTAATCATTATATTTATATGTCTGTTGGGGTTATACTCTACTCCCCTGGTGCATAACCTTGGGTGGCCTCAGCCTCCTCCCCCCCTTGTACCTCTGAGGGGTCTACCGATTGATGTTGCAAATAGTCCACAAAAGGCTGACAGAAGTCCTTTGGCCTAGATGCCTGTGGCAGGTCCTCCTCATATGTATTCAGCGTCTCTCTGCAATATGCTAAATCAGACAGCCATTCTTTGAACCTGGGTGGTCGCTTGCTACCCCACTTCATGGCTATTCCTCTTTACGTCAACAAGAGCGCCACTGCCAACAGTTTACGCCGCCTATTCTGCTTAAGCTTATAGACTCATAACAGACAGTTTGTGGGTGTGTTAGGGATTGGTTCGGACAGCATTTGGGATAGTGCGTCCGTCACCTCCCGCAAAAACCCCTCCAGTGCGGGGAACCCCCATGCTGTATGGAGGAAGTCAGCTCCCGGAGCGGAGCATTTTTTACAGTTATCATCTGCTCTAAGTCTGTATCTATATAATTTTGTTGCCGTGTAATATGTCTGGTGGAGGTATCTGAAATTTATGATGTGTGGATTGCAGTTCGGCGTAAGTAGGCGTAACTATGCACAATTATAGTCCCACTCTTCCTCGAATATAACGGACCCTGTTGTCTCTTCCCACCATGCCCGTGCTTTGTCCTGGTCAGTATTTTGCTCATTCTGTGATGCATTATATATTTTAGTTACCAGCACTACACGTGTCGGTGCAGTGAGTAGCATTTGGAGAGCTTGCAATGGTGTGGGTTCCGCCGGGAACTAGTCATAGAGATCTCTCACTGCTGCCCTCAGTCTGTAGTATGCAAACATTTTTTGTGGTGTCTGATGGGCACATAAGGCCGGGTCACTAAGGGAAATAAATGTGTTGTGCGGAAATACTGCGCCTAGCGTTGTTAGTCCCATCACGCCCAGAGTCCCCCTCATGTTCTGTTCAAGCGTGACTGACAGTCTAGGATGATGCGCCAGTGGTATCGCCGGTGCATAAATTGGTAATTTCTGCGCTCGTAATGCTAGTGTATGCCACGCCTTAGAGGTGCACTTGACAGGGTGTATTGTGTCATTTGCGTAGTTCCCTACCGGGTCTGAAATGTATTGAATCAATTTGTTCGGGAATACGCTGTCCGTTTCCACCGGTATGTGCGGAATGTGGGAGTGTGTTTGAGTCCAGTAGTGCGCATGTTGTGCTTGTAGGTCGGGAGCGGCGAAGCCCTTTTGGTGATAGGGTTTAGTGAGGATCTTCCAGCTTACCCGTGGCTGCTTCCCAGCCCATGTAAGTCTCTGCAGCGCTGTACGCAGTCTTGTGAAGAATGCTTGTGTGAGCCATATCGTTATGTTCCATAACAGGTACAGAAATCGGGGTAACACCACCATTTTCTGAAGTGCTATACGATCCGCCATTGACAATGGTAGTTTAATCCATCTATCAATTTGGTCCTCCAGTTTGCTCACTGCCACCCCGTAATTTTCTTTAATGACCGTCTCCGGGTCTCGATGTACCCAGACACCCAGGTACTTCACCTGGTCCGAGCTCCATTTCAGTGGATAATCCATTTGTGGCTCGGTGTCACCAGCGTCAGGGGCATCACTACAGATTTATCCCAGTTGATACTGAGACCTGAATATTATTCGAATTTGATGTATTCCCTAATCAGCGGGTTTAGGTTCATGGCCGGGTGTCTAACATACAGCACCATAGCATCCGCATAGAGCGAGATGCTCACAGGGCGTAGACTAAACTGGAGTGCCGTTTCTGGGTGGTTCTGCCTGATTTTAGAGGCCAACGGTTCCAGTGTGAGCGCAAAGAGGATCGGTGACAGTGGGCATCCTTGCCTTGTTCCACGGCTTATCTCAAACTGCTGTGAGGTATGCCCATTAATGCGTACTCTGGCACTAGGTTCTACATAAAGGAGCGCTATCCATTTTAGAAAGGCTTGTGGAAAGCCCATCCTGGCAAGGCAGCGTCGATGATGGGAGAGCTAGTCCTTGCAATTATGAAAAACAAAATGGCCAGTATTTCACTCTCAGGACATGTAAAACACACCAGTACATGCCCTAACTTTCACATACACTGTACCCTGACCATGGGAGTACCATGGGCCTATCTTAGGGGTGACTTACATGCAAGAAAAAGAGGTTAGGGCCTAGCAAGTGGGTCCACTTGCAAGGTCGACATGGCAGTTAAAAACTGTGTGTGCAGACATTGCAGTGTCAGGTCTGAGACCCATTTGAAAGGTTACTAGTGTGGGTGACACAATCAGCGCTGCAGGCCCAGTAGTAGCATTCAGTGGCGGCTGGTGAGATTTGAAAGTGGTGCAGCGTAAAGGGTTGTCATAAAGTGACGTGTGGAAATAGCCAGAACTTTTGTCTACCTGACTACCTCACGTTTTGCACCGATCACAATTAGAGCAATCGATGCAGGAACACCTCGCCGGGTTCCTCCTGCGCAGGCAACCTCGTTTATTTACAATAACTGGCTTTAAGGCAAATCGAGTGTGGCGCTTCTTGCAAAATTCACTCAAAATTTGCTTTGTGCACATTTGCAATCTCACTTTTCCACCATCCCTTAGATTCAAAGAAGTGTAAGCGTTTTTTGGAAACGTACAGAAATTCACACACTGACACAAACAAACAGGAAAGTGCTGTACTGAGGACGTCCTGACGGCAGGGTGTCCTCTGCTATTTATAAACAAGTGCGAGGTCTCACCTAATATTTTAACTACAACTCCCTTGCTTGACATTTTTAGTGCCCTTTTGATCCCTGTCCCCTGTCTCTTTGTCTTGTTCACTGCTCTGGGGTGCAGTGCCTGGCAGGTTACGGACTGAACTGCAAGTTTCCCCCTGCCAATCCCACGGGCTGGAGCAGAAATTAGTGGGTGTCGCTATCAATAGAGGTTCAGCGGGTTTTGCAGTGGGGAAATGAGGACGCTTTCCGATTCAAAACGCTAGCAACAGCGTTCAGTTTTCAAAGTTATTCGAGTGAACTTCAAAGTGGACCTTGTCGAACAAAATGTTTGATGACATACCGCTCAATGGGGCATTAAGGTCCGTTCTCTCTAGAGAAGCCGCCAGTCTATGCCTTCATTAGACCACAAATATAGCCATTTGGTTATGTCTGAGGCCCTGATGAGAATCCCTGACGACGAATAGGGGATTTGAAACGCATAGGCCCTTGTACTACTGGTCTGCTAGAGTATCTAGGGGGCATTTTTCTCCCTGATTTCTCACCATCCTATGTACATTACCTTGGACTGTATTAAGCTCTAATGTATGATTCTAAATTCATCAACAAATAGGAATGTGTCTTCTTTAAATTGCACTAAACATTTGAAAAATTTGTGCAGATCCAGTATATCTTCTGTTTTACTATAGTGGTAGTATGTGGTATGATTGATTGAGGTATGAATGTGACGAATGCTACGGTAATTGTGATATGATTGAAGGCTTAGAATGCATGAAGTTTCTATTGAATGTGGTTTGTTGATGTGTCCTTATTTCTTATATGCTTCTCTTTTTATAAAATAAAAAACTGTGTAAAAATTGTTAATTTTCAAAAATAAAAATTGCGAATAATAAGCAAATACCCCATTTTTAATTAGTTTTCTTGGTGTGGATGCTAAGAGTGATAATTAAATAAATGTCATCAGCACTGGCACTTCTTTTGTTACTTGTTGCATAGGCTCAGCCTTGCTGATCAGAGCCAACCCCAATTTTGTTTTCACTGATTAGCTGTGGCAAAGTGCCCAGAGTACCTAAACCAGCAAAAATGAAATCCAGTACACACTCAAAAATACAGGAGGAAGAGGTAAATATTCAGGGGAAACCACACCAAGGATGCCAGGTCTAACAGCCAGATCATGCATCCCACCAGTAAAGTTACCACCTGACTGTGATTGTCAGGGCTTTTAGATACCCCCTTCTGAGCCAGGACATTACCCAAGCATTCGTATAACTCACAATTTTTCTTAGTTGATGAATGAACTTTAGGCAGAATAAAAAGAGAGGCAATGTTCGCTCACATTTCCGACTTGTTCTGTCTGAAGTTCATTCATTAACTCGTAACATTTCTAAGTTCTGTGTAGGAATTTTAAACACCTTAAATGCAAAGACACAAGCGTTTGACTGTTCCCTGAACCAGTGCATTTGGCCATGATCCATCCCAGGCCAGAGGGTGCAGCCATGGCACGGTTCCAGGCGTTTTATAATTGTCATCAGGGCACAAGTCGAGGGTACAAGTAGGTAGACGGCGCCTAATCACTCTTTTCACAGGGTGGACGCCGTCTACCCTGCCAAGAGGTTGACCCAGGCAGATATATGCTAAACCTGTCCCGGTGTGATTTTCAGACTCCGGGATGCATTCAGCAGCGCCTGCACGTTGTCTGCTTTCATTCCGAGAAGCAACATGAAGGGGGAGGGGGCTTATCAGATTCCAGCTGCGCCCATAACAAAGGTCTAAGTTAAAGGTCCATCAGGCTTCCTTTTTTTGAAGTATCCTGACTGGGATCTATCAGGAGCCTCAAACCTAAATGCAATGGAGTGGAAACAAACACACACAGCTTGCTATTAATTCACAAGCACTTAAGAGAGGCGTGCTTTTGACTTTGTTCAGTCCTTGTTTTTAAGAGATATGCATGCACTGTAAGACTGTTAGATGTGTTGGTCTGCCCCAGTATTTACACAAATAACAATTTAACCCATTGGCTGCTGCCGTCGGCCAACGGTTGTCACAAGCACTACCTTGGTAGTGCTGGGCACGTCCGTTGGCCGACGCTGCCCCACCCGTTTTTCGAACGTTCAGCACTGGAGCAGAACGTTCGAAGCAGCCAACGGGTTAAATACCACTATTTTGTTTTATTGCTTTTGTAGCACTATAGCATTACTGGTCTCAATGCACGGCCGCAGAGCTTTTTGCATCAAACGTACACATTATACATTGACAATAAATTATATGTGTGTAAATCAAAGTTCAGGATGTGTTACATAAGATAGTGAGGGTTACAAGGTGTAGGAGACACATGGCCTTCATTGCTCACTGTGCTATATTATAAGGATTACAGTTTACGAACTGCAAGTAACAAAAGAATCTTTGTGTTAAAATCAGTAACCCATTTACCCATCTACATAAAATAAAAACCTGTCATCTGGGTGTTACATGATGTGCTGTGCAGGAGACATATTATTAACCCTCTATGCTACTTTGATTCAAAACGGGGGCTATACAAAACACAGATCTCTCCAGCAAATAGGCTAACCTCCACTTTATCTCACCATTATTATTATCCCTACCAATAAAGCAGAACAGACTTACTGCCATGTTTCTCCTTGTTTCCAACTCGTTTGTAGCACGGTTAAAAAAAAAATAATGTAATAGTTCAGGCCCAGATATTACGTCAGGGTTGCATCATATTTTTGGCACAACCCTGAGGCAAAATCTAATTTGTTAAATATTGTTATGTGCTCAAATTTACTCACGTTAAACCTACTAAACACGAGTGAGGTCTTAAAATCTGATGTCAATTTTTGTGATGTTACTTCCTGTGAGGTGATGGGTTGTGATGCCACTTCCTGTAATGCCACTTTCTGTGATGCCACCTGCGATGTCATACGCCGTTATGTCTGCAATGTTATATCACGTCCCATGATGTTACTTGCATACTGCCCAACTTTGTTAGTCCACCCTCTTCCTTTTTTAGGACTAGTGCACTGATTGTCATACACCACAGAACTGCTTTCGTTATGGTGCCAAGAGCAATATGGATAAGTGGATTTATGAAAGGCCTTGCACATAAAATATAAAATGTGGAAACATTTAAATCAATTTTGTCAAATATCTGTATATTATTAAGAAGTAATCACATAGGAATACCCTGCATGTTATATTCATAACGCTAGAGCACTCTAAATTAGATAGATTTTCAAATTTCATAGTTTTACAGTTAGACTGTGAGCAACATACATGTGGTTTTCTTACCAATGCTCCCGCCCATCAGCTTTTTTAAAGCTCTCCACGCAGGTGCTCTGGCACGACAGCTTCTCTACTGTACTCGGCCTCAGGGCGCATAATCGCGACTCCCCTCCTCTTCTGCCAGTCTCACTCTGTCGATTTCTTCACTTTCAGGGCCGTTTCTAGGTGTTTTGCCGCCCTAGGCGAGAATTGAAAAATGCCGCCCCCTCCCTTTTACTACCATCACTGTGTTCCCCTGGTATGAATGAACTTGAAGGATAACATTAATCTACAGGAGTTCCAAGGAAAGAGGGTGACTAAGGGCCAATTTTGACTAGGTCCAGCATACAAGCCCAAATGCAATCCAAAGCAAAGTGGTATGCCGTTCCTACTGTGTGGTACAGGTGAGTAGTTAATGAAGCAAGCGCTCGTAGTGTGCTCACTATGGCAGGAGAAAGATATCCTCCTTTTAGAAAGGGACTCTCACACACCCAAAAAGCTAGGTGTCTTGCTTCATCATTGGGTCTGCTCCTCGTCGGGTAGGCGCTGCAATACCTGATCGGCACCTTTGATGGGGCCTTTTAGCAGAGATCTTTTTTCCTGGCCGTTGGGTGCAGAGTGAGTGAGAGCCGTAGTGAGTGTAGATGTGGAAAATGTTGAGGTTAAAACAGGAGTTAGGGATCCACTCAGAACTATTTTAATGAATGTGGCCCCTATCCCGATTAAAAACAGTGTGCGGCCCCTGCTCTAAGGTTACGGGGTATTGCTCTTTGAAATTAGACCAACATGTTTCTTGCCCTATGTCAAATGGACAGCAATTCTTCAGGGCAGATGCAAGATCTATCTACACTTTTTGGTGGTGGTCTAGAATGTCAAACTCAAGTGACCACCCATACAGCACCCTAAAAAGTGGTACCTGTAGATCTACAATATCACTTGTAAAGGAGAAAATTTCAAGCGAATTACTACGTCATTATCCAACAGTTTACAGTGTATATACATTAGTGCAGCACTCCAAACAAAGTGCATGGAAGCATGCATCACACTAAAGTGTCTGCTTATGTGCGAGGAATATAAACCTAAATCAACATATATAGCTGGGAATGCTGTGTGTGTTCTCACGAGTTTAAGAACTCACCCAAGTCGGGTCTGCAGTGTGTAGCAACGTGTACCGGCAAGTGTAGACACTGGATAGTACAGTGTCCTAATAAAAAGATAGTAAATGGAAGCAGGAGATCAAATAAAGAAATAAACTCATGAGTATACAGGGGATAATAGCCTGTAGGCAGTTACTCAAGTCTGACTGGAGTGAGGGATGGCCCCAATTGGTATAGACCCTCTTTCCCAAACAATCAGCAACTTAGAATATGGATGCAAGTGCTTTCTGCATAGATCTGCCACGAGGTCCAAAGGAGGGCTCTACACAGTATGCCTCCTCAACTTCACCCGGCCCCAGCAATGAGTGTCAGGTAGGGAGGAGCAGGCACACCGCAGAAACGACACCAAAAGTCACACAGAGCTTCAAAGAGCACATAGGTCATTGCATAAATAAAAGCTCTCACAAAGAGTCCATGTGAGTCACTGGCCAGGATTAGCGCACTTCTGTTCCCACCTGGGTATAACCAGCAGCCCATCATGCTTGATGTCTCTTAATAAAGTGTCATGTTAGACAGGGTAGGGTAAAGAAGTTCGCCGCCCACCACAGCTAACCAAACGGCGCCCTCTTTTAGGTCCTGTTAACCCATGAGATACTATGTCGACTTGAAGGGATTAGGGCTATACCGCATTGGTTAACAAGCATTGTGTACTTACATACTGGACTCTGTGTCTGCTATGGGTCACCTACCCCTCACCTTGCCGGTCCCGGATTACGGTTGGCAATGTTGTGGAGGAGGGAATTCCAGTTTCTGGCAACAGGGAGCCAGCGCACCAACCCAAAACACAGTGGGTGCCATCTTGGAAGTACACGCTGATCATCCCATGTGGGTTTGTTCAAGAGTTACCCCGGTATGCTTAGTTGGGGAGGCAGAACTTCCGGTTTCTGGCTCCAGGGAGCTAGCGTATTGCCCTAGAAAATAGTGGATGCCTTATTGAAAGTACGCGCTGTGTGTTCCCTGTATGTTAGCTCATTGGTCATAGTAGTCTTAAGTTCAAGGAACTCTGGTAAGTAAGCCAAAAGAATTGTGTTTAAGATTGGATGCTAGGTATCTATTCTTGTTAGTGTCTCACGTGCATCATTGGCAGAGTAATACTCCAATGTGCAGTTCACAAAGAGGGGGCGGGTCGGGGTGCACTCATTGAGATGCCATATTAATAAAGTGCAACTGAGAATGTAATACAGGTCAGAGTGTGTTGTGGGAACATCTCTAGATCTGGTCATGTCCCGGTGCTTGCGATTGAGTATATTAGATGGTACCTTCACGCACGGTGTGTCCCTTATAAAAGCAGTGGGTGTGAAGATTCCATTTTATCAAGGAGGAGATGCCCCATTCTCCATATCAGGTTGGAAGGCTAGAGAAATCAGATGTGGCTGATTGACTACATGCTGTAACATGATCTCTGGTGATCAATTGAACAGGCTCCAGGGGATCTCTTCGTTCAATCCCTCCTTGTCAGAGGCCAGTCTCAGTACCCATCTCTGTTCGATGCAGAACAGTGAGTTCTTGTTTATAAGAGGGTTTGCTTCAAGAATGTTCCAACTGATAGAGTTGGAGGAATGTTTCTGATATTCGAAATGTGTTGTCATCTTGGTGTTAGTTTTAGGACATCTGAAATTACTCCTGTGTTCTGTGATATGGGTTTTTACCGGCCTCGTGGTCATCCCCATGTATAGGAGTCCACACAGGCAAGTTAATACATAGATACAGTTAGGGGTGTTGTAGTTTGTATGTTTCTTACAATGCCAAGTGACCCCATCTCTTTTGTGACATGGTGAAAGGACTCACTGAATAAGATCCACAGGGGTGGTGTCCTACAACTGGTGGTAGAACCCACACGACCTTTGTGTATTGATCTGTTGGTTCCTAGGTCTTGTGTGTATGAGCACATCTTCAAGGTTGTTTGTGTGTTGAAATGCAAACCTAGGTAAAGGGAACATTAATCTACACCCACATGTTTTTTTGGGGGGAGCAAATATTGAGCCAAATGAAGGACCATTTTACTGTTAAATGCTCTTCTACTACTCCTGTCTAACTTTGGCTTATTCTAACACCAAACAGTATTTGTGGTTTTCCTCTGGAACAAAGGAGTAAGCAAGGAGAACTCTAAGAGTAAGTCACACCTACACATATCAACATCTCGGTAAATCAGATCCAAAATAACTCAACCTATACATTGCAAACACCTTGGAATGAATGCTGTGAACTCTTCAGACACACCACACTCCGTTTTCACAATAGCGGATATCTCAGGGAAGGGTATGGTGGCTGAATAAACCTCATGGAACAAACATTGCCTGCATTATGCGTCAGAATATGTCAACAAAAACATCTCCAGGCATAAAAATTGTGTCCTGGTCATTTACAAAAATATCGTCCCATTCAAGTTGAAAATAGAAAATCAACTCATCGTGGCACTTGTTCTGTAAACAATATTTAGGCCACACTATATGTAAGGAAAGATTTTTGTCAACACATTTTGACATAGAAAGCAGATTTTATCAGAAATAACAGAACTGTCAGTTTATTTAAACAAAAAAACTTGCCAGCTATAAGCCTAGTAACTCTTTTTTGTCCTGTTCACAGTTGGGACATTGTGTTGTTGCGTCGCAGTGAAAGGGAGGGATGATAAATATATGTAATCTAAGTTTTGTAGGTGATTGTCAATTCATCTGATTGAAAAGAATGACGTGCCATGTATAGTTAGAAAACAGGTAAACAGAAATCATGGAGAACTCATTTTGCTAATTACTTTTTGGAGTTTTGTAGCTCGCATTCCTAATCCGACTCCAAAGCTATCTATATAAACAGTAAATGCACTACGGAAACTGAAACCTAGAGAACAAATGTTTTCCACTGATATATTTCTCACCTTACATCCACCTCTCCGCTGTCCCAATTAGCATTTTGTACAAAAGTATGCAAATAGCAGCATTGATTAGAAACAACAGAAATCACCAGCACTGTACATATTCCATCAATTGAGCCTTGGCAAGCTTGCACCTTTCCCTGATGGTTGGTATAATGTGCTGATAGCACTTGGTTATTTGTAATCCTGAAAACATTTTATTTTCGATTTACCATCATTATGAACTCATATTTTTTGCCGCCTCACTTTTTACCCATGTTGTTTATGACTTCTCACAGATACGGATCTGCAATGACGGAGAGAACGTGAAACAAAATGTACGGCTGAAATGAGGCCGTTCATCCGTCCACTTAAATATCACGACACAGCAAACAGCAGTACTACATAAAACTCACCTCAAAAAGAAGACACCAGAGCCACAAAAGCCAGTCTGCTGCACACTGTCAAGCGGTCAAGGAAAGCCAACACTAACAGCCACTTCTGTGTTGCCAAGTAAAGCAGTGATTATGACATCACATGTGACGCCAATCCCTGTGACTCAGTCAATCTGTGCTCGGAGCTGGGGGGACCTCAGAACAGACCGTGGATTGAAAGTATCGCCATGGTGTCTTTGTGACGCAGCACTGAGCGTGGTTTTCAGGAGACACATTCCACAGCTTCTAGGATGGGCTTTATTCTGTCCTTAAAAGCAGACAGCTCCTCAAATCACTAAATATGTTCTGTAAATGTTTTTTAAAAATCATGATTTTCTTTTTAAATTATATTTTTTTATCGGATTTCGCAAAAAAATATATTTTTTACAATTTTCCAAAAAGAACGTTAACCTACGCACTGGCAACCCATACATTTTCTGAACTCAGCAATATGTTTGTAACCCATTTCCCGTTTGTTGCAGTTTTGATGAATGTTTTTTTCCCACAAGACGAAACATTTTAAGGGCGATAGAACATCAACCACTTCATTTTCCTTCACTACATTGCATGTTTAGGACAATCCCACTAGAGGCGATCACTAGCTTCTGATGCTGTGTGAACATGTACTGTAACAGTTACCTAGAGTACCATTAGAACAGTTGTTTTTCATTCTATTTAGGAGTTTAATGCAATAGAAGTAATGGATTTTTATGTCTGTGATACTCGAAGCTTAATTCGTTGTATTAATGATAAATCCCCGAGAGTGGCTTTGACGCGGCTAAGGCCCCAACTTGGAATAAAGAGCCTAGGGCCACAAATATTAAATATTGGCAAAATAAAAACTGGTCACAGTTTGCTCCCAGGCTTTTTGGGGTTGCTATAGAATTTTATGAACGGACCGATGTACTAATAGGTTGGTTCGTAAAATTCTGACTTAGAGTGGGTCGTAAACGGACCTACCTCATGAATGTTTGGCCTACCTCATGAATGTTAATGAGGTGGGTCAAAAATTGAAACTCACTTCGATTTTTGGCCCTTACAACCATGGTGGCTTGGTAGCAGCAGTCACCATGCCTGTAATCAACTTAAAATAAAGAAAACTTTTTTTGATATGCAGCCCATTTTCCTTCACTTTTTTACATGTTTGTTTGAGAGATGAAAGTAGTGCCCTGGTCTACTGCCTACTTTCCAACAACCTTTCTTTTTCTTGACCTTTTCAGAGATTGCCCTTATCAGGAGCTCTGACTAAGTGGCACCTCTTTGTGGCGAACAGTTAGTGCGTCTCCTGGCAGCCTCTGCACACATATACACAACATGATGCAGGTGCAGAGGCAAAGTGCTTCCCTCATTTTCACGTGGCCACAGCCCTAAGCAAATGCGTTAACATCAATTTAAAGATAGATCCAACACTATATATGTGTGCACGAGCTATATGCATTGCAGAAGGGGCTGCATAACGTCTGCAGCCCCTTCTCTAATGCTACAGTGCCCCATGGATCGCAGAAAATGCCCATTGTGTCCCCAGAGGCACTGTCAGCCATATAAACCCTAGACAGTAAAGGGAGGGGTGCAGATGCCCGAGCAAGTGGAATGGGAGATATATTAGAAAGAAGGAAAGGTGCATGTCACTAAAAAAACAGGGAGAGCAGCAGGACTGGGTGTAATTTGCCATTTGAAATGGAATAGTGACAAAAAAAGGTAAGTGGGAAAAGTGATATATTAAAAAATAATAAGGAAGAAGTGTAGGAAGTAAGAAAATATATACTGCTAAATGTTCACACAAATTATTCTGGGTGTGCAGCAAGAGGTGGCTAGGGCTAAAGGTAAGACCAGAATGTAAATATATATATATATATATATATATATATATATATATATATATATATATATATATATATATATATATATATATATATATATATATATATATATATATATATATATATATATATATATATACCCATTGCAGTATGTCTTCTATGTCTTTCTAAGCAATTGACCGGAAATGGTGTGTCGTCACTATAAAATGTTTGAAATCACCGCATAGTGTCATTGGTGACACGGCCGAAACACGCCATGCTGAACGAATTGCAATAAAAGCACCGTAAAAGATTCCAGCTCTGGTGGCCCGTACCTGTTTGTGTTTACCGAGTATTGGTACTCAGGAGTGTGTTCCTATATATTCCCTGGACCGGAAACAAGCTTCCGAGGACCGGTTTCCGGCATTCCAGCCGTCTGAACTGGGGTGGCAGAGTGGGCTAAAGAACGGTGATGGATTAAACCCAGATCTTTTGACTGGGTGTGAGTGTTTGATTGATTCAGATGCTCCGTCCATCACCACCCCCTTTTGTACCGCTTTTGGCCGCCATAAGTGTGGCAGGATATGCTCAGACGTGAGTCCCTTGCTCACTTTGCCACTGGATTCAAGCAAGCCGGGCTGAAGACGGCTGGAATGCCAGAAACCGGTCCTCGGAAGCTTGTTTCCGGTCCAGGGAAGACATGGCTTGGCAGTTCGGGCTGGACTGTTCCCATGAGGCACAGGGTCAGACTGATTTGCATATAGCCATGTCTGAACTGGGGAGGCAGAGTGGGCTAAAGAACGGTGATGGATTAAACTCAGATCTTTTGACTGAGTGTGAGTGTTTGATTGATTCAGATGCTCCGTCCATCACCACACCCTTTTGTACCACATGTTGTGGAACGGCATGCAGGCCTGCTCTGGCCCCATTGTTGGTTCTGGCTTTGGGCCAACGCACTGGACTGACCTGGTGCTGGAATTCCGAGCAGTGTTGCTGGTGACTTTGGAGATGCTTCAGGTGACAGGAGCAGCCGGGGTGATAAGGCGAGGGGCATGCTTGAGGAGGATCCTTAGCGCTGGACTGATTGTTGGGCCGATGGTGGTATTGGCAATTGGGCCAAAGGGGCAGCGCAGCACAGACCAATAAAAGCTCTATATATGTGAAACTTTATTGAAGACAGGTACACCTTACAGAACATTTACCTTGGCCTGTGCCGTACAAAACTAAACTTCACTACACATTTTTTCCCCTACCTTGCCTGCTGCCCCCACCCTTAAGTTTTCCCCTTTTTCCTTATACTGCAACTATTTATAATCCCCCCAACTCGGTCATTAACAGTTTTTTTGTGTTATATTTTTTTATGGAGAGTTCAAGCAATTGCAGCAATACAGAACAGTCAAGTAGAGTTCATGACATGAAATAATCCAAATGCTCGAGGTGTTTTACAAGTAGACATCATACAGAGAAAACATACAACATTGCAAATCACAAGTGAATAAAGTGCAAGGTGCAGAGTGCAAAGTGCTAAACATTCAGAGTAAACATACCCCAAGGAACTTTCAAATAACCCTATTGCTGGAAAAGAAATGGGGCAGTGGCAAAGTATAAGATCAGGGATGTATAAAGTGCCTGAGTGCATACTGTAAGGTAGCAGCAGTTTGGGAAGTTGACCCTCAAGAAACAGGCCTAGCTATTCAAACCAGGACCCCGTCATCTCCTCATCGATTATAAGCCTTCCAATCAAAAACAGTTTCCCTTATCTCTGAACTAGATCCCCAAAGAGCTCCAGTGTTTCTCAAACTTCTTTAGTGAGCCTGATCTCAGTGCATAATTTTTATCCAATTCTTTGATTTTATTTAATTTCGCTCTCCAGGCTTGGAAGGAGGGTATCCTATTGGTGCGCCAGCTCTGTAAAATTAGAGATTTTGCTACTAATGCTGCAATATATAGGCACTCTTCTTGTGTAGTGCTTAGTATTCTATTGGGCGAGCAACCCAGGACTGCAATGGATAAATCAATGGAAATGGAAAGGTCTATGGTGGATCTGAGATAGATTTCAATTTCTTCCCACGGACATTTGATTTTCGGATATTCCCAAACAAGGTGCCACCATTCTCTTTTGCACAGTGGTCATTAACTGTTGACACTTTAACCCTGTAACCTCTTACTTCTCCCTAAAACATCTACCTAACTAAGCATTTCCTATGCTAACTTCCCCTTATTGCCTACTCCCGGAGTAACTTCTTTCCAACCATGAACTTAACCTGTAAACATATAAAAAGCTAGTTAGTAAAACGCAACTCCCAGTCTGCCCTCGACTTTTCTGCCCCCCCCCCCCAAACTAGGACTTCTTAGGATACCTTTTAATGTCTAATGCCCTATCTAGGACCTCCTTAATCCGAATGAGATATAGTTCCAGACCGAAGCAAGACAAATGCACTCCATCATCTCTGAAAAAATATATCGCCTGGTACCTATGTTTGGGGTGTTTCACTCTCCCAATGCCCTCCTCATCATAGAAATGTCTCATGTCCCTGCTGATTTTCCTCCTGGCCTTATCTATTGCTGGGGTCTCTCAGCCCCCCTCCACTGCCTCCTGGGAATGAACTCTGACCATATAATATAACACCCGACCATTGATGCCTAATCTCTAAAAGATCCCTTTTCATTTATTTTAACAGGGCCATGCCCTTACACACCACTAAGTCATTCTCTCCCAGGTGTATAATCTAAATACTCGGGCAAATGTTGCCCCTAATCCGCTTGTTTAGTACCGGAAACAATTTGTGTCATCTGTTATGTTATGTTATGTTATAGTGATTTGTATAGCGCGCGGCTGCCCCAGCCAAGGGGCGTCCCGGCGCCATGCCACCCTTACTACCCATGCTACCCTTACCTTGCCAGGAAACATTAAACACTGTTATGTTCAGACCAAGACTCAAACCTTTCCCTTTTCTCAATTCATGACTCTCAGCCCATTTAATGAAAGAATGGCCAACTATCCAGATGGATTACTTTGCCGTTGCTGGACAGCCACAGCACCTGAAAAGACACATATGTAAGAACATGGAAAGCTAAGCTTCTCCAATCCTGACTCCCGCAACTTAATGTATGTTTTAAAATGATCAGACATCCATCTCTCCAAACGCATTAACCTGTCCTTCTCCCAGCCCTGTTTTGCTATATCTGTTGTTACCCTGATCCTAAAAGAGAGAGTACCAAACTCTCTCGGGGCTTCCCTTAAAAATAACAAGGCTCTCTGCATTACCCACAGAAGCTGCGCCGCGGACACCATATATGCCTTCCGAGTGAATACAGCCAAAGATCCTCCTTTGTCTCCTATGGACCAAATCCCTGCTGGAACTGGTGTCTAGCATTTGTCTGCCTCCATGACTAGACCATGGGACCTCTCCCACTGTGAACAAGACAAAGCGTCTGCAATTCCATTGTCCACACCTGGCACATGTCTGGCATGAAACTAAATATTGTGTTTCATACAACTGAGTACAAACACCCATATCAGCGTGAGTACCTAGGCATCCCTTGCGGATTGTCTATTAGCTCCTCGTCAGCCCTCCCCATCCCAATCCTAACCAAATGAGCATAGCTCCTCCCACCAGAAACTCCCAAGCAACTACAAACCCATCCCTTCCCTCCATGCCACACCCACACCCTGAGGCATATAAGCAAGCGACCTGCTTATCCACAACCTGTTTGTTTTTTCTGAGGAATACTTCCGGGTAGACTTCTTCGTGGGGGATACTGGAACGGTGCCTCCTGTCGGGTAAGTGTGAAATGCTCTGCTCGGCGGCCGTTTAAATCCCCTAAAGTACCTGTCATTTACAAGTACATTTGAGGTCCTGCTTTAGCGGGACCGTGAGGTTAGGGGTTCCGGACTGCCTGGTGTGGGGTGGTGGCTCCCTGCTGTGGGTTCATCTCTTCCGGGTTTATTCCCTGCTCTAGCATGAACACCCGGGGAGGGAGGGGTAGGTGTGTTAGGCGCTGCTGGGTTTTCTGTGCACGCAAGGGGCGTGCCGGATTGGCTCATTCTCGGAGGTCAGTTTTGGTGGCTCGGTGCTCGTCTCAGACCATGTTTCCCCTTCTTTGGCTCTTGTCTCTGCTGGATTCGTTTGAATCTGCGGCAGGAGCAATGCTGGCCTTGTCGCTATGCCTCGGCTCGGTGGTTGGGGGAGTTCGGCTCCTTGCTTTGTTCTGAGCCCTTTTTGCGTTTTTTTCCAGGTCGGGTTGTTCTGCGGCCTGTTCCTTCCTTTGTTCCCTGGATTCCTTCCTTGTTCCACTGATCGCGGGATCTGGTTTTTGCCTACTGCCCTACCACCCTACTGCACTTGATCTCATCTGCACTCTCTGGTTAAGTAGGGTCGTGTCTGGTCAGTCTCTGGATGGGTGTCTGACTGGGAATGCTAGGTGCTGTAAGCTTTACCCTTTTTTTTTTCCAGATCCTCTTCTGGGGTTCTGGTGCGGCTGCTGTGAGTGGCCATTGGGCGGGCTCTGGAGGTGTGCTTCCTTCGTGCTATGCCTTTTCGTTGGGTGGTTTCCTTTTTGTGTCCTTTGGGCTGGCTGGTCGATGTCTAATGCCTTCTGGGGCTGCTCTTTGTCGGTGACTGCATTGGCTGTGGGGCCTGACTATGCGGCTTGTGGTATGTTGGTTCCTGGGTCGGTTCATGGGTGTTCGACTCGGGGGTGACTGCGCCCTGGGCTTGCTTCTAGGGGGCTTCCATGGCAGTGTTCTGCGGGTTTGCCGCTTGGTGTTCTCCTCACACTTTTTTGTCCCATACTCGTTCAGTGATGGGTGGGACTGTGTCTCCTGGGTTTGGTTACGCGGTGTTGCGTTCTGCTCAGGTTGTGTGACTTTCTGCTTCTGATGTCTGTTTTTGCTACTGAGTTAAGTCGATTCTTTGATTTTTTATCTGCTTATTTGGTTAGGACTGGGACGGGTAGCGCTGACGAGGAGGTAATGTCCGGTTACTTACCAGTAATGTTCATTACTCCGAGTCGTAGCCCTCCCCGTCCCAATCCAGGTTCCCATACCTCCCTCCCTGTTCGGCTTCTTGTGCTTGGTGGTACAGGTTGTGGATAGGCAGGTCGCTTGCTTATATGCCTCAGGGTGAGGGTGTGGCCTGGAGGGAAGGGATGGGTTTTTAGTTGCTTGGGAGTTTCTGGTGGGAGGAGCTATGCTCATTTGGTTAGGACTGGGACGGGGAGGGCTACGACTCGGAGTAATGAATATTACCGGTAAGTAACCGGACATTCACCAATTGCACCATTGCCATGTTGGCCACCCTAAAAATAACCTTCCTGTGTACCAAGTTCTACGCCCACACTGTGACTGCAACCCCTAGAGGAAAAGTTCCAAAAAGGCAATGGTCCTCTCCCCTTTCTTTCATTGTTGTGGCCACTCTTCGGGACAAAATCTACCTTGACAATACAGACCAAACCACCTAGCTTCTGCGGCATCAGAGTATATGTTGACATCCCACTCCTACTCTTTTGGTGACGCTATTTGGATACCATTGAAGTCTTCCAGAAACAGAGCCATATGCGTAAATCTTCTTTGGTCCCTGTGGACAAATGCATGTGATGATGTGGCAATGTAAGGCCAACCAATAACCTTCCCAACCTCCTACAAAATGTCCTTCCTGTCCACACTACTCTACATGCGAAGTTGAAATGTCCTAGCAGCACCTGTACTTCCCTGACCGTCACTTTACGTCTAGCCAGTATGTCATCTATTAGCATCAACATATGCAGGTTATTTTCATTAGGTAAGTGTGCCTCCGTCACCCCGAGTCCAATTTATGACCAAGAAATGACAATACCATACTTGGACCTTGTGTCTTCTCTGGTGCGAGGGGAACTCCCAATTGGCCCCTGAGCTCTTGGAAACTTGTCAGCTGTTGCTGGCAGTCCATTGAACCAGGTTGGCCCACAAGGAAGAAGCCGTCAAGGTAGTGTGTCACCATCTCTGTATCAATCTGCCACGAGAAAACCCATTGCAAAAAAAAGCTGAAACGTTTGAACAATGAGCAAGATATTGAACAGCCCATTGGTAGTGCTTTGTCCATAAATATTTGCCCATCAAACTGTATACCGAGCAGCTGGAAATCATCGGGGTGTACCAGCAATAAATGGAAAGCACACTTAATGTCACACTTTGCAATAAGGGCTCCAGTTCCTACCCCTGCCACCAGGTCTCTGGCCACGTCTACTGATGAATATGAAACTGATGCCAAATCCTCAGCTATGAAATCGTTCACTGAGGCCCCTTCCAGCCATGAAAGGCCATGAAATCTAAATTGTCCGGAATCTTTCATGGGTGCTACCCATATTGGTGAAATGATCAGGTCTCTCATAGGGCAATCTGTGAATGGGCCTGCCATGCGTTCCTCTTCAACTTCTTTGAACATATTGTCGCACACTATTGTCTTGTGTGAATTCGCTGATTTAAAATTGTCTGCCCATTTGGTGGACCGTGGTCCCTCAAACCTTCCTTGAACCCTACTCTCAATAAAGATGTGTCTTCCTTGTGTGGGTAGTATGCCAACCACTGCTCTAAGCATGGTTGTTTAATGGGTTTACAAGCCTTTTCCCATATTGCCTTATGCTCCTCAGCCTCCCCTGCCCCCGCATTTTGCTGTGCACCTTGGCTAAACTACTGCCTCTGTCTGTTGTTTCCTGCCCCATAGCATTGCACCAGTGGGTGTCTACCTGCACACTTCGATCACTCATGTCTGAATTTGCAATACTCCCATGAGCAGGACCTTTTGCTGACATTTCAGCAGGCCCCTTGTACACCCCCTGTGTCTTTTGCTGCATATCCCACCTCCCCTTGGGTGGGGCAGTTCTGAAAGGGGCTGTAAACCAGAGGAAGCCCACTGGCCGTATGCGTTGCCTTCCCAAACTTAACTGCTCTCATTACCTGTTGCTATAAATCTGCGTCTATCTTTCCCCACTTCGCCTCTGCATCCCAGGCAAGCTGTGCCCTGAATTCTTTATCGTAAATGAACCAAGCGTATCCCCCGTATGCTCTCGTGATCATGTTCATGTATTTAAACTGTGAGACACATCTGTCTGGGTATTTCTCGCAGTATACGCTTGTGAATATCAAGAATGCCCCGACCAATTCTCAGTGGTCAAGGCTACTTTAGATCTTTTGGCCAACTCTAGCTCTTCTTCCTTCAAGCCCTCCTTTGCCCATAGCTCTCTATTCAACAACTTCAGCATGTCTATATACTCCCCTTTCCAAATCTTTTCTTTGGTAGACAACATGAGGTGTGCTCGCAGAGGCTATGTCACTCCCTTGTATGGCAACCTCTTGAGCTTTATTTTGTGGCTCTCTTTTGTCTCATCTGCCTGTACCCCTTTCCTGTCCTTGTTTTACTGGAAATCTTGGAGGCAGAAGGGTTTAATTTGGGTTTCTCAACTCTTCTCTCACTCCACTTTTTTACCTTTTTCAACACTTCGCCAATCTTTTAACCTTCCTGCTTCCTTTGCCCGTAAATATCTCATCCTTAAAGAATCGGTTATGTCTACCTATTCCCAGATCCAGCATTCTCAAGATCGATCTTCCTCTCCTAACCTCAGCTCACAACTACACTCCTTCTTAACTGGTACCTCCAAGGCCTCTCTCATTTACACATTCCTCCGTGCCAAACCTTCTCCTCGTCCAAAGTCTAAGATTGAGGAACAATGGGAATTCGACTTCGCCACCTCTTGGTCCATTCCTTTGTGGGACAAATTATGGACCAAGATTCGCAAATCCTCTAGATCTGCCACTTTAACACAAACACTATTTTTCATTTACAATAGACTCCTTTTTACATCACAGTTGCTTAGTAAAAAATTCTCTTCTGTTTCTGACCTCTGCTGGTCTTGCTCTTTACCCAATGCAACTCTATTCCATATGCTATTTTCTTGCACTGTCATTCATGACTTCTGGAAACAAATTTGGTCCCAAATCAATGTTATCTTTCACACTCAAATTCCTTTTTCTTTTACCCACTTTTTTTAGGTAGTCTTTCTCCTTGTTGGGATCACGTTACTTATGATGTGCGAATTATGGACTTATTGATAGCTGTTGCATTCCAACAAATTACTGTTAATTGGAAGAAGTTTACAAATATCTTTTTCAAAGCATGGTGGTATAATGTTTGTCATAACCATAGGCTAGATACTGCTTTTGTTTTTCCTCTCCATATGGCAACGAAACGCTCCAATTAATGGCTTCCTATAACATTATATTTTGATGCTTGTGCTAAAAAATCATTTCATTTATCACCCATTCAGCAAGAAGCCTCAAAACCTCCCTGATTGACCTTGTTGTTCCAGTACACTTTACCTTTTAATAGATTTTATTATTGTTGCCTTTTTATTCTTTTCTTGTATAACCTCATTTATTCCTTTAAAGCCAGTCTACCTCTTGATATTCATGTAATGCTTTTCTAGAATGTTTTTGTTTCTTCTCTGTATCACCTATGTATATTGTATTGACACCTTTTGCTGTTTAATAAACTTTTTCTGAACTTAAAGGAATTTTAAGTATGGCGCTTAGTGACTAAAAGACCAACAAGCAGGATGGGAGCTGTGTAGATAGTTGAGAATGTATCATGTGGGAATGTAGAATACCAAGGATCAAGGCCGGACTGGCCATACGGGGCATCGGGTGTTTCCCTGGGCTGGTTTTGTTACTGAGAGGGCAGTTTTGTTATGGGAGGGGGGAAGGGGTTACAGCAGTGCTGCAATATCCGCTCTACGTAAAAGTAAGCACAGCAGCCATCTTAATTCACTCAGCACTCACTTTCGTTTTCAGCCTCCATGTGTTTTAAAATATGTTATGGTTTTAAAAGCATCCGCTGCAGAGTTCCATGAATATCCAGCTGTGTTCAGCATTTACAAAAGTGTCAAGATATCTCTGGTGTTTAATATTCCGCAGGAGAAATCAAGGTTTTGTCCAGAGTCAGTTTTGACGCATCTAAGCTAGCGCTTAATTTGTAAAAACAAATAAAAAGTACCAAGGCTCTAGTCAGGATGCCTCACAGCGTGTACCACCCATTGCCACTGCCAGCGATGCCAATAAGAGTACCTACATAACTACTGACCAGCACACAGCTACAAGTGTAAGAATTCAGCCTATTTCAAGTCTCCAAAGCTATAAAAATAGTTTGGGCGGCAGATATTAGTTGTTTTTACTGTATGCTGAAATTTAAAAAAATTGCAGTTCTGCTCATTGAAATTATGAAAATAGCACCATCATGTGGCAATTAAGTGCCAGTGCCGACAATTAAGTGCCACAAACCACAGGCTCAAATTAAGCACTGGGTTGCGCAGAGGTTTAACATGTCTAATGCAAAGAACATGTACAACGCACATCAAAGAACTGTAGATTATGTCCATAGCTAAGTGAGTAACTGCTTTTGTCACAGAGGTCCTTTCATTACTGTGCAGTTCATAAGTTACAACCTTCGTCTAGCACAGTGAGAAATGAATAGTTGCATGCAAACTGCACAGTACAGGTTAGAAAGTTATGTTTTTTCCCAGTCCTAGATAAGCCAAATTTGGCTTTAAAGGATTTTTTTGGGTAGAAATAAATTCTTATTATTAAAGCCAACCCTAATCACTGTGCCACATACTCGTAAAAAATACCTGCCAGTATGGATGACTTGAATTCTACACCTATGAAACATTTTCTATACACTGATATAGACACATATTATTCATTATCTATTTATGTCTGTGATCACACAAGCGTACCGCATGCGACAATATGCTGGTTGAGAAGGTGGACAAAGCGCTGTCCAAAATCTCTGCAACATAAAACAGGAAAACATAATATAACATGCAGTTACATAACACAGCATTCCATAGCAAACTGGATCATACCATTATGGTGCCATACTGTACTGTAGCATAAGAGAATTTATCAAAGCACTGCGTACAATAGCAAGCTGTTCCATACCATAACAGACCATACGTGCCAAACCAAACTATACCATAACAGAATTTGGTAAAGCATTGCATACCATAGCATACCATACCATATCATACCATACAACACCACTGTGTACTACTTTAGAACTAATTATTTCAATGAATCATCCCTATAATAAACATATTAAGAGAACACAAATACAAAATACTAAATGGTGGACGAATCTATTCATTCTAATAGTCATTGCTGTCTATCGACCCATTGTGGGGCCCCTCCATGATTGGCTGCATTCCGGCCCTGACTTCAGGGAGGGAGGTGAAAAAATCCACTCTGGATTTTATCAAATCTCCAGGATGCAAATCTTTTGGAATTTTTCCAAGAAACACAGGGGACAAATATATACAGTAAGCCACATAAATAGCTCAACTCCACTATCGTATATTCAATATCTCATGTAAAATAAACCGTATTATGGGCTTATCCTTGAGCTAACATTGGCGGGAAGTAAAGAGATGTAAAGCATAGCTGTACATTTACGTCAGCAGTGTCTTGCTTTCTCTCTCCCTCCTGGGAAAGTATTTAACTGATTAAGTAGCAGTTACACAACCTACCCAGAGTGTCTACTGTATCATTTTCAGTGATATCCTAGTTAGCTATTAATGGAAAGTCTTACATTAAACAAAATAAGGGCTGTGGTATAGTGCTGTGCACAGGAAAACACTGGTCTTTACTGATGGGAAAAGGGTTTCTGCGACAACAAAGAACCTTGTAATATATATTTTCATATAAAAAAATCACTATAATATCGTGTCATAAAGTACAGTTATGTGCAATTAATGAACACAGAAAACATCTAAAATACAAGACAGTCTGCAATCGAAGTGATCCCAAGTTAAATGTGTCTTGGGGGTTATTAAGAAACTGGCAAACAGAGTCCTTAATCTGTAAAACGGACAGTGCGCCTGCCCTATTTAGTGAGGACTGTCAACGTTATGTCAACGAAGCATTCATTGGTTCCATCAGTGTAAAACTTTCTCCAATGGAACAATCACATAGCAGCAGTCAGAGGAAGGACATTACACCACTTGCCACAGCAGCCAGCCACGCTGTTGTACAACATGGCTAAAACAAACATTGACAAAGCCAATGAATCTCGCTGAGGTGAGGCCTATTGGCTTTGTCAATGTTTGTCATGCACTTGCAGTGTGTAAAGTGAATTTAGTTAGGGTGATATTTCTCTGGCTTAGTGCTTTATTTTCAGACAACGCGACTCGGAAACAGGAAGAGGCAATCTCTGCTCACATGTTCTGCTCTTTGCTGTCTGAAAATAAAGCACTAACTCAAAGAAATATCGAGGTTAACTGAATTCACTATACACACTGAAAACACAAAAACTGGCTCTCGGCTCTTCGCGGAGCCAGCAAGGCCCATCATGATATGGAAGCTGGTGTCTTACAGCTATTTTGCAAACATCACAAACCCCCATAGCCTTCCCCTGTGATTTGCTTTTATACTATTAGCCAGTGGTCGAAGTGGGGGATAAAAAATAGGGGAACTGTGGGCGGAGATCAGTGAGCAGGAATAACCAGAGGATTGGGTCAGGGGGCAAAGTCAGAGGTGTGGCCAGAAAGAGCAAATCATTTTAATTTTTAGAGTTTGTTTGGCATTTTGCTACCCAGTTACAGCTTATTACGTAATTTAATTCAACCAATGGATTCACGTTTATTTAAGGTTTAATATGAGTTATTGACATTAAAATACATTCACAAAGTGTGTGATTTATTTCCAATCACAGAATGTTCCAGATACGCTTAGAAGTGGAATCACAAGCCATTTGTCTCCGAGTCAAGGAGTTTCTTTCATCAGCACTTTCCACAGGAGCAGTTCAGACATGAATGGCAAAATATCCTAGTTTGCAAATGTTTTCTATACAATTATGGCTCTGCAATATTTGCCAGATAATGCATCACCTGCTGCACAATTTGATGATTTTAACTAATAAATTGTTTGTAGTTCAAACGGATCAAAAGTTACAAAAAAATGTGACTTGTGTTTCTGCGAAGTGGACATCCCTTTGCAAAGGTTGACTGATCACGTTTCTCACTGCCGCATTTGTATGTAACACTGCTATCAATATGGCAAAATCTTTGCAGACTGTTAGCATGTATAACATTTTTTAAATAATAAAGTATCAGAAAATATACAGCATTACGCTGCAGCCTTTTTTTGCTGCATAATTTAGTCAATACTTCAGAATAATTTTGTCCTCCATTGCTACATAATTCCAGTGGCCCCAAAGCAGGCAGCCATGTTAAAAGTTATTGTGCATGAAACAGAGAGACCGTGAAGTTTGTGAACTTAGGGGGTGACTATGATGGCAGTAAACTCACCACCGGCAGCCTGCCGGTGGCAGGTTCACCGCCATTGTGCTTTCAATTACCGCCCCCCAGATCAGGATGGCGGGCTGTATGCCTGGCAGGTGGAAAGCCTTTCTGTCATGGGTCCGACAGATGCAATGGTTACGATTGCCTGTCGGACCTATCCCACATCCACAAAATGGTGGTGGTGCCTAGCAGGCACAGCACTCCATATTTGGATGCCAGAGTGTCTATGGAGGTTCAACCGCCAATGAAAGGTTGGCGGGCATGTACTTTGGGGGCCCATTGCAGGCCCCCCCTTTTAAAGGGGCATCTGAATATTGCTCTTGGGGGGCAACAGTTCCCTGTGCCAGGTGGTGCTTGCCACATAGTGCAGGGAAATGCACAACATGCATTTTTACCATTGCGGCGGGTTCTGTAGCCAGCAGCACCCGCCGCAATGGTAAACATGCACAATGCGACTGCCACAGTGGTGGTCGCATTGTAATTTCATGTGCGGAACCGCTCCCAATCCCTGGGACGATACAAGCTAGCTGCACAGCCGCGTTCACGAATGAATCCAATGAATCAAATTCACATTTTTATTCTCTTTCTATCCATGTTGAACAGTTTAACTGTGTTTCTTTTCACTTTTTTTCAAAATTCTTCAATTCGTTTTACCCATTCAAATGCCCTTCAAGGGTTTTCACAAAAGCACAGAAGAAATAAGTGTCGCCACATGTCACGACTTTATTAAAATTACCCAATGCATTTCGGGATTATTCCCTTCGTCTGGGGTATCTAAAATACAAAAGTTCATACAAAAGACCATCAGCACAATTGTGACACTCCTAACTGATTAAACAGATTAGGTGCAACTCAGTTACTCTGTATGTTTTCAATTATAATTGTTGCTAGCAATGCGACAAATGTTAATGCTCAAACACTATTTTATTTCATAGGTGATTCCACAACTCAAAGACCCAATCACTGTAAACCACATACACGCCCTATTCTCCTATTCCACCGTGACTGAATTTAAACGCCGATGCTTCAATGCTACCTTTGACCCCAATTACCAAAGATACTCCTTTCCTATCCCCTTTGAAGCAGTCTTCATAAGTGCGCTTACCGTGACAAATGTTTAACTGCACTTATCTCGTGAGCCGATCTTACTCAGTTCAAACGAATTTCAACAGTTTTAAAATACGTCATTCCATGCCATCACGTTAATTTTTCATTAAATGCCGAGGCACACAGTTCCATTCTTGCCGGTAAGTGGATAAACGTTTTTAAGCCTGCTCGGTTGTTTTATCACCCTTCCAACTTAACCACAGGAGATCTGCAATGTGTGTTTGTAAAAAACAAACATCGGACTTCTTATATTTAAGGCAAACCCTCTTCCATACTGGCTGCCTATTGATACTACATTTCCCAGCATGCTTTGTTAATTCTCCCACTCGATGTTCTTGGCTCCCCAACACCCCAAATGACAGTGGACTAATCTAGCATCTCCAAAACTACAGGGTAATAGACATACGGTACATATTGCAATAAGTAATACAAACTTGACATTTCCTCTCTTACTATCTCGGTTTAGTACAAAGTCTGTATTCAAATTTGGTGTTGCAAAACAACATTAAATAACAATTAATTAAATGCTGATAGTTATCTTCCATGGCCGGAAACACATCACCTGTGCTGTTGATCATAGCTCACCCTTTAAATCGTCCCATTTTCGTTTTTACTATTACATTACTTCACTTTTATCATGGGTGCAGTCTCCCTGGTGGACGGAAGAAATCAGTAAATGCAAAACAGTGATGGTAGACTGCACTATCCCAGGGACGATGGCGGTGTTTTGCATTTCCCTATATTATGTGGCAGGCACCAAAAGGTGCCTGCCACCTGGAGCAGGGAACTGCCCCCAAGTGCAACATTCAGATGCCCCTAGACAAGGGGGGCCCACAACGGGCCTCCAATTACATCCTCACCAGCCTTTCAATTGCGGTTGATCCACCATAGACAGGCTGGCGGGGATGCAGCATCCAAATCTGGGGGGTGGTGCTTGCTAGTCACCACCACCATTTTGTGGATGCAGGGTGCGACCAGCAGGCAATTGTAATGATTGCCTCTGTCGAACCCATGGCAGACGGGCTTTCTGGCCGCCAGGCACATCGCCCGCCATCCTGATCTGGCGGGCAGTAATTGGACGCACAATGGTAGGAAACCCGCCACTGGCAGGCTGCGGGTGGCGGGCTCACTGCCATCATAATCACCCCCTACGTTTGGTGTTCGTGCAAATCCTGCATTGCCGACCACCGGTGAGTTGCATCTACTACTGCTGAAACAAGGCCAATGGAGGTACCAAAGGGTGCAGCAGACTGGTCTCAAGGGCAAGGCTGGCTTTATCGCTGGTGGAGCCCTGTGCGACAATGTTTGTTGGTGCCCCCCAATGACTCCCTCCGCCATGGATTCCCTCACTACCACCCTTTAACAGTGCCGCTGGAGTCTCCATAACTAATCTCTCGCTCAAATGCATTTGATTTACAGTGCCACTTATACAAGTGTAGGGAGTGAGAGCACTTTACATCACACACATTACAGAGAGACAATCATACATGTTTAAATCACTCTATAGGAAATGTTACATAAGACATGTAGATTAAAGATTTCAAGTGTTGTTGTACTTAAAATTAATTATATATATATATATATTTTTTTATTCAATAGTGAAGCAATTGTAGATAAATAGTTATGATAAAAGATTTACTTATTTATGCAGTCACATATATATGTTAAAACATAGAATAATGTAACTATCAGTATTATGTACATTTGTGAAGCAGAACTAATGAATATCTAGTTTTTTTAAAACAATTATTCTACAAATTTATACAAAGCAATACACATATATAAGTACATATCTATAGTACAAATAAATGGATCACTGAAACAATATCGACGGACCGAATATCGAGTACAAAAATTATGAACGTAATTATATAGAGTACAAAAATATCGACTCCCAATACTTAAACATAAAACTACAAAAATATCGACTCAAAAATATCGCAATAAAAAACATCGAAAACAACATTATCGACCCTAAAAAATATCGCAATTAAAATATATCGACTTTCAATACACATAAAGACATAATCAAAAATATCGAAAACAAAAATATAGACCACTAAAATATCGATAAATCAAATTATCGACTGCACTATACATAATAAATATACGAATATATCTGTAAAAAACACATTAATCGTAACATAAAGCAGCATACTTATATAAAATATAACATACTACAATTAAACAATAAATAAACAGCAACATTTATAACATATAAAACATTTTTATAATACAATAAGTTCATATGATATAATCATATAAAACATTATACAGCTCACATTACAAACAATATTAAATAAAAAAAATTAAAAATAAATGCAACACAATATAAAACTATTACCTACCATCTACAAAACGAATCACTCAACTACCAAAAAAATTTAAAATATCTCAAACAACCAATAAAAAACACCAAACAATTATATCGACCAATCAAATCAACCAACACATAATTCAAACACTATATAAAGAAAGAAAACACCCAATTCGATACCACTTGGTGCTACAAATTGTGAAGAAGGGGAAACTCTGCCAAATTTTCACCAGAACAGAAAACTGCTACCATCAAACAAAGGATAAAGAAAACCAAAGTAAGTACCTGACATTAACTACTAGGCTTAGCACTACAAACGACAAATAATAAATTAAACAATAAACTACTCTTTTTCTTTCATTTTTACCATTTATTGCAGATATAGCACAATTAAAGAAAAAAAGGCCAACATTTACAAACCTATCAACTCTAAAAACAAAGTAAGTATACAAACTGAAATAACAGAGACAAGTTATAAAACGAAACTTAGAAAGAAAACGTCCAAATGAAAAGGAATCCAATAATTGTAAACAAAAAATATACAATAAATTATTTTTCTTTTACCAACAGAGCCATCAACAAAAGAAACAGAGAAGAAAACCATCAAAACACAGAGCACAGCCCTCCAAACAACTGAAAAACTGGTAAATATACTGTGAAAATATGATAAATGTAATGATAAACGTAAAACAAATCTAAATTTCTCTATGTAACATTTACTGTAGAAAGAAACCAGAACAATGACAGAAGAAGCTAAATTTGTAACTTCACAGAAAGGCAAAATGCTTCTTTGTTATATGGGCTATACATATATCCAAGAAAAACAACATCAATTGAAAGTGTTTTGGAAATGCAGCAAATATTACAGTAATAAATGTTATGATCGTGCTATAACTCAGGAAACAACTGTAACTAACACAACAGAACATAACCAACCTCCAATGTTACAGAAATAGAAATTAGACAAATGCTTGACTCACTAAAAGAAGCAAGCACTAACACAGACCGTCCATCTACAACTATTCTTAAAGACCATCTAAGAACTCTCCCCCAACATGCATCAAGTCAAGTCCCTTCTATAGATTCTCTAAAAAGGACAATAGCTAGGTGTTAGAACTGGCTATTTCTGGTTGGCTAAGGCTGACGCCAAAGCTAGGCAGAAACCACCATTCTAGTCAGGGCAAGGGAGTCACACGCCAAGATAACCCCTGCTCACCCCCTTGGTTGCTTGGCACGAGCAGACAGGCTTATCCCGGAGGCAATGTGTAAAGCATTTGCGCCAGCACACAACAGCAACAACATCCTAGGCACACCACAAAAGGAACTCCACACAAGGTTATATAAAAATAACTTCTGTATTGTAAAAACACATCAGATAGAAGTCACACATGTACATTGTGCCAACTGGCACGGGCAATATTCAAAAGGGATTATTTACAGGACAGGGCCACATGGGCCACTGTCAGAATCAACACTTTTAGAAATAGCACTTCTAGAACTTAGAATAAGTTTAGCACAAAATGACAGTTATAGATCACATCCAGTAACTACAGGTAAGTACCACCTACGCAACCCTAAACACCTTAGAAGAAATGTCAGGCAGGGAACCAGGACCTCACTAGGACCACCTGTACTAGAAAGAACAACCGCCTAAGTATCACAATACAATTAGGGGTATAAGTAAGAACACATTACACATGATGCATCACAACATTCAGAGGTGTAGGGAAGGAAAACACATGATGCATAAAACATACATTCAGCGGTGTCATAACAAGGCACATGATGCATCAAAGACACATTCAGAGTTGCAGGGAAGGAAAAACACATGATGCATAAACCAACACATTCAGAGGTGTAAAATCAAGGAAGACACATGATGCATAAAAACATTCAGAGGTGCTAGAACATAACTCAATAGCGCAAAAACACATGATGCCTAAAAACATTCAGAGGTGTAAGATCAAGGTGCGTAATCATATTAAATGCATTACATTTCCTAGCACCACATCACATTGCGCAAAACTCACATTAGGCAATTACCATCACATAGATAATCACATTGCGCCTAAATAAAATCACATACCAGCCCCCATCTAATAAAGGGACTAAAGGGCCCTGTGTCCAGAATGTCAGTGCGCGCTGCCAATGCAGCGCCAGTCAGGGGTGCGCCAATGGCGCAAAACCTAAACGTTGCAGGTGCCCACTACTTGCTGGGCACCTGAGGACAATCACAAGACCTAAACGGTGCAGCTGCCCACTAATTGCTGGGCAGCTGGGAACTTCAAACTGCGGCAAGGGCTCTCACTGGCCCTAGACAAACTGCGCTGTAGGGGTTGGAGCCACACAGCCTCTCAGACAGCTGAGGGCGTTGGAGCCATCTGGCTCTGTGAATTCTCTGCCCCCAAGAGCCTCACTGGGCTCGCCAGCACATGGGGACCGCCTGGAGCCTCTCTGGGCTCTAAAACAAATGCCCCTTCAGAGCCTCTTTGGGCTCTACTCAACGTTGGGGCGACCCACTGCCAACCGGGGCCGCCCTGCTTGCACCAACTATGCCCCCCTAGACAGAGGGCAGGACACAGGCCATCGGGAGAGCCTACGGGGCTCTAAAACACGCAATGCCCCACTCGTGGGAGCGGCTCTCTGGCAACCGGGGTCACTCTAAAAAGAAACAAGAAACTGTCCCCTGAAGCCCTCGTGGCTTCATACTAGCAACGAGCGCGAGATCGCGCTACTGGGGGGGGGCGGACACCGACAATGTGTCCCGGCGCCCCTCCCTTCTCTTCTGCCCAACTCACCGGGTCTGGCGGCGGCTCTGCTTCTTCTCCTGGGCTGCGGCGGCAGTGCTTCACCCGGGCCCCCTCCTGGGACCCGGGGCTCCTCCGCACACCACGGGGCTCCCTCAGCTCATGGGAGCCCCGGAACACCTCTCCCCTTACTCTTCTGGTTCCGGCGGCGGGTGCGAGACTCCTCTCGCAAAACCAGAAGTCCAGCCCGCCACCAGGCAAAGCATCGCTTGACTTCCTGGTTCGCCTCCTCCTCCCCCTATGACGTGGCGGGAGGCACGGCCGGCTGGGCCAATCCCAGCGCGGCCTTTACGAGATGCCAGCGGCTGCCTTTCAGGAGAGACTCGGCCTCGGGGCCGCGGTGGTGATATTCCCTGGCAGATGAGGGGTGGGCACCCTCGAAAATGTACAAATAACGCGCTCCCAGCGCTGTGAAACAGATAGAGCGCTCCCAGGCGCTCAGGGCAAGGAAATTAATAGCTTCCAGGCACTAGGGCAAATACTGCGCTAGAAATGCAAATAAAGCACCCAAACAAAGCGCTCCCAGTGCTGTGAAAACAGATAGTATTCAGAAAAGGGGGTGGTGATGAACAGATAGAGCGCTCCCAGGCACTCAGGGCAAGAAAATAAAGCGCTTCCCAGCGCAAGGATGCCCCAGAGTCCAGCAATAAGTCCTTCAGGAGTCCAGGACCTCAGCAGTCCAGGACATACAGGGCCATCAGGTATCCAGGGGCTGGGCAGGGCTCAGGGAGGCAAGCCTTCCCCTGAGCCCAAGCAGCAGCACGCCCCTGGCAGGATTCAAGTCCAAAAACAAGAACAAATTGTAAGGGGACACAGCCCCTTTTTATACTGTAAATTCCTTTGTCTAGCAGGGTGCAGGCAGTGTGAGAACCAGCTAGAACTGGTTTTAGGGACTTCCTTTCACTGGCCAGGTAGGGACATCAGACGCACCCCAGGGGGTGGAGCCAGCATTGTGTGGGGAAAACCCAGCCTCATTCAGGACCCTCAAACCAGACGGTCAATCCACAAGCAGGACCAGGCTCACTCCTCCCCTCACATCAGCATGCTAAACACTCCATTCACCACCGGGGCAGACCCTCCCAGACTCTTGGAGCCAGGCTCACCAGCCAGCCTCAGCCAATCACACGCCAGACACAAATTACACAAATATGCCAACTTCTAAAAGTGGCGCTTCTACACTAGACGCAATCATGCCGCATATATCATTGCGCATACCAAACTCGACCCTGCACTCCCCACACATCAGGAACTACCATGGGCATACATATTCCCCATTCATTCCTATGGGACGGCAGGTCACTCACCACACATACACAGAGAGCTCAAGCACTTTACACTGTACCAGAATGAAAAAGTGCGCAGAGGCCTAAAATCACCAACACCAGGTCACAGACACAGGTTAGGAAAAAGCAAAAAAGTCTTGGGGTGAACCTGCCAAAAGGGCCGGGTCCAACACTAGGCAAAAAAGAATAACTACAGCTACACCACCTGCCCCAAAAACATTTGAGGAAGTCCAAATACCCCCTGAATTAACAATAACCCATAATAACGAACCTTTCATCATTTCAACCTATGACAATGCATGTAAAGAAAAAAGAATTATAATGTTTGCTACAGCTGACAATATGGTGAAATTGTACCAATGCGAAACATGGATGATGGACGGCACATTCTCAGTGTGCCCAAAACCATTCTACCAATTATACATCATCCATGGACACTATCAAAACTGCAATATACCCTTCATATATGCCGTACTACCCAACAAACAGCAAACAACCTATACTGAGGTACTAATTAACATAAAAGACCTAACAAATAAATACTTCCCCAAAAAATTATCATTGACTTTGAGAAAGCAATGATAAATACAATTCTAAAAACCTACCCTCACACAGCAATCCAAGGTTGCTACTACCACTTTAACAAATGTATATGGAAACATATACAAAAATCTGCCCTAAGCACCCAATACTGCACTGACAGTACTTTTGCCTACCAGGTAGAAAAATTAATTGCACTGGCCTACGTTCCAGTTACAGACGTAGCAGAACATTACAACCTATTATTAGACAGCACCTATTATAAAAAAAACTAAACTAAGCCCTCTCTTAGATTATTTCGAAGATGCATGGGTAGGGAGACTACACAGATCTGGACACAGAAGGCAACCAAAATTCCAAATCCCCTGGTGGAACGTCTACCTAAGTACACTTAATAAACAAGCTAAAAGCAACAACGCTGTTGAAGGATGGCACAATGCTTTCCAAGCAGGTACAGGCAGAGGTTCCCTAACCCTACATAAACTCCTTCAAGCATTACAAAAGGAGCAAAGCTACCAAGAACTCCAAATGGAGTAATCTATAACACAAATAGGCCCGAAACTAACTAAAGAAACGAAAAAATGTACAACACCTTACAAAGCCAAGTAACCCTATACCCAACTACCAGAGACCTACCATACCTATCTACCATAGCTAAAACAATTCTTTAAACATAAGTCACATACCTACAATATTCAAATAGTAAACATAAAGGGGTCGATTCCGATTCGGGAAAAAAAACGTCCGTACGATTTGTATCCGGAGCCCTCTCCGTACGAATCGTACCCGTCCATCCGAGTCGCGAAGTACGATCCGTATTCCGTGAATCCGTCCGAATCGTCGAGATCCGTACGTATTGCAAGGCTGAAACCGTGAACCGTACGACTCGTACGCATACCGTACGACTCGTACACATGCCGTACGACCCGACGAGTACGATCCGGACCGGGGTATGAGGACGCAATTCGTACGGTCCACATCAGGTAAGGGCGAGTTGTACGGAAAAGCACACAAACACATACATACACCGTACCCCTGCGATCATGGGGTGTACGAGTCGTACCCCCATTGTACGATCGGTGTATGATCGGTGTACGAGCCGTACCCCATGTACGATCGGTGTACGATCGGTGTACGAGCCGTACCCCCATTGTACGATCGGTGTACGAGCCGTACCCCCATTGTACGATCGGTGTACGAGCCGTACCCCATGTACGATCGGTGTACGAGCCGTACCCCCATTATACGATCAGTGTACGAGCCGTACCCCCATCGTACATGGGGTACGGCTCGTACACCGATCGTACAATGGGGGTACGGCTCGTACACCGATCGTGCATGGAGTACGGCTCGTACACCCCATGATTGCAGGGGTACGGTGCGTACCCCTGCGATCATGGGGATACGCACCGTACCCGGGGGGCCGTTCCGTACCTGTTTTGGCATGAACTCTGCTTTTACTGCTGTTTTCAGCTCCCGTAGAAAAAGGGTTGTACGGTGTGTACCCGACACGTATCGTACTTGCTGGGTCGATACCGTACAGATGTCGCGTACAGCGGGTTCCGAGGGAGAATCGTACGGAGATTAGAGTCGTACGGTGTCTTGTACGACTCGTACGGAGTACGGCTCCTGGTACGAATCGTACTTCGTCGTACGTACAGGGGACGTTGCAGGGTACGATTCGTACGGGAAAAACGCTCCGAACGGCTATTCGGAGCGGTTTTTCCCGAAACAGAATCGACCCCAAAATATACATATTAAACACATGTTAGAAACTGTAACTAAATTATTGAAATATATTTAATATATTTATTTAAATATATTTCAATAATTTCCTTACAATTTCTAACATATACCATAGAATTACATAAAAAATGACATAATACCACCCAATAAAAAAAAATACTTACTCACTTTGTTGCTGAAGAGAAACCTTTGTAACCAAATAAATCATTCCTTCGAAGTAATCCACCCAAACAATCCAAACGAGATCATCCAAAAATAACACAAAATCAAAAAAATTCTGCTCCAACACAATCCACTTGGAAACCCTTAAAAAACCCGAAAATAGTTCACAAAAACAGAAAAAAACGCTCCATGGAAATGTAATGTAAATAAAATTTAAAAAACAGATCCATAACGATTCTTCTCCATAATGGATCCAACGATAAGCCATTAAAGACCCGAAAATAGTGTAAAAGATCAAAAACGCTAATGGAAAAACCAAAAATGTTAGAAAGTGTGTCTCTAATATATTAAAAAATAATAGAGACCCTTCTTACGAGAAAAAAACACAATCTTCTCCCAAAAACAACATCCACATGAAGTACCTGTAAAATAGAAAAATACATACCCACCCGCACACAATACAACCCAACATACAATATAAAACATTATTAAACACAATACAAAACATTACGTTACATTTCTAACCCTATTCCTACCTCATCAACATACTAACCCAAAACTAGTAAACCGGAACCAAAACGATAACCGTAACTACCGCCTAAAACACACACATCCTACAACTACCAAACAATAGAAAACTTACACACACTCCACAAACACTCAAACTAAACATATAACTTATTTAAAGTACTTAAAATTAAACTTACCCTTCCACACGCGAACCAGGCTCCAACCGCGAGCTCTTCCAAATCGAAATGACCCAAAAAAACATGGCACGGATACAAAATAGGCCCAAACAAACAAATAGTCCCATTTATATTAACATTAAATAACATTGTAAAATTATTTTACACATGTTACAATATACATTATGTAACTATTGTATTTTTTTCAAATAAACAAAAATGTAACATTGTTATAAAAATTATTCCAATGTACTATATGTTATTTTCAATGACTTTACATCAAATAAACAAACATTTATCTTATTAAAAATTACTTACATGAATTTATGAATATACAATACTGTTATTAATATTACTATTATTTACTGTTTGTATAAACCAATATTTTACCTAAAAACATTAGCAATGTATCTGTAAAAATTATTATTATTCATATTTTATATATTAATAATAAAAATGTATTTCAAAAAACACAAATGCAAATATTATAATAATGTTAACAAAACCTACCTTTTTGTATTAATGTTTATAAATATGTGTACTACAAAAAATGTTTAAAAATACTACCACAATGTTAAAAAATTATAAAAAAAGTTGTTGTATATGACTTGTCAAATAATGTTTTATTTTTACATTAAAAACTGTGAAATAAACAAAAAAATGTGCACTTAATAAATATTACTTTACTTCAAAATAATTGTAATAAATTATGTTTGTAATAATAATTTTTTAGACAAATGTACAACTGTGATGAAAATGTAAATATTTTTAATTTATTTATTGAAAAATGTACAGATAACATTGAAAAATGTCAATAAAATTATTTTCTGATTTCTTACTTTATAACCTACTTTTTGAAAATAATAAAATATTTAAAACATGCTGTGACTCTAATTAATTTTTGTTTAAATTACTAACAATTACAATAATTAATTAATATTGTTATAATAATTTTACCATACAACATGAGTTCAACATAGTTAATATCATTATATTTACTCTCACAAAATACTAAACATTCATATATTATAATTTACTATTCCCACTGCATCAACTATATATTCTACCAAAATGCTGAACAGTCAACCAAAATAATTTATCATTCCCACTCCACCAAGTATAAACTCAGAGAAGGTGCTAAAGCCTTAACCCAAATAAATTACTATTCCAACTCCACCAAGTATAAACTCAAGGAAGATGCTGGACACAAAACTCATGTAATTTACTATTCCAACTCCACCAACTATAAACTCAGGGAAGGTGCTGGACACTCAAACAATATAATTTACTATTTCCACTCCACCAAGTACAAACTCAGAGAAGGTGCTGGACCCAAAACACATATAATTTACTATTCCCACTCCACCAAGTACAACATCAGGAAAGATGCTGGACACTCAAACAATATAATATACTAATCCCACTCCACCAAGTACTAACTCAGGGAAGGTGCTGGATACCAAACCCATATAATTTACTATTCCCACTCCACCAAGTACAAACTCAAAGAAGGTGCTGGACAGAAAACCCATATCATTTACTATTCCCACTCCACCAAGTACAAAGTCAGGGAAAGTGCTGGACACAAAACCCATACTATTTACTATTCCCACTCCACCAAGTACAAACTCAGAGAAGGTACTGGACACAAAACCCATATAATGTACTATTCCCACTCCACCAAGTACAAAGTCAGGGAAGGTGCTGGACACAAAACCCATATAATGTACTATTCCAACTCCACCAACTATAAACTCAGAGAAGGTGCTGGACACTCAAACAATATAATTTACTATTCACACTCCACCAAGTACAAACTCAGGGAAGGTGGTGGACACAAAACACATATAATTTACTATTCCCACTCCACCAAGTACAAACTCAGAGAAGGTGCTGGACACAAAACCCATTTAATTTACTATTCCCACTCCACCAAGTACAAAATCAAGAAAGGTGCTGGACACAAAACCCATATAATTTACTATTCCAACTCCACCAACTATAAACTCAGGGAAGGTGCTGGACACTCTAACAATATAATTTACTATTCCCATTTCACCAAGTAGTAACTCAGGGAAGGTGCTGGATACCAAACCCATATAATTTACTATTCCCACTCCACCAAGTACAAAGTCAGTAAAGGTGCTGAACACAAAACCCATATAATTTACTATTCCAACTCCACCAACTGTAAACTCAGGGAAGGTGCTGGACACTGAAACAATATAATTTACTATTCCCACTCCACCAAGTAGTAACTCAGGGAAGGTGCTGGACACAAAACCAATATAATTTACTATTCCAACTCCACCATGTATAAACTCAGATAAGGTGCTGGAAACTCAAACAATATAATTTACTATTCCCACTCCACCAAGTACTAACTCAGGGAATGTGCTGGATACCAAACCCATATAATTTAGTATTCCCACTCCACAAAATACAAACTCAGGGAAGGTGGTGGACAGAAAACCCATATAATTTACGATTCCCACTCCACCAAGTACAAAGTCAGGGAAGGTGCTGGACACAAAACCCATATAATTTACTATTCCCACTCCACCAAGTACAAAGTCAGGGAAGGTGCTGGACACAAAACCCATATAATTTACTATTCCAACTCCACCAACTATAAACTCAGGGAAGGTGCTGGACACTCAAACAATATAATTTAGTATTCACACTCCACCAAGTACTAACTCAGGGAAGGTGCTGGACACAAAACCCATATAATTTACTATTCCCACTCCACCAAGTACAAACTCAGGTAAGTTGCTGGATACCAAAACCATATAATTTACTATTACCACTCCACCAAGTAGTAACTCAGGAAAAGTGCTGGACAATCAACCTATATAATTTACTATTCCCACTTCACCAAGTATAAATTCAGGGAAGATGCTGGACAATCAAACAATATTAATAACTAATCCCACTCCACCAATGACAAACTCAGGTAATGTGGTGTACACAAAACCAATATATTTTACTATTATTTATTTATTTATTATTTTTTTTATTGTAACATTTTAGAAATTAATTTTACAAATTCTAATTTTTAAAACACTCCGCACCCTATACCCATAAAAACCCACATCCCACTCTTACATTTTAATTTTAATTTTTAAAATTTTTATAAACAAATTGAATTTTTTTAAATTTATAAAAAATAAAATTTATGATTACAAATTTTAACAAAACTACCCTCCCTATTCCCATAAAAACACACATCCCATTCCTAAATTTAAGTATACATTTTGATTTTTTTTAAATTTTTAATAACTATTTTTTTAATTAAAAAAAAATACTAATTCAAAATTTTACAACAATCCCCACCCTATTCCCCTAAAAACCCACATCCCACTCCTAAATTTTTTTCTAAATTTTTGAAAAACATTTTCTATTTTTCTTTTTTTTATAAAAATAAAATTTTCATTTTAAAAATTCAAATTTTTAAAACACTCCCTACTCTATTCCCCTAAAAACCCACATCACGCTCCTAAATTTTATTATACATTTATTAAAATATTTTTAATACATTTTTTTCATAAAATAAAAAAAAACTAAATTCAAAATTCCCTTTTTTAAAACACTCCCCACCCTATTCCCCTAAAAACCCAAATCCCGCTCCTAAATTTTATTATACTTTTTTTTAAATAAATAATTTTTTTTAATTATTTATTAAAAATTATATAATAATATATATATTTTTTAATAACTTAAATTTCATATTTAACAATCTAAAAACCAAATATAAATATTCTTACACTCTATATTTATAATTTCGATATTTTAACTTTCTATATTTTTACATTTGATATTTTAACACTCTATGGGCCCTATTAGGATGGCGGACGAACCTGCGTCCTTCCGCCACCTCAGAGGAGGAGGGACCGTCTGCAAGGGCAGCGGCGGTCCCTCCGTGCAAATTAGGATGTGACCGCCACCCTGGCGGTCACATCCTGTATGTTTAACATTGCGGCGGGTGCTGCTTGAAGCAGCACCCTGCCGCAATGTTAAAACTGCATGCTTCGCATTTGCATGCATAAAGCGGCAAGCACCCCCCATGAGCACCCCCCACCCCCGTCACCCTGGGGGCCCGCAACGGGCCCCCAAAGAAATTACCGTATGCCATTTCACAGCGGAGAAGCCGCCGCGGAAAGGCATCTGTTCACCCCCATCCTAATATGGCTGGCGGTGTCTGTTAGACCGGACACTTCCGCCGGCCCGGAGGATGCGGAAAAACCGCAATCCTAATGACCACCTACATTTTTACATTCGATATTCTGACACTCTATATTTTTACTTTCGATATTAATTATTTACTAACATAAACTATATTTTACACACTTGATATTAACAACTCAATATTACTACCTTCGATATTTTTTTTTTACTATTAAAATCGATATTACTTACTTCGATATTATTGCAGACTCAATATTCCTGACTCGATATTATGTCCATTCGATAAAAAAAAACTCGATATTTAGACTGCATACCCAAATAAATGCTTATGTACAGAGGGATATGCTGTATATTTCTATTTTCTTATGGTGGTTATGTGGGAAGAGCTAATTCGTGAGTAGTTTTCTGAATATAAGGTGGTTATTCATGAATCTTATGTTTGGGCATAAAGAGTTCCATAGTTTGGCTGTTTGAACAGAGAAAGATGTGCCGGTGTCATTGGAAGGATGGTTCCAGCCGAATCCCCTCCACGACTGAGTGCCACACTCGTCAGGAGTAGGAAGTGCTATATAAACGCAGCTACAAGTGTGGCTCACTGGTTAGAGGAGGCAGACCCTGATGCAGAGGTCAGACCTGGGACCAGGGTTCAATCCCCGACGCTGCAGGGCCTTGAGCTCAAAATGTCTACGGACTCGATAATTCTCGCCTCGGTGCCTATTCGAATTGTGGGTTCACACTCTGCAACTCTGGGCAATAGCTTGCTTAATCTCCACTACGGCCCCACAGCGATGGGATGCCTGGTCTTCACCCTGGGGATGCCCAGTAGGGGTAATCTTGCAGGGAAAGGCCAGGACGGGTTCCCAAAGCAAGCACCTTGAGACCTTACGGTGAAAGGCGCTATATAAGAACGTATTATTTATGATTTATTTATTTACAATTGCAATTCTGAAAAGGCCCTGACGGGCCCAATTCCTCAGCACTGTCTCCTGTGTAGCAGTCTAATTAATCCCCTAAATAGAGTGCATATTGAGAGAGCAGGCAGGGACAGCGCCATGCCTGATGGTCATGCAAGCCTTCCCTGATGTCAGTATCTATGCCGCTAGGAACAACAGCGTGTATGTGTTCCAACTATAGCAGGACTGCGCTATGGAATGAAGCTTCTGTGGCCCTGGCATAGGCTGACCAGGCATCCCGGATTTGGTGGGACAGTCTCGGTTTTTCAACAGCTGTCCCTGAAGATTTCAACAAATTTGGCTCAGGTCCCGGTTTTTAGAGAGGGTCAACTGAAAACAGTGAGAGTCACTTTTTTAGGGGTTCCAAAGCAGGGTTAGTTAGCATCTGTTATAAGTAAGTAATTTAATTAACAGGCATGATGCTGGTTTTAAAAATTACATTTTATATATCTTGTCAGTGCCTCTTCTGTGCTGCTGAGGGCTGTCATTCTCTGCCACTACGTTGATGTAAAATTGTGGGCTTTCCTCTATTTTTGCGAAATCTCCCTGTTGTGGGGTCCTAAGATATAGTAATCCTACTCTGTCAACATCTTACACCCCCCAGAACACAATAGCCCCTCTCCGACTGGAAGGGAAAACAGCGGTGTGGGGAGGTGCAAGACTAAAAGGCACACAGCTTCTCTGCACAGTCCAGCATGTGTGTGCCTCAAAGATTTAGCATGCTTCCTAGCAGGGTATGGTAGCGCTTTGAGGCCTGCAGCAGGACGGAGCAGTCTGAAGGTAGGTTTATATGTGCAGCCTGTGTTTGTGCATGTCATGTTCTCTCAATGTGCACGCCTCTTCCCCTAACAAGGTGTTACTTACAGATCCGTAGAGTTTTCCTTTGTTGTTTACAGCCAGGAACAGACCGTTCTTGATGCTCAGTACACTGACCACGCCCCTATCCACAGGAGAGATTTCTAGCAGACTATATCGGTATTTTATTATTGTTTCGGTTATTTCTTTATTTTCCACATTTTTAACCTTTAATTTCTCTCCTTCCCAAGGCTGCACTTTGGAATAGAAACATGTCCAAAAAGGACGACATTTCCAGAGTTATTTTTTTTTCGGATCATTTATCGAGGAACAAGTAAAGGAAAGGAGAGGAGAGAGGGAGTAATAACCGTTTCTTGAAGTCACGGTTTTTAATAAGTGAGGAGGAGCAAGAAAGAAAGAAAGGGAGGCAGAATAAGAAAGTGGGTGGGGCCAGCTGCTGGGGGCAGTGGGCAGCTTCTAGCAGCAGAGCAGGAGAAGTGGACACTGTCCATGACTTCTCTGGGCAGGAAGGAAGAAACAGAGTCATTTTTAGGTCTCGGCCTGCGTAGGCTGCTCTTGAGCAGTCTCGCTGCGAGATTTTATGTTTTAGAGTAGGGGGCTTAAACCCGCACCTCTTCTCCATTGGCTGGCTTCCTAAACGGAGAAAACGGGCGTCTTTCCATTTAAGCCCCGTCTTTTTCAGATTGGGGGCCGTGTTTTTTCCTGTCTTTTCTCTCTGTGACGTCATCAGGAAAAACACGCCCCCATTCTGAAAAGGACGGGGCTTACAGACTCCTGCTGCCCGTCTCGCTGTCTCCTTCGCCTCGCCTCCTCCTGGATCAGCGCGGAGGGTGAAGCCATAAATGGTTAATAGTGCCCCTACACCAGAGGTGCATTTAGAAACCTTGGCCTTTCCTTGCCCCACCCCTCTCGGAGCGACAGTGACGTTCTAAGGGATTGACATGCAGGTCTTCTGTGTATGTCTGGATCGGTTTTGATTCTGATAGCAGACACAGACCCTCTGCTTTCCAGGTGGCTCCGGTCCCGTCTGTTGTTGATTCTTGCAATCTGCATGATGTCCGGCGTCGCTGCGGACTCAAGCGTGTCTCTCCCAGCCCTTGTGTGGGTCTTCTGGCCCAGTAGTCCCGTGTCAGTTGTGTGGTTCTGTTTGTTTTTCTTGCCTTTGGTGCTTGCGGTGCTGTTTTTGATGCTGTAAATGCGGGTCTGCGGGCACCGCAGTGTCTGAACCAGGAGACCCCCTGCACATGGCCTGAAAGAACCGGAGAGCTTTGCTTTTGCACTTCCTCTCTTTCTGTCGGAGGCTGATGCGGGCCCTCTCCGGCGTTTCTGCAGTCTGTTCTCTGATGATACCCAAGACCCCGCTGCAGTCTCAGACTGAGACCTCCAGCTCAAGGGGCAGTCACCCTCAGGTGTGTGACGGGAGAGCATAGAGCACAAAAGGGCGGCACAGTGAGGGCGCTGCAGTGCTCGCTGCTGCCCCAGTCCGCAGCAGAAGTTATATTTTGCAGTAACTCATGAATGATTAGGGGTAAACACTGTCATATTAGTTTTCTATTTTACAGTATTGTACTGTATTTAAGTCAAACATTACCACCTTTGACGGAGATGCCCAGGGGAGTGAAGGAGAATTGATATTGAAATGTAAAGTTTTATAGAGCACGCATAGCTGCCTAAGGGCTTCCCAGCGCTAAGCGATCGAGGTGTCCGTGCAAAGAAAAAGAATCGCAATACTTTTTGTTGTTGTGAAGTCATTCGGATTTACGGAATCTCTGCAACCGACTGCATGGAACCCCCATCTCAGTAACAGTTCAATAAAGTGTTTACGCTCCATTTTATTACTCAAGCGCTGTCACTATAAGTGTCGCTATTAGGCACGGGGAAGGGGGTACCTAGACTGAGTGGGCGAAGCGTCCAAGGCAATAAGTTTGACACGGAGGGGTGAGGTTAAGTCTCAGCACAGGACAGACCTACATGTGATCTTTGGCACGCGTTTTGTACTTCGTTAAGTATGAGAATCTAAAAAAGAGTAAGCATGGGCGGAAAATCCGTTTCGCTCGCGGATTTTGCGGATTTTCGGTAAATTCGCAATCCGCGAGATTCGCGAATCTCCCGCAAAATCCGCAAATACGCGAGCAGCGGATTTTATGGCTTGCTCGCACTGTTCGCGTGAGTTCGCGGCTTCCCAGTACAACTTCGCGCCCCGCGAATAAGCGCAAAATTGCAGAAATACGATCTTAGCAAAACTGAAACTACTTACCAGGTTCAAAAGTTCAGGCTCATCATTAGTAGCCATTTCCTGTAGTGCTTCCTGAGGGGCCCCTCCAGAGTTCAGTTGCCAGTTGCAACTATTATGTGACCCTGCTCTGAACCTCAGAATAGTTACACATATGCCACAAAGGTCCTGAATTACAGCTAAGGGAGACAAGCAGGAGCCAGGCTGGAAGTTCAAATCCATTAATCAGCCCCTAATTCATTATTGTCAGTTGGGGCAAGGCAGGTGTTGTAACTAATTTTGCAACAATGAAAGCACTTAGCAAGTGCAAAAGATCACTAATCAGGAAGCACTAAGGAAGCAGGTGCCAGCTAAAAAAATATTCTGTGACACATTAATCAGCCCCAAATTAATTCAGGTCACTTGAGGCAGGGAAGGTGTGCTTGCTTTGCCACAATAATGTACACTGACTGGACAACCAGAGGGTGCTGTGATGAAACAGAGGGTGGCATGGGTGGGCCAGAGGGTGGCATGAGTAGTCAGAGAGTGGCAGTGGTGACAGAGAGTGGCAGTGATGAAGAAGAGTGTCCCAAACAGGCTGGACACGTAGAAACAACAAGTTCGAGAAACTTGCGACCCGAAAGGTAAGTTCGCGTTTGCGAAATTGTACAAAACCCTCGCGAACTGGCAGAAACCAGCGCGAACACACAAAAAAAAAATCCGCAAATTCGCGAGAATTCGTGGATTTTGCGAATTGCGAGTTCGCAAATCCGCAAAATTCGCGAACGCGAGATTCGCAAAATTCGCCCATGCTTAAAAAAGAGGACGAGGAAGAAACGTCCAAATCCGTGACCACATTAAAAAACACTTTGGCCTCTTACAGACGCGCTTAAGTTTTTTACCCATAGCCCCATCATCACCCACACTTAACTGACTGCGTGGAAGGTAGCTCACATTGTAAAATGAAGTAGCCTTTGTTGTGTAGTCACTATGCGAATGCCAGTTACTGGTGGGGCTGTCCCAGTCATTCATCCTTCTAGGGTCATATAGTGTGAACCATGCTACTGGGTAAAGCTTGCTTCTGCACTACAACCGCCCGCTTTTCAGCGCTGTATTTAACCGAGGTCTCTATTACACAGTGGGAGCGGAGTGTTTGAGGTGAGACACAGTGTCAGACACTTCACAATTAACTAGGTGCCCTGCCCATCTCATGCAGAAGAACAATCTACCTGCATGTGTAAATCGCCAGGTTGCGCCTGTAAGCTGACCTTAGAGGCCTTCATGTCAGCTGCTCTCTGCAGGAGATGCTGCCTAGTAGCTAACTTGTGAGTTGCAGACCCAAAAGCCTGAGTTTCAATCCTGGCTACCCACCCAAGCGCTGTGTGTGACATTAGGTAATAACTTACTATCAATCGGCCTCTGTTATCAAAATATGAATGTGCCTAGAAACGGCTGAACTCTATTATCAAATTCGACATTTATTGATGCTGGGGCACATATGGGATGTATTATACCCACTCCCAGGGTTGGATTGGGATTGAAAATCGGCCGGCGCACGCAAAAAAAAAAATCGGCCCACATTTGCATAATCACTCCTCAAATCACTGCTATGGCGTAATCATATAAAAAAAACTTTAGGAGGGGGGTAAAAAAAAATGCACGCGTTAGTTTACAGTGGTGAAACAAGTTAGGCCACTTCTACCCAGGGCCCCTGCCCCCACTCAGTATATGCAAAAGTTAATGGGCGGGCCAGCGAGACAAAGGGAGTGACACCTCTTGCTGTTGCTAAACGGAGGTAATGAGCGCCCATCTGCCTCTAGAAAGGCCTCTCAGACACCTACTGGGCCGCTGGCTGTATTCGAACAATGGAGACAGCGCCCAAATGTGCTGAGAGCACCGCCCGCCACAATGCTAATAAATGCAGGATGCGCCCGCCACAGTGGCGGGCGCATCCTTATGCCCCCCACGGGACCCCTGCCCTTATGGCGGGTGGTCCCAAACACCGATAGGATGGCGGATGGACTAAGTCCGCCCGCCATCCTAATGACCCCCTAAGTTGGGTCTTCTTAAGTTTCAGCCTGGGCGCCTATAAGGATGTTTTGCTTTGCGCTGGTGCGAATATATGACATTACAACGTGAACAAATAAAATGCATGCTTTTACAACGCAACTTTTACAACGCAACTTACATTACAGCGCAAGTTTTTACAACGCATACCATTACAACGCAAATATAGTATAATACATTAAATGATCCATTACAATGAATACTACAACAAGCATACTTTTACAACGCAATATATATTATTTCTTTGTATAATAAACCCCTGGAGCGGGATGCAGGGAAAACAGGGGTTTTTGGGTGGCCAAGTATATTAAAACGTGGAGATAGGAAGTTCATACACAAGTATTACAATTGATACTCGAGTACTAAAATAAATACTCACATTCAAACGTAACTATTTTTTAAATAAAAAAATGATTATAAAACTATTCTTACAATAGATACTATTTTAGAACACAATATTTAAAAAAATTACGCATATATAAAAATAATACTTGAGTATCAAAATTAATACACAAGTACTTTTTTCACACTTTTTTTTTATTATTTATATAATTTCACTACATATCACCAAAATATAAAAAAGCACAAATTTAAAATAAATATCAAACTAAACTAATAAAAAATACATAATAATATATATATTTTAACATAACAAACATTTAAACATTTAAAAAAGTAACCATACTAAAAAAATAAACATTAATACACTCAATTAAACCAATTAAAACAACGATTTATAAATCGTATATTTTCAATTAACAAAGACACTATAACACACAAATAACATCTACCAAAAAATAGTCTGTTTTTAAATGCCAGCTAACAAAAGTCCTACAACTCTGACAATTAAACTACTTTGACCCGGAAATAGCCAAAACAGATGTTATAATCTACAAAAATATATGGTTACTAAAGCAAATCTAACAAAATAATAATTAAGATTCTCACACACCATTAAAAACAGAAAGAAAAATTATACACAAAACATATTTTACATTCAAATTACGTTCAACTCAACAAAACGTATAAAAGAAGCCGACCACCATTAGATAAATTGTAGTTACCTGATTACCAGAAACTGCACACGTGTTTATTTGCTGAGACCAACAAACTTCGGAGTGAGCCTTCTAAAACACGAAATAAGTACAAACTATAGAAATGTTTAACTGCTTAACAATTTCTAAATAAGCAAACATACTAAATTAAAATATATATACTTTTTTGTAGTTTGATCGAAAAGATTACAAAATGAGAACAAACCTTAAAGATTGAGGGGCTTATTTATGAGCCCTTGCGTCACTTTTGCGCCGCCGGTGCGTCACTTTTTGTGACGCACTAGCAGGGTAAAAAATGTGCCATGTTGCATCATATTCACAAAGTGATGCATCTATGTAGATGCGTCACTTTGTAAACCCCTGCGCCACATTATACTTGTGCCAGGTATAATGTATGCAGGGTGGGCGTTTTGACGCAAGTAAGCCTCGTAGAAGTGACATATAGATGTCATTGCGCCACTTCTAGGATGCAAATGCGTTAATATCTTACGCCTGCCCCATGGCAGGTGTAAGACTGATGCAGGCACATTTCACATGTGACTTGCCCTTGTGAAATGGCCCATTGCTGGAGTAGCGTCACTTTTGTGACACACTCTAGCAATCCGCCATTTTTGTGCCTAAAGATACGTCAGAAATACTGACGTATCTGTAACTCCTTGCGACATGATGCATCATACTGTAAATATGACACATCATTGGTGCCGCAAGGAGGGTGCAAAGAAAAGTGACGCATTGCTGTTTTCTCGCAGTGATGCATCACTTTTCATAAATGGGGCCCACACTATTTTTAAAAAAATATATTTTTATTCGCATTTTCAAAACAGTGCAATACATTGTTCGATAAATATTTAAAGCAAATTGTGCACAATATCCCTTCAGCAGAAACAAATATGATTATGTCACAATTATAAATATATCTGAATCCAACAGTCGTGACAGGGGTTCTTGGTATATTCAACGTCCCTAGTGCATCAATCGGAATCAGAGCTAGAATCATCATCATCAGAGGGAGGTTCACAAATATTTCCTCTATATTCATTCCATGCCCCCCAGATTTTACTCAATTTTTTGGGACAGCCCCTATGGCCCACACTATTTTTGACAATATATATGAAGTAAGTGACTATAACTATATTTTTATTTTAACCGTTTTTGAATAAATATATCATAGTGGATTCATAAAAATGATACCAAAAATAAACTCTACCAAAATATGCTTGCTTAAATAAAGGTACAGGATAGTGGTACATTAAAAAAAACTATTCCCAATAAAAAAAATGTACTTGCCACAAACAAAATGCTAGATACTGAGGGGTTTAAATTACTATTCCAACTCCAAAAGGTATTTCCTTCAGGAAAGATTCAGTATAGTGCCATATAAAAATAACTATACCCACTCCAAAAGCTTCTTACCTCAGAGAAAAACTTGGATAGTAGTGAGCTTTAAATTACTATTCCCACTCTAAATAATGCTTGCTTCTGGAAAGGTGCAGTATAGCGGTATGTTAAAATGACTATTCCCACTCCACAGGGTGCTTGCCTCAGAGAAAAAGCTGGATAGTGATGGGGTTTAAATTACTATTCCATCACCAAAGAGTACTTGCTTCAGAAAAGGTGCAGGATAGTGGTATATAAAAATAACTATTCCCACTCCAAAGTGAAACATCTGGATAGTGGTGGGGTTTAAATTACTATTCCCACTCCAAAAGGTGCTAAATTGAAAGAAAAAGCTGGACAGTGGTGGGGTTTAAATTACCATTCCCACTCCAAAAGGTGCTAAATTGAAAGAAAAAGCTGGACAGTGGTGGGGTTTAAATTACAATTCCCACTCCAAAAGGTGCTAAATTGAAAGAAAAAGCTGTATAGTGGTGGGGTTTAAATTACTATTCCCACTCCAAAAGGTGCTAAATTGAAAGAAAAAGCTGGGCAGTGGTGGGGTTTAAATAACTATTCCCACTCCAAAGAGAAACAGCTGGATAGTGGTGGGGTTTAAATTACTATTCCCACTCCAAAAGGTGCTACATTGAAATAAAAAGCTGGACAGTGGTGGGGTTTAAATTACTATTCCCACTCCAAAGAGTACTTGCTTCAGAAAAGGTGCAGGATAGTGGTATATAAAAATATCTATTCCCACTCCAAAGGGTGCTTGCCTAGGAAAAAAGGTGGATATTGGTGGGGTTTAAATTACTATTCCCACTCCAAAAGGTGTACATTGAAATAAAAAGCTGGACAGTGGTGGGGTTTAAATTATTATTCCCACTCCAAAGGGTGCTTGCCTCAGAGAAAAAGCTGGATAGTGGTGGGGTTTAAATTACTATTCCCACTCCAAAGTGTGCTTGTTTCAGGAAAGGTACAGGATAGTGGAATATGAAAATAACTATTTACACTCCAAAGAGTGGTTACGTCAGAGAAAAAGCTGGACAGTGGTGGGGTTTAAATTACCATTCCCACTCCAAAAGGTGCTAAATTGAAAGAAAAAGCTGGACAGTGGTGGGGTTTAAATTACAATTCCCACTCCAAAAGGTGCTAAATTGAAAGAAAAAGCTGTATAGTGGTGGGGTTTAAATTACTATTCCCACTCCAAAAGGTGCTAAATTGAAAGAAAAAGCTGGGCAGTGGTGGGGTTTAAATAACTATTCCCACTCCAAAGAGAAACAGCTGGATAGTGGTGGGGTTTAAATTACTATTCCCACTCCAAAAGGTGCTACATTGAAATAAAAAGCTGGACAGTGGTGGGGTTTAAATTACTATTCCCACTCCAAAGAGTACTTGCTTCAGAAAAGGTGCAGGATAGTGGTATATAAAAATATCTATTCCCACTCCAAAGGGTGCTTGCCTAGGAAAAAAGGTGGATATTGGTGGGGTTTAAATTACTATTCCCACTCCAAAAGGTGTACATTGAAATAAAAAGCTGGACAGTGGTGGGGTTTAAATTATTATTCCCACTCCAAAGGGTGCTTGCCTCAGAGAAAAAGCTGGATAGTGGTGGGGTTTAAATTACTATTCCCACTCCAAAGTGTGCTTGTTTCAGGAAAGGTACAGGATAGTGGAATATGAAAATAACTATTTACACTCCAAAGAGTGGTTACGTCAGAGAAAAAGCTGGACAGTGGTGGGGTTTAAATTACCATTCCCACTCCAAAAGGTGCTAAATTGAAAGAAAAAGCTGGACAGTGGTGGGGTTTAAATTACAATTCCCACTCCAAAAGGTGCTAAATTGAAAGAAAAAGCTGTATAGTGGTGGGGTTTAAATTACTATTCCCACTCCAAAAGGTGCTAAATTGAAAGAAAAAGCTGGGCAGTGGTGGGGTTTAAATAACTATTCCCACTCCAAAGAGAAACAGCTGGATAGTGGTGGGGTTTAAATTGCTATTCCCACTCCAAAAGGTGCTACATTGAAATAAAAAGCTGTACAGTGGTGGGGTTTAAATTACTATTCCCACTCCAAAGAGTACTTGCTTCAGAAAAGGTGCAGGATAGTGGTATATAAAAATATCTATTCCCACTCCAAAGGGTGCTTGCCTAGGAAAATAGGTGGATATTGGTGGGGTTTAAATTACTATTCCCACTCCAAAAGGTGTACATTGAAATAAAAAGCTGGACAGTGGTGGGGTTTAAATTATTATTCCCACTCCAAAGGGTGCTTGCCTCAGAGAAAAAGCTGGATAGTGGTGGGGTTTAAATTACTATTCCCACTCTAAAGTGTGCTTGTTTCAGGAAAGGTACAGGATAGTGGAATATGAAAATAACTATTTACACTCCAAAGAGTGGTTACGTCAGAGAAAAAGCTGGATAGTGGAGTGGTTTAAATTACTATTCCAACTCCAAAGAATTCTAACTTAAAAGAAAAAGCTGGATACTAGTGGGATTTAAATTACAATTCCAACTCCAAAGGATGCTCAACTCAGAGAAAAAGCTGGATAGTGGTGGGGTTTAAATTACTATTGCAACTCCAAACAATGCTACATTAAAAATAAAAAGTGCAGGATAGTTGTATGTTAAAATGAATATTTCCACTCCAAAGACTGCTTGCCTCTGAAAAAAAGCTGGATAGTGGTGGGGTTTAAATTACTATTCCCACTCCAAAGGATGCAAAATTGAAAGAAAAGTGCTGGATAGTGGTGAGGTTTAAAGTATTATTCCAACTCCAAAACATACTTGCTTCAGGAAAAGTGCTGGATAGTGGTATGTTGAAATGATTATTCCCACTCCAAAAGGTGCTTTCCTCAAAGAAAAAGGTGGATAGTGTTTGGGTTTAAATTACTATTTCAACTCCAAAGCATGCTTACTTAAGAGAAAAAGCTCGATAGTGGTGGGGTTTAAATTACTATTCTAACTCCAAATGGTGCTTGCTTCAGGAAAGGTGCAGGATAGTGTTATATCAAAATAAGTATTCAAACCCCAAAGGGTGCTTATCTCAGAGAAAAAGCTGGATAGTGGTGGGGTTTAAAATACAATTCCCACTCCAAAAGGTGCTAAATTGAAAGAAAAAGCTGGATAGTAGTGGGGTTTAAATTACAATTCCCACTCCAAAAGGTGCTAAATTGAAAGAAAAAGCTGGGTAGTGGTGGGGTTTAAATTACTATTCCCACTCCAAAAGGTGCTAAATTGAAAGAAAAAGCTGGGCAGTGGTGGGGATTAAATAACTATTCCCACTCCAAAGAGAAACAGCTGGATAGTGGTGGGGTTTAAATTACTATTCCCACTCCAAAAGGTGCTAAATTGAAAGAAAAAGCTGGGCAGTGGTGGGGTTTAAATTACTATTCCCACTCCAAAGAGTGCTTGCTTCAGAGAAAAAGCTGGATATTGTTGGGGTTTATATTACTATTCCAACTCCACTGGGTGCTTGCCTCAGAGAAAAAGCTGGATAGTGATGGCGTTTAAATTACTATTCCCACTCCAAAAGGTGCTACATTGAAATAAAAAACTGGACAGTGGTGGGGTTTAAATTACTATTCCCACTCCAAAGAGTACTTGCTTCAGAAAAGGTGCAGGATAGTGGTATATAAAAATATCTATTCCCACTCCAAAGGGTGCTTGCCTAGGAAAAAAGGTGGATATTGGTGGGGTTTAAATTACTATTCCCACTCCAAAAGGTGTACATTGAAATAAAAAGCTGGACAGTGGTGGGGTTTAAATTATTATTCCCACTCCAAAGGGTGCTTGCCTCAGAGAAAAAGCTGGATAGTGGTGGGGTTTAAATTACTATTCCCACTCCAAAGTGTGCTTGTTTCAGGAAAGGTACAGGATAGTGGAATATGAAAATAACTATTTACACTCCAAAGAGTGGTTAAGTCAGAGAAAAAGCTGGATAGTGGAGTGGTTTAAATTACTATTCCAACTCCAAAGAATTCTAACTTAAAAGAAAAAGCTGGATACTAGTGGGATTTAAATTACAATTCCAACTCCAAAGGATGCTCAACTCAGAGAAAAAGCTGGATAGTGGTGGGGTTTAAATTACTATTGCAACTCCAAACAATGCTACATTAAAAATAAAAAGTGCAGGATAGTTGTATGTTAAAATGAATATTTCCACTCCAAAGACTGCTTGCCTCTGAAAAAAAGCTGGATAGTGGTGGGGTTTAAATTACTATTCCCACTCCAAAGGATGCAAAATTGAAAGAAAAGTGCTGGATAGTGGTGAGGTTTAAAGTATTATTCCAACTCCAAAACATACTTGCTTCAGGAAAAGTGCTGGATAGTGGTATGTTAAAATGATTATTCCCACTCCAAAAGGTGCTTTCCTCAAAGAAAAAGGTGGATAGTGTTTGGGTTTAAATTACTATTTCAACTCCAAAGCATGCTTACTTAAGAGAAAAAGCTCGATAGTGGTGGGGTTTAAATTACTATTCTAACTCCAAATGGTGCTTGCTTCAGGAAAGGTGCAGGATAGTGTTATATCAAAATAAGTATTCAAACCCCAAAGGGTGCTTATCTCAGAGAAAAAGCTGGATAGTGGTGGGGTTTAAAATACAATTCCCACTCCAAAAGGTGCTAAATTGAAAGAAAAAGCTGGATAGTGGTGGGGTTTAAATTACAAATCCCACTCCAAAAGGTGCTAAATTGAAAGAAAAAGCTGGGTAGTGGTGGGGTTTAAATTACTATTCCCACTCCAAAAGGTGCTAAATTGAAAGAAAAAGCTGGACAGTGGTGGGGTTTAAATTACTATTCCCACTCCAAAGAGTGCCTGCCTCAGAGAAAAAGCTGGATAGTGTTGGGGTTTATATTACTATTCCAATTCCACTGGGTGCTTGCCTCAGAGAAAAAGCTGGATAGTGATGGCGTTTAAATTACTATTCCCACTCCAAAGAGTACTTGCTTCAGAACAGTGCAGGATAGTGGTATATAAAAATAACTATTCCCACTCCAAAGGGTGCTTGCCTCAGAGAAAAAGGTGGATAGTGGTGGGGTTTAAATTACTATTCCCACTCCAAAAGGTGTACATTGAAATAAAAAGCTGGACAGTGGTGGGGTTTAAAATACTATTCCCACTCCAAAGAGTGCCTGCCTCAGAGAAAAAGCTGGATAGTGATGGCGTTTAAATTACTATTCCAATTCCACTGGGTGCTTCCCTCAGAGAAAAAGATGGATAGTGTTGGGGTTTATATTACTATTCCAATTCCACTGGGTGCTTGCCTCAGAGAAAAAGCTGGATAGTGATGGCGTTTAAATTACTATTCCCACTCCAAAGAGTACTTGCTTCAGAACAGTGCAGGATAGTGGTATATAAAAATAACTATTCCCACTCCAAAGGGTGCTTGCCTCAGAGAAAAAGGTGGATAGTGGTGGGGTTTAAATTACTATTCCCACTCCAAAAGGTGTACATTGAAATAAAAAGCTGGACAGTGGTGGGGTTTAAATTACTATTCCCACTCCAAAGGGTGCCTGCCTCAGAGAAAAAGCTGGGCAGTGGTGGGGTTTAAATTACTATCCCCACTCCAAAGAGTGCCTGCCTCAGGGAAAAAGCTGGATAGTGTTGGGGTTTATATTACTATTCCAACTCCACAGGGTGCTTGCCTCAGAGAAAAAGCTAAATAGTGATGGCGTTTAAATTACTATTCCCACTCCAAAAGGTGCTACATTGAAATAAAAAGCTGGACAGTGGTGGGGTTTAAATTACGATTCCAACTCCAAAGTATACTAACTTAAGAGAAAAAGCTGGATAGTGGTGGGGTTTAAATTTCTATTCCAAATCAAAAGGGTACTTAACTCAGAGAAAAAACTGGATAATGTTGGGGTTTAAATTACTATTCCAACTCCAATGGGTGCTTAACTCAGAGAAAAAGCTGGATTGTGTTGGGGTTTAAATTACTATTCCAACTCTAAAGCATGCTAACGTAAGAGGAAAAGCTGGACAGTGGTGGGGTTAAATTATTATTCCAACTCCAAAGGGTGCTTAACTCAGAGAAAAAGCTGGATAGTGGTGGGGTTTAAATTACTATTCCCACTCCAAAGTGTGCTTGCTTCAGGAAAGGTACAGGATAGTTGAATATGAAAATAACTATTTACACTTCAAAGAGTGGTTACCTCAGAGAAAAAGCTGGATAGTGGAGTGGTTTAAATTACTATTCCAACTCCAAACAATTCTAACTTAAAAGAAAAAGCTGGATACTAGTGGGATTTAAATTACAATTCCAACTCCAAAGGATGCTCAACTCAGAGAAAAAGCTGGATAGTGGTGGGGTTTAAATTACTATTGCAACTCCAAACAATGCTACATTAAAAATAAAAAGTGCAGGATAGTTGTATGTTAAAATGAATATTTCCACTCCAAAGACTGCTTGCCTCTGAAAAAAAGCTGGATAGTGGTGGGGTTTAAAATACTATTCCCACTCCAAAGGATGCAAAATTGAAAGAAAAGTGCTGGATAGTGGTGAGGTTTAAAGTATTATTCCAACTCCAAAACATACTTGCTTCAGGAAAAGTGCTGGATAGTGGTATGTTAAAATGATTATTCCCACTCCAAAAGGTGCTTTCCTCAGGGAAAAAGGTGGATAGTGTTTGGGTTTAAATTACTATTTCAACTCCAAAGCATGCTTACTTAAGAGAAAAAGCTGGATACTGGTGGGGTTTAAATTACTATTCTAACTCCAAATGGCGCTTGCTTCAGGAAAGGTGCAGGATAGTGTTATATCAAAATAAGTATTCAAACCCCAAAGGGTGCTTATCTCAGAGAAAAAGCTGGACAGTGGTGGGGTTTAAATTACAATTCCCACTCCAAAAAGTGCTAAATTGAAAGAAAAAGCTGGATAGTGGTGGGGTTTAAATTACAATTCCCACTCCAAAAGGTGCTAAATTGAAAGAAAAAGCTGGATAGTGGTGGGGTTTAAAATACTATTCCCACTCCAAAAGGTGCTAAATTGAAAGAAAAAGCTGGATAGTGGTGGGGTTTAAAATACTATTCCCACTCCAAAAGGTGCTAAATTGAAAGAAAAAGCTGGATAGTGGTGGGGTTTAAAATACTATTCCCACTCCAAAAGGTGCTAAATTGAAAGAAAAAGCTGGACAGTGGTGGGGTTTAAATTACTATTCCCACTCCAAAGAGTGCCTGCCTCAGAGAAAAAGATGGATAGTGTTGGGGTTTATATTACTATTCCAACTCCACAGGGTGCTTGCCTCAGAGAAAAAGCTGGATAGTGATGGCGTTTAACTTACTATTTCCACTCCAAAGAGTACTTGCTTCAGAAAAGGTGCAGGATAGTGGTATATAAAAATAACTATTCCCACTCCAAAGGGTGCTTGCCTCAGAGAAAAAGGTGGATAGTGGTGGGGTTTAAATTACTATTCCCACTCCAAAAGGTGTACATTGAAATAAAAAGCTGGGCCGTGGTGGGGTTTAAATCACTATTCCCACTCCAAAGGGTGCTTGCCTCAGAGAAAAAGCTGGATAGTGTTGGGGTTTAAATTACGATTCCAAATCCAAAGCATGCTAACTTAAGAGAAAAAGCTGGATAGTGGTGGGGTTTAAATTACTATTCCAACCCCAAAGGGTGCTTAACTCAGAGAAAAAGCTGGATAATGTTGGGGTTTAAATTACTATTCCAACTCCAAAGGGTGCTTAACTCAGAGAAAAATCTGGATAGTGTTGGGGTTTAAATTACTATTCCAACTCCAAAGCATGCTAACTTAAGAGGAAAAGCTGGATAGTGGTGGTGGTTAAATTATTATTCCAACTCCAAAGGGAGCTTAACTCAGAGAAAAAGCTGGATAGTGGCGGGGTTTAAATTACTAATTTTATCGCGACTTGACTACGCAAATGCAGTATACCTGGGCACCCCTCAGGGAACTATTAAAGTATTGCAGATAGTACAAAACTGTGCTGCACGAGTGCTAATGGATGTGCCTAAACGGAGTTCGGCCAAATCTGCATTACGCCAGTTGCACTGGCTTCCAGTGCAGCAAAGGATTTGGTTTAAGGCTATGTGTACTGTCCATAAGTCCATCTCTGACTCCGGACCTCTCTTGATCCAACCCATGTTGCAGCTCCATTATATTCCCCGGACCCTCAGATCGAACCACAAGAAACTTCTGTCAGTCCCTAGGATTAAAAGGACACGCATGGGCGGCCGTCATTTCTCCTTACACGCTGCAAAATTCTGGAACCAGCTCCCTGATGCCATCCGACTTGAACCAAACCACCTTACGTTCAGGAAACTTCTTAAAACCTTTCTGTTTCCCTGAGCCGGAGTAATGACTAGGTACTTAATGCGCTGGGATGCCTCCGGGTAGCCATGCGCTATATAAATGCGTAATCATTCATTCATTCATACTATTCCCACTCCAAAGTGTGCTTGCTTCAGGAAAGGTGCAGGATATGGTATGTGAAATAACTATTTACACTCCAAAGAGCGGTTACCTCAGAGAAAAAGCTGGATAGTGGAGTGGTTTAAATTACTATTCCAACTCCAAACAATTCTAACTTAAAAGAAAAAGCTGAATACTAGTGGGATTTAAATTACAATTCCAACTCCAAAGGATGCTCAACTCAGAGAAAAAGCTGGATAGTGGTGGGGTTTAAATTACTATTCCAACTCCAAACAATGCTACATTAAAAAAAGTGCAGGATAGTTGTATGTTAAAATGAATATTCCCACTCCAAAGACTGCTTGCCTCTGGAACAAAGCTGGATAGTGGTGGGGTTTAAATTACTATTCCCACTCCAAAGGATGCAAAATTGAAAGAAAAGTGCTGGATAGTGGTGAGGTTTAAAGTACTATTCCAACTCCAAAACATACTTGCTTCAGGAAAAGTGCTGGAGAGTAGTATGTTAAAATGACTATTCCCACTCCAAAAGGTGCTTTCCTCAGAGAAAAAGGTGGATAGTGTTGGGGTTTAAATTACTATTTCAACTCCAAAGCATGCTTACTTAAGAGAAAAAGCTGGATAGTGGTGGGGTTTAAATTACTATTCTAACTCCAAATGGTGCTTGCTTCAGGAAAGGTGCAGGATAGTGGTATATCAAAATAACTATTCAAACTCCAAAGGGTGCTTATCTCAGAGAAGAAGCTGGATAGTGGTGGGGTTTAAATAACTATTCCAACTCCAAACAATGCTAAATTACAAAAAAAAGCTGAATAGGGGTTCGGTTTAAAATACTATTCCAACTGTATAACATACTTGCTTCAAGAAAAGTGCAGGATAGTTGTATGTTAAAATAAATATTCCCACTCCAAAGACTGCTTGCCTCAGAGAAAAACCTGTATAGTGATGGGGTTTAAATTACTATTCTCACTCCAAAAGGTGCTTACTTCAGGAAAAGTAAAAGATAGTGGTATTTTAAAATGACTATTCCCACTGCAAAGTATACTTGCCTCAAATAAAAAGCTGGATAGTGCTGTGTTTTAAATTAAAATTTTTACATACCAACAGATTGTTACTACATCCAACAGCCAAGTACTCTGAACATTTGGTAGAAAAAACAACTTGAACTGTCCACAAAAAGTTGCTAAAGCATATTGCAAGGTAATTTCATTAAATATAAACTTTAAAAAAAAACATACAAACGAAATAGTATACAAATACTAATGAAAAAAATAAAACAACAACATCTTTCGAAAATATAAACAATATCTAAATACTTTTTTCTTTGAGCTTTCAAAAAACCCATCAACAATAAATAAGAAAACATAACAAGGTAATTTTTATATGATAACGTTATTACATTACAAATTGATTTTCCATAATGAAGAAATTAAATGGTTTTCTCCCATAGAAAAATATATATAACAGGTAAATATATATTTTAAACTTGACTAAAAAATGTAGGCAAATAAACACAAATGTATTTCTCCTAATAAAAATTATAATCTTTTATCCAATTATAATACATAAACTTGTTGTTCCTTAACCAAAAACATACTTTCTTTTTTCAGACAAATAATATAAATAACGTTGAATATACTACTAATAAATTACTATCTTCTTTTTCAGACCACAACACAACTCAAAATCAGAAACAAACTCGATAAACAACCTAAACAATATAATAAAGGTAAGGTATGTAAATAACAACTTTAACCAAAATAGTAACTGTATTACTCTCCCTAGGAAACTTTGCCATCAACTCTCTATATACATAATAAAACACATGAAATGTTTTTCATTACAGAAACACCAAACCAATTAACACATTAAAGAAAACCGAATAATAAAAATACAGCTTTTTCTAAGGTAAGCAAAAGCAATATATTTTCCTAAATAATAAATTAACTTTTTTCTCCCTATAAAGCACTATTCTTTATTTAAAAAACCAATAAAAATATCAAAGCAACAATCTAAAAACATGAAACAGAACCTGAATATGCATAAATTACATACTGTTAAATTGATTGTCTAAAATACACTGTCATTTTCTCTCTAAACAGCTATACACAATGAATAATAAAATATAATAACATACATTTTTTTCTTTCTTTTCTTTTCAGAAAAAATTATGTCTACACCATCAAAAGAAGCTAAGGGGTCTATTAGGGTGGCGGGCGGATCGCCACCGCCCGTATGGCGCTGGTGATCCGCTTGCCATTTCCGTCCACGCGCCAAACATTTCCCCCCGCCATATTACGATGGTGGTGGGGACCTAGGCGGATGGAAAGACCATCCACCAGTTTTTCACCGGTAGGCAATCCACCCAATTGCCTACCGGGTTGAAAAGACCTGCAATATGGAGGCGGTGCCTTCCAGGCACTGCCATCCATATTATGATGATGGCGTCTCATGCCTTTCCATGGCGGAGATTCTGCCATGGAAAGGCATGCCGAGAATGCCTTTGGGGGCCCAATGTGGACCCCTAGGAGGTTGAGGGGCTGGGTGGCTGCACTTGGGGGGTACCAATGGTACCCCCTGACATTTGCATGCACAAGGTAGCAGGCACCACGCGGTGCCTGTCACGTTGTGCATGCAAATACACAACATGTTTTTTTAACATTGTAGCGGTGTTGAACACAGCACCGCCCACCACAATGTTAAAAATGCAGGATGGACCGCCTTGGTGGCGGCTGCATCCTAATTGGCAGTGTGGGTCTGCCGCTGCACTGGCGGCTGGTCCCAGCACCGGTAGGGTGGCGGGCGGACTGGAGTCCGCCCGCCATCCTAATAGACCCCTAAATACCTCACATCCAATTGAGGGAACAAACTACTTAACCATAGTGGGTATGTTTATTGTAAGGAGAGACTATCTGAACCCAGGTGTCATTGGAGGTGTGTGCAATATTACTCAACCCATTGCACAGGCAGAGCGGTTACTCTTGGTGACACTGTTTTAAGAACCACAGACCATAACCACTCTGCCTCTGCAATGGAGATTGAAGTTAGAGAAAGAATTAATGAAATTAAAGATATTGTATCCACCTCCAATGAAACATGTGGTGCAGTTTTAAGAGAGGAATCCCAACATATTCCACCACATGTTTCAAGTAGTATACCCACCATACCTAATTTGCGAAGAATTATTCAAAGTCAAAAACAGACAAGTAACCCACAAAGAGTAACACCCCAAACCTACTCTGACATAACAATTCCACCTGAACTCTCTATTACTTTTTCTAATGAACCTTTCCCATTACAAGCCAACGAAAACCCTGAAAAGAGAATAATAATCTTTAGCACACCCCATAATTTAGTAAGATTAGAAAACAGTAATATTTGGATGATGGATTGAACGTTTAAAAGCACACCCCATCCATTCATCCAAATATACACTATTCATGCATACATTAACATTACTGTAATTCCCTTAGTATACAGTTTACTACCTGATCAACAATCCTCAACATACACTGAATTTTTGTCAGTGATAAAATCTAAAACATTCAACAAAAGTTCGAGAAAAGTAATAATTGACTTTAAATTAACTATGAATAATCAAATAACAAAAACATACCCTGATACCCAAATTCAAGGATGTTTCTTTCACTTTTCTCAGGCATATTGGCATAAACTACAGAAAACATCCGTAATTGAGGATTATATATCAGATAGCAAACTACAATTTGAACTTAAAAAATTAACTGCCCTTTGCTTTGTTTGTCTTGATAGTGTAGGCGAATACCACACTTCAATTACACAATCTGAATATTTTACAGCAAATGAAGAAAAATTGGCACCTATACTAAATTATTTTGAAGACACATGGATTGGCCATCTAAGCCGTTCAGGTCACAGGAGGAGACCACGTTTCCATGTAGAGTGGTGGAACTGTTACTCGACCTGCTTAGAGGGAGGAGCAAAAACAAACAATCCCTCGAGGGATGGCACAACTCCTTCAATTGGCAAACCTCATCCAAATTTCTATCATTTCTTTGAAATTTTGAAGAAGGAGCGTAGTTTCCAAGGAATGAGAATGTCACAATCATTATCAGGTAGTCTGAACTCATGTTTATCTACCAGGAACTAAGTAAATGTCTGAAAGACTATTGGGTGTAATTCAACAGTTTATGTTGACAGTGGCTTCATACTACCTTGATAATTGTGCTCACATCCTACATTTTTAACCCTAAAAATAAAGTTACTTGTCTGATTTGCCTTAAATAAAATCACACTAATTCAATTGACTACATCCCCAAAAATTTAAATTAATAAAAAAAGTCGGGTCTCCTTACCTTCCACACTAAAAACTGTGCATATCTAAAAAAGAACCCAATAAAAAAATCCCTAAAAATAAAAGTATTGTTAAAAAAACGCAACAAAATTCCAATGTAGAAATTTAATTCTGATCCAAATACAATAAAATGTCGATATCTGTAGAAATCCAAATCGAAGCAACCCAAGGAAAAAATCCCGAAAAATAATTTTTTCGCTTAAAAAACGCAACAATCTCCAAAAATTCAATCCATTTTACCCAAAAATCCTGTAGAAAAATTAAGATTAGCACATCCAAAATGTATTACTTTGACTAACATTGTAAATACATGTAACTGCGATGATGTTAATGTTTTTGATTTAAATACAAATAGTATCGCTAAACTAAAAAACTACCCCTTTCAAAACACTTTTGTTTCATGAAATGTTTAATATATATACCATTAACCACTTTATGAAGCAAAACCTGTTTTTAAAAAAAAGAGACCCGACGTGAGCGTACTACTGTAACATGTAATGGCGGAAACTAATGGTAAACAAACATCAAACATACGTAAAACACATTTATAACATCTATCTACCTCCCTCATCGCTCCTTACAATAAACAGTACCACTACACTATGGGGCTCATTAGGATGACGGGCAGACTTAGTCCGCCCACCATCCTATTGGTTATTGGGACCGCCCGCCATAAGGGCGGGGTCCCGTGGGGGGTATTAGGATGCGCCCGCCACTGTGGCGGGCGTATCCTGCATTTTTAGCATAATGCTAAAAATGCACGTATGCATTTGCATAAACAAAGCGGCTGGTCTGCCGCTTTGTTTATGCAAATGCAGGGGGGTACCACAGGTACCCTCGTGTGCACCCCCCACCTCTCCTTCACAGGGGGCCCGCAAAGTGAAGACTGCATGCCATTCCGCGCCACCATGGAAAGGCATCTGAAAAACCCCATGTTAATATGGCTTGCGTTAATATGGCTGCCGGTGTCTATTAGACACCGCCACCATATTGGACCTTTTCCGCGGTCCTAATATGGCGGGGGGTCATTTAGGTGAGGATGGCGGGCGGATTGCCCCCGCCAGGCCGGCGGTGGCTACCGTCAGCCTGGCGGGGGCAATCCGCCTGCCATCCTAATGGGCCCCTATGTATTTTAACAATGTAAATTTGCCTTACCTTAACTCAGCTCTCCCTTGCTTCTGTTCTCTACATCACAATGCCTATTTTTTCATTACAAATGTTTTCATGCTTAGAATATAAAAATTAATTTCAAAAATGTTCTATTCATTCTTACCTAACAAATAACTACTTACAATTAATATTAATATTTGATTATTAATTTTACAAAAACTTATACCTAATGCATTGAAAAATTATTATCCTTAATATAATAAATCAAACACATTTTTTAACAAAAATAATCCCTGAGTATTAGTTTATTTTTCTAAAAAAATTATTTTAAAATATTATTTACATCATTTTTAACAAATTAGTATTAATACTAATACCTGGCTAATAATCAATTTTACTAAAAAGAACATTAAAATAATAGTTTTTTTTTAAATCATAAGTAACTAATTAGTATTAATATTAATACCTGAGTATTAATTTGCCAAAACAATTACCTATTCCATAAAATCATGAAGCCCTTCGCCGTGGGGCTAATTCCCCCACGGCGCTGGGGGAAGGGGGGGTGCGCGCAGCGCCACGTGCTTGTGACAAGCTCGGCTCATCACGCTGCCCGGTGCACACATCACTCAAACGATCATATATCAACCTCTCACCCAAGACCCCCCCAAATGGACGAGAACTCTAACTCAGATCACCATGGCCGACCTAGAGGAAAGGGTAAGCTTGCTCCTTCCTATCTCCACAGATGATCTCTCCACAACAGAGCTCACCTCTCACTATAACACAACTATGACGTCCATCCTGGACCAATTAGCTCCCCTGAAATAAAGAAAAAAACAGGAACATTCCATCCAGATCCTCGTTCAATATGGACATCAACGCAGAAAGAAGACAACTAAGAGCCACAGAATGACTATGGAGGAACAACCCCTCCACAAGCCTCCACGAGAAATTCATAGCAGCCCGAAGGAAGGAAATACAAAAAACACATCAACAATGAAATAAACACTTTCTTCTGCACCGCTCTGGACAACGTGAAAAACAGGCCCAATGAACTCTTTTACATCATCAAACAACAAACTTCCAAAACTCCTGCAACCTCAATTCAGGCCTCCAAAGACCTATGCAACAGTTTTGCAAACTTCTTCAACGACAAAATCACCAAGATTGAGCTCTCATTAGACATCAACCACAATCCCGCCTGCAAAAGCCCAGCCCCAGAGATCGAAGTCAGCACTCGCAGGCACCCCACGAAAGCCTGGAAATCCTTCAACCCCATCCCTCAAGCCGAGATTCTCAAACTGATCTCTTTACCCACCCAATTGACCAAAAAGCTGAAACTCTCCCTAGCCCTGTTCTGGTGCAAGATCATAAACAGCTCCTTGAGTACCTGCATCATACCAGATTGCCTCAAAGTCAGCCAAGTCATGCCACTACTGAAAAAAACAGGCCTTGACACCAACGATCTGAACAGCTTCAGGCCTGTTTCCAATCTCCCCCTGCTTTCCAAAATCCTCGAAAAGTGCGTTCTCCGACATCTGACTCAGCACATGGACAGCATCAAGCTTCTAGATCTGCCCCCAATCGGGCTTCAGAAAAGGTTGTAGCACCGAGACCGCGATCCTCAACTTCGTGGATGATATCCACAAGTCTCTAGATACTGACCAATGTTGCCTACACATTCTCCTGGACCTATCGGCAGCCTTTGACACGGTTGATCACAATCTACTCACCAAGGCTCTCCAAGAAAGGGTAGGTGCTGATGAGGTGGTCCTACACTGATTCTCCTCCTTCTTACACAAACGCTCCCAAAGGATAAAAAGCAAAACCTTTACGTCTGACCTACAGCACGTCAGCAGAGGTGTCCCCCAAAGCTCAGTGCTTCCCCTCAACTGTTCAACATATACATGGAACCCCTCACCACCCTACTCAAAAAAGCCAACATTCCCTTCTACCTATACGCAGATGACACCCAGATCTATCTGGAAACCTTCTCCAATTGATGACATTCAGAGACTCAACTGCACTCTAAGAGAAGTCCAACACTGGCTATCAATAAACCACCTAAAACTCAACCAAGACAAAACAGAAATCCTCCTCATCTCTAACAAAGAAGAAAACCCTCAAACCATAGAAAGGCTAAAAGCAATCGATGCTCTCAACAGCAATCTAACTCTGGCTAACTCTGTAAAATCACTAGAAATCACCCTAGACCCAAAACTTGACATGGCCAAACACATTAAGAACTCCACGAAGAGTGCCTTCCTCAATCTGAAGCTACTCAACAACCCTTCATCCCGCCAAAGGACCTCAACCAAGCCACTCAATCACTGGTGCTATTGAGACTCGACTATGGGAATGCTGTCCTCACTGGTACTGCAAAATCCCACTTAGCCCCCCTAAAAACAACTCTCAATGTAGCAGCCAGAATGGTCACCGGAGTTAAGAAATATGATCACATCTCACCCGCACTCAGAGAACTAAAATGGCTCCCTGTCGAAATGCGTGCCAGCTTCAGAACTGCCTGCCTCACGCACAAAGCCCTGCACACAGGGAAACCGGACTACCTGGCCTCCAAACTCAAGAAAGCCGGTCAGACAAGGAACCTCAGGAGCCCCAACACCCTTCTACTCATCCCTATGAAAAGACGCAAACAAAAAAACGCTGCACGGTCCTTCGCTGGAAACGCGCCCAAAATCTGGAACTCCATCCCAACTGATATCAGGACTATCCCTTCCTTTATAGAATTCAAAAAACTCCTAAAAGACTTTTACCACAACCGGTCCTTCCCGAATCGATAGCCGCCGCCGAAGCGCACAAGCTTGCATTCTGCAGCACCTGACAATGTGTCATTAAGACCTTCCTCTTCTCCGCTCCCCATCCCTTTCCTCGTTCCCTCCTCCCTGAAAGAGGTTCAGCCCAAGACAACGTGCAGTTAATGAGGTTATCTCAGGACTTCCTTACCTCAATGTTGCACAGCACGCTGGGACTTCCGAACCAATATGTATACCACTGCCTTATTGTGTGACTCTTGCATTAAAACTGTTGTAAAGCGCTCCGATACCCTCTGGTCTGGCCAGTGCTATAAAAAACTCCTCAATAAATAAATAAATAAATAGATATATGGTTTTAATCCATACTGAAAACACCCATTACTACACTGGAACCTTGAATGTTTTGATGGATTGTCATTCTTCAGGAGACAGACAATAACCTTAAAAGGGCTCCCTTGAACATGATTGAACCGTCGTGTTTTTTAGGGACCCGGATTTGATCGGCTGGTGAAGTATGTTACCACTAGAGTGGGTGAGGGTCCTAAAATAAAAAACAGAAGGTTTTGTGGGCCTCATGGTGAGGATTAATAGATCTTCTGCCATGATCTATAATTTAAGTTTGTGGGCAATAAGGTTGTGGAATACCTTTAAGTGTATGGTATTTAGGTAGGGAGACAGTATCCTTTAGTCCTCAATTTCCCTTTTTCCTTGCCGACCAATAAGTGTTGTGATTGCATTCGGAGCTCATGAGTCATGAGAGCAGTTGTCAGGGATTACACCAGGCAGTGATAGTATACTTAAGAAGCTTCATCCATCTTTGATGTGATTGGACACAGAGTCCATCCCGTATGTCGACCGTTCAGAAGCCCGCACAGCAGTACTGTGTAGCAAATTGATACAATGTCTAGTGGTAAATTATTGGCTTGAGTTGCGAGCATAAGTCTTGGGCTTGGGAGATGCAATTGTAATGAATGAGCCATAAATACCCACTTTAGTTAGAGGAGTTAATGCTTCTCTGTGGGTTCTTTTGAATTTGACTGCTCTTAGCATAGAGTTCCAATTGTCCACTCCATGTGCATATCACTTCACTGATGAACGTTTTCTCTGAACTTTTTATTATATTACCACAAGCGTTCAATATTGCTTACTGTTAGAAGCCAACTTTGCAAGAGTTCCTCCTCAATGCTAGTTCTATGTTGTATTATTACTTGATGTGGCACTCTGAAAAAATGTGAGAAGTATTTCTATAAATGATTCATAAAATTAATGGCTAGCCTCATAAGGCTAACCATTGGGGTTCAATCCTAGATTGTAATTAGGGGAGTAGGGCGTATCTTCCCACCACTTGAAAGCACGCAGGCTAAAACCCTGTTCGTTTACAATTGTAAGAGATGGTATTATGAGCGCATGAGACCTCACAAACACCTGATTGTTAAAATTAGATTCATAGAAGTAGTATTTGCACATTAATTTCAGAACTTATCGATATGTATGGTGGATCTATATTATTCCTAAGCAAAAAGAGCAGGGTAGAGCTACTGGTGTGTTGTTAAAAAATGCCTACTGCTAAATATTCAGTCACTGAATCTTTTTTGGCAAGTTGGGTCATTGTCATGTTGGTGTATAGAAGGATGAATTCCGTAGACAACCCCGATATCTATCAGTAACCAAAGACACTCTGCACTCAAAACAGAAGGTAGGCCTGATTACAGAGAAACAGGAGAACCCGTTAAGGGAGAATGAGAAAAACAGACAGCAGGGAATGGAACACTAATGGAATGTGAGCAAAAAGCAGCCCAGGAAATTGTGTTCATAGCAGCCCCACCTTTTAGTGAGCGAGTACAATGAGTCCGACCATCAGTGGCGGCTCCTTCACTAAGGCGGAGGAGCATCGCCTCACTGCTATGAAGCAGTGCAAAAAGGAAAAATAAAATGATAATGTAATGTTATTATCTGTTTATTTTGTCCTTCTGAGAAGCCTGGCTTGACGGTGTGGGGCTGCTTTGCTCGCAGGGCAGGGGAGGAGTGGTAGCACCATCTTAAGTGCGCAATGACTGTTTGGCTGGCCCTCTCGGGCCGCCCAAACAGTCAATGTGCACATCGCATCTTCTCATGCAGGCTGCATTACAGCCTGCGTGGAGAACATAACCAGGCCCACAGTCCTGAACTAAACCACAGCTCTCAGACCAACCACAACAATGCTTTGCAGCATTGTGATTAGTCAGGGGAGCTTGGGTGCTTACCAATCACAACACTGCATTGCAGCATTGTGATTGGTCAGGGGAGCCTGGCTGCATGCTTCCTGTTCTGAAGAGAGACGACAGAGAGGTGAGTTAAACCTTTTTTAAATAATCTCCTTACGCCCCCTTGCCCCGCCACCCCAAATCCGAGCTGGCCTCTACTGCTGACCATCATCAGGGTTTTGGGGTGTGGGAGCAAATTATATATGTGTCTACAAGAAAATTGTGTGTGTTTCCTCATGGCTGTTTTCCAGGCCACATATCAGAAGATCCTTGTGTCCATTCATCCCTAAAAGCAGCCCTTTGTTCCTTAGATTACCGGGGATTTTCCCTGTATGCCATATGGCCAGAACAGCACTGGAAAGGATATGTAGGATCTATACCTTAGGGGATGCGCGTGATAAGACCCTGGTGGTTCCTTCTTATCATTACCAATAAGCATTATTTAAAGCCACTCACCACCATCTCCGGAGCTGCTGAATCCGGAAGCTTTGTCGAAGATGATGGAGGAAGGATTTATAAGAAATGCAGTGAAACACAAAGAGGATCTTCTGAAAGACAGAAAAAAAGTATTGTGGACAAAACCTGAACACAATAAAGGAGCAAATGGAGCAAGCCGAGGACTTACTACATGAAAGCCCAGAACACACAATGTGGAATTATGCAGGCAGTGATGCCCCCCTTGCCTATGTACTGTTGCAAGACTCTCCTTTTGACAACCATCATGGCTTGGGTTGTGTGCTCAGGTACTGTGAAAGTGCTGTATAATGGGTACCATCTTAGATTTGAGCCAACACAAAGATTGTAGTCCCTACCCTGTAAGCTTCCTGTGCAATTAATTATGTAGTTGCCAATCAAGACCTGGCCAACACAGACTCCAACACCATGGTGACTGCCTAAGATAGTAGAGACCTCTGCTCCATTTCTGCAGGTTGATTTCATATGAGGATCGCTGGAGGATACTCTGTGACCCCACATGCCACAGTAGGTTTTGACAATCAAATTGCCATTTTATCACAAAAAAAGTTACACATAAGAAACTCTAAACAAACCTTCAAAAAGTCAGAGTAATATGTTATCACTACCTATATCTTATTTATCTATGTATTTATTTCTTGTATCATACCTAATGGTAATTTGCTATAGTTTTGAAGGTCCTACTGAGAAGGAGAGTAAGATAGCGTCAACAGAGTAGAAGAACGTGTAATAGTCATAGACAAGCTGCAAGGAATGTATTTTGCATCTGATGAAAATCCAGCTTCATCAAGATATATTGAGGTTGAATACAGGCCTAAATATAGACCTCGCCTAACATTCCATGAATTCCATTCAGTGGTGAAGATGTAGGGAGTTTGACGGGATGAGTGCTGACAATGGAGTGATCTTCTGCTTACAGTGGATGGATTGGATCATAAGCAGGTTCATGGAAGCAAGCCTGAGACGTCTGGTCAGTGGGCCCTTCTGGAAAATCTTAGGTAGATTGTGGCTTTCCTAAGCAAGGTTCTGTGGCTGTGTATAGCCAAGCAGTTGTTGTCACAAAGAATAATTCTTATTTTTTCCTGTCCAAGTCCCACATTTTCTATCAATTTCCAGACCAGTTTACTAGAAAAATAAAATACCTTTAAGTTTGCCATTAAAAATGTGTTTTAAATGTTCTCATAAAAACATATCACATTATTCTATCTATTTGTGTGTCTCGAAAAGGGAATTTTCCCCCCAATGATTTTTTCCAGGAAATTCTTCCCCATATAAAGTTGAGATGGCGCACGCAGCCGGATAAGTGGTGCCTGTTTAAAAAGTCTGGTGAGTTAATGCAAAAGTCCCACAGTGCTGAGTGTGTCAGAGCCATCAGAAAGGAATAAATCCTGTATTTAGTCAGGCTACATTCCATGAATGTCTGCTTCCTGGTCTTTGGAGGTTTGATCAGCATTTTTGGCCTAACACAAAAGTATGCGATGAAAGAAGATGTCACAGACTTGGCGGGGATTGCCCTGCCATTCTTTTCTAAAAATACTAACAGGATTACAGTCATTTCATAAAATGGTGTGCTGTCTCGGCTCACGTTGAACCATTTATTTCTTCATCACAAATCACCCAGGGGTTAATAACATCAGCTTAACGACTTAATGCACAGTTACGTAGGAGTCACAAGATAATGCAAAATAAAAGCGGTACATTGGATTCTGTATTCGATGCAGCATGTGTAATGGTTGCTGCCTTTTTTAATTTGTGCGTTTATTTTTTTAAGTAAGATCATATTTTCTTTAATTTTATATGCAGCTTTGCTGAGCAAGTGGGACACTTTTGTAATTTTGACTGCACTTTCTATATTTAATAGTTCTATTGCCAAGCCTTCATGAAATGTTTGTATGTTGGATATCAGCGCTGGTCAACCTTGGATCTGAACAGGTCATTTACTCTTCAAATTTCCTTTTCAAATGTTTGTTTTTAACCGGTTTTATTGGCATTTCATAAAGATAACAACAAGGAGGCAGTAGCCTCCACAAAAAATGGGGGGAAGGGGAAACGGGGAAAGGTCAGGCACAACAGTAAGCTAATTCCCATGCAAAATACATCATGGTGTAGTCACCCCTCCGTAGATATGTCTAAAACACAACAGAAAATGAGTACATAATAAATCAATACATCATCATACCGCCCAAGGGATGGCCAGTGGAGATAAGCAGGACCCTATAAATAAATGTCGCACTGTTTCAGGTGAGGGGGTAGTCAGGGGCAGGACTTATTTGGACACTGGCAGCACCATCTGATAAGTGGGATTCTCTGCATTATGCAAGTCCACTTCTGCATTCAGTGGGGGGAGGAGTGTCTCTCTTTCTGAGGTAGGCCAGCATTGGCTACCAAATGTCCTTAGGGTGGGATCTTGGCTGCATAAGTTCCCAGTATGTAGGAGCTGCTCCTGGCAATAAACCGCAGCATGCGGGCAGGTCTCAGCCCTTGGTGCAGGCTGCCGGTTGATTGGCTAAGACCAAAGGCATGGCCATGAGACATCTAACACCAGGTAGGACATCTTTAACATAACCTAAGAGGCCAACCAACAGGGTCTGCAGCAGTGCAGGGCTCGTTATCAACTGCAGGACCAAGTAGACTGCAGACCATGGGCAATCCCAGTAGAGATGGAGGAATGAGGCCTAAGGAGGAGCGCACCGCAAACAGTGCGTATCATAGATCAATCCCTATGTGCATTCATTGCACTGTGGTACGATCTAGCCTGTGTAGAAATTTGAAATGAATGAGTCGCAGTCTATAGTTGGGTGAGAGGGCCGCAGTTTGCCCACAGCAATACGACTATTGCACGTCTGGGTTGGGAGGTCTGTGTCTAGGTACCAGGTTGCAAAAGCAGCCAGGGTGCGCACTGGTGCCTTGCCCAGCATTTCAATGCATAAGCGGGTGACTAATTTGGGAGGGGAGGTGTTTTTTAGCATATGTTCAAGTGCATAAAGTGTGGGTGGTGGTGCGGGGCACATGGCATGCGTTGCATGGCTGGTAGCACAGAGCTGGTGGTAAAGCAGTGCATCTAGCACTGTGGGGTGGAATGCTCATCCGCCGTGAAAGGGGGGAAAATTGACCATCGGGGTATATGTGTGCAAATATGGTGAGACCTCATCTATAGGCTTGTGCTCTGGCGCCGCCATCAAGCAGTGGCGGCAGCAAGGGGCTGGTAAAGCACTGTGGCCAGGTAACCCGGGCTGCCTGATATGCCTCCACTGCAGTATGGGGCTGTAAGTATGTGGGGGAGAGCCAGTATTGGAGGTACTGGGCTTGTGCGCATAGTGTGTATAGTGTCATGTCGGGTGTGTTGAGACCCCCTGCTGAAATGGCAGAGTGAGTTTCTGCCAGGTAATCCTTGGTTGTTTTCCACCCAGACCAGGGTCACCAGGTTGGAACAAAGTGCCGTATGAAATGCGTGGGGAGTGGGACTGGCAGGTTAATGAAGATATACAGGAATTTGGGTAGAATGACTATTTTCACAATTGTGATCCCTTTCGTTACAGATAGAGGTAATCGAGTCCAGGTCAATGTGCTCCTCCAACCATTCCAGGCCTTCCTGTAGTCGTCTGGCCAGAGTTCGTCAAGCCGTGGCCAGTGTAGGTAAGAGTTGTGGGGCGGTGGGGTCGGGTAGGGGGGATTTCAGCAGATGAAAAACAGTGAAATGTAATTATTTATTTAATTGTCCTTTGTCTGTCGAATCCCCCTAATCTGGCCCCACCACCACACCACTCTTACCTGCACGGGCCACAGCTGGCTCCGTCCATGTCACAACTGAGCCAAGTACCCAGGTAGCGCACTGGTTCAGAGGCCCATTATAATGGGTGCTCAGAGTTGTACGATTGTATACCTACAGTGAGGGCAAATAGTACAGAGTGAGCCTAGTTTACGTGGACACTAAGATACATCGGGCCGTAAAATTGAGTCCCTGTTGGGTATGGTGCTGCCAGTGGTTCAATCGTCACAGCAAATAGGACTGAGGATAAGGGTCACACGTTTTGGGTTCCGCGTATGACAGGAAACAGGTCTGAGCGCATCCCATAGATGGGAAGTCAAAGAGGCGTACAGAAGCCAAATTAGGCGCACAAAATGTGGGCTGAGACTGAGGCACAAAAGTAAGTGGAGAGCTAGAGTCACTCCAAAGAGTCAAACGCCTTTGTGGTGTCCAATAGGGCGGGAACAGTAGCAAGCCTGGGCTCTACAGCAGGAATGAGGGCAAACATATTGCAAAGATTATGTGCCATGGACTGGCCCGCCACAAACTCCAACTGATCTGGGTGAACAATGTCATGCAGCAGAGGGAGGAGGTGGTTTGCAAGGAGATTGGCAAAAATAGTTTTAGCAAAATGTATCATTGAGAGCGGCCGGTATAAATCACACCGAATAGCAGGCCTGTCTTGTTTGAGTTTCATGAAAATTACTGCTTCACAGAGAGCAGCTCGTTAGATGCCAGAGCATCTTCAGACATCACCAGAAGATGCAGGGACAAAAGAGCTGCATATTCTTAGTAAAAGGAGGTGGTAAGCACATCTAGACTGGGTACTTTATCACTGAGAAGGCTCTGTATGATGTGGAGCACTTCCTCCACCGTAAAGGGGGAGTCCAGGTAGAGACGATGGGCCCTGTCAAGCCAGAGCAACTGGACACTATCCAGATAAACCGACAGCTCCTTCTCACTCTGTACCGTTGTGGCGCTGTAGATCTGGGTGTAAAAGGAGATCATGGTTTGGAGCAGCCCAGCACGGGTAGACTGGTGCTCTTAGTGTTCATCTAGTTGTTCTACAACATAGGCTGAGGTCACTGGCCTCCGAAGCATGTTAGCGAACGTCTTCCAATGGTGGTCACCTTCTCCACAGTGATGAGCAGTCACCTCCTGGTGCAAGTAATATGTTTCTTTCATAGCCTCCTTATGATATTCTGAGAGTTGTGCATGAATAGCCGCCATGGTGGAGGTTCTCTTCGTGACATAGAATTCCAGTTTGAGGGACTGGAGGTCAGGTTCAAGCATAGTTAGCTGCGCCCGGATCACCTTGAGGATATCTGACTGTTTCGTGATGCAAATACTTCAAATATTGACTTTAAAAACCTCCCATAGCATCAATGGGGAGGTGACCGACTACTCTTTATTATAAAATAGTCAATGACCGCCATTCAGACCTCGTCCCCAAAAACTGAGTTGCCAAGGGCCCCGGGTACCAAGCACCAGGTGATAGCCCGCAAAGTGGTCAGAGGCAGGGAAAGTTCCAGCAGGTCAGGGGCATGGTCTGAAAGGGTAAGAGGCAAATGTGACACTGTGGTGGCCCAAGTAAGGACATCCCACGTGAGCAACCAATAATCTAACCGCAACCACATGTCATGTGCTACCATCACACAGGTACCTTGTTCACTGTGCCATGCATGATCAAGGCCCACAATAAAATCGCCCCCACAAATCACATCTCCTGGTCCTATGCCAACTATAAGTCGCCACACATCAGCAGAAGTCTCTGAGCAGTCATTATTAGGCCAATAAATCGCAGCTAGGCTGACTGGGACTTACTGAAGTGTGCCTTCAAGAAGGACATAGTGCCCATTAACATCACAGTTGATGTGGGTCAAATGGCAGGGTGAGCTCTTGTGTATGGCAGTCCCCCTAGCATTATTAGAATAGAGGTGAGTGAGATGGAGTTCTTGGAGAAATCAGATGTCTATGTGGTGCCTATTGAGATATGTATGGATTAACCTAGCCTTCCACTGGTCATTTAGCTTGCAGACTTTCCAGATCAGAGACCAGGTCATGATCATCAAACTGCATCGAGGGAGCAGCATGCCGTAGTGGAAGTGGGCCAGCAGCCCAGCCAGGTGTGATATGTGGAGGAAGAAAACCAAAAAACAAACAAACAGAGCCACCTCCACCCTAGATCTTGGATGAGATGGATTGTTCTTTTTTGCCTCCTTCACTATAATTAGCATCCTTTTTCATTTTCAGCTGCAAGATGCCTGCCCATTCCTATTTAGAGGATGCACTGCTCTGAAGGGGCAACACATTCTCAAAGGGATCACTACCAAATTTAAGAAGGATGGCAGCTCTTTAAGATAAATCATCACACAGTCAATTAGCAAACATATTGATGATTTCCCCATTCTAAATATAAAGGCTTTCATAGCAGTTTCGGATAATGGTTTGGGGAGCTGGTCACGGTACAGCTGTGGGAACACCTGATCACAAAGCCTTCCTGAAGAACTGCTGGTCAGAAGATGTTGTCACAGATGTAGAAAGCCATAATGTCTGCCCAAGTCAACGTACAGATGTCAGTGTAATTTTCTCTAACCAATTGTGCATTTTAATCACCCAGTCAAGGGTAACATTGGCCCTTGTAAATGGTAAGAGAGCTCTATACAAATACCAATGCAGTTTGCATTAATCCATCATTTGGCGTCTATGGACAAATAAGGTGTCTGAGGCCATTCTTCTAGTTTGCGTGAAAGAATAGCAAGTGTATTTACAGGGATTTCGGTACTGCTAGGTTTCTCCTGTTGGAGCCTCAGCTCACAGTAGCCCAGCCCCTGTAATGGTGGGCGACCTCTTCTGATTTTCTGTGTCTGGGCTTGCCTTGCGAAGCATGGCAGATCTGAACAAGAAAAACAACCAATGGCCCTTATGCATATGGAGAACACAACCTGCAACATGGCCGCTTGTCAGGAATGAACCATATCCCACCGAGGAAACAGGGTATTGGATTCTGTTGATAATACACCAGTCTCCCCATAAGGACATTTTGAGAGATGGCACAGTTAGAACAACTTCCTTGACTAATCTGCACTGGGGAAAGAAGGGTTAGGGGTTCAGGAAATGTAAAAGAGAGAATAGACCGCGTCTGCTGGGAAATGCTACAGGAGATCTCTTTGGCACATATCGGATAGATGGTGTTGTAGATAGTAGTTTCAGGGACAGAGTGACAAAAGCCTGTAACAACAGATGGCACAAACATGATTACCACATATGAGCAACAAACATTTAAGTCTGAGTAGAGAAGCAAATTCACAACAGGATCACAGGGTACTTCAAATGAACTAGTAAAGAGCCCAGAAGGTACCAGGAAACGCTGTGGAACCCAACACCACTAGGTTGATGGTACGTCAATAGGACAGGTGCCATGATGGAACAAGTCAGTCTAATACAGCATGAGAAGTCAGGAACAAATGGGGAGAAGGAAATATCATGAAAAAGGCACAGAAGATACATGAACCGGGGAAGGAATAAAATAAGAGAGTGGGAAATATACAAGACACTGAGAGTTGCCAGAGCCATCGCGCTACTTTGGATCCTTTTTTATATAAATCAGCAAGTACTGTAAGATCTCACCAAGGCGTGACCCAGAACTGCCAATTCCTGACCCTTTGTGTCTTTTTGTGGGCCAGCCTCAAAGAGCCAGTCTTCCACAATCTCTAATCCTTCCCAGCCTTACATATTGTTCTAAAATCGATTCAAATGTTCTATGAAATCCAGACACCACGGAATGTTTGGTTTTCTTAAACTCCCACATTGGAAGTTTTTTTATGAAAAAGAAAAAAAAGAGAATGTAACTGTTACAACAATGGTTGCAAGTTAGACAATGAAACCCCTGCGGAGATCGCTAATTATTTTATCCAGGAGGAATGTCACACACATGAAGAACTACATCACCTGATAGTGCACACTGTTATGGTTTGGTGTTGGTTGGCATGGTTTATGTTTTGGCAGGACATTTGTAGTCCGAAGTTTGAAATCGAATCGTTGTCAATCTTAATAGGCATCCAACAGAGTGTGACATTTTTGTTTTCGGCTATGTCTTGGGAAGCATTGCTGAGCTAGGTGCATGTTTTAATCTTTATGATTATAGCGAACTCAAGCAGACCCATGCGGTAGTGTTAAAAAGTGTACAAATAGTGATTATATTCATTTGATCACATATGAAGTTTAGGAGCTCAAACGAAACTACACAAGTTCTCGTTTTAACTCAAAATTGGGTTTAGGAACATACCAGATATTGAATTTCAACCGCCCAGAGACAGGGCCATGCTCTTTGTTACACCCGAGGTACTTACACTACTGGGATATAAGATCATGCTCTGAGGAAGTCCTTAGGCAGTGAACGAAACACGTTGACTGTTTTTTATGATATTCCTGTGAACAATAAAGATGAACTTTGACGCAATTCGGATTAAATGGATCATTGACTGTTGATATTAGGTCTTGCGGTGCATCCCACATTTATGTGTTGAACTGTTCTGATTTTTTGGATCGTTCCTTGGAAACAGCAGGAGCAGTGGGTGTGCATGCGACAATGCTTTCAAATATTTTGTTTTGGACTCTACTTTGGGAAATTGGGAGGAAAGAGTGATAGGTCTATGGGCTCACTGTTTCTTTGCTTTGTATACAAATTCTCATTTTGTCGAAATGTTCACACATTAATCAACAGTTTTAAGATGATGCTAACTTCACAGAATGTTTAAAAAAATTGTAAATAACATCCACATAAAAGGATGTAAAAAAGCTTTGCATGTGTACTTCCTATATTTTTACACTCAAGAGTAAAATTGGCACCAAAATTCACCGGGTACCAGGTCAGTGTCTGTTCATACATGCCAATAATGACTATGCAGCAGCCGAGCAAGTGCCTGTCTGTACACATTTATTGCTCCCCTCTCTTGGAGCAAGTGTGGTGGCTTACTGGTGTCAGGGAGGTCTCCGACTCTCAATGCCAATGTGATGAATAAAGCACAGTGCTTCACTTAATGATCACCTCTATTAAAAAGAACAGAAGGGAATGTGGTGGAGAGGCACTCATTACTAATGCTCCTTTGAAGTGCTATGAAGCACACAGGGGCCAGAATTGTCTCCCATGTGTCTTCAACATTCTATTGCTCCAACCCCAGTTGGCACCAGTGGAAGTGGTGTTGAATGCCATCAATTTTAGAGTGAGGAGTTTTCTGGCCCTTAGGGCAGACCATGACCACAAGCCAGAACCTCGTTGCACATGAATGTGCAGGGTGTACTGTTTGCATGTTGAAGAAACAAACCACCCAGGTGCCATATAATGATGCCGTTTTCTGCCCTGCACCAACGCAGAAAAGGTCTTCTTGGCACCTGCAGCTCATAAGTTATGTAACTTTATGTTCGAATATCTCGCAATTACTTCCCTGTGTTTCAGAGCTCTGCTGTCAGCAAAAATGTATTAACTCTGAGATTTTTCAAGTTAATGTATGTGCTGAAGACGCTAAAAAGAAGTGCACAGACCCCTTCTGCTCTCTCGCAGTGGTGGAAAACAGTATCATGATCTCCAAACATCTCAAGGGCCACGACCCTGCAAAAATGGATTTTACCAGTCTCTTATTTTTAATAAGAATAAAAAAGTTCCCCATGAGGCTAAAGAGCAATTTATGAAACGACTGTATGTTTGTGGAGAGTCCAGGCCAGGTCTGTAAACTTTTAGCACTTTTTTTATACTTGGGAAAAAACCTCTTTTAGTTTCTCTAGACCAGAAAACAGACATGCAGAAAATGTGGTCTGACTAAACAGTAAAAATGTCCCTTCCTCAGGCCAGCCCCACATGGATCACTGAAATAATATCTACTACCAAAATATCGAGTTCCCAAAATATCGATGACAAAATATCGAGGGACATAATATCGACTTTCTATCTTCACTAAGGTAAGTACAAAAATATCGACTTTAAAATATCGAGTGTTAAAAATATAGACTGTCAAAATATCGATTTTTTTATGTCTTTAAAATAAGTTAAAACTATTATAACATTACATATATTTAATATAAACATTGTTAAAATTATTAAATAAATGTAACATTATTACATAATTAATGTAAATTTAAAAATTGATAATAATAATACATATATATATATATAAATACATGTTATTAATAAAACATATAGAATATATTTACTGTGGCATAGCAAAAGGTTTAAATTTAATGTAACCACTCCAGTGGGTGCTACATTACAGAGATCGTTGGATAGCGTAGGGGTAAAAATTACTATTCCCACTCCAGTGGGTGCTACAGTAGAGAAAGCGTACGCCTGTACCCCAAAAACCCAAAACTGACCCTGAACCCTAAAAATATCCCTGTACCCCAAAAACCCAAAACTGACCCTGAACCCTAAAAATACCCCTTTACCAAAAAACCCCAAACTGACCCTGAACCCTAAAAATACCCATTTACCCAAAAACTGAAAACTGACCCTGAACCCTAAAAATACCCCTTTACCCAAAAACTGAAAACTGACCCTCAACCCTAAAAATACCCCTTTACCCAAAAACTGAAAACTGACCCTGAACCCTAAAAATACCCCTTTACCCAAAAACTGAAAACTGACCCTGAACCCTAAAAATACCCCTTTACCCAAAAACTGAAAACTGACCCTGAACCCTATAAACACACACCCCGCTACAGAAAATAAATTAAAAAAATTAATTATTTATCAATTATTTATTTTAAATTAATTACCAATTATATTTTAATTATTTACCAATTATTATTTAATTAACAATTAGATTAAATTTACATAATTAATTAATTATAATTAAATTACTTCCCACCCTATTCCCCTATAAACACACAACCCGCTACAGAAAATAAATTACTAAAAATTAATTATTTATCAATTAATCATTTTTAATTAATTAACTATTATATTTTAATTAATTACCAATTATTATTTAAGTAACAATTACATTAACTTTACATAATTAATTATTTATAATTAAATTACTTCCCACCCTATTCCCCTATAAACTCACAACCCGCTACAGATTTATATTACTCAAATATTATTAAATATTAATACTTACCTTATTTTCGATATTTTTGTTGTCTATATTTTTTCTAGTCTAAATTATGTCTAGTCTATATTTTTGAATCGATATTTTGGCTATTCTAGTCGATATTAGTCGATATTTTTGTTGTCTATATTTTGTCTAGTCTATATTTTGTCCAGTCTATATTTTTTACTCGATATTTTGTCCAATCGATATTTTGGACTCGATATTATGTCTGTTTACCGCCCCACATATATTACTGTCTGGTTCGATTAAATCATCCCGCAACAAGGACCCACCCCACCAACATAGCCGTATGTGCCAGTGATAGGGTAAAACATAAGTAAGTGAAAAGCAATTAACTGATTAAAATGCATAACAAAGACTTTTGTGCACAATACAACATATAAAAATAGAAGATTTCACAAGTCCTCAGTACCATGAAAAAACAAAGAAGATTTCCGAAATAGAGGTATATAGTTGGATGGGCAGGTTCAAGGCCCTCACTATGAGGGGGGTTGGAGTTTTCCAACTCTTGCGCAAACTCCTTCACGCAGTGGTCTGAAGTCTGAACTCTGTTGAGTTCATCACACCCTATAATTACCAGTAGTGACAAGGCCTGCCACCATCTTTACATTTCGGCTTGCAGGTATTTCAAGGGAGAAAATAGGACGGCATTTCCTGTGATACATTGATGTTGTTGAGTCAGTCATAAAAACTTTTATTTTAGACCTTAGTCCATTAAATCAGCCCATGGGCTATACAACGGTAAAAAGGATACAAAATAAAATCCGACACGATTTCTAACTTAAAACTTGATACTTACTAATAAAATGCTATTCATTATTAAAATACAAAGCGGGTTAAAATGTGGCAGTAGTTGATCTGCTTAATGCTAACAATCCCAATTAAGCCAAACCATCATATTTCCTGGAACAGTTTAAAGCCAACCCCATTAAAATGTCTCTTATATTTTCCTGCTAGCTACAAAAAATTACTTATTGCCAAAATCAGATATAAAAATTGCATACAAAATAGGAATTTAGAGGCTTCTCAATGATTAGATATTCCATACTTTCTTAAAACCGGTTTTAACAATTTCCTCAGCTCCCACCTAAAATATAAACAGTCTAATAACAGGTGTTCATTATTGGATTTCATTTGCTTCTCACATTTGCATAAACCCCCATTTAGTTTTAATCTCTTGATCACCTCAACCCCCAGATATGTTGGGGTTATCCCTAGCCAAAACCGTAGGAGTTTTGGCTCATAGTGGAGTTTGCTAATTATGATAGATAATGAAATACCATGTTATTTTATCATGAGACCCAGGAATGTTGGGTAGACGATTTCATAAAAATGTACCTAAAATCTCTCTCTCCAGAGATTTCTTCCATCAGTACCCATAGATCCTTTAATTGGAGAGGGACATTTTACTTGGGCGATTCAGGTAAGTAGAGTTCTTTTACTGATGATATGCTCTGCATGAGGCTCGCAGCCCAGTTCTTATCTCTCATTAAAATCTAATCTTGACACAACTGAGGTACCTTGAGCTCACCTGGTTCTAACACCTTATTACAGAATCTGAAGGTAGTTCTCTCTGAGAGGCAAGACCAAGAAGTAATTTCTATTTACAACCTTAGCGCCTAGATCACTGCCAATTTGGGCCTAATCAGAGCTTTTTTCAGACACTGACCTTCAATTCCTTCCCAACTATGCGTCTGGCTCAACTACAAAATGTCAGCCCTACAAAACCATTTTGCCCGAACCATTGCTTTAAAGGCAGTTACAATTGGGTCCAGAACTGGGCCACTGTACTCCTTCCTAAATTTGTTTATCCTCATTATAGTAGGAAAAGCATTTGATTTAAACACTTTGCAATGTACTTTTCATCTTAAATTAGATGTAAAAGGCATGCTCAAATAGCGGTACATTCCACCTCTTTTATCTGTGTCCTCTCTATGTACCATTTAAACTCATTCTTCTTCTGACCAAATATTGATATTTTGTTTTTTCCATATTAACCACAAGTTTTTTGGTCTTACACTACTTTTGAAAGGCATCTAACTTCTAATGGAGCCCTATTGGGTCATATCCATAATGACTAAGTCGTCCGCATGGAGAAAGAGGAAGATCTCATTAGGGTTTATGGGAGATCACTTAAATATATGCAAACAATGTCAGGGCCAGCACAACACAATTGTGGTGAGGTAAGCAACAAAATATGAATGTTATTCCCAAAAACTTGAGATGGGTGCTATTTATTGAACCAGATAAATTCTGAACTCCGGGTAGTCATCTATTATTTAGTGTGATAAACAGCATCTTCCCCCGGGTGGATTCATAATCAGGTTGTGAATAAAGTAATATTATTAAAGGGGGTAACACTTCCAGGTAGTTATAAAATGGAGTGGGGTCAGAGGTTCCTGTTGCAAAGCCAAAGGCCCTACCCCATGCCAGTCAACAACTACCTGGGAGTGCCCTCCCCTTTGGATAATATTGCTATGGTAAATCAAACCCTTAAACATAGGGATGAAATTCACAAAATTGTTAGACTGTGTATTTTTAATGGGGCTTTTTAGGAAGAAGCTACAACAAACATACAAGTTTGATTTTTTTGTGATAATGTTCTTGTATTTTTGTCTAATTGAAATACATTGCATTAAATGTCTGATTTTGAAGATCAGAATTATAAAGGGTGAAAACAGATTTTAGGCAAAATATTAATAATTTGTTGGTGGAATCATGCTAACTTTAGTTATTGTGTGGAGTTTCAAAGTGATTTTACGCTTGAAAAATGCTGATCCTCTGCTGGAATTTGATAAACCATGTTTGAAATAAAACAGTTTTCTATCATGCTTTTTCAGTTAATCTATGGAAGCTAATCCAGAAGCTAAAATGAGAACATGTTTTCTATAAACTCACAAATATCTTTCTCCACTGTGTGAATAAAAAGTCTGACATGCTGGGTAAAACCTTTTTCTTTAGCAGTAGAGGTCTGTCAGTTGATGCAGCAGTTTTGAACTGCAGCTTCAACAGTGAGTTCTATTGAACAGCAAGACTTCTACCATTCAATTGTTCATGACAAATGTGAGGCACACCAGAACGCTGCATTGCTGTATTCATAGAGAAAAACATTTCCTATGGAGGAGACTGCAGTAAATGAAAAAAATGAGGGGTTATAATTTGTTGCGACAAATTATGCTTAGTGCTCTAGAAAGCTAAAATGAGGATACATATTCTATATATTTACAAATCTTTTTCTCAGTCATGCGAGAAACAAGTCTAACATACTGAGTAAAACACGTAGTTCAAAAAGCAGCATACATCTGATAGTTTACTCCCAAGTGATCTACTGCAGCTTCACCACAGAGTTCTAATGAACAACTAGAGCGGTAACATTCTATATTAATGACAAATACGAGGCACACATGAACACCATATTGCTGAAATCAAACCTGTAGAACTGAAAGCATTTCCTGAGCATCTGGTTGAAGTAAATGAGCATTGAGATGTTAATGCAGATATAAAACCAGCTGGCTAACAAATTCGAGTGGCGGAATGGATTTTTTGTAATTTGCTGCATAATATATTTTGAAAGTGACTAAAATAGTTCTCTTAGTCCAACATTCACATCTGTTTACACAGGCTAACATTTCTCTGTGTCTCAATACCTTTCGAATTTTAAAATAGTAACATTTTGGTAGAAATTAGAGGTTTTTTAATCTTTCGTTGAGATAAAGTTGTATGTATGCTATCTAACGAAAGGAGAAGTTGGTGTAAAGATATAGGGATTACGAGCAGGGTGTTAACTGGAGTTAAGTTAAGGTACTGTGGGAAACATTTCAATTCAATTCATATTTTCTTTTGTTTTGAAGATTTTCCTTCATATATAAGCTTACTGAGGATAGAAAATAATATAGTTGTTATTTCTTGTTGTATTTATTGCATCATCGCTCCACCGCATCAATGAGAATTCCGATTTGTTTCCCTTGGAAAATGTGTGCTCACCTGCCACGTCAGTTGTTACAATAATTATGATTCCCTTGTTGTCTGTAAATCTATGTGTTATAAATTTCTGTGGAGCCCATCACAGGACATTTCACCTAGTATGCCCCCACCTAGCCCTAATCCTCCGAGGACACCTAGTCCACCAACTTCTGTAGCAGCGGCGCAACCAAGGACTTCTAAACAGGTATCTCGAAAGCATAGCCACAATGAAAGTATTACTGTCTAGGCCTTTTGGATCAATTTCCTCACAGACTGGTGATTTTAGTCTGTGCCCCCCCCCCCACACTTTATACCTTTACCGAAAGGGAGTCCACTCAGTGCCTGACCAGCGATAGCTTATCATTTCAACTTGGACACTTTAAGACTTGTCTTAAGTCTGAACCCTCCCCTCTTCTGCTACAATTGGATGTCCTGGAATCTATATTAATCTCCACCTCATTGTGGTCTGTATTAGTAGCCCCTGCGTGTACTGATCCCGCTCATCACTCAGTAGTTTCAGGGTGTGGGGCGCATGTTTGCCCAAAGGACAGGCTCTTGTTTTGGACCCCAACACAGAAGCATGCACGGACCTGGTCCCAGCTAGGAACTCCTCATGTTAGGATTGTGCCACTCATAACTATTATAAAAACCAGAAGAGCAGGCTACATGGGGTTACCACACGCATTACCTGCGACAATCAGATGGTGGCAAGTGGTCCGGGACATGCCAGTGTGCCTGTTTTGACTTCCAAGCAGACTAAGGGCCCTGCAGGTCCAAATCCGGCACTCAATAAAACTATTGTTATCTTGCCGTCTGCTGCCTGTCCTTAAGTGGCTATACTTATTGGAGTCTCTCCTCTGAGCAAGGACTAATCAAAAGCCTATGAGGAACTATGCAACAAAACACTGAACTGCTATTGATATATTAATGGCGCGTATATATAGTTGGATCAGCCCCGGTTGTGGAGATCCTACTAGCGATTGCATTATTATTAATTTGATATTTCCGTTTTTGCTACATCATTTATTGTTTGGATTTTGTCTGCCCACTGCTTTGAGTCTCTCTCTGCTTCTTCTATAGATCTCCAGCTGCTCCTCATCTGAATAGATTTGGCCCTATGCCCCCCCCCTTTCACAACCCAGAATTGCCTGTGTACCCCGGTATTTTCCCCTTTCTCATCACACTGCTCCTAGATCTGTTGGAATGCCAATCAGGGTTCTTACTCATGGTCCAGTGGTCACAGCACCAAGGGCCACTACGCTATTCACAATTCCCACAGAAAACAAATTGTATGCCTTTGCAGATATTGATTGACTCCCACATGAGGCAAATTCAACTATTGACATTGGCGTTGAAGAGACAACCACCACCTCTGCAAGAGCTTTAGTTGGACAGAATTTTGTGTGAACGTATTGTCTTTTAAGCTGGAATGTTGCAGGGCTCAGAGGGAAAGTAGACAATCCTGATTGGTGGACTTTTATTAATAAATATGACATTATTGCCCTGCAGGAGACCTGGGCACAAGCCCCGTTGTATTTGATGGCTATCTACTTTATTCTTACAAAGCAATACCTTCCCTCGGGGAGGGCAGCGGAAGGTCTTGCAATCTGGGTCCAGGTTAATTTATGTGTAAATGTGACATCTGTTTACTCAGGGTTTCAGCCTTTCAAATCATTATGGTCCAGGACAGATCCTCTTGTTTTACTTTGTGTGTAGTTAACTTTTTAAACAACGAATTTGTCAATTCCACATGCACACATCCTGCACAGTTGTTTAGCTGGGGGAGGACCTTGTGATCCTTATGGGAACTTAGTGAAGCAAGGGGAATAGAGTTGGTAAATTATTTGGCTTCTTATGATCTTATTGGTCTAGTTAATCACCTAAATGTGGATAAGTGTCTATTGGCCCTTTTCGGGAGCACAGTCCCCATTCGAATATTGATTACATCTTTGTAACTAGGAACCTTGTGGACCATTTCTTTAAAGGGGATTGTGCAGACGGAGTGGGGCGATTATAATACCTTGTCCATCTCAGGGTTATTTCCCTTAAAGAGGCTTAAACCGACTAGTATTATCATACCCACTCAGTTTTCTGCAGATAGGGCTAGACTAGTTTTACGCCTCAAAGCCCCCCACTCACTCTTGGTACTATCCTGAACCAGTCTCGGGACTTATTCCTCAACTGCTTATCAGCAGCCTGTGGGTGTGATATGCTAGGCCATTTTTATGCATTAGTTCAGGCCATCCAATCTTCTCTCTCCAAACTATTATGAAAAGACAAGGGGGATACCACCAGGTTTGACGAGCACTGCTCAGTGGCTAATTAGCGCTTAAGGATAGCTTTAACTGCTCCCTGAGAGTTGCACCTGAGGTGTGACTTGCCCACAATGCTTTCAAGCGGGCCCTTAAAGACAGAAAGGAAGTCCTGCATAAGCAGGATTGGAAAACCCTGGAGTAAGCTGGGGTCGGTGGCAGCAGTAAAATCTTCTTTGCTAATGTTAACAGAATCAGATTAAGAACTGTCCCCAAGAACTCCCTGTTGCAATGTAACATCTTAAGTTCTGAATGGGTGGCTCCCTTCTCAGCCATTTACCAACTGGATGCAGTTTAGGAGGTAGTAGATCTTTTACACAGCAGACTAAGTAACTCTCCTCCGGTGACTGTATCCTTGTCAGAAGTCGAATTGGCTATACGGGAGAGCATTGCTGGAAAGACACCAGGCCCAAACGGGACCCCTGTTGATTGAATAAAATGCAATATTGCTGCTGGGGGACCCTTAATCACTAATGTTTTTAATGGTTCGCTAAATTTGCATATCCCGCATCATGGAAACTAGCCACAAACTTACTCATTTTCAAGAAGGGTGACAGGATGTCTCCGAAGTGCTACAGACCCATCTTCTTAATAAATAGCACTGTTAAAACTATTGGCAGGGTGATTTATAATCACCTAACTGCGTGGGCTCTGGAGCAGTACATTCTGTCTATGTTCAAATTTAGGTTTCGTGCAGGGCTGGGAACGGTTGAACAGTGCTTGAATTTGTAAGTAACCAGTAAGTACATCTTGGCCAAACAATTTCCTTTTTATATGGCCTTCATGGACCTATCAACTGCGTTTGATTCGGTCAACAGAACCAAGCTGTGGTTAAAGCTACTGGACAGAATATGTGATGTAACAACATAATCAAAATGATTGTGGTATGTTACATCGCAGTTTTTACAACGCAAGTTGATACAACGGCTGTGTTGCAACTGCATCACAGTGTACTCACCGCGATGTAAAGGATGTTTACCCCTGGACATAGGTGTAGAAGTTCCCTTGGTGAACGTTTTCTTCAACTTGCACTCTGAATTAGTGGCTAAAGTGCACCTCAGCCCAAACAGAGACATTTCCCCGGTATTTAGCCCTAAGAGCAGTGTGCGCCAGGGCTGCATCTTGACCCCTATGTTTTTTATTTTATAATTTAATGATCTCTGCCTTCACCTGATCTCTGTCCAGGTAGGTATCCGTAAAGTGGCAGACACCCCGGTGCCCGTGTTGTTTTTATGTGGACGATGCTGTCCTGTTGGCTCAGACCCCAAATGCGTTGCGTGTGCTGGTGTTCCACTTCATCCACTTTATTGATAGTCTAGATCTGGTCACAAATTATGGCATATCCCATATCATGACCTGTGGCCCAGGAAGAATCAAAACCCGCATTTTACTCATAAGGGGGCAGTCCTTGCATAGTGTAAAAGATATTACCCATTTGGGTGTTATTTTTAATTCATCTGGTTCCCTGGCAGCCCCAACTGGATATCTCTCCTCTTAAACTCAGCAGGTCAGTTTAAGCCATCCTTTATCTGTCTAGTGTGAGGGGAAGGGGATGACTTTACCTCTTTTAATCACGACAAATCACGGGTAAAGAACCTCTTTTTGGAAATCTGTGCTGGGAAAAAGTTGCAAAAGGAGTTGGCAAAGAGTACTGTAATGACTTATTAACGCACTACATGTATTTTTGAAATTATCTTAGTTATCCTCATAGACATTTTCTGAAACCCCTTTCAAAATCTCTGGGGCACTGTAGATGTGAAGAGGCTTTTCACAACCTGCAATTTCCAAATAAATCACAATTATTTGTCTCAGAGTGAGTGCCTTTCTTAAAGCTGCTGTTCGTGCAAGGAAATCTATGGACAAATAATAAGGCCTGCTTTTCGACAGATTATTATAGTCTGAGATATTTATTGTCTTTGATCAGGATATACTTTATTGATGTTATTTTAATTGTTCTTTTATGATAATTTTAATTGTTTTGTATTGCTCTTGTCTTTCATGGCCAGAAATAGCCCAATAACGATTGAAATCAGATTGTTTACTCTGCAGCACTTTACATATGTGTTCTTGTCACTGTTAACAAGCTCTTTTATCAGTAGGAACAAGGAACTTTGGTACACTTTGCACTTCATTAGCAAATTGTGCATAGTATAGCAATAGGCAGCTCACCAAGCCCCTTAAACGCCAAGATTAGGAATGGGCAAGGAGGCCATCACAAGCCTGTGAGGATGGAGAGGACGTGGCGTTACTGCCAGAGTTGGTGACTTTGAAATTGAGAAACCAGGTTCGAGTCTCGGCTTCTGCTCAACATTCTGTGATTCTGGGCAAATTACTTCATCTTCCCGGGCCCCACAAATGGTAATGTGGCCTTGAGTAATGTAAGTGGTGCTATTGTAAAGTGCTCGATTACATTCGGGTCCAGTTCGTGCTAAATAAAACTGCCAACAAATGGAGGTAATACAAATGTAAGGACTGTGTGATGTCATAGGGGCTGCAAATTGGAAGGTTGAAGTCAGTTGTGTGCTCCTTCAAATGGTCAGAGAACTTCACATGGGACATGGCAAAGTACCATGGGGCCCGGGTATTGTCCACTCTTATACAACTGGGTAGGATGAGGCTGGGCCGAAATGTATTGCAATACGGCTGTGAAAACTACTTAGGGCCATAAAGCACCCTGATGTTTGAAGCAAACTGATGTTTGTGCCTGTATTGTTGTGATTCCTCGGCACTTTAGTATTAGAGAAGGGTATGCAGATGCTTGTGTGGCTCCTGCTGTCACATGGATTGCAAGGGCACACATTTTGTGGCTGCTTACCCCAAGGAGGTGAGCCTTCATTTACATGGGCCTTAGTCCCATCAAATGTGAGAATGCCTTTGTCATTGAACAGTCATTGTGCCCTTGAAGATGCCTTTTGGGCAGGGGGATATGGTGGTCCCAGGTAATCTCCAGTCATACCCATGGAGGTGCATACAGTCAACCTTTACACCAGCCTATGCAGAGGGGTGGGGGGTGGAATTGTGTGGGGAATAAGGAAATCCCTGTTCTTTCTTGAAAATGAGGCCAGTCCGCTGGCGGAGAAATACATAGCTGCGATTTGAAACCATGGCTCTGCTTTTCACAGATGCACTCTCCCCATTACATAAACACACTTCCAGAGTTCATATCTACACTGGGAAAGTGAACGTTTTTTCTATTTCAGGGGCCAGTTTATGGGGTAGGAAAGATTCGATTACAAGTGCATTTAGTAATTTGTAGCTTATTTGTATGTTGGGTGCAACATGGGCAGAGGGTAGGTTTAAAAGCACATTCTCTGGTCACTGTAGACATGTCTGTGTTGCCTTGGCCGTTATACAAAAAGCATTGAAAACAACAATTACCAAACAGCCACTGAAAGTACACATATCTGCAGACCCATTTAATTTAAAACAGTCACCAGAGGCCCCTTCTTGGCGGCCCTGAGCTTGAATGTGAAAATAATTTGGCCTACAGGGGTTTAGGTCACTCTGAAACAATGTTCACTTTATGTTCTATTTCCTGCCGGGGACTGCTTGTTCATCATTGTGTTAACATAGGTGGGTTAATATACAAGTCCAAATATATCCAAAGAAGTACAAAAGAGCCACAGGGTCTGGGGAGAGGCGTGAGTCCGGATGTATTCTCAGACAGACTGTTAAACATTCTATCAAGGGCTCACTCACCATTGGACCAGTCTTTCCAGCTACATACACGTCATCGTGGGAACTGGAGTGTCAGGCCCTTTCGTCTGTGTAGACAGCAGGCCAAAAATTAGCAATGGCGCAATATTGTTTTTGTTCTCCACCCTGGTAGGTTAACATCTGAACTAATATCAAAGATGAAACTTTAAAAAGAAGCTTCTCAGTGGCAGTTTGCCGTTCCCGGTAGCCCCCCGCTAAATACTGGAGCTGAAATGTCTGCCTCTTGACCCGCCACAACGCTGGACACTAATTCATCCAACGTGGGAACGAATAATCATCAAAAACTTTTGCCTGGGGTCATCAGCGCCTCGAAGCGGTGATTAGTCATATGACAACTCTTTACACAGCAATTAAATTAACAAGTACATAAACTGAGGATGAATGGTGCCCACAGATTGGAGTAAATCTCATAATTCTGTTCAACAGTTAACAATAGTTTCTCCATAACCAAGTGTAATGACGGAGTCTGTATGTGAGAGCCAGCAACTGCCTGGTCCACAAAGCACCAGTGTTTCTCAGAGAGGGGGTGGCTCCAATCCACTAAAAAGCGAAGTTGGGAGGCTTGGAAGTACCGTGTTAACATGGGAGTGCTGGGCCACCTACTTGTGTTGGTTAATAGAGGAGGTGTTTCTGGAGGCGGGTCTGCTTCCCGTCCCAAAGGAATTTATTTGTTTGAGTTGCAGGGAACTCAGAGTCCTTGGTGGTGGAGTCTGAGGGAGGGCTTGGAGAGATAGAGGATGTGCTGCAATATAGTCATTTTTATAGCCAAAATTTTGCATAGCCAAGAGAGGTGAAGGTGATGCCACATGTTTAAATCCTTGATTGTTTGCAAAGCAAGAGCAGTATAATTGTGTGATAGTATCTTAGAAATCGAGGGGCATATTCTCAGGGACTTATCGCAGAGTTAACGGCACTTCATCACAGCCAAAGTGGCGATAAATGTATCGCCCCATTCACAAGCAGGTGCTAACAGCCCATATCACCAGTTAACCTGCGATAGCAGCCGCAAAAAACACCGCCACAGATGACCCCCGCAACTATCGCTAATGAGATCCAATGTAGGTGTTCCTGTGCCAAAAGCCGCGGCAACACCACTCCGCAACATTCTCAACGACCAGCCAGATTAGCGATAAGATCCCAAAACAGGTGATAAGGCGCATTAGCAGCAGGAAATTAACACCTGCTCTGACCTGGTGTAGAGTCGGACAGCAGCCCACACCAAAAAAGAGAGCCCAGCCCAGGGCCACACCTGAAGAACAACAGATGCCATGGAGCTACTGATCATGCAGCTGGGAGACCCAATAGGCCCACAACACCCACCGCCACTACCCCCCTGAATCCCCCTTACCCCCCTACCCCAGACCACCACAAAGGTAGCGCAGACATAGACCGCGGATCTTCAGAAAATGCTTTAGCCTCACAGACATGACACCTGAGTATGTCATTGCCCACTACAGGCTCAAAATGACAACCATCCTCCGCATCCTGAACATCATAGCCCACAGGCTGATGGTACCAACACAGCGGACAACCAACATCCCTCCACAGACAAAGCTGCTAGCTGTACTGCATCTTTTGGCCTCTGGTACCTTCCAACCAACAACTGCCGAAGTCGGAGGAGTCTCACAGCCAGCCCTATCAAAGTTCCTCAAACCTGTCCTGGATGCCATCATCAGCTTGGTACCCCAGTACCTATACTTCCCCCAAACTGCACAAAAACAGCTGGAGACCAAGCAAGGCGTCTATGCCATAGCTGGCTTCCCACAGGTGTTGTGAGCAATTGACTGCACACATGTCCTACTTGTGCACCCTGCCGACAACGCACGCAATTACCGCAACAGAAAGCACACGCATTCCTTCAACGTGCAGGCAATATTGGAGCATCGGGGACACTTCACCAACGTCGTCACCAACTACCCAGGCAGTGCGCATGATTCATACATCTTCCGACAGTCCATCATCAACCAGCACTTCAAGGATGGCACCTATAGGAATGCACTGCTCGTTGGTATGTAACAAATCCACACACCACACACCTCAACTCCACACACATTCAACTCACAACACAGGAAATGCACACGTCATAAGCTCACATACTACATGCACACCCACAAGACATGACGGCACAACTCACTGTGGGAACCAGGCCTAGCCATGTACATGAGCCATCAATGGCATGGCACCTCAGCTTCACAATAGCAGAATCTGGGAAGAGGAGTGAATAGGCATGTGTTAAGGAGGCGATGTGACAGATGAATGAGACTGCACACAATGCCAAGTCTGGCGTGGTTGTGCTGGACAGACTGCAGTATGCAGACCTCACATACATCCATGTCGACACACACCACTGGTGTTTGGAGTGTAGTGGACAGTGGACGCAACCATGTCACCCCAGCCAGTGGGGGAGATCTAGGAAATCAAGCATGTTACGTCCCCTCCTGTAAGCGTGTGTGGAGTGGGCTGCCCGGCGTACGCCAGGTCAGTGTAGGGATGTGAATAAAAAGCACGTAGCCCTGGGCGTGGTCCTCTTCTGCAATGCCCAATGTCCCTGCCAGGGCGGCGCCTCTCACCCCACAACGAGGCTGACGCCGTGAGCGGGGTTGCCTGCGAGCATGTGTGATGGAGCGAGGTGGAAAAACACAAAATTTTGTGTACCCCTCATGATATTAATGTCCCATAACATAACATTTACTAATAGTGTGATATATTTATTTAATCGACTTTAGAATAAAATGCATTCACAAACATGGGGAGTATTAACCTTGCTTGCATGGAGTGAAATAATTAATCAATATATGTTGTCACTGTGATGTGAATTAATGCGCAGCTTAAGTTTAAATAAAACGCAATTTAAATGTGCTTATTGTAAACTTTTTGTGCTAAAAAGGGTCGATTATGTAAGTATAACATGCATTTATGTGGCTTAATTGCTAGGTAACAACTACTGGGAAATATTAGAATGGTGGGAGGTAAACAGAATGGGTTTCATTACTATAATTAACATGGATTTCTGTTTGTTTCTATGATAGTTCCAAATGTGGCCTGTGAGGCCTAGTGATAAAATGGCCCCTCTAAGCTACTGCGAGTGGGTACTGGTCTGTGCATGCGCGTCAAAGATCTCTGCCAGCGCAAGTGAGCTGACTATGCTTGAGGAAGAGTTCAAGGCTACCTCACCCGGAACTTAGGATGGGTGCCAAGCACGAAAGATCGGATGCCCAAACCATGGGAAGAAAAGGGAATGTTGCTAAAGTGTGATGCGCCTAGGCCACGAACTGTCTTAACAAAAGACTTTTATATTGTTGCTGAGTCATGTGAAAAACAAATGCGGTAATGGTGAGGAAGTGCTCATCTACCCCAAATTTTGTCCAATCGGAGTTCAGATTGGAGATGTTAGTTACTTTTTATATAGATTAAGTTAGGGATTTAGGGCCAGATGTAGGTAATTCATATTTACCAACTCTTAAATACCGAATTTTACCGATTCGGTATTTAAGAGTCGGAAAATATGAAGGGAGGAGATGTAGGTAATTCGAATTTAAGAATTACCGAATCGGTAGGATTCGGTATTTACCGATTCGGTAAATACCGGATCGGTATTGCCCATTGATTCCTATGGGCCATGAAGCCCATAGGAATCAATGGGCAATACCGATTTGGTATTTACCGAATCGGTAAATACCGAATCCTGCAAGGGTGCAGGGGGTGTCACTTTGACACCCTCTAGCACCCCAATTCCGGACTTGTGTGCCATGTGGCCTAAGGGCATGTCTGTGTGTCACATTGCACAGGTGTGCATGCACAGATGTGCATGCACACCTGAATTCGGTATTTTACCACCCAATTGGATTGGGTGGTAAAATACCGATTCTTAAGGGCCTGTGACACTCTTAGGAGTGTCACCTACATGTGGATTTACCGAATCGGTAAAATTACCGATTCAGTATTTTACAGAATCAGTAAATTTACCGAATCGGTTAATTTACCGATTCTGTAAAATGATGGCCCCTACATGTCAAATCCTAAATACCGGTCGGTAACGGCCAAAATCGGCTGCTACCGACCGGTATTTTCTCTCCTACATCTGGCCCCTAGTGTATAAAAACCCCTGATTTTGGCTAGAAAGGGGTCGCCTTTTTGATTTCCTCTGGAGATGCTGCCGGACTGAATATCGATTGCTTGGAACGTAAGAACTTTAACTTTTGACTGATTGTTTCCCGTTGCAGGTCTGTTAGGATAAGATGAGGGTGTTAGCTAGGGATGATAGGAGAGAATGGACTTGGAACTATCTGTTCTTTGCTAAATTCATGCTAAACTTTTAAATAAATGTCTATTTTCTGAGCTTTAAAATAAATAATCATTTTGAAAATAAAGTTAAAGAATTCTTCTTAAATAAAGAAATAAATAAATGTTAAATGTCTGACATACTAAGGTTTGCCCTGAATAAAAATTTGATAAATGAAGAATATAAAAGCTGGTCTTTGATTCTTCCTATGCCTAATTTTTGTTCTAGCAGATCTATTGCCATTATGGTGGTGTGTCTGAATAAATAGTGTTTAAAATGAAACCATGGTAAAAATGCTTTACATTGCAGGTGTAAATAAAAAAATAGTTTAATAAGTTTAGACACTCCGCCAATTTTATAGTAGGACTCCTGGGTTGTTGGCCAGATCTTTGAAGCTGAGTTATATGAACAGAGTAAGTATGCAGTGCAATGGGCCCCACTGTTGAATGTTATGAGTGTTTCTGAGGTTTTAGAGAAATGGCCATGGCAATTTAGAGTTTATTTCTGGAGTCCCGCTGTAGCAGTTATATCTTGGTAGCAGAGTAGTGGTTGCTAAGGAAATTAGCTAGGGTTATGTATAAAGTGCTATATATAATTTGATGTACAGAATTATGACTAACATCTGTTGAGTTTGTATTACGTTATATGTAGTTTTTGAAAAGGCTTCAAAGTGTTTGGTGAAGCCAGTGCCTCTGTCCGCAGGCAGAGGAAGTGTGGCAAGTAAAGTCACACAGTGCATTAGTCTGTTTCAAAGAAGTAGTATTGTCATATACTGCGGTGGCATCGTCGTATATCACTGTTTAGGGACCTAAGGTGTGAAAGGATAAATGTATAGCAAAGGCAGTCTATGAAATTTCAGCTTTCAAGCATAGGGATCATTGCGTATCCTGAGTAAAACTTATCGCTGAAGAAATTAGTAGGTCTTAACCCGAGCTTGATTGAAGGGTAAAAGGAGCGGCGTCTCCTTTTGCTAACAATAGAGGAATTCTGTGGTGGGTTAGATGGACGCGCTGCCTACTGGTAAAACAGAGTTCATGTATATATGAATAGGGTTTTCTGTATGAACGTGTGTAAATGCAATTGCAATACGCGTTTAAGTGAAACTTTGGGATTGTTTCTAAGGAGGTGAAAAAGATCTCTGAATGTGCTTTGCGAGTTCGTTATTGCCTGACAGAAGGGTAAAGCCAGTAGTGTTGCTTTATCGGCAAGTCTAAAAATTCTTAGGAGATAAGCGTTGTCTACTCTGGTTACAGAATACTTGTGTGATTGAAAATTCTATCACTTTATTAGCGAAACAGATTAGTGGAATTGTTTTGTGTAAGTTACTAACTGATTTTGTAAAATATCTTGTAAATACGGCTTTCTGAAAAATCCTTGTAAAGGAGGAGTCAGTCGGCGCTGCAGAAGCCGGAGCGCTGGTGACGTCAAAAGAGCCGCGCTGGGATTGGTTCTCGTGACCAAGTCAGAGTAGGAGCTGATAGGTTCATCACGAAAAAGCAGCAAAGGAATTGGTTAAGCACTTAGACAGGTGTACTGTGTTCTAATTGGTGCGTTAGTGTGAACCGTGCTGCTATTGATTGGTGTACGGAACAGCAAATAGGGAAGTGTGCGATCTTTTGTAAGACAGAGAATTATTGGAGAGATGTCTTATTATTACGAAGAAGAGAAGAAGAAACCTTCATGGTTTAAGAAATTAAAGAATGCTTTTTCAAAAGACAAAAAAATTGTGACTAGAGAGGGAAAATTACTTCCTCCACCGAAAACGCCAGCTTCTTACATGTTATCGAAGTATGGTTACCATACCTGTGTTTGGTTAGAAAATTGGGTAAGATATACTCAGGATGATGGGGTATTAGCCTTTCCTGAGGAAGGATCACTCGATGCAGCAGTTTTGAGGAATTTGAGAGACAAAATGATGAAGCTTGAGCCGAGACCGAGACTGGCTCAATTTGAGGCTTTAGTTGAATGGGAAGATGAGATGCATGAGCAAGAAAGTGAGAGGCTATGTAGACATATCAGACCGAGAGGTAGAGGTCGAAATTTATGGGGTGAGACTCATGAAAGCAGAATGCGTAGATGGAGAGACAGTAATATGTGTGATGGTATGTATCCAGTTAGATTGTTAGATGAATATGAGGGTCGGAAATGTACAGAAAAGAAAAAGAATATAGAAACAGCAAATCAAAATAATGGTGACAGTGAATCAGAAGATATTGTTTTAGAATAAATATTAAATAGGAGACCGCCACCATATCAGCCAAGTTCTTTATGGACTACTCCGAATGCTCCAGTAATGAATGAAAGTAATGATAAAACCCCAAGACCATATTCAAGTTTGAGAGATGTGCCAGACAGAGTAGAGGTTAGATATACACCAAATACACCTGTTGCAGAAGCTAGAATCACAGGTACTCCTGTATCGAGAAATGAACCACACGGAAGTGTGCAAAATAGTGAAAGTAGGAATAATGTGCAACCAAATATTTCAGATTATGAACGTTCTACACATGAATTGATTCAAAACCTTACTAAAAATATGGAAGCAATGACTGTCCCTGTAACGATAGGACCGGTAATACCAGTGTTTGAAAATCAGAAAATAAAAGAACTAAGTTTGACAATACCGTTACAAAAGAGTTTGCAAAAAGCAAGAGAAGATATTCATCATGATTTGTCAGAAATAAAGTGAATAGGTAATGCGAATCCACCTGAGTTAACTTTTAATCAAAGCTCATTATTCAGATACCCGATGGGTGCGGAATCTGACTCCGCAACACCAGAGAGGAGCTTGGATAAAATAAGTTCAATACAAACTCCTGTAGGACCATCAGATAGAAAGTTGAGTGAGTGGATTAAAACCCTGAAATTAAAAGAGAATTAATCAAGAATATTGGATGTTGTAAAGTTAAAGGTAGATATGGAAGAATGGATAATTGGAACAATTGGTACAGAAAAACTGAAAACGTATCAGGAGGATGAACTTATGTTTTTGTGCAAAAGCATTACATGGAGAGCTAAATCAGTGAATGATCAACTTGAGGAATTAGCAAATGAACTAGGAGTGGAATTTAAAAAATTCAAATCATTGTAGAAATCATACACAGTGGATTTTGCAGAAAGAGACATTGAAAACATGAATACTACAGGGAGGTTGTTGCAGATAAAAGAGCTAATCGTACTATTGCGAAGATGGGGAGATGTAAGTAAATGGAGAAATAAGTGGGCTAAGAAGAGGGAAGAAAATAGTGACAAATCCACATTAGCTTTTCCAGTTAGGGAAAAATAGGCAGTAACAGCTGACTTTCCTATGAGAGAGATACCTGGAGGAGGATATGTACATGCTCCTTGGACCAGGCAGGATATATTGTCATTTACTAATGATTTCCCAAGATTAGGAGAAAAACCAGTAGAATGGTATCATCAAGTAGACGGATTTGTGAAAGTGTCAAAAGTTCTGTGGATTGATTTAGATGGATTATTTGACATAGTAGTGCCAGCAGATTTATGGTCAGAATGCAAAATAGCTATAGATTGGCTGAGAGAAGAATTTCCCAGAGACAAAGTTACAGGAGCTCCATCACCTGACGTGATGCGGAAATATGATCAGGTTATAGTATGGTTGAAAAATAAAATACCACCAAAAGAAACTGATTGGCTGAAAATAGACAGAACTACACAGGAACCAAAAGAATCAGTACATTCATTTTATGAAAGATTGTTGTTAGTCTTCAAACAGTATAGTGGTTATGAGGAATTAAATGAGAAAGATATGAATCACTTCATATACAGATTTGTGTATGGATTAACACCAGAAATTGGAGACATGATTCGTCACAACATGATAGGATGGCAGTCAGGTACTGTGGATGAGGTTTTGAGAAAAGCGAAATATTGCAGTGAAGAAATTGATGCTAAACAGAAAAAGCTAAAAGAAAAAGCCATGTGCGCACAAGTGAAAGTACCAGAGCAGCAAGTAGCGCAAATGGAAAATAAGAATGCAGGGAATTTTAGGCGTAAACCAAAATTGGTGGGAAATATAGATGACTTAAAGAAAACGCATCCCTGTTTCAATTGCGGCAAGTTAGGGCACTGGAAGAATGAGTGTAAGTGTCCGCCAAGAGTTAATGCGGAAAATAATTCATTGAATTCGCAGGTGCAGTTTGAGATAAATCCACAACAGCAACAACAACATATAGCAAATCAGCAAAGTCAGGTGCCGAAACTGCCACTGCCAGGCAGTGTAAACCAGCAGAGATACAGTGCAGAGACAGGATTCAGCGGAGGTGAACAGGTAAAAAGACCGCACAGAGTGAATGCGTGTCCTCAGTATTGGTTACAAGAAGAGGGTGGCAGTGAGTCGGATGAAAGTTTATGACGATGCCTGAGAGAGGGAGAAGAGTGTGTGCTTGGAGCCACTCTTGAGGTAGATCAGTCTGGTCCATTTGTGAACGGAAAGGTGAATGATGTGGAAATAACTTTCCTAGTGGACACTGGTGCTACCCGTTCTACTGTAAGATCAGTGGAAATCCAAAATCTTCCTCTCTCGGGAGAGTCCATCCAAGTTGTAGGTGTAGCAAATAGACAAATATAAACCCCTTTGACAGAACCAGTTGAAGTAGAAATTGGAAATTACAAAGAGATGCATCGATTTGTGGTGTGTGACAGTAGCCTTGTTAATGTGTTAGGTAGGGATATATTGTGTAAAATGGACTGTGCCATATATTGCTCGCCAGATGGCATAGAATTACAGACCCCTGATGAAGACAGTTTATACAAAATGACGATGCTTATGATTGGACGCTTAAAACAGTGTTGCATGAAATCCATTTCTATATTAATCTGTACACACTGTATGTCGAAACTTGCTGTAATTGATTATTAATTCGCAAGCGACAGTTGGCTCCAAAACTCTTTTTGCCTGTAAAAAACTTTCCTCTTGATTCACTTACTTTCCTTATCCTATGGTCTTTCTAATTCTTGGGATAGGTACAGGATTGTGCCCTATCTAAATGTTTGTATGTGACCCTCTTTAGGTCAATCAAATTCCTTTTAAGTCTAAATTAAACATTCCTCGCCCGGCTGGGCCTGGAAACTGGACTATAGTACTGATTGTGGTCTATACGTTTATTTGTTTGTTTATTGAATTCCCTGAGGACCCTTGTTCTCTTTTATAGTATGATTGAGGCATAGCAGAGCAAGCTATTTCCTGTTTTTGACCGAGAGAAGATTCCTGTTGAATTGAAAGAAGCAGTGAAAGAAATAGTATGGGATTTTACTGGAAAAGATATAGGATTGATGAAAGGTGTTGATCCTGTAAAGGTTACAGTGAAAGAAGGAGCAAGTTACCCAAATATACCTCAGCATAAAATGACTGCAGAAATAATTGAGGGAATTACACCTGTGATTGACAAAATGATTTAGCAAGGAATTCTTAGAGAGATAGAAAGCAGTCCTTGTAATTCACCGATAATGGGATTGAAAAAGCCAAACGGAACATTTAGAATTGTTCAAGACCTCAGAAAAGTTAATAAGATTGTTGTCCCATGTTGCCCGATTTTTCCAAATCCAGCAGTGATTTTGTACCAAATCCCTCATGATGCAGAATCGTACACAGTGATTGACCTGTGCAATGCGTTCTTTACTGTTCGATTGCATGTGGAAAGTCAGCCAATTTTTGCGTTCAGATTCCAAAATCGTATCCTAGCATGGTGTAGAAGTCCACAAGGGTACACTGAGAGTCCATCAATCTTTAATCAGTTGCTAAAGAAATCATTGGAGACTCTAAGTATGCCTGGAGAGTCTGTGCTAGTACAGTACATAGATGATCTTCTAATCGCATCCAAACCAAAAGATGCATGTGTAAGTGACACAGTGGCATTGCTAAATCATTTGGCAGAAGAGTGACATAAAGTGTCTCCATAAAAATTGCAGTTTTGTCAAAAAGAAGTGCAACATTTAGGCCATAAAATTGCAAAAGAAATTTGACAAGTCACAGCAGAAAGAATCAGAATGATACAAGGAATGCAACCGCCTAGAACCCAGAGACAGGTAAGAATGTTCTTAGGAATGGTAGGTTATTGTAGACAGTGGATTCGTGGATTTTCATTGATTGCAAAACCATTGCAGAGACTGACAAAAGCAGACATCAGAGATCCAATAGTTTTAACCAAAACTGAAATGGAAGCATTTGAACAACTGAAAACAAAATTGTGTGAAGCACCAGCATTGGGAATGCCTGATTATGAAAAAGAGTTTGAATTGTACTGCAGTGAGCGAGAAGGATGTGCTTTGTCAGTATTGATTCAGAGACATGGAAGAATTAGAAAACCAATTGCGTATTTCTCAGCTGTTTTGGACCCTGTTGCAAAGGCTATGCCAGGATGTCTGAAAGCAGTAGCAGCAACCAGTGTAAGCCTGGAGCAGAGTGAAGGAATTGTGATGAGATTTCCTGTGAGAGTTTATGTACCTCATTCAGTGGAGATTCTCCCCACAAGAGCAAAGACCCAATATATGACCAACAGCAGAATGGCTCGTTATGAAAAGGTAATTTTGGGAGCTGAAAATGTGACAATTGCCAGATGTGTGAATGTTAATCCTTCTACATTACTACCTGACACTATTGAAGCAGAAGAGAAAGGTGAAATTGATCATAAATGTTTGGATGTTCTTGAGTATTGCACAAAACCTAGGCCAGACATTAGAGATGAACCATTACCTGAATCAGATTATGTGATGTCTGTAGATGGATTGTGTCTGAGAACAGAAAGTGGTATTTTGAGTGCTGCTTATGCCATTTGCACAGTAGCAGAAGTGTTGGAAGCATCTTGTCTGAAAGGAATTCATTCTGCTCAAGTAGCGGAGTTGATTGCTTTGATACGAGCATGTGAATTAGAAAAAGAGGTGAAAGTAACCATAGTGACCGATAGTCAGTATGGTTATGGAGTTGTTCATGATTATGGACAGCTTTGGTCTTAAAGAGGTTATTTAACTTCTGCGTGAACACCCATTCGAAATGCTGAATTTGTGAAAACATTGATTGATGTAATTCAGTTACCTGCAAAAATTGCTGTGGTAAAATGTGTAGCACATAAAAAGAATGAGGATTAAATTTCTAAAGGAAATAATTATGCGGATGCCATTGCTAAGCATTGTGCGAAGAACCAAATTTCAATAAATAGTGACAAAACACAAGAACATGTTCCGAGTCCTTTAATGCTAACCACTGTAGTTGAGACATGGCAGGAAGTGAAGCAGATGCAAGAAGAGGCAGAATCAGAAGAAAAAGATATTTGGTTAAAGGCAGGATGTAGACAGCTAGAAGAAGATGACATCTGGGTTTACAAGGATGAAAGACCAGTAATGCCTGATAGCATGATTTCAGACATGGCACGAATGTACCATGGTCAAGCCCATATTGGAAGAGATGCCATGATTCGCCTTTTTAGACAAACTTGGTATAATCCCAAATTCAGAATGATTGCTGAAAGTTTGTGCCAAAGGTGCCCAGTGTGCCAACAATTCAATCCAAACAGAAGAACTGTTGTGAGTTTGGGAACCATAGGACGGGAGGGTGGTCCTTTCACAAGAGTACAGATGGATTTTGTGGAATTGCCCCCATGTAATAGGCTTAGATATGTGCTTGTGATAATCTGTTTGTTCTCCTGGTGGGTTGAAGCTTTCCCCACTAGAAGGAATGATGGAATACCTGTAGCCAAATTGTTCTTACGAGAGATCATACCACGATTCGGTTTCCTGGTAACCATTGAATCAGACCGCGGACCACATTTTCAAAATGAGTTGATGCAAATGATTTGTGAGGCTCTGGATATTCGCCAGAAACTGCATTGTGCTTTTACCGACCTGAGGCTTCAGGGGTAGTAGAGCAGGTAAATGGAACCATTAAAAACAGAATTTCAAAGATGTGTTTGGCAACAGGACTCAAGTGGCCAGAAGCCTTGCCACTTGTTTTGATGACACTGAGAAGTATTCCTGACAGGAAAACTGGATTAAGTCCCTGTAACAACCGGATTTTCGGACCAGATAGAATCAGCTCACCAAGACACCACCAACCCAGCCGAAACGTAACCACCTCCCTCCTCAGGACCTACTTACCAAGGTACCTAGGTACCTACCTAAGGATGGGGAATTAGCAATATACAAGCTTAGATCCTCTAAAATACCACACTCATACCTTATAGTCTCGCGGCAACATAGGCCCAGACTAGACTACCCTGGGGCAGTTCTGATTACTTACCATTACACACTGACCACAATCAGTGCTCACACAAGCCACAATCCTGTGGGTATAGGCACCGTGTCCCCCCGGTGCTCTCACTCTCGCACACAAGCCACAATCCTGTGGGTATACACATTGACCACAATCAATGTTCTCACTAACGCCACTTTCCCTGGCGGCTATCTCACTACGCACCGTGTCCTTCCGGTGCTCTCACAAGCCACAATCCTGTGGGTATACACATTGATCACGATCAATGTTCTCACTAATGCCACTCTCTCTCTTGCGGCAATCTCTGTCCTATGAATACCTTCAGCTCTCTCTCTCTCTCTGTTGGGAAGTTTCTCTATATATCTAATATCTACGGGGGATGTAATATTATAGGTTATGTGATAGATAGACAGTTCAATTCCTCTCACACAAGAATGGCCAAATTACAACATGCAAAGGTTATTCTCTGATTCAAGTGCTCCCTGCTCCCTTGCTCAGTTACCATTTACCCGGACGGGAGACGCATCCGTCCACATAACAGCATCTGACTAGAAGAAAGGTTAACTTTATTCTAAGAAAACAACAGTTACACAATGGTTCACTAAGAACTGGGGTCCCTTTATTAAACAATAGTAAATTATAACAACAATATAATACTGCAATATAACATATAGCCTGAAAAGCAAAAGAAAGAATTAGAATGTCTGTGCACGCTAATAAGAAAGGGTCAACGGCACCTTATGAGTACGAAGTCTGGACTCAGTTGTCATCTGGGTTCCCTTCTCGTCTGTGCCTTGGCTCATCTTAGGATCACCCCTGCAGTCACGGATACACGTCTGCACCGCTATGCTCTGTCTCCTCTGCTCCCCTCCAAGTCACTGGAACCTCCTTCTTATTCTCTGTTTTGTCTGTCTCACTCTCGTCGTTCTGCACTACTCCTCTCTCCTCTCAATCACGAACTATCTTCACCTTCCAACTTCGATCTTATAAATCAGTTTCTGCCTCTCTGGTATTCGTTGGCTTCGCTAGTTTCTTCACTCTGCATGCTCTGATCTCAGTATCAAAGCTCGCCAGCTGCTCCAACTAAGGTAACTTCAATCTTTCTGAGAGAGTATCATCCCTCGGTCTTTTTCGGACTTCAAAATGGCGACTGTCTGCCTTAAGTTGATTAACTGCAATAATGCTAACGACTAGCTGCCGTCTACTAACTGACTCACTGACTCTCCGTGCTTTCACTAATATGGAACCTTGTTCATGCATGGAAATTTCCAGCCAGTAACCTGCCGCCCACCAAATTCTTGTACCATCCCGTGCCAAGGACACGTTCTCAGCCGGCCGGCCTGATGTTATGTCTTCGACACGAAGAAAAATACAGTCTTTCGATAAGGGCCAGCCTGAGACGGTTCTCTCCAAGCGAACGACACCTTATAACTAAAACATTACATTTGACCTAAAAGCATCTCAAGCAGCCGAGGCAGAAAGAAAGATGGAGTCTCTCCAGTTGGAGGCATACAAGGCCCGAAATAAGCATAACTCCATCAGAAATATACTAGAAACCTTACAAAAGGACGGATTAATACTAATACTAAGGAATCTATCCCTTAACATAAGCTTATAGGCCCTAGGATAGAGAAAAGAGTAGGGAATTATATCAAACACCTTGTAAATAGGCCAGGTCTGAGGCTCTAATCCTCCTATTAGAATGATAGCAGGCTAAAGTCACCTTCACTCAAAAAGGGGAACAAAAACCCGGTTAGAACATTTCACCCTTGACTTTAGACTACTAATCATTCGCTAAGTGGAACTAACATCTGTCGAAGAATAATATGAAACAAAACTGACTGATCTATTTCTAGTACTGCATCTGCAAGTTTGAAGTAAAGAAGGAATACACTGAATAAAACAGCAAATAGCAACTAAGATACAAATAGTAAGCAGGATACCCCCTAATATCTGACGTAAAGAATGTAAGTCTGGTAACCAATTGAAGAGCCAGTCAAACCAGCCCTGGTCAATGTGTTTTCTAACTTCTTTGGTCAAGTCATGTAAATTGTCAATGTGAGCCTGAATGGATCTAGTATGATCTGATAAATTGAAACAACAAAGACCCTCAAAGTCAGAACAGTCATGTCCATGTTTAAGTAAAAGATAATCGATGGCAGCTCTATTTTGTAAAATAGCTCTGCGTTCACCCTGGGCGTCCAATAGCATGTCAGATAGAATTGTAAAAGTGTGATTGATGGTTTTAACCATCCAACAGGCCATTTTTCCAATAGATTTAGCATTGTAGACTGCGAGAGCAGGGACACCCAAAATAGAGAAAGCCAAACTAAGATATTCAGATTCCGAAAATAAATGTAGTGTAGAGTCACAATTGTCCTTCAACATTACTGCATCACGGACAACACGGGAATGCACATTAGGATGTGAAGAAAACATTAACAAGCTTAATCTAGTAATAGCACAGGGTCCTCCGGTAATATTTGCAGGAATGTAAGGCCAAGATGTATTGCCACAAGAGAAAAGCCATCCGGAAGGTAATAGCTTTGTACGATAGTGGCTAGGGGTAACTACAAGACTTTTGCAGATCATGTTATCTTTAACAGAAACACACATTTTGGGCGATCTTCGTGAACATAAAGTTCGTTCATGATCTGTAAAAGAAGAAGCACCTTTTAGTTTTAAACGAACACATTCAGTTATGGCGCTTGGATCACATGTGAGGAAAAAACATAAATCACCCTGCGTGATATTATAGGTAGTTATTTGAGAATGAATCGGTGGTACTGGATCTAGAAGCACAGTACATAAAGGACAGTATTCATGGGTCGCAAAATCCCCAAGAATAATATTAGGACGGGCATTTGAAATATTGAAAATATGAGCAAGGGTCTCCAAAGAAGCTGGGACGGCAACCAAACAGGTTGCTAATATGTCTGTTACCGAACGCATCGGTGTCAAACAGAAATGTGGGGGGTTTGTCACCCTTCGTACCAGGGTAGTCCAAAAGTTAGATGATGAATCCCACGCAGCGAAGGAACGTGGCACTCTGATTCTCCAGTCAACCAGAGTCTGGGGGTTCCTTCCTCTCCCAACGTAGCAAGCCAAAAGGAGTCCAACGCCGGCACATCCTGCAACAGCAGCCCAGAGAATGATCTGAAAGAAAATCAAATACAGGCATTATTCATTCTCGTAAATAACATTCGTCAGCTGGGACAGCCTCCCAGCTATCTTTCCCTGGTCTCATGACAAGTACTGTATTATAATGACCGGTTGCAATAATTTCAGCTTGTTCAGGGGGATTTTTAGGCGATTGCACCCACACTCTCGCTCCTGGATTATCAGTGGAGCCAAAACCTTTTTGTCCTCGAACAGTTAACAAAGTCGGGGCAGTGCCTTTCTGAATCTCACCACTGAAAACAGGCATGATTAGCAATTGAGCAATTCGGTCAGTCTTTTGAATCAGTAAATCAACCTCACTGCTATTTAGCAGGAGTACCTTAATCTCTCCTTGATAATCACTGTCAATGACTCCTCCAAGCACTTGAATGCCTTTTAAGGCCAGACCCGATCTAGGGGCTATCAGGCCAAAATTTCCAGATGGTATACAGACACCAATGCCGGTTTCAACGATAACTCGATCTCTGCCTTTTACAGTAATGTCATTCACAGCATGCAGGTCCAAGCCTGCGGAACCTGGGGTTGCTCTGCGTGGAGCCAGGGCTCCAGAGGAAATTTCCCAATACATTACAGTGTTTTAACTGTGTTCGGTTTAGCATCAACAGCTGGAGGAAATAAACGCATTAAGGGAGAATCAGCTTTTAAAAAGGGACGATTATTCAAAATCAACAGTGCCTGAAACAAATATTCTCTCCAATTCTTATATTTATTATCAGTTAATTTACGTAATTGATCCTTTAGCAAACCATTCATTCTCTCCTCAAGGCCTGCTGCCTGTGGGTAGTAAGGTATGTGAAATATCCATTCAATGTTATTCTCCACACAAAATTCCTGCACCAATCTTCCTTTGAAGTGGGATGCGTTGTCAGATTGAATTTGAAATGGGACACCATAATACAGCATAATCAATTCCAATGTTTTAATGGTATTTACTTGGGTAGCTCGTTTACAAGGAAAGGCCACTAAAAGACCACTGTATGTGTCAACAATGGTACAAATATATTGACAATTTTTACTCATAGGGAGTGGACCAATATAATCAATCTGCCAAATCTGAGCAGGTAATTTACCTCTGTGTAATTGTCCTCTGACAATTTGGGGTAATTTTCGATGTCTAGAATGTTTACAGATAGGACAATGCATTATAGTATCTTTAATCAAATTTAGAGGAATATAAATTCCTCGGTCAGCAGCCCACCTGCTAGTGGCTCTCTCTCCAAAATGTCCTGCTTTCTGATGGGCCCATTTCGCCAATCCCGCCAAATCAGAATCCTGCATGTAAACCACTGCCTCAGCAATTTTAGATTTCTAATCTGCAATGTTGTGAAAGAATTTGTCAAGGGAGTCTATTGATGTATGAGCATCCACATGAAAGATTGTAACAGTACTTTGCGGAAGCAGTTCCCAAATTTCTTGCCATAACTCTTTACCCCAAAGTTCTTTAGAATGCAATTCCCAATTACGAGCATGCCATGTTGGTAACCAAACCGCCAGTCCATTAGCAGTGGACCAGGAATCAGTAAAAATGTGACACGTACCAGGTAGTTCCTGCTTTAAAACTTGGTAAACAGCATACAATTCAGCAAATTGACTACTTTTTCCTTCACCAGTTGTACTCAGCAATTTTTGTGCGATAGGATTATAGAACACTGCCTTCCAATGCCTCTTCTCTCCTATGTACCTTGCGGAACCATCCGTAAACCACACATGGTTTCTGTCCTCCGCGGACAGATCATCAAATGACTTACCCCACTTAACAGGGGATTCCTGTACTATAGGTACGGAGCAATCACTCCCAGTCTCATTCGATGGCGCCTGCGCCACTTGCTCATGTATTGTCGCAACACCTTTCGGACCCACACGTGCCCTGTCTTGTATGTACCATTTCCACTTAATCACACTCGCCTCCTGAGCATGTTCAATTCGATGAGTTTTCGGCGAACTCAAAACCCATTGCATAATAGGATTTTCAGGTCTCAACATCACATCATGTCCCAAAGTCAATTGCTCGGTATCCACCAGAGCCCAATAACATGCAAGTAACTGTTTCTCAAAAGGTGTATAACGGTCACCAGCATCCGGTAACTTTTTAGTCCAGAAACCTAGCGGTACTTTATTTCTGCCTTGTTTTTGTCACAAACTCCAATTTGCACAAGGACCTTGCACAGACACATTCAGATCCACATCACCATCATGTACGGGCCACAGATCCAAAGCATACTGAATTGCTTCTTTTGCCAAATCAAACGCATCTTGCTGCGGTTTACTCCATTCAAACACATTCTTTTTACGAGTGACTCTGTATAAAGGGGCTAATATCTGACTCAAATGTGGGATGTGTTGATGCCAAAAACCAAATAAACCAATACATTTCTGGGCTTCTTTTCGGTTCCGAGGAACCGCAAAATCAAGAATTTTCTGCTTCACCTGTGGAATCACTTCTCTGTTACCTTTATGCCAATTAATGCCTAAAAATTTTACACTTTGTGACGGACCTTGTAACTTGTCGGGATTGATTTCCCAACCTTTTTCACGTAAATGATTGATAACCTGATCTAGCTGAGTCTGAACTTGATCCTGTGTCTCACCTTGAATCAAAATGTTGTCAATATAATGACAAATTTGTATTTGTGGGTTTATGGGTATTTCAGATAAATGTTCCGCCACCAGCCGGTGACAGATCGTAGGACTATGTACATAGCCTTGGGGAAGACTTCTAAACGTCATTTGACGTCCATTCCACATAAAACTGAATTGTTCCTGACACTCAGGAGCAATTGGGATCGAAAAGAAAGCATTACCAATATCAATAGACGCATACCACATTCCTGGATGCTTTTGAATTCTTTCAATTAAAGTAATCATGTCTGGTACTGCAACAGTCAAAGGGGGTGTATGTTTATTCAATTTGCGGTAATCAACAGTCATACGCCAAGAATTATCACTTTTACGTACAGGCCAAACGGGATTATTCCAAGCAGAAGTAACCAGAGTTATAACTCCTGCATTCACTAGATCCTGAATTGTTCTCCCGCTGCAAAAAAAAGGCAATATTAGCTTTGATAAATTTGAGAACCTACGTCCCATCTCTCTCCTGCCTTATATGGCTAAAATTGCGGAAAAGATTGTTAATCTCCAGCTGATGAAGTACGTGGATGATGCCTGTTTGCTCCACGACTCTCAGTTTGGCTTCCGCCCCCGTCATTCGACGGAGTCAGCTCTTCTAATGGCGGTGGAAGCCTTGCGTCAGGGTGCGGATGAAGGCCAAACCATGGCTTTAATCCTGCTAGACCTCAGCGCTGCATTTGACACTGTAGCACACTCCATTCTGCTACAGTGTCTGGAGGAAGGGGGTATCTCAGGTGCAGCGCTGGGTTGGCTTGGATCTTTTCTATCTGACAGACGCTTTCAGGTCCATCTGGGCGATTGCTACTCTAGAGAGATCGGGTTGGGCCAGGGAGTGCCTCAGGGCTCCTCCCTGAGCCCCACCTTGTTTAATCTCTATGTTGCCCCTTTGGCGGGAATAGTGGAGAAATACGGGCTGCGTGTTGTGTCCTATGCCGACGACACGCAGCTGGCCATCTCCCTCTCACGTACCCCGGATCTTGCGGCGGACAACTTCAGGAACTGCATGAAAGATCTTGCAGCCTGGATGTCCGCCAACTGTTTAAAGTTAAACGGTAGCAAGACCGAGGTACTGATTGTGGGTGGGACTCCGGATGCCTGGTCGTCGGCATGGTGGCCTTCTTGCTTGGGCGAGGCGCCAGCTCCTTGCCAGGAGGCAAGGAACTTAGGGGTCTGGCTGGACTCTGGCCTGACCTTTGATACTCATGTGGGCCGTGTGGCTGGGGTATGCGTCGGCGTCCTGAGGACCTTAAAAAAGGTGTTAGATCTTCTCCCCCTTGCGGCCCGCAGAACATTGGTGCATGCCCTGGTGACTTCCCGCCTCGATTATGGCAACCTATTATATCTGGGTGCCTCCAGCAGGGCCATCGGGCGACTTCAGGTGCTGCAAAATGCGGCTGCCCGTTTGGTGTTGAGGCTCCCCAGGAGATCCCCTTCCAAACCCGCGCTCCACGCACTTCACTGGCTTCCAGTTGCCAGTCGGGTTGAATTTAAAACTCTCTCCACATGCCATCGTATTGTGAATGGCAAGGCTCCTGCGTTGCTCAGGAACTTGGTGACCGTGTATGAACCCACACGTAGCCTTCGATCCTCCTGCACAGGGCTCTTAACGATACCAAGAGTAAGGAAAGCCCGCATGGGGGGTAGATCTTTTAGGCATCTTGCGGCCAAACACTGGAATGCTCTTCCTTCAAGCCTGCGTTTGGAGCCATCAGAATTGATTTTCAGAAAAAAACTCAAGACCATTCTGTTTAGCAGGTAGTCGGCGGGGAGGGTGGGTGGAACCTCAGCTTCTCACTTATCACAGCGCGGGGACACGCCGGTGGGCGTACTTCCAAGCGCTTTATAAATGTCCAAAATGAAATGAAATGAAATTGTAGCACTGATCTCTTCGTGACCACCTGGAATACGATAATGTTTATGGGAAATTATTTTTGTCGCCTGGGGAATCTTTATAGGAGGCATTCTCAAACGACCAACTCGTACAGGTCTGGATGATATATAACCTCTACTTCCAAATTGATAACAACTATCATCTAAATGCAATGTCATACCTTTTAGGATATCAATTCCAATTATGTATTCCAAAAGTGGCACAACTAAAACAGAATATTCTTTTCGGGGAATTCTACCTATTTTCATTTCAACATTTGTTTGTACTGCGGGGGTCTCCTTTCCACCTAAACCAGTAATTGTGAAAAATTGTCCTTTAAATTTCTTTGATTTTCCATGAATTAGAGTGGCCTCCGCTCCTGTATCTACCAATGCTCGGGCCCTTTGTATATTACGATGTCTCCAAAAAATGTTAATATCTACATAGGGTCTATTGTCTTTGTGAGCCCAACTGCGTACTGGAGCTTGACCTATTTCCTAGTCATTTTTATTGCGTTCTGACAACCAAGACAAATCAGGGTAAATGCTCTCAAATTTTTGGGACAATGTAATTTCCTGTTCATATCCATCCCCATTACGAAGTGGATTTTTGTCATCTGCTTAGTATTGTGAATTTCGTTCAGAAAATCTGTGTCGATCCTCTCTTCTCCTCATCTCGGGGGACTGATCCCTTTCATCTCTGTATCTGCTTTCAACACGGTCATCTCTCCCCCTCTCTCTTTCCTCCTCTCTCCCCCTCTCTCTTTCACACCGAGGGGACACATCTCGCTCATTCCGTCGTCTATCACGCCAATCCGAATCATCAAGACGTCTATCATCCCCACTGTCATCAGAATATTCACGATCACATTCATTCTTCCGACACGCCGAGCACCCTCCTTCCGATCCAAACCACGCTTGCGAAACAAATCCCAAAAGCGATTATTAGGTTCACCATCAATGTCTTCTCTCTTCACACCGTCAGCCAATAAAGCAAGAAACATATCACGTCTAGAAAACTGATAATTTCCAGCAGTACGACCCTCAGGTCTGGACTGTCTTTCAGGTTTAAGCCATTCGGCCAATTCACCAAACTGACGTACAGATTCAAGCACTAAGGACAAGGCATTACCAGTCTGATTGATCAACAAAGTCAACATAACTTGTTTATATGCAACAGGGGAAGAACGGATAATGCGATTCCGCACAGAAGATGTCAACAAACCATCCAACAACCTGTCAGATGTACTCAGAAAAATTGTGGTTTTCATAACCTCCTCTTTCAGTCTTTGTGCCGCATCGCGTAACGTATACCATGGCTTGTCATTCAGAGGCCAATCAGATTCAGTAGGGTATTTGTGATTACAACCAACAGTCGCCAACTGAAGCAAACTAATTTGACCAGCACCATTATAATTTCGGAAATGATCCTGAACAGTAGAATCAGAACTCAAAGAACAAAATTTCAAAGCATCTCCCACATCTACCATGATGCCCGCAGCACCCAGTTTATAGAGACGCACCATCCATGTAAGCAAGGCCTCACCGGGCCATTGTCGAAATAGTTGCAAAATGTCACTAACTTCCTGTTGCGTAAAATCTTCTAAACTATCCAAAGGAATACCATTTGGATTACCAGGAGCCTGCTGTAATTTTCGTCGAAAAACCGGATGCGCAGAAAGTTCAGTACGAGCATCAGAAGAAGCTCGATCAGTAGAATTAGAGGGACATTTAGATTGAGAAATGTCATCAGATTTAGAACACCGACCATGGTCGCCGGAACCATCAAGTGTGTCAAAAGTATTAGATTTACAGTCACGTCCGGTGCGAGAATACTCGCGTCTGTCAGACTCGTCAGCCGAGGAGCCAGAATCATTCGAGTCCCAGATATTACCGTCCCATTCATCAGGATTCCAGTCCAGTCCGGCTTTCGCCACGACCAGACGCACTTTCCGTTTACAAACCCGACCACGACGATTCTTATATTTGTATTTAGCAATACAAACAGCAGCTCTTTCAGCAATTGTCTGATAAGTCTCGAGTTTGTCGGCAAGCAATTTATTCTGACATCTCAAAAGAGTATGAGCATTCTGCACTTCAACAAACTTCTCCTCCATCTCCACATATTGTTTCTGTAATTTCACAAATTTCTCATGTACAATCCTGTACGCAGATAAAACAATCCAACCTCTGCGTCCCAAAATAGGAAGCTCATCACCCTTCACAACCGGCGCTTTCTGCAAACAAGCAATCACATTAGACGGATCCGCCAGTTCCAAACAAGAACTCCAGTTCTCACTCAAACCAGTAGAATCGGCCCACTCACGGGCCAATGCCTCGTAAGGCGTTGATTCCCAGCCGGGAATTTCAACAGTCAATTTAAAAGTAGATTTTGACTTTCTCAAAAACATCGTGCCAAAAAGAAAAAGATATATACAACTATAAACAAATAATATACCAAATGTACTCCGTACGCGCCAAGCGCAAACCAACAAGATAGAAACAACACCGCGCAAACAGGCTTACGTAAACGGTTCGTGACGCCAGATGTAACGACCGGATTTTCGGACCATATAGAATCAGCTCACCAAGACACCACTAACCCAGCCGAAACGTAACCACCTCCCTCCTCAGGACCTACTTACCAAGGTACCTGGGTACCTACCTAAGGATGGGGAATTAGCAATATACAAGCTTAGATCCTCTAAAATACCACACTCATACCTTATAGTCTCGTGGCAACATAGGCCCAGACTAGACTACCCTGGGGCAGTTCCGATTACTTACCATTACACACTGACCACAATCAGTGCTCACACAAGCCACAATCCTGTGGGTATAGGCACCGTGTCCCCCCGGTGCTCTCACTCTCGCACACAAGCCACAATCCTGTGGGTATACACATTGACCACAATCAATGTTCTCACTAACGCCACTTTCCCTGGCAGCGATCTCACTACGCACCGTGTCCTTTCGGTGCTCTCACAAGCCACAATTCTGTAGGTATACACATTGATCACGATCAATGTTCTCACTAATGCCACTCTCTCTCTAGCGGCAATCTCTGTCCTATGAATACCTTCAGCTCTCTCTCTCTCTGTTGGGAAGTTTCTCTATATATCTAATATCTACGGGGGATGTAATATTATAAGTTATGTGATAGATAGACAGTTCAATACTCTCACACAAGAATGGCCAAATTACAACATGCAAAGGTTATTCTCTGATTCAAGTGCTCCCTGCTCCCTTGCTCAGTTACCATTTACCCGGACGGGGGACGCATCCGTCCACATAACAGCATCTGACTAGAAGAAAGGTTAACTTTATTCTAAGAAAACAACAGTTACACAATGGTTCACTAAGAACTTGGGTCCCTTTATTAAACAATTGTAAATTATAACAACAATATAATACTGCAATATAACATATAGCTTGAAAAGCAAAAGAAAGAATTAGAATGTGTGTGCACGCTAATAAGAAAGGGTCGATGTCACCTTATGAGTACGAAGTCTGGACTCAGTTGTCATCTGGGTTCCCTTCTAGTCTGTGCCTTGGCTCATCTTAGGATCACCCCTGCAGTCACGGATACATGTCTGCACCGCTATGCTCTGTCTCCTCTGCTTCCCTCCAAGTCACTGGAACCTCCTTCTTATTCTCTGTTTCGTCTGTCTCACTCTCGTCGTTCTGCACTACTCCTCTCTCCTCTCAATCGCGAACTATCTTCACCTTCCAACTTCAATCTTATAAATCAGTTTCTGCCTCTCTGGTATTCGTTCGCTTCGCTAGCTTCTTCACTCTGCATGCTCTGATCTCAGTATCAAAGCTCGCCAGCTGCTCCAACTAAGGTAACTTCAATCTTTCTGAGAGAGTATCAGCCCTCGGTATTTTTCGGACTTCAAAATGGCGACTGTCTGCCTTAAGTTGATTAACTGCAATAATGCTAACGACTAGCTGCCGTCTACTAACTGACTCACTGACTCTCCGTGCTTTCACTAATATGGAACCTTGTTCATGCATGGAAATTTCCAGCCAGTATTCTGCCGCCCACCAAATTCTTGTACCACCCCGTGCCAAGGACACGTTCTCAGCCGGCTGGCCTGATGTTATGTCTTCGACACAAAGAAAAATACAGTCTTTCGATAAGGGCCAGCCTGAGCCGGTTCTCTCCAAGCGAACAACACCTTATAACTAAAACATTACATTTGACCTAAAAGCATCTCAAGCAGCAGAGGCAGAAAGAAAGATGGAGTCTCTCCTGTTCAAGGCCTACAAGGCCCGAAATAAGCATAACTCCATCAGAAATATACTAGCAACCTTACAAAAGGACGGATTAATACTAATACTAAGGAATCTATCCCTTAACATAAGCTTATAGGCCCTAGGATAGAGAAAAGAGTAGGGAATTATATCAAACACCTTGTAAATAGGCCAGGTCTGAGGCTCTAATCCTCCTATTAGAATGATAGCAGGCTAAAGTCACCTTCACTCAAAAAAGGGAACAAAAACCCGGTTAGAACAGTCCCCATGAGATTTTGATGGGCAGGGTTATGAGACAAGCTTATGTACCTGTTAACAAATTGCTAACATTAAATGATGATATCATATTGGACTACTGCAAAAATCTGTCTGATGTAGTGACTTCTGTGCTCCACCAGGTGGGAACTGAATCAAACTCTAAAGAGAAAAATCCAGCTCATGATCTAGTCCCTGGATACTGGGTTCGAGTGAAAGTACATCACAGAAGAAACTGTTTGGTACCTCGGTGGCAAAAGCCACGACAGGTAATCCTGGTCAGTATTACTGCAGTGAAGTGTGCTGGATTAAAGAGGTGGGTACATGCTAGCCACACCATCCGTGTGCCTGCACCTGAATACCAATACGACAGTGAAAGTACAACTGACTCTGATTCTGAAGCTGAATCAGAAGAGAATCCAGATACTGAAGATCGACATGAACGTCGACATTTGGAAGTATCAGAAGCCAGTTCTGCGTCTGAAGATGAAGCTGAAAGGGAAATTGTGGAGATACCAGATTCCGAAGATCAACTTGAAGGTCGAGAATCGGTAAAGACAGACACCAGTAAAGACGCAAGAGCAAGCAGAGATAAATTCATTGAAGAAGAAGAAGCTGAGGAAAATTCTGAACACTCTGAAGGCAGGAACGGAAATCCTGAGACTGGGGAAGAGGAAGTGACTCACAAAAAGGATGAGATTCTGAGTACCAGTTATGAAGGTGTTCCTAACAGAGTAACAGAAAAGAAGGTTGAATCAGATGAAGATAAAGACATTGTGAAAATCATAATCAATGACACAGCTGAGGATACAGAAAGTGAAACTGATGACAGTTCAGATGAACTTGTGTTAAGAAAGAGTCCAAGAAAAAGAGATTGGAGAGTGTAGTATAACACAATAGAGCCAAAGACCGAGAGAATCCGCAATGGAGACAATTGGCCTAAAGAAACTGGTGGATTGATATTCAAGCTTGTAAACAAAGCAAAAGAGATAGAAGAGCAGGTGAATGAAATTACCAGCCAGAAAGAAACATTGGTAAAGAAAATAGAGGTTGTTCAAAGGCCAAAGAGAGTAAGACGACCAAACCAAAAATACAAATCGCCTGAGTGGACTTATATAGTTCTACCACCCATTGCTGAGGTTAATAGTAGTCAAGAAAATTTGTACTGCCCAAAAGCAAATGGGAAAAGTGAGTAAAAAGGTCAGCATAAGAGGAAATTGATTGGTATTTAAAAGTATATGATATTAAGCAAAAGCCTGTAGTCCTGTGAGACGGATATTGTAAATATAGAGGAGGTCGGAGTTGACATAAGGTCGAAGAAAACTTGTTAGAGAAATAACTTATAATATAGATTAGAATAGGTGACACAAGGTCGAAGAAACACTGTTAGTGAACTAATATTGTAAAATTATAGGTGACACAAGGTCGAAGAAACACTGTTAGAGAAAATGCAGACGAATAATCACAAAACAAAGTGTTCTATATTTAGAAAATGTTGTAGATGTTGCTTGATTTGTATGGGATTACTGATAATATCATGGATTATTTTAGCTATTGTGATTCCTTTCCAGGATAATTTAACAAAATTAAAATCGAATGCAAGTTTGAATAAACCAATTGAAGAAGTGAAAGTTCATGAGACTCATGTGTATAAGTCAGAGTTGCATCAGGATAGGTCTATTAGTGACTATTCGCAGAATATGTTTTCAAGGTTATTGCTTGAATATATCCACACTATGAATGTTGATAACTGTTCTGTTTGTGTAAAATTGCCTGCATCAGTGTCAGAAGGTGTGACGTTACATCACCTTCCTCTTACATATGGAGTAACTTGTAGTGTAATTGCAAGCCTGTTTTATCAGCTTAGAAGATTGGAGTATCATTATTCCAACACAGATGAGATTTTTGCTAAGTTAAAGATTGATAGTACATTGAACAAAACGAGACCTGGAAAAGTTATGAGAGAATATTGTTTGCAAATGGAAGAATTATTGCATGAGTTTGCTTTTAAACATAATTTGACATGTAAATTAAGAGCACAGGAAAGGACTTTTTTGGATATGGTTGAGGAGAGGAGAATGGCTTGTAAGAGAAATGAAAAAGTTAAACATGAAAAATCAAAATATTAGACATTTAATGATGAGAACCTGTATGATAAAAATGTGAATGTAGCCATAAATATAGATACACCGATGTTAGGGAAATTTTGTATAAGGAGAGACAATACTGTATATGATAATTATTTTGTGGGTGCAAGTCAATGCAAAGACACCTATAGAATTATAGGGGGTTGGGGATTTAAAGGAGGAAAAGATCCTGTTTTCCCAGGTGTTTACTTTATTTGTGGGAATAGAGCTTACTATAAGCTGCCCGACCACTGGTATGGGACTTGTTATGTGGGCCTGGTCTTTCCAAAAATGTTTCATGTAGATAGAGGTACTAATGATAAACTTGAGATAGGCAAGGTTCTTAGTAGAAAGAAAAGAGAGACTGTATTAGAAATAATAGGTGATGTTTTTGGAGCACTGATACCAGCAGTGGGAATTTCATTCAATGCAAACAGAATTCGAAAATTGTCTACAATAGTTGATCGATTGCCAACAGATACAACAGGACGTTTCCTGATGGTTGATACTGAAATGGTTGCCATGAGAGCAATGGTAATGCAAAATCGACTTGCCCTTGATATACTTTTAGCAAAAGAGGGAGGAGTCTGTGGGATATTGAAAGTGCAACATTGTTGTACTTATATCCCAGATAAAAGTCAACATTTAGAAAGGTATATTACAAATATTACAAATTTACATAAAGAGATTGAACCACTGGAGGTTGAAGGTGTCCTTGAGAAATTAGGTAGAAGTCTTACAGCGATTAAACATTGGTTTCAAGAAATAGGTTGTTCTATAGACCCGCCGTACTACTGACACTCCTACTACTCTGAAGATCCTGAATTTAAACGTCAGGTCTGTGCTGAAACACCATCAGCACATCTATGACCTCTTTGAGGAGGAAGCTCCAGACGTATTTGCCATGACGGAAACATGGCTACAGGACGCTGATACCGCTATTACCAATCTTGCCTGTCCACCCGGCTATTCTATGTACACCCTGAATAGGCTGTCTAGGGGTGGAGGTATCGCGTTAGTGGTAAAATCTATCTACCCTTGCGTCTGGAGTGCCCTAAACATCTCCGGGTGTGAAAGTGCCATGTTCAAGGTCTCTGTCAGTCCTGAGTTTACCCTGTCTGGGATGGTCGTCTATCGCCCACCCGGCAGTGATGTGGCGTTTAGGAATGCTTTCCCTGATACTGTTGGCCCTTTGGTCGCCGACTGTGCCAACTTCTCTATCATGGGTGACCTAAACCTGCATTTCGACACCCTCTCAGGCCTGACAGTGCGTTCCATCTCTTCTGACCTGGAGGCCTTTCAACTTCCCCAGATGGTTTCCCAGCCTACTCACCTGGGGGGGCATATTTTGGATCCCCTGTTTACCAATCTGTTGGGGATTCAAATTACATCTGTCTCTCCGGTGGAATGGACAGACCACTTCTTGGTGTCCATCCTCTGCCCGGTCTCGGCCACTCCTTCCATCTCTACGGCTAGGCGGGTTCAGAAGAGGGCTTGGAAAAAGCTTCGGTTAGAGGACTTTCACCGTCTTCTATTAGAGGAGCCGCTGGGCCCTTTGACGGATGTGGAAAGGGGGTATGACCTCTTCTGTTCATGGATAACTAGGGCCTTGGACTCTCTGATACCCATCGTCTCAACTAAAATCAATCCCAGAGAGTCGAGTCCCTGGTATGATGGCACTCTCCGGGCCCTAAAGGGCGCCTGTAGACGAGCAGAGAGGGCTTGGAGGAAAACCTATGGGGCTGACCTAAAAGCTGCATATGCCAAGTCCGTTAAGCTTTACCATCGAGCTATCTGTCGAGCCCGTGCGGCTTTTTATGCCACTGAATTCCGGAACAGTCCAAATCCGTCTAAAACTATCTTTAAGGCTGTTAAAGATCTCACAGCGAAGCGGACTACCTCTACGACCGTGAGCTCCCTTTCCCATTGTGAATCCCTTGCATCTTACTTCTTGGGGAAGGTCCAAGCTATATATAGGACATTCCCTAGCATAGGGTTCACTGAGGAAAATATTAATGGGGTCCACCATCAGACTACACTGCTTGCTTTCCCCCCCCTCACCTTGGATGGTTTTGACAAACTTGCATTGCAAGTCAAATCTGGGTCCCCATCCGATCCAGTAAGGCCTGCTCTCTTTCGAGACCAAGCTTTTATGGGACGTACAGCTGTATGTTCCCTTGTCAACCTTTCCTTGGAAACGGGGACTGTTCCATCTAAGTGGAAACAAGCTGTGGTGTCCCCGATTATTAAAAAGCCCACCCTGGACCCTTCCAAGCCTGAAAGCTACCGCCCCATTTCGTTGTTGCCCTGGCCAGCCAAGATCACGGAGGCCCACGTCAATCTGGCCCTGTCTGAACATCTGACTCGGACCAAGGCCCTCGACCCCACACAAAACGGATTCCGTGCTGGGCACAGTACGGAAACTGCGTTACTTGTGATGGTGGAACATCTCCGGGCAAAGTTGGATGCTGGTCAAACGGCGGCGCTTATTTTGTTAGATCTTAGCGCCGCCTTTGATACGGTAGATCACAGCATCCTCCTACGCCGGCTCGAGGAGACTGGCATTGGCGGTCAGGTGCTGCAATGGTTCCGCTCCTTTTTAGATGACCGCTCCTTCTGTGTTGCCATCCCTCCCTTCAAGTCCAACTACCAGCCACTGGCCATGGGGGTTCCGCAAGGGTCCTCGCTGAGTCCCACGTTATTCAATCTTTACGTGAGACCGCTGGCTGATGTCGCTAGGCAGTGGGACCTTACCTTGGTCTCATATGCCGATGACACTCAGCTGGCGGTTACCCTCAGCGGGATGCGGAGATTGAGGCCCCTAGGTTTCAGTCCGGACTGAAGGCGGTGGCTAGCTGGCTGACAGGCAATTGCCTCCAGCTAAACGCCACTAAAACAGAGGTGATGGTCGTCGGGAAGGGAGTGGAGCTGTGGGGTGACCACTGGTGGCCCTCAGAGTTGGGACCTACTCCGATCCCGGTATCGGAAGTGAAAAATCTGGGGGTATGGCTGGATGCGGGCCTCTCTTTTGTAGGCCATACTAAAAGAACCGCGGCCTGTTGTTTCGGTCTCCTGAGGGGCTTGAGACCTGTTCTCAAGTTCTTTGATGCCCCGACCAGGCAGTTGGTGATCCAGGCTACTATCATCTCTCGCCTGGATTACGCCAGCTCTCTCCTGGCCGGGGCTAACCAGGCCGAATTAACCCGCTTACAACGGGTTCAGAATGCTGCGGCAAGGGCGATTGTGGGTTTGCCCAGATTCTGCTCAGTGACAGGTGTCCTTCGCTCCCTACACTGGCTTCCGGTTAGGAAGCGTATCCTCTTCAAGGTTTTGTGCCTTGCTTTTAAAATCTTGAGAGGTACAGGCCCGGAAATCCTGTCGAGCTGTCTGTCTTTTTATGTCCCTGCCCGTAGCCTTCGCTCTCAGGGTCTGGCCCTTGCGGTGGTTCCCAGATTCAGGCTTAGCCGTATGGGAGGCCGCTCGTTTAAGGTAATGGCTGCGTCAGCATGGAACTCCTTGCCTGTTGAAATCCGCTTGCTGGATGACCTTCTGACCTTTCGGAGGGCTATAAAAACCTTCCTGTTTTAGCTGTTCCTTAGTTTTCTTCTTAGCCTGTTGTTGTGTTACGTGCTACCTTGTCTCTGCGCCAGGACGCTCCTTGGCTGGAGTATCTGTGCGCACAATAAATAGTCGTAACATAACATATAGCAGGTAAAATACTAATACCAATAACAGTAATAGTGATAGTGATTTTCCTGATAAGGTTATTTTGTATATGCAAAAGTAGAACAGACTTTAGAAAGTCAATAAAGAAGACGATTCAAGAAAGAAAAGCCAGAGAAAGAGAAAAGGATGAAATAGAAATGGAAGAAGTTAGAGAGAAAATTTTTAAAGAGATAAAGGAGAAAGATACTAGAGTATAGGTCCTACTAATATGAAGAACTTGAAACATGTTCTACTAAATGTTTCAAAATTTTGAGAGAGTATTTGGTGATAGGATCACCAGATGAGGGAATTGATATTAATGTCCCATAACATAACATTTACTAATAGTGTGATATATTTATTTAATCGACTTTAGAATAAAATGCACTCACAAACATGGGGAGTATTAACCTTGCTTGCATGGAGTGAAATAATTAATTAATATATGTTGTCATTGTGATGTGAATTAATGCGCAGCTTAAGTTTAAATAAAACACAATTTAAATGTGCTTATTGTAAACGTTTTGTGCTAAAAAGGGTCGATTATGTACGTATAAAATGCATTTATGTGGCTTAATTGCTAGGTAACAACTAATGGAAAGGGGCGACCATTCAGTCCCCCCGAACGTATGGTGGAGTACCCCGATCCCCCCGGGAAGCCATCTAGGGCGGGAGGCGAGTCTCGGCTGGTATGCCCGAAGCGGCGTAGCCGGGGCGCGCCTTTTCCCGCCCTGGAGTGGGTTGTCCTAGACACTGACGCGGCCGGCCACGCCCTCGGAGGCAGGCGGGGGCGGGTTTACGCCCGCCCGAAGACGGATAAAAGGAGCAACAAGCCAAGAAAGCATCCTCTGGTTCCTGTGCTCTGAAGCTGCACCTCCCCGCTGCACGTGAGCTCGAGACGGAACGAAGAGCCAATTTTGAGCGTTGTAATCTTTCTTTTTGTTTTACAGATATCTTCATTTGAGAATGCCAGGCAAGAAGGTCGGAAAGCGGGTCGGTACCGATCAGATGCTCCGCATGCTCATAAAGGAGGTAGCCGATTTGAAGAAGCAGATGGCAGCTAAGAACGAGGAGGGAGGACCGAAGCGAGTCATCGGACCAGCTTTGCCAGGAGTAGTCCCTGGTGGGAGAGGCAAGAGGTCCAAAAGGGGGGCACTTGGGGGGGAAACCCCGGTTCCCGATACCCCACTTGAGGAGCCAACCCCGGTTCCGAAGGAGGGGCATCCGATCCCCGTGGTGGTCACCCCCGTGACCGGGGAAGATATGCCTCCCGAGTTAGCGGCACAATTAGCAGCGTGGTTGGGAAAAGATAGTGAGGGCACCACGGCTGACGACGCCCGGGCAGTAATGAGACAACTGCGGGAATCTAGAGAGGCTGCGAAGGCACCATCTTCTGTTACCCCGCCAGTTCCGGCGGCGGAAAACGCAACAGGCCCAAGTTCGGCGGCAAATGCAGCATCTGGTTCAGGTAAGCGGCCATTGCCGATCGCGGGGGAGGGGTCTGTACCTTCACGAAGGGAGAAGGTGGCTCAGCATGTTCCACTGGAAATTAAGGAAAAGATTTGGGCGAATAAGTATGTGAACATTTTTTCTTTGCTTACCGACCATTACGAGATGGAGCATGTTAAGAGCCAAAAGGAGCTCATGCATCCGAGTGTTTGGCGCGCAAAAATGGCCGCCTTTAAGGTTGATGAAAACATAGGTACTTGGGGCAGAGCGTGGAGCATTTTTACCTCCATCGTGGGCGAGCGCAGGCCCGAGTTGCTGACCGAGTTGCCTATTTATCAGTCACGTATCATGGAGTATTCCGTATCGTACGGGGGCAATCAGTGGTTCTGTTATGACAATATTTTTAGAAAAGCTAAGGAGCACGACCCAGATCTGACTTGGGATTGTTTCGACTCCGTTTCATGGCAAAAAATGGAGAGTTCAGGAATGTTAAAAGTGCCATTGTCAGGGAGTAACGGGGGTGAATCTTCCCGCCAATCCTCTGGGACACCCTTTCGGACGGGTGCGGGTAACGAGCACCACTCGAAGTCGAGTGGCAACGCAGGTAAAAGGGGGATTTGTTGGAATTTTAACAGGGGAAAATGTACAAGGCCCCAGGGGTCATGCAAGTTCAGACATGAATGTGGGGGGTGTGGGCAGCCATCCCATCCTGAGTCCATGTGCAGAGCCAAAACGGGTGATAACGGTGGAAGGGGAAGCGCTAAACAGGTCTGAAATAGTCCGAGGGGCGCCTTTACCTACTCCGATTGATACCATGGCAATGATTCCTTGGCTCAACGAATACCCGGATCATGCTTCCGCTGGGGTGTTGCGAGACGGGTTTTCATATGGTTTCCGCATCCCAGTGGGGGATTTTCAGGGTGTAGCAAACTGTAAGAATCAACTGTCGGTCTTGCAGCATACGGCGGTGGTACAGGTAAAGATTGGGAAGGAGGTGACTCGAGGTCGTGTCGCCGGTCCATTTGATTTGCCACCGGTTGCTAACTTTGTTTGTTCCCCTCTAGGGGTGGTCCCCAAGAAGGACCCGGGTGAGTTTCGGCTGATACATAACTTGTCAGCCCCACGTGGTCTTTCCGTGAATGAAGCGATAGACCCGGAAGTGTGTTCGGTGCGGTACGCATCTTTCGATGAGGCCGTTGCCATGTTGAATCGCCTGGGGCGCTGATGGCAAAATCAGACATCGAGTCAGCGTTCCGGTTGCTCCCGGTGCACCCAGACGATCAGCGTCTCCTTGGTTTTATGTTTCAGGGTCGCTATTACATGGATAGATGTATGCCAATGGGGTGCTCGATATCCTGTGCCTATTTTGAAAAGTTCAGTTGTTTTCTGCAATGGGTATTCACAAGGAAGACGGGTTTTCAGCATGTTATGCATTATCTCGATGACTTTCTGTTTTTGGGGGCAGCCGGGGATCCTGAGTGTGGACAGGCCTTACATGAATTTTGTGTTTTAATGAATCAATTCGGTGTGCCATTGGCGCCAGGTAAGACTGTGGGTCCCTCAACTTTGCTCGAGTTTCTGGGGATCGAGCTCGACTCGGAAGAAGGTTGTTTTAGATTACCCAGGGAAAAAGTGTTAAAATTCAGGACATCCCTTGAAACATGTATTCGTGCGACAAAAGTAAACCTGCATCAATTGCAACAGGTGGTGGGTCAGTTGAATTTTGCCCTGAGAGTGATGCCAATGGCACGCCCCTTTTCCCGCTCAATTGCACAAGCCATGGTCGGCCTGAAGGAAGGACATCACCGCACGGGGCTCTCGGCAGAGGTTCGCCAGGACATGCGCATTTGGTTGGCATTTGTGGCGGATTTCAATGGTCGAATTGTCTGGAACAAACCGGCGGTGTCCTTCGAGGAGCTGGGGCTTTGGACAGATTCGGCGGGGAGTGTAGGTTTTGGTGCCATATTTGGTACACAATGGTCGGCTCAAAAATGGCCGTCATGGTGGCACGAGTGCGGGCTGACGAGTAACATTGCTTTCCTTGAACTCTTCCCTATTTTGGTGGCCTTGAAAACATGGCCGGAGGGGTTTCGGGATCATTCTGTGGTGTTCTGGTCTGATAACATGACTGTGGTTGAGTGTATCAATAGTCAGGCAGCACGTTGCAAATGGATTCTGAGACTGCTCAAAGAAATTGTGTTATTGTGTATGCAGTTGAATGTGCTCTTTAGGGCAAGACATGTCCCGGGGGTACTGAACCAAGCGGCTGATGCGCTTTCTCGTTTCCGTATGCAGGCCTTCTGGGGTTTTCTGCCCACAGCGGACCTGGTGGCAGCACCCTTTCCCGAAGCTCTCTGGTCTCTCGGTGCCCCGAACTACAAAACCTCGTGGGAGAGAGTTTAGCACCCAGGACAAGGAAGGCATATGAAGGGGCGTTCCGTTCCTATTTGTCCTTTTTGGGTTCTGCTGGGGGGGAGCTTTGGGGACAGGAAGAGCTTGTCGTAAAATTTCTGCTGTCTTTACATCAGGCAGGCAAATCAGTAGCTACGGCCCAGAGGCATCGGGCCGCCATTTCCTTTATGGCAAGGGCTCATGGGATCCAGGACCCGACAGCGTCTTTTGTGGTGCAGAAAGCGCTACGTGGGTGGCAACGCCTTGAGGGTCGCAGAGTAGATGAGAGGCACCCGATAGGTCTGGATAGGTTGACCCTGTTATTGTCCGTACTCCCGGCAACGTGTTCATCCCAGTACGAAGCAGTGTTATTCCGAGCTGCATTTGCGCTAGCATTCCATGGGGCTATGCGGGTAAGCGAATTAGTGGCAAAGAACAAGCAGGATACGATGGGGGGACTGTGCCGGGAGCACATTCAGGTCAGGGGGGAGACGATGACGGTCTCGTTTGTTAGGTCCAAAACCGATCAGGGTGCAATTGGGGACTGCATAATCATTCAGAGGATCCCCGGGTCTTCCATGTGCCCTGTGGTGTGCGTAGAGGAATATTTAGCGCAGAGGGTGGCATCATGGGGGGGACCTTGTTGAGACACGCTGACGCCACCCCACTGACGAGGTTTCAGTTCCAGCGGGTGCTTGCGATGTCGATTTCGGCCGCGGGCTTGAACCCCGGCGAGTTCGGGACCCATTCCTTTCGGATAGGGGCTGCTACTGAGGCTACAGCCAGGGGTCTGAGTGTAGAAGAAGTAAAACGTTTGGGGCGTTGGTCCTCGAACTGTTATAAAAGGTATGTGCGGTTGCACATGTTGTGAAGCTGTAATAATGTTCTCACGCTTCTTGTTTTTGTTTGGTTTTCAGTTGCGCAAGCTTACGAGGCGGGGCGGACTGTGCAGTCGACCCGACACCTGGGGACCAGCGGTCAGACATCACCGGCTGCGAAAAAGGAGGTGTGGGTCGTGGGCCACTCATACGTGAGGCGTGCCGCGGACGTATTCAAAGCAGGTGACATGATTCACGTGGCTGGGGAATACGGGTACAGGGTGTCCTTCTATGGAAGGGGCGGGCTCTGTATTGACCAGTTTCAATCCTTTTTCGAGGGTTTGTTAGGGCGGACAAGGTCACCGCAGTCTATAATCATAGTCCATCTTGGGGGCAACGATTTGGTGGCCACTGGTAGACGACTTCTTCTTGAGGCAATGCTTTCCACAGTAAGTTGGTTGGCAAGAAGAGTTCCAGGGTGCACAATTGCATGGTCCCATATGATCCCACGGAAAGTGTGGCGGGGGGCTATTTCGGTTTCTGCTCTGAATCATTCAGTAAAGAAAATAAATAACAAATTGAGTAGATTGTTTCGTTCAAGTACACAGCATTCTGTTTCGCATGGTTGTATCAAAGGGGACAGTATGTATTTGGGGGATGGGGTTCATTTGTCCCGGGTGGGGAATGAGTTACTCATAGGAGACCTCATAGCTTGGCTAAAGAGTTTAAAACATGACCTTTAGGCAGGAGTTGTTGTGGGGGGTCCGGATAGCCGGTCAACTATCCGGCCTGTGGCGGTAAGGTCATGATCGGTGAGCAGTAATTGGAAGATCCCTATGGGGGGGCGTCACCCATTACGGATGGGAGCGCTCGGGGGAGGTGGCCATTGGCCCCTCAACGGGGAGGCGGTCCCTTCTAAGGATAGGCCGCCGGAAGGAAAGGAAAGGTGGTCAAGGCCCCTTCCTGGATAGGAGGGGCTACGGGCCCTCCTGGGGAATTTCCCGGGGCCAGGACATCTGCGACGGCAGATGGGGTAAGTTGTGTGGGGTTCGGGAGGGGGTTTACGCTACCTTTTAGACACCTCACACGAGTCCTCGGACGACCGTTAAATGGCGTCGAGTTCATTGGGGCCCCCGTCAAGTCCAAGGGAAATTGGTAGATGCACTTGAGGTACGCCTCTGTGCGGTCGCTCCCCTCACAAGTGAGGGGGGTATTTCTGGTTTAGGGATCTGACACCGGTTACGACCTTGCCGTTGGCCCTTAACGTTAGGATGTACAATTTCAAGTCAAATGTTTTGTAGGATGTTAGTTCGGCTAGGAGAACCTTTGTATTAGAGATCTGTTAAGGTTAGCCAAACATCGTAATGTGGAAATGAAATTGTACATAATATGAAACTGTTATTTTAATGTTTTTGATTTTGTTTCATATTTTAATAAATACGGCCGGGAGGGTCACTCCCTCCCGCCTTCCAAAAGTTCAGAACCGTTTCCGGTTTCCCATCCTTGGGGATTGTGTTGACAGGGGGTGGCGGGTATCTCAGCCATATGGAAAGGGGCGACCATTCGGTCCCCCCGAACGTATGGTGGAGTACCCCGATCCCCCCGGGTAGCCATCTTGGGCGGGAGGCGAGTCTCGGCTGGTATGCCCGAAGCGGCGTAGCCGGGGCGCGCCTTTTCCCGCCCTGGAGTGGGTTGTCCTAGACACTGACGCGGCCGGCCACGCCCTCGGAGGCAGGCGGGGGCGGGTTTACGCCCGCCCGAAGACGGATAAAAGGAGCAACAAGCCAAGAAAGCATCCTCTGGTTCCTGTGCTCTGAAGCTGCACCTCCCCGCTGCACGTGAGCTCGAGACGGAACGAAGAGCCAATTTTGACCCACCCACCAGCCCCTGAGGACAGCTAGTTGTTTTGAATAAAGTTTTGATGTGGTAACTCTATTTCTTGCAGGTTGTGATGATTGTCGTGATATTTTGAGTATGCAATAAAGAATGGTCATTTTCAGTATGTTTTTTCAAATAAAGTAATTCTGCACTAGTGTTGATCAGTAATCATGCTTGTAATAGTTATGGTTGTTTTGTAATTTAGTAATTTAGGTAAATTGTCGTATTTATTTTGGTCGGGCGGTAAGGTCATGATCGGTGAGCAGTAATTGGAAGATCCCTATGGGGGGGCGTCACCCATTACGGATGGGAGCGCTCGGGGGAGGTGGCCATTGGCCCCTCAACGGGGAGGCGGTCCCTTCTAAGGATAGGCCGCCGGAAGGAAAGGAAAGGTGGTCAAGGCCCCTTCCTGGATAGGAGGGGCTACGGGCCCTCCTGGGGAATTTCCCGGGGCCAGGACATCTGCGACGGCAGATGGGGTAAGTTGTGTGGGGTTCGGGAGGGGGTTTACGCTACCTTTTAGACACCTCACACGAGTCCTCGGACGACCGTTAAATGGCGTCGAGTTCATTGGGGCCCCCGTCAAGTCCAAGGGAAATTGGTAGATGCACTTGAGGTACGCCTCTGTGCGGTCGCTCCCCTCACAAGTGAGGGGGGTATTTCTGGTTTAGGGATCTGACACCGGTTACGACCTTCCCGTTGGCCCTTAACGTTAGGATGTACAATTTCAAGTCAAATGTTTTGTAGGATGTTAGTTCGGCTAGGAGAACCTTTGTATTAGAGATCTGTTAAGGTTAGCCAAACATCGTAATGTGGAAATGAAATTGTACATAATATGAAACTGTTATTTTAATGTTTTTGATTTTGTTTCATATTTTAATAAATACGGCCGGGAGGGTCACTACCTCCCGCCTTCCAAAAGTTCAGAACCGTTTCCGGTTTCCCATCCTTGGGGATTGTGTTGAGAGGGGGTGGCGGGTATCTCAGCCATATGGGAAATATTAGAATGGTGGGAGGTAAACAGAATGGGTTTCATTACGATAATTAACATGGATTTCTGTTTGTTTCTGTGATAGTTCCAAATGTGGCCTGTGAGGCCTAGTGAGAAAATGGCCGCTCTAAGATACTGCGAGTGGGTACTGGTCTGTGCATACGCGTCAAAGATCTCTGCCAGCGCAAGTGAGCTGACTATGCTTGAGAAAGAGTTCAAGACTACCTCACCCGGAACTTAGGACGGGTGCCAAGCATGAAAGATTGGATGCCCAAACCATGGGAAGAAAAGGGATGTTGCTAAAGTGTGATGCGCCTAGGCCACGAACTGTCTTAACAAAAGACTTTTATATTGTTGCTGAGTCATGTGAAAAACAAATGCGGTAATGGTGAGGAAGTGGTCATCTACCCCAAATTTTGTCCAATTGGAGTTCAGATTGGAGATGTTAGTTACTTTTTAGATAGATTAAGTTAGGGATTTAGTGTATAAAAACCCCTGATTTTGGCTAGAAAGGGGTCGCCTTTTTGATTTCCTCTGGAGATGCTGCCGGACTGAATATCGATTGCTTGGAACGTAAGAACTTTAACTTTTGACTGATTGTTTCCCGTTGCAGGTCTGTTAGGATAGGATGAGGGTGTTAGCTAGGGATGATAGGAGAGAATGGACTTGGAACTATCTGTTCTTTGCTAAATTCATGCTAAACTTTTAAATAAATGTCTATTTTCTGAGCTTTAAAATAAATGATCATTTTGAAAATAAAGTTAAAGAATTCTTCTTAAATAAAGAAATAAATAAATGTTAAATGTCTGACATACTAAGGTTTGCCTTGAATAAAAATTTGATAAATGAAGAATATAAAAGCTGGTCTTTGATTCTTCCTACGCCTAATTTTCGATTTAGCAGATCTATTGCCATTATGGTGGTGTGTCTGAATAAATAGTGTTTAAAATGAAACCATGGTAAAAATGCTTTACATTGCAGGTGTAAATAAAAAAATTGTTTAATACGTTTAGACACTCTGCCAATGTTATAGTAGGACTCCTGGGTTGTTGGCCAGATCTTTGAAGCTGAGTTATATGAACAGAGTAAGTATGCAGTGCAATGGGCCCCACTGTTGAATGTTATGTGTGTTTCTGAGGTTTTAGAGAAATGGCCATGGCAATTTAGTTTATTTCTGGAGTTCCGCTGTAGTATGTGCGCCTGCTGCACTCAGGGACGCTGGTCACCAAAGCCGTCATGGCCGGTGCTGCGCACCCAGGCCATAATGCCCACCTGCTGACACCGGGGTGTGTCGAAGAGCACCCACCACATGCCGGTGCAATCTCCAAGCCAGAGGCATCTGACCTTGGCAGCCTTCTCGGACCATCACAGCCTCCGCACACACGCCCCAGCGGAACACATTTCTTGTTGACATACTTCACCGGCAGACACAGCGTACAAGTAGGTCACACATTTGGAACTGAGTCTTGATTACCCCATGGCAGAGTACATTATTTAAGGCTGAGTTAATGTCACTATACTCCCTTCGATGTGGTGCCACCAAGTCTGTGCATGTGACTCCCACCAAAACCGTCTGTGGGCTCCTGCTGACTGCAGCCTTTTGGCTAAACTGTGGTCCTGCAGGCCTCACACCAATCCAATGCAGTCCGTCACAGGAAGGAAACGGCCTCCTCGCCGCCTGCACACCCACTTAGCTCTGGTGCCACTACCTCTGTCAGCCACAAATCTAATACACATGCCATTCCGACGTTGTGTCAGAGATCCAGGAGGAGATGGCTGTACATTGGTCAAACCTACGCTGAACACAGCCTCCGGCCGATACTGCGGCTAATTAGGTTGCACTTTTGGAACTGAGTCTTGATATCTTCAGGGCAGTGTTCATGCCACAGTACGCAAGGAGAGGAGTAAGAGGAAGATGCGCTTCAGTCCGGAGGAGACAAGGCTCACCTTTACAGAGGTGATGGTACACTACCGACAACTGCACTGGTGCCACTGACTCTGTGCTGCTCAAGTCAGGGACCCATGATGTTTGCACCTTGTACTGCTGATTGTCTGCTCACTGTTGTGCTTTATGACAGCATCCAAACAACCCCTGAGTGGTGGCTTACACTACCCTACACCCATCCAGCACAATTGTCACTGGAGATGTGATGCTGGCAATGAAAGGGGCCTGGTGCACGTGTCCGTAGCCAGTCCCACTAACTCACTTTGTGTGTCTGTGTGGTTATTATGTATGTATGAGGGACCGGGGTCATTCCACATTACACTGTGCTGTGTACAGCGTTCGCAACCATGCCACTGAAGGCAGTGGTGTGGACCTGGGACATGAAACTGTGTTGTACCTTCCTGTAAGCATAAGTGGGGTGGACAGGTGTATGACAGTACTGCGTAGAATCTGGGTGTGGTTCAGTGTAGGCCTTGCCAAGGATGTGGCTGATGTGTGTGTCTCTGTAGTAGTGTCTGCGCCACCCGTCCTGCAATCGACAATATTGCCATGTCCTCGGCCGAAGGGGTACATGGGGGAGGGCATGCCCGCTCGGGGTCAGGGTTTACACATGCCAACTGGTGTGTGTGTCGCTATTTGTGCAGGCAGCATGAGCCAAAGATGTATCCTCAACTGCATGTTGAGTTCAGCCAGGCAGGTGCTCTACATCTGTGTCAGCCCTGTCCTTTCAATGGGCCTACACACACGTGGCTGACCACATTCTGCGCAGCATCATCACTGTGTCGTAGTCAGGCTTGAGGACATACGCAGACAGGCATGACAATAGTGTGCCGTAACGGTGCATGTGATGCTATCCCGCTGTGCACAGAGGTTAATGTGCTCGAGGGGGTGCGGTGATGCGGCTCATTTGCAACACGCACTACATGTCATACAGGAATTACTGATTCACACGTCACCCACCAATGAACAAGTGAGACTGCCAATACATCATGCAGTGCGTTGTCTTGACTCACGCTTGGATGCTGACACCCCTCCGAACCCCGAACACACCGGCCCAGAGGTAGTACAATTTGGCCCACAAACGCACCAGGGGCACAGTGGAGCACACATTTGGTGTGTTGAAGTCACATTTCAGGTGCCTGGACGTCACAGGTGGAAGGCTCCTGTACAGAACCGACCTTGTGTGCAAGATGATCATTGCATGTTGTGTGTTGCACAATATATGTGTACGTAGCAAAACCCCATGGATACGAGTGCCAGATGCACCAGAAGATGATGATGAAGATGAGGCAGGTGGACCACACCCCACTGCAGCCACAGCAGGAATAGCCTATATGGACTACATCATTTGCGATTTCTTCTCTGGTTGATGTCACAATGTGGGGGTCCTTAGCAGTAATGGGACAGTACGATGACTGACCACAGGCAAAGCATGTGCAAATGAATGCATTCCAGTACACATTCCCTGCCTGCATGTCACTCATCTCTACAGGCACTTCACTCAGACAAGTGTGGGTGCGACATGTTGTGCTGACAATTTTAGAATTTGTTGATGGGTGGTGGGTGTTTCCCCTCTGTGCAGTGAGGCTATTTGGGGTATCACGTATTCGAACTGCCAGTTCTGTGTGTCACAGTTGTTCAGTGTCCCACTCTTCGCAGCTTCACATGTGTCCCAATTCATTCCATTTTGGCTGTCATTTGTGGCCTATCAGGTTTAATAAATCCGCCACATAACTTTCCTCCATCAAAAGTAGAGGCCCACCTCTTAATTTACTTAGTCTGTACACAGTAAATGCAACCGTGCAATTGTATTCATGAGTTTGGATTGGTTACTTGTCTATGGGATATCAGTGCTGTGGAGCTCTGTCATGGTTTGTGCTCCTAGTGCACTTTATGACATACAATCCTGCACGTTTCATTGGGGCCTATGATTGAGAGAACCACTGGGGAATGGGTGTGGTTGCGAGTTTTGGACAACTTTTTAATTGGCTTGCAGTCAGAGGAAAATAACCCAAATACACATTGTTTCCAAATACTGAGCATTCGTAATAGCACACGTAATTCAACTCACAATGATTAACCATGCCCAAAAATCACACTGAGGAGCATATGTACGAGGGGATTGCGCCACCAAAACACCACTATTGTTGACGATCTGGTGGCGCAATACCCTGCACCATATTTACAAAGTGGTGTTAAGCCACTTTTACAGCCTTGTAAATTTGGTACCCTTTCATGCAGGTGTCTGCGTGAAAGGGGCGTGCAATGAGTGTTGCTGTGGGCGTTCCACCGCAACACTCATTCCTTTTGACACTGCTCCAGATTTACAAGGAGGTGTAACTCTGAGGCAGCGCCAAAAACAAATGCCTTGCAATAGCCGGTGTTAGAATGAGGCAACAAGGAGAAATACTTTAATTTCTCCTCATTTTTGCTTATTCCATGTGTGCTGCATACATAGAACGAGGAAAACACCATTAATGATTGTTTATGTGCAGGAAAGTGTCCCTTCCTGCACATAAGCAATCATTAAATTATGACGATTTGCTACTTCTATGTATGTTGCAGAATGCAGGACACATAGAAGTAAGAAATTGCCCATCCCTTGCAATGCAGGCTCCCTTGCCCAATGGCGCAAGGGTGTCTGTGTTAGCGCTAGGCCGCTATTTTGAGCTCCAGCGCTAGGGAAAACACAGTGGTGCACCGTATTGTTGTAAATACAGCGCATCCCAGCGTTTTGGAAATGACAGCGTGGCGCTGCAAAATTTGCTGCAGCTCCGCGCTCTATCATTTTCTTGTAAATATGCCCCTGAGCTTGATGTATTATGTTATATTTCAGTACACCCTTAGAGAAGTCCACTGTTTTTATATGTTTTGCATTTTTTTGTATGTATTGCATATGTTGTTATATATATTTAAACCACAGTTGAAAAATATATTAGCATAAATAAACGTATATTGCTAGTACATGAACTCCTATACATGTCATCGTTAATAAATCATTCCCATGCTATTTTTCTTCTTCATAAAGCAATATAGCGCAATCCATTATGCCTCACATAGTTTCTTGTTTATGAGCAGAGCCCTGGAACGTATACCTCTGTATGCTCTGCATTTCTCTCCATCATTCCATGAGACTGAGGGATTCAGAACGCCAGTGATTTATTAAAAGAGTGTTAGAACCAGTCTGCTTGGGTGGCAGAGGGTGAACACTGTCATCCCTACTTAGAGCCCTCAGCGTGCCAGGCAGAAAGGAAGTGACCGCTGCACTAGCTCCCTTGGCAATACTGGAGGATTGCAGGGAACAGAATGCGTGAGTTTATTTTTGCTAAACAAAGAACAAATTGCCCCAACGCATGGGAATTTTTCTCCCTGAGCTGAGACAATTCAAAATGTTCCCCGCTTATGCCAGTCATACAACGCTTGGTAGCCACAGGCAGGGAAAATCGGTGATGGTCGTCTCACCCTCAGTTAGTGAGGGGATATGCACTGTGACTCGGTGCTGCTTTGCTGAACGAATCACCGGCTCAGGAATTACAATCTGCTGAGTCAGCTGAGGGTCAGGCGACAGTAACCCAGCGGTTGTACGACTTACAAGTAGGGCAGGGAAATATTGGCAACCCATAATGATGCCCAAAGTCTCTTGCAACTGAAGTAGACAAGTAAATTACATTAGTTTGCTCAACCTAGTCCCCCATCCTAGGTTATGCAATTATCAGTTTTGACTAAATTATGCCAATACGCTCTCTTAGATTGCTGATCAACCCATCTCAACGAGAAGTAAAAGCAGGGCACTTAACCAGCACACAAATGAAATATGGTTTACAGCATAGAAGTAGATTTAATATAACATTTAGTTTGCTTAAATTGTGGTCACCAGTACACTTTGCAGACATTTATGTATTCATGTACATTACATTTAAGTGTATGTGTGTGTAAATATATATATATATATATATATATATATATATATATATATATATATATATACAAGCTCCAGAGTTTTCTCTCCTTTCTGAGAAAAACAGACAGCACTCACGGGAACATTAGCAAAACGTGGGTTTAATCACGCCTTAGACAGACGCGTTTCGAGAGAAGCTCCCTTCTTCCATGTCAAACAATTGCGCGCCACCATTTTTTAAACAGTAACTCACGGTCCAATGACACAAATGAGGGACTAAGCGCACTTGAAATATTCGTGAGCGCCATCTTGTAAGTGCTAAAATACATTACAAAGCATACAATTCATGCCACATTGTGTAGTCTAAGTCGCATATCAATTCTACGTCTTGAACATAATAAAACTTATAGTTTTAGTCTGTGTTATCTTGCCGTGGATCGGCAAAGCAACCCATATGGGTTGCCACGTCCCCTCTACTTCATAATCTATTCAAATACATTCAGACATTATTCTCTTAGACACATAACCTGTGGAAACAGAGTCTCCCATAAATACATCAATATTGCTTTCCATGAGAAAAGTATCATACTCAACAGATCCCTGCCGATCTCTACAAAAATTCACATTCCATTTGACATCTTCAATCAAAAAGATATTACAACCCTACTTCAGAATACATTGCTAATTTCAAGTTCACAGATGTATGGACAAATCCTCACTACTATTGAGCCCACCCGGTGCCTTCGTTTGCATATCTACTATATATCTCGACTCCAGTCTCCTAAGCTTCAATAACCTATCCACCCCTCTCGGGGTGTCAGGTACCTGATCTAGACAGAAGTACTGCAGGAGATTTCTGTCGCTCTGGTGTTTTATTGCAAAATGTCTTGCGACAGGGTATGCAAAATCTTTTTTGGCTTTGGCCCGCATGTGCTCCAGTATCCTCAGTTTTACGGGGTTGATGGTACTCCCAACGTAATTTCATTTACATGGACACCTCAAGCAGTATACTGCATAATTAGTGTGACATGACAGAAACTTAGTTAATCTTCTGCCTCGCTTCACTCCATTTACCGGGTAAGTAAGAACTCTCCTACTGTATGCACACGCTTTGCATTTTCCACACGGGAAAAAGCCCTTAGCTTCCTGTAGTGTGCCTTTGGTGTTAATTATGGGGTCCATATGACTGTGTACTAATTGATCTTGTATGGATCTGGCTTTCTTGAATGTTATCTGGGGCCTGGGGGGGTATGTCTGAACCAATAATGTGATCTGTTTTAAGGACATGCCAATGTTTATTCATAACAGATCTAAGCCAGCCAGCATCCTGTGAGAATGTAGTTATCGATGTAAACTTACCCTGATCAGTAGGGGCTTTGATTTTCTTCTCAAACAGTTTCTCCCTGGTCAACTGGTCTACTCTCTGCAGGGCATTGTCCAAAAGTTCGGCCTTATATCCCCTCGCTAGGAACCTCATTTTGCTATCACTCACTGCCTTGCGAAAATCACTGTCCAATGTGCAATTACGCTTTAGTCTTAAATATTCCCCGTACTGGATACTTTTTTATAAGACTCTTCGGATGACTACTAGAAGCATGCAAAGTGCTATTGCCCGCTTTGGGCTTTCTATACAGTGATGATTTGATAGTGTTGTTAACAATCTCCACATTCAGATCCAAATAACTCGCTGCCACCGAGCTCACTTGTCCTGTAAATTTCAAATTGCACACATTGTCATTTAGTACAGTTATATATTTCTCTGCCTCAGTGATTGACCCATCCCAAATCAGGAACAGGTCATCAATATACCTGTACCATGCAACAATTCGCGTAGCTGAGGGCGAAGCAGGAGCCCATCGCCGTCCCTGAGATCTGTCTAAACATCTTATCCTCAAAAAGAAAAATGTTATTCAAAAGACAGAAGTCAATTAGCTCCAATAGCATCTGATTGTGTATAGCATGCTTCAATGGTCTCTTTCCCAAAAAGTATTCCACTGCTAGAAGACCCTGTGTGCAGTCTATGCATGTATATAGACTAGTGATGTCAAGAGTTATTAAGCAGTATGATGATTGCCATTTTATTTGTTCAACATGTTCAATGAAATCAGCAGTGTCTCTGATGTATGATTTCAAGTTCAGGACTGAATCAAACAAAAAAGAATCCAAAAATGTAGATAGACTTTCAGTTAACCCCCCATAGAAGACACTATGGGTCGCCTGGTGGTCTATTCATGTTTTTATGTATCTTGGGTAGATAATAAAACGTGGGCAAAATTGGGTTAGTCGTTTTTAGAAAAAGTTATTCCTCCACATCAAGCATATGCTTATCATGCCATTTTTTCCAATAGGCAGTGTAAATTTTCAATACTTTCCAAGTACACTTTTTTGGTTGTTACTTCATAGCAGTGTTGCATGGCCTCCTCAATATATTGTTCCCTGGAAAGAAGAACAACATTCCCCCCTTATCTGAGGGTTTGCAGACAATAGAGTGATCATCTATCAAAGCCCTAAGAGCTTTTCTCTGTGCCTTTGTTATATTGTCCAGCCTCCTTTTCGATGGTTTCTTTACTCAGAATTTCCTCAGCTCCCTGATGACTAGATCCGAGAAGATATCAATCGCGTCCGAAGGTAATTGTGGAAGAAATTTGCTGGAAGGCTTCAATCCGCTATGCGGTGCATCTTGTACAATGTCTATGTTTACCAATCTCTGTGACAGCGTCGTAGGTGCCACTGATTCTCCTCCAATACTCTCCTTACGGAGATTCTCCAAGAGTTCGCATGCCGTGAGATTATTCACATTGAGAAGATCTGTTTCTCTATTGGTGATCTTCATTAGTCTGTTTTCTTTAGGAGTAGGTTTGATTTTGTAAAACTTGTGTAGCTTCATTTTCCGAACAAATTTACAAAAGTCTATTCTAGTTTGGGTATACTCAATCCCATCATTGGGACAAAAGGTGAGTCCAAGTTTCAGAATGGATTCTTCATCAGAGGTCAAAGTTCTTTTAGAGAGATTAACTATGGTCAGGAGATCTTGATTGGTTACCACCTGCCCCCTCTCTTGCTCCTTGTCACTCTGGCGTTTGGATTTTGTTGCGTTTTCCCTCTTCCTCTTCCTCTTCCTCTTCCGCCCACCTCTTCTGGTTTTCCTCCTGCTTCCGGGGGTTTGTTTTTGAGATGTCATCAGTGATGTAACTGACCATGTCATGAATTATGTAATATGTGACATCATCAGCAGTGGAATGCGGGTGCGCGAAATATAGTTAGTACAACTTACTATATAGGAGCAATTTCAATGGTTTTTTAAATGCTAATTCCTAACTATATAAGGCCTGAAACCTATGTTTTTTAAGTGAATTTGCAAGGTTTTTAAAATGCTAATTCCTAACTATATAAGGCCTGAAACCTATGTTTTTTTAAGTGAATATATATATATATATATATATATATATATATATATATATATATATATATATATATATATATATATATATATATATATATAACTGAGTACTATTGTGTTCCATAGGTAATTTTCACCTCCTCAGTCAACTAAAAAATAGTTGTCTTGTTTTATTGCTTTAATATATCCTCTCAGCTGCTCTTACTCATATAAGTGCGGCATGGGCTTTCTGCATCTAGCTCTTCATGGATCCAATGGGAAAAAGGGGCATTTTATTGGTTAAAAACAAGGGGGATTCTATTGGTTAAAAACAAGGGACATTCTATTGGTTAAAAACAAGGGACATTCTTTTGGTTGTATAAAAATCCCAAATACCTCATTTGATGCAATACCCTTATCCAAATTAGAACTTGTGTTAACTGGAATGTTCTCCCTCGCGGTAATTTAAATGCCCATCAACCCATGCCCCAGCAAATGGATCCAGCAAAACCCATCTGTAATTGGTCAACTGGAATTTTAAATAGAGATAAAAAGAACAGTTCCCAGAATTGGATATTTGCCAACTTACATAATCAGTTCACTTCACATATTCTGGATTATACAAGAAAACATAGATCAATGATTGAGTGAATATTTCCGCATTCTCTGGAGCCTCCGTGTGGTCGGTATTGAAGAGACATTCCTGACCAATAATCATTGAGATGAGGAAGCTGTGTGGGACAAGACAGCTGTGAAGTACTTTAAACAAAAGTTCTTAGTCAGCCCGTCAGAACTGGTGACTTCATCATGGGAGCCATGGCGTGGGACGGCACAATATGTGCGCCAACTCATGCGGGATAAAAATAGGCTGAAATCTTTCTGAGAGCTTTGACAGCACATTTTTCCATCTTTCCTCTGCTCCAGCTGGGAATCTTTGGCTCTCTGATGATGAGACATTCCTAACAGATGTTTGGGCAGTGCTCCATACTCCACAATGAAAAGAAGTATATCTCTATTTGTAGATTGATCTACACGCTCTAATGCACCATGCAAAAACCATGGCCAGTATTTCCAATAAGAAGATAATTTTCTGGAATTTTTATACAGTAATGTACACAAGACTGTTCCAGAGTGGCCATCTGTGTCTACAAGCAGGTCTCTGTGGGTCTTGCTTATGAGTGGCTGTGATGGCCACCGCGGGGGGAGGGGGGAGGTTGTAAAGTATCAAATGACATCCACCCATATTTGTTTAGTTAGTACTGCCCTCAAGGGATGTAGTGCACTCTGCAACCTAAAAAATACTGGCTGTGAGATGCCTTTCGACCTATCAGCATTGGCTCATGGGCAGAAGGGCTGCATACTTTAAGGATGACCACTTTGAAGAAGGGGTGTAGCCTGGACAATGGCCCTTATGTATCCAAGCATTTCTATGTAAACACAGAATCAATGGTTGAAGTGGGCGGGATCGGAGGGGCCCGATGTGCCCATCTTTTTTTAATTTAAGTAAAACTGTTCCCCTACTGTATAGAAATGTTTTAACTGAAGCATAAGGCAGGGAGTCTACTGTACTGTGAAACAGAGGGCTCGGCAGACAGCTAAATAAACCTTCTTGCCAGGGTGTCTGCTTGCCTAAAAGAAATGTAAATGCACGGAACTTGTCAATCTACACATGTAAACGGTGCTTGGAACCCGGTATTGGCTTTAATTGATGGAATCACTTGAAGCTTCCTGATGACACAGATTTATTCTTTTTTGGTGGTATTACAAAGGAGTTACCAGCTGAGCTTAAAGGACAGTTTAAAAAAAGTGCACTATGTACAGTCTGGGTATTACTAAAATCCATATTTTGTAAGCACTTTTTTTTTATCTTAAACCTTGTTGCGCATTTTGTAGCAGCCTGTCATACTGTGTGCCATGCAAATTTAAAATAATTACGTACATATTCACAGTGCTTTCTGTCATAGACTGGAACTTCATAGCACTAAAAATATACAAGTCATTATTCTCAGCTGCACCAACGAGGATTCGGTTCTGTGGCTCTCTGGCCATAGACCTCTGCAGTGCATTAACAATAGTGGATTGTAATGTACGATAGTGCATTTCCTGCTGATTAGCATAATTTGCATTTCATTTTCATTTAAATTGTGCATTATTTTATATCCAGTTACCTGAAGTAAAAACCAAAGAAAGTTACAGAATATTATTTTTTATAAACACCCATTTGACCCCACATCACAGTTCCTATACTTTTTTTAATGCTCTTCGATAACTGCACAGATAAACCCTTGATACATCAGTCCCTATATCTTCTCATCGGGACTGACAGTGGATGCCAGGAACAAGGGACAGACTGACCTACCTGCCACCAAGAATTTCGGTGAGCGGCAAGGGTGGGGGCTGGTTTCACTGCCAATGGGGGCCGATTTGGCTGCTGGGGTCCAGCTGGCCACGCCCCTACTTGCAGCAGTTCTAAATAAACAATGCGAAAACAAATAACTTTAACATATGCTCTAAACAACATTCAAAACAATTTAATTTCGCATTATTTAGAAACCCTGCACATAGGAAGGTGGCCGGGAGGGCCTCAGCAACAAAAATGGCCCCCACCTTACCAGTCCACGGAAATGCCAGGTAGCCAGTCATGTAAGGACTGTCTGTGGTCTGTACTGTTCCCATGAGGCACAGGGTCAAGACAGATTTGCATATGTCTGGGTCCAAACTGGCGTGGCGCAGTGGGCAAAAGAACAATAGATTTAACCCAGATCTCTTGACTGGGGGAGAATGTTTGAATCATTCAGCATTCCAGCCATCATTTGTTGCAGTTAGGGCTGCCTGTGGTCTCCACATAAAGGGCACCGTGAGGCAGGGCACTGAATATCTGCCACCTTTTGGGTGTACACCAGGGCCATCTTAACAGCATTATAGGCCCCCGGAAAAATCAGTGTACTGGGCCCTGCCAGCATTTGTTTAACGAAAATTAGAGTTAAATTTTGGTCTGCATGGGGCCCCTATACCCGTGGGGCCCATGAGCGACTGCTCAGTGTTCCCATGCATTAATACAGCACTGGTGTACACATTCAAGGACCTCTGTACTGGGTCTAGTTTTCTGTGTACCATAACACACTATCATATGCATGCTCCATCATTTGCATGAGGACAGTCCGCATACACATGACGGAATCCCTTCAGATCAGCCCTTTCTATCTGCAAAAGCAATGCACAATTGCAACACTAAGGTGTGCCCCTGCATTGCCAATTCCAGCGAGCCCACTCTTTTGATAACAGAGTGATAATAAGTGTTCTATTCCGGTCTTTTCATGTAATCCACAATATTCTCAAACCTAGAGTCACGAAATGAGTCACCGCGCCAAAATGCTGAAAATCCTCCACGTGTTGTAAGCTTTATTGACCTAATTCACAAAAACCCTTCCCAAGAAGTCAGTCTGGTTTTCATTTGAAAAAATTTAAATGATATTTCTATAATTTATGCTTAGCAACAACCATTGAAAAGTAAAAATATAATGGAAGATAGAATTACGTATCATTCTCAATTCAGCATAAGCTACACAGTCGTAGCTTTGAATTTAGGCTACACTAATGGTCGTCTTTAGAATTGTTGCCAAGGAAAGAACACAAAGGTACCTGTACCTGCTGCATATTTAATCGAATCAAATTTGTAGTTCATTTCTTGAGTGTCACAAATGGTGTGCCACATTCACAGATCACGTTGAGCATGGTCAAGTCTAAGGAATGAGACACGCACACGGTGTGGTGCCCTGATTAGAGAAGCGCTGCGTACGCCAAACCCCCGGGTACCGAAGACGTCAATATGGCGGGCGGGTGACCTCGGAGGCAGGGGTGCAAGCGAGGCTCCTGCAGCCCCTAAAGTGGAGAACCCCGCACCTCAACACGTCAGGGGCCACTCAACCCTGCAAGGATGTCCCATTTAGCACAAGATCAATGATCAACCGTGAGATATGGGGGACCATGGGTCCCCCCCTCTTCACATTCTGCAGGAGGGACCCATCATTTTGTGTTAAGCCTCTGCTCGCTCTGAGGAGACCCCTGACAGGATTTCTGGTGGTGATTAAGGGGTTGCCATTTAGAATATTACTACAAAGTTTAGGTGAGCGAGAGGAACATTTACCACGTCACGATTTGGGGTTTGTTTATGTATCAAAACGTGCACCTAAGTACTGAATTCACGTGTGAAAAAACTGAGCCCCTCAGAACTGCCAGCCAGCCGTAAGGTGACAACAGAGACAACGAACAAGTCTTGACAAGGCCTTCAGAATATTTGGACGAAGGAAAGGTTGGCAGATTTCATTGCAGGACTGTATGTATAAAGTAAAAGTTAATTTTTAGAGGAAGAAGAAAGAAAACTGGTTAAGACAAAGAAGAAAAGGGCCACTTTGAATGTCATTGATAGGATGTGCAATTGGTGTCACTGGTGCGAAGACCAAAACTCTGTGGTCTTATATAACTGGTTAAATATGGAGCACAGCTTTGCGCTCATTACTTACTCTGCTACAGGGCACAAGTCCTAAAAAAACAGAAGTGGGGGGACGCTGACCTCACAACAGGAAGTGACGTCACGAAAGGTGGCTTGCACTCAGTTGCAGTTTATAGTTATTGAGCTCCCGGTAAAATAAGTGGGAGGACGCCGTCCACCCGTGTGGTACCACGACTCGAGCCCTGCTCTGCTATTTGAAAACTACACTACTGTTCGAATTACTACTGTGAAACTGTGGGTGAGCGTACAGCTTACAACACCCCCCACCAGGGTCGGCTCTAGGACATGCGACCTGATACAGCCACACCTGGAGCTGACCTGGGGGGGGGGGAGAGAGAGGTTAGCTGTTATTAGCAGGTGTTCAAAAATCACCTGCTGCAGAGTTCATTGAGTGTCCATGAGTTTTCAGAGAACAATACAAATGCCAAATTGAGTACAATGATTAATGTTCCTGCTGGAGAGAGCTTTTTTGTCTAATGGCAATTTCCACTCATGATAAAGTAGCACAGAGGATTTATATGCCTGCTGCCAAAAGCATGTACTACGCCAGTTACTGAACTGTATTTTATGTGGATCGCTCTGAGGGTTATTGCTTTTGTCACAGAGATCCTTTTGTAACTTGCAGTTTATTAGTTACACCCCTAATATAGCACAGTGAGCTATAAATTGTCATCAAAGAGCTGCAAGCAAACTGCATGTTATAGGTTACAATGTTATGTTTTCCCCCCAGTTTTTCATTAATCTAATGTTGCTAAAAAGGGTACATATTTGTAGAAATACATTCTTATTAGTAAAGTCAACCACTATGGTACCTCTTAAGTTCTGAGTTTGTACACAACAATGCAGCTTATTACAGCACAACCAGAGATATGTCAATCAATCCCAATATGGTATTGGACAAATATTGGTCACGGATTAGATCAATGTCTTTCTAAACATATGAGGATAATACAATTAGACAAGTGGTCTATAGAGCATTGAAATAGTACACAATCATGATCCGTAGATAATTCTTTTATTTGTTTCTTAAAGATTCCCAGCACAAGATTCAGCCGACACGTGTTTCGTCTGTACTCAGACTTTCTCAAGGCAATAATGGGAATAATGAAGCAGTGAATTCAATGAGAATCTGTTCAGGTGGCACGTTCGGTTGTGTGTTCCCCTGCCAAAAATGTTTGCATGGTGTACCCGTTGGTCGGTGAGTCTTGTATCTTGTAATGCATGGCAGTGCAATGGATTTTATTGTTTATAAATATCAAGTGTAGTATTCCTTACAGTGCGCAGCAACTCAGTGTTGAATTGCAAAATCGGAGCACAACCATGTTAAGTCAGCAACCCTGTGTACATGTATAACTCCACCGAAATGGCACGTCTGTCCACTCGTAATATGTAAGTTCTGAGTTTGTGTTTCTCCTGACCAAACACTCTTAAAATATACTGCCTATTAATATCAGTGACATGACTCCTGCACATCATAGTCCTCATTGCCTTCACATTTCCTATAGACTGATTTACAGTCGATTCATTGGCTCTGTGTAATGTGCGTTTGATGTAAAGTGCTCTGATACCCAACACTGGAATAAGTAGCACTATAAAACAAATGAAATGCATGTGAGAGCAGGGCTATGGATAGATGAGGGGCACTGGTGGGGCACAATAGTGAAGGAATTCATGGAGAATAAGGAGTTTTTGGGGGGCACCAAAAAAGATTATCACACCAGGCGCCACCACTGCTGAAGCCTGCCCTGCCCCCCACACCTGTTCCAGTCTGTAACATATGGGCAGGCAAAGAAAACCAGACTAAAATGTAGTGAATACTCAACAACTCTATTTTGGTGTAAAGTATAAATGCATATGTCATGTAGCTCAGTACGTCTACCTTGCATTTGAAAGATTCAGGTGTAAGTGCTGCATAAAATGTGAGAAATGTACCCATCTCTCTGGTTTGCCTATAGATAGTCCGAGAAGGGGAGTCATAGTAAGAAAAAAAACGAAATTTAGGATCATTATTTTTCAATTTTCCTAATCCTGTAGATGCAGTGCACAGGATACTTTAATGTATAGGTAGGAAAGCAGATGTATATTCATTTATGTGAATACTATTCATTTACTCCCATTCATGAGTTAGGTGTATGTTATAGATGTGTGAGTAGGAATACTCCATGAATGAATCTCACAGGTGTGGCTTACCTGAATGATAAGTTGCTACTTACAACTGTGAGAATATGCTCTGGGTTTAGGGAATTATGCCTCTGTGGTAAATGTCTACAACACATTACAGTTCCTTTCCCTGGCACCTTATAAGATACTTTCTGTGAAGCACCTAAAATTAATGGTCTTTTCTAGCCCAGGCGTAGCTGCTTATCTTCCATGTCCGAGACCTGAGTTCTACTATCAGCTTTAGCACTTGCTCAAAAATTTAGTGAGTCTGGAAAATCATTTTATCTCCTTCTGTTTAGATTGCAAGTAAGTCTGAGTGCACAATGTGTAAAAATAATTTGTGTTCTAGAAAGTAACTGTCCTTTTGACGCGTCACCATCTCCTCTATCTGGTAACATTCTTATTATGCCAGTGTAATCATGCCTAATTGCTGGGATTTCATGTTACACGTTTTAGGCAAAATTACACCGTTTTACCACATTGCATCAATCCTAAACTGTTTAGTTGATAATCCTAGGGCGAAATAACGGGAGCAATGCAAATAAACATAATAACCGCTATTGTGTTTTTTTGCAGTTTTTTTAACATGTAATGGACGTGAGGATGCATTTTGTTCTAAAATATTGCAGTAAACGCATACATTTGCATTATTCTTAATTTCATAATTAGTTAAAAGGAAATTATTTGAATTTCGCACCACCTAATGTACAAGTACTCCTGCTACTACAGCACTGTTCTCTGTAAAAAGCTTTGCTGATCTTTGAGGCTAGGTTTGTGTTACATGAAATAACAAGAGTGCAGGTGAGGTCCCCTGCATCCCACAAACGTTAAACCCCATTTTTTGCCCCGTTGTGTCTTGTTAAATTCGTAAAATTGATTTTTGCTTTTACGGGGATTTTTCAGTCCTCAAATCCATTCATCACTACTTTTTCATATGCATATTCTTTGTAAGATTGGGCCCGTATGCCAGAAATGAATGTGGTATTTCTTCCCATCTGGGCAATGGAAACTCTATTTTCTTGGGCATTCCTGCATATGTTCTGAGGAGATGGTGGTTGGATGAAAATGCTTCTCACCACTTAAAAGTTCAGCAATGCTTCCTGCCAGGAATTTGCTCATGCATACGTCACTGCACATTGCTCATAAAGCTTTCACCAGTGTGTGCCCAACTTTTCATCTCCAAGTGTATATTGTATTCCCTAGCTTACTTCTCAGATACCAATATCCTTTACTTTTGCTTCATATCATCAAATTGAAATTTGGAGGTCGCTTATTTGTCCTATTTAGTGCCAGAACTTTAGATTTTATTGCAACCTTTCTTTTACCTCTAAACAGCGCTTAATTTGTAAAATAAAAATAAAGAATGCCTAAGCTCTAGAAGCCTGCTAATAAATGCCAGTGCGACAAATACTAGGGCTGCATAGTCTTCAGTCCACCCCGTGCATCTTTAATCAACTACCAGACACCCTCTTCCACTCTATCACACTCTTGAAGGTTCTTGCTTTCTTTTTGTTAGACACTTTTTTCTGTCTTTCTCTGCCTTCGTCTTTCAGCTTTCTTTTTTTTTCTCTCTGGAAATGTCCTATTATGAAAAATAAGTGCTGGTCCTCAAAAATGAGTGTTGGTGGCCCCCACCGGCAACCGCCAACTGAAATTAAGCACAGCCTCTGACCAATTTTATGTTTTGGAAATCAATGAAAACGTCATTTTTCCCTTTGTTTGACCGTGCTTGTATGTTCAAGGAAAGTTTGCTAATGCCAAAAGAAAATATTCAGTTTTTTTAGGATCTATAAAAGATCTTATTTAAACAATCAAGCTTTTTCTCGTAAATCTGTTAACTTCCTACAGCATATTTTGGTAGCAGCTCTATTAAGATGCAGCTAATAAAATGTACAGGCCCTGGGCACACAAAGTGCACTTTACTAGGGACTTACCCGTAAATCAAATATGCCAATCATAGATAACCAATCAGAATTACAGTTTACACAGAGAGCATTTGCACTTTATCACTGAACATCAGTGGTAAAGAGCCCACAGTCTTAAAACCAACAAAAACAGGTCAGAAAAATAGGAGGCAAAAGGCAACATTTTTGGGGATAAAAAAGGGCCAAGCCCAACACAGGCACACTGGAATTACACGATTCTGCGGCTATGCCATCTTCCGCATAATTATGGATTTTTCGAATTTGCCACATAAATGCATAATTTATTTATTTATGGGCTTTCCCTAAAAAAATTGTCTGAATTTCTGCTGCAATTATGTAACAACATTTCTATGAGGTTACTCTGATCGTCATTGCTCTGTGGATTCTCTCTAATCTAACCGGTTTAGTTACAACTTTTACATTTCTCCCTCCTTTGATCAAAGTCATAAATATTCTGTTCTGTAAATCAGTTGCAGCCTCGGAGAGTTTGTTGCAGCTTAATAAATGTGCAAAGTCAAGTCAAGTCAAGGCAAGAGATTTATATAGCGCGCTACATACCCATAGGGTCTCAAGGCGCTAGAGGGAGGGTGGGGAATTACTTGTCGAATATCCAAGTTTTAAGTTGCTTTCTGAATGCTAGGTGGTTCTGGGTAAGGCGAAGGTGAGTGGGAAGTGAGTTCCAGGTTTTAGCTGCCAGGTAGGAGAAGGATGTACCTCCCAGGGTGGTTTTGTTGATGCGAGGTACCGTGGCAAGGGCTTGGTTGGAGGATCGCAGCTGACGGGAGGGGGTGTAGAAGGACAATTGTGTGTTGAGGCATTCGGGTCCAAGATCGTAAAGTGCTTTGTGTGCGTGGGTTAGGAGGCGGAATGTAATCCTCTTATTTACGGGGAGCCAGTGGAGGTTTTTCAGGTGACCAGAGATGTGTTCTTTATGCGGGATGTCTAGAATAAGCCTGGCTGAAGCGTTTTGGATGCGTTGGAGTTTTTTCTGGAGTTTTGCGGTGGTACCGGCGTATAGTGTGTTTCCGTAGTCCAGGCGGCTCGTGACCAGTGCGTGGGTGACCGTTTTTCTAGTTTCGGTGCGGATCCAGCGAAATGCTTTTTTGAGCATGCGAAGAATGTTGAAGCAGGATGATGAAACGGCGTTGACTTGTCTGGTCATCGAGAGTGAGGAGTCCAGGATGACGCCCAGGTTCCGTGCGTGGTCCGTCGGGATGGGGGCTTGTCCAAGGGCTTCTGGCCACCAAGAGTCATCCCAGGCGGAGGTGGAGGTGCCTAAGATGAGGACTTCTGTTTTGTCTGAGTTCAGTTTCAGACGGCTGTGCTTCATCCACTTGGCTACTTCTTTCATTCCTTCGTGTAAGTTGGTTTTGGCGATGTTAGGGTCTTTGGTGAGTGATAGGATTAGTTGAGTGTCATCCGCGTAGGAGATGATGTTGAGATTGTGTTGGCGAGCGATGGCCGCAAGGGGGCTCATGTATACGTTGAAGAGGGTGGGGCTGAGTGACGATCCTTGCGGCACGCCGCAGATGACTTCAGAGGCCTCAGACTTGAATGGTGGGAGGCGGACTCTCTGGGTTCTTCCGGTGAGGAACAAGGTGATCCATTCTAGTGCTTTTCCTTGGATTCCTACGTCACTGAGGCGCTGAAGAAGGGTGCTGTGACAGACTGTGTCGAAGGCAGCGGAGAGGTTGAGGAGGATGAGGGCGACTGTGTCTCCATTGTCCAGTAGAGTTCGAATGTCGTCTGTTGCTGCGATGAGGGCGGTCTCAGTGCTGTGTTTGGCTCGGAAGCCGGACTGTGAGGAGTCGAGGGATTTGTTGGTTTCGAGGAAGGCAGCGAGCTGGTTGTTGACAGCTTTCTCAATGACTTTGGCCGGGAATGGAAGAAGCGAGATGGGACGGTAGTTTTTGAGTTCGGTGGGGTCAGCTGTGGGTTTTTTCAGAAGGGCGCTGAGTTCTGCGTGTTTCCAGCTTTCCGGGAAGGTGGCGGAGTAGAGGGAGCAGTTGATGACATCTCGGAGGTGTGGTGCTATGATGGAGTCTGCTTTGTTGAAGATGTGGTGAGGGCATGGGTCAGTTGGGGATCCTGAGTGGATGGAGTTCATCAGGTGGATGGTGTCCTCAGTGGAGATCGGGGTCCAGTCGTTAAGGATGTTCAAGGGGGATGAGGGTCCTGCAGGAGATTGGGTGGGTTGGTCTTCGGGTCGGTTGTCGAAACTGTTGTGGATGTCTGCGATTTTGTTGTGGAAGAAGGAAGCTAGGGAGTTGCAGAGGGCTTGGGAGGGGGTGATGTCGTTGGAGTTGGCTGATGGGTTGGTAAATTCTTTGACGATGTTGAATAGTTCCTTGCTGCTGTGGGCGTTGTTATCTAGACGGTCTTTGAATGCGTCTTTCTTGGCAGACCGGATTAGTTGGTGGTGTATGCGGGTGGCGTTTTTGAAGGCGTCCCTAGTGCTGGTGTTTGGGTCTTTTTTCCAGGCCTTTTCGAGGGAGCGACAGTGTTTCTTCGATTTCTTAAGATCATCGTTGAACCAGGATGCGTTTTTGCTGCCTAGCTTGATTTGGCGTTTTTTCAGCGTTGCTAGGATGTCGGCGCTGTAGGATAGCCATTGGGTGAGGTTGATGGCTGCTTGGTCGGGGTTTGAGGTGTGGGCGGGGGGGTTTAGTAGAAGCGATGAGGAGATCTGGTCGCTGGTATTTATTTTTGCCATTATTTTTATATGGTGCAGGAGCGCGCTGCGATACAGCGATACAGCGGTGAAACATCACACATGGCAAAAGCATTTGTGTCGAATTTCATAGAAATTAGTTAGATGTAAAAGACCAAAGTAGACACGATAAGAAGTGTTCAGCTCAGCAGGTGCTCTGAATTTTAAGAAGTTTGCAGTAAAACTCCTTTCAAACCTCAAAGAGGCACAAAAAAAATGAATTTCTTTCATCCATTTGGTGCTTACAGTCTACACCAATCTGTTCACTCAAATTGATCACAACCAGAAGGCAATAATCCTGCAAAAACAGTAAAAAACATAAATGGAATTTCACTTCTGTTTCCCTTGTCACTGTCTGTGTTACTTGTGTACAGTATGACTCACTATGAATGACCTCACTTATGTGTTTCACACATGACGCATTGCTAGACAAAGGGCTCACACAGTTCTGCATTTCTTTTTAGCCATGGTTAAAACGGACCAAACATATGTTATTTTAAGTTTGCGGGGGTCTGATTTCATGGAAAAACTACAGCACTTTAGATGGAAAAGTAGCCTAGTTCTTCTGAAGAGTTATTTGAACCACACTGCAAGATTTTTGTTTCTTTTTCACCCTGAAAACACCATCCCTGGACACGTTTCTGCAACGAACAGACTTTTACTCTGCAATTCGGTAGTCCTGAGCTAGGGGCCAGCCTTAAAGTAAAACTTGTGCTGTGTTAACACGTTGAATATGAATGCATTGAAGCTAAGAATTTGATCTGCTGACACCGCTTGTCACTGAATATTTGAAAATCAGGATATAAGCCCTTTTTCATCACACTAAGCTTTACAATTTGTGTCGTTTGCACCTGCCATGCATAGCATGATACAATCTCATGATAAACAAGCATGTCTGGAAGGCGCACAGTCAGGTTGGAGTTGGGAAAGGGCCAAGGGAGTTATTATCTGATTTTGCTGTCATCTCAGTGGTAAGAGAACTCCTCACACAGTCCTTGATTTGTGGAAAAAAAACAATAGTGCCAAAGTCCTAATCAGGAGACGACTGTAGCTTGCGCCACCCATTACTCCTGCCAGCAGTGCCAATGGCAGTACCAACACAACTACTAACCATAACACTACTACCAGTGTGACTATTCCAGGCCCGCAAAGCTATAAGACTAGCTTGGGCGGTAGGTATCAGTAATGTATAACGTATATTGATTAATTAACAAGTGTTATTGTGCTCATCTCTAAATTAGACAAACAGCTCCACCATGTGGCATACTGTCATAAGTTCCGGTGTAGATAATTGAGTGCCTGTATGGCTCACCAGAAAACAACGCCTTGAATACAATTAAGCATTGTCCTTACAACACCCAAAGATGTGCAGCAAGAAGTGGGAGACTTGCTATTGGCGGTAGAGCAGCAAATATTAAGTGGACCAATAATATTTGGTGAGGGAATTGTGTTTCAATGCTAGCTGAGAATGGGAAACTCATAGTTTGAACCCTGATCCAGAGAATGCTCATTACCCATTGTGCCACAATCAGCCAATCAGGAGCATGATCCAGAGTAAGCCTAGTGCCCTCCAGGTCACACGCTGGTCAATCAGTACTGTGATACATTGAATGTCCAATGTCGTCCATGTCACTCATTGACCAATCATGACTGCTATCCAGAATGTGCCCAATGCCCTCAACAATACACAATGACGAAAGAAGACTATGTTGAAGAATATTCACAATGGCCTTAGTGTCACAGGAAGACATTCAGGACTGATTCATGCTATGTTAAGCACAATAATTGTGCGAATTGACACATGGACAAAGGAGATTGCGCCGGTCAAATAGGGATCACAAATGTATAGGAATGAGCCGATGTCAAAGCTTCTCAGAATCGCTTTTAGTATTTATTATATTTCAACTATTGTTGCACTATCACCTCAAAATACTACATGTTCTTACTATTTGGTCATTGAATTCGATTCTACCATTTTGTTTGGGTGGAGAGGAATTTCTCCTCCTGATTTTTGCGCGGTTGACCTTGAACCTCTTTCCACTCCCCGACTCGCCTCTCCATTCTTTTTAGGTCTCGGCTAGGTAGCACATGCGCTGTCTCGTCGAGAGATGCTGTATACAGTATTGTGGGGGGGAAGGTCCGCCCACTTTCCATCTATGTTTCTCATGGTTTCAATCATAAATACTGCATTTTGATTTGTTTTCGGCTTGTTAGTCCCTCCTCTTGGCGGCCATGTTGTCATTTATATCCTTCCCTGACTATTGGCCCCTTTACTCCAAATCTATTTTTGCCCCTGTGTCCCCCACCCCCTTCCGCAGTCCGTGACTTTTCGCCTCCCCTCAGCCCCCCCCCTACTCCAGTTTGTGTATTCCTGGCCCCCCACCCTCCCACTCCCAATGCAATAGGTCTCGTGTAAAAACGCATCCTATTGCATTAGGAAATGCTTGTTTGGTGTGTGATTGTTGGGTGAATTCACACTCTTTGCCTCGCATGCCCGCGATGCCTTACATTGTACGCCTGCATGACAAAACAGTGCTGTTTTCACAATTCACAGCGGGAGGCAGAGACGGCACAAGCAGCTTACTGCAGCCTTCTCAGAGCCGAGAGAACAATGGTGAGGCAAATTACAAGCAGGCGCCACCTCATTATACCGTGCTAGCCTCAGGCCTCGGCTGCGCGATGCTGACAAGATCAACTGTGTCTAATAATCTAAAAAGCAACTGATTCAAATAACTACATAAAATGTCACCACTTACCAAGAAAACCAGCACTTTTAGACTGTGTAGCGACATGCAGGGTGGTGTTGTTTCTTACAGAAGCGCTACGAGTAACGCGAAGTTCGCATGTACGCGCTGGCGGGCTAGGTGCACCATGAACAGCAGCCTGGCTTCTTCTCTCTCCCCAGCTCCGCCGTTCACAGATTGACACAGGACACCTCGCACTCCAGCAACTACAGGGTGGGGGGGGGAGAGGTAGGGGGCAGGTATGTAGATGGGAGGTCAGGAGCTGCTGGGTGACAGAGAGCCATCAGATGCAGAGGTGTGCTCACGTCTCCTCCTGGCTCTGGTCCATTTGGGTGCCCACAGGGCAGGAAACCGGGCCACTGGGTTTCACTGAAGGTGTTCGGGTCCTGGTGTAAGCATGCAGGGGTTATCGACGACTCTTTATCAGAAAGTTTCAAGCCATTTCTATTACCGGTTAAAGATTAAATATTAAGAGACGCGATTTGTAGAGGGGGAGGAAGAAAGAGGCGGGAGGGGGCATCAACACTAGGGCACTGATTATAGGGTGACTAGAATTTTAAAGCCCCAAAACGGTCATTTCACAAAAATAGAAAAAGGACGACAATTTTATTTAAACCAAGCGTATATAATGTCAGTGATCTTCAGCACAGAACTATAGAAGAGGCAGTGAGAAAATAAATAAAATGAATATTTTAAAGCAAGTATTATGCCTACCAATTAAATTGCTTTCTTATAAAAGATGTTAACTATTCCTGCTCTGGAGGACATAGACTCTGCTGCGCTCTGAGCAGTGCAGCGCGCGTTGGTTACTATACTGTGTTCTGGTACCAACAGAAACCCGGGACCCCTCCCCAATACCTGCTGCACTACACCTCCACCTGCCACCAGCTCAACACTGGGGCCTTGAGGGAGGATGACACAGATTATCTGATTCGAGTTGACATTTAAAACAGCTACTAAGGGCCATAAACTTACTTATTAACTTCTGCCACAAAATAGTTGTTTTCGCAGAATACGTTCATTACTGTTATTTACAGCGCTTAAAACGACAAAGACACAGTGTAAGGCGCTATATAAATAAAACGTGTTTGTTAATCCGAACTACATACCAATATCACGCTGTCAAAAATATTAGCTATTTTGTATGAGCTGTTAGTCAGTGTCTGTTTATGTTCAGCAGTTGTGAGTATATAATCATCACTTTTTCAGATTGCACTGTGCGTTGCTTAAATCCTCGGATATCCCGGGGGATCGTGTTCAAAATGTAAATATTACTGACTCCCTTTGTAGTGGATTATTAGCTCTTGGAAAGCGTCTGCGCAGTATTTACACTGTTTTTCCCTGAATGACACTAAGGTTCATTCTCCAAACGAGATTGTTTTAAATGTAAAGCCACGAAGCCTCTGAGTTTTAAGAAGTGTGCATTAAAATGGCAGCAGAATCCCACACTCCTTTCAAACCCCAAGGAAGCACAAGAAAAATGAATTTCTATCATGAATTCGGTTCTTGCAGTCTACATCAATCTGTTCGCTCAAACTGATGACAACCAGAAGGCAATAATCCTGCAAAAACAGTATAAAAAACATAAATGGAATTTCACTTCTGTTTCCCTTGTCACTGTCTGTGTTACATGTGTACAGTATGACTCACTATGAATGACCTCACTTATGTGTTTCACACATGACGCATTGCTAGACAAACGGCTCACACAGTTCTGCATTTCTTTTTAGCCATGGTTAAAACGGACCACACATATGTTATTTTAAGGGTGAGGGGGTCAGATTTCATGGAAAGTCTAGAGCAGTGGTTCCCAAACTCTTGACTCCTGAGGACCCCCATTGAGTCACCACTGGAAGCCGGGGACCCCTGAGCAATTTGTCGAAAAAATGTAACACAAGTGTTCACACAAAACAAATACTCAAATTACTAAGTATTTAAGGGTCATATTTACAAGCCCCTATCACTATGGGAACATCACTTTTTGCGATGTTCCTGTGGCGATAGGGGCTTCACCTTAATTACAAGGCAGTGTTAAGCCACTTAAGGTGGCTTAACGGTGCCTTGTAAATAAGACCCCCTTTCACACAATGCTTAGTGTGAAAGGGGTGGGCAGTGGGTGTTGCGGTGGGCGTTTCCCCTGCAACACCCATTGATTTTGACGCTGCCCCCAATTTACAAGGGCAACGTAAATAGGAGGCAGCGCCATAATTAGGACCAGGGAAAATCTGGCCTTACCTTGGCGAAACAAGGAGAAATACTTTATTTCTCCTCGTTTTTGTAAAACGCCTTGGATTGTTTATGTTCAGGAAGGTCCCCCTTCCTGCACATCAACAATCTTAAAAAAAAAAGACTTTTTGTAACTTGCATGTATGCTGCATTAAGCAGCACACATAGAAGTGACAAAACAACATTTCAAGATTGTTGATGTGCAGGAAGGGGGACCTTCCTGTACATAAACAATCTTTCGCTGTTAAGTGTAGCGCCAGCGCAGAGGAAACGCAGGGCTGCACCATATTCTTGTAAATATGGTGCAGCCCTGCGTTTCTGAAGTGGCGGAGAGTTTGTTAAGCCAAGGAGGATAGCAACACTCTCCGCCACTTCTGCTGTATTTTATATTGAAAGAATTTGCAAGAAAATGAAAAAGGTTAATGGGAAAGTTGGTGCTGAATCTCCGTGACTAACTTTTCAATGGTTAGTTTTATTTCGCAGTACAAGGCTCCTGCCAGGGCCAGACTGGAAACCCAAAGCAGCCCTGGCAAATGATTTCAGACCAGTCCCCATACGGTGCACCCAAGTGCGGGGAGTGAGCCTGACCACTACAAGGGGGGCTTTGGGAGGCTCTCCCCCCAAAAAACGTAGGAAACAATGGTGTAGTCTACAACACATTTATCATTATATATTGAATTATATTCACTTTTAAAGAATAGTAAATGAAGACCTGACTATATGTACCAGAATACGACAATCTTTCTGGGGGTTCTTCAATGATTCCCGCACTATCACCCTCCAACAGTGCTTCTCATCTCTCCGTAGCCCTTCTGTCACATGTATTTCATTTCTTATAGCATCTCTCATACCATTGTAGGATGTCAGAGCACTTTACATCCTACACATATAGGAGACAGTGAATCATACGTGTAAGTCAGTGAATAGAAAAGTTTACATAAGGCAAAGGAGACTACGAGGAGTAGAATTCACATGTCATTCATACTGGTAGGTATTTTTAAAGAGTGCTTGGTCTGGAGAAGCACAAACTCAGGATTCAGAACATAACACAGTGGTTAGCATTGACTTTAACAATTAAAATGTATTTCCACACAAATAACACTTTTTAGCAGCATCAGGATAATGAAAGACTGGGAAAAAACATAAGTCACTAACTTGTAACTTGCAGTTTGCAAGCAGCTGTTTGATGACAGTCTATAGGTCACTGTGCTAGATTACGATTGTCACTTATGAACTGCACAGTAACAAAAGAATCTCTGACAAAAGCAGTAACCCACTGACCTATGCATATAAAATACTTTTTTTAAAATGCATGGTACACTTTCTTTGCAGTAGGCATATTAACCCTCTGTGCTACATTAGATAAGTCAAAGCTGCCACTGGCCAAAACTCTCGACTCTCTCCAGCAGGGACATTAATCACTGGCGTTATCTCGACACTTTAATTGTTCTTTGAAAACAAACTGCTAATTATACATCATAAAAGATACTTTGCAGTGCTTTTAAGACTGCTGCCTGCGGACCCCCTGGGAATGTGTCAGGGACCCCTGGGGGTCCGCGGACCACAGTTGGTCTAGAGCACTTTAGGTGGAAAAGTAGCCTAGTTCTTCTGAAGAGTTATTTGAACCACACTGCACCACACTGCAAGGTTTTTTGTCCCCTTTTCACCCTGGAAACACCATCCCTGGACACGTTTCTGCAACGCACAGATTTTTACTCTGCAATTCGGTAGTCCTCCTTAGCTAGGGGCCAACCATAAAGTAAAACTTGTGCTGTGTTACCACGTTGAAGATGAACGCATTGAAGCTAAGAATTTGATCTGCTGACACCGCTTGTCACTGAATATTTGCAAATCAGAATATAAGCCTTTTTTCATCACACTAAGCTTTGCAAATGGTGTCGTTTGCACCTGCTATGCAACGCATGATACAATCTCATGATAAACAAGCATGTCTGGAAGGCGCACAGCCAGGCTGGAGTTTGGAAAGGGCCAAGGGAGTTAATATCTGTTTTGTTGTCGTCGCAGCGGTAAGAGAACTCCTCACACAGTCCTTAATTTGTATTAAAAAAACATAAGTGGCGATTGCATCTTGCACCGCCCATTGCCCCTGCAAGCAGAGCCAATGGCAGTGCCAACACAACTACTAACCAGCACACTTCTACCAGTGTGACAATCCAGACTATTCCAGGCCTCAAAGCTATAAGACTAGCTTGGGCGGCAATGTATATTGAATTAATTAACAAGTGTTACTGTGTTCATCTCTGAATTAGACAAACAGCTCCACCATGTGGCAGACTGTCATAAGTGCCGGTGTAGATAATTGAGTGCCTGTGTGGGGCCCCAGAAAACACTGCCTTGAATTAAGCATTGTCCTTACAACATCCAAAGATGTGCATCAAGAAGCGGAAGACTTGCTATTGGGCGTAGAGCAGCACACATTAAGTAGACCAATAATAATGGGTGAGGGAATTGTGTTTCAATGCCAGCTGAGAGTAGGAAACTCATTGTTTGAGCCTCGATCCAGAGAATGCTCATTACCCATTGTGCCACAAGCAACCAATCAAGAGCATAATTCAGAGTAAGGCTAGTGCCCTCCAGGTCACACGCTGGCCAATCAGTACTGTGATCCATTGATTGGTTAATGAGTAACATGAAAGGCATTGGACAATCAGGACTGCGATCCAGAATGTGCCCAATGCACTCAACAATACGATGACAAAAAAAAGAATGTGTAGAAGAATATGCATAATGGCCTTAGTCTCACAGGAAGACAATCAGGAATGTGATTCATGCTATGTCCTGAGCGCTCAATGTCACACAAGGACCAATCCAGCCCTGTGAATTGAAACATGGACAAAGGAGACGGCGCTGGTCAAAAAGGGATCACAAATGTATAGGAATGAGTCCATGTGAAAGCCTCTTTCTGAAAAGCTTTTACAATTTGTTATATTTTAACTACTGGTGCAATATCACCTCAAAATGCTGCATGTTCTTACTGTTTTGTCATTGAATTTTTTCTACCTTTTTGTTTGGGTGGAGAGGTATTTCTCCTGTTACTTTTTGCGCTTTTGACCTCCAACCTCTTCACACTCTCCAACTCGCCTCTCAATTCTTTTTTTATTTCAGTACTTGAATCACATTTTGATATTTTCACCTCTTTAGGTTTTTTGCAATATCAGTGCAGTAATTTCACACTTCTTTCAGGACATGAGAAATGCCAGCTAGTCATGTTTACACAGAACCACTGAAGATTTGCCATCATTAATTAAATAAATATGAAATAAATCGTGTTTTTTACTGATTTGTTTATATCTTTTTTGCCTTTTCACAATCTCAAAATCGCTAGCTTCTATCGACAATACTTCAATAAGTTTTAGTTGGTGTTTAAAGTAATTATCTACTTTTGTAGGCAGTGTCTTCTACGTTAAATGCAATTTTAGGTATATGTATGCAAACCTATTTTATTAGTGGCCAGTGAAACCATATAACTTTAATGAATACGCATTTTTATAAAATCATGAACTCTATCAGTATTTTGGCTGTTTGGCTGTGTTCTTATTGCCTAATTTCATTTTATTTGATCTTATTGCCTAATTATACTGGTTGTAGTGTATAGTCCTTTGTCTCTTTTGAAGCGTTCAGGAGCCTGGTATGTGGTGCAGTGATGAATGTACAATGTGGATGTAACCCAGCGTCCATGAATATCTAGTTATTGGAACTGAAAGCCTACTGAAAGTGTTAAACCAAAGAGTGCAGGAGTGGACGATGCAATATACCATGGCCCCCTCGGCTCCTACGCCTGTAGCTGTCACCATTTTGAAATAAAAATAATAATAGCTTGTTTAATATTATTTTTTTTTTTAAGATATCACAGTGAACCGTGAAATATGGGAAAGATTTTATGGTTCCCTGTGAAACATGGATTTAATTATTATACTGACAGCCCTCCAAACTACTCTGCAGAGCTTTCATGCTGCGTGGCCAACTATGATTGTGTGGCAAGGTTTTCTTAATTATGCTGCAAAAATGCTAATTATTATCACATTGTCTGATGGCATTATTTTCATTCATTTTAACTAGAAACACATTTTATTTTAGTGAAATCTTAAATGTTGCAAATTATTTGGCAAATGCAGTAAATTCATAATTATATGGTAAATACTGCAGCCCCAGAATTGCTTAAATCCTACAGCCCTCATCACTGGCCACTGTTTAATAAACAATTTATTCATGAAAGGCAGATCTAAATATTATAATCCCAATCAGAGGTCATTGTTGTCTGCATATTGAAGAAAGCTTTTTCAAGAGAACTAACCCAAAACAAACATGTAATCCAAAAACACAGAATGGGTAATGTGAATATGGTTCTATATTGCCGTCTCGGGGTTCTGGTAACAATTGCAATAAGAGCACATATGCTGAACCTATAAGCGCTCCTGGTCCACCCTTTTTTCTTGGGAGATAGACAATTACAAACCACTTGTCCTTTCGCTTTGCGATTTATGATGTCACCAGAACCCCTCAATGGTAATATAGCCCTATATTACACGATTACCAGTTAGGTAAACTCTATTTATATGACATAATCCTATATTTATGTCATGTTAAGCACTGTAAATAACAGTTGTTAGAATAATCAAACTCAACAGTACTTCGTGTATTGCGAAAAAAAGAATCAAAGACTAATCAGGCCCTTGGAAGATTCAAACTTCTGAAATCCTAGCCACAGTAAAAAAAAATAGTTGAGAGTTCTTAACTTACTGTGTTATCTTGTGGACAAACAGGACACAGGAAGTGGTCAAAGTGCAATTATCAGAGGCAGCGAATTGGGCAGAACAAAATCCCACCTTACATGTGGGATTGTAAATGATACTGAAATCTCCATTCTAAGACACAACATTCCCTGTAAACTTTAGATGAGGAGAAGGTGTTCCTGGAATCCTGATCGGGTGCAGTGGAACTTCTCCTTGGGAGTCTGAGGAGAAACATAAGCCATGTGATGGTCTCAACCACCTGGCCTGTGAATGTGTTGCAAGGAGTGAGACTAACCAACCTTAGTTGGAATAAACATCAGCCTCGTTGTGAGTGCCCTATTTTTCAGTGCAGAAATGCCACTCTAATAGATACTGATAGTGCCGGGTGGGGTGGTTACTGTATATGGTATTACTATATCATTAAGCGCTCCACACCTTGAAATGTGGAGTAACACACCAATACATGGTTTTCCCTATTTCAAGCTGGAAAACTAGCTGTATGTGCACACATTCTGCCAAGTTTAAGCGGATAAAATGTGTGCAAGACAAATACCCATGGAGACTTATAATTTCTGCACACGTTGGAATAAACCACTCCTTCTGCCCAAATCTGGATTCCTTCAGGACTCTGAATGAGCCCCGGTGTCATCCGCACACCAGAGCTAACCTTGTTGTTACCACTCGAGAACACTCTTGATATTGAAAAGCTCATTTATGGCAGTTGCCAGACGCATACTCAATTACTTAAGGCTGCATGTGTGGCACCATGAGAAGAAGCTGATAAAACCTGAATGGAATGGTGCCCCCACCCACCACTGGTGTATCATTGAGTGGTATATTTTCCGTAAAAGCACTGATATTCCATACCTTGCTACAGATACCGAAATATTTCAGAGAAACACTGAAATGGTGGGATAGAGTGCCATTGGGCTGGTGCAAGCAAAGAAACTGGAGCTCCATGCCCTCTGGTTGGGTACTAACATATATTAGTTTTTCCCAAACTGTGGGTCATGATTTTTGGCAAGTCAGGAAAGTCCAAGCAATAAATAAACATGCCTTTAAATTCTGTATTTATCTTGTCACATTTGCTGTGCTTCAAAGACAGAGGTCAAATGTCAAGCTATGCCTTTTGACAAAATTGCTGCATATTTTGTCTAACATAGGGATTGGTTTTTACAAACTTTGCTCACTTTGCATGCAGTAAAAGAAAAATAAACTGAATTATGTTATATCTCGCTGGCTAAAGAGTGGAAAGAAAAGGCTGTAGGATGTCATTTTGTGTTGCACACAACAGCCTGAAAATAACCTGTACACATTCAACAGTCAGGAAAGCAAAAATGAAGTATATATTTTTTTTGCTTATGAAGTGTGATGGAAACAAAAGATCAAAACAAACAAGATACTACCGGGTGATGTATAAATGATTAGGGGTGGATGGAATATGCGTAATCGCATTACTAAAATCGTTGTGAAAGCGCCTAAAATCTCCGCAAACACGCGGAAATATCGCAAAGATGCTGTAGTGCTTGCCCCGCCCGTTTGCGATGTTTTTTGCATGATCGCGTTAGAAATGTGTCGCCAACTTGCCAACAAGAGGTCGCTATTGGGCGCGGCCATCTTGTTTTCACTTGTCCAGCCTACTCGCAATGCTTATTTCCTGTTCTGGGTCGCACATTGCATGCTTGTGCCCATTTGCGATAAGTATTTCCTGTTCGGGAACGCGTATTACGTGTTCACAACACTTTCACCGTGCTCGGGAGGGAAATATCATGCGAACTTGCCCTTGCGGTCGCAATGGGTGCGGCCATCTTGTTTTTCACTCTATTGCTATGGTTCTGGGGCCTGCTTTTCAATCCTCCCTCTATCTTTTCAATCCTTTGTTTCAGGAAACTTTTTTTGATCTTTTTTATTTATTATCTCTCTCTCTATTTTCCTGATTCTATATTTTTTGTTTTTGTCTACTTTTACTGTGTTTTTAACTACTTTGTCACTCTTTTTCCATTACCTGCTTATTTCATTTCTTTTACTTACTTTTTCAATTTTTACCTTTTTTTTTCCGCCCCCGCCAACCCAGAACCATGGCAAAGGGCCACAGGGCGCGTCACAGCCAGAGCCGCGACCGCCTTCCGCAAGGAGGAGCACACAAGGGGTGCAGGCACAGGCCTTATTTGGGGAGGCGGAGTTGGCCGCACTGTTTTTTTTTTGTGCAGCACCACCTCCCCTTAACCCTGGGTATGGGCTCCGGGAGCGTCGGCAGCAGTGGGGGAAGGTGCGCCGGGCAGTGTTTCGCTGCTCTGGTGTCCGGCGCACCCATAACCAGTTGATGCACCGGTAGTCAGATATCCTGGACCGGGAGCAGGACCTGCTTGGAGTGGAGGTCCCGGGGCTTGGTGAGTAGCTATTTAATTATTACTACTTTGCATCTGTTCTTCTGCTCTGTGTTATATATTGCGAATATTTTTTTTCACAAACAGCTAGAATACTGCTGCTTACATTACAGGTACATTACGTTTACATTTCTTCTCTGTCTGTTATGACACAGGTGCTCTGCGCTACTAATCTTACTTGTTTGCAACTTTGCATATGCGCTCGCTTAGTGTGATTATGTAAACGTTTATTTTAGAGAACTTAATTTAGGTAATGCTAGAGTGACTCTAGTCCTTCCTTTGTCCTGTCACTAGGAGATAGTGGTGGATTGATACTTAGGTTTAGTTACTTATTAGTTAATAGTAGGAGTTAGTAATTTTTCAGTGATCTGCGTGACGCCCCTTCTGTTATGTCACGTTCTGCTGAGTGCTTCTAGTGATTACCCCAGCCCTTAGTAGAATCTTTTGTAGTTTGTTCAGTGAGTGGTAATAGGCTTAGCACTAGCAGAACATCAGCAGCAACCAACCAACAACTTGGTGTATGCAAAAATGTAGGCATGTGTCCTCCATTTATGCATTTTTGAGGACTTAAAGAAGTGGAAATGCATACTTAATGAACAATTGGCACACCTGGAATAGGTGGCTAGGTCAGGAGGTACTTAGGCTTAGTTAGTATTCTGGAATCAGAATGAAACACTGGATTAGTGTTGATAAATAATAACTAGTCTGGCCGCAAATCCCCCTATACTACTTGTTGACCAGATTAGATAGGTCTATTTTATTGCAATTGTTGTTTACATAAATGTTTTTTTGACCGTCTTTTAAAATTATTTTATTTGTTTCACACCAATCATCAATGTTTGTTTATTTCTTTCTTATATCTTTCATGATCAGCACCCAGGGGCAAGAAGATGGGGTCGGAGTTGGCAGGAGCAGTTGAACACCAGGGACAGGGGCTCTTCTGCTGGCCCCAGTAAGTCTTCCTCTTTTTAATATTAATAATTCTTATTCCCTAACTTTTACTGCATCATATTTTTTCTGAACTATTGTTTCCGTTTCCTAATGGTATTTTTTACCAACAATCATCCTTCCATCTAGACTATTTGTTTCTAAATTCTTGTTATCCCTGCCTCTAACTGCCTCTGCTATGACTCTCTGTACTACTACTATTAGTCTGTCTGTAGCTAAGCTTGCCCAGTTGGCCACTCTTTATTTAAAAGGTTTTAAATAAAACTCAGATTCACCAGTAGCTCTAGCCATTGAGTCCAGTCCTTTGGGTTGTCCTCTTCTACTACTTCTAGTCTTCTTAATCTTGAGGCTCTTTTAATCTTGAGGCTTTTCGACAATTCCCACCAACAAAATGCCCAACCATATTTTACTATTTTGATAGGATGGGGCATACTACTACTGTTGTAGGGATTTTTCACATACAGAACTCTGCACAGGAAAATAGGACGTTGGTGATGGAAGGTTGGACCTTCCTCACACCTCAATCAGAACCCACCACAATCCCCTGCCCGACTAGTTATAGTAGTGTTTCATAACTATTAGCTCTCCGAACCCCCCCCGAGATACCCAATGAGTAGACAACCCAGAACATAACACTCCCGACCTCTCAGTTGTGGAAGCAATGCACATGCACACTCTTCCTTTCGCTCACTCACTCATGTACGTCCACACCAAATACCAGCGAGTCTATGTTAGTTTAAAAGGTTTATTTTCAACTGACAAGCTCTGTACTTTGTTCTATAATGCAACACCAACATCATTGAAACAATAAACATTGTTACACTTAGTTACAACTACAAGTCCATAGAACGAAGACAAAAAAATACGAAATCATGATAACTGAACAGTGGTGGAAGCATCACCATCCCCTTGGTAGGAATATGGTTTATATAAAATTATAAATGAAGAACTCTGAGCGAATTCTGGGGACCCCTCATCTTAGAAGAACCTAGTACTGGTTACATCATAAGCTCTGCAAAGCTCTGGTTGATAGAAGGGATTCTTCCATCTGTTATGAGAAAATGGTGCGCGTTAGTATATTGCAAGCATTTCTCAGTTGTGCCAAAGAGTGTAGCATTTTTATGGATAAGCAATATGGACTAACACCAGAACTCCATAACAAAGTGGCTTGTTTTGTTTAACCTTGTACGCAGCGCTTAGACAGTAGCAGTATTAGCTCATGTGGTCTCAAAGGCGTCTTATACAACAAGCTGCGAGGTAACATGCGCAAAAATAAAGGACACAAAGGTAAAATTGTTGCATGGCTCGAGCTAACTAAGCAAAGACTAGAATGACCCTAGGGACCATATAACTACTAGTGTCTACTGTACTACATGATTTGTACTAGTGATGTATGTTGTATAGGTATGTTTTACTATTAACTCATTTTTCAATCTTGCTAGTGAAAAATAGGGGGAGATGTACATGACATCTAAAAAATGTGTAATGTTTTTTCTAGGCACACTACCGACCACCAGTGCCGGGGCCAGTGGCGAAGACGAAGTGGCTGCTGATGGGGGGGAGGATGCAGCAGTTGTAGGAGGAGCTGCAGGGGGTGAGCCAGCAGCAGTGGTGGGTGGTGGTAAGTTAGATTCCTAATCCTTACTTATTTACATTACACTCACTGCAAGGGTGTACTGTATACTGTACTGTTGAGACTTACCAAGTAAGAAGTTGTGAACGGTTGAAGATCCCCTTTACTTAGCATTAGTAAAAGCATTAACAACAGGAGTGTTGAGTAACCAATGGCCTCTTCTATCTGATTTCAACTCAGCTGTGAAAGTTTTATGGAGAAGACTAAAAGTCAGATCAGATGACCTTGATGGATGGGTTGAACAAAAAGGAAAAGAAGGGTGGAAGGATAGAAGGACCGGCGCGATTTAATATTTATGACTGGCAGAGAAGGATACGTGGGATGCATGCATGCATAGGTGGCTGATAGGAATCAGATGCATGCTTGGTTGAATGCCTGAAACTCCCACAAATGTTAAAGGCCAAGGAAGTGGGAGGATAGATACATACCACAAATGTTATGTACTGTGCTTGCTAGTGCTACTGTGCCACTATGTGTAGAATTCATTTGTCTTGCTGCTTTGCTAAGAGTATATTTTACAATAGTCTTGTTTTTTCTTCTTGATATATAGCTACTCCTTCCAAGGGGAAACTGGACAGGAAGGAGTTGGCAGCCAATGCCCTGCGCCAAGGCCCTGCGCCGGAAGCTGGAGGCCTTACAGCGGGGACATCGTTGGCTGGTGGTTCTGGCAGAGGAGGAGGCCGCAGCAGCTGCAGCCTCCTCCAATGCCCCAGGCCCCAGCCACCCTCCTCCAGTGTTACGGCACCACCATCTCGCAGCCGCCCGCCGCCGCCGCTCCATTAACATCACTGCTGCCCCCCCCTGTGGTTGCAACTGCCGTGCATTGATGCGCTGTGTTGCCCGGATAAAGGAGCAAGTACGTGTCCTCCAGGAGAGTCGAGTCAGCCGAGCATAAGACCCTGTTCATTGCCCCTTTTTTATTTATTCTTTTGGTGGGTGGGAATCAGGTGTTGGGGTTTCTTTGGAAAATTGGACGTTAGATTGGACTTTTTTGTTATGGACATTGGTTGGGTTTAGGGAGAGGGGTGGGTCAGGTGTTGTGGGATTTTTTTAAATAGTTTATTTTTGTTAGGGGATTACATTATATATTTATACTTTACATACGATGTTGGTAATGTTTTGTGGGTGGGGTTACTGTTTTACACCACACTATTTCCTTGCTGGTGCAGGCCAGGGCCATAGCCAGTGTTTGATTTAAATAATTGGCTGACTTTGTAAGACACAGATAGATGCGGCACCCCTCACTGAGTGACTTGTCCTGCTGGTACTGTCAGTCTCTCCTAGTCTATGCATTCTGCAACTGGACTCAAAGGGGTGTGTGAAATTGAATTAATGAAAACATGTCCATTATTAATTATGCCTCCCCCAAACTTCTCTTTATTTATTTATTTATTTACTATAGAGTTTTATATAGCGCAAACAAGACCCTTAGGTATCAGAGCACTTTACATTACATGAGGTAGGTTAGAGATAGAACTTATATAATATAACGATTCATAATGATAAGGGGTGGATAAGTATAAAGCCTTAAGGAGTTAGGCATAAAAAATAAAACAACTTTAAAAAAAAACCTAAATATATATACAGTGACATGAGGTATATTTAGGATACAACTTGGTATCAATGTGTACTGGGACTTCCCGTATGCAAACAAACTTAAATGTTTTTTTTCCTGTGCATTCTGTGTTCTACAGTCCTGGGTCATGAGTAGTATCGTCCAGAAGTAATCTCCAGTAACGCTGGACCTTTCTCTTTACGTACAATGATGTTCTGTATTGGAACATCTATGTCACAGTGCTAGTAATGAATTGTCTTCCCTATATAAGGAACTTACTCATCAGGAAGATCTTAGCTTCCCTCTTAAATGTTGCTGTGTTTGGAATTTTCCTAATGTTTGGAGGGAGTGAGTTCCAGATTCTGGGGGCTGCCCCTGAGAATGCTCTATCATATTTTTTCTTCTTCCTGAAAATGGGTGGTCTCAACAACAGCTCCTTGGCACTCCTGGCTGGTCTGCTTCCTCCTGATAATTCAATTTTCTGGGCAAGGTATCTTGGTGTATTGTAGTGGTGGGCTTCGAGGGTGATACATGCCATTTTTAGCTGAATTCTGGCGTCGTTGGATAGCCAGTTTAATGCGTTCAAGTGTGGAGAGATATGGTCGCATTTCCTCAATCCGTGGTGAGTCTTGCCGCTGCATTGAGGCATGCTTTTAGTGGTGATGTGGAGATCTTTGGTAGACCTGCTAGGTAGTGCATCCATATTCAATCCTTGATATAACTAAGGATTGGACTGCCAGTTTGAGATCTGTCTTAGAGATGAATGGTTTCATTTTTTTTAATGTAGTTCAAATGAAAACTGGCACTTTTTTCCATTGATTTAATGTGGGCTTTCATGTCTAGGTTCTCATCCAATGTAATTCCTAGTGATTTCGCGGAGTCAACTAGAGTAGGGGTGCAATTTAACGCTGTGACCAGTTTGGACAATTCCTTCACTTCTGTATGGTTCTTTGGGGTGAAATTAGTAGGAATTCTGTTTTTTGTCCATTTAGCTTCAGATGATTGCTCGTTAACCGTTGTAATGACATTTTTAAGACCTCATTCATTAACTTGATGTCTTCCAGAGACGCGATCTTGATATATATTTGCGTGTCATCTGCATAGATGTGAATGGATATCTTTGAGTTTCGGAGAAATTCTGTAAGAGGTTCAACATACAGGTTAAACAGTGATAGAGATAATGTAGATCCTTGAGGGACTCCAATTGAGTTAGGGCATGATGGTGAAAGTGATTGGTTGACCAGGAATCTTTGCGTTCTATTCTGAAGGAAGGATTCAAACCATTTACAGCACATTTTCAGACATTCCCATCCTGTCATGGAGCCTGGTCAGTAATGTTTCGTGATTTACCATTTCAAATGCAGATGACAGGTCCAGGAGGATTAGTAGGCATGTTCGATTTTGGTCTAGGGCCTGTAGTGCGTCATCGACAATATGAAGGATCGCTGTTTCCGTGCTGTGTCCTGTTCTGGATCCCAACTGGCAGTCGTCCAGTAGTGTGAACTTAATGATGTGCTGGCTCAGTTGACGTGGCACACATTTCTCAATTAGTTTGGCAAGTAATGAAATATTGGTCACTGGGCGAAAATTATTAGGATCTGCCGAGTCCGCTGTAGGTTTTTTGATGATGGGGATGACTTGATCTGTTTTTAGGCATTCTGGAAGGATCCCTTGGGATAGAGAGACATTTATTATTTTCGTCCAAATTGGAATCACAATATGGCTGATTTCTTTCAGGCATTTTGAAGGGAGTGGGTCATTGTAGTGGCTGTTAGGTTTGCTATCGAAGAGCGTTTTGGCAATGGTATTCTGGTCATATAGTTTGAAGGTATCCCACTGTGCCTTGTTTTTTACACTATTATTGACAATTTTCGAAGTAGTATCGATCGTTGACGGTGGTTGGTTGGGAAGGTTGTCAGCTGCACTCCTGAGCTCTCTTTCAAGCGTGTTAGCCTTATCAGTGAAGAATATTGAGAATTCTTCACAACTTAGTTGCGTGTTTGTAGTCTCTTGGGCAGATTTGGCAAGCTTATTGGATTGTTGCTTTAAGATTTCAAATAGTTTCCATGGTCTGTTTTTGGCAATATCCGATTCTGATCTAATAAATTCCTTTTTGGAGTTGAGGATCTTTTTGTTGTATTTGTTTCTGATTTTTCTGATGGATTTCAGTTTGGGGATGATGGGCGTTGTCTCCATTTTCTTTCAGCAAGTCTCAGTTTCCGCCTGTCTTCATTCAGTGTCCCATTAAACCATTACCTTTGCTTGATGTTTAAGTTAGGCACAGCGATGGCTGCATGGTGATGATGTTTTTTTTCCTGAACATGCCATGGTTGTGGTGGTAGTAGTAGTAGCAGACACTGGAAGTAGCATTTGCAAAAAAAGAAAATGAGACAGTCAGTCTCCTGAGAGAGACTCTTCGAGGAGTAGCAGAATGAAGCACAGTACAGAACTTACTACTAAACAATAATATGCAAAAATACAACAAAACATAATGGTGGTGGGGATAGCCAATACACAGAGTTGCAAACTCTAGTTGTGTCGAGTCACTCGACTATGCCTACAGTACACTGGACACAAGCTTAACCGTTAGTGCTGTGTAGGAGGATGATAACAAATCCAATTGATGCCGGCAATTAATGCTGATGTATTAGGTTACTTTGGTAAAAAAATTACCTCACAAATATACTGCTAATGGGTGGGCAAGCAGTAGAATGCCTCACCCTGTCTTGAAATTTAATTACTGTTGTATTTGCCACATCCGCCCCAGCAAGTGTGTGATAAATTATCGGTGTACTTTTAATTTAGTCACACCTCAATAAGTCACACAGACTAGGGGAAGAGGGTTAGGGTTTGTTGAGTGGTTGGGAAGGGGGGGTTGAGGAAAGGTTTGACAAAGAAAAACAGTACGCATGGACAAACAACAAACAACAAACAACACAATCTTTGTAGGCTACCATATACATATCAATCTGTTAAGGGAGAAAAAGGGAATGCATGCATGATGATGATAAGGAACAGCTTTCCAAACTTTCCATGTTGGTGACACACCTTTATGTGAAAAAAATGTCAGGGACACGGTAACCCAAGCGAGCGCGCACAAACCACCTGTGCCCACTACTTTTTGAAAAAGTAGTGGGCAAATGGTGCATTTCCAAGCAAATTTGAGAAAGCAGGAAGGTTAATAAAACAATTGTTAATATGGTCTAACAAAGCCAGTGACTGGCAAAATTGAGTGTAAGCAAGGTTAGGTTTGTGCATGAAACAAGAATATAATAATTTTCTGTAATGCCACCTGTGATGTCACAAGCTGTGCTGTTACTTCATGCGATGTCATGCACCATGATGTCACTTGCATACTGCCTAACTTGGTTAATTCCCTCACAACTGTTTTTAGGTCTAGCTGGACCCAGAGATGCTTTTAGTATTACTGTCGCACACACAACCCCACACACACACAACTCCACACACACACATACACACAACCCCCCCCACACACACACGCACAACCCCACACTCCACACACACACAACCCCAAACTCCACACACACAACCCCAAACTACACACACACCACACACACACAAACTCCACACACACACACAAACTCCACACACACTGCATACACTCACAAACTCCACCCCCACCCCCCCACACATACCCCACACACCCCACCCCCACACACACAACCCCCACACACAACCCCACAGAGTTTGGTTTGAGGATTGCTCCATCAAACTTGACAGATCTCATCTCCCTTATTACAAGTGTCATAGGATATAATTCACTTACAGCCCTGTTGAGTTTCCCGGGTCCTTGCATGATGTGCTGCTCCAGTCCAAGTTTCTTATTTGAATTCCGAATCTTGTAGTTTTGTTTATTCCATTGCAAAACTGGACTACAAGTCCCAGGTTTCAAGAAAAAAAAACCTGGCCCGAAGCAGCACATCAGACAAAGACCTTGGAAGCTATGCATGCACTTGTAATGAGGCAGATGAGATATTGGCCACGTTTGTGACCTAAGTCTCGTGCCTGAAAGGCGGGGTGTATTCAAACAGGATCAAACACTGTGACCAATAGGCTGCTCGGATCTCTGCAGCAAGTATTCAACTCACTGAGCTGGCCATATTTGATTGCTTACCTACACCAAAAACCAGGCTAAATGGTGCTTTGGAGCGCTATACTAATGATGTTATTGAGTTTTGATAGCTACAATGCAACCAGTAATGCCTTTAATATAGAGACAGACCGGCTGATCACCTAAAATACACACTAGTCAAAGCCTGTTGAAAAACAATGCAAATGCACCTAACATAATAAAACGCAATGGCTCGTCTAGTACATCAGAGAAAGTGAATGGTCAGCTGGTGCTCATATGTGACCTTTTACTCCTCAAAGCAGTGAAATATGCTATGAGCTTTGGAAGGATGAAAAAACGAAAACCGGCCCAGCAAGTATTTAAAGTAGCCTTCAGGTTGCCCATCTCTGGAGCAAGTTCCCCAAACTGATGATCTACGTCAATAGGTTTTGATACTGTAACTCCAATTTGCACTCAATTCTCAGCAGCAGGTGCGCGAACCAAGAGAGACATTTTAAAGAGATGTGAATTCAGTATATTGCAGGTTGCAGACTCTTCTGCGGGTGTACTATCCGAACCAGATAACCTGCCGTCATCAAAAATCATGACCTGCAAAGTGCACACACCCATGCAACAGCTGCTTTATCCGGCGAGCAGTCTTAAAGGCAAGCTGATTACAAGAATGCCCAGACCTAAAATAATCGCATTTGCTTTTATTGTAGGATTTGTGGGGGGAAGCCACGGGGGAGGGCTAGATGAATCATTTTTCAAGTGAAGTGGAGGGAAAGTCAAAAGTAGTAGGTGTAGCAGCTAGGACGTCACTTTTATCGGGCCATATTTACAAATGATAAGTGACAGTGTCCGCTGAAAGACAGTCATTGCATGCACTCATCCTGGGCGAGGGGGCACCATGGGGCCTGATCAACCAAAGACACAGAGACGCTCATCAATGAAGCATGGAAACCCCCCTTGATCGACCACCAAGCACACAGACGCCCCCTCACAATGCGCCCCCCATTGGAATTACTCTGTGATGGAACTCTCAGACTGGTAAGTGGAAAGGTCTTTTCGGAGCCTCATTCAAAATACAGACATCGGTTTTGACAGTGAGAAATGATAGTGCCAAGAGGCCGATGAATTATCGAACGCATTACAGACAAAGCACATGCATCAGAACCAGGCGCGCAAAACTCATTGGGCTCACGGGGCTTCAGTCAGCCCCCTCCCATGTTGTGTGTTTCAGCCCAGTGAGAGACAGCGTCACGGGCTGGCGAGCATCAAATTGCTGCTGTACTCCAGTACTTAACAGGTCTTTAAAAGACCATTTAGTTATAAATGAGGCTTTTGTTGTGTGTTCACCCCTTCTTACAGCCACTCTGTCCGTGGTTGGAAGAATTAGTGCCCCCCCCCCAAAATATTTTTCAGCCCCGTAATCCCCCCCCCCGAATTTTAGCTCTAGTTGCCCGCCTGATCATAACATAACGCGAGGTTCTGGCTCCACAGACAGGGCACGGCGCTGCCTTCCCTTGTCCCAGGAAGCTCTGCCGAGACTCAGATGCTGCTGACTTTGCCTGACACAGAATCTATTTTCTCTCACAGTATTAATCACAGCTGGAGGCTATCTACTCCCCTCAGCTCCTCCCGACTCTCCTCTAGCCTGCCCTGCGCTCCCTGTCTAAGTACACTTCTTCCACCTTTGCCCCAGCAAAACCGGTCCCCTCTCAAAAACCGGCCCCCACCCCATCCGGCCAACTGGGGGATTCATCATTGATGGGCAGATGTCTGAGCTTCACCAGAGCCGAGTTTCTATGTTTATTGCTCGTCTGGGGTGGGGAGGGGGGTGGGGGGGAACACTTGGTTGAGGTGCTGAGAGGCCACGAGGGTGTCACATGGACGCAGCAGAAATAGTCCGGGATCGATCTTCAGATCACGAGGCTCCGCTCTGCAACTGAGAGTGAGGGGGCTCGCATTCCCCGGCCTAATATCGGGCGGCTGGCCTATGTTATTGCGTCGCATCGCGCGACACACCTATGTGTGGGGCGCGACACAGTAACGTGTCGCGCCACACAGTTTGGAAAGCTGTGTGATAAGGAGACCCGGATTACATACAGTTTGTGTTCAGTTGTACCGGGCTTACTTTTAAAGATAAAAGAAAACATTTTAAATTATCTGTAGGGATGAATTATAAACAGAGAGCAAACATAATGATAATAACAAGAACACACTGTTGTAATTTATTTATTTATTTTTAAAATTTACAAAGCGCAGCGTATGCCCATGGGCATCTTGGCGCTGAGACTCATTATGGCCTAGTGACTCAATATGCATTTAGTGGTGCAGATGATGATAACATGATTAAAGAAAAAAATAATCAAAATATTTAAAAGATGATGAAAGTTGATACTGTTACTATGTTATCCTGGTCAGAATGGGGAGTTGCATCTCGGCATTCCTCTTGGTCCTCCCTTCAATGGATGCTCTGTCCATCAATCTTTGGTGATGCCACTGCCTGCCTGGCTGATGTAGATTCATTGGTAAGGTAAGTGTGTACTGTTTTCTCAAGTATAGCACAGGGTAAGGCCCGGCCTGTAATTGTAGAAGGAAAAACAAAACGGATATTGAGAAACCAAGTCAAAATAAATGCACAAGTTATGGTTAGTGCAACAAGAACACTTTCAGAGGCGGCATGGATGCATCATCTCTACTCTAGTCTGTTTCCAGCATTAACCTACAACAACAACATGACAGAGCAGGCCCACGGTGACTGCACCCTTTGCACATCCTCCATTTAGTGTACATTTTTTGAAAGAGTTGGACAAAGCACATATCCAGTAACATAGCATTTTACAATTTATGTGACTAAATCAATGCACCGCAGTCATGCCACCACAACATTCGTCTCCACCGCTACACAGACATTTAGGTCTGCTGTGGTTGTTGTTGACTTGTTTACCTTTTATGCTACTCATGAAACACCCAGACTTATTCCATCATTTATCTCCGATCCTTGTACTGAGTGACTGTGAAGATACTATGTCACTGTGGTCATCATGATGGTGTTGTTCAACTCAGTCTGCAGTATAACAAGTGAGTCCAGATTCCATATTCAAAAATGCAATGGATCGGCCTGCAGTAGAAGTACAATTTTGTTATTAAACAACACGTGTGGAAATATTGACTTGAGTCACTGTTAGTGTGTAGAGTAAACACAAGTACACTTTGACTTCATTTCATGCACAATAAACAACACAAACACCAATCATTCAGAGTCGGTTTCCAGTGCATGCCATTCATTACATGATCTTTCTCATCTTAAGTGAAGGGGCCGTCTCTCTCGCCATCATCATCATGGTGTTGTCCTACTCAGTGTGCAGTGTACAGATTCAACCCCATTCCTATATTCAAAATGCCATGTATGGGCCTGCAGTAGAAGTACAAATGTGTTATTAAAAATACAAGAATGGAAAAATTGCCTTGAGTTACTTTTAGTGTGTGGAAGATTACACATAGTACATAATGAATTAACTTCATGCACAACAAACAACAACAAAATCACTCAGACAGCATCCAATGCATGGCATTATTCATTACCTGTTCCTTCTCATCTTCAGTTAATGGGCAGCCTCTAGTAGACATCATCATGTTCCACTTCTTTTGGAGGGACTAGGAAAGATTTTCTTTTTTCTTCTAATTTGCATCATCCAATCATCATCTGGCTTGAGGGCAATGGTTTTAGGGAGATTCAGGAAGATGGAGGAGTAGGATTCGAGGAGTGGTCTGTGAAATGCAGACAGCTGAACCTCGTATATGGCAATGAAAAGACTAGAAGACGGTGGTGATGGATTTGTTGTGATTCAAAGTTTCTAACCAGAAAGACAGACACACAAATAAAAGAAAATAAGGGAGGAAGACAGTAAGAAGTGCAAGCCTAATTGCCAGGGAAGTATAGCTTGTCCTCAATCTCTGGGGGTTCAACCAGAAGTAGGTAATCATCATCTAACACACTACTTCCGTCACCTGAGCCGCTGTCCTCATCTTCCTCCTTTGATTCATGTATTGTGTAATTCGGTGGTATAAAGTGCTGATTCTTGTTGATCATGGTTAACCTCTCCACATTTTTGGGCGAGAGACTGGTCCTTCTCACTGTTATAATGGAACCAGCAGCACTGAAAACACATTCAGAAGAGACACTTGCAACAGGGGAAGCCAGATAGTTTAGCGCCAGCCTGCTGAGCAGTGACCATTGGCCCCTTTTCCTATACCAATACTGCAATGGGTTTTGATCAATGTACACCTCTGTTGGGTCATTCAGATAGGCCTGGACCATCCACTCAATGTTCAGAGGTGCTACACTTTTTTGGGCTCTTTTGGCTTTGCATCAGCACTGGACCTACTAATGCCTTGCTGTAAATATCAATCATTTAACAATTTTACTGGGCCTAATGATCCAGTTCTTGCTGTTGTCAATAGTGTTGGTGAGTGTTCTGAGCCAAACGCACTGCCTTCAGGCTCTGAAGCTGAACTTGACGCCGGATGACCTGCTGCAGTACTTGTTGTGTATTTATCTAGCGGGCTTTTAATTAGCAGCCGTTAATTTTCCAACTTACTTGCTGACTCAGCTATCCAAGTTTCGTACCGGGCAACATCCATTTCTGAAAAAGGAATCAATGTCTTACTTTTCAGTGCCCATTTTGCCAGTGAATCCAGAATTGTGGCACAAATGTAATGTTCTGGTGACAAAATCTTATTTTGCACCCTTGTATTGTCAGCTAAGCGATGGGCTAAGCTCTCCACCAACTGATATGTTTCTTTTTTTTCCTCTACACCTTTATATGCTTCAGACACCTCCTTCAGCGGATGCTCTAGCATTTGCAACAATTGGATAGCTTGGCCCATAGTACAGTCTTCCTTGCTGACTTCATGTGTGAAGACCTCGAAAGGAAGAAGCATCTCAGTCAGGCATTTAACTAGGCACCATTGGTCCATCTGAAGGGTCATGCCTTTCACAGTAGCATCCCCTCTTCACATGACATATTCATTGATTGGCCTGTACTGCTCAAACAGACGGTCAAACATATAATACGTTGAGTTCCAACGTGTTGCCACCTCCTGGATGAGTGCTTTGACTGGCATTCTATAGTCACGTTGAATGATCCTCAGTTGCTTCCGAGCTTTAAAAGAATGGCTGAAATGAGTGCATATTCTTCGGCAGGTGGTCAGTAAGTTGCTGACTATGGCTTCTTTTTCAGAAAGTCTTGAACTAAAATGTTAATGCAGTGCGCCAAACACGGGACCCTGAAATAGGAACCAGGCGCCATGGCCTTAAGTACATTACTGCCATTATCTGTGGAAACAAAACCAATATAAAGCCCTCTTGGGCACAGCCATTCAAAAACCATGCTGTGAAACTCTTCCAATATGTTTACAGCTATATGAAATTTCTCCATGGCGAACATGGCTACAGTTGCATGTTTCCAAGTAGCTTTAAAAATCTCAGCTGTGTCAACAGCACCTACTTCAGGTAGCTTATCTCTAACCCCCACAAAAGAGACCCAGGGTGCAGTAATGCACATGTAATCAGTGGCTTGGCAACTGGTCCATGTGTCTGTTGTCAGGTGAATATTGTAAACAGCACTCTGCTGCAAAGCTTGTCCAACCAATTCCAGCACATCATGATGTAGTCCTAGAACAGCAATTCTGGACTGTCTGGGAACCTTCCATTTAGGGCAGATGTCTGACACAAATTCAAGGAAACCCACCCCTTCCACAAATGAAAAAGGGTGAAGGTCCAGCACTAACATTTTAGCCAGCTTCGCATTTTACAACCGTGTCGTTAGGTGGTTGCGTTGGTACTGCCCCTCCACCTAAGCATCCTCTCAATGGTAGGCTGGATTATTTTCCTTTGTCGTGCAGTTGTTTTCTTGAACCCAGTTAGGCTCAATGATGCACTTTGTTTCATTGCAGTACTCGGTCACCTTGGTGTCTCAGCCTGACTCTGAGTATGTCTCTTACTGCAGTGCCACTGAGATGTTGCTGTGTATGTGGGCGGTACCACTACACTGCTGGGGACAGGGCTAGAGATGTCTCCCTCTTGTTCACCTTCCACCGCAATAATATTGTCCCCTGATTCTTCATGCCCAACAACAACGGGTGAGTTTTACTTTGTTCTAAGCGAAGTAGGTGAGCCTCCCACACGATAGTATGGTGTATTTTGAGATGACTTGTTTGGCCTCCGGTACCATAGTTTGTACCAAGCTTACCCCTCCTAACAGCATGTCGACAAATTGAGCATATAGCAATGTTCTCCTCCTTCCTAGGAAGTAGTGTGGCTCACTGGTTAAGAGGCAGCAGACCCGAGAGCAGAGGACGGCCCGGGACCAGGGTTCGATTCCCGGCGCGGCAGGTTTCTGGACCAGGGTCAACGGACTCGATAATTCTCTCGCCTCGGTGCCCACTCTGATCAGCGATCACACTCGGCAACTCTGGGCATTAGCTTGCCTTATTCTTCACTAACGTCCCCACCAGACCGCCGGGGATGCCTGGTCTCACCCTGGAGATACCCATTAAGGGACCATCTCTCAGGGAAGCCAGGAAGGGATTCGCAGCGGTCAAAGCGCCTTGGAACCCTACGGGTAAGTAGTGCGCTATATAAATGCCAATACATTTACATTTACATTTACATTTACATTTACTTACTGCTAACTGTAAAGAAGTCCCAAACTGGGGAGGAGAACTTTCTGGTGCTGCTGGATGTGCCACTTTCAATACCAGATAAACTGGAGGGTGTGCTTGGAATGTGACTCTGTCCAGCTACACGTTGACTTCTACTACTACCTACTGAGGCAGTGGTTGAGCTGGATGTAGGTCTCTGCCGGGCCTTTGCAAATGCAAATATGGAACCTGGAGGTCGTGGTGGTGTTATCTGTGTTGGTGGTATCCGTGCTACATCCCTCACCGCCATTTTGGATAGGGTAATAATGTTGTTCTCCATCTCCTTTGGGCCGGGAGTGATGTTAGTGATGACTGGCTCGTCATCATCATTATCCCCCTCTTGTACATCTACCTCCATAACTCTAAGACTTTCTGGAACCTACCTTTTCACTAGCCTTGTCTTGTGGCGTGCATCACTCTCAGACTGAGTTGGTGGTTTCCAAGTGGTATCTCGATCATCAGAAGCGGGGCTTGAAAAAGACCATGATGGACTAACCGTCCTTTTCCTTGCTGGGGGTCTGGAAGACAATGGATCTTCTGAAACAGTGGCTTGCTCCACTTTGTCTGCAGGAAGCTCGATTTCCTGAAATGCCCCTACTTCAGGAGGAACAACTACTATTGTGGGCTGTTGTGGCTGTTCTTGTGGCTGCTGCTGCTCTCGTGGCTGCTGCTGTTCTTGCGGCTGCTGCTATTCTTGCGGCTGCTGCTATTCTTGCGGCTGCTGCTGTTTTTGCAGCGGCGCCTGCTGCTGCACACTTATCTGCTGAGTTTCCGCCTGCGTTGATTGTGTACTACTTTGCGATAATGACATTTCAACATCGCTGCTCGTTAGTAGACTGGCTACCTCTGCGACATTCATGAGCTTGGGCCTAGATTGGTGGGGTTGGCCCGCTGGTGCAGAGGTGCTGCCCCCAGCTTGGTCCCCGGACAACGCTGCTGCAGGCAAAAATTTTTTGGTCCCAAAAAACACATTGGCCGGCACACAAGTCGTGGTAAGTGGCACTTCCTTTTTCAGTTCCTTTTTCTTCTCACCAGCAACTTTCTTGGTACTGGAGGACCTGGTACCTTTCTTTGGGGCCATCTTCTTGAGATGTCAGGCAGGACACAGGTGCACAAGTTGCAGAGATGTCTGTGGTCACACGTGGACGTGATGTGGTGCACAGCAGTACTTCTGTCTGGCACTACAACGGTACAACGGGTAATGATGATACCTCCTTCTCTGTCTTTTTGTGCACCTAAAAGCAAAGCCAGGAGAAGAACATCAGTGAAATGTTGCATTTGTTGTTGTGGTTCAATTACTACTAGTACAAACAAATAAATAAAAGATATAGTGTAGCCATTTGTGAGACATTGTCAGCAAGAGCAATGGTACACTACTGTGTACACACTACACTCTCAGGAAGTATCGGAAAGAATAAGAACAACCAAAATACAAATGTAATGGAAGTGGACCCTGTTTGGCATTACATTATTTGATCATCACATCATTCAGGGAGCTGCTGCTGGCAAAGGGGATGGATGGAAGCAGTAAGCCAATAGGAAAACCATGCAGGCCTATATGGCAAAAGCAGCACACTAACTCCCACCAGAAAAGGCCACCAGCCACATGGACACTCACAAATCACAAGCAACTAGCAGGAGGCCTGGGAAACAATGTTCTGACAAAAGGCCTATAACAGCCAGGCAAAGGATGCATGCTAAACCACACTGCTTTGCCTTTTTAATGCAATAAAATGCAAAAACGAAAATCCACAGGGCAAAACAAGGTATGCAGGGTACACACCAACCCACCAGACACACACAGCAAAGGCATTTCTTTAACACACACCCAAAAACAGAAATACCCCCCAAAAACATATTTTGCAACTCAATCCAATGCTATCCATGCCCTAAACGATTTTTAAATTCAACAGAAGACACAGAAACACTTGTTTAATGCACCTGTGGCTACCTCTGAGCCTACTGGCTGAAAGGCCTGTTGGCAGACAAGGCCACGCAAGCTTAAAGGCCTATGGCAAAAGCACAGTACTGGGCTTCAAAATGGCCACCAACCACATGGCCACGCCCACATAACTACAAGAAACAGAAGACAGACAATGCAGGCCTATCGCAAAAAGCACACTATCTGCCTTCAAAATGGCCACCAGCATCATGGCCAGGCCCACAACAAGAAGCCTAGGCCACAAAGGAATACCATGCAGGCCTATATGGCAAAAGCAGCACATTAATAACTCCCATCAAAAAAGGCCGCCAGCCACATGGGCACTCACAAATCACAAGCAACAAGCAGGAGGCCTGGGAAACAATGTACTGACAAAGGGCCTATAAAAAGCCAGGCAAAGCCTGCATGCTAAAGCACACTGCTTTGCCATTTTAACACGCGTAGGTGGTGCGAGGCAAGTGTACATGCTAAAGGTGCTCTAATAAACCCTAACTGTCGGTCTCATCGTGACAGAGTGCAGTTGGCCTTGGTAATCAGTGCGAGACACACCGCGCTTTGAACGGCGCCTGCAGCCAGGCAGATGACAGAGAGCCGCACAGCGCGGCTCCGGGACAAAGGCTGTGGCCTCGGGAAGCACAAAGAGTGAGTGAGGGGCTCCCTCCAGCTCTAAACTCGCCCGAAAGTTCCTGCGAGTGCTGTAAGGTGACACCACAGGCGCGGGAAGGGGCTTCCGCAGACATCTTCCTGTTGCGCCCTTAAGTCTAAACATAGCAGCACCCCACTCCCCGGGCCGTAAACCGGACTCACCGGCAGCGAACAGCAGCAGGCCGCAGCTCCCCAGCAGCAGCAGCGGGAGGCCCGGCTCCATGGCCGCCTCAGGCTCCATCAGGCTCCGCTTTCTTAGCGCAGTACACCATCGCGCATTATGTTGGGGCAGTTTTATATACCGCAACCTCGACCCGAAGGTAACGGTGAGCAACAGTTATATCACACAAGGAAATATTTATTTTCTTGTAAGCACGGGGAGATTATGTGATGTGTTACGCAAAGAAGCCCCTCCCGCCCGGCGTCGACGACACTTCCGTTGCCAGGCAACGGCCCCACCGGCACCAATCCCAGCACGGCTCCTCGTCTGACGTCAGAGGAGCTGCGCTCGGGATTTGTGAGGCTACTGAAGTTCCCGGGCTGCGGCGGTGTTTACGGGGAGGCGCAACCTCGACCCGAAGGTAACGGTGAGCAACAGTTATATCACACAAGGAAATATTTATTTTCTTGTAAGCACGGGGAGATTATGTGATGTGTTACGCAAAGAAGCCCCTCCCACCAATCCCAGCGCGGCTCCTCGTCTGACGTCAGAGGAGCTGCGCTCGGGATTTGTGAGGCTACCGAAATTCCCGGGCTGCGGCGGTGTTTACGGGGAGGCAACTTTTAATTTACATACAATGCCGCTGTGGGAGGCGGCGGTGATTTCAGACAGCGCACCTTCTAGCACAGTGCCTTCACATGCGTAAGGGGAGAGGAGCCCGGTGAGTGGGGTTGAGGGTGGGGGTGTACGCGCGTGTGTCTGTTTGAGTGTGTCTGTGCGTGCGTGTGTCTGTTTAAGGGGGGGTGCGTGTGTGTATGCAGCGTGTGTCTGTTTAAGGGGGGGTGCGTGTGTGTGTATGCAGTGTGTGTATGTGCGCATGCGTGAGTGTGGCCTGGTTTGGAGTGTGTCTGTGCGTGCGTGCGTGTGTCTGTTTAAGGGGGGGTGCGTGTGTGTATGCAGCGTGTGTCTGTTTAAGGGGGGGTGCGTGTGTGTGTATGCAGTGTGTGTATGTGCGCATGTGTGAGTGTGGCTTGGTTTGAGAATGGGAAAATGAGGCACGGCGACGTGCGCGCTCACGAGGTAGAATCTCCGGCAGGAGACGCTCGTGACAGTCTGCTGTCCACATTCCCCCGAAAGTGATTACATAAGTTGTCTCGCCCTAGACAGCAAAAAGCTTCGCTTTTTGCTTTTGTCTAGGCGAGACCTAAAAAGCACACTGCCTGCCTTCAAAATGGCCGCCAGCCTCATAGCCAGGCCACAAAGGAATACCATGCAGGCCTAAATGGCAAAAGCAGCACACTAATAACTCCCACCAGAAAAGGCCTCCAGCCACATGGGCACTCACAAATCACAAGCAGCAAGCAGGAGGCCTGGGAAACAGTGTACTGACAAAAGGGCTATAAAAGCCAGGCAAAGGATGCATGCTAAACCACACTGCTTTGCCTTTTTAATGTAATAAAATGCAAAAACGAAAATCCACAGGGCAAAACAAGGTCTGCAAGGTACACACCAATACACCACACCCACACACACACACACACACACACACACACACACACAACAAATGCATTTCTTTAACACACACCCAAAACAGAAATACCTCCCAAAAACACATTTTGTAACTCAATCCAATGCCATCCATGCCCTAAATTATGTTTGAAATACATTCAACACACACCAAAGGAACAGTTGCTTCATCATGCACCCACCCATGACTAGATCTCGGCCTACTGGCTACCCACAACAAATAAAAAAAAAAGAATGATAAGCACCAAAATTGTAGTTGCAGCAACTGCAGTGCCCCCAATCAAACACACAACACCAACTTACTTGTAAAATATCCAATTTAAAAGTCCTCAAATCCAATGATAATCATGCAGCAGAAACAAAGAGTGAAACTTTCAGCTCAAAATCCAAAGGTAGAATGAGCAGGAGATGGACAAAGCACTGGGAGGAGCCTGCTGGACAGGAACAGGAAGTTGGCGACTCTGTGACACTTCCTCCCTCTCCCCCCAAAAAGTTTTTTTTAAAAGGACTCCTTGAACAAAAAAGGACAGCAAAATGTCAATCTGAGGAGTTTTTTATCCAAATCATCATTTACAGAAGGTTTTATGCTGCTAGATATAATATTCTTCTCCAGATTGAAAATTTTGCGTGTTCGAGATAGCGAGCTTCACCACACTTCCCCCGGATGTCAATGGCGCATCCAAAATGACGTGTTCCCGCTCTCACACTCTCTGTCATGGTGGAGATTGACGTGTTTGCGACCTCACGCTCTCTCTTGCGGTGGAGAATTACGTGTTCGCGATATCAGACTCTTACGGTGTCTGATGGTGAGGCGAAGGACGTGATTGCGATTGCGAACTCTCGCGGGATAGCGCGACCGGCTACCAACATCTTGTGGAGCACGCAAACGGATCAGAAAACTCATTGGCGAACACAGCGATCCCGGTAAGGCGAACGTGCACGCGAGAGCGCATTTTCAAAGCACGAACATGAAAAAAATCTCCGCTACGCTGCGAATCGTGGAAATTTGGACATTTCTGCATTCTCCGCGGAATGCAAAAATGTCAAAATATTGCAAATTCCAAGAGCGGAACGGAATTTGATGCCCACCCTTACAAATGATAAATATTCACTGAAACATGATTTCCACACAATAATATTTGTGTCCAATATAGTTTAGTAAGTAAAACTGAACGTCTATGCAAAATTAGTGTCTATTTCAATAGAAAATATGCTTCCTATAAATTACTGTGAGCAACCAAACAATACTTTAGTTAAATGAAAAATATCACCCACCTCATGTACATTAAAGCTAGCTAGTCAGAAAAGTTTGTTGTTCTAAAAACTCTGCATTGGTTCTAAAACATTTGGGAAGCACTACCATACATCATAATTGGAGTTCAGTTGGTAGCTAAGGTCTACATGTCACTGCGAGTGTTGCAATATTGATAGCAAAGGCCCTGATTCCTAGCAAAGGCCCTGAATCCGACCTCTTGGGGACATCTGCGTCCATCAAAAGGACCAAAAGCGGCACAATTCTCTTGTTCTTCCTTTGTGAGATTTAAAGTGACAAAGTACAGATTTGTAATATACTCTGGAATGTTCTCTAAAATTGGTATTTATGACTAGAGTGTTAAGACAGGTAACTCCATTTTAACATTCATGCCTTACCACATGTGGCATTCTAACTCTATGGGGCCAATTACGATCTCGGTAGGAAAGTCTCCTACCTCAGGTCGAAGGCTTTCCAACCGAGATTATGGGATTCACTTTTGACTGCCTAGTTTCAATTTAGGAGGTCGGAAGTGAAACCTGCCGGCCATTCTGCCTGGATTCCGATGGGCTTAAGGAGTAATCCATATGGACGGCATGTTATGCTGTCCGGATTACGATGCTCTGACATGGAAAACCTGTTGGAAGGTGAGTTTGGGGCCCCTAGCAGTACACCCATCTGTTTGCAGCCTCCGGTTGGGGGCCCCTTCTTGATCCCTGCACTGTGTGGCACCCTGAGGTGCCTGCCACGCGGTGCAGGGATGAACACAAGCTCCCATTTTCCTATGGGAGCTTATGCTACAGCTGGTTTACGGCTGTAGCACATGCCCCCATAGGGAAATGTGAGTATGGTGCGGTCGCATTGTTATTAGGTGGTCCGGAATGCCAACCAGAGGTCGGGTGGACCTGTATCCGCGACTGCGTCCGACATCGTAATAAGCCCCTAAAAATGTGTGGTGCCAGAGAGCTGATTCAGCGGATCAGAGAGCGGAATCAGAGAGTTTTGGAGTTTTGGAGAGTGCTGTGAGCAGCGGCGACGGCGGCACCGTCAGAGGAGAAAGTGGTGTTTCGGCGTGTTTGGTTGCCGAGCACGAGTGTGTTCTTCTTGTAGACCTGCTGCCAGTTTGCAGGTCACGGGTCGTGGTGCTTTGTGGAGGGCACCTGAGGAATCGGCAGATACGCCGGTGGAGCGGCAGGTGGAGTGACAGGCGAGTGGCCAAACTGCTGCATTGCCAAAAACAGCGTGGCGTCCAGCAGCAGCACCCGGCAGCAGCAGCAAGCAGAAAGCAGAGGTCTAAAAGTAGAGTGAGCCGAGCTGAGCAAGAGCAGAGGCAAGTAACATTGAGTTAGCACTGCACTGAGTTAGCACTGCTGGCATCTGCAGTGTTTGTGGCGTTTGTGGAGCTATTAGGCTGCTAAGTGGGAATAGTAAAAGTAAGAGCATGCTGCTGCAGCTTTTCTAAAACGAATATATTGTCAATTTTTCTACATATTGACAGTTTACTGACAATCTAACACAAATTAGGACAACCTAAAGCAGCTAATTAATCCAAGAGGGTGGCAGAGGGAATCGGGGCATCAGGCAGCCCCCAGTGCGCTCTGAACACTCTGAAACCTCCTGAGACCTTGAGTTTGGGAGCCAGAAAAGAGGACCTTTTGGCAGCGTGGGAGCAGAGGAGTAAAGCTATGTTAGCTATGCCAGCGAAGTGAAAAAAAAAAAAAAAAAAAAAAAAAAAAGTTTAAAGCTCCCCAAGGCCCTGGTTACGGAGTGGAGTAGGAAGTGGCTGAAGGAGTTGGAGTTGGAGGTGCCACGCGGGTTTGCTAAACAGTAAAGTGTCTACAAGAGGCCTATTGAGACATATGAGGCAATGACGCATATGAGGCGAACGAGCCTATAAGGAGCGGCGTTGGGAGCAGCTAAGGACCGGACGGAAATTTCTGGGGCATACTCTCATCGTTCCTGCTAATAAAGCAACCTACAGAACCCCCCATCCAACCCAATCCAATCCTAGATCATATTTCTAAAGTGCTTTCCCTAGACGGCAGCTGTCGCTTAAGTGGCAGACGGGCCAGGGGAGCCCTCGGAAAAATAACATAGGACAGGAGTAGGAAGGAAACCCCTTCCGGTATTTGAAGCACCGAAGATGCGGTCAGGAAAAATTCGACAACCTCGAATACAGAAAGCCAAAAGAAGGTTGGCAGTAAAAGGGAAAAAGGAACAAGGAAATAAGAACAATCCAAAAGATCAAACCGGGAATGATCACTCAGACCAGGCACATACCCCCTCAGTGGAACCTTTCAAATTTGGAGATGACAATGTGATGTACAATTTCCAGTTTTTAAAAGAGCGAGGGGGATTAACACCAAATAACAGCATTGGCGTAACACTTCAAAAAAGCCAAAACAAAACAACTGGTCTAACCACAGCACGCAAAAAACGTAAGATGAGCAATGACTCCGAAAAATATACAAGCCCTAATCTCAAAGAAAAATCGACAATTAAAAACTGGCTGATAAAAACAACAGCCCAAGTTCACGCACCATGCAACGAAACAAAGTCAATACCAAACAACATACCAGATGTGGTTGATGAAAATAATATAGCACACATCACGCAGAGTAACTTGGGATCTCAAACAAATCTACAGAAAAGCGCACAAAAAACAGAGTGGTCAAAATCATTCTCGATCTTCGAAGAAACAGAATTGCGGAGAATGCTCGAAGAAAACACCAACAAGGAAGTCGATTTAACGCACCTGAGTCTTGAAAACTTAAGTAAACTAGAATTTCATGATAATATGGATACAAGGAAAGCAACTGGACAGAAAATGAAGCTAATATCTTCCCCAATAATCCTCACATCAAGTCCAATCAAACAGCCAGGAAATAAAAGCCAGATCTCTGACACAGGCAAAAACTCAATAAAAGACGCGCACCCCATAACTATTTCTTCATCAGAAAGTTTAAACAGGACAACAGGGATAAGGTCAGAACAAACCGAAGAAAAATCTACACTCTGGGGGGATGTGCTTCTAAAAAGTCTACAACAAGCAACCAGTGCACTGAATTTTCAATCTAACAAACTGGACGTGCAGGTAGACTTAATGAACCTAATTGCAACCCACATATCAGGGATAAATTTGAAACTGGAAAAAATCGCGCTATACCTCATAAAAGAAAAGGAGGAGGAAAAACAATGGAAAAAGAAACTAACAGACCAAAATTGTGTCTGCAAGGAAATAATCGATAAATTAGCAACCCTCCCAGACATTTTGAAAGACATATTAGAGGTAACATGTGGGAAATCCAACAAAAGTGACAACCTCAACACAGAGGCCATAGAGGTCAATAAACTCGTACATCAAAAGAGATCTACCACATTCATAGAAGAAAAAACTCTAAATGACTCAGACAAAAACGAACCACCAATGAGAAGCCTGGAAGAAAACAAAACAATGAGTTCGTCGGGCACGTCAGAACCCCTAACTAAAAGACAACGGAAACGGGCAAGGAAGGCGAGAAAAAAAGCCATTAAAAGTAAGCAGGTAAACAAACTTTTTGACATTTTTGAACAAAAGACAAAAGTTGCCCTAATTAATCAGATTATAGATACCTCCACCAGAGAAGATGGGAAAAAAGCAAAAAACACAGAGGAAATAGCAGAACAAACAAGTTTTTCAGATCAGATCAAAACACCATCAAACACAGAAGGGAAACCAACAGAAGAGGAAAAGTCATTTTCAAAGAAAACTAACGACAAAAACGAAACACTAAAACCAAACCGTAGAGAAGCAGTAGAACAACAAAAAATTCAGGATAACTCGCAAGAAAGGGTTTGCGAAACTCTGGCTCAAAAAGGACCAAGTTGTCATAATGGTGGAAATCCACCATTTAACCATATAAAAACGGAATACGGGCAAAGACAAAAAACAGAGGCAGACCAAGTGAGGGAATCTAATATTTATCTGACCATCACAGTAGGAAATAAAGGAAGAACCTGTAGAGATAGCCCCGAAAATGAGTCTACTGATAAATTAGGGCAAAACGTAAACAACATACAAATAAACCGAGAAGAATCGCATCCCACAAAAGATGCAGTTATGGTAGATTACATCCGACCGGACCCAACAACTAAGGTCTGCCAGAACGACAACATATCCCATATACATTTTGTCCCAAGTGAGGGAAAAAGGACAGTCTACCAAAGCCGACAACCCGAATCGGCCAGTATGGAAGCTGAATGTACATTGTTGTTTAAACCGGAATATCAAACTAAAGGAAACACAGACACACTGAACAGAGGAAACATCCTGCGATTATTTGAAGTGATACCAAAATTAAGAGGTATAACAACAAGCGACCTAAAAGCCCTAGAATTTATCCAAGGAAACAAAGAAACTGACATGGAAATAAGTAGAACCATCTGGGGATCCAAAGAAATAGCAGATCTTATTTTTTCAACTAGGACTTACTTTTCAGAATGGGGAATAACTCTAGAGCGTCACACCCCAATAAAATATCCTTTCCCACTGTTAAGTAATACATTTCCCCAATCCATTAATACAAAGGAAAAAACGCAATCAATCCTAATGGGAGCAAGAAATAAAACAATCCCCGAACAAGATCTGAGCAGTATCAAAACAAAGCAGGAATTCCAGCGTCAGAAAGAATTCAAGGATTGGTCTTGGGTAGCTCAGGCATTAAATTCTCATCGATCCTGATGTAGTGAAACTGGCACTAAAAAATCAAAGACATAATATCAAATTAATCCCAAAACCAGAAACAAATATAAAGATTTGCTCATGGAATGTACACGGTTTCAAAGAGATGTCACAAGATCAAGAGACAATAGACTACCTGAGTAATTTCGAAATAATACTACTTCAGGAAACATGGAACCTAACCCCGAAGCAAATTATGGGATTCGAGGAACACCACATACTGGCTGAAAGATTGGCAAAGTTTGGACACCCAAGGGGTGGCCTGTCCACCTTTATTACGAACAACCTTGACTGGAAAACCGAATTGCTCGATGTAGGGGAAAATTGGTTACAACTGGTCAAAATCGAGTCAAAAGCAAGTAAAAAAAGTCCAGGATGGAATTTAATAATTATAAATATATATATCCACCCAGATAAGACAACAAAAAAGAAAAAAGCGTTAATTTTAGTAAATTTGATAAAATCCCTACGCAAAACTTATCAATTTCATGAGATATTTCTTTCCGGCGACTTCAACAGCAACCTAATAAAAGCCAATACGACCAAGGACAAATCACCAAATATTTGGGGCAAACTGGAATCTCTAGGTTTAATAATCCTAAACGGAAACACAGAGGGAGATATACCTGCCAAAACCACCTTTACCAGTGGCAAAACGAACTCTATAATCGACTTCACTTTAATAAGCAAAGAATCAAAAAAAAGCATAGACTATTTCGGAATCCAAACCCGTCCAGAGAGCGACCATTCCCCTCAAGAGATTATAATGAGGAAAAACATCGAAGAGAAAATGCAATTAGAATTTCTTACCGCGATTCCGGAGATATACAAATTGAAGAAAATCAAAAGTAAAGGCAATATAAAAAAAGAAATTATGGACTCAGTACTGAAACACGTAAATTTCACAAACGCCACAATAAACCAATCTCCCATAACAAATTGGGAGAATTTACATAAATTTGTACTAGAAAAATTTGCTGTAAAATCTCCAGCTATTTATGGATACAAAGTAAATAAAGATCCGTGGTATAATCTCAACCTAAGAGATAAGAAAAGAGAAATTTCGAAAAAGTTAAGAAAAATGGCCGCAGAAAAAAGACTTGGAAAAGAAGTAGATCACACCGCTATACAAAAAATGAGGAAAGAATATAAAGAAGATTGCAGAAAAGCAAAAACATCTTACATAGAGGAAATCTGGATAGAACTGTTAAGAACAAGCAAACTACCTAACAGTGGAGAATTTTGGAAAATCATAAATAAATTATCGAAAGGAGCTGGTGATCAACATAACATAGGAATAAGTGAAGATACATGGGCTGCATATATCGATAATTCGTATAACTTCCAGAGTCCCCCAATTAACACAGTAACTTCAAACCACCCAAAAAAAGGTCAAGAACAAAAAGAAAGAAGCCGGGGACAGTGGAAAAAGTTCCAGCCCGAAGGCACTGCCTTAGAGGATCAAACGCCCTTGACAACTGCCAAACAGCTAACCAGCCTAATAAGGAAATTAAAAGTGGAGGGAGCAGCTGGCCCAAATGGAATGCCTAATGCCTTATTCAGATATGACATCGACTTCTGGGCAACTTACCTGACTCCATTATTTAACCACATTTATAAGGAAAAAAAGATTCCTGAGTCTTGGCAAGGAAACATCTTCCACCCTCTCCTCAAAAGTGGATGCAGAATGGACCCTGGTAACTACAGACTAATAGCCCTAATCGATGTGGAGGCAAAGCTTTTTTCTTCTTGCATATTGTCTCTACTAAGACAATGGATAAAAGAACACAATATAATACCCAACTTTCAAACCGGTTTTAGGGAAGGCATGGGCTGCTTAACCAATCTGTCAGCCCTGTCCTTATTAATCGAAGGAGCAAGGAAAAAGAAGATCGGTTTAATAGCCTGTTATATAGACCTGAAATCCGCCTTCGACCGAGTCCACAGAAAAAGACTATGGGAAAAACTGGATCTCATGGGTCTCCCACCGGCACTAATGGAAACATTAATGGTTTTATATAGCAGAACATGGGCCAAGGTAAAATTGGGTGATGGAAGAAGAATATCTGCTGAACAAAAAATATTTAATGGCCTTAAACAAGGCTGTGTGCTCTCTCCAAGCCTTTTTAATATATATCTGGCCGATTTGAAAGACCATCTCAAGAATGTTAATGGACACCCGCCCAAACTGGCCAATGAAAGCATCCAGTGCCTCCAATATGCGGATGACATTGTAGTTTTAAGCCAAACCCCAATAGGCCTACAAAGAGTAATATCGGAACTAACTGACTATTTCGAGAGAGAAGGTTTGGAAATAAACACCAAAAAAACAAAGGTGGTGAGATTGACGGGCACCGGTGGAAAATCCTTCACTTGGCAAACAAAAGGAAAACCCATTGAGGAAACAACTGCTTATAAATATCTGGGGGTCACAATAAGTAAAAACATGTCCCTCACAGATCATAAAAGAACAATTACCGCAAAGGCCCAAGCACTGAGCTTTGCTTTCAAGGTTTTGCAAAAGAAATTGCAATGTCCATCATATGACCACCTGTTAAAAGTAATGACAGCCCAAGTCTTACCATCCCTCTCATATGGACTGGAAATATGGCATGGGAAAGAAGCAGCTATCCTAAACGCATTCCAGACAAGAATATATAAAACTGTCTTTCACATATACAAAGGAGCAGCCCCTGCCCAAATAAGGCTAGAATTTGGTCTACAAAATCAAATCTACCAGAGGAAAGCAGCTCTAGTGAAATGGTGCTGGAAATTGAGATTATCGGAAACTGGATCTTTAAACAACTTATGTTGGCAAGAAATTAAAAAACAATATGACCAACAGGAACCTGACTCATGGGGCTATGACCTGAGAGCCTCACTAGACACCCTAAAAATAGTGGAGATCTGGAATAACCCACCGGAACCAACGTCCTTTAAAATAATTTGCAATCTAAACGCAAAAGCCTTATCTCTTGTAGAGGATAAAAAGACTTTGGCCAAACGTCGACACGCATGGACCATTCTAAATTCGTATAAACGACTAAAACCTCAACCTTATCTCACTGCGCACTTCCGGCTATCATTGAAAACAAAATTCATGGCCTTCAGAATGGGCAACCATATCTCGAAAGACTTGATTCCGTCATGGAAGGTCACTCACCAGGAACGAAGATGTAGATTATGTGATTATCACAGTGAGACCTTGAGTCACCTCCTGTGCACGTGCGAGTCTTCTAAAGAAGAAAGGAAAATTTTACTGAAACCAATTTTTAATATGCTACAGATCCGTACCTGCAGGCAAGCTGTGACCAGCTGGATGGGAGCAGGTTCAAACATTTTGATATGCCGCGGGGTAAAGTTCATGAATTCTGTAGAGACAAAGCTTCAAAAAGCAGAATCAGACCCTCGATAATGACTGGATTAGTTTGAAAATGTAAAAACGAGAAAAGACATTTTTTTAACTAAAGGAACTTTTAAGTGTGTGTTACTTTTAAATTGTTTTTTGGATATGTATACTTTATGGTTGTGAAATACCAAATAAAGTAATTTTTTGACTGACTGTGTGGTCATCAGTGAAGGGTACACTGTATAGCATGGTTCTGTCCATTTAAAAGATGACTTGATATAGCGTTGGAGAAAAGCGACAGGAGTATAACCCATAGACCTAGTTGAGATCTGGGTATATATGTATTCTAACAACAATATCTCAACCGGATTCAGTAAGAGGGACCAATAAAAATATATGTACAAGACATTATGAGAACACAAGAAAAAACTGAGAGAGACTATGAATTTCAGTTTTTAGAAAGTGCATATAACATCATATATTTGAAAAAAACATTTCATACAAGACAGTTGGAACAGCACTGCAGGCACAAAATGCGGAGGCAACCCAAGGGGACTTTGTGCACTAGTGATAGTGAAGCAAAGAGTGACGGCGCAAGTGACAAGTGGGTGAATACAGCGAAGGACGCAAGGTGACAATGTGAAAAGAACACAATATATACAAAGGCAATGGTTCTTTCTCGATCAATGAGTGATGATTGTTAGCTTTGAGAACCAAAGTTGATGGTGCGCCATGAGTTGCGCTGTAAAACGGTCGACGGCGTTTCGATCCTATTTAAGCAGGATCTTCATCAGGACCGGGTTGCCAGTTTGGGTAGTGTATAGTTCCAGAAGGCGGGTGGGAATACGCAATGTTGCGTAGGATATGTACGGTATAAATTGTAGATGGTGACCTCGGGGGTCCACGGGGTAATAGGTATGGCTGTGCGATTTCAATTATCGCAAAATGAGGGCACGAGTTCGGAGCCCAGAGCTGGCCACGGAAGAAGAAACGTCTTTGCAGGGTATGATTTCCTGAAGGCAGGGTCGTGCAGAAAAGATCTCCTCGTCTGGGAATGACTTCCGATTCTTCAAAAGTAGGGCGGACTGCCGTCAAAGTACGGGGACCGGGGCGCGGCTCCAGGGCAGCTGAGTTGCAGGAATCCGTGTCGGGCAACAGGGTCGACATGGATTCCTGCAACACAGCTGCCCTGGAACCGCCCCCGGCCCCCGTACTTTGACGGCAGTCCGCCCTACTTTTGAGTCATTCCACAACGAGGGGATCTTTTCCACACGACCCCACCTTCAGGAAATCATACCCTGCAAAGACGTTTTCTTCTTCCGTTGCCAGCTTTTGTTATTAATTTGATATAGCGTAGGCATACATTCTGAAACTAGTTCTTGGCGCTGCAGATAGGTGAGTGCACCAAGACAAGCCAAATATAATCTTACAGCTGTTGGTGAAGGAGCCAAGTTTGTTAATGCTTTCTTAAGCAAAGTTGGTGATATTCCATTACTCGTAGGTGGGAGCATTGAACTCTGACAGATCTTCTGCACTATCTAGTCAGCTTAAATATTGGAACTTCAAACAGAGGAAAAAAAAGAGACCTTACATCATGAGTGGGCCACTGCTTCTTAAAGAACATTGATGCACAGGGGCTGGGGTTACTCAGTAACTCCTAAATGTCGTCCTTTAGCACTAGCCTGTCTAACCCGCTAGAGAATGAGCTTATGCATTGAATTGGGAAATTAATGATTTTGGGTTAATGTGTACAATGTGTCTTCTAGCAGCATTTTGATGTTTTTCCTGGACAAAAGGAAAATATGCTTGAAGGCTTTGTAAGTTGTAACTCACTGTGCATGATTATCAAGCATTACTTATTTATTCACTTAAAATACCCCCAAACTTGAAAGGATTGATAATGTATATACAGAGACACGTCCTCAAAGGTAATATCATATGATGTTACTTCCTATTTCGTCCTTGATGATTGAAAGAGGCGTAATAACACTTCCTTTTCCTCTACTATTTGGATGATCTTACAACATATAATCATTCATATTTTCTCTATTTCCTCATGAGAGAGGTCATTTTTGGGGACATAAATGCCAGTAGACAAACCATGAAAACTCTATTGATTAAATAAATACACCAACCGAAGTAAAAAAGCAACAGACATCAATAACCAATCCCACATTGCAACAGCATTGAACTGGAGTTTTCTCCATAGCAGTTATTTAGGTGCTCATGAACTCCTACGCCCCAATTGGATCGGCTGGAAACCATTTGTGGCTGGTCAAATGGAAGTTTAAGCATGGGATATTTGCGAGTCGAAGTAGCATATGTTCAGTTTCAAATACATTATGCCTTTCTCCTAAATTAATTGAATTAATTGCGTTGTCCCACCCACAATATGATACCGCATTGGGTGTGCTCTGGACATGGCAGACCTCCTGAACCAACTGCAGCCTGGACCATTGGACTCAGCACCTGCAAGTGCTGCTCGGAAGTGGGGAACAGGTACAGCGGGAAACAAGGATCTGTGGTGAAAACAAGCCAATGCCCTTTTTTAAATTATAAGTAAGTTTTTTCTCCTCTGCCTCCACAAAAAATGGAAAGCAAGTAAATCACCCATCATATTGAAATATGTGTCAGCGGTGAGATTTTGTGGCTGTGAACATCCCTAATGTGTTTCTTGTGAATGATTTCTTTTGTTTCTTAATCATAATCATCAGGGACATTGGAATTATGTAATTGAGTGGCATTTTTCGAATAATTATGAGTTTTCCGCATTTGCCACATGATCCATCATTTGCTGCATAATCTTCAAATTGTAACAATTTTTTTTCTAGCTCAAATGATTCAAATGTTACTAAAACACTGTAACAGATGTTGCAGCGCAGTGGATGCCATTTGCATAGGTTAACTGGTCACTGGTCTATTGCTTTTTGCTAAATATAGCTGTTAAACTGGTAATAATAAGGGGCAACCTATGCCCAGTTAGTGTTAACGAGTGTAGAAATGACAAAATAATGAAGTAATACTATCACAAACTGTGCTGCATTAACTTGCCTAATTTGCCTTTTCTAGCTGCATAATTTAGTCCAACCTGCCACATAATTTGGCCCTCCCTTGCTGCATAATTCCAGTGGCTTTGACAATCATTTAAATGACAATAGAAATGACTGAGACAGCATTTAAAAGTGTATTTGGTTAGTGCACATCTGTATATCAGAATACAAAATGAAGCCTGTGGCTACAACAGATGGCAGTGATATTTTTTGGGTTCATAATGGAATTTTGATTTCCTAGCATGCCTCGGGTTTGGCCAAGACTCCTCCCAGGGATTTTCCTGTTCTCTGCCTTCTCCCTGACCATGACTAAGAAATGGCCCTATTCTGGGAATTGGATACATGATCTCGGTGATCTCCGGTTCCTCTCATTCACATTTCAATGTGTCTGCAGGAAGATGAATGCCGCTGAACGAAAAGTTTCCATAACCACATTGTGCGCTAAGTCTACTACCAAAAAAGATATATTCATTTTTTCCCTAAACCTTGACTACTGCGTAGCCCTCAGAATTGTGCATTGCCCTTAAGCAAATGGTTTGTCTCACTGTTTGCAAACCTAGATTTTGACGATGAGATGCAGTGAATGTTCAATTAATATGAATTTTCACATAAGGAAGCAGCTGAGGCTCAAAGTGCAGCTTCCTAGAGATGTGGGTTTATTTTGTCATCTAGGTGTATAGTAGTGGGGCTAAGGATGTATGATAGGATATTTACATTCTATCAATAACTAGGGAATTCATCAGTTCCAGCTTCTCAGAAAGCAATTCTGAATTGACTTTAGTGGAATAAAAAATAAAAATAAAAAATTCTGTAAAATGTGTAGGGCCCCGTAGTGCATCTCAGTGCTAATTAAAGAAAACAGATGTTAAAGAAGCAAAGCTAACTACACGGCTTTATTATAGCCCATACCCAGCTACCCAGAAACGTTCCTAGGGTTCTTACAGAAGTGAAGGTTTTTGAACAAAAGTGAACCCATCATTTTGGATCTGATTTAAAAATAATGGCTGGTAGGTTATCTGGTCCTGTTGCTCTTGTCAGCTTTAGACAAGTTACTATTTACTTAGCGACTCCTCAGTTAGTAGAATTAACAACTCCTCCTCGGGGGTGGGGCTCCCACATACCTCTATCTATCAGCTCGGAGGGTTTTTAAATATTACTTAAATCTGAGAAAATTCATCCTTTCGAATCGTACACCTTATTGGTTCTACTACCTTCTTGCAACCCACCTGCACTAATTTCCAGAATCGTGTCCTTTTCAAGTAAGAGTCTAGCCATTTCATAACAATGTGCTCTATAATGACCTAGACTTTATCAATAATACTTCTTTTTCACCCTATTTAACACTGCTGTCTCCCTCGTACCCAATTGGATCTGTTTTTGTTTCTCACTTTGATCAGCCTCCTTCTCAACACTTGACCACTTGGCATTGTCTATCAAACCAAGGCTGTTTGTTTATCACCTGGGCTATTTCGGATATTTTATGGATTAATTCTGTTTATTACGACCACAGCAATTTGTAAACATACACAGCCGGTAGCCTATGAACTAGGTGGCCATCAACGTTGAATGACGCAGTTGTATCCTGGTTAACACATCTTTCCGCCTACAACCCTGGGCAGGCAGCACTGCTAAACTTAAAATACAGCCCAGACAGACAACCACCTCCACCCAAGCTCCTTCCTAAAATGGCTAAAAAAGTGGCTAAGTGGTCTATAGTGGTAGTATATTGACTTGAGGCAGTTGGTGAGCATACAAGTTTGCGTGATTGTCAGCAAAATCAGACTGGAGCCGAGCTATCTGTGGACACGGCCTCTGGGAGCAGACAAAGCAACTTCAGGTAAATCGAGCATGTTAGTTTGTGAAATTAAGAGGAGAGAGTGTGGATAAATGGCACCCACATTTCGGTGAAGGAATTGCACTTCTGATCAACAGTTACAGATCCTTTTTCCATTCCCAGTATCATAGGCCGGATTGGGTCCTGGGAAATAAAAACTGCCCTGCCCTGGCAAACTGCTCGGACAGCCCCGTTCAGCGTTTACAGTGGGGCGGGGATGCTGCTGAATTATGTGTTAGTGCCGGTTTTGGCCGATTTTGTTACAGGGGGTCGATATTGTGTCTATGCTGCAAAAACCGGCCCAGTAACAATAACGCCCCCCAAATCCCAAAACCGGCCCCTACCCTGGCGGCCCACCGGGGGAATGCCGGGTGCCAGCTACGGCCAGTCCAGCCCTGCCCCAGTGTGAACCACAACTTGGGAAGCCAAGCAATGCAGTCAAGGATCCTGTCGGTACCCCAGAAGGAGAGACTCACCTGGTGGGCTGCTCCCAGTGCTTAGGCTATTTGCCTCCCTCTCATAGAGTGAAGAGGGGTGAGTCACAGGGTTAGAAAGCCTCAGTATAGTGTAGGCCAGCAAGCTCAGGATTGTTTTGGGCAGTGCCAAAGAAGATAATTAAGGTGGCAGTACCTCGCAACCCCCACCATAATTCTTTTGAGCATTCCTGGTGATTGGCTGGGGTCAAGTACCAGTATGATACTATCTGCTACACCATTTTGGTGCTTGCCATGTTGTGTGCTGTGTGTCAGGATCTGTAGTAGATGTCTTCCCAATCTTTATCAGAAAGAGTTCTGCCAATTTCTGCCTTCCATCTAGTCTGCCCCGTAGTTTTGGTTGGTGGCACCCCTTTACCCAGGAGGGAAAAAGCTCTGTAATGAGGCGCTCACGTCCCATTTTTCAAAGGGGTAAGGGGCCTCCCTATGTGTGGCTCAATGTTGGGCTGCCTTACCCAGTGTCGCATCTGGGAGTATTGGATACGATCTGATTTTTCTAGGGCATAATCAGATTTCAAGTGCTCAAATGAGATAATTCCTTGGATATTGAACAAGCATCATAAGCATTTGTAGCCCCCTCCCCCCCACTCCTGACAGTGCTGGAACCTTTTCCTGTTGCATCCCTGGGGTAAAATCCGTATTAGACAGGATTGGGATCATAGACGAGGTGAAGGTGGTCAAGTCAGCCTTGATCACTTCAGCGTCCCAAACTCTTCAAACTGAGCTAGACATTGGTGAGGAATAGAGGCCCAAGCCCGGTGCCTAAGGGGAATCCAGGGTTTTTTCCACGTGGGGAGCCCACTAATGCTTGGTCCATGAAGCACCAGTGCTTCTCAGAAAGCGGTCAGCTCCTTTCTACTAGAAAGTGGAGCTGGGAGGCCTGGTAGTAGCGCATTAGCATGGACACCGCCAGACCGCCTTCTTGTGTCAGTCAGTATTATATGTGTTTCTGGAGGCGGGGTTTCCCATCCAAAATGTGCTGATTTCTAGTTGTAGGGAATGCAGAGTGTTTCAGTGGGGTCAGTGGATGGGCCTGAAAGAGCAAAATGATGCACAGCAGAGTCATCATTTTGATGGCCAATATTCTGCCCAGCCATGAAAGGCAAAGATGGCACCAGGAGTTTAGGTCAATGCATATTTGCGATGTAAGGGCAGCATAGTTGATTGATATGGTTTTAGGAACAGATGGAGCCAGCTTAATACCAAGGTAGGGTATGGAGTCTGTTGTCCATTCATATGAGAACAGTGAGCACAAATGAGATTCATGGGGTGGGGTAACTGAGAGGTTTAAGATCTGGGTCTTTTGCATGTTGACTTTGAATCCAGAGACATTCCCAAAAGCCTTGAGTTCTTCTACAAGAGTGGGAAGAGATGTCATTGGGGCAATGATTCCTATCGGTGTATAGGCTGATGAGATGGTGATTTCTGCCAAAAGGTATCCCAGATATAGTTGGGTTGGCCCTTAACCTTTGAGCGAGAGGCTTAATATGTGGGGTGAAAAGAAGTTGGGAGAGGGTCACCCTTGTTGTGTTCTCCTTTGAATAGGAAAGGGCTGTGATATCACCCCATTGAGTCTTACTGATGCCCTAGGGGCACTGTAAGCAAAACGGACCCATCTGAAGAATATTTTGCTGAGGCCAAATCACCTCAGGGTTTCAAACAAGTAGGGCCAGTGGACTCTTTCAATAGCTTTTTATGCATCAATGGAGAGAAGAATAGCCTGTCCCCGGGACCCATGTGTCTTATCCATTAAATGTAAAATGTGTTTGGTGTTGTCACTGCACTGGCGGGTGGAAATGAAGACTGCATTGTCCGGTTCGATCAGGCCAGGCATTCAGGGGCTGAGGCAGTGGGCCATAATGAAAGTAAAATGTTTTGCATCGATATTCTGGAGATGGCTCTAGAAGACCCGCATAGAGCTGGGTCCCTGCATGGCTTCGTTATTACAGAGGCTTCAAGCATGGAGTCAGTGTGGGTGCCAGTGTTGTCAAAGGAGTTGTAAAGGAGATTGAGCAATGGAGTCAGTTCCATGCAAAAAACTTTGCAGAATTGTGGTGAGAAGCCATTGGGCCCAGGGTACTTGATCAACTTTAGGTGGGAACGGACAAGATCACTTGCTTGACCCGGATGGGTTTCTCCAGCTCTTCAGAGTCAAGGTTTAGGAGTGGGACAAGCGAGACAGCGTCAAGATAATATGAGGAGCCCTCACCAGGGCTTTTGTGGCTGCCTATAGAGTGCTATAGAAATTTTGGAACACCAATGCTATTTGGGCGTCAGTATGTGCCTCAGTTGATGGGCTGGGTCAGATCACCTAAACCGATCCAGTATGGATTTTGACCAGGAGGCTGTGCACCAGCATTCAGCTGCAGTGGTTGCTCCCTAGATAGAACCTATGTTTCAAGCATGCCATTGCATATTCTGCACTGTCGAGGTCTAAGCGCTTTAGGAAGGATCACTGACATAATATAGATTGACAAAATATAGACTTACCAAAATATAGTCACCAAAATATAGAATGCCAAAATATCGAATTCCTATCTACAAACAGGTAAGTACAAAAATATCGAATCCAAAATATAGTCTGTAAAAAATATAGTCAGTCAAAATATCGAATTTTTTTAAATTTCTTAAAAGTAATTTAAAATTAATGAAATAATAAATATAATTAACTAAAACATACTTAAAAATACTCAAATAACCTTAAAATTAAGATAGAATTCATTTAAGTTATTAATAAAAAATGTACAATATTTTACCATAGGATAGCAGGAGGGTAACATTTAATATTACTACTCCAGTGAGTGCAACAGTAGGGAAAGTGTTGGATAGCGTAGGGGTAAAAAATACTATTCCCACTCCAGTGAGTGCAACAGTAGGGAAAGCGTTGGATAGGGTAGGGGTAAAAATTACTATTCCCACTCCAGAGAGTGCAACAGTAGGGAAAGCGATGGATAGCATAGGGGTAAAAAATACTATTCCCACTCCAGTGAGTGCAACAGTAGGGAAAGCGTTGGATAGCGTAGGGGTAAAAAATACTATTCCCACTCCAGAAAGTGCAACAGTAGGGAATGCGTTGGATAGCGTAGGGGTACAAATTAATATTCCCACTCCAGAGAGTGCAACAGTAGGGAAAGTGTTTTTTTTAGGGGTAAAAAATACTATTCTCACTCCAGAGAGTGCAACAGTAGGGAAAGCGTTGGATAGCGTAGGGGTAAAAATTATTATTCCCACTTAAGAGAGTGCAACAGTAGGGAAAGCGTTGGATAGCGTAGGGGTAAAAAGTACTATTCCCACTCCAGTGAGTGCAACAGTAGGGAAAGTGTTGGATAGCGTAAGGGTAAAAATTACTATTCCCACTCCAGAGAGTGCAACAGTAGGGAAAGCGATGGATAGCATAGGGGTAAAAAATACTATTCCCACTCCAGTGAGTGCAACAGTAGGGAAAGCGTTGGATAGCGTAGGGGTAAAAAATACTATTCCCACTCCAGAAAGTGCAACAGTAGGGAATGCGTTGGATAGCGTAGGGGTACAAATTAATATTCCCACTCCAGAGAGTGCAACAGTAGGGAAAGTGTTGGATAGCGTAGGGGTAAAAAATACTATTCCCACTCCAGTGAGTGCAACAGTAGGGAAAGCGTTGGATAGCGTAGGGGTAAAAATTACTATTCCCACTCCAGAGAGTGCAACAGTAGGGAAAGCGTTGGATATTCGAAGGTTAAAAATTACTATTTCCACTCCAGAGAGTACAACAGTAGGGAAAGCATTGGATAGCGTAGGGGTAAAAATTACTATTCCTACTCCAGAGAGTGCAACAGTAGGGACAGCGTTGGATAGCGTAGGGGTAAAAAATACTATTTCCACTCCAGAGAGTGCAGCAGTAGGGAAAGCGTTGGATAGCGGGAGTGTGAAAAGTACTATTCCCACTCCATATAGTGCAACAGTAGGGAAAGCTTTGGATAGCGTAGGGGTAAAAATTTCTATTCCCACTCCAGAGAGTGCAACAGTAGGGAAAGCGTTGGATAGCGTAGGGGTAAAAAATACTATTCCCACTCCAGAGAGTGCAATAGTAGGGAAAGCGTTGGATAGCGGGAGGGTGAAAATTACTATTCCCACTCCAGTGAGGTCAACAGTAGGGAAAATAATGATTTAATATATTATTAAAAATAAATTAAATATCAATTCCAATAAAACATTAATTGAAATTAATACCCAATTTAATATTATGTAATAATTAATTAGAAATACAACTACATATTAGTTATTAAAAATTAATAACCTATTCATAATTATTTAACAACTAATTAATTTTCAATACCAAAAACTAATTAATAATACAAATTATTACCAATTAAAAATTAACAGTAAATTAATTGTCAATACACAAAAAGTATTTTTAACATGTAATTAATTACAATTACATTACTTCCCACCCTATTCCCCTATAAACCCACATCCCACTACAGAAAATACATTAATACAATTATCATAATTATCAAATTTTTAATTAATACAAAATAATTACCAATTAATAAAAATGAATTGCCAATTAATAGAAATTAATTACCAATTAAAAATTAATTAACAATAAATTTAAAATCAATACCAATGAATAAAAAAAATTATTTACTTAATTACAATTAAATTACTTCCCACCCTATTCCCCTATAAACCCACAACCCGCTACAGAAAATAAATTTAGAAAATTAACCTAATTAACAATTAATCAATTAATACAAATTGATTGGCAATTAATACAAATTAATTACCAATTAAAAATAACAATAAATTCAAAATGAATACCAATAAATAAATAAAAATATTTAATTAATTACAATTAAATTACTTCCCACCCTATTCCCCTATAAACCCACAACCCGCTACAGAACTAAAAAGCAAAATTTTATTAAAAATTAATAATAATTGCTAAAAAATAATATTTAATTTAATATAATTAAATTACTTCCCACCCTATTGCCCTTTAAACCCACAACCCACTACAGAATTAAATTACGCAAAAATTAAATAACATAAAGTTCATTACTTAAAATACATTAAACATACATTACAAAAATTAATCTACACTTTTCACACATATACTAACATACAAAACACTTTAAAAAAATTGATATTATTAAAAAATCGATATATTTAATGCCTATATTGTATACTTCGATATTTTGACTTCTATATTTTGAAAATCGATATTACTTACCTTAAATTCGATATTTTTAACCACTATATTGTGTCCATTCGATATGTTGTCCATTCTATATTTTTACTTCGATATTATGTCCATTCTATATTTTGGAATCGATATTATGACTGTTTACCCTTTAGGGAATAATCTTTTTTTCACAATTCTCTCCATACTCTGGGGGCCCTGCTTCGTTTATGTATAATTTAATGCTATGAGATGGTCTGTTCAAAACTCTGTCGCTTCTCCGACTGGCAACAGGTGTCCGCCATGATTATTGCTAAGCTTCCCAGAGAGAGGACAGAAATGTTTCCCTAGTGTCATTATTTTGGAGGTAGTCAGTGATCACCTTGCAGAGTGAGTCCACTGTGATTAGAGAAGGGTGTCCTTGAGACATCAGTATGATGTTCTGGTATGACTAGAGTCAAGGGTTAGCATTAAATATAGGGGAGTATGGTAGATAGCGCCCGGGGAACAATGAAAGTGTCAGATACAAGCACCTGTATGACTGGAGTCGCTAGAAAATTATCGATACATGCATAGGTTTTGTATGCTGCAGAGTAGAATGTGTAGTCTCTCTTGTTGGGCAGTAATTGTCACAAGAAGTCTTGTAACCCACAATCACCCAGCCAAGAAAGACCCTCAGCAGAGAAGGCCGCTGTTGGGTTGGAGTGTTGGTCAGATCGGCCTATATCGGTGTCAATTACTAGGCTCATGTTGCCTCCGACCAGAATGGCAAGGGAGAGGAGCAGAGTTGTGAGGACGCCAGTAAGAAATGCCTCTTGGTGTTTGTTGAGTGCATAAATATTGGCAAGAATAAAGTAAAAAGTGCCTTCCTAAAACCTGTAGATCATCAGCCATCCCTTAGATAGGATTTCCCTTCTAAAGCCTCTTGATAAAAGAATGACCACCCGCCTGTTTTTTGGAGCCTGAAGTCCAAAACTGGCGTGGGAACCATCGTGGTTGCATTCTAGGGATATCTTGGAAGAGCAGATGGGCCTCTTCTAAGAGGTATATATCACTGCCTGATTGTTCTAAGAGGGAAAAGACAGCTGCTCGTTTATTGGGAATATTGAGGCCTTGAACATTGAGGCTTGTCTTCTTAAGGTCTAGGAAAACTGGTAAGAGGTATGGTGCATAGTGGGCTGTCCTGAGTCAGGATGAGGAGGCCTGGAGCAGGCTCAGCCATGTGCTGACCACTACAGTATGTCCTGAGGTACAACAGGCAGACTAGGAGGAGTGAAGGAGGGAAAACCAACAAGAACTGTCCCCTAAAAACAGTGTTAAATAACAATAAACTGGAGAAGTTCATTACTAATGGCAGTTACCATGTTGGACATGGGCCTGAGGTGTCTTTGCAGTAACGTATGTTGACAGTTGGCCCTCTGCCACCACAGTCTGTAAGAAATAGAAGGTGGCCCAACCCGGTGCGAGATGCCCAAACACTGACCATGAGTATGGTGAATCTTATGAGGCAGCCTTGCCAGTGCCTGAGGCTAGACTGGCAGCACTGCCTAGTGTCCCTGAGCCCTCTTCTCCAGCCAAGGATGAGGGTACTTCCTGCGTTTGCCTGCCTTTTGCCATGTCAGCATTGTGTTCGGGGACCTGCTGGGAGAACCAAGTGTAGAGTGTTGAGTTGGGCCATCCAGGAGTTCACGCACATGGCAGGTATCCGTGGGTTCCCCAGCCATAAAACACATCCTTGGAGCGAGGGTAATTTGTAATGCCTCTACAGTCCCTGTGGTACTGAAGGATAAGACAGGAGACTTCTTGAAAAAGTCTGATGGTGTGGCCCCAAAAAGTGATAAGTTGTTTGGCTCTCACTATCAACAAGATATCTCGCAAAGGTTTGATGATAGGGCCCCCTGGAGGGCCGACCCTGTGCACTCTATCCAGCTGTAAGCCAGCATTGTCTTCCTAGTCCAGGGTGGAGCTGAACAATGCATGGGACATCCAAACTCTGAGCACATGGGGACCCCCCTGAGGCAATTGTTGTTGCGATGGGACCTGTTTTTGAGGTCTTCTGCTTGGGCTCTGAGGTTGTATTGTTGTTTATGAAGGTGGATGATCACTTGGCTCAGCATCTCCACTTCCTCTCCTCTCGTGGTTTCATTATCTTCCAGGGTGGAAACCCGTCCTCCCACTGAGGACAGGTCGTGTCGCAGTTCTCGCATGTCCTAGGAGAGGTCCTTTTTTTAGGTCTTGGATGTCTTTTTTTACAGAGGCAAAAAAGAGGGCAAGAAAGCTCAGGTCACCTGAGCCTGGCCTGAGTCGGAGACCCCCTCTGCTTCAGGTTGCGAAAGGGTCTGAAGGTTAGAGGCTGAGTCTTTTACAGGGACTGGAGTGGAGTGGGTAAACATTTCCTGCACTGATTGGTTTTATTTGGTTTTAGCTGCTGCCATAATCAGGGGCCTCAATGTGTGTCAGGGTCCCAGCCATCCTAGCGACTGTCAGGTCCCTCCTCCAAAGAGTCCCTCCTCTAGCTATGATCCTAGAGAGAGCTGGAGGGGTGATGGCCAAAGGATGTCCATAAGGCAGCTTGAGGCACTGTGACTCTGGGCAAAAACAGTAGCTCAGCACAGAACACCTGGAGTCAGCTAAGTGGAACAGAGCAGTCCTTGCCTGAACCGATGAATGGCAGTGATCCAGGTTGGCAGCCTTTGCAACCCCTATGGCCATCTTGCAGTGCACTATGTATAATGGCCGCTCAGGGTGTTGCCCCCCCCCTTTGAAAGGGCCAGCTGCGACGTATGTTTCGTTGCCACCTGGGCCCCGTTCCCTATTGGAATGGCTTGCCAACCTCAGCTGCCCGGAGACCCCGATCTCCACACAGGAACGTTGGGGGCAGCCCAGCTTAGGGGAATCTCAGGGGGGCCCTCTGTGGCCTCCTTGTCAGTAGTAGGCGTGTGATGGCCTCAACATGGCTTATAAAGGTTCTCCTGGAACAGTGCTTTCAGTGGGAGGCCCAGGTCCTAAAGCACAGCCAATAACGTTTGAGGTCTGGGTCTATATTGTGATGCTGTAGACCCCGGCAATCCGGGCTGTGATTTAATGGACGGTTTCCCCGCCGCTGCCACCCATCTGTAGAGATAGATCAGAGCCACTTTGCAGAGAGGGGCCCAAGGTACAGAGCTGGCGATGCGCGGGGAGGCAGCCAGCACCTTGGGTGCCTGCTTGGCCAAGATCCTGCAAGGAATTGCCATGCAATGTGGCCGGAGCCACGAGTCTCAGGCAGCTGCCATTTTGGTGTGTGCGCAGGTGCAGCTCCGAGGGGCGCAGTCACTGAAATAGGATTCTGCGGCCCACACAGGCCCCTCTGCTACTCTCGGGGTGCTTCCTGGCTGGGGGATTCATCAACAATCACTGGCCCGGCTCACCGCTGAATGCTGCTATGAATATCCTGGGAGGGGTAGGAGCATGAAGTGCAACCTATTGCAACACCATCTTAGCCACACCGCCATTTTGGATGTTTTAGAGATAAAATTACGCTTTTTAAATATCTTTTATCTCAGTGATGATATGACCATACCATATTAAAACCTCAGAATCCTCAACCTCCCTTATTAAAAGCAGCTTCCTTGCTTGGTATTGCCTTAACCTTGTCATATATCATTTAATCTACTAAGTAGTCAGGTGTTTGAGAAATATTATTTCCAGGGGGATCGCTGCTTCTCTTTGGTGGGGGCTGAGTTGAAGGTCACTTTCAAACCCCAATGATCGCTTCCCAAATTTATATTAAAGAGTGACCTTCTGACAGGGTTCAAAACACTATCCTTGTCAAAACATATAATCGATTGGGCATCTCAAGTTTCCATGCACACGTTTAAGTGGCAGAAGTGTCGCCCTTGAAATGCCCATTTAAACAGACAAAACCTGACTCCGCTATTTGCTGCAGGTGTTTCTATGACTGTAAACAGTTTGGAAAAATAGCCTTCCGAATTCTACATTTCACTACATAACTTTTCTGCCCAATCCGGAGAAAATAGCTGATTATAATCTTCCACCACCAAGATAGGGGAAACACCCACAACCCAAACAAGGAATCCAGAGCACTAAAAAGCAATTGCCATTGCACAGTCTCGTTACCCGCCTCCCCAAGATTTACATAAACATTTACCAGTATTAGGGGCATATTCACAAGGTGCTATCGCCAAAATAACATCACTTTATCGCAGCCAAAGTTGTGATAAATGTACTTCCCCATTCACAAGCTGGTGTTAACCCATTTTGTGGTTGGGTCGGCCAACAGCCGATGTAAGCACTACCTCGCTGGTGCTACGCACGTCCGTTGACCAACGCAGCCCCGTCCACTCTTTAATTCTCCCGCACTGCGGGAGAATTTGCCGCCCGGGTAAAGGGTTAACAGCAGACATCGTCAATATTCAGCGATAACTGCCCCAAAACCTAACACCACGGTGGACACCATCAACTAACCCTAATGAGATGCAGAGTAGGCGTTCCCGTCCAGAATCACACGAAAAAACAACAACACCACATTCACAACGAACTGACAGATCCGCAAAGTGAACCAAAAACAGGCCATAAGCCGCGGTAGCCGCAGGTATTTAACACCTGCCTTAAGCAGGTGTAAAGACGGACGACTACCTGCAGTAGGCAATGGAGCCCCGCACACAGCCACACCCGAAGAACAAACGATACCATGGAGCTACTCATCATGCAGCTCGGAGCCCCAACAGGGCCACAACACCCACTGCCACCACCCCCAACACCGCCACCACCCCCAGGACCCAGACCCTCCCCCCCGGACTACCACAGAGGCAGCGCAGAGTAAGACAGCGGACTTACCAAAAATGAACCACTCTCACAGATCGAGTAAGTCAAGAGGACAACCATTCACCGCATCATGACCCACATCGCCCACAGCCAAAGCTGCTGGCTGTGCTACACCTGTTGGCGTCTGGCTCCTTCCAACCAACAACTTCCAGAGTCAGAGGAGTCTCACAGCTAGCCCTATCATAGGTTATCACACCTGTCCTGGATGCCATCCTCAGCTTCATACCTCAGTATCTTCCCTTCACCAACACTGCGCAGGAACAGCTGGCAACAGAGCAAGGCTTCTACGCCATAGCCGGATTTCTGGCCATGTTGGGGGCAATCAACAGCACACATGTCCCACTTGTGCCCTCTGCGGATACTGCACACCACTATCGCAACAGAAAGCACACGCATTCCATCAATGTGCAGGCAATAGTGGACCACCGTGGGCTGAACACCAATGTTGTCGCCAACTACCCAGGCAGTGTGCATGATTCCTTAATCTTCTGACAGCCCATCATCAACCAGCGCTTCCAGGATGGCACATATGGAACAGGACTACTCGTTGGTAAGTACCGAATCAACACACCACACATCCCAAAGCCTCCAACGTACAAAGCACAACTGTGGGGATGCACACGTGACCAAACCACATTCAACATGTCAAACTACACGACCGCTTACCAGACACGACCACACCACTCCATGGTCATCCTGGGCTACCCCTGCACCCAATATAGACATATCATGCCACCACAGCCACAACAGCTGAACGTGTGGAGAAGCGGAATGCAGCTAGGACACATTTGAGGCACTGCTTTGCCCACATGAGCCTACCCCAGTCTCCTGCAGGTGAGAGTCCTGTGGCGGTGGGCCTGTGTCATCCGCTGTGCATCCGGGGCCATTAGCCCTGTGTGACTCAAGTCATCCCCCTTGTAGTTCTGACATTGCATTTCTGAGTGCCTGATGACTGTTGTTGTAGTTGCCAGCATCAGTTACTACCTGAGGGCTGGCTTACACTCACCCCACACACAGCCAGCACAGGCGTCACTAGATTGGTGGACCTGCCGAACCAAGTATTGACTCTTTTATTCCTGCACTGTCGCAGGTGATCAAGGATATGCACTCTGCCCTTGGATGATGACACCCCTCCGAGACCCGGCCACACCCACCCAGGGCCAGTACAATGCAGCCCACATATGCACTAGCGGCATCGTTGAACGCACATTTGGCGTGCTGAAATAATTTTTAAGGTGCCTGGATGGCACAGGTAGGAAGCTCCTGTATAGCCCGGACATAGTGTGCAAGATGATTGCTGCATGTTGTGTGTTGTACAATATCTGTGTTCCCACCAGTGCCCCATGGATCCCAGTTCCAGAGGTACTGGCTGATGATGGTGGTGATGGGGCAGGTGGCCCACATCCACTGCAGCAGCGGCAGGAATGGCCCGTAAGAATACCATCATTGACACTTACTTCTCATGAGCACGTCACATTATTACCATCCATGGAAATCATGCGACAGTCGAAGATGTCTAACTGCACTGCATGTGGGACTAAAACATATTTGCAGTTACAGGTTGTACTTGTACATTGTCATGTTACCTTTCCATGCGGTTTCAGATGTGATTTGCCAGGTTGTGCTCATTTGCGGAACCAGTTGTGTCCTGTGTTCAATTGTGGAGGGGTTGCTGTTTGTACTGGGATGTTGTCAATGTTGAGGTGCACTCCTGCTTATGTGCGTATGTTGCACGGTGTATGTGTCGCTCCAGCAGCTCTGATTTGTCTGCCACTGGTCTCTTTCATGCAGTGTGCCTGTCGCTTCTGTTCTTTCACGGTGCTTGGATGTTGTGGTGTACATGTTGTCCTCTGCAGTTGGCCAGGGTGCATCTGTGGTTCTCCGCTGTTGATGAATTTTGTCCTGTGGTATTTTTCGTATGCTGGTCTTGTGCTTTTTCCCGCATTGCGCGTGAGTATTGCTGCCCTCGCTCTGGTTGTCACTGTTTTCTTATCACACTTTAGCCCATCACAGGTTTTTTCGCTTTGGGGTTTGTGTTTTTATCTCCATCAAGGTGGTTGTGTCGCAGGCATTGACCACAGTTTCGGCACAATATCGCATGCTACCGCCTTGTTATGAATTCCACGTTGTCATGGAGTTGTTTTACCGCGATAGGCTGCAACTTGAAAGTTGCATTACGCTACTGTTTCCTTAGTTATCACACGTTCTTGTGAATATACCCCTTGGTGTATTGCTTTGAAAGTAACCACAATGCAAGTGTAAAGGGCATATCAATATCCGATCACGGTTAGTCATTATTATGCTAGCCCCTTTCACACATTATCACTTGACAAGCAAGTTTCCTGGAAACAAATAATTAGATTTTCCTCTCAAATCTTTGAGAGGGCTCAACTGTTCTTTTCAGACGTTCAATACCATGAACATTCCAGGAGAAGACCTAGGGTTGGTCAGCGATCCCGCCACCTAATCCACTTGCCCTATCCTGGATAGCTCACTCCCCTTTGATACATTTTAACAGGAAACTCTATTGCTTAATGAAAGGGTTATCCCTGCTCTTAATATTGAGTTACAAGCTATTGTTATTTCTAAAATTCCATGGTTAAATCCCACGGACTGGAACAGACCTTCTTCTCCATACTTCAAACTTTATTGCTGTAAATTCAAGCTGGCATGATTCCTTAAGAGGTTTTTTTTTAATCAGTGAACTCACTATTTCCTCTTCTGGAATTAGACACAAACCAATGTGTTGAGCTCTGATTCAGCATCAGATTAAAAATCACAGGAGAGTAAAAAGTTACTTTTGTAACTTTCCTACCGTTTTCCAGTTTGCAGATTTCCAGAAAGCTACTTTCTCAATATCTTTGGAGATTATATCCCTCAATACATTACAATAACCAAGGGCCCTCAAGAAATTCACCATATTCAGGGGTTTCTATTTATCTCCTCCATTGACATCTAAATATAGATGAATAATTTTTCGGTCTCCTCTTGGAATATGTAACAAATTCTTGGTCTGATCTAAACAATTGGCAATAGGAGCATGATGAGGTGACCAATACTGTGTTCTCCGTGTCTGTGGGGCAGGTTAGCTTTTTTATTCTTTGGTTTGCAGAACCATAATTCACAGCCTTTTTTACCATGTTTAGGCTGGTTACCTTTATATATTTTGGGTTCTGCAACCTTTCCTAGGGGACTGAGCTGAGGAACCGGGTTTTAGAACCCAGCGGCGCCAGGGGCACGCCCAATGTCTTTGAGTTCATCTGTCTTAGAATACAGAGACACAGGATACTTCTCGGTGACGTCAAGGATCAAATTTATTGGCTGCAACCAGGAACAGAAATCTACGAAGTACGACACGGGTTGGTTCGCTAGAGACTGCTCAATTTTCGTATTGCGAGACTTCGTCTTTTATGCTAAAAATCACATTTCTGACAACCACCCATTATTTACAAACTATCCAATCATAGGTGACATTGCAAAAAGGTATTGCATAACGACAATCCCACTTTTCAGTTGTCCAGCCCACCATCAATTACACGGGAAAGCCCAACATTCTTGCTCGGACAGGCCAGACAAACCCATAATAAAGAACCACAACCCAAACCATAAACCGGCCATAAAAGAAGGAACAGAAACAGATGTGAAGCAAGATAGAGGGGTGTGGGCGTGTACCATAAACTCAACAATGTCCTGCTCTCTGAACTCTATCTCGACCAGCTACCGGACAAGGAACTGGCTCAGCAAGGTTAGCTTCAGGCAACAGGCTCAGTTCGCTCAGGTCATCTAAAAGTCAGCTAAAGGTGTACGTGTCCCAAAGACTCGTTCGGCCGTAGTCATCGGCCTATGTGAGGGCAACCACAAAATGGCTGCCGTACACAAAATGGAATCCGAAGGTTCAGAACGAAATCCCTAAATGCGTAGTGAATCCATCGATCGAACATGATGAAAACACTCGTACTTGCCGCACTCGCCAATTGCGGTTCGTTACTATCAAAATCGTAACGATACCATGACCTTTATAAAACGGGTTCAGAATTCACAGAACGTCAGACCCTCCTTTTGCCCTTACATCGGCAATAACCTAAACTCACGTCAATCTGAATCTAGGTCTATATTCATCAGATCATCAAGATGTTGTTGAAGCATCATCCTATTACTTAGTAGCTCTCTCTGGACAGGTCTCCTTGCACACGAAGTAGCACAAAGGCCACATATAGCAGGAGCACACTGTACACAAAGACAGAACAGGAAAAGGATAGCTAAAACCATCCCAATGATCATCAGAATCTTCCATCTCCAAGTGGATAACAATCCCCAAAACCATCCCATTAACGACCAATCTCCTTCGTCCACATGTATAGACTCGGAGATCTTATGTAGCTTGGAAATGGCCTGGTACACTGTCGGGGTGTTGTCTGGAATGAAAACGCAGCAGCTCGATTGAATCAATTTACATACCCCTCCTCTATCTGCAAGTATGAAGTCTAACGCAACTCGATTCTGCAGAGTCATAAGGCGATCCGACTGGAGGTCAGCAGTCAAATTACTAAGGGCCCCAGTAGTCTCAACTATGGTGGATTCAACCACTCTCGTCAATTGCCGTATGTTCCTGCTGTTAACCATAGGTCCCCAAAATGGCAGAAAACCCTTCAGAAAATTTCCTAATTCTTGTCCAGCAGTATCTTCCTTACTGAAGACACCTCTAGCAACTCTCGTTTTATGGTAATCTGCCGCAGCAGTATAAGTAGGAGGCAACAGGAACGAGACATAACATATTCCCGAAAAATCAGGGGGAAACCATGTGTATGCTCTATCGTGACAAACAAAATAGGTACCCTTAACTGCTAAAAACGATGGGGAAGTCTGGGATGCAAAAACATACGTCTCAGTGCAAACACTGTTCCCTAATTGAACTCTCGGATTCTTGCCATTACCTTGCTGACAAAAATTACCACGATGGGGTACGATCCAAATCGGAGAAGATCTTTTCGCTCACTGGTTTCCACTCAGACTAACACCCTATCCAGTCACGTTCCATCCAATATATGCTAGTGTCTCATCTTTCGGGATAGTCTCATAGGAATTAATTCCTCTAATCATGTCTACTATTCCCTTAACTAGAGCACTATTCTTCGGATTGTCTTTCACAGAACGTAGGGGGTAAACTTCACGGGCATAAATTAACATTGTTCTGTACGCCCACACAGAACCGTTATAGCTGAATGGCAGGACCAGGTACGGAATACCCTTATCAGTAGTATGAGGCATAAGACCACACACCCAACAATTAGTGTTGTGTACTACTAACTGATGCTGGTGCAAAGGTTGAACAAAAGAGTTATTAGCGAACTCTAATCTTCTAATGGACTCATGTTCAGGCAAAGGATGAAAAGAATGCGAAGAAATAGTAGGAAAAGGCATAGGTTGTGTAGTGGGTGCAAACGTCACTTGAAAAGAGAAAATAACATAACCCACCAAAAACATTGTCATGCTAAGTAGCATTAAAAGACACATTATCAGAAAACATTTTCGACTCATTATTTTACATATTCTTGTCTTAAAGTTCATTTCTTCAACAGCTCTCTCCATCTCGAAAAACTCCATCCTCTAACCGTGCTGTTCGCGGGAGTTCGTTCTCTTCCGCTCCAGTGTACCTCTGAATATCCCAGGGAACGCCCTAGAACAAACCAGAACTGTCGAACTTGTGTCTTCCAGCCGTACACTCAGTGTCTTTATACTGCGACTCTACAGCTGAACCCGGATGGCGGTTTGAAAAACAAAAATAGATGAAAACAGTTTCTCAGATGAGAGAGCGTAGTTTCAAAAACAGCAAGAAAAAGTATTTACTTTATTAGTTCAACGACTCTTGGTCGTAAATTATAGCGGCCTTTACCAGGCAATGTCTGATCACGAAATAATAACTCAGGCTCAGAAGTGTCCAGTCGAACTGATGGAGGCACGGCCTCCTGCAAAATGTCGTCGTTCTCGCGCTCAGAGCTTGTCCCAATTAAACGTGCATCGCTGAACGTAATGAAACGTGGCACAGTGTCAGTTTCTGAATCGTCAACACCCTCCTAGACCCACCGGTCGTACGGCAGAGGTAAAGAAACCCTTTTACAATGTACGCCGTGGATCCAGTTCCTTTTGCCGTGCACTCTCACTGCAGTACGCGTTGCCAACAAGACTTAGTGGGGTCCGGTCCGGCGGGGCTGATCGTTCTATGTCCGCTGAAAATTCCATATCAGTACCCACGAGCCAGGATCGATGGCGTGTCCTGGATCTTCAGATGCTTGTGGAAGTGTATCGTGAACCTGTTGATGTAATACACGCAATTTTTCAGTCAAATCATACAAATAGTCAATCAGTACAGGATGTTCAATCTCGCTAAACTTTGTCGGCCTCGGCACTCCCCATATATTTGCCGGGCGACCAAATACGATCTCCTATGGGCTAAGGCCCACTCGAGAATGTACTGTCGTTCTGGTTGACACAAGTGCCAATGGCAAAGCATCGGGCCATTGGAGACCAGAGCTCCCCTGAATCTTGGCCAGTTTCAGTTTTAAGGTGCCATTATAGCACTCAACTAAACCAGCTGACTGGGGGTGATTTGCAGTGTGGAACTTCTGTCTGATGCCTAAACCCTCACATACTCTCTTCATGACTTGACACACAAATTCACTCCCGTTATCACTCCAGACCATTCTTGGCAAACCATACCTAAGGAAGAATTCCTTAACTAGGGCTTTAGCTGTAGACAAGGCAGTATTATCTTTCAGGGAATATGCTTCTACCCATCTTGAAAAGGCACAAACAAGCACAAGGACGTACTTCAAGTTGTGACATCTCTCCATGTGGATGAAATCTAATTGCAAAACCTCGAACGGATACGTTGGAGGCGCAAAGAGACCAGCTGGAGTTGGAGTTCCCTTGCCAGGATTATACATCAGACAAGCCATACAATTCTTGACCAGATTCTCTGCACACTTAGAAATTCCAGCATTCTGCCATACTGGAGCCAACAACTTACAAATCCCTTTCGCACTAATGTGAGCCTTTCCATGCACCATTGTAACCACTGCAAGCACATACGCATCAGGTAACAACCATCGCTGGTGCTCTGACAACTCAATCCAACAACCAGTCGAATCCAATTTTCCCGTACTCTCTCTCCATACTTTCAATTCCTTCTCAGTAGCTTCAGCCTGAATTGACTTCACACTCTATCGTATCTTTACACATTCCTCTATCCGGAACCCATCTTGCCGGACCTGCAACATACATTCGACTCATCACATCTTTCGCCACATCTTTCGCAACTTCGTCTACAAACGCATTACCACGACCAACGTCATCGGTAACCTTCTTATGTGCACTGCATTTCACAATCGCAACTTGCATCGGTAATGTAAGCGACTCAAGAAGTTCATTCACCAACTGACCATGCTGAATTTTTGTACCATGAGACGTGAGGAACCCACGTTCCTTCCACAGGCGACCAAAACTGTGAGCCACACCAAACGCATACTGACTATCGGTATACACAGTCACTCTCTTTCCTTTCGACAACACACACGCTCTTGTCAATGCAATCAACTCTGATGCTTGAGCTGAATTTTGTGGGATACGTGCAGCTTCAACAATCGTATGCAAAGTCGTAACTGCATATGCTGCAGTCGTATCACCATTCGGAAGCTTAAAACACGAACCATCTACCCATAAGGTACCATCACACTTCGCAAGAGGAGTATCCTTGAGGTCTATTCTACCCTTCGTTTCCTCCTCTGTCCTAAGAAAGCAATCATGCTGTTCCTGAACATCTGTCTCTACAGAATTCGGCAACAACGTAGCTGGATTCAACGTGTTGCATCGTTTTATATGTACATGACTCGCTAAAAGTGTTAGCTCGTAACCTGACAATCGAGCACTAGTCAAGTGCTGTGTCTTGGTCCTGTTTAACAAAGTATCTACTTCATGTGGAATCATCACAATCAACGTTTTATCCATCACCAAACCAGCAGACTGTCGAATAGAAACAGCTGCTGCCGCTGTAGCTCTCAAACAACTCGTCAACGCTCTAGCTACCGGATCCAAAGTCGACGAGAAATATGCACATGGACGTTGTTTATCGCCGAACTGCTGTGTCAGGACTGACAATGCACATCCCTCTCTCTCGTGAACATAGAGTGTAAAAGGCTTACTGTAGTCTGGAGTACCCAACACAGGAGCCGAACACAACGCATCACGCAATTCAGAAAAACTCTTCTGGAATTCGTCAGTCCAAGGAAGATGATTCGGTGTATCCTTAACAGTAAGTGCTAACAAAGGTTTCGCAAGAAGTGAAAAATTCGGAATCCATTGCCTACAGTACGAAGTAATACCCAAGGAAGCCGCACTTCTCTCTGTGTGGTTGGCACATTCATTTTCGCAATTGCTTGAATTCGTTCTGGAGTCAATCTTCTTCTCTCCTTCGATAAGAGATGACATAAGTAGGTCACTTCTTGTCGACAATACTGCAACTTCGAAAGTGACACTTTATGATGGAGGTCAGACAAATGACGCAACAAAGAAAGAGTAGCTTCTTTACAAATCTCCTCATTATCAGCAGCAACTAACAAATCGTCGACATTCTGAATAAGAGCAGCACCATCAGGTAAGACAATCGTATCAAGCTGTGTTTTTAAAGCCTGACTATATATGGATGGACTATCACAATAGCCTTGAGGAGCGCGCTTGAACCGGAAACTTCGGCCTCCTAAAGAGAAGCCAAAAATGTCTCTACTCTCCTCGGCAATCGGGATGCTGAAGAAAGCATTCTTCAGATCAATCACCGAAAACCAGGTAGCAGAAGCAGGAATCATAGTCAGCAAAGCAGTAATATCCGGAACAACAGGAAATTGTGGTACTACGATCATGTTCACTTCGCGAAGATCGATCACAAACCTGTACACAGGCGGTTGCGAAGAATCAGTACGTTTCAGAACAGGCAAAACCGGACTATTGCACACATTACCTCTCGTTTCCTCAATCACACCTTTCTCAATTAGATCATAAATGATCGCTAAAAACGCTCTTTCACCATCACTAGAAATCCGATATTGGGGAATACGTGGCAATCTAACATTCGCTTTCAACGTCACAACATATGGTGGAATCTCCAAAAGACCCACATCATTAGGACCAGTAGCCCAAAGAGTATCAGGTGGAGAACGCAATTCCAATGGAAGTCAATCTTTGGGCAAATACATCGGAGAGATCACTCTATTACCCAATGTAAGCTGTACTCCTGAAGGAGAACAATGTAGTGTTGCATACAATCTTTTCAACAAATCCAATCCCAACAAAATTCTCACCACAACCTGTCGTCAAAATGAGGGGTGCTTCAAATTCACAAGGTCCAACAGAAAGAGACAAAGGACTAGAAACCGGATTACAAACTGGGGCGCCAGAAAAACCTACTGAAACATTTGTCAAGCCAGACAAAGGTGCGCCAGGGAGTTTAGAGTGCATGATAGAACTCTTCGCAGCACCAGTATCCAACAGGAAAGGCTCTGACACACCTGATGTAATCACTTCAACATAAGGTCCACTCTGATCTACTGGAACTGACACAACTCCCTCTCTTTGTCTATGGCTGTCCTAGCAATCATTACCGTCGATATTATCACCCTCAACATAGTAGTCGTCAGCATAGTACTGAGTCATCCTATTAGACGCAAAATTCTGTTGATCAAAACAGTTCATAGAATTCTGTGGAGGAAAGGATCGTGCATTCTGGGGGAACACACCATGTCCCCTACCTCTAGGAGCTTGCTGAACACCTTGACCTCTCACACCAGAGGCACTATTCGTACGCTGTAACAGAACCGGACAATTATTCTTAAAGTGACACTCTTCTGTACAATAAGCACACTGATTAGGGCCCACAGGAAAACGCTGTTGAGAAGGCTCGAACCTCTGCGAATTTCTCTGAAACTGCTGAGGTTGCTGATATTCACGCTGATTATTACGAGGCGGATACGCTTGCTGCAAAAGAACCTTCGTTTTCAAATCTTTAGTCTTTCGGTCTGCTTGCATGCAGAAAACCTATCCCAATTCACTCGTATAGCAGGCATTAAAGTCTTCATATAAGTAATGATCCTACCGGGGAGTTCTGAAACTAAAGCTCCACTTTGAAGACCATCTGCAGCTGCAATATTAGTCCATGTATCACCTAACTCTTGCACATGATCCACATGACGAATCATACCCCACAAGGGTTGAGGAACTATATTCCCAATCAACATATCTATATCGGCTAGGTTCATAAAACATGAGTCTGCTGTCTGTGATAACTCCTTATAGTACCCTGCAGGATTCTTTCGGGGATCAGGTAAAGTCTGCTTAAGAGACAAAACTTCAGCTCGCTTCCACGGAACATGTACCCAAACACGCTGAAAATGAACCGGTACAGCTTGAATAGCATTAGCGACATCAGCCTGAACTGCCTCTTTCCATACTGGAGGAACCTCTCTCATTGGATACTGTCGCGCTTGTCTCCTAACAGAAGAATCAGGCTCAAACAATGACTGAGAAGGATGCACATTCCTAAACGAAAGCAGCGTCGCAACTGCTTTTTCAACCTCAAGACCCCCTATCATACCTTTCGCAAACTCGGACTGTACTCGGAACAACTCAGACGGAGTATGTCCCAACTCACCATCTTCCCATTCCTCACGAAGGAAAGTACACATCATGTCAAAGACATACCTTTGCTTTGGTGCTTCCCATTGACGGAAGACATCCATAACCGACTCTAAATCATATCTCGAAGAATTGGCAACCCACTTACGAGCCATATGATCTAATACTGCCCGCTCTTCGGGACCAGGCATCTGGCTACGCAACTGTTTACGCGCAGAAGCAGGGGTCATACTCAATGACCCAAAGAAAGGAGACAAAAGAGCAGTAATGGTATCAGTCATTCTCTGTCGAACAGAAGGAGAAGTTGCCATAAGGACAGGAGGCAAAGCAGGTTGAGACAAAGTATACGTAGAAGTAGTATCAGAAGGAGTATCAGAAGAAGTAGGAAATACAGGAGAAAAAGTCGTAGAAATTGGAGGTGGAACTGGTAGCAAAGTCGGAGGCCTCTTGAGAAGGCTGCGCCTGAGGAATAGGAGCCAACTGAAGAGGAGCTGGAGGTTGAACAACAGCAAGAGGCACAACTGGATGTTGCGCAACTAAAGGTTGCGGAGGTGCTGTAGCACTCTGCACATAAGGGGGTGGAGAACTCAACAAATGTGACATCAAAGGATCCTTTTCAGGGTCCTTCATTGCACTTTGCTGAAGAGGTGACAAAGCTGGATAACATTTATCGATAGCCATTTTATGTTGCCTGTGCAACTGCTCACTCGCCTGTTCTTCTTCATTATCTTTAAACTGTATAGCAGCCTGCATTATCGATATACCCTTCTCTCTTTTATTTCTCTTCGCTTGTTTAATTTCTCTCTGTTTGGCTTCCATTCGCCAGAGGCGGAAAGAGTCAAACATCGCAGGCCGGGCTTTCTTCTTAAACAGTTTCACTTCCAGATTATCTAAAATCTCCGCGTCATAGCTACCATATTGGGGCCATTTGAGGACACCGTCCTTTCTCGTATATCGGACCCATACTTCATTATACGTAATGGGGCCCACACCATGTTTAGAATAGAGCTCATAAGTTGGAGTTCCAACCGGAGGTATCGGACACGAATCCTCCAATCGGGAATCCCTATTACAACCACAACAAAGTATCTTTCAAAGTTTGCTAAGACCAGGCATCTTTGCTCACTAATCTAGCTTCAAACTTCAAGGGATAACCAAACTCGATAGTCTCGCAAATATACGAGTCCCTCGGCTTTGGCACTTGCAAGTTCCAAATCAAAGATCCCGAAGGATACCCAAAACTAAGGACTGGGAGACGCTCCACTTATACTTAACTGAGGTATCGATCACGTCACCAGAAGACCCGTCTATCGTCTCGCTCTACAAATCGTCCAAAGAGTCCAAAACAGGGCGACAGTCAGGGCAGCAGTCCTTCGTAGCCGTTGGAAAGCGGGGAACCTCACAGCAAAAACCTTCGGACCACAACGACATACAGGGGTCGATGAAGTGGTTGGCCTTCCTCCAGAATTTTCTCACGAAGCTCCTCACGATCTTCAGGGTTGGACCGGTACCACTGAAGTCGCCCCACGTTGGGCGCCAACTGAAGAACCGGGTTTTAGAACCCAGCAGCGCCAGGGGCACGCCCAATGTCTTCGAGTTCACCTGTCTTAGAATACAGAGACACGAGATACTTCTCGGTGACGTCAAGGATCAAATTTATTGGCTGCAAATAGGAACAGAAATCTATGAAGTACGACATGGGTAGGTTCGCTAGAGACTGCTCAATTTTCATATTGCGAGACATCGTCTTTTATGCTAAAAATCACATTCCTGATAACCACCCATTATTTACAAACTATCCAATCATAGGTGACATTGCAAAAAGGTATCGCATAACGATAATCCCACTTTTCAGTTGTCCAGCCCACCATCAATTACACGGGAAAGCCCAACATTCTTGCTCGGACAGGCCGGACAAACCCATAATAAAGAACCACAACCAAAACCATAAACAGGCCATAAAAGAAGGAACAGAAACAGATGTGAAGCAAGATAGAGGGGTGTGTGCGTGTACCATAAACTCAACAATATCCTGCTCTTTGATCTCTATCTCGACCAGCTACCGGACAAGGAACTGGCTCAGCAAGGTTAGCTTCAGGCAACAGTGTCAGTTCGCTCAGGTCATCTAAAAGTCAGCTAAAGGTGTACGTGTCCCAAAGACTCGTTCGGCCGTAGTCATCGGCCTATGTGTGGGCAACCACAAAATGGCTGCCGTACACAAAATGGAACCCGAAGGTTCAGAACGAAATCCCTAAATGCGTAGTGAATCCATCGATCGAACATGACGAAAACACTTGTACTTGCCGCACTCGCCATTTGCGGTTTGTTACTATCAAAATCGTAACGATACTGTACCATGACCTTTATAAAACGGGTTCAGAATTCACAGAACCTCAGGGCTTTATAACTTCTAGATCCCATTCAGATTGTGATTTTTTCTCCTGATACATTTCCTTACTTCCCTTATTCCACTTGTCCTCGTACTTACTACCTCGGATTTCTCCCACTAATTTTTTACCTTCCTCGACCCATATGCCTGTTTTCTGGATCTTTTGTAATTACCAATTTTAAATTTTTACAACAAAATAATTGTGGCAACTCATTTAAATCAAACTGCTAATAGGCACTCACAAAGACATCATATCTGGCTTGTTTAAGGTGTAATGTTTGTTGTTGTGTGATACGTCTGGATGCAAAAGTAGAAAGCTCACAAAGAGGTACCTAAATGCTGGTCAGGCAGCATGCTGTGTAAAGCATAGGATTGTAGTTCAAATAATTTCGGCCATGCACTTTAATTTCTTAGGCAACACACCTTTTAGAGACACTCCCAACCGATTTCATTCCACTTAAAGCACTATGGTCAACAATAGACCTTTGCCTATAGACAGCTAATATACGGAACAACTTTACTCGGCCTCCCTTGAGTTATCTGACCCCACCCCTATTGGGCCTGAGTCCATCCGGGATATTGGCCTTACAAGAGAGGTCATACAAGAATTTATAGATTTTAATTCATGGACTATCTCCTTTAGAAGATCAGTCTGATATTTCATACTTTCATTCTCGTAACTCCTGTTTCCAGGAGATCATAAAGGTATTTTTTAGTTAAAAGGACAACATCCAAAATCGATGAGGGCTCAGTAACTAGCGATTCCATGTTTGTGGAAGATAAAGTTGCATATTGCTGCCCTCTTTTGGGATGTTGCCTTTTTTGATGCAGTCTCCTGTGTCCTCATGTGGGGTCGATACAATTTAAGATTGCATCCGGAACAACGAAAACACTCTACTCCCCCCCCCCCCCGCCCCTCCACCCCCCATCACACTGTTCACGATTTCTGTAAAAGCAAAACGTAACTGAGACAGCTGGAAAAAACCTGGTGAAGGTGATAAATGTGGATCCTTTGTTACTATATTATCCGACAGATCTAACTCCTCCATCTCCTGGGCCCCCTGCTCCTTAGCATGGGTATTTATTGGTGAGATCTCATAAACTGCTGCAGGATACTTATATGTCTTTTTACTCGTAAAGTGTTTCCCCACAAAATCCTTCACTGATAAAGCAAGAGAAGTTACTGGAGTATGTGTCAAGATGGGCTGATTGGTCAGGGTATGATCTAACTGTGTGGACATCAGTTGACTATCACCAGTAGAGAATAAATTCTGCTCCCTATATGTACCTTTCTTTGACACAAAAACCCGTTTCACCTTTCTTTCTTATTTTAGTCCTTTTGAGGGTACTTGGGGCTTGGCAACTCTTTTCCTTGGGGCATTTCACCTACTCCACAAGGACTCCTCAAAGACCAATGACTCTCCTAAGCACTAGCAGCACAAGATGCACCACAAGCAGCTATTTCTGAGCTCTTGGGGTTATTAGGCTGGAGCTATTGTTATTATAAAAACATTCCCTTCCATCCTCTATGGTCTTATCAGCTCGTCAGTGAACAGCGCAATTGGATTCAGCGGAAAAATAACTCTTGTCACCTTGAATGATGATCAGTTTTCACAAATCCTGGCCATCAACAATCCAGGGAGACCAAAAGCAGTCCTACAAAACATAAGGTTTGAAGTCCCCATCTACTGAAGACTTGGAGCAAACAACAAACCTACTTCTTCCGTCACCTACTTTCCTGCCTCCACCTTCGGGACAAAGGAGAATGGGTGGACACCGGCACGGCAGCAAGTAGCATCACACATCATACGTCAGTATTTCTTTACCATTGGTTAAAACTTTCAGACCATTACAGCATGGCCACAAATATATGCAGATTGTAAGGGCTTGAAAGATGCTCTATTAAAACAGGTTCCAGTCTTACCCATAGACAGCATGGAACTGAGAAGTTGGTAGCTTTGCAGAGGTCACCAGTCTTTAGTGTTGGGAGACAGTCTGTAAGGATTACAATAGAAAATTAACTGATGCAAAGTCAAAGTATTGCACTCTTCTGTGCCTTGTTCCACCAGGCTCAGGCTCAAGAGCCCCCTGTAAACAAGCAGGAATGGTCAACAGTTTGCTAGATATCTGCCTGGCCTTGCTGCAGCTTAAGGCATTCCACCTAGCTCTGGCAATTTCAACTATTGCTCTGCAGCACCATCAACAACAGCGTCTGTATCAACATCTAACGACTGGGCCAGTGTGAATCAGCTTTCCCCCTAGCAGTTCAAATCCTATGTCTGCCGCTGGCATACACATTCTGTATTCTAGAAAACAGTCACTCTGTGATTGACACGCTTTGAAGTCATGAATGATGCCATCAACTAGGGACGCAGAGGTCTGTTTTCTTCCACAGCTCTGACCTCTTCCTCTCTCCTCGCCGCAGGGACACCTTCCTGCACAAAAACAATCTCTGAGGATTTTTCTTCTTTCTGTTTGTGCTGCAGAATGCAGTACATGTGGAAAGAGGAAAAACGAGGCAAAAAATAGACATATTTCTCCTTGTGATGCCTCCCCTGGCGAGGCATAGCATTTTGACACATTCCCTTTTCTATCATTAATGTTACATCTGGTAATGCATCAACATCCATGGGTCCCTGGGGCAAGTAACGCAAGGCAGCCACTTGCGCTGCCTTGCACTACTCTACATTTACCATGCCATGCAAGCCACACTTGGTAAATGTCATTCTAGGTTTTGCATCACCCTTGCACCCCCTTGTGTTGTGCAAGGGCAACGCAAAAACATGATAAATATGCCCCACATAAACTTATAGTGTGACATAACTCCAGTGGACTATCACGCCCACAGGAACGACTGCGTGGAGATCAGGCAGATAACTCTAGAAAAATGTACGTGCCCGCTGAAGTTTTTACCCTCAATCCCCCCTGCAAGCACAGTACACACATCAAGAAAGTTCCTTCACCTTACATTTCCGCTCCCATCTTCTGTGGGGTCTTCGATCCCTTGCGCTCTTTCTCTACTCACATTTCTTCCACTATATATAGCTGCCAATTCTAGCTGTTTACAATAAGCAAAATATTCATTCTACCAGCATGATTATCTCTATACTCCTCCTCTTGACTTGGCTCGTGTACCTACCCTGTCTCCACCACCACCTTAGTTCACTCTTCCTTTTGCCATTTGTTTGTTTATCTAAAATTGTGTGCAAATCTTTGTCTTTTCCTTCTCTCCATTAGCTTTCATTCATGCTCAAATTATTTTCCCTTTTGCTTTGTAGCTTTCAAGTACCTTCATTCTCATTTTCTCTCTAATCCTCAAGCTGGGACCTTATTTCTGCCTCTCAGCCATGACTTGTTTCGTCCCCCCTTACCATACAAAAATACCCAATAAAGCATGTATTTACAAGGCCAAAACTGGCTTGATTTGTAAATGTTACCCACTCTTTTAGCTATATGGTTCGCTAGTGGGGGCCACTTTTATTTTCGTGCCAGTGCCTATGTTTTGTCCCAGCCAGACCCTTCTGGTCACTTCTACTCTATCTTCTCCGACTTGACAGTGGTAATGACAGTCCATTGTGAGGTGGTATCCATGAGTGATTCCAATGATGCATTAACTGCAAATGTCCCTCTCCTGTTCCCTTTACATCCTGCTGTTGCAGCAGTGTCATTTGACTGCTATATGACTCAATATCCAAACAATACTTTAGGGTCATGGGTTTTTATGGCTGAGATACCCGCCACCCCCTCTCAACACAATCCCCAAGGATGGGAAACCGGAAACAGTTCTGAAGTCTTTGGAAGACGGGAGGGAGTAACCCTCCCGGCCGTATTTATTAAAATATGAAACAAAATTAAAACATTAAATAAACAGTTTCATATTATGTACAATTTCATTACCACATTGCGATGTTTGGCTAACCTTAACAGATTCTCTAATACAAAGGTTCTCCTAGCCGAACTAACATCCTACAAAACATTTACTTGAAATTTTGAAATTGTACATCCTAACGTTTAAGGGCCAACGGCAAGGTCGTAACCGGTGTCAAGATCCCTAACCCAGAAATATCGCCCTCACTTGTGAGGGGCGGCCCAGAGGCGTACCTCAAGTGCAATTACCAATTTCCCTTGACTTGACGGGGGCCCCAATAAAACTCGACGCCACTTAGAGGTCGTACGAGGACTCGTGTGAGGTATCTAGAAGGTAGCGTAGACCCCCCCCCAAACCCCACACAACTTACCACATCTGCCGTCGCAGACGTCCTGGCCCCGGGAAATTCCCCAGGAGGGGGCTGTAACCCCTCCTACCCAGGAAGGGACCTTGACCGCCTTTCCTTTTCTTTCGGCGACCCATCCTTAGAAGGGTCCGCCTCCCCGTTGAGGGGCCAATGGCCACCTCCCCCGAGCGCTCCCATCCGTGTTGGGTGACGCCCACTCATAGGGATCTTCCAATTAGTGCTCACCGATCATGACCTTACCGCCACAGGCCGGATAGTTGACCGGCTATCCGGACCCCCCACACAACTCCTACCTAAAGGTCATGTTATAACGTTTTCAGCCATGCCAAGTAGTCTCCTATGAGTAACTCATTCCCCACCCGAGACAAATGCACACCATCCCCCAAATACATACTGTCATCATTAATACACCCATGGGAAATAGAATGCAGTGTCTTGGAACGGAACAACCTACTCACTTTGTTATTAAGCTTTCTAACAGAATGATTTAAAGCCGGAACCGAAATAGCCCCCCGCCACACTTTTCGTGGGATCATATGGGACCATGCAATTGTGCACCCTGGAACTCTCCTAGCTAACCAACTTACAGTGGAAAGCATTGCCTCAAGGAGAAGTCGTCTACCAGTGGTGACCAAATCATTACCCCCAAGATGTACTATGACTACAGCCGGCGGTGACCTCGTCCGCCCTAGTAAACCCTCAAAAAATGATTGAAACTGGTCAATACAGAGACCGCCTCTTCCGTAGAAGGACACACTGTACCCGTATTCCCCAGCCACGTGAGTCACCTGCCTTGAATACGTCCGCGGCACGTCTCACGTATGAGTGGCCCACGACCCACACCTCCTTACTCACAGCCGGTGATGTCTGACCGCTGGCCCGGTGTTGGGTCGACTGCAAAGTTCGCCCCGCCTCGTAGGCTTGCGCAACTGAAAACCAAACAAAAACAAGAACCGTGAGTACATTGTTACAGCTTCACAACATGTGCAACCGCACATACCTTTTATAACAATTGGAGGACCAACGCCCCACCCGTTTAACTTGTTCAACATTCAGACCCCTGGCTGTAGCTTCTGTAGCAGCCCCTATCCGAAAGGAATGGGTCCCAAACTCGCCCGGGTTCAAGCCCGCAGCGGCAATCGACATCGCAAGCACCCGCTGAAACTGAAACTTTGTCAGTGGGGTGGCGTCAGCATGTCTCAACAAGGTCCCCCCCCATGATGCCACCCTCCATGCTAAATAATCTTCTAGACACCTTACCGGGCACATGGAGGACCCGGGAATCCTGCGTATGATTACGCAGTCACCCATCCCACTTTGATCGGTCTTGGACCTGACAAATGAGACCGTCATCGTCTCCCCTCTGATCTGGACGTGCTCCTGGCACAATCCTCCTGTCACATCCTGCTTGTTCCTCGCCACTAGTTCGCTTACCCGCATAGCCCCATGGAATGCCAGCGTAAAAGCGGCTCGGAATAACACTGTCTCAAACTGAGATGAACACGTAGCAGGGAGTCTGGATAATAACTGGGCCAACCTATCCAAACCTATCGGGTGCCTCTCGTCTACTCTGCGACCCTCAAGGCGTTGCCACCCCCGTAGCGCTTTCTGTACTACGAAAGACGCTGTCGGGTCCTGGATCCCATGAGCCCTAGCAACAAAAGAAATGGCAGCCCGATGCCTCTGAGCCGTGGCCACCGATTTCCCAACCAGGTGTAAAGACATCAGAAAATTTACCACCCACTCCTCCTGTCCCCAAAGCTCCTCTCTATCAGTCCCCAAAAAGGCTAAATAGGACCGGAACGCCCCTTCATATGCCTTCCTCGTCCTGGGTGCTAAACTCTCTCCCACGAGGTTACGAAGTTCGGGGCACCGAGAGACCAGAGAGCTTCGGGAAAGGGTGCCGGCTCCGGGTCCGCTGTGGGAAGAAAACCCCAGAAAGCCTGCATACGAAAACGAGACAGTGCATCAGCTGCCTGGTTCATTACCCCTGGGACATGTCTAGCTTTGAACAACACATTCAATTGCATACACAGTAAAACAATTTCTTTTAGTAATCTCAAAATCCATTTGCATCGTGCTGCCTGGCTATTGATACACTCGACCACGGTCATATTGTCAGACCAGAATACCACGGAGTGATCCTTGAACCCTTCGGGCCAAGTTCTCAGGGCCACTAAAATGGGGAAAAGTTCCAGGAAAGCAATGTTACTTGTCAATCCACTGTCATGCCACCATGTCGGCCACTTTTGTGCCGACCATCTTGTGCCAAAGATGGCACCAAAACCTATGCTCCCTGCCGAATCCGTCCACAGCCCCAGCTCCTCAGAGGACACGGCCGGTTTATTCCAGACGACTCGACCATTGAAATCCGCCAGGAATGCCAACCAAATGCGCATGTCCTGGCGGACCTCAGCCGAGAGCCTCGTGCGATGGTGGCCTTCCTTCAGGCCGACCATGGCTTGAGCAATCGAACGAGAAAAGGGGCGGGCCATTGGTATAACCCTCAGGGCAAAATTCAACTGGCCCACTAGCTGCTGTAACTGATGTAGTTTGACCTTGGATCCATTTATACACATTTGCAGGGATGTCTTGAACTTTAACACTTTTTCGGCTGGTAAACGAAAACAACCTTCATCGGAGTCCAACTCGATCCCCAGAAACTCGAGGCAAGTGGACGGCCCCACAGTCTTACCTGGTGCCAATGGCACGCCAAACTGATTCATCAAGACACAAAATTGTGCCAAAGCCTGCCCACATTCCGGATCCCCGGCTGCCCCCAGGAACAAAAAATCATCAAGGTAATGCATCACATTTCGGAAACCCGTCTTCCTTGTGAAGACCCATTGTAGAAAAGTACTGAATTTTTCGAAATAGGCACAAGATATAGAGCACCCCATCGGCATACACCTATCCATGTAATAATGACCCTGAAACATGAAACCTAGGAGACGCTGATCGTCTGGATGTACCGGGAGCAACCGGAACGCTGACTCGATATCAGATTTTGCCATCAGCGCCCCGGGCCCCAGGCGATTCAAAATGGCTACGGCCTCATCGAAGGATGCGTACCGCACCGAACACACTTCCGGGTCTATCGCTTCGTTTACGGAAAGACCACGTGGGGCTGATAAATTATGTATCAGCCGAAACTCACCCGGGTCCTTCTTTGGGACCACACCTAAAGGGGAACAAACAAAGTTAGGAACCGGTGGTACACTAAACGGACCGGCGACTCGACCTCGAGTCACCTCTTTCCTGATCTTATCCTGTACCACGGTCGTATGCTGGAAGACCGATAGCTGATTTTTACATTTCACTGCACCTTGAAAGTCCCCCACTGGGATGCGGAAACCATAAGAAAACCCGTTCCGCAACACCCCAGCAGAAGTACGATCCGGGTATTCACTGAGCCAAGGAATCATCGCCAAGGTATCAATCGGGGTAGGTAAAGGCGCCCCTCGGACTATATTAGACCTGTTTGGCGCCTCCTCTACCCCCGTTATCACCCGTTTTGGCTCTGCACGTGGACTCAGGATGGGATGATTGCCCACACCCACTACATTCGTGCCTAAATTTGCACGATCCCTGGGGCCTGGTACATTTACCCCTGTTGAAGTTCCAACAAACCCCCCTTTTTCCTGTATTTCCGGCAGGCCTCGAGTAATTGTCGGTACCTGTACCTGATCGAAAGGGCGTCCCCGCATACTGGCGGTAGGATTCGCCAACGTTACTTCCCACCAATGGCACTTTCAACATACCAGTCTCCTTCATTTTATCCCAAGACACAGAATCATAACAATCCCAAGTTAAGCTTTTATCATGTTCTTTAGCCTTTCTAAACAGATTATCATAGCAGAACCAATGGTTACCCTCATGTGATACCGAGTACCCCATGATTCGAGACTGATAAATCGGCAATTCGTGCAGCAGATCGGGCCTTCGTTCCCCCAAGATCGATGTAAAGACCCCCCACGCTTTGCCCCAATTGCCAATATTTTCGTTCACCTTAAAGGCGGCCATTTTTGCGCGCCAAACACTCGGATGCATGAGATCCTTCTGGCCCTTAACATGCTCCATTTCATAGTGATCAGTAAGCAACGAGAAAATGTTTACATATTCTCCCGCCCATATCTTCTCCTTAATAGCCAAGGGAACATGCTGACCCACCCTTTCCCTACGAGAAGGTGCTGACTCATCCCTTGCAATCGGCAATGGCCGCTTACCTGAACCGGACGGCGTCTCTGCGACCGAACCTGTCCCCTGTGGCTTCTCTACTACCGCAGCCGGTGTGGATACCTTCGCTGCTTCCCGTGACTCACGCAGTTGCTTCATCAGCACCTGCGCGTCGACAGCCGTGGCGCCCTCACTATCTTTACCCAACCACGCTGCTAGTTGTGCTGCCAGCTCAGGCGGCATATCGTCCCCGGACACGGGGGTGACCACAACGGGAATCGGATTCCCTCCCTCCGGCACGGGGGTGGGTGCCTCTAGCGGGGCACTAGGGCCCGGGATGTCTTCCACAGCTCTCCCTCTCCTGGGCCTCTTGTTTTTCCCTCCCGGGGCTGCTCCCGCCAAAGGACGTTTCGGTCCCCCTTCCTCGTTTTCATCCATTCGCCTCTTTAACTCAGTCATCTCTTTCATAAGAACGCGCAGCATCTGGTCAGTAGTCATGCGCTTTCCCGCCTTCTTCGGCATTCTCCAACAGAGTATCTGGAAAACAAACAAGAAAGATTACAACGCTCAAAATTGGCTCTTCGTTCCGTCTCGAGCTCACGTGCAGCGAGGAGGTGCAGCTTCAGAGCACAGGAACAAGAGGATGCCTTCGGATCTTGCTTCTCCTTTTATCCGTCTTCAGGGCGGGCGTAAACCCGCCCCTGCCTGCCCCAAGGGCGTGGCCAGCCGCGTCGGTGTCTAGGCCAACCCACTCTAGGGCGGGAAAAGGCGCGCCCCGGCTACGCCGCTTCGGGCATACCAGCCGAGACTCGCCTCCCGCCCAAGATGGCTTCCCGGGGGGATCGTGGTACTCCGCCATACGTTCGGGGGGACCGAGTGGTCGCCCCTTTCCAATAATGTCCTACTGTCAATATGTAACCCCGAACATCAGGACCGGTGTCCTGTGTAATTTATCCTTTCCCTTACCTGACCTCTGCACTCTTCCAACAATATTTCTTTTCTTTTCCTATGTCTTCTCTCTGGTCTATTGAAGAATTTCCTCTGTATTGCTTTTGTACACACACTTCTGTACAGTGCATAATTGCTTTGTAGCAGGATTTGCACTAACTAAGGACCTCTTCCCCATAGATTCATAACACTTATCCGCTTCCCGGGCCCAAGCAGAATGCAGTAACTCTGCTGGGCGCTTGACATACTTTGCTACAAAATGAATCCCGCAGAGAAAGGAACACTGGATACAGTTATGCTCAGGCATGCTTATTGAATTACAATGATCAAAGACGTACATCCAGCATTGAGCATTCATTTGGCTCGACCCTGATATCTCCTTGTACTCACTAAATGAATAAAAGAGTAAATTAATAAAAGAGAAGAGCTCATTATTAATGTAATGCTTATCTGGATTTCCTTTAGGTGGGTGGTGAAAGTGTGCTAGAGAAGTCATGGGGATAAGTAGTTGCATAGAGTTTTGTCTCTGTACCTACTGGGCTATCTGAAATAACAGGTTGTGGGCATTGAGGCGGCTAGAAAAGGAGGTGGAAGTAAACATTATATGGTGTACGATGTTGTTGAAAGAGTATTGTGAAATGTGAGGGGTGTTGGATGGAGACAAACAGAGAGGGATAGCTATGGACTCTTTAGACAATGGAGCTACAATTATTGGTGATGGGGGAGGAGAAAGATCTAGGAACTAGAAATCAAATTCTTTGAGATACTCGTCTGTGGACTGAATCATAATCTTGCAGTTGTTGAAGATGGAGATCACTAGTCAGGCTTTAACATCATTAGAGGGAGAGGTGGAACTTGTTTTTTGTTGGATGCCTTAAATGACTGCAGAATAGTTCCAATTATGCAGAGGGTTATGCAATGAGGGAAAAAAAACTTTTTGCCTGGTCTCACTAATTGTTTTGCTGAATTTTATTGCTTTTTTTTGTTTTACTCTGAACACTGGAACACTGCTGGCCAGTGCTCAGTGTATGTGCTCTGAACGCTAGAAAATTTGGAAATTGATTGCTAATTAAACTCTCCTATAATCCCATAGTATATGGAGTGGATACTACACCAATGGCATGAAAAGTTAAATGTCACAGGTGGACTGTAGCATTTATTGTGCCACCCACTAGTGTGACGGGAGGCATGGCTTTAGGCCTACCACTGTAGCCTGACTGCTGCAGCTTAAGCCTGCATCCCAAACTGTAGAAATAGGCCATTTTTAAAGGAAAAAACTCCTTTAGAATATTAAGTAGTCACCCCTATAATGGCCTTGTAGCCCATAAGGTAAGGTGAATGGTATTTAAAAGTAGGACATGTAGAAATTTAGTGTTACCATATTCCTAAAGTGACCAGGCCCCAAAAGCTATTTTCACTGTGTAAGGCTCCAACTGTTATATAAGGAAAACTAGAATACAGATTAAAATATTAATTCTGCTTTCTCAGGTTTGAGACCAGCTAGAAAAATAGATCAACTACTATTTTAAAATATTTATTAAAAGCTCAATTCAATGGTGAAGCTGACATTTTCATAAATATCTAGGAAAAGTACTTTTTAGAATGTTAACTTTTCCCTGCTTAAAGCTCCTGGAGGCTAATTTCTATTGCCCAACCAGTTTGTGACCTTAACAAGGTGTGCAAACTGCTCTCAGAGCAGGAAAAATGGCCTGGGTTTTTTTCCCCTTGCAGGAAGATCAGTTAAGGTTGACCTAGGAATACCATTAACTTGTAAATTGGCCTACGCTTTCACACATGAATGCAACACGAGACTAGGAGTATGCAACCCTTTGTCCTTCCAGCTAGGCTGGCCCTAATCCCACTGGAAGGTAAGCTACCCCTATAAATAGTTTTTAACCACAGAGGAGAGACTGCTCAATTTCCTGGCCCCATCTTTGGGTGGGCACTACACAAGGGAAGAAGGGTTCCCTCATTTTGGAACTTGGGAGTAAGATGAACTGTGGGAATGTTTGCAGTATGTCAATAAGTTTACTCATTTGTTTTTTATTGAAGTAGGAATGTTGTTTTGGTGTTTCTATATAAGTTACACATTTTGCTGAGTTAAACCAGTCTGCTCTGTGCCACAGCTACCAGGAGTTGAGCTCAGGTATAAATTAATGAAACCTGTGGCTGGACTGAAGTGATTAGTGAATGTATTACTTGTGGTCGACTTCCATCCACCCCAACAAATAATTTACTTTCTTAGATGGAACAAAAAGAGGAGGCCAGTTTTAAGTCTAAGGGGCCGACTTTAACAAGGAGTTAGGCTAAGAGGAAATGGTGGAATTATTAACTTCTGCTGTGGTCATTATCGTGGGAAGCTTGGGAATTCCCACAATTTTTCTACCATTTGTTTGAACCACTGCATTTGGCAAACAAGAAGGAATGTCTGCTATTATTTGGCACTTAAAGGTACAAGCATTAAATGGCACAAGTTTAAAATAATTAAAAATCATGGAAGAACAGCTAATTCTTCTGACTTGTCTGGATATCCACTGTCATGTCCGTTACCTTTTCCTTCTCCTTTAAGGGCCAGTGACAGGTTGGAGATAAAGATAATAACATTGGAATGTAATTGTATATCCAACAGGGACCAAACAGCTGTGGAGTCTGGTAGTCAGGTGCTGCCAACATGGCAGATAGTGCCTACTGCCACTAGAAGAATGTTTCCTAAGGAGGCAGCTGTTAACAAAGTGGGGAACAGGATTCAGTGTTCCCAGTGGACAGCTGTAGCCGTGAGCAGTAGAACCAACGATGAAGAAACCCTGAAACATTTTAGCCGAGTGAGAAGGAAATGATCATGAGTGCTAGAAAGGATCAGTGAGTCTAAGACACCATTCTGCTGCTTTTTCTTATGAGTAAATGCATCACATTGTCATTAAATAACTGTTTAATATGATCTAAGCTTGCTCAGAACACTGGGTCTAATCGTAGTTCCAACAGTGAATCTATTACCGTTGAGCTAGGTCCGGGTACAGCTGTCTCAGTGATCTCTTTTAGGAGGAAAGATACCACTCCCATGGGGGTAACACAACTGAGGGAGACAGATTCAACCACCACTTCAAGTACACAAGACCAGTGCCAAAACACCCATAAAATATCTCTCCTTAACACGCACAAACATGCTCGCACTGAGGAAACACAGCCTCAAAGGAATCTAGGTGCCCAAAAAAGACTAGGTAGAGAACTTACAAGAAATGTTGTACTAGATTTGCCCCCAGAAGCTACACCCTATACGATAGTACTAGCCAACTATCCCAAACTGCCCCCGGGAGCACACAAACCTTGGTTTAGCTTGAAAAACAAATCCTTATTTGAGTTAAACCGGAGGACAAGGCTAGGAAATCCACTCTATTCCAACTTTAAAATGGTGAGACGGGTTCGCCTGGGTGGGGAATTCAAACAAGTCCAGAGAAGGCCACTGCGTTGTAGTCTCCTTCGGTTCACCTGACTTAGTTCATGCGATCTTGAAAAGGGCAGGTAATTGGTCATTGGCACATTCAGGGATCAGTGTTTTATCCCTTGGTTATTTTTATAGACACCATTGCATGACACAGGCACCATTTGGGGAACTCCCTATGGGGGGGGCGGAGGCAAGCTAGATACACAATCCCAGTCAATAACCAGTTTGATATCTTCAACCCTTTACATGAAAATGATTGACGGATCCCTTTGAACCCACGGGATAGTGGAAGATGGGAGAATGTAGTTTTGACATGGGGTAATTTGTCTGAAGTCTATCCTAATATTGGTGGGGAAGATTCAAGGATTAGCAACTCTAGGGAGATAACAGGGGCCCGAATTGCCAAATCAAATACTGGTAGCCCGTCTATGGAGCCTGCCTATAACCTTGACACACACACCGTTGCGTTAGCTCTAGATGACCTGGGCACTGACAGTGTTACAACCCAGGAGTCACAAGATGACAATCCTTACATTGGACATGCAGCTGTAAATTTCCTAAATATGTCCATGGAGGATAGAATCGCCCAAGCAACCAATGGTGTAGTGGATGTCTCTGAGGGTGTTCCAGTTGGTGGAAATAGGACAAATGACATTTTAACCTTATTATCATGGAACCTAGCAGGGATAGACTTAAAACTCCAAGACCCCGATTGGTTTACCGCTTTAGGAAATATTGATATTTGCGCTTTTCAAGAAACGTGGTCCATAGATAATGTGCATATTAATGGCTACACCTCATATTGTGTGGATGCCCTCCCACCTAAAACGTCAGGCAGGGCTAGTGGCGGCCTGTTAATTTCGGTTAAAAACACTTTAGCCTGTAGATACAAACAACTTTTAATAGATTCACTTGATAATATGGGCATTCAGCTTACTTTTCTGTCTGGCTTAGTTTTGACTGTGCTAAATGGCTATGCAAGATCAGAACCTTTCAATAGCGAGTCCATGGTAGTTTCCCTATTAGATGCTCTAGTAGAGAGTTTCCAAGCGAACTCTAAAATTATAGTTGCTTGGGATTTTAACACAAAAAACACAGTTGATGGACAGAATGTAGAACAATGTCATACATTCACCCCAGTACAAGGATCTGGGCCTAAATCCATCGTTTTTTGCACTCCACACCACCATGGGTTAGACACTGGCTATATGCAAATCAGCTCTGACCCTGTGCCTCATGGGAACAGTCCAGTCCGAACTACCAAGCCATGTCTTTCCCAGACCGGAATCAAGCATCCAAGGACCGGTTTCTGGCTATCAGCCTTCATCAGCCTGGATAGCTTGACTCCAGTGGTGTGGAGAGCCTGGGACTCACGTCTGAGTATACCCAGCACACTCGGGGTGAAAATTGCAAAAAACACAGTTGATGGACAGAATATAGAACAATGTCATAAATTCACCCCAGTACAAGGATCTGGGCCTAAATCCATCGTTTTTTTGCACTCCACACCCCCCTGGGTTAGACACTGGCTATATGCAAATCAGCTCTGATCCTGTGCCTCATGGGAACAGTCCAGTTCGAACTACCAAGCCATGTCTTTCCCAGACCGGAATCAAGCATCCAAGGACCGGTTTCTGGCTATCAGCCTTCATCAGCCTGGATAGCTTGACTCCAGTGGTGTGGAGAGCCTGGGACTCAGTGTGCATCTGTGCATGTATGAGAGTGTGAGCGCATTTGTGTGTGCTTGTGCATGTCTGTGCATGTGATGGTGTTTGCGTGTGCATGTACTTGGGTGTTTTTGTACCAGAGCATGGGATTTGTTTTTAACAACACTTTTTATTGAGAGATCGCACAGAAGAAACAGCACTACGTGCCCCGGAGGAACTGCAACAGGCATATCATAGCATAATCAGCGATCCTTACAACTTTATGTAGCATAACCCCGAGCCCCCCACCCAACAGCCCCCCAAACTCAACCCAGACCCCCCCCCAACCTCCCCCCAGCACAATGTCTCTTTATTCCTGTGGAAAAAATTGCATACATATAGCAGTGTGTATCAGGTCGCCCCCATGTCCCCCTCACATCTACCCCTCTTCGTCTCTTAACAATGCTGTCGGTTCCAACCAGAGTCCCCTGTAATCTGCCCATCTTTTCCATATTTTGTAATGCTTCCTGGCACAGCCCCTGGCCTCAAATACCGGCCGCTCTAACCCCATACATCGAGGCCCTTTTTCCATATCAACACCTTGGGCGCCTGGGGATCTTTCCATGCCTGAGCCACATCCCGCTTTGCAATTATAAGACCCAGCAAAAGTAAATGCCGTTTATATATATTACCACCAACTCCTTCGAGGACTTGAAGGAGCCCTAGTTTGGGGGTTCGAGGGAGGTCCCAGCCCAGCACCTCCGACAAGCAGTTCCACACCCCGGTCCAGAATCTTGACAAGTTACCACATCCCCACACCGTATGCAGGAATGTGCCCACTTCATGCCCACACCTCAAGCACGCTGGGGACTCAATCAGACCAGCCTGCCACAGTCTCTCTCTAGTGTAATAGGCCCTGTGCAGGTACTTGAACTGGGTGAATCTCAGGCGCATTGCAATAGCCGCTCCTCTAGGGGCTTCAAGGGCCTCTCACCAATCCTCCCCCTCTAGCTCCCCCACATCCCTTACCCAGGAGTCCCGCAGAGCCTGTAGAGAGGATGAGCAATGTGTGACCAGTGTTTGGTAGATACGGGATATTTTCTTCTCCTCCAGGTCTCCCATGAACACCTTCGCCTCTATTGGACTAAACTCAGGTAAGGAGTCCAGTCCCTCCAATGTGGGTGCATGGGCATGGCGGAATTGTAGGTACTTAAAAAACTGCGTTTGGGGCATACAAAATTCTTCACTGAGCTCTTGAAAGGATTTAAGCGACGTGCCCTTCAGAACGTGTCCTAGTGTAGAGATTCCTATAGAATCCCAACCTCGGAAGCCCAGCAGCGACGCCAGCGCCGGTAGCCGTCCATTATGCCAGAGCGGGGTCTCTGCCGTAAGCCTACCCCACCATCCCATACGCCGCAACGACTGTCGCCAGATCTGAAAGACCACTTGGGTGGCCCTGGGCAGCCCCTTTCTCAACGGCGCCGAGTATAAGATAGTGTGCAATGTCTCGGGATCCATTAGGTATCTCTCAATGGCATAGGCTGGGTCTCCCCTGTCCCCATACCACCATTCATTTAGGACCAGGAGATGGGACGCCTGGTAGTAGGATTGAATGTCTGACGTTGCCAGCCCTCCGCAATATGTGGACAGAAAGCAGGTGCGCCAGGCCACTCGCACCGCCCCTCCCGCCCACAGGAACTGCCCCAGAGCCGAGTTCACTTGCCTGAACCACTGCGGCAAAATCGGATACGGGTGGTTCTGTAGCTGATACAAAAGGCGCGGAAGGGCAACCATCTTAAAGATAGCCGACCTACCGTACAGGTTGAGAGGCATACGAGACCAAGACTTCATTTCCACCTGCACTTGGTCCCAGACAGGCACTATGTTGCGTTCCCACGCTATAGCGGGCGAATCCATCAAGAACACCCCCAAATACTTGAGGCCTCCAGTCGCTACCTGCAAGGCTGATGCCCACGTACCAATCCCCACATGATCACCGAGCACCCAAAGAGTAGATTTACGCGGGTTCAAGTACAATCCCGACACCTCACCAAAAATTCGCATAATTTCCAGGACTCTGGGCCCCGATCTATTCAAATCCGTGAGGAAAAATAGGACGTCATCTGCGTATAAGGCGATCCTGTCTGATGATCCAGCCTCCCACTCAAAGCCCCGCAGCAGCGCATCTATCCGGACCCACACTGCCAGTGGCTCCATAGCTAGAGCAAATAAGTACGGCGAGAGGGGGCATCCCTGTCGGGTGCCTCGCCCTATAGGGAAGGCCACATTCGTGGCCCCCGCTACTCTCACCGAGGCCGTCAAATCAGTATACAACAGCTTCAGATACGACATGAAATGCGGCCCAAAGTTAAGACGCGGGAGGAGTGCAAATAGATAAACCCAACTCAGGGAATCAAAGGCCCTATCAATGTCCGCCAGCAGCAACGCCGCTTGGGCTCCAGTTCTCCCGATTGCCTCCACTGCTACATGAGCTCGTCTGATATTATGTCTCGTCGCCCTGCGGGACATAAACCCGGCCTGATCTGGGTGGATCAGATCCGTAATGTAGGGGAGGAGCCGGTTCGCTAGAGCCTTGGCCAGTATTTTGGCCTCAATGTTCAGAAGAGAGATCGGTCGATACGACTCGTGCCTATCCGGGGGTCGTCCGGGTTTGCAAAACACAACGATTTCAGCGTGCCTCCAGTCCGCCGGCAAGAGCCCTTGTTCCCTCGCCGCTTCCAGGGCTTCCTTATAGTGGGACCCTAACTGGAGATGGTATTTCTTAAAGAACTCGCTCAGAAACCCATTGGGCCCAGGGGCCTTGCCTGTATTGAGCTCCCCCAGGGCCGTGCCCAGTTCTTCTGCCGACAACGGAAGCTCAAGCCGCTCTCGTACGTCGTCTGGGAGCGCGCGTGGCGGGAGGGCCGCGATAAAGCCGTCAATGTCCGGCGCAGGAAGACACTCCGACGGAGCATACTGGGCTGCATAGTACTGGGCGAAGCTATCTGCCAGCACCGTCGGGGCCGAAATCGAGGCCCCAGTATCATCTCTGAGACTCGGCAGTACCTGCGCCTGGAACGTGTGTTGGCAAAGCCTATGTAGCATTGTACTAGATTTATCGCCCCACTGATAAATTCTGTTACGTGTCGCCAGCCTTACCTGCCGAGCCTCATCAAGCAGCAGGGACGCATAGGACTGCTGCGCTAGAAGTAGCTGTCCCACTTTCCCACCCTCCTTAGCCACCCCACATTGCGTCTCCAGCAATTTCACCGCCGCCGCCGCCTTCACCAACTCTTCCTTCCGTCTCCGACGAGCCGCCGCGCACCAGGCAATATCCACACCACGGAGCGTGGGCTTCAGGGCCTCCCACAACACCCCCACATCTGACACTGTGCCTATGTTATCTTCCCAGTAATGGGCTATAGCCTCCCCCATATGGTGCTGATAGTCCTCGGGCTGCAACGTCCAAGCTGAGAGGCGACACCTAAACGGCTGCCTCCCCCTATCTAAAGCAATATCCACCATTACTGGGGAGTGGTCGGACATCCCACGCGGTAGAATGGACGCCGCTTCGACCCGTCCTATCACAGCGCTGGGGACAAAAATGTAATCTAATCTAGAAAACGATTTATGTACTGCTTAAACATATGTATATTCCCGACTATGTGCATGGAAATAGCGCCACGCATCCACCCATCCCATTCCCTGCACCATGCCTCCCAGTTTCGTGGGCGTGTCAGCTACTTGTCCTCCCCCGGGTCTGCAGCGATCCATTCGGCAATGTATAACATCTTTCCAATCACCCCCTATCACAGCAGGTCCCTCCGGAATCTCCGCCCACACCGTATACAACTTCTCTATCAGTGAACACTGTAACGGGGGCGGGGCATACACACTCCCAATCACCAACAGCTCCGCACCAATCAGCCCCTTTATAAACACATACCAGCCCTGCGGATCAATCCACTGTGTCGAGTGAACATAGGACAGTCTACGATGGACCAAAATGGCCACTCCTTTGGACCCTCTCACAAACCCCGCATGATAGACCTGATCATAACCATACCTCTGCAGGCTGAGCGTTTTGTTGCCTAGCAGATGCGTCTCCTGGAGCAAGAGAATATCTGCCTTCTCTCTTTTCCCTAGTCTAAGAACCGCTCCCCTCTTTATTTTGTCAAGCATACCCCGCACATTCCAACTTATGACTCTCATAGAGGCCCTAGGCGTCCCCAGTCCAGGACCCTCAACCACCATCTAATCGCAAGCACATCACAGGACACAGCAACGGGCACAGCGGGTATGCACACACCAAAAACCACAATCGAGACGACATTGTGCCATACATTTTGGCTGACATTATTTTAAAATGTGTAAATATTTGAATTGGTGCGATTTTAAATCCCCTGGCGACACGACCCTTGCAGGTGAGACTTACATCGCCTCCAGGGTCTCCTTCACTCCATTGCCTACCAGCGCAGCCGAATTGAGGTGCTGACGCCGGCACGCAGAGAATAGCTGCCGCCATATTAGGGGAAGGCAGGGTAGCGGTCCAGCTCTTGGACGACTCCCACCCTCCTCGCTATGTATAAAAGTCGACTGACTTCCCGTCTGCGCAGCGGGCGGGCACAGCGGGCACGCCGATGGCGCGCCAAAGGCGCGCCTAAGGCTAGCCAGTCTGCACCCGTCCGCGCCTGGCCCGGGCCCAGGGCCAGCCCCCCTGCCCATTTTACTGAGGTCAGCCCTATCTGTTAGACCAGAAAGCAGCTTTTACAAATAAGATTAGGCATTTGCTCGCCGCTCTCTCGATGCCCTCCATGTAAGTTGGAGGGTCGCCCTTTTAAATATCCACACTGTGATTTGGTTCTTCCTCCGTGGGTTGAACGTGTCCCTCCACTTGCCACCTTAGCCAAGCGCACAAGTCTCCCAATGACGCTGAGGGCTGGCTTGGTCAAATGTCGTTCTCTCCCCCGCCTTGCTAGCAAGATCTGGACAGCACTTGTCTCACATGGCTGGGATATCCTGTTCCTTATGGAATCTTGGATAAAAGACACTTTCAAACCGGATATCCATTTAGCCACCCCCCCTCGCTATCTTCTGATGGGTATTAACCGAGAGGGAAAAATGGGGGGTGGCCTTGCTATCATTCTGAAATCTCACCTGCGCCTGACCATCAAGAAACTTACGAATATAGGGCTGATTGAAGCCATGTATTTCACCATTTCGGATTCGGCTGCTGTTATTTTGGCCGGTATTCTAGTGTATAATCCCCCCAGTGCCTCAGCCCCTTCATTAATGATGCTAGTACACCTTATAGCGGACCTTTCCCTTAAACATCCGCACTTTATAGTGCTTGGTGATTTCAACCTTCACGCTGAAGACCCTTCCTGTTCTCAGGCTACTCAACTACTAGACACCTTGCAGGGCCTGAGCTTGTCCCAATTGATCCAGGGCCCGACGCATATAGCTGGCCAAATATCTCGACTTAATTTTTTTAAATCTTCCCGATATCACAGTTCACCCCTCCCTTCCCCTCACCTGGTCTGACCATTACCTCCTCCCGTTTGATATTATGTTTCCTTCTGCACCGAGTCCGGTGGCACTTGGTAGGGAGTACGGGAGAAAATGGCATAAAGGCACCTGCACTGCCTTAGATCCTGTTTTCTCGTATCCATTTGACCCAATAACCTATGACATTAACACAAGCGTGGCCCAGTTCAACTCAGCCCTATTGCTTGCCATTGAGTCCACCGCCCCCCTACAGCCTGTCACCTCTGCAAGATCCCGCCCTTCCGCCCCATGGTTTTCTCCAGCCCTGCGTGAGGAAAAAAGCCGCTGTAAAAAATTAGAACGCAGATGGCGACACACTTATGACCCAGAGGTCAAAAGTATCTACAAATCTGCTTTAAAATTTTTTATCAAATTAAAAAGGTCCACAATGAGAGACTTCTTCGCCGTACAAATCAAAAATGCAGAGAACTCGGCAAAAAGTCTTTTTAATATTGTAAAGGACTTTGTTAAGCCTCCCGCTATGACACCCCAGAACTTCTCTAGCCAGGCCTTATGTAACGGTTTGTCTGAGTATTTTCAAGGCAAAATTGAGAAAATTACGTCCTCCTTTCCGTCTGCTCTGACACCTGTTCTAACCCCTCCCATTGCCAAGAACAAGGACCATATAACATCGTCATTGGTGGCTTTTAAAGATCTTACTACTGAGTCTGCATTTAAGCTGCTCACTCAGTGTAAATCCGGTTCCCCTTAGACCCGGTCCCGCCCAAGGTCATGGGTAGCCTAGCTCCCCTTCTGATCGAACCACTCATTTCAATCTGGAACTCCTCACTGCACTCGGGACAATTTCCGACTGCTTGGAAGGAGGCCATGCTAGTCCCCATCCTGAAGAAGGTGGATGCGGATCCAGCGCAATTTTGTAATTACAGCCCCATCTCCCTTCTCCCTAAACCAGCGAAGGTCTTGGAAAAGGCCGTGCAGCTACAACTTGCGGACTACCTGGAAACCAATTCTCTGCTACACGATTCTCAGTCGGGTTTCAGAACTGGTTTCAGTACTGAGACGCCGCTCCTAGAGGTCTCTGAGACTATTCGAGAGTGTGTGGATAGGGGCGAGGAGGCCATGTTGGTCCTCCTCGACCTATCCGCCGCTTTTGATACGGTGTCCCATGTGATACTATTGGATCGCCTAAGGCAGATTGGATTGGGTGGCTCCGCTCTGTCTTGGATCAGTTCCTTTCTTAAAGGACGAACGCAGAGGGTTCTTCTCAAACCTTTTGAATCGGAGAGTAAACCCCTTGTCGGTGGCGTGCCGCAGGGCTCTGCGTTGAGCCCACTGTTTTTCAATGTGTATCTTGCCCCATTGGCTAGGGTGGTGGAGTCCTGGGGGATCAGAGTGATCTCTTATGCTGATGATACACAGCTAGTGTTTTCTTTTAGAGATCACTCTGACTCCAGCTTCGCCAGTTTCCGCCACTGTCTTGGCGACATATGTTCCTGGATGACCTCTAACCACCTTAGGCTCAACACCGATAAGACGGAGGTCTTATTTTTTAATCAAAAAACCACTATACCTTCATTTTTTGGTGGCCGACGGTGCTTAATCCTCCTCCCTGCCCTGTCCAAACAGTTCGCAATTTGGGCTTCCAATTTGATGATGTTCTCTCTTGTAAAGCCCAAATAAACAAGGTTACGGCAGCCTGCTTTGGGAAATTGCAGATGATGAGAAAGATCTTTCCGTCCCTTCCTGTGGATGCCCGAAGAACGGAGACCCACGCCCTAATAACATCACATTTGGATTATGCCAACAGTCTCTATGCCGGGGCCCCTTTGTATCAAATTGAACGTCTACAGATCGTTCAGAACGCGGCGGCGAGGCTGATTGGCAATATCCCCTACTGTCAGTCGGTTGCATCCTATTGTAAAAAGTTGTATTGGCTCCCCGTCTCCAGGCGCATCCAGTTTAAGATGCAGACTCTTGCTTTTCGGGCCCTTAATGGGTCAGGCCCGGGATACTTGCGAAAGAGACTTGTTCTCTCCCAATCGGTCAGATCTCTGCGGTCAAACAATCTACGTCTTCTCACAGTCCCTCGGTTCCGCGCTCCAGAATGGGCGGTAGAGCTACACTGTAGAAGTGGAGAAGTGTGGCTCACTGGTTAGAGCAGGCAGACCCTGAAGCAGAGGTCAGACCCGGGACCAGGGTTCGATTCCCGACTCGGCAGGTTCTTGAGCTCAAATGTCCATGGACTCGATAATTCTCGCTTCGGTGCCTGACCGAATCATGGGTTCACACTCTGCAACTCTGGGCATTAAGCTTGCTTAATCTCCACAATGGCCCCCCGCGGCGGGATGCCTGGCTTTCACCTTGGGGATTCCCTGTAGGGGCTATCTCACAGGGAAAAGCCAGGACGGGTTCCCAAGGCAAGCGCGGAGATACCCCTTCGGGGGTCGATTCAGGCACTATATAAGAAACATAATAATAATAATGACGGACAAACTCTGGAACAGCCTTCCTCTAGATCTTAGGTTCATTCCTTCTGAACCTCTTTTTCGTAGCCGATTGAAGACCTGGCTATTCACTACCTCATAATTGCCCTTTCCTTTTCTTGTCTGCAGTCTACAGCGCCGGGACACCCCCGTTGGCGGTAGCCGTGCGCTTTATAAGCTTCATAAATAAATAAAATACAACCCCCCCATCTTCCCCCACCTCCCACACCCCATCCCACCCCCACCCCCTCCCTCCCTTCCCCAACCCCCAACCCCCAACCCCTGAACCCTCTCCCCCAACGTCCCCTCATCCCCCCAACTCCCCCCCCATACCTCAGCAACATTGATGTACCTGTCGCAGCATAGGATATCCCCAGCCCCCAACAGGAGGCCGGAGACCATCTATCCCAATGGATCCCCATAAACAGCCCACCCAATCCCCAACCAACCCCCCAGAAAACGAACTCTAATCAAGGGGGAAACCATTTGCCCTTAATACATCACCCCCCCTTAGCCGCCACCCCTATCAAACAAAGTCTCAATCATTCAGCAGTCTCTGTTAGCCCCTTCTTGCAGGTCCACCATCACGTCCCAGCCCGACCCTTTCCTACCAGGTACCACAGGAGCTCATATCCACCACCACTCCGCCAGGTATAGTTCAATTGTTCAAGGATCAGTCTGTGGTGGGTCAGAAGCCATCTTCCTCTCATCCGCCGCCCCTCTTGAGGTAGAGCCCCACCTAGATCTGGACCTCCAATTGCTCTTGCTCCGTGAGCGTCGGGGGGTCTGCCTTCGTGCCCCGCTCGAAGAGGAATCCGAGTCTCGGCCCGGCGGAGTATGCGCTCTCACTTTCACCGTCTCATCGGTCCAATGGAACACCTCCTCAGGGGTGTCGAAGAAGAGTGTGCGGGACTGGTACACCACTCATAAGCGGGCCAGTTATAACAATGCATAGGGGAGCTTAAGATCCCGCAGGCGTGCTTTGGCCGCTGTAAAGGATTGTCTCTGTTGTTGTACAAGCCGAGTATAGTCCGGAAAAATCAGGATCCTTTGGTTTTCGCACATGAGGGGTTCCTTCGCTCGTGCTTTTTGCAGAATAGTGTCTCGGTCGTGATAGTTCAGCAGTTTAGCGATCACTGGTCTGGGGCGCGCACCCTGCGGCTTTTGCATGAGGGCTCTATGCGCACGCTCTATCACAAAGCATTTGGAGAGGGAGTCTGGCGGGAGCCAACCCTCCAGCCAGTGGGTCAAGAAACTCTCCATGTTGCCCTTCTCACATCCCTCCGGGAAACCCACAAATCGCAGGTTGTTCCGCCGGGCCCGCCCTTCTGCATCCTCAACCCGGAGTGCCAGGCATTTCTTGATCCCCCTCCATGGCGGCCACCTTCCGCTTCAGGCTTACCACATCGTCTTCCACACCCGAAATCTGTGCCTCTGCCTCTGTGATGCGGGCAACTGCATTCCGCAGGTCCTGGCGTAGTAGTGTAACATCTGCTCTCACAGCTCCAATCTTCGCATCTAACATATCTCGGGATTGGGTTATCGCCGCCATAAGTGCTGCATTGTCCGGCCCGAGCCCTGTTGGCCTCCGGTGGCCCCGGCACAGCCACTCGGTCCGTGAATTTGTCTATGGGACCCTGCTTCGAGGTCCCACCTCCACTCCCACCTCTAGTCATCGTGGACCGCGGCTGGGGCACTAGTCTTGGGATGCACTTCCCGGACTCCGGAATACCTTCACCAGTACTGCCAACACCACGACTGGTGCTCGATTTGCTGGGCAGCGTCTCCAGGATCAATCAAGGGCAGATGGGACGCCGTCTCAGGGGTGTATGCAGTGTCACCTCTCCGCTCCCTTCTCTGAGGGGCCCCCTGCAACCTCCACGGGGAGCCCCGTTCAGCGCCCCAGTTAAGTCCCTGCGAGAACCACTAAGATCCTCCTGGCCCAGAGATGCGCAGCGTCCTCCACACCCGATGTGAGCTCTACAGCTGCCTCACCCGGAGTCCGACCCGACTCCCGACGTCGTCTTCCCGATGACATGATATGCATAGCGTCTTCGCAGGTGGCACCCTCCTTCCGCTCAGGCCACACTCTGGACCGCCCGGCCCTACCACAGCAAATTGCGGCGCTACCAGGCCATCTTGGATCGAAGTCACGCCACAAATCACCAGCCCCAATGAAATCTCCTCAGCTCCTTCGCCACGTCTCCACGCTCCGGGCTCTTTCCCCAGCAGCAGCCAGCCAGCAGGGTAATATAGTCCTGTGCCCCCTACAAGGGCTGTCGCCGGTCATCTCCCACCAGGCACCATCCAGCAGCCCCACAGAGGACCCACTGTCCCTGAAGCGCCCGACCGGAGCAGCCGCCTCCTGGGTCTCCCCACTGTGCCTCCAAAATGTAGTCCCAGGCTCCACACGTGTAGCTAGGCCCCGCCTCTCTGAGGCCCCTGCAGCCCAGCTGTGATGTAGGGGATTCAGGCGCCCCACCAATAATTACCACCAGATCTTGAGGGTGGGAGACCCCATGTAGGCCGCCAGGAGAGTTCGGGGCACCTCCGCACCCCCGGCACCAAAATCGAGGCCCCGGCTTTTCAGCGCCCATCTAGGCCGCAGCTCGATCTCCGCCGCTGCCCGCTGCCGGGAAGCCCCAGTGCCCGGAGAAAGCCACCGGAGGGTCCCTTGGCCAAACAGCACTCCAAACCACCATTGCAGGCAGCGGCAAGGGCTCGGGGGAAAGGATAATTGGCCGGATAAATTACGGGCAGGACGGAGCTCTTTCAGGCAGCGTCCGACATGCGAGCCCGCTAAGCCACCAGAGCATGGGATTTTATGTGTACTTATGTTTTTGGATGTCTCTGTCTGTGCTTGTGTGTGAGCGTATGTGCGCATATTTAAGTGTGTTTCCAAATGTGTATGTGCTTGTGCATGTCTGTGCGTGTGATGGTGTGTGCACGCTGGATTTGTTTTTCTCTGGCAGCCACTGTCCTGGAAATTGACTCTAACTGCCAGATGCCTGACCTTAGGATGGCCACCAGTGTACATTACAGTCTCCTGCCTGACACCAAGATGGCTTCCAGAGTGGTCCCCTCATGTTGTTTTACTTCCCTGGGACAACAATTGGACATTGATCAGACCTTGAACCTATCCCCTAACCTGCTTACACATCAGGACTTAGAACCTGTGGAACTTACCCCAGACTGTAGAGACCAAGTGATTTGGCTGATTCCCGGTGGAGCTACCATATGGCTAAAGAGGAGATGGGTTGTGGACTCCCCCCCTGCCATCACCTACTCAGCCGGACTTTGGGTAGATTTTCCCCTCGTCTCTACGTCCTATCTTCCTTCTACCCCTTTACCCTATCCCCTTACCCTTCCTTGCGCCATTCACCTTGTCCCCTATGTTCTTTAAATGCTTTTCTTGATACTTATGTAATTTTTAACTGATGTAAATTGCAACATTATTGTTCCTCATGTGAAGCGCTCTGTTTCCTTCGGGTCTAGCCAGCGCTATATAATAGCTCATTAATTTAAATGTGTTCCCATTTAGTACTCTTTCTCTCTTTGTCTACTTCCCTAGCTCCTATCCCCTCTCTCCTGAATCTCCCACCTTGCCTGCTAGTATGCCTAGCCCCCTGTCCTTTGTGCCCTTTGACTAAGCACTCCTTCTCCCCTTGTTGGGGAAAGATCCAATATTTATACTCTGGAGTCTCTGCAAACCCGCTGAGAGAGTCCACTGCGCCAAGGGAGCCACTCACAGCTGAGGTATGCTATGGCACTCCTTGCCAAAGCACTCCCTCTCCCCTTTTTGGGGAAGGATGTAGTATGTAGGCCTTGGAGTCTCAGAGACTCCTCTGAGAGAGTCCACTGCGTAAAGGGAACCTCCCACAACAGAGATAGAGAAGTGATACCACTCCCCCTGGGATCATAGCGTACTGGACTTTAGACGTTGCTTTGACTCATCTACCGGTTTGTGTCCCCGTCGCCCTTCCCCTCCTCTTTCCATGTTGTGTCTGTCACCCTCCTCTTCTCTTCCCCCCTCATTACCCCTCCCCTGAATCTTTCCCCTTGCCTGTTTTTCCCATTACGTATTTGTGCTTATAGTTTTATCTCGACCTTACAGGTAACTATGTTGCCATGCTCTAATAACTGTGTAACCTTTGTAACGATGTAACCTGTAACTATGATCTTATGCTCATGTAAAGCGCTCTGATACCTCCGGGGTCTAGCCAGCGCTATAAAAAACCTTAAACAAAATAAAAAATATATATGACCTCCATTTAAAAATATTACATCATTTTGGATCAGTACATTGATAGCACAATATGACAAATTCAATTTCAAGATGGTTTTTCAGTGCAAAATATATAGAGCAGACATCTTTGAATGGTAACGTGGATACTGTATTAATGTTTTAGTATTCAGAGATACTTCTAAACATAGCAGCCATGTTTGAACTTTAAAACAAGAGTATATACTATATACAATACCATTGTAGGACAACTATACACTCCATAACTTACTTTTAATTTTTTAAGCCTGTCACTTTTTGGTGATAGCATGTCTTCTTTTTTCTACTTCCATTCTTTTAAATATTTTGTATATGCACGGTAAGTGTATTTGAGTGCCTTATTGTGGATGGTAACTTTTTAATAGCTAGAATACGCCAGTGAGTAAATCAATGAATGCAATGATAAATTACAGTGTGTTTAGTTGAGGGTTCATCTATAAGCCCAAACTATTTGCATTGCCAATGGCTGTTGACTTTTTAACAAAGAGGTGGGTTGGGTGGGATAGCACACCACTTTGCTTTGTTGCTCCTGGGGAAAATGCACACGAGTGATGTCATGCTGTCTCATCCTAGCACTCATTTCCTTGCCAGGATTATAATGGTCAATGTCCACATCCCCCTTACTTTTTTAATTGCAACAGGCTAAAGGTAACCCCACTGTAGAGGTTCATGGGGAATGTGGTAGAAGATCAGAGGACATAAGGTTACATTTCTCCACCCACATTGAAGCTTTGTGTTGTAATGGAAGTGCAATCCTTGTTTGTAGTTAATCCAGTAGGCGTTAGAATAGGTTATGAGAAAGGTTTATTAAGACACAGTTACAGTTGGTTCCAAGTAACTGGTAAGATGGAAAGTACGCCCCATCATGAGCAGCCTCCCTGCTGCTCAGTCCACTCTCACCAATGACACTCACTCAACCGGGCTCACATCAACATTCTGTGACATGACACTCACCCTGGCAGAGCAGCAAGGAACAGCACTAGAGAAGAATGTATTGCAGAAATACAAGATACAACACTTTGGGCTAGATGTAGGTAAAATAGACTTACCGATTTTTAATTACCAAATTTTACCAATTCGGTAATTAAAAATCGGTAAATCTAAGCTGTGGACATGCAGGTATTCCAGATGTGCTGGAATACCGAATCGGAAGTATTCGGTATTTACCTTTGAAGCCCATAGGAATGAATGGGCATTACCGAATCGGTAAATACGATTTTCACAAGGGTGCAGGGGGTGTCACTTTGACACCCTCTGGCACCCCCAAAACAGGCTCGGGTGCCATGTGGCAGGCATACATGCCCTAAGGGCAGGTCTGCCTGTCACTTGGCATAGGTGTGCATGCACACATGTGCATGCACACCGGAATCGGTATTTTACCATCAAATTGGATTTCATGGTAAAATACCGATTCTGTAAGGCCTCTGGGACTCAGAAGAGTCCCACCTACATCTGGGAGCCTCAGATTCGGTAAATTTACCGAATTTTTAGTTTACCGATTCGGTAAAATTACTGAATCGGTAATTTTACTGAATCGGTAAAAAAATGCCCCCTTCATACCTGTCACCCATTTACCGATCGGTAACGGCCAAAATCGGCCGTTACCGATCGGTAAATGGCCTGAAACGGCCACCTACATCTGGCCCTTGGTGATGTATCTCAAAAGAGGGTGCAATGGTAACACCAATGAAACATTTCTCGTGCATAACATGAAATTTGCTTCCTTTCACTTTAAAAATATATTAGCAGGTTTGACCTCGCAGTGGTGGTAGATTGCCACACTCCGGAGACCTCTGGATTCCCTTGAGCCAAAATCATTTCTTGCCTGGAGGGACAAACACTTATATATTTATTCAATTTATATAGCGCTTTATCACCAATAGGTCTCTGAGCGCTTGTACTTGGAAAGACCGAACCTTACAGAAACAGGCAACCAGATTATATCACGCCCCATGCATCTCGAAAGAGCACCGTTTTTAACATCCGCCTAAACAGCAGTAGATTAGACTCCTTCCGAAGGCAGAGTGGCAGTTTGTTCCAAGCTGCCGGAAGAGTGGTCGAAAAAGGCACGTCCGCCGAGGGTGGACAGGCGGTAACAAGGGCTAACCAAAAGAGTATCCTCAGATAAGCGCAGAATCCTCCAAGGGGTGTACTGCAACAATCTGGCTTTGATGTAGCTAGGCGCATTGCCATAAACTGCCTTATGCGCGATGCATAGGCCTTTGAATATTATCCTCTGCCTAATGGGGAGCCAATGTAGTTGACACAGGAGAGGAGAGGCCTGCGTGCTCCTGGGTTTTTTAAAAATCAATCTAGCGGCATCATTCATGACTATTTGCAGTCTTGAGAGTTGTTGCTGGGGAAGCCCAACATAGAGGGCATTCCCGTAATCCAAACGTCCTAGGATCATTGCAGACACCACACTCCTTAAGGTAGAAAAGGAAAACAGTTGGGAAATGTTTCGCATTCTCCTAAGGAGGCCGACGCATGTGCCCACAGCAGAAGACACTTGCTTCTTCATAGACAGGTTACCATCAATGTGGATGCCCAGACTTTTCACCACGCCTGCTGGTACTGGAGTCCCACCCAACTCCTTGGGCCAGAAGCGATCGTTCCACGGGTTGCCCGAGATGGCGATAGGCAACACTTCGGTTTTCTCTGGATTAATCTTCAAGGAGTTGGTGGACATCCAGTTACTCGTAAACTTTAAGATGTTATGCAGCCTGGCTTGGGCTCCTGGTGAGTCCTCAATTTGGATGATGATCTGTGTGTCGTCAGCATAGTTGTATATCTGACAATCCATCTGATTGAGAGCTGAAATCAATGGCTGCAAATATATGTTAAAAAGGAGCGGTGAAAGAGCAGAACCTTGCGGAACTCCACAGGTTATGGCCGCTGCTGTAGATACTAGGTCTGACAACTGAACCCTCTGCGATCTTCCCTGCAGGAATGAAGTTAGCCAGCCTAGTGCGGTCCCCCGATGCCCAGATCTCTCAGACGCTTCAGCAGTAAATTATGGCACACCGTGTCAAAAGCGGCGGAGAGATCTAGGAGCACCAGGGCCCCGGGGATCTTCTTGTCAGCTCTGCATCTTAGTTCATCCAAAATGGATAACATCACCAGCTCCGTGCTGTGATGTTTCCGAAAGCCAGCCTGATTTCGCTCTAACAGATCATTGGTCTCCAGATGTTTCGAGCGATGCGTCAGAACATGCTGCTCAACCACCTTAGCTAGAAAGGGTAGTTGGGAGATGGGCCTATAGTTCTTTACATTTTTAACATCCGCCCCTGGCTTCTTAAGAAGCGGGATCAGCCGGCCTCTTTGAAGGAAGTTGGAACCTGTCCCATCTCCAAAGACCTGTTTAGGAGGGTGAGGACGCCCTCCTCAATCCCCGGCATAGCGAGCATAAAGACTCTGGGAGGGCAGGGATCCACCTCAGAGCCAGATTTCACACTCTCCACCAAACTAACTAACATCTCCTTAGTAATCAAGGGTAATGTATTTAGGGAGTAGTGGACCTCAGGCGTGTCTGGCATAATTTGTAGTGGACAGTCAAGGATTGGGGTACGAGATATTTCACCCCGGAGATCTTCAATTTTACTTGTAAAGAATTCCTGAAAGTTCTGGCAGTCCTCCTGCGAGAACTCAGGCTTCTGCTCTTTATTATTCCTCAATTCCATAAGTACCTTGAAGATTTCTTTCTGCGGGTCTCGAGCTGTCGCAATTCTAGACTCAAAAAACTCCGCTTTACGAGCCAGAATAGCCTTTTTATAAAGTGCAAGCTCCTGCACATATAAGCTCTGAGCATTCGTATTATAGTCCCTCCGCCCGGCTCTCTCCACTTTCCGTAGAGCCTGTTTCTTAATTCTCAGGGTGTCGTTAAACCAGGGTGCCCTCATCCCTTTATCAACCCATTTCACCTTTTTTGCCGGCGCAACGGCGTCAATGGCTTTCTTCAATTTGTCAAATAACTTTTGACTACCAACCTCGATGTTCTCATTGACTGTGTTTGATGTGATGGAATTTAATAAATGACCAGCCAGCTCTTCCTCATTTATATTATTCAATCTCCTCACCATTTTCTACGCCGCTCTAGGTCTATCTCCGCACCTCTGGGCCATCCTCTGGCCCCTAATTAAATAGTGGTCGGACCAAACACACGGCATAGTAACGACATGTCCTGGAGCAGAATCCGTTGTCCATACCAGATCTAAGGTATGGCCTTTATCATGGGTAGGGCCGATCACCAGTTGGACCATGCCTAAGGCCATTAAAGCCTCTTCTAGGTGGTTAGCTTGCCCTTCTTTAGGGGAGATCTCCCAATGGAAGTTAAAATCTCCCATCACCATCAGATTCTTGTAACGGGATCTAAGGTCATGGGCTACCTCCACGAAGAGATCCAAGAATGCTGGTTTAGCCCAGGGGGGACGATACACAAATAAGATGACCAGGCAAATAGTGCCCACCTCAAATTTCACTCCTAAGACCTCTGCTCCGCCTACATTTTCAGCGCAAACTCTTTCTGCCCTCCAACAACTATTATAAAAAATAGCAACCCCCCTCCTCACGTTTGTGCCCATGCGATTATGACAAATAGCAATGAAATTCGGGGGGAGAGCGGCCACCACATCTGGGGTAGAATATTCCTCAAGCCACGTTTCCGTGACCCCAAGGATATCAACCTCCCCGTCCTGCAGTAACGAAAAAAATTCTAAATTGTGCCTCTGTAAAGATCGAGTATTTAAAAGACCATACTTCAAAGTCGTATCTGCATTCCTTTTTCCCCTCCCCTCCCTTGGCCGCAAGGATTTGAGCAGCCCTTCCTGGCGTAACACAATCATACATTCCTGGGTAAGCTGTAAGTCTCCCTGATTAAGCTTCATTAATGCGGCTCTACTATACCTGATGGTATGGCCAGGGGTTGTGGCCCCTGGTCCCGGTTGGTCGTGCATGGGCGTAGATGGGCTCGCCTCTGGCGAGCCTCCGGCGCATGTGGCAGGTTTAAGTAGGCAGGTTTAAGTAGGCGTCGTAGGTATCCGCCTGACAGCTAGAACGCTGCCCCAAGATGGCGCCCACCAGGCGTCCCAACTATCCCCAAGATGGCGGGAATAATCGTAGCTGTGGCAAGAGACCCGCTAAGCAGCGGTGTGGGTACAATTAGAGTGCAGGTAAGCGGGGCATCCGAAGTAAAAAGATGTGCAGTGAGAAATAAGATCCCACCAGACTCCTATTAAAAGTAAATCCTAAAAGCAAAATGCCTCGCAAAACAAAGCTAAGCAACGCGCTAATTCTCTGAGCCTTATCCTGAGCAATTGCAGTGTTACCTTATACAGCGAGATTCCTCTCTATTTTGACAGTTGAGTGGTCAGTTGGGTTCGTCATCACTGGAAGAAAACTTAAGGATCCCAGACACTTAATGGAGGCAAAGGAAGGAAAGATTCTTCTCTGTCAGTAGAGGGCCACAAAGAATAGATGGGGCAGATTGCTTTAGACTTTAAATTGCTCCTTCTCTACGCATGCACTCATTGATATCTGCACCAACACACAAATGACATGAAATTATATTTACAGATACCCACTCTAAAGACATCCCAGCCTGTGAAAGAGGCTTTGATTTGATATTCAGTGGGATGTCGAAGAATTCCTTGAAATGCAACCCTCAGAAAACAGAATTCATCCTAATATCTCATAAATCAACCGTAAGCATTATTCCAGTATAATTGCTATGCTTAGAGACTACGGAAATCCAAGTTCTCCCATACCACAGGTCAAATCACTTGGCTTCATACTCTTCAACGCTGCTGTGCCTGAGCTCTTTCAGTAGTTAGATCAACGCAGCTCTACTAATGCACTTTTTCTGGTACCACCTGTTCTCTCAAAGTTCTGAGACTATCACATACCTCTACAAAGGTGTATCAATCCTGCAGAGCACCTGCTTTTCTAGGTTTACGGCCAGCACACATCTCTGCTATGGCACTTCAGACTTGTGGTACCCCCTGAGGCCAGCACAGGACAGGTCTAGCAATGTTCTATCACTGAACCCAGCACACAGCTCTTCAGGAACACCAACATCTGACCCACCCCTTTTCTTCCAGTTCTAGCATAGCAGGAGAACTGTCTATGCAGCTCAACCCTGCATCTGCTCAATCTAACGCCATCCTCCCACTGCACTTCTGAGGCCAGCTTACAGCTCTACCTGAGGTCCTCAGTTGTGCCCCACACAAACATGTCCAGTTGTTAGAACAGCACACAGCTCTGCCACGGCTGATATTTACTACACTTTGAACCCGGTTTGCCTCAAAAAATGTGACGCAAATCGGCGCAAAGAATTGAGAAGTACTTTCCAGCGTTAAACTTAAGTAACACAAATTATCGTTGTTTTATCGACAGGAAACTGCCGATAAAACGGCGATAATGGGCTTGCTAATATGCGTTATAGAATTCCTATAGAATCCCAGGTTAGATGTGCAGGACATCTAACCTGGGATTCTATAGGAATTCTATAACGCATATTAGCAAGCCCATTATCGCCGTTTTATCTGCAGTTTCCTGCCGCTAAAACGGCGATAATATTAATGAGGTTCCTTGCTAATATGCCCCAATGTAGCGCAATACTTTGCATCAAGTGGGTGTTCCATGGATGGAACCTGTGGGCATTCCCATGCAACTTCCCATGGGTTTTGTTCCAAATCCCTAGTTACTAACATTGGTAGACAGGGATTAGCATAAACAAATCCCCCTTCTTCAATACAAGCGTAACAATGGTAAAAGATTTATTTTTTCCAAACTTTTCCAACTTTGTGTGCAATATCAACTTTGGATGTGCTGTACTCTACAACTTATACAGTAGCTTCGAAAAGTATTAAACTTTAAGCTTTATTTAGAGTTTGACTGGCAGGTTACTCCATCGCAAACATGATGGCTATCCCGCCCGCCGTATCACAAATGCATAGTGTCTGTGACATCTGGCAGTGGCGTAACGAAACTTGAGGTCCCCATGCAATGTACATGGAGGCCCCCCTCCAGACTCAGTCAAGAGCACTTACTCCAGGGTACTGTGCTGAGGGGGCCCCCGCCCCATGGGGGCTGCGGGGGCATATGTTACGCCACCGATATCTGGCATGTTTGTGATAGAGTATCCTGTCCAACAAACTCTAAATCAGGATCTATGTGTAAGCATAATATTTTATTAAGGGTATCTTTCAATATGAAACCTATACTAGACATCATGAACACACCCTGGTACTATGGTGAAAGGGTGTGTGCGTGGCACGAAGAAGCCAAACGTGCGACAGTGCAACAGTGCCATATTTTAATAATTGCGGCACTAATCTACTCTGGTCCTTTGACACAACGCTGCTCTATCACCTTGGTTGCTGCGCTACATTGTGTCAAATCTTAGTAAATCTGCTCCTCACCCCTCCAGTTTGGAACCTGCAAACAGTTCTACCAATGAGCCTCACCCCTGCATTCCTCCTGCTTTTCCATTTCTGAGACCAGCACCCATAACTCCCAAAACACCTCAGTGCTGCAGCACTACCTGGTCATCTACCAATGCACCTGATCCTGCACCATCCCGATCTTTCAGTTCATAGACCAGCACACAGATCTTCCAATGCACCTCATCCCTGACCACCACAGATCTTTCAGTTCCTAGACCAGTACAAAGCTCTTCCAATGCACCTCCTCCCTGATCACCACAGATCTTTCAGTTCCTAGACCAGTACAAAGCTCTTCCAATGCACCTCGTCCCTGCATCACCCCAATCTTTCAGTTCCTAGACCAGCACACAGCTCTTTCAATGCACCTCATCCCTGACCACCACAGATCTTTTAGTTCCTAGACCAGCACACAGCTCATCCAATGCACCTCCTCCCTGACCACCACAGATCTTTCAGTTCCTAGACCAGTACACAGCTCTTCCAATGCACCTCCTCCCTGCACCACCCCGATCTTTCATTTCATACACCAGCACACAGCTCTATTAATGCACCTCGTCCCTGCAACACCCGATCTTTCAGTTCATAGACCAGCACAAAGCTCTTCCAATGCACCTCATCCCTGACCACCACAGATCTTTCAGTTCATAGACCAGCACACAGCTCTTCCAATGCACCTCCTCCCTGACCACCACAGATCTTTCAGTTCTGAGACCAGCACACAGATCTTCCAATGCACCTCATCCCTGACCACCACAGATCTTTCAGTTCCTAGACCAGTACACAGCTCTTCCAATGCACCTCATCCCTGACCACCACAGATCTTTCAGTTCATAGACCAGCACACAGCTCTTCCAATGCACCTCCTCCCTGCACCACCCCGATCTTTCATTTCATACACCAGCACACAGCTCTACTAATGCACCTCGTCCCTGAAACACCCGATCTTTCAGTTCATAGACCAGCACACAGCTCTTCCAATGCACCTCCTCCCTGACGTCTTCAAATCAGAGGGGGACCCCACATCAATTTAGGCAGGTCGATGGGGAAAGTAACAATCAAACACCGGGAGGGGACCTGCCCGCAGTAGTTTTAATCAATGACCTTGGAGAGGTCCTTAGTATTATAAAACTTGTCCTGAACCCAAGCAAATCATATAACAAGTTTGATTTTATCAAAATTTATTTTTTATTATTTCTATGAATTCATTGTATTTGTATGTAAATATAAATAATTTGGCATCAGAATAAATAAACATCTTGACAACAATTAAATGGTGGTTCTAACTTCATACTGACATACCCTTCACATTCATACTAGAAACATTCACACATCATACATCCTACAACACTAAGCAGAGATGGTTTTAGGTGACAGGGGGACCGTTGAGCAAATGTCCGGGTTGGTTCAGTGGGTTCCTAGAAGGGAACAGACGCCAACGCGCGTTTCGGTGTGTAGCCCCGTCCAGGGCAACACCTTCATCAGGGCAAAGTGGGGTAGAGACGAAGGAACCACATATGTATAGAACTTCTGCTGGTATTTGAATGGGCTGGCGTATGATAAACCAAGTGGTTGACAATTAGGTAGTGCCAGCGAGAGATCGCGTTTCCTTAGATAATTATCAGAGATGGATGGAATCCTGTCCCCGAATATATGTAGCGGAATAAATAAAGATGAGTATCCCTTCACAACAACAGGGAGAAACCATCTAGGGCCTTCGGTGGATGCTGACCTTATTTGCTACCCGTATGAGATGAGTATACCTGAAACAAGGGAATTGACAGTATCCTTAAACATTAGCTGCAAGTATCGTCCGGGTTTGAAGAAGAAACGCATAGAGACGACATGGGGAATTGTTGCCGGAGTACCTTTTCCAGGATAAGGAAAAAAATCCAAGTGGGATTCTGGTCGGTGCGGGGGCCGCCGGCTGGGGGTTTTTGAGCTAATCCATGCGGAAGTCTTTGGTGGATATGTCCGTTTCGCCGTCTAGTTTTTAAAGGTTTGGTTGGGTCCCTTTAGACTGGAACCTGGTGTATCGGCGGGTGGCGGTCTCCAATCGGCGGTCCGAGTCGCACGCACAGTGGCGGTCTCCTCCCTGACGACCACAGATCTTTCAGTTCTGAGACCAGCACACAGTTTTTCCAATGCACCTCATCCCTGCATCACCCCGATCTTTTAGTTCTGAGACAAGCACACAGCTCTACTAATGCACCTCGTCCCTGCAACACCCGATCTTTCAGTTCACAGACCAGCACACAGCTCTTCCAATGCACCTCATCCCTGCATCACCCCCCCTCTTTCAGTTCATAGACCAGCACACAGCTCTTCCAATGCACCTCATCCCTGCATCACCCCGATCTTTCAGTTCAAAGACCAGCAAACAACTCTTCCAATCCACCTCATCCCTGCATCACTCTGGTTCTTTCAGTTCATAGACCAGCACACAGCTCTTCCAATGCACCTCCTCCCTGCACCACCCCGATCTTTCATTTCATAGACCAGCACACAGCTCTACTAATGCACCTCGTCCCTGCAACACCTGATCTTTCAGTTCAGAGACCTTTACACAGCTCTTCCAATGCACCTCATCCCTGCATCACCCCGATCTTTTAGTTCTGGGACAAGCACACAGCTCTTCCACTGCACCTCATCCCTGCATCACCCCGATCTTTCAGTTCATAGACCAGCACACATCTCTTCGAATGCCCCTCATCCTTGACCACAACAGATCTTTCAGTTCTGAGACCAGCACACTACTCTACCAATGCACCTCGTGCCTGCATCACTCTGGGTCTTTCCTTTCATAGACCAGCACATTGCTCTACCAATGCACCTCATCCCTGCATCACCCCGGATCTTTGAGCACAGAGACCAGCATATAGGTCTGCCAGTGCTCCTCAATCCGACAGCACCACATCTCATTCAATTCTGTATGGCACACCAATCTTGCAGCAATTTGGCTGATCCAGGCCTGAGACCAGTACACTGCTCTGCCAAGACACCTCAACACTCGGCACACCTGCTATTATCGTTTGAAGACTGCCATGCAATTCTACCTATGTACTTCTATTCTGCAGCCCACTGCTCCTCCATTTGTGAGACCAGCACATAGCTCTGCTAAGGATGCCTCGCCTTAGTACAGTAGCACCTCGGCTTTTACTATTTTTAGAAAAGCACACAGCTATACTAAGGCACTCACATCCTGCTCCTTCAGTTCTGAGAGCAGTACACAACTCAGGACATCTGAGACCTGCAGCACCCTAGTGACCAGGTTCTGAGACCAGCACACACACACATTCCAATAGACCAGATAGAGGAAATGCATTCCCCTGATTAATTTTCTAAAATCTCCCACTTTCCTTTTGTAAAATGTTTGCAAGTATGGGCACAGCTATCTCTCTGCGCAGGGCTTTAAGTAGAATGAAAAAACTGGAGGGGGGGGTCTCTCAAAGGGGCGTGGCCGATGTAATTTAGGGCGTGTCTCAAAACACCTAAGCTAAAAGAACTGTGCTTAGCATAGTGTCCCGCCTGATTGGTATTTTGCTGCTTCTGTCATTGCATCCAGATATATAATACAAGTAACATTATACCTACAACAAGCCAGGACTATTGGCTTTGTCAATGGTTGTTAGTTGCATAAGATAAATAAGCAACAACTATGGCAACGTTGTATAGAACATTGGAAATGCTTCTAGTTCTTTGAAGTTAAATTAAAGGCAGTGAAGAGTGACACTGCTGCATAGTAGAGATTTTTTTTTCACACTGAGGGTGAGGGCAAAAATGGAGAGCCCGATAGGGACCCGCCTCAGCACCTATTTTTTAGAACTGCCGGTGCTAAGCACCGGCAGGACCCCGGGCCACTTAAAGCCCTGTCTCTGCGAGTGCTTCCAATCCTGTAGGACCCCGCCTCTTCTGGTTCTGAGACTAGCACACTCTAGCTATTTAATTCAGCTCTGTCGGTCAGCGCCATCTTTCTTCAGCTTGAGATGCCAGTGAAACATTCCTTTTTGCCTCCCACCCTGCACAACAAAGAGGTCTGTTCACTAAGAAAGGAATGCCAGTAGTAAAGCGCCTTACTATATATCTTTTCTCAGTTCACTGATCATTTCATCACTTTGATCTGCCAGTAGATGGCAGTCGATTGATGTGAAAATTAGAGTTTTGCACTAGAGCACAGATTTTGGATTAACGCGTTTTTTTCACGGGAAACATATTGGAGGGCACTGAGTGATTGGTTGGTGTAAATATTTCCTTATTTAATTAACTATTTTAAACGACTGTCTAAGTATGTTAGGGGCAACACGTGCATACGATTGATTGTTGAGTAAAAGGTTTCATAGTTGTATATATGTCTTTGCTAACACCTGGATGCACACTAAGATAGCACTGTTCAGTATTGTGTGGGAAAAGAGTATTGATATAAAAACACATCTCTCTGTGGCAAAAGCAGGAACAAATCAAACTTTACACTTTAAAGAATTAAGGTAAAATGGAACAGATGTAAACTTAAAATTAAAAAGGAGGATTAATTACAAAGATATTTTAAGGCCGGAGTCCCTAAAATTATTAAACTACATTTTGCTAAACAGCAAAATGCTAGCAGAAAAAAACAAGTCTCTACTCGACTCTATATGTTAGTTCATATCGTTTTTTTGCGAATTGTAATATAACTTTCACATTTTTAGAAAGCGTTAGTTTAAATTGTTTTTTTTTCTCAATTAAATTAGTTTTAGTGAATTAGATCAAATGAGCGTTTTGCTGATTTCCTGATCACATCAAAACCTTTGCTGCTCAGAACCCTACCCCGGCCTTAACCCTACTCTATCACTCCGCCAAGCACCAATGACTCCTGCTCCTCTATGTGACTTCTTTTTTAAAATCAAAAAGCTTTCATTATTGAAAAATGTTTTTGAAAATTATGTCTCTTCAAGCCATTGCTCTTCCAACTATTTTTTTTTAGAACTAATCGATGCAAACTAAGTTATTGCTCACTATTTGATTCAGCATAACCATTTATTATCCACCCACTCTATCAATGATGCTTTGGGACATGACAACCGCATAACTTTTATTAATGGGCTCATCTTAGAGAGTCTGTGTGCCTATAGAAGGAAGTGCACAGAACCCTCATACCGCATACTGTTCACTCTGTACAAAGATAGATTTCAATCCTTGGGTGTGTTAATTGCTCTTTCTTGGCATCTCCACACAGCGATTGAAGTGCATAAAAAGTATGGTAACTGTGATCTTTCGGACATTGTGATGAGGTCGGTGAGTGAAGGGACTGGGCAAGACACATAACCTAAAAGAACAAAATATTCTGTAACTACTTTGGAGGCCTGCGTATGAAATACAATGTGTGTGTCCTAAATGAAAAAACAAATACAAGTTGACGTCATTAAATTACAAAAGCATTGTTACCCATAGATTCTACCCATTTCGACCTCAGTCCAGTCATTATTGCAATTAGTTTCAGAGTCTGAAGACAAGACAAAGTTTGATCAAATATATTGATTAGAATACTCCAGATCATTTTTCACTTAGGTTTAACATAAATATGATAAGCTTACTTTAGGACCTGAATGTATATACCATGTTGACCCTTGGCATCTATTCTGATCAAGCTTCTCGAGTTGTGTGTATATTGCACCGTGTATGAGTCCACAACTGCCTGGTCATCTGACTTGTTTTATAAGCATATTTATGCACAAAATGCCTATATTCTAAAAACAAGCAAATTGTGCATATACAATATCGGTGAGACTTAACATGGAAGGACAGCTGAGCTGATCACATGTAACACGCCCTCTGTGCATGCCTAATGTGTGTGCGAAACGCAAAGGAAAAACAGTTGACTAACATTCACACTTTGGCCATTGCTTGTCCTAGGTGTAGTTGACACATGTATGGTCAAATTGATCATTTGTGTAATAGAGTGGGCCCCTAACCGAAAAAAAAATCACCTTCTCTAAATATATAAAAACGGGAGAGGCAAGGGCTGGTGTTTTACACCGATAAGACTGCAAACCCCCCAAAATGTTATTGATTGTGCTCTTTGTTAAATGTTTTACTCCTATCTTCAATGTCATTGGTTGCTGCTGATGCTAAATTAGCTATGTTTCTTCCTCTCTTCTTTGCACACTGAGATTGGCCACAAGCTTGTTGCACACAATGGAATCTGAGCTCGAGCCTGTTGTTGAGATGATCACTTTTGGGATAGAGTGCCTAGCTCTCAGCATGGGGAACCAGGTTTGGATCCCATGCTCCGCTCAATAGCCTGTGATTCTAGGCAAATCGCTTAATCACCATGTGCCTAAAAAGGAAAACAAAGCCTGCAACATAGTCTAGTTCTGTTGTAAAGTGCTCTAATAACATTGTGCCTTGTTTGCATCTATAAAAACCTGGAAAAAAACCTAAATACATTCTATGCACATTTTATGCCCACGGTTGGGCCAAATGGCGTCGATAGAAATGTTTGTGAATTACACCAGCATGCCAATTTTTAGGTGTGTCTTAACCACATATTTACAAAAAGATTCATGCTAAAAAAATGCACACATATAAATATACACACAGCGGCTTTTGTTTAGAGTAGACCTTTTATTCATTGGTCTATTCAGGTGTCACCTATCACAGCATACAAGATGAGTCAATGGGGGAGCTCAGTTAAGCTGTCGGTTCACTTCACTGTGAGTGAATACATTTTGCTTTGCACACATGCTCATCTTGAAAAAAAAAATGTCCACTTTGGTGCCAAGCTTGGTGGGCCCTTTCTGATTATTTAGCCTTCATGTTATGTGTTATTATTATTTAGTTTGCAGATGTTATTTTTACTTATTTATTCCGTAAATAAATACACAACATTTAGATGGGATCATTTTTATTTTTAACTACTTTCGGACTTGTAATGCCTATTTCATACATTTGCAAAAAAAAGTACTTCAAAGTCTTGACAAACCAGAGGCAGATTAATTTCCTTATTCAGGTAGGATGAAATTCTTCATGAATTTGGCAAGGGGGTGTAGGCTGATGGGGCATCTGATCACGAGACGTGCCTGTCTCAAGATGGTGGCTGTTGCTTCAGCCTTCACATGTAAGCCAACAGTGTGCTTGGCACAAATAATCAGTATTAAATGGCCCATACCCTTGTGGTGATATTATTGCATTCATTCAGTCTTTTTGTAGTATTCTCACTTAGTTCTTTAAAATGTAAACAATAAAAATGGTTCAGAATTCCAAAAACATACACGTGCTGAGTGTATAAAAAATTGAAATTAAGTACAGTAGAGGAATGTCATGTCTTTGTGCGTCAGTTAAGAAGCAGGAGGCCTGAGATATGTCAGCTCACCACATCTCATCAAACATATGGGAAGCACTGGATGGAAACCTAGACAAATGGCAATCATTTCTAAGAGCAATTGCTCGAACATCCACGATTATCTTGTGGAAAAAAATGGAAATTGGAAAAATTATGAGAATGTCCAAGGAAAGGTTATTTGAGAAAATGGTAGCACTGGAAAGCAGTAATGCCGGCCATCAGCAAGAGTATAAGTAGAACCTACCAGTAAGGAAATCTGGTGAATCAACCAAAGCATTTTGTTTCTGGAGGAAGAGTACAGTGCAGTGCAAGATACAGGTAGTGGTTGTGCTAGAGTGTGATTTTATGTATGGGTATGTTAAGTATAAATGCTGTATATGAAGTGCAATAAATGGTGTATACGAACTTTTACAGATTTTGTTAATAGAAACAATGATGTTGAGTATGTGGAAGGATGAGGTTTTTACACAGTTTATAAACATAAAATCGATGCATGTTTGTCAGACTATGTTGTGGGGAATGCTTTCTGTGCCTTCGTACAGGTCTTAGGAGCTTCGTTTCGCAATGTCGATGTTAAACAAGCACGGTACTCTCTGGAATGTGGTAAACATAGCCATATTTCCTGTCAGCAAAGTGAGCTATTAATTCAATAGAATTAGCAAGAGTTAGCTTGTTGTCTGGCAGTTCTGAGTGGCGAGTTTTGTGTCTGTGCCTGACTAAAAAGGGGCAAGACAAGCTGTGCCCCATGATGCAACAGTTTCACTGTGAGTACACAGCCACACACCTCGCTTCTGGGTGCATTTGTGGATGAGGTGACCTGCTAACCAGCTCGCCCACCCCCTCTTTTACCCATGGAACATCTTTACGCTACCTTGGGTTTCAAAGTGTTCTTTTCAATGATCTTGGCTGATGACTTGGATGTGAGCTCCACCACCCCATTACCCCCTCATGGGTCCTCCCCGTCCCAGTCCTAACAACGTGAGGCAGTCCTGCCTCCACCCAGCCAATCACAACGCCAGTATTCAAAAGTTACATAAGCCCCTCCCACCTACCGCCATGCCTGTTTTTTTTCTGCTCCGACGGCTGTCAGAACGCTGGTGCTCCCGGTTCCTGTTTCTGTTTCTGGCTTTCTTCGGGACGGTGCAGTGAGTGTTTCATTTGCAGTTTTATGCTTTTGCGTTTTATATACTGTGTGTATTTCACAGGAGTATTTAATTTGCAGTTTTTTACTTCTGCATTGTTTCCTGTGGGTTTTTCTCTCTGCGCGGCTGCTCCGGTCCCCGGGTCAGCTGTGCTCCTGTTCTGGGGTCAGGGACTCTCCCCGTTCATGTGCTGGGCTGGGGCGGGGAGTTTTCGTGGTGTACTGGCCCCGGGTCGTTCCGGCGCTGTGGTTCTAGTGCAGCGTCCGGCCCCCACGGTCATGGTCTTTTGACCTGGGGCTGTGGGTGGAGACTACAGGGCTGCCAATTGTAATTTTCACCGGTCTCACGTTGTCTGATTTGGTGATTGGGGGCGGTGTTGCTTGGAGGTTGCTGGGCACTTCCTTTGTTGTGTGGTGAGTTCCTGTTTCGTTCGGTTGCTCGGGTTCACTCACCATGTGTGAAGGGTCGTCTTCACCTGTGCCTGCCTGGGCTGTTTCCATGCGGCATAGTTTCCAGGTTCTGCAAGTGGATGACATTTTTGCAGATTCTGGGGCTGCGCTGAATACTGTGAAGGGCTACTGGTGTTCACGAGATCTTCCTGCCTATGCTGTAAAATTACCTGGGTTGATATGGTTTCAATCTGTGCTTTTCCTCAGTTGTTGGTATTGGCTGCCCAGTATGTGCTGCCAGGGCCTACTTTGCGTTGTCCTGAGGATAGGTCTTTATTGGGGTGATGCTGGGTTGTGGCCCTAGATCCTTGGATGCTGTGGGGTTTTCTGCACAGTTCTTTACTCTGTGGTGGTTGACCTTTTCCTTCCATGTTGTCCTGTTGGATATCCTGTCTGATGCATGGCTTGCGGCAGATACGCAGGGTTTTCCTCATTTTCTGGGATGGTGGTTTCGCCTGGCGGACTTTATTTCTCACTTTCCTGCATGTCCATGTGTTGCTTCTTCTTTTGGGGTGCGTGCTGGCTCTTGTTCGGCCTGTGCTTCACTGTTCCTTCTCATGGGTTGTGTGGAGTTTGGCTGTTTGCGGGCCTTCCTTCCTGTCTTGGCTTGATGGGTTGAGTCTTCTCCTCGGCTGACCTGGTACTGGCGTCTTGGTCCACTGTCTGTTTTTCTGTGGCTCCTTGGCTTTTTGGCTCCCTCTACTGACAGTCTGTGTGGTGGTGCTCTGTCTTCTCTCGGCCCTTTCGGGGGTGGGGGAGGCTGTGTTCCGTTTGGTTCCCGGCCTCTGTTGCGCCTACGGCTGCCCCTGGGTGTTGGTCGTCCAGGGTTTTGGGTATTGTTGTGCCCTGGGAGGGGGGTCTCTGTGACCTGGTGGTTGCGGTTGCGTCTCTTTTTCTTTGGGTCTGTGTCCCACTCCTGGTGTTCATCTGGCAGTGGGTTCCCTGTCTCTGTTGCTGTTTTTGTTACGGTTTTGGGGGCTCAGATCCGTTGTTCCTGGCTTGTTGGTCCGGTCTGCTTTCCGACTGGTGGGTCCTGTCGGTCTTCGCTCTTGGTTTCCAGATTCCATTCCGGGCTGTCCCCCTTTTTGGGCTGTTTTCACGGTTGCTCCGTTGTCCTTTGACCCGTGTTGCATTTACCTTCTTCTTTGGGCGTCGGTCTCTTTTTGTCTTTGGGCGCTGTTGTGCTGGTTCCGGTGACGGAGCGGGCCAAGGTTCCTCTTCCTCTTTGTTCTTGGTCCTGGTGCCCGTTGGTTCCTTTTTGCACGGTTCTGTGTCCCGGGGCTTTATACCATTTGGTGCCGCTGGTCGGTTGTTCCCCTTGCGGTCTGTCATTCCCCTCTTCTTGGTGGGTGTTTTTTATTTTTTATTTCTTTTGGTCTTCCCTGGATTTGGGTGTTGTCTGTTTTTCACGTTCCATCCGTCTGGCTGGTCCGCGGTTCCTGCGGTTTGCTGTGGATGGGTTCCTTTCTCTGTTTCGGGTGTTGCCTTTCGGCCTCTCTCCAATCCCCCAGGTTTTTTCAGCGGTGCTGGCTCCTGCTGTGCAGGTTTTTTGCTGGTTGGCGGTTCCGCTCTGCTTGCACCTGTTGTTCTTTGTACTGCAGGGTTAAGTCTGGTCCATACTTGGGTGGGTGACCGCCTGGGGGGGTGCTGTTGGCTTTTCCCTATGTGGCTTTTGTCCGGTTTCTGCTTCCACCCTCCTTGTGACTGTTCTGGCGATGGTGGCGTTGTGGCCTTGCTCCGGTTACTGGGGTTCGTTGTGGTTCTGGCCATTTTTCTTCTGGTTCCTGTTCGGGGCCTTCGGTTTCTCGGGGCCTATTCATCACTTTGCAGGGGGTTGTTTTCACCCTCCGGCTCGGTTCTCTTCCCTGTTGGCTCTTTTGTGGGTCCTGCTGGGTCGCCCTTCTGCCCTTTGGGGTTGGTTGCGGTTCCAGGAGGTGGTGGCTGCCTCCACGGCTGTGGTTCCTTGGGTTTGCCTGTTCCTCCTGTCCTTGGTGTTTCTTCTGATTGGCTCTTTGGGTCCTTTTCCGTGCAGGTTACATGGCTCTGGTTCCTCTCTCCCCTGTTCTGGTTCCTACTTTGGCCTGGTGGCTTTGCTCTCCCGACCTGGTGTTTGGGGTGCGTTTTCAGCTCCCTTCTCTCCTCTTGTTGTCCTTGGACGCCTGTCCTTGGGGTTGGGCGCCGCGTTGGGGTCCTTGGTGGCGGCTGAGTTTTTTGATTCGTGCTGGCCTTCCAGTGGCTATTTGCTGCTTGGGCCTTCTTGGGGGGACCAGTTGCATGTCTCTGTTCCTGCTGGCTTCCTTGTGTTGTTCCCATGACACTATGGCTCATTGGTGTGTCTTGTGCCTCTGGTGGTTCGGGCTCCCGCAGCTCTCTCTGGGCCGTGTCTCCTCTGTGGGCTTTGAGTTTGTGTTCAGGACTGTCTGCGTTTTCGTTTGTAGATGCTGCTTGGGCCGTTTCCTCCTATCCTCTGTTTTGTGCCCTCTGTGCTCGCTTCAGCTGCGCAATTTCTTTGTTTGGTTCAATTTGGTGTGGATTTGCATGGCCCCTGCACATTTCCTTGGCCTTCAGGCTTTCTGTGTGCCTTCCCTCCTTTTTCTCCTCCTGCATAGTCTGGGGATGTAAGGGGATGTGTGTAGGTGTCTGTATCATTAACCTCTCTGTCTTTGATCTCTGCTCCTGCTGCTGCTGGCGGGGGTCGGGTTTGGCCGGACTTCATTGACTCCGGCTCCGCTTTTTGGTCCACAGCTGGTTTTTGCCCTGATGTCACTTGCTTCTGACGGCCTGGCTCTTGTGCGGCTGTGGTTGGCGTATTTGGGCTGTTCCTCTGTGGTGGCTCGTGGCATCCCGTTGTCACGTCGGCCTTCGGCCCTTGGGTGCTGTGGTCGTCTTTGGGGTTCTTTTTTCTCTTTGTGTTCTTCCCATTGGGTCGTTCCTGTGCTGGGGTATCCTACCTCTGTGTTGGATTTTCTTAGGACTATTTTTTTACAGGGCCTTGCCCCTTCCGCTTTGTCTTCTCAGTGGGCGGCGGTTCGTGCTTGTCGGGGTCCTGGAGCCTCCTTGGTGGTTTTTGCCCCTTTGGAGAGTCGGTTTCTTCTAGGCTTTCGGCTTCGTCGGCCGGTCTCTCCTGTACTCGTGCCTTCTTGGGTTTTTGCCTGCTGTTTGGGGGGGTCTGCTGTTGCCCCCTTTTGAGCTCTTGCTGGTGGCTGTCTTGTTCTGGTTGTCAGCTACTGTGGCTATTTTGCTGGCCATCACCTCTGCTCGTCGGTTGGGTGCTTTGGGTGCTCTGCTAGTTTCTTTTCCCTGTTGGGAGTTCCTGCCGGATTGGGTTGGTTTGTGGCTTGTTCCGGTCTTTCTGCCTGGGGGTTCTTCCCGTTTCCTTTGGCAGCTGGAGGTGTTTTTCCTGTTTTACCTGCTGGGGGGGGTCCCTTGTTCCCCCTTCCTTGGTGGTTCGCTGGACTCTCCGGTTTTTCCCACCTTTGTTCCCTGGTGTTTTTCCATTTTCTCCTGCCCTGTTTGTCTCCTGTGGAGGTGTGACTTGGGGGATATGATTTTCCGGTTCTGGGGTTGGTCAGTGGGTGCGTTTGGCGGTCTGCCTGCCTTTTCGGTCCTTTGGGTCTGCCTCCTCCGTCTCTGGTGCTGGGTCGTTAGACACGTTCTGTGCCTGCTTCCTGGGCTGGGGCGGCAGGAGTTTTCTATCCGGGTATTTGTTGGGTGGCCACCCGCTGTCCCGTCTCGTATTTGTGCTACCTTCTTGGCTTGTTGTTTTGCATGCCTCTGCTGGCTGCTTTTCTGTTGGCGTCTTGGACGTTGCTGTTCATTGATCTTTACTGATTTATACTCTGCATGGATCCCTGGTGTCCTGCGTTTTTTCTTGGTTCTCTGCTTGTGAGTTCCTCACGTTGTTAGGACTGGGACGGGGAGGACCCATGAGGGGGTAATGTCTTATTACTTACCGGTAATCTTCATTACCCCGATTAGGGTCCTCCCTGTCCCAGTCCTGTACCCTCCCGCCCTCCCGCTGTGTTTGTGTCGGAGTCTTGTTGATAACAGGCATGGCGGTAGGTGGGAGGGGCTTATGTAACTTTTGAATACTGGCGTTGTGATTGGCTGGGTGGAGGCAGGACTGCCTCACGTTGTTAGGACTGGGACGGGGAGGACCCTAATCGGGGTAATGAAGATTACCGGTAAGTAATAAGACATTACTCTGGGGCAAAATGGATATCAGGCAAGAAGGGGGTGAGCATGTGCTTCCTATTCTTCTAGGTAGACAGGAGATAAAGCTCTGGCCAGGCACCCACTATGTGGTTAGGCATGCTCATTGACTCCTGGCAGAGGTGAGCCTTATCCACTCAGTCACCCTGGACCATAATCCAGTTCACCTAAGCATATGACATGATTCATTTAGGTATTACATTTTGAGCCCTGGATACCTCTATCAGAAATGTTGCTGAGGAGGCAATAAGATAGATGGCATACCAATGTGGGATCCTCCAGTAACAGGGGGTGGTTCTTGGAGATTTTCTGGACCCCTTATTGAGACTAAAGGAATTACAGAGTGGTAGTGCTAGGGTTAAAGATTTGGACCTGGCGGTGGAGCAGGACATAGACGTGGGAAGGCAGAAATGGGTACCAGAGTGAAGGACTTCTAGGGATATAGAAAGACAAGATCGCAGTGAGGTATCGCATCTTGGCATGGAAGTAATTTCAACAGTAGAGAGAAACAAATGTAGAGTGGCCTACTCCGTACTATGTATCACCTGGTCCGCAAGACATACGAAAGAGAAGAAAGCGGATCAGTATAGACTGCACAGAGCGTGGGTAGCAAATCTATTGCTTTCACTAGAACTTTCTCTATAGATAGGGGAAAGAAGCAGATAAAACAACCAGGAGATTTTTTACCTCATTCCAGTTTGATGAAAGCTTAAGAGATGATGGTCTTCACCAAGTAAAATATGAGGTAGTGTCCGCATATGTAAACTAGATGGGTGAAGGTGTAAGTTGCTGTTTTGGTGACAATGCTTTAAACAGTTGCGGCCCATGCAGGTGAGTGCCATGGGGCGGTGTGGAGGGGAAATGATAAACAAAATCAAATAAATAGATATAACCACTTGCCTTGTGCTCACCGAATCACAAGGTCAACGATGCAGCGAGCACAATGTAAGCGGATTTATTTCTTTATTTCTTTTCCTTATTTTGTCATTTGTTACCCCCCCCCCCCTCCACCCCTCCTCACCGTGCTAACCTGCATGGGCCGCCACTGGCTTTAATTAAAGACATATGCGACTGTTGATTTGGACTAACATGGGAGGGAGGAAAGATGATGTCCGGCATAGTATAAGGGATGGTGTTAGGTGACATACATAATTTCAGCATTAAACAAGTTAGGTATTACTGGGATGCAAATAAGAATTTTGAGTTGGGTTATCATGATGGAAAGATGAAGGCAATAAAAGTATAGTGAGCATGGAGGTGAACAAAATCCAAGAGGGCAAGGGAAATCACTAAGGGCTGTGTTGTAGAGAGAGACAGCTGTGGCCCTGGAGTCCAAGGAGCATTAAGACAACGATTTTGATCTGTCCATATAATCGAGGAAAGCCAGTAGAACACACTTCCTTGAAGACTCTCCACCAGAGGCAGCAGAACGTTCATGTGAATGAGGCTGGGGGAGGGGTGTCTGTTGTGATCTTAGTTGCAGGGGCACTAGTGTCCGGCAAGTGTCGCTTCACCCTGCTGAAATCTAACCACATGTGAATTGTGAAATGTGAATTTAAAACCTCATTGAGGAAAAGTGAGTCTGTTAAAAATAATTAAATACTAATCTTTCCAAAATTTTGGGAAGCGGGGCAGAAGATAACAGTCTAACAGTGGAGGCAGTTGTAGAGTGTGATATCGTTGATAGACAAGTAGGAGGAAGATGAAGGTCATCTTGAAGCATGAAAGATAGGGGTTCTTGAGTAGTGATCACTTAAAGAAGTATGTGTTGAAGTGAGTCTCTTTAAAGGCCCCAGCCTGAGTATGAATCAGGACTCTGAGTACTTATGGAGGGTCACCTTCATGTCTTTGCTTATTTACCTATGTAGTCATATGCAGGCCTACATGTCGAAAGGGCTAACCTTGACTATTTGATCCGTAGGGTATCTGGTGTAAGACTGCTTTGCCTCACGCACAAATCCTCTTCTTCCTTTTCTGATGCGGGTGCGGTGAGATGTGTGTGATAGAGATGAAGGGCAAAGAGCTAGAGTAAGACTAATTCTACATTCATGTTGATGAAGAAAATTAGAGCTTCTCTCTTTTTCAGCACTTGGCATGGTCATCTTTCATCAATTAAACTCCCAAGCCTCTGGATGTTTCTGGAAGGTCTGCGAAGGTTGTCAGATTCATGCAGCATTTCATTGTCTTCAATCCTTCTGAGCTCCAAAGTTACGAGAACTTCTTGACTGGCACGCATGGCTGTTCAGACAATTAGGGTCATATTTACAAGGAACCGGCGGAGCGCGGCGTTAGCCTCCTTGGCTTAACACCACGCTCTACCCCTTCTGAAATACAGGGCTGCACCGTATTTACAAAAATACAGTGTAACATTGCGTTTTCGCCTGTGCTTATGCTAATAGAATTTGCAAATTGTCATTTTTTTAATGATTGTTTATGTGCAGGAAGGGACACCATCCTGCAAATAGACAATCAATGGCGTTTTGCTGTTTCTATGTGTGCTGCACAATGCAGCACACATGGAAACAGCAAAAACGAGGAGAAATTAAACATTTCTTCTCTTTGCGCCAGGGTAATGTCAGGTTTTCCCTGTTCTTAATTTTGGGGCTGCCCCTTATTTATGCCAACCCTTGTAAATATGGGGCAGTGTAAAAATCAATGGATTTTGTTGTAGAATTCCCACCACAAGACCTATTGCCTGTCCCTTTCACACTAAGTATAGCGTGAAAGGGTGCCTTTTCACAAGGCAGCGTAAAGCCATGTTAAGTGGCTTAAAGCCACCTAGTGAATAAGGCGAAGCCCCTATCACCACCACAATGTCGAGAAAAGTGATGTTGTGGTGGCTATAGGGGCTTGCAAATATGCCCCTTAATATGATATCTCTTGTAGTTTGGACAATTGTGTGTTACCAAAATGGCCACGTAAAGTGGACAAGACTATGGTCCCTTTCACGTAATTACCTCTTATGAGTGTGTAGGTGCATGTAATGTTTTCCTTTCTCTCTTTGACTGCTTCAGGAGAGCAAGATTACCTTGAGAGATTATTCATGAACAAGTCAGTCTTTCTGTTTACATGTTTCTTCATATTCACCTTTGATTTGTTCAAATTTCTTGAAAGATTGGATGATCTTTTGGCTGAGATGGGACAGTTAGAAAGGTTGAATGTGGCAGTATTTCCCAAAAATAACTCAGCAGGAGCTGTGATGTGTATTACACTGTTGTGAATGGCTCTCACTGACAACCCTTAGATTGAATGTTAGATTCTCTAAATCTGATAATTCTCTGCTGTGATGTAGCATCTCATAACTCACCGTTGCTACATCATAAAAGACTTCCAGGATGCTCTGGCTGAGCTCTATGAGATCCTATCAGAGTAGCACTGGAATGCAGGGAGCACAGCTTCCGAAAGAGAGGGAAGCCACAGATAGTGATAGGGTTTGGTTACCGGAGGTCAGGTATTTTTTAATTTGGGCCAGGGAGGAGAGGTCATGTTATGATTGGCTATCCCATTACTCCTCTACCCCTCTGTAGCAATTGAAAGCAGAGACAGAGGATTTATTGGCGTAGGGAGGCATATATAACATCAAATCAAAATCAAATCAGGTGTTTGTTAAGTGCGACTACTCACCCGTAAGGAACTCAAGAGCTGGGGGCGTGGGGGGGGGGGGGGTCGCCAGTTCCAGTCCATCAAGAAGGCGGTCTGTCGAAGAGCCAGGTTTTGAGGTTTCTTGCGAAGATGGGAAGCGATGTTATCTGTCTGAGGTGGAGCGGAAGGTCGTTCCAGGCACTGGCCGCACGGAAGCAGAAGGAGCAGCCTCCAGATTTGGTCTTTCTGGTGCGAGGGACCACAGCGTAGGAGAGCTGGGCTGATCGTAGGGTCCTTTGGGGTGTGTGGAATTTGAGTCGGCTGTTCAGGTATGCTGGACCGGTGTTGTGGAGGGCCTTGTGAGTGTGGGTTAGCATCTTGAAGGTGACTCTTGCTTCGATGGGGAGCCAGTGGAGTGTGCTCAGGTGCTAGGAGATGTGGCAGTGGCTTGGCAGGTTGAAGACCAGTCTTGTGGCTGCGTTTTGGATGTTCTGCAGCTTGCGGCGAGGTTTTTGTTTATTCCGGCATAGAGTGTGTTGCCGTAGTCAAGCCTGCTGGTGACCAGGGCATGAGTGACGGTCTTTCTGTGTTTGAGGGGGATCCATTTGAAGGTTTTACGTAGGAGGCGGAAGGTGTGGAAGCAGGAGGACAAGACGGAGTTGATATGGTGGTCCATTTTGAGCTCTGAGTCCAAGATGATTCCCTGGTTGCGTGCGTGGTCCGTGGGGGTGGGCGGACTTCTGAAGGTGGGGGGCCGCCAGGTGTTGTTCCAGGCATCTTATTTTGGGCCCATGATGAGTACTTCCGTTTTGTTTGTGTTTAGTTGTGGGCAGCTGTTTTTCATCCATTTGGTGATGGCTTCCATGCCTTCTCGAAAGTGGTGTCTGATGGTGTTGGATTCGTTGGATAGAGAGAGGATGAGTTTGGTGTCGTCTGCTAATGACACAATGTTGAGTCCGTAGGTTAAACTGATGTGGGCGAGCGTAGCCATGTAGACGTTGAAGAGCGTAGGGCTGAGGAAGGACCCCTGGGGGACTCTGCAGGTGGTAGGTGTAGGGTCTGAGAGGAAAGGGGGGAGTCTGACTGGCTGCGTTCAGCCGGAGAGGAAGGATCGGATCCAGTCGGGGGCCTTGTCTTGGATCCCTGCGTCGTGGAGTCTGTGTATTATAGTGCGGTGAGAAACCGTGTTGAACGCTGCTGAGAAGTCGAGGAGGATGAGGACTGCTGCTTCTCATTTGTCCAGTATGGGACCGATGTCGTCTGTTGTGGCAAGGAGGGGGCTTTCCATACTGTGTATTTTTCTGAAGCCGGATTGGGAGGAGTCGAGGATTTGTGCTCTTCGATGAATGTGGCGAGTTGACTGTTGATGGATTTCTCGATGACTTGCGCTGGGAACGGGAGCAGGGAGATGGGTCTGTAGTCTTTGAGGACGGTGGGGTCCGCCAAGGGTTTCTTTAGGAGGTGGTTGATCTCAGCGTGCTGGGAACAAGGTGGTTGCCAGGGAGCAGTTGATGGTGTGGCAGAGCATGGGTGCGATGGTGTCAGCGGCTCTGTTGAAAATGTGGTGGGGGAGGGGTCCGTGGGGGCCCCGGAGTGGATTGACTTCATCGTCTTCAGTGTGTCTTCAGTGGTGAGGGCTATCCAGTTGTCGATCGTTGGCTTTAGGGTGTTGGGGGTAGTTAGTGAGGGTTCAGTGTGTTGGTTGTCTTCATCGAAGTTGTCGTAGATGCTCTTGATTTTGTGGTGATAAAAAGTGCTGAGTTTGTCGCAGAGGTCTTGTGAGGGAGGGATGTCGGCGGACTCGCTGGTGGGTTGGGCGAACTCCTTGATAATGTTGAAGAGTTCTTTGCCGTTGTGTGCATGAGTGGAGATTCTGTCTTCAATCGCTTTTTTCCTCATTTTTCCGATGAGTTGGTGGTGGACGTTGGAGGCTGCTCTGAAGTTGTTGTGGGTTTCTGTGGATTTGGTGTTCCACCAGGCCTTTTCGAGGAAATGGCAAGTGCGTCTGGACTCTCGAAGTTGGTGGGGAACCATCTAGCTTTCTTGGCCAGTGTTGTTGTTTTTCTTGAGGGGGCTATGGTGTTGGCGCTGTCGGAGATCCATCTGTGCAGGGTTCGGACTGCGGTGTTGGCGTCGTCGTTTTCCGCGATGGTTGGGGTTGAGTTGCTGAGTGAGTGATGAGGTTAGCTGGTCGTCAGTGATTCTGGTCCAGTTTCTTCGTGGGAGCAGGTGCTGGTGTCTGTTGATGGTCGGTGTTCTGAAGGTGAAGTGGACGCATTGATGGCTAGTCCATGAGAGTTCGGTGGTGTGGCTGAAGGTGATGGAGTTTCCTGTTATGAAGAGAGGGTAGAGGGTGTGTCCTGCTGAGTGCGTGGGTTCGGTCACGATCTGGCAGAGTCCAATGTTGTGGAGGTTGTCCAGGGTGGATGTGGTGCATGGGGACCAGTTGGTTGTCGAGGTGGAAGTTGAAGTCTCCCAGTAGGGTGTAGTTGGTGGACGTGATGGCATGCAGGGAGATGGAGTTGGTGAAAAGTCTGCAGGTTCCAGGGGGTCGGTAAATGAGGGTTCCACGGAGGGTGGAGGTAGGGCTGTGTAGTATGGGGTGGTATGTCATGTAACTTATGAGGAGTGGCCCCAAACTACAGTGGAAGCAGCGACATCGATGTCTGCTTGGGGTGTCATCGTCAGTGAGACCAGGGCTGCGGTGCAAAGCAGGACGGAGTTCTGTGTTCTCCATAAGTGTTGTCCACATGTCACTGTGCGGGCAGCAGGGTCTGTAATGGCGTCACAGCATCATCGGGGATACAAGGGTGGCAGTGTGAAGTGAGGCGGTGTGGAGTGAGGTGCCCACAGGTCACGGTGCAAGCAGCAACTCATGGAGCAATAAAGCAGCATTGTCGGTGAGACCAGGGTTGTGGTGCGAAGTGCGGTGGTGCTCTCTGAAGTCCCTTCAGGTCATGAAGGCTGCAGCAGCATCGTTGATGGCGTCAGGCTACATTTTTCCTCTGTGGCAGCTGAAACATCCAGTTCCAGGAGCTGGTACTCAGAAGATGTTGAAGTCTTTGATTTCCTTGAGACTTCCAACGCAAGGCTAGCTCTACATCAAGCCCATGGAGACACTAAAAAATTTGGACTGAACAGTCCAGTCCAGTCCTTTACCTGCCCAAGGCAGAAGCAGCAAATGCAGGCCAACCCATCAAAGCATGCCGCAAATGGTAGTCTCTCCTCACAGCTCTTCTTCCTGGCAGGTTCCTTAGTCCAGCAGTAATTTAAGTCCTGGGGCCCTAATATTTATACCACATTTCCTTTGAAGTTCTGTGGTGTTGGCACAAACAGAGTTCTCCTGGCATACATAAACCAGTTCAGCCTGGCTCAGTCCAGGTTCATCACAAGAGATGGTGGCAGCTTTGTGGCTAACCATAGTCCATTCATGTGCAAGCAACAACTCCTCCCACTACTCTAAATGCAGGACAGACACCTCTACCCCCTTTGTGTTCCTGTCTAGTGTGAATGCACAAACCAGCCCCTGTCAGTCTAAAGCCCAGACAGCTAATACATAAAACAGGCAGGGGCACATGAATGGTTAGACGAGGAAATATCCACTTTCTAAAAGTGGCATTTCCAAACATACAAAAAGATGTATTTTTAAATCCCGAGTTCAGGCATAGTAAAATCAGCTTCCCTTGGCCAGCTACATTTCTAAAAGTGTTACAAGTGTTAGAGATAGCCTTTCAACATTAATAAACAAAATTCACAATATTTCCCTATCAGGACATGTACAACACAGCAGTACATGTCTTATCTTTTACATACACTGCACCCTGCCCACAGGGGTACCTTGGGCCTACCTGAGGGGTATCTTGCATGTAAGAAAAGGGAAGGTTAGGGCCTGGCAAGTCCTTCCCAGGTCGACATGACTGTAATAACTACACGGAGACACTGTAGTTGCAGGTCTGAGATACCTTTGAAAGGCTACTTGTGTGGGTGGCACAACCAGTGCTGCAGGCCCACTAGTAGCATTTGATTTACAGTCCCTGGACATGCACAGTGCACTGCACTACATGGGCGTCCGCAGACATTTTTCCAGGGGGGGGCAACATTTTTACTTCATCACCATCCTCCGACATGATTGAGCACAAGTATTAAATAAACAAATAAAAAAATCTAATAAGACAAAGAGCTTAAATAACCGCGAAACCCATGGAGTGGGAGAAAAATCATGTGAGGCTTCACAGCAGATTACCTGGCAACCACAATGAAACAGAGGAAAAAACAAACAAGCATTGGCATAGCCAATGGGTCTCGCCTTTGGGACCTTATAAGTGTTTAGCCATGCAACACTTGAAGTTGTTGCACCAAGGAGATTGTGCTGGATAACTAAACACTTATAAGGTCCCAAAGGGGAGACCTATTGGCTATGTCAATGCTGTTTTTTAAAAAAAATGACAAGCAGTGCTATATGGCTTCGGCTGCCACTTAGTCCGCCACATCCCACGTAGATGCTGCAGCCATCTTTGAATGGTTTTAAAGCCAATTCAAAAGCTGTCACCAGTGTATGTTAATCCATATCTCAACTGTGAGACTGCTCTCCTGCTTCCTAATTCTATTAAATACAAATGATGTAAAAAGAACATCCCTTTCTGAGCTGCACGGCTCATCCTACCCACGTTTCATGCACAGATTTTAAATACTGATGGTTTGGGCTTCCCGGAATTCAACTGGTTGAGAGGTAGACAGGTGTAGAGAGGTAGAGAGAGGTAGAGAGAGAGAGGTGTAGAGAAGTAGAGAGACAGGGGTAGAGAGAAGCAGAGAGAGAGATAGAGAGAGAGAGAGAGAGAAAGAGATAGAGAGGTAGAAAGAGGTAGAAAGAGGTAGAGGTAGAGGTAGGGAGAGAGAGAGGTAGAGAGAGAGGTAGAGGTGTGATGGTAGAGAGAGAGGTATAGAGATAGAGGGAGAGGTAGAGAAAGAGAGGTATAGGGAGAGCGGTAGAGAGAGAGGTAGAGAGAGAGTGGGAGAGGTAGAGAGGGTGAGAGGGGTAAAGAGATAAAGAGGTAGAGAGAAAGGTAGAGAGAGAGGTAGAGAGAGAGAGGTAGAGAGAGAGAGGTAGAGAGAGAGAGGTAGAGAGAGAGGTAGAGAGAGAGGTAGAGAGAGGTAGCGAGGGGTAGAGAGGGGTAGAGAGGGGTAGAGAGGGGTAGAGAGAGAGGTAGAGAGAGAGGTAGAGAGAGAGAGGTAGAGGTAGAGATAGAGAGAGAGAGAGAGGTAGAGAGAGAAAGAGGGGTAGAGAGAGAGAGAGAGGTAGAGAGAAAGAGGTAGAGAGAGAGAGAGAGAGAGAGCAGTAGAGAGAGAGAGAGAGAGAGGTAGAGCGAGACGTACAGGTAGAGCGAGAGAGAGAGAGAGTGGTAGAGAGAGAGAGAGAGAGAGAGGTAGAGAGAGAGATAGAGTAATAGAGGGAGAGCGGTAGAGGGAGAGAGAGAGAGAGAGAGAGTGGTAGAGGGAGAGGTAGAGAGGGAGAGAGAGAGGTAGAGAGAGAGGTAGAGAGAAAGAGAGGTAGAGAGGGAGAGGAAGAGGGAGAGGAAGAGAGAGAGGTAAAGAGAGAAGTAGAGAGGGGTAGAGAGAGCAGTAGAGAGAGAGGTAGAGAGAGAGAGGTAGAGAGAGAGAGAGATAGAGTGAGGGAGGTAGAGGTAGAGGTAGGGAGAGAGGGAGAAAGGTAGAGAGAGATGAAGAGAGGTAGAGGTAGAGAGAGAGAGGGGTAGAGAGAGGGAGAGGTAGAGAGAGAGCAGTAGAGAGCGAGAGAGAGAGAGAGAGAGAGAGAGAGAGAAAGAGAGAGAGAGAGAGGCAGAGAGAGAGAGAAAGGTAGAGAGAAGTAGAGAGAGGTAGAGCTAGGGAGAGAGAGGTAGAGCTAGGGAGAGAGAGGGGTAGAGAGAGAGGTAGATCGAGAGGTAGAGAGAGAGGTAGAGAGAGAGGTTGAGAGAGAGGTAGAGAGAGAGGTAGAGGGAGAGAGAGAGAGAGAGGTAGAGAGGTAGTGGTAGAGAGGTGGAGAGAGAGAGGTGGAGAGAGAGAGGTAGAGAGAGAGAGAGAGGTAGAGAGAGAGGTAGAGAGAGAGAGAGAGAGAGAGAGGTAGAGAGAGAGGTAGAGAGAGAGAGGTAGAGAGAGAGAGGTAGAGCGAGAGAGAGATAGAGAGACAGAGGTAGAGAGAGAGAGATAGCGAGAGGTAGAGAGGTGTGGAGAGAAGTGTAGAGAGAAGTGTAGAGAGGTAGGTAGAGGTAAAGAGAGACATAGAGAGAGAGAGAGAGAGAGAGACGTAGAGAGAGGTAGAGAGAGAGGTAGAGAGGTAGAGAGAGAGCGGTAGCGAGAAAGGTAGAGGTAGATAGGTAGTGGTAGAGAGGTAGAGAGAGAGAGAGGTGGAGAGAGAGAGGTAGAGAGAGAGAGAGATAGAGAGGGAGAGGTAGAGAGAGAGAGGTAGAGAGAGAGGTAGAGAGAGAGAGGTAGAGAGAGAGAGGTAGAGCGAGAGGTAGAGAGAGAGGTAGAGGTAGAGAGAGAGGTTGAGAGAGAGGTAGAGAGAGAGGTAGAGGTAGAGAGAGAGAGGTAGAGAGAGAGAGGTAGAGAAAGAGAGGTAGAGAGAGAGGTAGAGAGAGAGGTAGAGAGGTAGTGGTAGAGAGGTAGAGAGAGAGAGGTGGAGAGAGAGAGGTAGAGAGAGAGGTAGAGAGAGAGAGAGGTAGAGAGAGAGAGAGAGAGGTAGAGAGAGAGAGAGGTGGAGAGAGAGAGGTAGAGAGAGAGAGGTGGAGAGAGAGAGGTGGAGAGAGAGAGGTAGAGAGTGAGGTAGAGAGGAAGAGGTAGAGAGAGAGAGAGGTAGAGAGAGAGAGGAGGAGAGACAGAGGTAGAGAGAGAGAGAGGTGGAGAGAGAGAGGTAGAGAGAGAGATAGAGAGAGGGAGAGGTAGAGAGAGAGAGGTAGAGAGGTAGAGAGAGAGGTAGAGAGAGAGAGGTAGAGCGAGAGGTAGAGAGAGAGGTAGAGGTAGAGAGAGAGGTAGAGAGAGAGGTTGAGAGAGAGGTAGAGAGAGAGGTAGAGGGAGTGAGAGGTAGAGAGAGAGAGTGAGAGGTAGAGAGAGAGAGGTAGAGAAAGAGAGGTAGAGAGAGAGGTAGAGGTATAGAGGTAGTGGTAGAGAGGTAGAGAGAGAGAGGTGGAGAGAGAGGTAGAGAGAGAGAGGTAGAGAGAGAGGTAGAGAGAGAGAGAGAGAGAGAGAGAGAGAGAGAGAGAGAGAGAGAGAGAGAGAGAGAGAGGTAGAGAGAGAGAGGTAGAGAGAGAGAGGTGGAGAGAGAGGTAGAGAGAGAGAGGTAGAGAGAGAGAGGTAGAGCGAGAGGTAGAGAGAGAGGTAGAGGTAGAGAGAGAGGTTGAGAGAGAGGTAGAGAGAGAGGTAGAGGTAGAGAGAGAGAGGTAGAGAGAGAGAGGTAGAGAAAGAGAGGTAGAGAGAGAGGTAGAGAGAGAGGTAGAGAGGTAGTGGTAGAGAGGTAGAGAGAGAGAGGTGGAGAGAGAGAGGTAGAGAGAGAGGTAGAGAGAGAGAGAGGTAGAGAGAGAGAGAGAGAGGTAGAGAGAGAGAGAGGTGGAGAGAGAGAGGTAGAGAGAGAGAGGTGGAGAGAGAGAGGTGGAGAGAGAGAGGTAGAGAGTGAGGTAGAGAGGAAGAGGTAGAGAGAGAGAGAGGTAGAGAGAGAGAGGAGGAGAGACAGAGGTAGAGAGAGAGAGAGGTGGAGAGAGAGAGGTAGAGAGAGAGATAGAGAGAGGGAGAGGTAGAGAGAGAGAGGTAGAGAGGTAGAGAGAGAGGTAGAGAGAGAGAGGTAGAGCGAGAGGTAGAGAGAGAGGTAGAGGTAGAGAGAGAGGTAGAGAGAGAGGTTGAGAGAGAGGTAGAGAGAGAGGTAGAGGGAGTGAGAGGTAGAGAGAGAGAGTGAGAGGTAGAGAGAGAGAGGTAGAGAAAGAGAGGTAGAGAGAGAGGTAGAGGTATAGAGGTAGTGGTAGAGAGGTAGAGAGAGAGAGGTGGAGAGAGAGGTAGAGAGAGAGAGGTAGAGAGAGAGGTAGAGAGAGAGAGAGAGAGAGAGAGAGAGAGAGAGAGAGAGAGAGAGAGAGAGAGAGAGAGAGGTAGAGAGAGAGAGGTAGAGAGAGAGAGGTGGAGAGAGAGAGGTAGAGAGTGAGGTAGAGAGGAAGAGGTAGAGAGAGAGAGGAGGAGAGACAGAGGTAGAGAAAGAGAGAGAGAGAGAGAGAGGGAGAGGTAGAGAGAGAGAGGTAGAGAGAGAGAGGTAGAGAGAGAGGTAGAGGTAGAGGTAGAGAGAGAGGTAGAGAGAGACAGAGGTAGAGAGAGAGTGAGAGATAGCGAGAGGTAGAGAGGTGTAGAGAGGTAGGTAGAGGTAGAGGTAAAGAGAGACATAGAGAGAGAGAGACGTAGAGAGAGAGGTAGAGAGAGGTAGAGAGAGAGAGAGGTAGAGAGAGAGAGGTAGTGGTAGAGAGGTAGAGAGAGAGAGGTGGAGAGATAGAGGTAGAGAGAGAGAGAGATAGAGGGGAGAGGTAGAGAGAGAGGTGGAGAGAGAGGTAGAGAGAGAGAGAGGGGCAGAGAGAGAGAGGTAGAGAGGAAGGTAGAGAGAGAGAGGTAGAGAGAGAGAGGTAGAGAGAGAGAGGTAGAGAGAGAGGTAGAGGTAGAGAGAGAGAGGTAGAGAGGGAGAGAGATAGCGAGAGGTAGAGAGGTGTAGAGATAGGTGTAGAGAGGTAGGTAGAGGTAGAGCTAAAGAGAGACATAGAGAGAGAGAGAGATGTAGAGAGAGAGGTAGAGAGAGGTAGAGAGAGAGGGGTAGAGAGGTAGGGAGAGGTAGAGAGAGAGAGGTAGAGAGAGAGGTAGAGGTAGAGAGGTAGTGGTAGAGAGAGAGAGAGAGGTGGAGAGAGAGGTGGAGAGAGAGAGGTAGAGAGAGAGGTAGAGAGAGAGGTAGAGAGAGAGAGGTAGAGAGAGAGAGATAGAGATAGCGAGAGGTAAAGAGGTATAGAGAGAGGTGTAGAGAGGTAGGCAGAGGTAGAGGTAAAGAGAGACATAGAGAGAGAGAGACGTAGCGAGAGAGGTAGAGAGAGGTAGAGAGAGAGAGGTAGAGAGGTAGAGAGGTAGGGAGAGGTAGAGAGAGAGAGGTAGAGAGAGAGGTAGAGGTAGAGAGGTAGAGAGAGAGAGAGAGAGAGAGAGGTGGAGAGAGAGAGGTGGAGAGAGAGAGGTAGAGAGGTAGATTGGAGATCCTAGCATTTCCAGAGCATTAAAGGCACTACTCATTTGTAGCGACATTCCTTTCACTGCACTTCCTGCTTTATCTAAATAACTAGGGCCCTCAAATACAAAAGGATTTTGTGGTCATAAAGCTTACAATTTGCAGCATCACAATGGTTGCTGCTGCAAAACCCCTTTTTGGAGTTGAGTATAAGCTTCATGATTGACAAAAGGGGTTCTGCATCTTACTTCATATTGGGCTTTGGAGGGGCAGTGAAAAGGGCGCTATCTTCAAATTGCAATTTACAAGGACATGTATCAATGGTTTTCAAACGCAATGGCAATCACAAACCATTGATCTGATGCCAACACTGAACTGCAGTTGGTACATGATTCAGAAAAGAAAAGTTGTCTCTGTGGGGCAGCTTTCCCTTCGGGAATCATGTCAGGCGACAGTGAGTACAGACAGTGGTCCAGGGGCTACACTCAATGCAGTGGCGTCACTAGGGGGGTGCGGGGGGTGCGGACCGCACCGGGTGACACCAGCACTAGGGGGTGACACCAATGAGTGGTGACCGACGCATACCTCAGTGAAGCTCTAATTGTTGTATTTACCGATGCAGACTTTCATGCATAGTTTACTTTCAATAATTCTTTCTGCTGGCAATCATTTATAGTTAAGGACGGTTTCTTTCATTAATGGCATAGCAGACTCTGCCCCTTGTGAACCCTGGAGTGACGCCTTGAGTGCATGCATGGTCTGATTGGCCCGAGGCAGACACAGGCGGGCGGCAATTTTGTTTCTCCTTTCCAGCACGCAGGCGTCAAAACGGCGCCATTCTTCCAGGTCTGATCGTATGCGCGCAGGCCGGGGCCTGTGGATGTCCCTCCCTGTTTGGAGCCAGTGCTTGACCCGGCCACCTCCTCCTTCCACGCAAAGGTCACCAGGTCACTAGGCATCGGAAGATTCATGCCGTGTGTGTGTTACTAAAACGGACTCCTATCCCTGATTCAAGGCAGTGATTCATCACGGAACGTGCTGTGTGGTAAGTATAGTGATGTTGCTACCAGAAAAATTAAAGTTTCATGTGCTGATAAAAGGAGCACAAGTACGAGTTAATGTTTGTGCGAATAAATCTGCTGATTGTGCACCTTCTTTTGGAAGCACTAATCTGTTAACACTTCTCCCGACGCAGGGACCTTCCGTGACGAGTCTGCTGCTTTGATTCCCATACTGAGAGTGTAAAATGTGTCTGCAACTTATAAGGCGCACGTGTGCGTTGCTCTGTCTGACGCCACTTGTTACAGTAGAGACATCCGCTCTACTGTATCATGAGCATCTAACACAGAAGTTAATGGCTAGCTGCGCCTTTCGATTTGTCTTGCTGGCAAGATGATTTAGAGTTAACACACATTTTATTTGCTAACATCAGATTACTGGTTCCAGTTGTCGGTCTCATCCCATATTATTTAGGTGCTTACAGACCACTGTATGATGCACTATGCAAAATGTTATAATGAGGAGCCACACATTGGATGGGCGAGGTACTGGCCTGAAATGAAATACAAGGTATTTGTAGGCAGGTCAAAGTTGGGAAAACAAAGGGTGGGAGCGACAGGAAGAGGAGACAAGCTCTGAAGAGATGCAACACAACTTTACCACGGGGTTAGGGAATGAGCCAGGGACAGCAGGGTATAGAGGGCAGGTAAAATAAGCTCCTCTTTCTGCATCAAACACTGACAGGGGATATGCTTAATTTGTGCTGCTGGTCAGCACCGGCGCTCATTTTTAGCAACTGGAACTTATTTTTCAATATTAGACTTTAAGCAAGGGAGAGAAAGGTAGAAACAAGCGAAATAATGTGAAAGATAAAGATGGGAAAAAGTAACAAAGGGAGAAAAGTCAGATGAAAAGGAACCAGCGAGAGAGAAGATAAAGGAAGGCAGGGTGTGGTGGGAAAAGGGTAAAGGCTTTGGTATTTGAAAACACCAGCATTCGGCCACCCCAGCCTTCAGGGTTGCCAGCAGCAGGCTCCCAAAGGAAACTTTGAACCCCTGCACTTTTTTTTATATAATGTAATCTGTAAACCGGACTTTAGCCACAAAACATTTGTGATCTTGGTGAGGAGGTTGTGTACCTTCATCTCCAGGTTCCCTGACAATGACTGTTCATCACCAGCTTCTTCCTAGTGTTTATAGCCACCAGTCCCACATCATGTTTGGTGCATCTGTAACCTCCCAAAACATGCAAAAAGTGTTATGTTTTGTGTGCTGAACTATTTGGTTGGTTTTGTTTCTTAAAAATCAAGACTTGGATAATACAAAATGTAGTATGTATGTGGAATCGCAATGCTAAAATAAGCATTGGTCCTGTACTCTTGTCAATCTCATTTTCTCTAAAGAAAACCTCTAGGTGAGTGTCTTCTAGCAATGTGAGACTTTCATTCCTTAAATAAGTTTCGTGGTAATCTTTGACAATTTTCTTTTTCAATATAATTTGTGATGTATGGTGTCTATTCCAATATTTTTAGAAGAGGCCTGAATAAAGTTGTGCATTGTGGTAGCATGATTCCTCTTAACATACATTGTATATAGCATTTAAAACCAGGGTTTAATTTGAGCTGGTGGTTTCCGGTGCTCGGCACTGGCACTTAATTGTCAGCACCAGCACTTGAAACTGTATTCCACAAGATAGCACTGTCTGGCTAATTTAGAGATGACAACAACAGTTAATTATTTATTCATTATACATAAAATTAACTTCTATCCCCCTTACCCTCCCACCAAGCGATTCTTATAACTTGGGGGGCCTGGAATATTCCAAATTGTCACACTTGTACGGTTGTAGGGTGATGGTTAGTAAGTGTATTGTCACTATCATTGGTAGCACTGGCAGGGGCAATGTGTGGTGCAAGCTGAAGTGGCCTCCTGATGAGAGCCCTGGCACCAGGCGCGTAGCTAGGCACTCTGCCTGCCAACCGTGGCGGACCCTGACTTTTGCCACCACACGCCGCGTTGAAGAGCTGGGGGGGTGCTAGAGAATATTTTTGCCGCTGCCCCCAAAACTCGCGCCGCCGGGTTACGCGTCTTTGTTCTGTCTCGCCTCGAGGAACAGGAAGCACAGACAGGCCCCACTAACCAATGTTGTGATTGGTTGGCACACAGGCACCCCAGACCAATCGTAAAACTGCAATGCAGCGTTGTGATTGGTTTTGAGCATCCTGGTTCGACGCTCCAACAGGGAATGGGGGCCTGGGAATGTTCTCCATGCAGGCTGTAATGCAGCCTGCATGGAGCACAGGGAAAGAGTGCATGACTTGTGTGGGCGGCCCGAGAGTCATGACCAAACAGTCATTGTGCACTTAGGAGTGGACAAACCACTCCTCCCTTGCTCCAAGAGCAGCAACCTGCAAAGCAGCAGGAATCATCAAATGATAATAACTGAAAGTCTGTTATTACCATGTTATGTTTCTACTTCTTGCACTGCTTGAAAGCAATGGGGCGATGCTCTGGAGGAGACGCCACTGCCACTATGTGCTCTAAGATGTCACTCTGACTATAAGAAATATACACATCACGGGGCAGTGTGCTGATCACATGTGAACCTTACCTCACGCTAATGATAGGACGCAATTTGCAGCATCATTTGACCTGTTTTTTTTTCGGTCTGTGAGATAGGGCGCCAGTGCATGCGTCTTTCTTTCTGTCTCAGTTCCACCATAGTGACAGTTTACATGTATTGAGAGCAACTAGAGATGATTTTCTTTTTTGTTTGTCTTACTAAAACTCTGACTGAAAGTTACTTTTCTGGCCCCCATTACAAATGCTGCGCTACTAAGATGGGGCAATAGCAGGAGTTACCAGCTCCAATGGAAATACCCAACCTGCTGTATCACTGTGGGCCCGGTGGGTCTCGTGCACATTCAGCTGCCGCTGTGTCCACTGGCGGACTCGGAGCGGAGGAGGTCCATGCAGTAAGTCGTGAGGGGGGTGACACCATGAGTTACCCGCACCGGGTGACACCAACCCTAGTGACGCCACTGACTCAATGCTGCAATGAACATGAGGGACTGCCCCTTTGGAGCTCAAGGCGTAAACTCTTTAATCCATCTCATTGCAGACCCTTCTGTAATACTAGTGCTTATGGTGCAAAAAACAGGCATATCGTGTGTGGTGCAGACACTTCTGTTCAGTTTTAACTCTTTTTCAGTTGTCAACAAAATATTTTATTCATATTTTGGTTTCCATTGTTAACTGAAAAGTGCACACATCCATCGGAACAGAAGTGTCTGCACCACACAAGATATGGTATACGAAAGGGCACCTAAAGAGTAGGTACCAGGATGTAGTAGTACCAACAAAAGAAAGGAATATAGCTTGAGTACGAATAAATCACGAGTGCACTGAAGGACTTTCCAATTGATCTCGCAAAAAACAGGCAGACACACTCATTGCATCTCTGGGCGACTTGTGTAATTCGGTGCTGGCGTTAATAAGGCTTTGATGGTTTTCACCCCTTCCTAGGGCCCCTGGCTGCACCTCCACTCTTCCTTAGCTTGAAAAATGTCCCCCCCCCTCCCCGAAATTTGACTCTAGGTGCGCCTCTGCTTCAAGCTGTGGGAGTAGCCAGGCCCGGACCTTCTCTCTTGCCCATCAGCAGCAGTTTTCCTGCTCATCAAGCAGGACCGTCATTGCAAGCGCTTTCTCACGCTTTTAAAATTGACGGCCCTGCAGACAAACACCACTGTGGGGGCTGTCAATAGTGACAGACCGGTGTTCCAGGGGGGGGCAAGTGCCCCCCCTTGCCCTCCCCTGCAGACTCCCATGCTGCACTAGGGATTTAGTAGTAAATGAATTAAGCCAATTGTGGAAACACAAATCCATAAACACAATTTACATGGAGAGCATATGCACTTCACCACTGAATAGCAGTGATAAAGTGCCCAGAGTCCTTAAAACCATTAAAAATAGGTCAAAAACTCGAGGTCAAAAAGCAAAACGTCTGGGGGTGAACCCACTGAAAAAGCCAAGTCTAACATGTACTTAAAACAAACCAGAGATATCCACGGAAAAAAAAACGTTAAAGTAATGTTATAGTTAGGTGAATTTCTCAGTGACAACATTAATGTTTTGAACGGAAAAAACCCCACAGAATTCACTAGTTATAGTTAGTAACACTAACTATAACTTGAGGCCCCGCCATGCACTGCTTATGATCTCACATACGACATCATTCATAACATGTTCTATGATATAATTTATGACATAATTGATGACATTTCGAATGATAACATTTACGACATCACTGATGACGCCATCTGAGTCTGCTAGTTTGTTTTATAGTTTACATAGTGACGGGTAGCTGTCATATTACCTTTCCACCTAATTTAGCACAGCTCGCTTTCGGGTAATGCGTGTAAGAGTTCACAAAATGCTTGTGCTCCTAATGCTCCCTAGCTGTGTAGAGGTATTGAACATGTTCTACAGTTTCTCTTTCAATAGTATCTCTGTGTCCAGGTGACAGCTGACTTGTGTTCATTATGCTTTGGACATGTTTTTGGTTCACAGAAAAAATCCTACAGGAGAAAGATTCTACGTACAAAATACTAACTTTTGAAAAGCTGCCTTGAGTTATTAGAGAGGATCTTGTCAACATGATAATTTTACTTAACATAGAAGACTGTGTGCACCAGGGACTAAGATATACATGTGTGATAGTGTTGCTAGAATAGATAAGTTATCTTAAGTTTTCACCACTGTGTTAAGGGTGCAGGTAGTTTGTTCTTTAGCAGCTTCAGATTGTGGTTATTTTTGACAAATAGTGTCATTGTTTTCACAGTTCTTGCACAGAATGTACACTGTTCTTATAATAACATTTTAATACGTTGTGGTGTATTTCTCATGAGGTTTCACTGCCTGCAGACAGTGTGATACTTAGTAAATTCCCTAAATAGAGAAAAAAACTATTTACAGTACCTACTTTCAGCTCATATCAACTTCAATTCCCAATGTTGTCTCATTGAGTTTCAAGGGTTCAGATAAAAGCTGTCCAAAGTAGGGCATTCGTTGTTTGAACTGACATTCACTATTTTGGGTTCTGTCAACAATTGTATAGATATTGAGCACTGCTGTCAATGAGTGTTTCTCGTGTATCTATAATTGATTAATAATTTGATCTATGCTATCTGTAAAGTGTAAGTTATAGGATCAATATTGCATATACTGCTTATTTTCAACATCTGGGTGAGTTGTTTGTGTGGTGACAGTAGTAATGGGTGATTTTCTCCTTAGCTATTTTGTACTTACTGTCAGGTCTTTGATGGTGCGTAATTTTCTTAGTATGATTTTCTCAATCAATTCCTGCTCATTGGATAGTGTGATACTAATACATTCCTAAGAAAAATGACTAACAGTGTGACTTGTAAAACACATGAGAGTTCAATCTGCTTGTAAACGCATGCAGTATGGTCGCAAACAAGTTCAAGATGAAAACTATCAATGAGAGGGAGAGAAATTTTAAATATCAATGAATTCACAATCAATAATGTACTATGAAAACCTGTAAGTGGCATGAAGTGTGACATAACGAAACAGCCTCTACCCAATATGATTAATAAAAATGCAAGAATAAAGTGCTCATTTAGTGAGAAAATGGATTAACCTAAGCTGAAGATGAATATAATTATTTTTGCTCACGCAGCAGTAGCATTATGAAAAGCTGCAATTTAGAAATGCCAAGAGAATATGTGTTTGCTCATTTATAAATGTTTTCGTAAATAAATTAATGCTTCATGGTATACAAAATCGTGTTTGAAATATTGATTCCTATGAACAGTATTAATCACAAATGAAGTAGATTTATCATTGTTTATTTAATTATTTGAATGGTTCAGCAAGTAATGATGTAATAGAAGGCCTTAAAACATATTTATCCATTAATTTCCTTCGACAAAAACTAGAATATGCTGTCGTTCCTTTTTATTTACTGTAGGAGCTTTTGCAAAAGTTTCTTCTCTAGTTTTGAATAAAGGACACCCTCTCTGCTAGTACAAAACTGTGTTGACTTTGTTGAAAGCTCAGAAGAGAGCGTTTGGTAACGGACATGATAAGATTCTAAGTTCCAAGGAGGAATGAAATTGGACTCTTAGTAAAACGATGAACATTGAACAATGGTATTACGTATAATTTCTGAATCAATTTGGTAAGGTAACGATCCCCATGGACAGACCATAGGCTTCGACCAATGGAAATCATGCAAACTGCTCAAAGGATACTTTTGTGGGAAGAAGCTATGCATCATTAAAAATATAAATGATCTGTTGGAAAAGGACTGTGAGCTGCCACCTTTGAATTTCCTATATGCCTGGCATGCTGTTGACTGAACTCTAATTTCCTTTGTCTGAACTCTCCTGATTTCCTGCTCTTTGCCAGTTGGTGAAGTTAAGCAGGCAAAACCTTTTGGCTGAAGGGTTGAATGACTCGGGCTATTGCACGCAGTGCACTGGCATCAAGCTCAAGCTCATTTTGAGTCTTCAGTCTCCTGATAATCTGCAAACTATTCTTGGTTTGTATGTTTCATGAATGTATTTCTGAAATTGCATTATTGTTCTCTCTCTCTCTCTACCTCTCACTGTCACCAGGTATTTGTATTGAAATGTATTTGACTCTGAGTTGTGATATGTTGCGATTTTACCTGTACTAAAACTATAATCGATATTAAATGATTCTAAATGTATTATTATGCTTTGACCATTAGAAATTTGGAGTTTAGATAAAGACATTTATGAGTATGTCATTCTGAGTGTCTAGGTATTGAATATTTTATGTTTATTATGCTTGATAGGTAGGCACTTCTTTGTTTCAGGTCCTCATGAAGGAGTAGCCATTTGTCCCTAATTTCCCCAGTCCCTTTTAGCTCAATTCAAGATCTATCGGGGGACCTTGATAATTTGTAATTTTACAGACATTGATGTTGTGGAGTTTATATGGGCCTAACTCTGTGATATTGTAGATAGTGGTAGCTCAGGTGAGTATGATGTGTTTTTGACAAGTAAAACAAGAGAAAAAAAACGTTATCATCCACTGCATCATCTTTAATGTCATACTAATTTATAGAGCAATATGTGTGAAAGTGAAGTATAAATGATTTCATTGGTGAGATCATCAGTGATGTCATCAATGATGGCATGTTAAATGTCATCATTGATGTCATAAATGATATCATAGAACATGCCATGAATGACGTCTTATGTGAGGTCATAAGCAGTGCATGGGTGGACTCAAGTTATGGTTAGTGCTGCTAACTATAACTGGTGAATTTCTGTGTTTTTTTTAGTTCACAACTTTGCTGTTGTCTCTCAGAAATTCCTCCAACCTTTGTTTTTACATTGAAATGCAAAGGTTTTTAAATAAAATTAAAACAACTTTTTATCACACCCAATTATAACTTTACGTTAAGCTTTGTTTTTTAAGCGAATTGCTAGGATTTTTTTAAATTGTATCTATGGTTGAATAATATATCCTGTGTGCGGATATTAATCTGAAAGGGAATTGCCTTTGTATTGTAACTTAACAAGAAAAGGTGCGCACTTTGCCAAATGTTTCTAAAAAATGATGCTTGAGTATTAAATGGAGTAGTACACCAATATTTGTGTTGAGACGGTCTATCGCCTCAGCTCTTCTGACTTAAATTGAGACATTTTCCCAGCAAATTGATTAATATTCTAATATCATACTTTTCATAGCCTTTGCATGTGTTTTTACATTATAGATGTTCATTTAATAATCACAAACTTACCATATAACATAAAATATTTTGTTTTACCTGAATTGACATTTAAACATTGCCTTGTCTGTGGTTGATGTTGTTCAAGATAGCCAAGAAGGAACAGCACACAAACAAGATAAGTGAATAGCATGCTTCCTGCTTCCTCTTGGTGGATCCTTCACTCTGCATGTAAAGCCAAGGGTCAAGCAAACTTCACGTTAAAAGGAACTGTCTTTCACCATACTTTTGTAAATTCTTTTTATTCGATTTTTGTTGTATACAGGTAATAGACAACTTTATTGACTTAAAAGTACACATAAGAGTTTGTACAAGAAAATTAGCGTATTGACGTTCCAGCTGTATACATGATCACCATTTATTGCTATTCTATTACACCTCAGGCTAAAAAAAAGTGAGTTAGAATAAAGGGAACTGTGTTTCACCGTAACCGTATAGTCATGGGTCAAACAAAGTTCAAGTTGTATGGAAATGAGTTTCACCATAACCTGATTCGTGCAGGGCACCAACTTCTTAAAAGTACGTTATTTTTAAGGGCAAGCATGTTCTGCAATCATTGCAAAAGTGATTCTCACTCAGTAGCCGCACATCACACTGACGATCTTACTGTAAATTTTGAGATCTGTTACTGAGGCATAAAAATAAAGGTCATGAGAGGACTCATGGGACTTCGTACAGTAGCATGCTGGTAGATATACTGATGTAGAAATGCCCTGCCCATTTAATGAATAGCATTTATTTCTACATAAAATAAAAATATGTTAAGGGGATTTGGAGTGTACTAAACATGCAATAAATCAAAAGTTAAAATTCCAAGAAAAACCCCAGACAAAGCTTCAAAGACAGCATCAATGTTTAGGGTACCATCATGTAATTTCAGGCAGATGAAATACTTAATCGGCATGTTTAGAATTATTTGTGTTCAAAAAGAAGACATTGTGCAGCGGTTCTTAACCTTTGGTCTGTGGACATATGGGGTCTGTGAAGCCCACTTAGGGGGTCCTTGACTGCTTAGAAAATGATATATTATTAACCGATTAAAAAAGTGTACATTAAGAATTAAGCACTATTAAAAATAGTTTTTTCTACGGGGGACTTTACTTATAATAATTTATTTCCTTTTGTTTTCAAACTATTTTATTCGTTTAAAAACACAACAATAGTAAAAGAGTATACAGTACACAACTGTGAGAGAATATTGTACGCAGGAGTAATTTTTGGAACAATAATTATTTGTAATGTAAAATATCCCAAGCATCTCTGGTTACACTGTGGTAAACTGTAATGGAGTGTGCGAAATAACAGGAGGGCAGTATAGGAGTGCACATATCCCAGTATAGGGTTAAGATAAAACCCTTAACGCCAAATTATCTGATGACTCAAATCAGAAGTGTTTAATATCATCGCTACATGGAAGAAGGGAGAAAAAAGGAAGAGGAAAGAAGAAAAGAAGAGCCTGAGTAACAAAGAAAGACGAGAGAAGATGAGAGCCATGGAAAGAGAGAGAGGGATGTGATAGTACATTTTAAAAGGTGACAGAACTACCAGTGTTCAAGACTGGACAGTAGCAGCCTTTGTCTTCCACCCAAAATGTGCTCTATGTAGGCTAGAACTCACCATGTACACGAGAATACCTAAGGGGGGTTGCTCTTCTGTAAATATTTATCAAAAGGGTCCCATAAGTGTCTAGAACAGGAAGAATTATTTAATGTCTCATACATTATATTGTCTGCACTTTTAGCGGAGCATAATATATTCCACCATTTTTAAAAGGAAGTTGCAGAAGGGGATTTCCAATCCATTGGGATTACCTTGGTGCCCACCATTAGCAGTAGATCCAATAACAAAAAGTACTCTTTTTTGAGGCCCAGGGAGTGGGGACTAGCATGTAGGTGCAAGGCATTAGTAAAAAAAATCAATCTCGAAGAGCCTCCCCAATATATCATGAATCAAGGGTTGTATTTTACTCCATAGCGATTGAGCTATTTTACAGATAAACAACATATGTTCCAGGTTACCAACCCCCACCCTACACCTCCAGCTGCTGGTTACTGATCCAGTCCGTGGTTTCCAGCACACCGCCAGATCGTCACATCAGAGCCCAGCAGTAGCAGCAAAAACGTGAGGCTTGGCTCTCGGCCCCCAGCTCTGTCCCCCGGATCTGTCCCGGGACAGATCCGGGGGACAGAGCTGGGGGCTCTTGGCTCTCGGCTCTCGGCTCTTGGCTCTCGGTCCAGTCCCGGTCCAATCCCGGTCCACAGCCCCTCGTCAGCTGGCCTCTCGCAGGGAAACACCGTGAGCCAGTGGGGGAACGAACGAGGCTCCTTCGAGCCCCACGCAAGTCTCTTGTAGCGTTGCGGGAACAGCCCGGCCGCAGCGGCTACAACGGGGGGCCGCGATCTGACTCCCGCAGTGACAGGAGCCGCGAGGAACAGCCCTGCAGGAGCCACAGAGACCGGCAGTGAACCCCCCTCCTTACCGGGAGTAGGAAACGCAGGAAAAGCCCGACAGTGACAGTGGAAGGGAGCTACGACAAGACACACGGGGAACACGGGGAGCAGCCCGGCAGCGGCAGGAGCCACTGTGAGACCCCCCCGGTGGATCCGGAGCTGCAGGTGGCGCTAGTGAGAGGAGGAGAGGAAGGAGACGCCGGAATTCCAGATCGGCAGATCACCCAGGCAGGCGGACACAGCGGCAGAGGTTTCTAAAGTTTCTAAAGTTTCCCGAGGTCCAAGGGGGGGCGAACTGCTGAAGTGCCGGGGGATAGCGGCGAAAACGGTGCAAGCGGTCAGGCGGCGGCCTGTGTGAGGAGCGGCAAGCAAGCAAGCGGTAAGAACGGCAATAGTTTAGCGTCTTGGTAGAGGCGGCAGCATCCTGCGCTGTACCCACTGTTGCCACTGTTGCCTCCCCCACCGCACCCACCCCCGTCACTCCAGCCGCCGCCACCACGACCAAACCTGCTCCCCCCTCCCCCCTCCCCACGACAGCCGTCACCTGCGGCAGCATCTTAGCAGCACTTAACAGCTTCCCGTACGCTGCGTGCCGCAGCCACCGACCTCCTCCGTCACAGTGGCCGGAGCTAATGAGCAGCATCAATATCAATATCAGCATCAAACAACAAGCTATCAAGCTCCAACCAAGGCAGGAGCCGCCAACTCTAACACTGCACCAACGCTCCAGCTCTGGGGAGTGGCCGAGAGGTGGCGTGGCGTGACCGCAAAAGCGCAGTGGTGCATCACCAGCCTTGCCAGCCTTGCCAGCGGAGCACCCCCTCAGCAATCGCTGCTGCTGTCAAGAGGTCGGCGAGGGTTGGCACCGGCCCGCCAGCCAGCTGACGGTGGAGGGAACAGGGCGTAGGCGGTCCGCCATGAGGTCTGTGAGGGTAAGAAGACCTCCAATGATTCAGCCAAATAAACGGAAACGGAATAACACAAGTACATCCACAAGTCCAGTGTCCCCAGGAACGACCAAGGAGACCAAGCTGACCCCCTGTGAAACAAAGGTACCCGAAAACACAATGGGGTACGAAACCTCGCAGGAAGGAGCTGACGAAGGACTCAGCATTAACCCACCTGATGGACCAGCAGAAGGACCAAGACTAGGAGCAGAGGACAGGTGTGGAAGCCACAAAAGGAAAAACAATCAACAATTAATTAAACTGTCAGGACTACAAAGTGAAACAAAATACAACTTTCAGCCAAAAATCTATATAAAATTCAATTTCCTAAAAAACTCAGGGAACGCAATCTATTCTACAAACGATTCCATTACCGGCCTCCAAACCCCTCTGCAACCGGCCAGTGAGTCCAATGCCTGTCCCGCATCTACTAGCCACACCACAGCGGAAATCCACACGGCACCAATGCCAAATGAAATAACGAACTGAACTGGAAATGGAGCAGACAACAGGGGTTACCTGGCACAACAATATATCAGGACACCGCCAAAAGAAGGCCGTATTGGCCAGGCACTTCCACAAGCGGGATGCTCAGAGGAAACTCAACTAACAAGCTCCCCACAGACACCCGCTGAATCGAACAACCAAGCAAAAGGGCATGACGGGAACTCTGGGTCCCCCAGAAACAATCTGGATCACCAGGTTGCAATAACAACCTACTCCCTAACCCAGGGTTCTTCAATCTGTGGGGCGCGCCCCCCTGGGGGGGCGTGGCACCATCCCAGGGGGGGCGAGCGCTCCTCTCCGATCTTCCCTTTGTGCCCCTTTGTCTGGGTGATTATCCCAGGAGGGGGCCAATTCCCGGAGTCAGCTTCGGCTGCAGTGCAGGCAAGTAGTCTCCTCCGCTAAAAATGAAAGCAAACAAACAGACACGCTTTCAGCTTTAGCAGAGGAGACCCCTTGCCTCCCACTGCAGCTGAAGCTGTTGACTCCGTGAATTGGCCGTGCAGGATAGAAGGCCACAGCGTGCTTGCAGCAGGAGTTGTGACCACAAGGCGGCCCTTTACCGAATTGCTGCAATGAGCCTTGCAAAGTAAGTGTGAGCCCCAGTGCCCCCTGAAGTGTGTATAGTCTCTCTGCTATTTGGTTGGCAATGGTATTGGTTTTAAATTAGCAGTTGTAGTGCGCTCATGATCGCCTGCCTGCCAGGGCCCTCTAGCAGAAGTTCACACAGTACATGACAGGAGCCTGCCAGCGGCGTCTCGCAAAGCAGCATTGGATAGCTCTCTGCGACAGCCCTGCTGTGGTGTGATCCGTGCGTCCGAGGTAAGGAGGAGGCGGCGGAACAGTGTTTGGTTATTTTTGGGTGTCTGAGTCGAGGAGTAATGTTAAATTAACACTGCTTTCTATGAGTGACCTATGTGCCTCAGCTGCCTACTGCTCAGCTACTTTTCCACGAGTCAGCTGTGTTGACTCTCTTAATTTTAAATGTAGGCACCTTATCTGTGCTGCTGTTTGCAGGGCTGGGCAGGTAGCGCAAACTGCTTTTGGGATATTCATAATTTTTATCAGGGTTGAGGAGATTTGTTTTAACCCCTTCGAAGCTAATGACGAGCTGGGCTCGTCATGGCGCTTACCTGCCGTGCGCGGATGACAAGGCCAGCTCGTCATGAATAATGGTTATTTTGGTGCTTCAGCGCAGAACGGGAAAACGCCTAGCAGCCATGTGGTTAATAGACTACAGTGCCATGGCTGCCAGCTCACATTGACTGCCGGTGAGCCTTGTTCAGTGTCTGTCTGTGGCAGTGTCCACGAGTCAGCTGACTCTGTCACTTAATTTTTGGGGCAGCTGACAGGTGTGTTGTTGAGGAGCATCAGCTATAGCTTCAGCCGAAGGTAGTAGGGACAGGTGAACATAGGATTGTGCCTATTACGGATTTAAAACTGGAGTTAATTGGCATGTTTTATGTTGCTTATGTGCTATAGTCCTTGTGTGCTGTGTTTCTATGTGTGACCTTAAAATTCTTGAGTTATGGCACTTTCACAGTTAATAGAATAAAGCAGCTATGTACATGCAACATAGTTTATTTAAGTAATGCTTCACCTAAATGCAATGTGATGCTCTAGAGTGGATGTTGAAACACCAGTGTTGTTTATGCAACATTTACAATGAATAATGCATATAAACAGTGTCATGCCATCCTCACAATCACTCTGTAAAGCCTATGTCTGCCGTTTTAACCTTTTACCTGCTTGATACATACATGAGCATGTTTAGATTTAAAAGTTTTGGTGATCTAACACTGCAGGACCAGAGACCAGGAAAGCATGCTTTGGGTTGGTGTACGCTGCCTATAATCAGTTCTGTGCGTGCCCCTGTGCTCATCTCTGCTACCTCTGACTGGCTGGGAGAGAAAGAGAACAATTGGAGTACAGGGACATAGGGCTTGACAGTCTGACTTCTGGTACCATGGTCAAACAAAACATAACCTGATGCTTAAAGCTTGTCATGTTAAATTTTGCTCGCGAGAAAGTGTCACTCACAGTCGTTGAATGTCACTCATAATTACACTGAAATTATGAAAATGTCCCTCATAAGCAATCTGAAACCTTGGCAGCTATGAGGGGGTGGGAGTGAGGGGGAGGGGTGGGAGTCCTTCAGTTATTTTGGGAAGGGAGGGAGAGGTTGCCATCCGGGTTTGGGCCATGAATCGGGACGGTGGGCTCTGGTCTGCGGTCCTCAACTCATGAGGATCTTTGTGTGGGGCACCGAAGTGTCTGTGTTCAGGGATGTTGGTCTGCAGATTCGAATTTGAATCATCAAATGTGTGAGGGATGTCGGGTGGAGCCGGCCACCAGACGTCCGTTATGTTGCCATGTGGGTGAATAGATGTATGGGTGGAGTGGTGGATGTATGGGTGGAGTGATGGGTGGATTGGTGGATGTGTGGGTGACAGGGTGGATGGATGAGTGAGGGGATGGATGGACCGGTGAAGGGGTGGATGGATGGTGGGAGAGAGGATGGATGCATGAGTGGAGGGATGGATGGGAGTGGATGGATGTGTGTATGGTTGGAAGGGTAGATGGATGGGTGGAGGGATGGATGGATCAGTGAAATGGTGGATGGATCGATGGGGGGGTGGATGGTGGATGAGTCGGTGGGTGGATGGATGACAGAGGTGATGGATGGATTGATGTATTGATGGGTGAAGGGGTGAATGAATGGATGGATGGATGAGTGAAGGGGTGGATGTGGGGATGGATGGGTGATTGAGGAGGGTGGATGGTCGGGGGGATGGATGGAGGAGTGAAGGGGTGGGTGAGAGGTCAATGGATGGATTCATGAGTGGATGAGTGGATGGATGAGTGGGTGGATGGGTGAAGGGTGGATGGAGGGATGGGTGGCTGGGTGAGGGGGGAATGGAGAGAGAGGGGGAGGATGGATGGATGGATGGATGCATGGATGGATGGATGTATGAGTGAGAACATAGATGAATGATTGGCAGAGTGGATGGGCAGGTGTGTGCATGGATGGGAGGGGAGCATGGAGATGGATGGGTCAGAGAGTGCATGCATGAGTGGGGGGAGGGTGGAGAGCGGGAGGGATGGATGGGTGGGTGGATGGATGAGTGGGGGGTTGAGTGGGTGGACGGATGAGTGACTGGGTGGATGGATGAGTGGGTGGGGGGATGGCTGGATGGGTGAGAGGGTGGGTGGTTGGATGGATGAGTGAGTGGATGGATGGGTGGAGGAGTGGATGTATGGGTGGAAGAGTGGATGGATGAATGGAGGAGTGGTTGGATGAGTGGGAGTATAGCGTGGGAGTATAGCTTGGGTGAAGGGGTGAATGGTTGGATGGATGAGTGGGTGGATGGATGGGTGGAAGAGTGGATGTATTGGTGAGGGGATGGATTGGGTGGAGGGATGTATGGATGATGGATGGATGGGTGAGGGGATGTATGGAGGGATGGATGGTGGATGGGTTTGCAAGTGGTTGAAGGGGTTTGGATGTGGATGGGGCACAGATGGAGGGACAGCATGAATGGTGGGGGAGTTGGTGGATGAAAAGGTGTACATGATGGATAGGGAGGGTTGTGATGACTTCCTTTGCCTTGGAGGATTGTGTTTTGAGCTGTGTGGTACGCCTCTGTCGTTTCGCCACACTCACTCACAGGCCTGCAGTTTGCTAGGCACTCTTGTTGTGTTGAGCATTGTTTGCCGGATATGGCCCGTGGTGTGCGCGTTGCAGTCGATCATGTGGTGTGCCAGATTCCCGAGGTTTCTGTCGGGTGGTGGGGGGGCCCAACATCTGGGGGAATTCAGCTGGGGGGGCTCAACATGGAAAAGTTTGAATACCTCTGCCCTAACCACTCAAGATGTAGCACCGGAGGAGGAAAACATCCGAGAAATTGAAGACCTCCAAGCTCAAAACACCCACGTAACCATAGAATCAAAGCCTCACAATACCACAAGGACTTCCGGCTCCCCAGAGTTAAAACTCGACCATGAAATTTCCTCACCAACTAAGGCAGACTTATCCGCCTCACCTAGGGATATGACTTTCCTGACCTCGGAAGAATGGATTGACGTGGAGGCAGTATATAATGGCAGGCAGCCCATAAACAATATCAGTGAAGAAAGTTCACAACCGCTCTCAGAGAGGACCACGGACCCAGTCAACACTTTTTGGGTCACTCTTCTCAACACAATACAGCTATCTTCAACGGCCCTACAGTATCAATCCGACAAGATGGACTTACAACTATAGTCCTGCAAAGTCTAGCAGAGGCCACAATGGGGATAGATAGGAAACTGGCAGATCTCAATGGACTCATAAAAAGAGGACAAGAGTCAGTCAAACTAACCGAAATAGATAGAACCAGCTGTACCTGCCCCCCAATAATCGACGAGTTATCATCATTACCCACGATGTTGGGCAACCTCTTGGATGAAATAAAACTAAACACCACAAAATTCCCTCAAGTAGAAGCCAGGTTGGAGAGGCCCGACCTAAATCCAAACGCTACGAAGCCATCTCAAACAAAGGCAGCGCCTCGAGGAAAGATCGTCGACACGCAAAAGCATAACTCGCCGGGGGGTCAAACCCAAATTGTCACCCCCATAGTAGAAAAGACCACTCAGAACACACTCATAACTGGACAAACTAATGAACCGGGGAGCCCGCAGAACGCACAGGCTCGTCGTAAGAAAAAAAGGAAGGGGCGCAACAGAAAGGTCATCGAGGACCGTCGAGGAGAAAAAGGGAATCCCATAGCACCGGAAGGCTTGGGGCCATTAGTAACCGGTAAGCTTCAAAGGAATGAAAACCCCCTTTCACTGGAATCAGAAACCCCACCACCCACAACGGGAACGTCAATAGAAGGATTAGGAGCCCACATCTCCAGTGTGGGTCCAATAAACTAACTAGTGAGAAAACAGACTGTAAACATAAACGAGTTAACATGCCGATACCAAATAGAGCCGGCATTAGGGCAACCGGATGGCCACCCAAGGGCAAAGAATATAAACTTGGAGGAAGAAAAAAGGATCGGGATGAGCAAACTCCACCAAAGATGATGTGACACTGAATAATTTCATAACACCGTGTACTTGCAAGAACATGAAGACGACACCTAGCAAAGCAAACCTTCAGACTCTGAGCATCGTAAACCCCGAAGACAAGCACACTAGCGATCAATCTCAGCGGTATATTTCAAACTGCAAACTAAATGAACAGAACATCAAATTCTTAGAGGGATCATGTGCAACCGAGGAACAGCTCCACCAGAAAACGTTGCCCCCAAGGGAAATAGACACAGAGACAATCTTTTTCAGAAGAGGAGATACTCTAAATAGGGGCAATATATTAAAGTTAATCAACTCAATAGATAAACTAAAACCTATACATTCCTCAGACCTGCTCTCAATTGAATTCCACCCAGCAACACACCCACAAGGGAATGAGAAAACAAGGGCCACGTGGAAAACCAGGGAGGTAGCAAATTCAATCATGGAGAAAGCATCTTGCTTCTCCCAGTGGGGAATCCAGCTTGAACCAGAATTAAAATCACCTTATCCTACCCCGCTCCTCGAAGAAAGGAAGGAAGTACGACCCCCACTGGTCAAGTCAATACTGAAAGGAGCACGAAGCTACTCGCCAGGACGGGAAAAATACCAGGCAAAATCGCAAAATCCAACATTTCAACAAACAGCTCCTTGTAAAGAAATAATAATTCGTACAATAACAGGAAGCGAAACCAACTGACAAACAAAGCCAGTTTTAGCCACCAAAACTGTGGCTTCCCTCAAAAATAAAAATAAACTCAAAATTTGCAGTTGGAATACTAACGGACTAGCCGACAAACTGGAGGATCCCGAAATATCGAACTACCTGCAATCCTTTGACTTGATCCTTCTCCTGGAAACATGGGAGCCCAATGACATAGCCCTACAAGGATACAAAGCCTGGACATATCCGGCTCGCAAAGAATCACAGTATGGCCGCTGCTCTGGCAGCCTGGCAATTTTCACGTCAATATCAGTTATTGGAGAAATCAAAACAACAAGCATAAACATTACTCCACCGAACGCAATACAGGCAATATCGCTCACAATTGATAATAACCAAGGAAGCCATCAGTTTCACATCGTAAACAAATATATCCACCCTAAGAATAAGCTGACCGGGTCAAACGAACTGGTTCAAGAGATAACAAGACTCGTGGAGGATGGGGAAACGGATAACATACTACTGGCCCGCGATTTCAACCTCCATCTATTTGGTGAACCAGCAAACGATGACATGACACAGGAAATGGACACAGTATGGAAAATTCCAACTCAATCAATCCCCTCCCGATACAAACAAACCAACACTGCCTCCCAGCTAGTAAAAGCTCTAGAGCAAATGAACCTGCGCGTTCTCAATGGACGATTCAAAGAGGATATCCCTCCAGCACCAACATACTACTCGTCAACTACCTCATCCTACCTTGACTTCATGCTAGTAACTCTCCCGCTGTATGACAAATTATAATCATTCAAGATAGGAGAAAGAGCTCAGAGCGACCATTTGCCGCTAGAAGCACAATTAGCCCTGACCTGTAAGAACGAAGCAGCAGAAACAAGAAGCATGTGTACCGAATATACCGCTAATTATAAGCGATTACGATGTAAGACCACGGATATGGAAGCACTAGCAACCAGTGCAAAAACAATAATACAGGAAATATCCAATACAACCGACAATCCTCTCATTCTTTGGGAAGACTTCACAGCGGCATTAGGAGAAAAACATGCCACAGGGAAGAAAACTCAAAAAGGGAATACCACAAGGTTCACGGCGCTTGGCAAAGTAACAACTGAAGAAACAAAAAATATCAAGCTTGAAATAAAAAAGACCCTCAGGCAACTCCGTCAAGATCCAAACAACATGGAAATTACACTGCAGCTTCGCAGGTCAAAAGCACTGTTACAAAAGAAAACTTGGGAAAGGAAAAGGCAATTGAACGAAGAACTTTGGGCAAACATTTTACATCATTCAAAGCAGAAGAACAGCTCTAGTTTTTGGAAGACCATCCATAGGCTCCAACAGCCAGACCACAACGGCATCAACTCTGAAATACCGGAATCCGACTGGGCCAACTATTTAACAACTCACTCTAACACAAGCGACCCTACAATGAAGAAAGTCAAAGAGGTAGATTCGGAAGAGGGAGCTCTCCACCAAATGGACAAAACTGTCACACCCATCAAAAATGCAAACCGGGCGCTCAAAAAGAAAACAACCGGGTACCATGCTCCAACAGAGGACGAAGCCGGTCCAACGATAGCTGAGCCAAGAATAATTGAGAATGAACCATCAGCTCAGGAAACAGCAGATATTATTCTTAAACAAATCTCCAAGGGAAAACTTGAGGGGGCTCCAGGACCAAATGGGATCCCTCCGATATTATATAACCAGGATCCAGCTTTTTGGAGCATTACCTTGACTCCAGCATTCAATGAAGTAAGGGAAACAGGAAGAATACCAACATCTTGGAGTGGCTCAATAAGCCCAATATTTAAAAAAGGCGCTAGGATCGATCCAAGCAGCTACCGTCTGATTGCCCTGATAGACTTAGAGGCAAAGTACTACGCAGGCCTCATCCTGAAGGATCTAATAACATGGGCAACAAAAAAGAACATCATTCCAGCCACACAGACGGGCTTCCGGAGGGGCCAGGGTACCCTAACAAACATCATGGTGTTAACCCTACTGTTCGACGCAGTAAAAACGGTAAAAAGCTCCCTGTACGTGTGCTTCATTGATTACAGCCCCGCATTCGACCATGTAGATCGGCACAAACTATGGCAGAAGCTGAGCTCATGGGAAATCCCTGGTCCCCTCCTACAGCAGCTGGTAATGCTACATACCGACACTTGGGTCCAAATAAAACTGGGATCTGGCACACATCTATCAAGAAAAATAAAAACAAGCAAAGGACTAAAACAGGGCTGCGTCCTAGCCCCAACCTTGTTCAATCTCTTCCTCGCGGATCTTCCCGAAGAGTTAAAGACAGTAACATCACACGCACCTCGGTTAGGAAATATTACGCTCTCAAATCTGCTTTACGCAGACGATTTGGTCCTCATTAGCCGGTCTCCCATCGGCCTCCAAAACCTTCTGGAAGAACTAACGCATTTTCGAAAGCAAATTCTCTAACAATCAATCTGAACAAAACCAAAGTCATGCCAATGAACACTAACAAAAAACGGAAACCCGCATGGTTTTTGGACAATCAAAGATTAGAACTGGTGACCTCATATAAATACCTAGGAGTCATAATAGATGGTAAAGGCTCCTTCAAGCAACAACTAGAGGCCATTCGCCGGAAGAGCACGACTTTCCAAATATCAACAAGGCCCCTGCAGAAAGCTTTCCCTGACAAGACATTAGCCCCTCTCTTACAGGTAATAAAAGCTCGCCTGCATCCCATGCTCTCCTACGGCAGCGAATCAATGCGAGGTAGAGATGCAAGCACTTTAGATAATACAATCAGTCGTGCATATAGGGCAATATTCCATCTTCCTAAAAACTCTTCGCCCGCACAAATTCGTCTTGAATTCGGACTGCTGAAACAATCAGTGGAGAGGAAAGGTCAATATATAAAAATCTGGCGTAAAATTAAAGAGGCCGAGCAAGGATCCTTAAACGCCAACCTATGGATTGAACTTACTGCCAAAGAAACTTCACCAGCAAGGGCCTACCTAACCAACTCACTGGAGAGCCTAGGCCTAAAAACGCTCTGGGAAACAAGAATGGATTTTGGGACCTTTAAAAAAGCTGTGTCAAAAATCATCAAATTGGTCTCCTCACTTGAGGACAGAGCCACCCTATCCAAGAGAGTGCACGGATGGGTTGTGCTCGAAGGGTACAGAACCACAAAGCCACAAGAGTATTTATCAACGGGCCTCAAACAAAAAACAAAAAATAAGTTCCTAAACATGCGCTTAGGCAATATACCCATAGCACGTCATCTGGTACCTTGGAAAAGGCCTAATCTATCAAACACATGTTGCTTTTGCCAATCTGCGAAGGAGGACCTTATACACATCATTTGTATTTGTGAAGCTCTCGTGGACACAAGGCGTTCCATGCTTCGGCCCATATGGAACCAGAAGGGCGTAAAAACCTGCAGGCAGGCAGTGATGCTCTGTTTCAACCCTAAAGAGCGATTACAAAGTCGTATTTGGACAGCCTTTCCAAATCGGTTGTTTTGACATGGATCAGGTGTCAGAATCTGAATTTGGGTGCCCGGTGCAGGCCTCCCTCACCCAGAGCCTGCCAAATGGGGCCTGTGGGGGTGCCCAAGGGACCCCCCTTTCAGACCATGCACGGTGTGGCAGGTACCAAGGGGTGCCCACTACAGGGTGCACGATTTTCCCCAGTCACCCCTTTCTTCAATAGGACCCTGTGCATTCTGTCGGAACAAAGGCTCCCATTGAAGTCAATGGGAGTCCGACCGAATGATATCCGAAACCATCGTAATTGGTCAGTCGGACTCGGATTCAGTCAGAAACCATTCCAAGACCGATTCGGTGGGAATGCTTTCCGACTGCCATCGTAATCGAGCCCTTAGTGGGAGGACCTCGGTTTTGTCCCTGTTGGGGAGTAGCCTGACACTAATGAGTACCTCTCTATCTTTTGCACACTGAGAAAAATGGTCTGCTAAGACTCCTCGGTACACAATAGAACATTGTCAGCATATGCCGCTACCAACTGCCTGTGGTCATACCCAAATGTTAAGAGCAATGGTTCATTTATTTATTTATTCTTTAAAATTTTTGGTAATAACTGTGTGCAACTGCAATAAACTCTCTGGTGACCTCCCCCCTTGTCCTTATATCCTGACCCTGTTGCTCCAAAGCATCATGAAAATACTCATAACGTTATTGATACCCCCTCCCTTCAACCAGTCATTTTAGAAAAAGAACTGTGATACAAACTGCGTCTCTCTGATGTCCTCCCACCTTAGCCAAACATTAATTTACTGCCTGTAAAGACTCCGTTTCCATTCCAACATTAACCCGCTTTCACTTAAAGCTAACTCTCACTCCTGACTTCAAAAACGCTACCTTCCTTCCTTCTTATCCCTCGCTCTAGCATTTAAGTACCCTCACTCCTTGTCTCACCCTTTTCTTTCCTATTCACAATCTACCTATGGTTGCTTCAAACAGTCTCACCTTCTTTCTCTCTTGTCCGTGAAAGAATCAAACCTTGTGCTTACTGTTAGTATAATCTTTTTTTTTAACGATTCTTTATTGAAATTTTTAACAGTTTAATATACCCGCCCCCCCCAAATAAAATACCCCCCCCCCCATACAGGCAACATTAGTTACTAAACGCGTACATCATCTTGATGTTATCCCAAACAAGAATAAATTAAATAAGGCGATACAAAAATAGATAGGAAAAGATAAACAAAAAACAGGAGAAAAGAGCACAAGAAAAGCGGAGAACTTTTCTGTTACAGTAATTAATCAACATTACGCAACCGGTCTCCCTATCCACTGTGTGAGAGGATCCCATATGTCTAATCCTTTTCTTTTCTTCTTTAAAACCTTGCGGCTATATATAGCAATTTCTAGGCTATATGATGCTAATAAAAATCGTGCCCGCCATTGCTGAAATGTAGGTGGATATGGATCTAACCAAGCAGATGTCAAACAAATTCTTAGTACAGCCATTGAGATAAACAGCAGTCCCTGTATGGTAGCGGGTCTAGCATTTCTATCTAACCCTAGTATTATTTCAGCTGTAGTGATCTCGATATTGCTCTCAAATATTCCAGATAGAAACGTAGAAATTTCTCGTCTGATGGTACTTAGGGTTTGACATGTGGCCAGCATATGTATCAGATCGGCTTCTGACATCGCACATCGAGGACATAATGTGCCTTTGCCGGTACTCCATTTAGATATCCTATCTGGGATATAGTATAGTTGGAAGAAAGTCTTGTAAAATTGGGCTTGTAGTTTGGTGGACATTAATGAAGAATTTGAAATTTCTAGTGCTTTTTGCGTTAGAGTCTCTGTGATGCCTAGTTGGTTTTGCCAGTTCTGCCCTGCCTTGTACCTCTGGTCACTTTGATGGTATCGGATATGTCTCCATTAACCATGACCACTGCTTCAGGAGTGGCATACATCGTCCAAACACCTTTGATGAAATGGTCCCCAATCCCGCTTTTTGACATGGCTGTCCATAGATACTGCCAGGAGACCCTGTCAAATGCTTTTTCTGCATCTAGCAGTATCAGGGCCATAGGATCTCCTGCTACTTCTGCCATGTCAAAAAGCGTGATCACCCTTTGAATATGGTCGGTGGTTGATATCCCTGGGACAAAACCATGTTGCCTGACAGATATGATTTTATGAATTAATGGTGAGAGTCTACAGGCTAAGAGTTTAGAATATATTTTTGAATCACTGTTTATTAATGTAATTGGACACTATGCACCTAGTTATGTAGGGTCTTTATTTTTTTGGGGGAAAACAATAATTTTTGCCCGGGCCCAAGATTCTGGAGGGCGTCCACCTTGAAAAACATGAATCATTAAATTAGTTAGGATGTCTTTCAGTGTACTGCTAAATCTGGCGTAAAATTCCATGGGAATTCCATCTAGGCCTGTTGCTTTGCCCGAGGGAAGGCTATTTATTGAAAGCCGAATTTCTACCCAATCCGGAATATCTGAGACACTACATTGATCTGATTGAGATAGGTGGGGCCGTGTAACTAGATCTAAATATTCATCAATTTTCACCTGACTGTTACGTATCTCAGTATAAAGATCCAAATAATACCTCTTGAAAGCTTCCCTGATTTCTTTGAGTTCATGAGTTAATCCATGGATAGGGTCTCTAATTGCTTTAATCGTATTTTCTGAGTTCTGCTGTCTTGTGCAGATTGCCAGTTGATGGCCCACCCGCTCACTCAATCCGTACATTTTCTCCTTATTCATTGTAGCCCTGCCAATTGCTTTGGTAGTAAATATTTCAGATATAAGATTTCTTCCTATAGCTACATCCCTTACAGCCCTTTCTATATTGTTTCCGCCTTGAACAGCTCTAACTAGGTCTTCTTCCTTTCTTGCTAAATTTTCCTGTAGATTTATTAACTTTTTTTTTCCTCTTTATTGTTTTTTATTGAAAATCTAAGAGTTTCCCCCCTTATTCCCACTTTCAGTGAGTCCCAGACCACCTCCAACGGGGCACTACCCATGTTAAACTTTAAAAATTCTGGGATCCAATTTTCCATATGAATACAGTACTTTTTGTTAATCAGTAGTGCTCTTTCAAAAGTCCAAATACTACGATCAGATTGAATCGTCCCAATATCCATGCTTATAATTAGAGGATTGTGATCCTAAAGAACTCTGGGTAGCCGCTCTATAGAGCAACTAGAAACAATAGTATGTGATACAAATATACAGTCTAGTCTAGCTAGTTTTTGATGTGGATGGGAAAAGAAAGTGTAGCCGGGTTGTATGGATGTTTCATCTCCCAACAATCTACAAACCCGTGGGTATAACAAAGCGCTTCATGGACTTTAAACGTTTTTGGTTTTCTGCCTTGATAATTAAAGTTGTTACCTGAAAACCAGTTTGGTGGAAGGTTAAGATTAAAATCGCTGCAGACAATCATGGGTACCGGCCAATGTGCGTGTTCATTAGATAAAAATAGCAATCATTCCGGATCGTCAACAACACACCCATACACTGAGCAAATCGTGAGTTTTTTCCCAGTAGCACATTGGCCCTCGGTGTTTACCCATCTACCACATGGGTCTGCAGCAGATCTTGTCAAACGGAATCCACCACCACAAGCCAATATAGCCACCCCACGTGTTTTGTTTGTCTGTGTGGTACCGATGACTAATCTATATCCCAGATTTTTCAATAGGTGTCTTTGGGACCCCTCGACATGGGTCTCCTGGAGACAAACGATATCTGCACCAATTGACTGGAGACCAATCGCTGTTTTTTGTCTTTTTTTGAAATCATTAAGCTCACATATGTTGATAGTCAATATTTTAAGTTTAGCCATTTATAAATGTAAAGGTTTTTTTGTATATTTTTGAACATGTTTTTTTTAAATTGTGCGGAGTGCCCGTTTTTCTATCTTAATTATACACCAAGTGATAAATTCTGACCTGTTTCTTTCCTGTATGGTCGCCCCTCCCCCCTCCCCCTAGAACCCCTCTCTTAACTCCCCACCCCCCTCCCCTAGACCCCACCCCCCTCCCTCCACCATCTAGTGAGGCTACCTGGTTCCCAAGGAACCAGGTTGTGGGCATCATGTGATCAGTGGGCAGCTGGCATCTCCGCGTCCTAACCCCTGTAGCTATTGGGAGTGGAGGTATAGTAAGTCTTAGGAAATAAATGTTCTTATTTTCATTACACACAAACATAATAGCTGTCTATGCTACCAATTCTATTCCCCCTTCTCTCCCTTTCTCAAAATGTCCTTCACTTCATACCGCTGGTGCCCTATTGATTAACTTATAATTACAAACTATTTGTCATGTTTCTTTTTTCCTTTTTTCAGCTTATCTTTGTCTTTGATGTTTTCTGTAATCTCCTCTAGATATGTTTGCGCCTGGATTTCACTGATGAAACTTCTGGTGACGCCATTAAAGATGATCTTCAGTCTGGCAGGGTGCTGTAGAAATACCGTGGCTCCCAACTGTTCAAAAGGGGTAAAGAGTTGCCGCAGCCGCCATCTTCTTTCCAACGTCACGTGGGCAAAGTCAGGTCTACTAAAAAACATATACCCTTTGTGTTCTCTTTTGCGGGTTGGACGTGCCAGGTGAAAGATTGCTTCACACAGGATAAAATAGACAAACATTGCTCTTGGATATTTCTCCGATGTGTGCGACCGTTTGTGAGGGTAAGGGGAAAACGATGAGCCCGCTGGACCTCTTTGTCCCAATCCCAAGTCGTTAGTTCCGGGAATGATTCTTTAAATAGGGATATCATGTAGCCCCTAGAGTCGTTCCCTTCTACTCCCTCGGGAATTCCCAGGAGGCGTAAATTATTTCTCCGGGCCCTGTTTTCCTGGTCCTCCACTTTCATCATCAAGTCCCGCGCAATTCCTTCATGTTCTTTTCCTTGTTTCTGGAGGACGGAAACATCCTTTTCAAGGTTCTCTGTCCGTAACTTGAGCGAAGCCATTCTATCCGAAATTTCTAGACAAGATTGGCCCACCTTGTTAATTGCTCCTTGAAGTTTCTTATTGCCAAGTTTAATGTCTTCTTGGAATTTCCGAATTGAGTTGAATACATCCCCCAAGGAAGGTTTTCTTTGACCTCTCCCTTCACCAGATTGTTTATGCTCGATCTTGTTTACATCTCTTAACAGATTATAATTTGGATCAGACAATGATGTGACTTGTGAAGATGGATTCCTATGTCAATGATCAATCCGATCTGTATTGCTTCCTTGATCGGTAGTGTCTCCTTTGTATTCTTTTCTTTTTTCCTGCTTTTTCCTTGCACTGTTATCTTTAGGAGAATCGTTTGTCTTTATAGAGTTAGGGTTAGAGTTAGAGTCAGAAGTCTCTGAGGTTTACTTGAAGTAGACATCCCAGTCTCATATATTTCCGGCTCCGCCTCTGACTCTGAATCAGATCCAGAGAGCAATGGTTCAATCACCAACAGAAAGAGAAGTGGAGAGAGAGGACATTCCTGACGAGTACCCTGCAATAATGGAAAAGGTTGGGAGAGATGGCCATTAACCCTAACCTTTGCTATCGGGGTTGAGTAGAGCACCATGGTCATACAAGTAACATTTTCCCCAAATGATAGTTGTGTAGTACGGCATGCAGAAAAGACCAAAGAACAAAGGTTTTTTTCCACATCGGGTGCCAGTGCAGCTGTTGATGTGTGAACAAGCTTTGTTTTAACCAAAGCATAGCAGAATATACCGATGTTGACGGCAGCTAGTCTACCTTTTAGGAAACCAGTTTACGAGTGAGAGATAAGTCTTAGTATAGCTATTTCAAATCTACATGCGATGATTTTGGCATATAATTTGCATTTGAAATTGCTATGAGATGTAGGTCTACAGTTTTTCACATCCAAATAGTCCTTCCTCTCCTCTGGAATGACTACAATAGGGGCTTCAGTTGTGGACCACTAGATATATCCTGACATGGCATACTGATAGTAGACTGTCTGCAGCAGATTCACAAACAGCTCCGCCTACATTTTATAAAACCTACGGGAGTACCCAGCCGGGCCTGGTGCCTTCCCGGATTTAAGACTATAGATATCCAACATCATTTCCACTTCCTCAATGGGTGCATTAAGGATAAGCAGGTCTTCTTGTGATACAGATAGGAGAGCACATTAGTCCAGGTATTCATTGCTTATTTGCATTGGAACTGTCTGGTTAGAGTAATACAGGTTGGTGGAGAAGGTTATGAATGCATCCAGAGTAACTTGAGTTGAACATACAACCTCCAACACTGTGTTCCTCATTGCTGGTGTAAGGGATTTATTTTTAGTGTATTTCAAGTAGTTTTCCAATATTCTCCTGGATGTGTTTCTATCAGACAATTTACCAACAGCAGAGATACCTGCCCAATGTTGTGCTCATTTACTTGTATTGTACTCATATTGCAAACTACACCGTTTTATTAGAGTGCCCAAGCACTTACAGTTTCTGAGTTGATTGTCCAGCATCTGTATATCCAATTCTAGTTGTCTTAGCTGTTCAAATATATATTTATTTTTAATGGACATCAGGTGAATCAGGAGACCTCTAAGAGTGGCCTTGAGTGTGTCCCATCTAGTAGTGGGAAGAGTGCAATTGGCATGGTTTTCCTCCATGCAATTTCCTCCTATCATGATCACCAAGGAGGCCATCATTTTGACGCTAATGTTTAGGGGGTGGGGAGGAGTCGCTTATGGCAAGCCCCAGGGTCACATAGGCATGGTCCAATATTACCATTGGTTATATTCTAGGAGCATGAGATATAGTAAGCCGTCTTTTACTAACCATAATGTAGTCAATCCTGGAAAAGGAGTTGCAATGTGAAGAGTAGGATGTGTAGTGACTATCCAATGAGTTAGATAGTCTCCAGACATCGACTAAATTGGTATTATCACAGAATATTCTCATTTGTTTATGTGATCTACTACCTAAATATGTATGTGACGATAGTCTGTCAAGATTTCCAACCATCGGGAAATTAAAATCTCCCCCAGAATCACTTCTAGGTTATCTGACAAATCCCCTAGTTATCAAACTCTTTCTAAAATTCCACTGCGGTGTCATTTGGGGAGTAGACATTGACTATAAGGAACTTTGTATGTCTCTTACTTGCCCGGGATATAAGTGATGTCTTCTGTATGGGATAGCAGCACATTGATTTCAGTTTTTTTATATGCTAAAGTGAGAACCCCATCCTTTTTCTGTACTGCAGGGAAGGCTACACATTCCTGTATCTAGATACTATCAAAATGAGAAATTAAAATGGAGTTTTCATGTGTTTCTTGTAATAGTAGGACATCACCTCTTAACTTATTGTAATTGTCAGTTTTCTCTTTGCGTTTGACTAGGTGATTCAGGCCCTTGATGTTTAGTGAGAGTATTCTAAAGACATTATAGCTCTGTATGTTGAGATAGGCATGCAGAATAGATATCCACAGAATGGATAGAGGAGTAAAACGTCCATCTCTGTAAATGAGCACATCCTGGAATATTAGTGAAGGCAAATGCCCAGGTGTGCACATAGTTAGTACATGTGTGTAAAAGATGGACATTGCCGTTGGTAAAGATAGGATTCAAACCGTTGATGTAACATGGTGTGGTAGTTCTGTCAAATATTGTAGTGTACAAGAAAGAGGGGAGAGCAAGAGCAGAGGTTGAGGATATGCAGAGTGAAAAAAACACAAAAAGAGAACAGAGAAACAAGAAAAACATAATCAACACCAGCCCTCCCCCCCCACTCCCTAAAAATGCAACTAACTCTGATTTCCCAACAAGAGACTTATTTGGCCCAGGTAAAGAGGAACACAACATCACACCACCTTTGTCTAAGGAGGACAACTTTGAAAACGTTAGCCTATTAAAGTAACTGTAAACATAGCCTCTAATTGTCTGGCTAACAATGGACAATGGCATCCGAGTGTTCTAATCCCACATGGGATGAAGCCAAATAGCAACCTATGAGACTACCTATTTTTGCACCAAATACAGAAAAACATATGCTTTTTTTTCTCCAGTGTATAGTCAGAAGAGGTAAGAAAGAAAAAAGACAAAAGAAGAAAAGAAAGAAAAAAGACAAAAGAGGGAATGCAACATCTATAAGACATTGTAACTCAATAAGCAAGAGGAGGAATCAATATTGGAGAACTTAAACAGTTTCTGTAATCAACATGTGGAAAGTCTATGTGAGCTGTAAGACAGGTAAAAGCAATACCATCACATAAAATAAGACAGACAAACCAAAGAGACCAGGAGGGCCATCTTGGTCACCCGCTCAGGTTTCCATGTCTGATGGGGTGGAAGAGTCTATGAATGATTGCAAATCCACTGGGACAGTGAAGATCATTGTTTTCGCCCTGAAAATATTGTGGAAATTGGCAGGACCAGCAAACGCGAAGGGAATAGAGAGATCCCTCAATGATTGGCAGAGTGATAAAAAGACTTTCCGAATGGTAACTGTTTCTTTGGAGTAGTCCTGAGTAATAGTTATTTTGGAGCCATTCCATTTTACTTGCTGGATTTTCCTCATGTGAGAGAGGATTGTTTCTGTGTGACTATAACGCAAAGGTCTCAATTACATTGTATTCAGGTTAAAAGCAAGGCCTGGTAAGGTTATTCCATGGTTTGCCCATTGGGACTATGTGTACCTTCTCTATTTCGAAGTTGCTTTAAAATGTAATACCAAGGATTCATGGTATCCAGGATTTCAGAAAGTAATCTCCACTGACCTGGGCAGTGTGATTGCTCTCCCCCTGCGCATCTCCACCAGTAAATGCTGCCCTCTGAGCCCCTTGAGCTCTCCATCTGCTGGGTGTTTAAGGCCCTCCTCTACCTGCAGGCTACAGCCTGCATCTCATCCCTGGTGGTCAGGTGGGAGAGCACTCTGCTCTTCTGCTGTTCTGCCCCTCTTTCCTCTTTTTGTGCTTCTCTACTCTCTTTTCTATCTTGCTCTCTTTTTCCCTTTTTTGCTCTTTTCTTTCTCCCTTTTTCTGCCCCTGTGGCCCGTCTCTCCTCAGGTGTGTCCTTTCTCACCTCCCAGCTGACGACCCTCACCTAATCCTATTAATGGTGGATGATGCGCATCAAGAAGATTACATTACACTGACCTGGTCAGTGTGACTGCTCTCCCCGTTCAGCTCCACTAGTAAGTGCTACCCTTTGCCCTCCGAGCTCCCTGAGCTCTCCGTCTGCTGGGTGTTCAAGGGCCTCCTCCACCCCCAGGCTCCTGCCTGTGCCTCATCACGGTGTTCTAGTGGGAGAGCGCTTTGCTCTTCTGCCATTCCACCTCTCTTGGCTCGTTTCTGTGCCCTCTTTCCTCTTTTTATGCCTCTCTGCTTTCTTTTATATTGTGCTCTCTTTCTCTTTTTTGCTCTTTTCTTGCTCTTTTCTTGTCTTCCTCATGCTCCACGTCACTGCTGCCCCGTTGCCCCTGCCTTCTCCAGTGTGTCCTTTCCCGCTCACACCTCCCAGCTGACCGCCCTCCCCCGACCTCTACTAAATGGTGGCCCGTGCGCGTCTGCGCCGCTGCCACACCAAAGATACGCCAATGGCAAGCCTATCTAAACCTGTATACGACCTGACTGCGACCAGCGCCAGGTTCCTTGATCCCCGACCCGCCTCCACTATGACTCCAGCACCCTCCACGCTTCCAACACTGGACATAGCGAAGGTTGCCAGATTTGTTAACGTAGCACTTTTCGCCCTGTGTAGGATGGGTATGCCCAGATGTGGGTCCCTTGCTCACTGTGCCACTGGATTCAAGCTAGCCTGGCTGATGAAGGGCGACATACCCTAAAACTGGTCCTGGATGCTTGTTTCTGGTCCAGGGAGGACCTGGCTTGGCAGTTCGGTCTGGACTGTTCCCATGAGGCACAGGGTCAAGACTGAATTGCATATGGCTGGGTCTAAACTGGTGTGGCATGGTGAGAAAAAGAACAATGGATTTAACCCAGATCTCTTGACTGGTTGTGGATGTATGATTCATTCAGCAATCCGTCCATCATTTGTTTGCGTAGCAGCTCTCGACGCCAAGCAGTACGTAAGGCCTGACCTCCTATCGACACTGCAGCTGCACCTTCACCCACCTCCGGACCCCAGCAGCAGCCCCCAGCCTACCGGACATCACTGCTCATAAACCACAGAACAGCATCCTCCTCAACATCCGCTCCATAGGCAGGCACACCACAGAAATCTGTGACCACCTCAACACCCATGCACCTGATGTTGCCCTCCTCATAGAAACCTAGACCAATGCCAACTCTGAGCCTGACATTGCCACCGCTATTCCCGAAAGATACAAGATCCTGCCAAAAGACCGCCTCACCCGCTGCCAGGAGAAGGCAATGCCATTGTCCACAAAAGCTTCCTCCACATGACAACCACTGGCCCGGATGACACTACGACCCTCATGAAGCATCTCCACTTTCAGATCCAGATCAAGTCTAAAACAACTCTCTGCCGAATCCTCATCTACAGCCGCCCAGACCCTATTATCCTTTTAGCACCCCATGCCCTCACTGCCACAGACAATATTCTACTTAAAGACCTAAACTTTCACCTGGGCAGCTACGACGACCCCAACACCACCGCCCTACTAGAGACCTCGCCAACATAGGACTGAAGAAACTTGTCAGCTCCCACATACAGACAGTGGGACACACACTTGACACAATCTTCTCAGAAGGAAACAGTGTCTCCTACAGCCACACCTTGGAACTCCTCTGAACAGACCACCACTGCATCCACTTCTCCTTCAGCAAACCCATTGTACTTAAGCACGCCCACCGCCGCCCCTGTAGAAGCTGGAACAAAGTCACCCAAGACCAGCTGACCTCTGCCCTCAGCTGCACCCCACCACTGACAAAACCAGACTCCAACACTTCGGCACCCAACCTCCACCACTGGATCACTAACTGCGCCGACACCCTCACCCTCCGCAACGAAGCCACAGGGTGACACACCAAGAAAGCAAGCTGGTTCACACCTGCCCTCCAAGAATCCAAATGCTCCTGCTAACAACTCGAAAAGAAGTGGAGGAACAATAAATTCCCAGAAACACGCACCGCCTACAGAGCAGCCACCACAGCACATTACCACCTCATCAAATCCACAGAAAAGAACTTAGTCCGAGGCGGAATCCTCACCAACGCCCACAACTCCAAGAAACTCTTCTCCATCACCAAGGAATTGGCCAAACCCCAGTAGCAAAACAACAGACGTCCCACCCTCCGAAGACCTCTGCAACCAATTCAGCACCATTATTCACCTTAAGATTAGGACGATCTAAGACAACTTTGACAGCCAAGACCTCTGCACCACTCCAGCTCTAACCCCCAGCGATGTCACCCAACAGACCCTGCTCACCTGGACCCCGCTCATGACAAAAGACACCTTAAGCATAAGGACCCTGAAAAGCATCTACTCTGGAGCACCCTTAGACCATGCCCACCCCAGATCTTCCACACAGCCACCACAGCCATTGCACCTGAACTACGCCGGATGATCAACTGCTCCCTCAAAACCAGCACATTCCCCAATGACTGGAAACACGCCATAGTCAACCCCTCCTGAAGAAGCCCTCTGCAGACCCAACGAATCTCAAGATCTTCGGGCCATCTCCCTGCTTCCATTCACAGCCAAAGTCATCGAAAGGCCGCCAACACCCAGCTAGCAAACTTCATTGAAGCCAACAATGTCCTAGACACCTGCCAATCTGTATTCCACAGCAACCACAGCACTAAGACCGCTCTACTCACTGCCAACAACGACATCGACTCCCTCCTCGACCAGGGCCAAACAGCAGCCCACATCGTCCTGGACCTCTCAGCGGCCTTCAACACCATCTACCACGCACACTAACCACCAGAACACACAACCCCGGCATCCGTTGACAGGCCCTTGACTGGATATGTTCATTTCTCACAGGCAGAACTCAGCAAGTCAGACTCCCGCCCTTCCTCTCGGAACAACTAAGATCAGATATGGAGTCCCCCAGGGATCCACTCTTAGCCCCACCCTCTTCAACATCTACATGGCCCCCTTCGCACCCATCATCAGAAGCCATGGGCTCAACATCATCTCCTACGCCAATGACACCCAGCTCATCCTCTCCCTCACCAAAGTCCCCAACATCAAAAGGCACAATTTCCAAGAAGTGATGAAAGCTGTCACCACCTGGATGAAGAAGAGCTGCCTAAAATCCAAGTCAGAGAAAACATAATTCCTCATCCTAGGCTCCAACCCATTCATCTGGGATGACACCTGGTGGCCCCCCACCCTTGGAAACTCTCCCACCGGATGGACCGCACCTAAAACCTCAGCATCATACTAAACTCATCGCTCACGATTAACTGCCAAATCAATACTTTATCCTCGTCCTGCTTCAACACCCTTCGTATACTCCGAGAAAAGTTCAGATTGATCCCGCCTCAATCCAAAAAAACAGTCACACATGCCCTCATCAACAGCGGACTAGACTACAGCAATTCTCTCTACAACGGAATCAACAAGAAACTACTTTGCAAGCTGCAGACCATCCATAATGCTGGAGGCAGACTGATCCTAAACATCCCGCCACCACCACATCACCTGACACCTCCGCGATCTCCACTGGCTCCCCATCGAAAGAAGAATAAGCTTCAAGCTCCTCACTCACGCCTACAAGGCCCTCCACAACATCGGACTAGCGTACCTAAATGACTGCCTCTACTCCCATGCACTCAAGAGACACCTCAGATCAGCTGACCTCTCTCTGGTCTCCATCCTATGTGTCTGCAAGCTCAGAATGGGAGGAAAGTCCTTCTACCTCACGGCCAAGACCTGGAATGCCCTCCCCCTCCACCTCCGGCAAAGCCCCACACTGCCCCAGTTCAGGAAGGGCCTCAAGACCTAGCTCTTCGGATGATCCTAGCACTCAATGGAGCCGTACCCCCCTCCCCCTGGGCTTTGAGACCCTCACAGATGAGTTGTTGCGCTTTACATACCCCTGATTGATTGATTGATTGATTGAAGCATGGTAGTTTGTGTCACTTTCCACATTCTCAGGAAAACCATAGATCTACAGGTTGCCTCTACGAATGTGGTCCTCAAGCTTTGACATCTCTCTTGCGATCACATTCATCTTGTTTGTGGTCTCATCCACACACTTCTTCCTTGATGCAGATGAGTCTTCCAAGACACCGATTCTGAATTCCACCTCAGTTATTCTGCTGGCCAAGCGCTTAAGGTCACTGCACAATTTCTATATGTCCTGGTGCATAGCGTCAGTGTTGGTCTTAGTGTCTTGGAATAGATCAAGTCTTTGTAGTATAATGTCCAAGCTCGCACTCAAGACAGTTTAGTGCTTGACCAGTGAGTCTGGTAAAGTTGGTTCTACTTTGGCACATGTTTGTGTGGTTTTGGTATCCCTAGTATCTCGGCCCTCTTTAGATTCTTTTCCTCTGTGATCTGCCATTCTGGGAGCAAGTGAGTTTAGGCACGATGTAAAATTTTGAGTAGAGAGGACCTAGAATGATTGTTCAATTTGTGGGCTATAATATAGCTTCATGAACATTAGTAACCAGGTAAGCTGTGGGAAGATGGTGCAGGCAAACCCAAGATAAGGAGACACCAATATACACCAGTGAGGGTGCTTTTGAGGAAAGATCAAAATCTTACTATATACTGTCAGATGTCATCATCAAAATAAGGATAATCCACAGTGTTGAGAGGCTTCCTGGGCCCAGAAGTTGGAGATGAGTAGGTCGCCACGCCTCAAAGCCCGATCCAGTATAAAACAATGTCTCAGGAGGCAAGCACCGGTATGCACAATGTTATTCCAAACAGCACCAGGTTGGCTGCCTGCACCGTGGTAGCGGTGTAGTTATCAAGGAAAAAAAGGATTGGCATTGGCACTGGTGGCCCGTACAGTGGTAATGTTGTTAAGTAATCATAGGGTGCGGCAAGGTCCCCCCCCACAGATCAGGTGGTCAAAATGGGTATCCCGCCAAGCCCCTACCAAGTCCTACTGCTCTCCATGTTCCCGTGGCCCCAAGCCGTCTTCATTATTATCAGTGCTGATGGTGGTCGCCACTTTGCTTCTTCTTAGACATTAGGAGAGAATAGGCAAAACCTAGTGAAATCCTCTGTGTTACAGGATACTGTGAGCTATGAACGCATGATCAGAAAGCACTTACTGTGCTCTAGCATGGATAGTAAGCAGGGCCCATGTTAGCAGGGATCCGGTACGGAGTAGTCAGAGCAGACTGCCATTGCGTTAGTACCCAGAACGCGCTCCCAGAAATTTTACCTTTTAAGATGTCCTGTAAATGTGAATGAATTTGAAATTGGTGGTTAAACATTACATTAGTAACCTCATATATGGACGATGAGTGGCCTCTATTAAATTTAGAAAAGCTCCAACCTTCTTATTAAAATTAAAATATAGATTTTTTTTAACTTGTTTGTAAATTAAATAAAATATTCCATCATTTGTGTACATGTTTGATGAATGCTTGAATCTGTATTTATGTGTAATGTTTTGAATTTTAAATGATTGAACATGCTTAGGCTGGGGTCCCCTGGATTCTAGTAAGGACTCATTTGGGTCCCTGGAGTCCAGTTATGAGTCACTGGGAGTCCCGAAGTTCCAGTAATGAACAAGTGAGGGTCCAGAGAAATAAAAAGGCTGAGAAACACTGATATAGTGGATAACAGGTTTAATAACAGATGAAAACCAATTGAACATAGTATACCTTCAGCAAGGAAAGAAAATATGTTGATACGTAGGTGTAATGCTGGCACTAGGAAGAAACTTGCTGTACAATAGGTTCCTCTGTTCAATTCAGAATTAGTTTGACTGACTCAGCTTAGCTCATTTTTGGGAATGAGATTATGGGGTATTTTCAAACTGGGTTGTTTTGTATGCTGTGTGTCTGACCAGGGTACTGCTGCATTGATATGTAGGCGGCATGCTGATTGTATAGTCTGTAACAGTCATGTATAATAAATAGTGCAAAATAGGTGATATATTTCATTAGACTTACTGAAAGTTGATTTTCTTGCGGTAATATCCATCTTTTAAACGTCTTTTGTTTTATAAAAGATCTGTCATGATTACTATACTACTAAATAAAATATTACATTTAAAAAGAGAACCATATGATAAAATATGCTTCTCACCCATTTGTGGAAGTGAGTGAGAACCTTCTAGTAACAGTGTCCACTGAGAGGCGGCTGCAGGAGCACCAGGAGGGAGAGCAACTTGAGCTTTGTCATGAACTTTTCAGAGAGCTGAGGAGAAGAATTTACCCCCTAGGACCTCATCCTCTCCTCTGTCCTGCAGATCTCCATTACAAAATGTCCTGGGGTCCATCTTCTCACCTAGTGAGAAGGAGAGGCCCAGGCTTATATCTTTTGAGAATATGCAACCTCCTAATTTGACAAGAAGTGGAGTGATATCTAAATGCTTTCACCAATATGTGCAAGTGAACTCCAGCATCACATTTTGTCTCCAGTAGGATCTCAAGGGAGACACAGACTAGCTACTGAAGTGAAGCATAATTAGGTAGTAAGATGTGGAAACATGAGAATGGCAGATAATATGATTGGTAATTACCTGCTTTCAATAAAGTGTTAAAGCATTCATACACAAACCCTGCTCAAATGGCGCATTAGAAGGGGTGAGTAAGGAGTTTATATATTTCCTTACATGTAAATTTAATTGAAGAGGAACCAGAAACTTCAGATAACGCTTCATCTTCTGCTATCAACCCAGCCTAATCTGAACATTTAAAGTGTGTTAATATGTCATCAATCTTCAAAAGGGACTAAAAGCAATATATTTTCAGTGGATGTATAACTGATGGGGAAAGACTGGAACCCACCCAGGATCGAATGAATGAAACTCACCAGACATAGCAGGTTTGCTCAGAAACAGAGTGAAATGAATTTAATGGTACCAAAAGCATGCATCATTGCTAATTAGCAAGGAAGTCAGATCTGCCACCTTAGGGGCTCTCAGACCGCTTCTTCCCAGAGTGACAGATTTCTAGGTGCTATATACCTAAAGTAATGCCATGTCAGAGGAACTAGAATACGGCACCAAGCCAAATATGGCTGACATGGATGTGCAATGTCTGCACCATGCAAAACAGCCAGATATGGGCAGACCAGAAAGGCAGGATCTGCACTGTGTAGCACTTGCATATCATGTAGTCAGGACAGGCAGAGTGACCTCTAAGGGGGTACAGAATAGCTTGTTGAAGCTTGTCCAGTCAAGGTCAGATAGGAAGCCCTTTTGAGCTCCAGGCCTCATGTTAATGTGATCTTATATAAGCATGAAATCTTTTGAAGTGCATGCACATGGATTTAAATGGATATACCATAGCACAGTCAATTGATAAAATATCATCTTGGAAAAAGATCCTATTCAGAATAATGTAAAGAAAAGGTAAGTGTACATTTATATTTTTTACCTTCAGATCAAGGTACCTTGAAAATATATATCATCAAAGTACATAGATGTCAATTTACCAGTAAATCTACAATTGCCACTATATACTTACAGTCTTGATATTGTCAAAGTTGATATTCTGCATACAATATTTTGGTAGGGCAATGTTTAAAACTCAGCATGGTGAGTGTGTTTAGTATAACAATCAAGAGAGAGACAACCTCGAATCATCTATGGTGGGCCCAGTGAATTAGGGAAAATACCTTTTTCTTAAAGGAATCTAATTCACACGTTTTTATCCAGTGACATGCTTCATCATTGAGTCTTTCCCTACCCTCTGAGGGCCGGGCATACTAGGGCCTCTTTACTTACAAGGGAACACTATTTTAAGGAAAAAGCGACAGAATCTATTTGAGGTCATCTTTAAAAATGCCTAGGTGGTGCCCAAATCAGTATTCACAGGCACGTCTGACAAGGTTTAAAAACTAGGGAAAACGGGATAATTGGAGTTACCGTCAGTCTTTGGCCCTTAAGTGTGATCAACTAGCTTCTGCCATGTACCCCAATCTAGTGGCTTTCACCAGGATCATTATGTCCCTATTAATACCCTCTTGGAAAAGGAGGGGCTGGTTGTTTATTTATTCATTCATACCATGCAACAAACATACACAGACCACTAATAGCCTTCCTTGGAAGAGGGCCCACCTGAGGATTAGAAGCACATTTATTCACAGTAAGAGACCATGAATACGGTCCAAAAAATAGTTCTGGTATGATCTATATAAAAGGAAAAAACAGAAAGGTACTGTGTGTACAGTGAGGCCATAACATTAAACCAGAATCTGGTGCGGCTTTCAGTTTCTTCTATGCCAATACAAACAAAGTGAAAACACTGCAAACACAAGCAACATGTGAAAGGTTTAATGCATACTACAGACATACCCCCTCATGGATAGTGACTCCTGGTGCCCCATAGATACCTTCGGAGGTTAGTGTGCCCAGTAGTCATACACAGTGAGGAGAACTGGTATCTTAAATAGTTCACCATCAATGGTATTTTCGGTACTTGGGTAAATGGCCATGTATTCATGTCATCATAGGTCCCCACTCGTTCCAAGACCTGACCATCTCCTCCGGAGCCTGCATGTTACTGATTGCAGGACTGATCAGGGATTAAATGCAGCCACGTGCTCCTTGACTGGTCCAAACTGCCTTCTTAGGTTGTGTTTAGTAACAAGTGATCCAAGTATTCACTTATTTCAGTCTGGTACAAGAAAAATATTATTTTTTTAAAGATTTTTAAAGAACATGTTTTTGCTTTTGAGTGGGATGCTTAAGATGCTTTGCAATCAATATTTTCTCAACTATAAAGGCTAACTGACTCAAAGCTATTCATACATACCTAGTATTCTGTAGTTCTTAGAATGTCGTCTTTATTAAAATTATAAAAAAATGGCAGTCCAGATATGGAAGGGTCATTTACATTATTACTGGCCTTAATATGTATGGTCTTCACACATAGAAGCAAATAAAATATGAGTAATAGTGTTTCATAATGTGGTTCTTTGCGTTAAAATACAACATATATGGAAAATTGTAGTTGAAAATGTTAAACCACTACATCGTTAAGCATCTCTACTGTACTGAGAATAATTTAGTAAGTAATCCGTCTGTTTTTTAAATTTTGTTTTACTGTTCTAGGGAAGACTTTGAGCAAACCAATTGGATATTCTTTGTCAACCAATGAAATGAATTTGTTGCTATTTCTCTCTGAACACAAGATCATTTTTTAAATTATTAGTGAGATTTGGGCTCAGGTTAAGCGGATTGAAACTTGAGGCAATGCGACCTGTTGTATGCGCAGTAATATCCATACACAGGAATTACAAACATTTCTCCATAAACTTTCTTTTTGGTTCCCCATTGTTTGGAACAGCTAAGTCATTAGGTAACAATGTTCTCCTTACCCATTTTGCAATATCTCTTCCGATTAATTTCAGCCTTTAGCTCCTTCAAGCACCACAACCGAATTATAACTGTTCATTGTACTTTCTTTTTAAAAAAATACTCCTATCCTGGGGCCCTCTGGGCTCACCTTTTTCAAGGAACCTTAAAAAGGTGCCATGCTCCTCAAATATTGAAGGTCTTTTATGTGGTAAACATCACAGTGGACCCGTGAAAGGGAAAGTTGAGGCCACTTTCTTGCTAGGCTACCTATGCTGGATGTGGCAAGGTTAGTCTTCTAGTACTTGTCTCAATCTAGAGTATTTTGGTGAATGGAGGATCTATTTGTCAACTTTGGGGTCATTACAAAGGAACTGTAGTCCTCAACCCTGAGTAGGTGGAAATGGACAAATGATGAGGAGGAAGCTAATCCACCTGCAGATAGGGCAGACCTACTAGAATGACAGTGGCCACGTTGGCTGAGGGGGAGGAGTTTCTCTGTCAGACATCGTGAGAGTGGCCCATAGGCAGCACATTTCAGCTCTGAGTCTCATTAAAGCCTAAACCTATGGGAGAAGGATGCCTTGAATGTTGGGAAGGTGACTTGTTACTTCTGTAATTCATGCCTGTGGATCCATTTGTTGATGTTGCAGTGTGTTGTTTATTTATCTTGATGGATTTGCAGAATTTCCTATGTGTATTGTGTTTTGTTTGCAAGGAGTCAGTGGAGCGATGCTGTGATATTTCTCACAGAGTGAAAGAAGTATTCAGGGACAATGTCTGGAGTATTTGCAAATAATCATCATTACAGTGACTGTCGATATACATTGTCCTAGCCACATCTTATTATCATTCACCCTCCCTGTGGGGATCATACTGCTTTGTGAGCTATGACACAGAAAGGAGTTGCATGGATGCTCTTTATATTCCTTAGCATGAGGAGTGGACTGGAGGGGGAATAATGAGAAAATGTTTGTATATAAATGAAATTAAACTAAATAGATATGTGTATTTACATTTTGGAGATTGGAACAGCTGAAGGATACTTGTTCAAGGAAATGACATCACACTATCACTCCAAATCATAAGTACTGTAAGAGGAAGTGAGAATCAGAGTATTGTTACAATTGCTTACCAGCAATTTCATCACTCTGAACCATTTCTTCCTTGCTTCAGTCATTACTGTAGGGGGGGGGGGGGGGGGGTTCCATCATATCTGACAGACACCATATAGTCCTACTTTCCTATTTGATTTCCTAAGGTTAAGACATATAAGACCTCTCCTCCACACAGGAAATCATGACCTACTAACTTGACCTATAGATTCTCCCCTCCATCCTAATGATGCCGAAGAAGGGACTCAGACTAATGGAGTAATGAAATTACTGGTAGGTATTTGTCAAATTTACCTCTTCTTCCACTTCCTAGTCTGGGCATTACACAATGAGATAGACCAAAGATCAGCCTATCAGGTCAGAAAAACACAGTATGCAGTAGATTCAAGCACTTTATTCCAGCATCCTCGGCTAGAGTTAAACCTGCACTGCTGCCATTAGTACTAGTAGTAGAGCATATTTTTCTGGCAGTTAAGGAATCAGAAACAAATCTCGCAAAATCACCTTCTGTTTTAGAATAGACGCTTTGCCAGTATAAGAGGATTTGATTAACTAAATCTCAGAGCGTTATAGTGTGAAAGGAAATCCATTAAATCAGGTCTGAACTATGACTTCTAAAGTTCACTTATCTGATCCTATAATATCTGATTTAGATGTTTCAATCCCAAAGATAACAGGAATTGAGACCATTATAAAGATCTTTGAAAGCTCCAGGGTCCAAGGTTCTGATGGGTTATCTGCCAATATATTAAAATTACTTACCCATATTTGGGCTCAAGTTCTTACTCCGGTGTTCTCCTCAGTAATAAGGACTCATAAAATCCCAGATATTGGAAAATGAGTATAACGGCCCCTATATATGAAAAGGGCTCACAAACATAACCTCAGCATTATCGAAATACAACGCTGTTGGACATACCAAGAAAAATATATATCCGAAACAACTTCTGAAAGCATTAGAATAATGGGTAGAAAAAGAGGTTGTACTATCCAGGACGCCACTTGGCTTCAGCAGGGGGATGGTTCAAAGCTGATTCCCTAGCTCCAAAGTCAGCAGCTCTGGCCATTACAACACATTCTCTCCCCACTTTCATGCTTAGTAATTGGTTATGTTTTAGGTGATGCTAACAGGAGAAATGGGCTGGTGCAAGCGGCCTCCTGACGAGAGCCCTGGCACTTATTTGTTTACAGATTAACCACTAGTGACTACCTGTGTTGCTACCCATATTTTCTAGCCCTACGTTTTGTGTGTCAATCTAGTGCATTCTGGGTGTTGTGGTCTTAGTTTGATTCTTTTGAACTAATTAAACTGATATACCTGATAGCAAAGATTCGTAGGGGAAAAGTTCATGACTGGAAGCAGTGTGTAAGGATCTATAGTGACCTAGTGCAATTTCTTTTTTTGCAAGCATTTCAGTTTATGCAGTGTTTCACAGGGTTGCAAAAGAAAACACACGTTTCCCCCACATAGCTGCTGACAGTGCAGCCCTTATCTACAACTTTCAAAAGCAGTAGTGCAAACTCTTTTTTCATTCCTTTCCGCATAAAGCCGGGGCGCAAAGTGATTCACTTAACAGTTCAAAGTCACTTTCTATGATATTAACAACTATCAAAAAGTGAAAAAATTTGTATGGACAATTAATGAAAACCATATCAATAAACCATCGAAAAAGATTACTGCATAGCAGACAACGAAATCGACTTTTTCGAAAGCCGGTTTCTGGTTGTACTGCTGATTTCTCGTATGCCATTACCAATTAAAAATTGTGAAACTTTATTTTGCCGATTTATATGTAATTTAGTGAAAAATTCATGAGATGACTTAAAATTTTACAAAATTCAGTTCATAGTGCTGCAGGTAAAAATGTTATGCTCGGGCACACTCATGTTCAAAAGTCACATGGGATACAGGCAAGGGGACTGGTGCGATTAAAAAATGTTTCTCGAGGCAGCCTCGGACAAGAAAGACATTTTCTGCTTAAACCAGTACCCAACATTAAATAATGAAATGTATGAAGTTTAGTACCCGCGAAACTTGCAAAATTCCAACTTTTCCAAAATTTTAGAGGTGAAATAAAATGTTTGCAAGGCCCTATTTTCTACCTTTACTGTATGTATATAAATACCTGTTTAATAAAAATTGTGAAATATAAAAAATAATACAGACTTATCAGTTCGAGAAACAAATCGCATGCGTAAATATACAACTAAACATACAAAACGGAAAGCAGAAGTGGTGCAATTCAGATGGGAAAAAGCATGGAACACTGTCATTTTTGGGGGAGATTGCAGTGGAAGAGTATTCTCTACACGGAAAATGGTTTCCTTGCTTTAAAAAAAAGAGCAAGTAAATAGCAGATTTTGCACATTGCACAAGATTAGGAGGTATACTAAAGTCATACAGCCTGATTCAGAGTTTGAGGGACTGGTGCTCTGACAGAAATATGACGGATATCCAGTCCGCTATGTTACACGTGCTATAAGATACAAAATACGTGTAATAAGGCGGAGGAGAATTCAGTTCTGTCCCTGATGGACTAACCCATCCGCCAGACTCTAGATCAGGCACATCAAGGCATATTTACAAACTAAGTCAGAGCACAGAGCTGTGCCAAATTTGGCACCGCCATGCTTTGACATTTTGAGAACTCAGGGATGCGCCTTATTCACAAGAACACAGTGCACCCCTGTGTTTCCCCTAGCACTGGTGCAAAAAAAGGTGCCTTGTGCCCCTGCAGGCAACCTGCCGCCATGTTGCAAGGGTACCTGAGCTGCAGAAATTATTGTTTATGTGCAGGAAGGTACACCTTGTTCAGGCTATTTTATGTGACTCAGACCCTGTTATTATTTTGATTAACAAAAGACCTTTCTATTGAACCTAAATTTCTCTTCAGCAAGACTAAATTAGTCGCTGAAATTGTCAGTTATTGCTGTAGAAAGCTGCCCAGAAGTTGTCTCTTCTTAATGCACAAAGTTAAAGAAGTCTAAATTGAAATCAGACCTTGCAAGGCAGTCATTAATTTCTATTTCAACACACTTGTCTGCAGTTTAGAAAGACACAGATGATGTAAGGAAAAACGAGAGATCTGTAAGTAATTATTTGCTGCTGTTTTCGCATGCATTGACCGTCGAAAGTGCTGTAAATTATAAGCAGAGGTCAAACATTAGCGAAAGAATTCCAATAACAGTTTTTTAGCTTGGCAGATTAAGAGAACCACAGTCGAGATTTAGGTCCCCACGGTACAAGGGCCCTGACCGTACAAGGGACCGTCCGCCATAAGGGTGGGGGTCCCGTGGGGGAAATTAGGATGCGCCCTCCACAGTGGTGAGCGCATCCCGTATTTTTAACATTTCAGCACTGCATGCCACAATGCTAAAAATACATCTTGTGCATTTCAGAGCACAACGTGACAGGCACTGCGCGGTGCCTGCCATGTTGTTCTTTGAAAGGCAGGGGGGTACTATAGGTACCCCCCATGTGCACCCCCCACATCCCCCCCGAGGGGGGATGTGGGGGTCTGCAACAGGTCCTCAAAGCAAACTCTGCATGCCTTTCGGTGGTGGCAATGCTGCCACAGAAAGGCATTGGAAAATGCCCATTCTAATATGGCTGGCAGTGTCTGATAGACACCACCACCATATAGAACCCTTTTCCGCCTGGTCGCAAGGCGACCAGGGCGGAAAAGCGGCGGACGGTCTTTCCATCCGCCGCGGACCCCCCAACCATGATAATATGGCGGGGGGTAATTCCAGGACAGATGGCGGGCGGATCGCCCCCGCCAGGCCAGCGGTGGCTACCGCCGGCCTGGCGGGGTGATCCGCCCACCATCCTAATGGGGCCCTTACTCTTTTGGTTCGTGTAAAAGGAGCGTGTCCTTTTATGGAACCTGAGTGGACACATGTCCAGAATTAATATTTTGCAACTTCTCAGGTCCAATGCGATTTGTGGAAAAGTTGTGAATTCAAAGTTTGACCAGGACTAACATAGCAACAAGAGAAGCTGCTGCTACCTGTGTAACTTACACATTTTATCGGAAAATCACAATTTGTGCAAAAAGGGAAATGAAGTTACATAGCTCAAAAGATATCTTATGAGCCACAGCTGATGCTGCTGACTGCTGGGTTATTCCTCCTCTTCCCTTTACCACCATACACTTCCTGTCTCTTTATCTCATTCATGTAACCTTTATAAGATTGCATATACTCCAGGCCCTCTTAATTTTTAGGTACCAACCAGGCAGTGTTCGGATTACAAATATATGTTTTCTTATCAAATTCTCCAAATAAAGCAAATAAAGGAATCACCAATTATATATAAGGCATTCCGCCCGGACAACATGCTTTTCAACCTATAGGGTGAAATCAGTAATGTCTTCTCTAACGCCATCAGTATTTCCACTTGAGACAGGCAGAACTTCCATACTCCAGTTTCAGTCAATGCATGACCAGTTCTCTGGCTATGACGCTCCTTTGACGCTTCTCCTAAAGGGTCCACTGATGACTTTGTGGCTAGGAATCCTGGAGGCTCTGAAAATACCACTGCCTAGGGCTTTACATTTCCTCTCTCTGTCTGCCAAGGTACTCGTCTTCAGATACTACTTTTCTGGCTGGTATAGCCACCTCTCAGCTACTAAGGGAATTCTTCATCTCTAGTACCTTCATAGCAAGGCCCCCATGTGAGTGCATTTGCTTCAACACTGTGCCATCTAAGGTCAGTCAAAGCTGAGAAGCCATATCCACCATTTGCATTCTGTCCGGGGGACAGTCACTGGAAGTGAAGCTCTTTTTTGAAGGTCTGCTGATGACTCTGGGCGGTTGAATTTTCAACCCTCTCGGTATTAACCTTCTCTCGAGATTCTTCTTTGTTGGCTTGTCTGGCCTCCTCCCCGGCTGCTATATTAAGTGCCAGCGCAGGGGGAAACGCAGGGCTGTACCATATTCTTCTAAATATGGTGCAGCCATGCGTTTCAGAAGTGGCGGTTGACAGCGTTACGCCAGGAAGGCTAATACCACACTCCATCACTTCTTAGTAAATATGCCCCCTACTAGTTTCTTCACTTTACCACCAAACAGAAGTAACCTTATCTTGTCAGAGTGACCTGGTAAAGCTCCACTGCATTGCAGGCTTACTACTTTCTTTGGGTGAAGGAATCCTTCACATATGAGCTAGGAGTTTCCAGAGAGACAAAACTCTGAAAAATAATGAGACAATAAAGAGATGAATCAACAATCGTAAGCATTATGAAAGTTGAGAATATGCATATAATTTTTCTCAGAATAATGTATGTAGATACTGCACTAGAAATTGATCTGCTGGGTGACATAGAAAACAGGTCATAATAATCATGTCTACTTTAGGAGCAGTAGTTAACCTCTCATATGTCTGCTGCTACCAGAGTTGGTTTTTGTGGATTGAAGTAGAAAGATGAATAGATTATATGGATCGGTTTGTATGGGTACATGTGAATTTTGTTTAAAGTAGGGTGCCCAACTTGGGTCCAGGAGTGCTGGATCCATGCCAGATTTTGGTGATATGTACAAAAGATGAATTAACATACAATTAATCTATATTGACCTAATTTGCAAAGTCAGTGGTTATTCTGAATTGTCAATGGCTATAGAATCCCGCAGTAACACTGGGCAACCCTTGTGTACATCGCAAGAAGGCTGACAAATACTTCAAAAGAATTCCACCTGTATGTTGAAGTTTGAAATAGTTATACTACAGGAGGATGGTGTTGCCCTATGGTATTGTATTTAGTGGTAACATGTAAATTAGTTAGTTCAAATTTAGCTCAAATGAAATGAAATGAAAAACAACTATCTAAAATTCAACTAAAAAAATACTCACGAATGCTTCAAAATATCCACCTCAAATCGTAGCATTAGACCAAAAGAACAATAATGTGGTTTATAGAATTTATTAAAAATAATTAAATTATATTTTCATAAAACCTATTGCTACATTAATTGTTAAATGCAAAAAAAGGTTATTAAATTGCTTATAATTACATTCAAAGTATGTACTATTTTTATAAATTATATTTTACACAAATGTATATAAATGTATGCTTCAAAATTGTCTAAATATTGTGATTTAGCATTATTTCCTTTAGGTTTTTATTTTAATTCCCTAACCCCTTTATTTTCTAGGCAAGGGGGTTGGAATACCAGTGGTTGGCCATGTTTGGGGCTAGATTTACTCCAACTTGGAGCTGGTGTATTTTACTACTGTTTGTGGTCCTTTAATGTGTGAGACAAACAAGGACCCCCTGATACCTTTCAATTTCCTGGGTCAGGGCAAATTTCAAGTGTGAGTAAATTACCCAGGCAAATTTATAAACCAACTAACACATATAAAGTGGTTAAGACCACATAAAGAAAAAATATTCCACTACTGCTTGTACATATATAGAATTCAAATTTAATACTCATTAGAATAGCATCACAATTGATAAAATTGGCATAATTATGCACACAAGATATAAAAAATTATTTTGCATTATAGCATATGCATGACTACAAAATATACAATGATTCATATATATAAAAAACTGTTGGATGGTTCACTGTCTCCTGTCTACGTGTTTCGACACTTTAACGTGCCTTCTTCAGGACTGTACCATCGTGCTGTAAAAAATATTTTTAAAAGATTTTAGCGATACTATAATTCTATGTACAACGCAGCTAGTATTTTGCATGTTAATTCTTGTGTTAGTTTTTGGTTTTCAACAAACAATCAGCTAATACCGCTTATATACCTTATTTACTATCTATCCTATATTGTGGTTGCCATATATAATATATGAGACAGAAAAATGAGAACATGACATTCATTTATACATTGATAGCAGATATTCGTTGTATTACATGATGAAAATGAGAACATATTCTTCAGTTATACATTGATATATATTAATAGCAAATACAGATCTTCAGATGTAAACTTTTTATGATTAAATCTCATCTGTCTCAGTGGGCGGTTTTATTATATCACCCAATACCCTAGTACCAACAGGTTGTAGAAAAGATAAAGGTCAAAAATGAATTGAAGATTGTCAGCCCTAGGCGTTTTCTGATTCGTTTATATATCCCGGCAGCTGATTGGTTCACCTGACTATGCCGTGCATTTAAAGGTGACATAGTTCTATTTCACCACGCGTCCGCATTAAAACGGTAAGAGAGCGTCTGGATATCATTTATTGTCACATTACCGATGAGCATGACAAAAAAATGAGAGAATGATAGCTAGGCGGCTGACGCTCATAGAACAGGCGTACCTAAGAATGTAAATACGCATACCTCTATTGAAAAGAAATGAGATGAGATGATGAGATTTAATCATAAAAAGTTTGCATCTGAAGATCTGTATTTGCTATTAATATATATCAATGTATAACTGAAGAATATGTTCTCATTTTCATCATGTAATACAATGAATATCTGCTATCAATGTATATATGAATGTCATGTTCTCATTTTTCTGTCTCATATATTATATATGGCAACCACAATATAGGATAGATAGTAAATAAGGTATATAAGCGGTATTATCTGAATGTTTGTTGAAAACCAAAAACTAACACAAGAATTAACATGCAAAATACTAGCTGCGTTGAACATAGAATTATAGTATCGCTAAAATCTTTTTAAAATATATTTTACAGCACGATGGTACAGTCCTCAAGAAGGCACGTTAAAGTGTCGAAACGCGTAGATAGGAGACAGTGAACCATCCAACAGTTTTTTATATCTATGAATCATTGTATATTTTGTAGTCATGCATATGCTATAATGCAAAATCATTTTTTTTACATCTTGTGTGCATAATTATGCCAATTTTATCAATTGTGATGCTATTCTAATGAGTATTAAATTTGAATTCTATATATGTACAAGCAGTAGTGGAATATTTTTTCTTTATGTGGTCTAAACCACTTTATATGTGTTAGTTGGTTTATAAATTTGCCTGGGTAATTTACTCACACTTGTGGTCCTTTAATGGCCATATTAACCTGCAGGAGTGCAGTTTGTGAACAGCTATAGCGCTACTTCTTTGTGGGTCCGTTGATGTCCCCCCCTAAACTATCACACTGGGCCTCCCTGACCCTGTCCAAAGCCCTCCTTACTCCTCTCTAATCCTCTTCCATGTATTCATAAGTATTCCCCATTTTCCAGCCTCTCACCTTTGACCCTCCCACATTTACATCTAAAACTTATACCTACATGTGCGGAGACTTCACATTCGGAGATGAGTTCTCCACACGTACAAGTATAGGAAAGGCGGGGGCATAAACTCCATAGGTAGGATTGTGAATAGCATTTTGCAGCATGTTTTGTGGTACTACAAGTTTACTACAAAATACGAGAAGGACCCTAATTAATCTAAATGGAATTAATTGACATATTTATATATTTCCTGCTATTCTTGAAATGAATGAAGCTGGCTTTTGTACAAAAGTCAATGCCTGAACTGCTGACATCACGTTGGAATCAGTGAGCACGATTGCCTCTTTCTGTTTTCGAGCTTACTTTCAGCAGTTCATGCATTAACTCAGAGACATTCTGAGTTACAAGCTGACACTTTAGACCAGGTTTCTCTAAGGAGTAGCTTGTGAGCTACTGGTAGCTCTCCATCTACCTGTAGATAGCTCTCTTCTTGTGTAGCGCTGCCTACAAAATTAGAAGCTTTGTTTCGTTGAATTACAATATGTATACCAAAACTGACAATGTATATTCGAGATGAAAAAGTGTGTAATTTCGGAAATCATAAACTGATGTTTGGAGTAAAATGGCTACATTTCCAAAACATATTCAGATATCTGAGTGATATACCACGTGGCGTTAGAGAGACTTATTACTAACATTATTATCTGGTGTGATGGGCATTACAGCTATAGCTGTGATGTAACACCCTTGTAAAGGTATTCAGAATTGGCAATTATATTTTACATTACTGCTGCCAATCCGAACTGGTGCACTGCAGTAATCACAGCTAGTTATCATTCATATGGTGGGCACTAATTTCATCTTGTCAGATGTGGTCCCTATTTCATCACCTATGTTAGTTGCTCAGAATGATCTTCATTGAACATAAGTAGCTCTAATTACAAGAAAAGGTTGTAGACCACTGCTTTAGACAGTGCAAACGCTTAAAAACAGGTGCTCATATCTACCCAGAGCACGTGTTAATGATATGCACCCTGATGCGAAAAAAACATGGAGAAAACAAAAAACGAGAATAATGGAGAAAGCAACTCAAAGGTTCAAGGGAAAATGTAGAATCCAAGGGCCAGGAGTGCAAAGCATTTTGCTGGTCACAAATGACCTGATTCAAAAGAACAAGTCTGTTTATGACGGAAGAATGCATTTCCAAATGTACAAAATGCAATTCAGTAACTTGTTACCAAATTGCATTTTGAATTTGCGATTCAGCATTTGGAAATTACCGCCCAGATGCATCAAGCCCTGATTCTGCAAATTCTAATTTGTAAAAAAAAATGAATCGCAAATTAGAAATCACAGAATGGGATGCATCAATAAAAGCGATCCAAAAATGCGATTCGCAGTCGGCCGCAATTGCCGAATGCGAATTTTGCTAAATCCTTAAAAAATCGCAGATTTTGCCTGTTTCCCATGTTGAAATTGCGATTTCGCAACTACCGAAATCGCAAATTGCGATCTCGCAAATAGCGAGATCGCAAAAACGGGAAGTCGCATTTCGAGCACAATGATGACATCACAACCAGGAAGTAGGCAGTCCCCTCATTCATTCTGAATACAGAGCTTGAGCGAGGAAGAGGCACAACACTGAGCTCTATCAGATACACCCTGCAGCCCCACAACAGGACACATATCCAACTCCAGAATGTCCCAGGATGCAGAAGGAAGCAGTGCAAGTGGCAGAAAAATAAAAATAAAATTTTCAGAACAGGAGCTGGAGTTCCTTAGTGAGGGAGTCAGCAGGGACCATGATAGGCTGTTTGGGAAGCAATACAGGAAGGTGCCTGAAGCAGACAAGAGGCGCATTTGGCAGCGCATCAGGGCGAAGGTAAAATCTGTAGGAGTGACCCAGCGCTCAATTGATGAGCTGAAGAAGAGGTGGTACGACCTCAGAGGCCGTGCCAAAGAGCGCATAGCAGAGAGGCTGGGGGAGCAACATGCCACGGGAGGAGGAGACCCCACAGTTGTGGCCAACACACCACTTGAAGACCTGGTTGAGGACACCATCAACCCTGCAGCCTGCGTGGGGGTCACTCAGCTGGACACCTCCCGAGTCACCCAACAATCCCAAGGTAAGAGCCATGCAACTGCGACCCCATCCCGTAACAATGCCCATGCCCCCAGAGCTAGCCATTTGATAACCCCAGTAATGCAGGGCATGCACATCAGAAACACCATATTGCATTGTGGGACCTGTAGTGTGATAATAGTTCCCTGATAGCCACACACTGCCAGACCTGTCAAGTGAAACATGTCCCTAAAGCAAGTCAGGGAATGGAAGCCTGCATGCATGTTGCAACATCCCATGTGCAAGATTCATCTCCTTAATCATGCACCCATTTACATCACAGGTGCTGCAGAACAACAGAGCACAGACAGATTGAGGAGAGCCCAGAGGACACCGAAGGAGAGAGCCATCCTGCCCCACGACCTGGACCGTCTCACACACAGACTGCCCCAGTTCCACCACCTCCCCATGCGGACAGGGCCATCCCTGCAGCCACAGGAGGAGAGCTACCACCCCATGCGTCACGCATGGCAGTGGAACAGGCCACACCACCACCCAGGAGGCAGACACGGCGCACAGCCACTGTGCGGTCGCAGTCAAGCGGCCGGATGAGGCAGCTGCGCAACGTGGCAACACGAGCTGACAGGGGGCAACATGCCCAAGATCCAGGGCTTGGTATTGAACGCCGGATGCTAGCTGTCCACCAAAAGCAGGCACGGCACATGGCAGCCATGCAGCTGCAGCTTTACAAGACTGCTCGCAATGTGAGCCAGCTCACAGAAAGCATGCAGGTGTTAACGGCTGCAGTGAGGGAGAACAGCCAAATCATGGTGTCACAGCAGGACATCACCCACCTCCGCCACCGCCAGCTGCTGACCCGGCTATCAGCATATACCAGGTGATCGGGAATGCAACATCCCAACTGTCACGCCGGTCCCTGGCAATGCAATGCAAATGGTGCAATGCTGCCAGGATGTTGCTAGGGCGTTGGAACAGGTCACAACCGCTGTCCAAAACCAGCAGGGGTGTGGCCATGCTCATGCAAGGGGGGGGTGATGATGCCAGTGAGGGCACATCCAGTCTGAGCAGCCTGTCCCTGCTGGTGGTACAAGAACGCCGCCGCAGTACCAGGCCCAGTTCAGCATCACGGCCCGAGACTGGCGAGGTGGATGTGGAGAGGCGACAGGGTGTGTCCGGCCGAAGGCGCCAGTGATTGACTGACCATTAGCAGCAGTGCCATGCTGAAGTAACAAGCACGCCTGCTTCGCCATCATGGGGCTGTATGACGTAATACAGTTTTCATGTTTTCTGAACACAAAAAGTAAATGAAAGATCCTATTTACATAATTATAATGTTTTTTTATTTTTATTTTTTTTATTTATAGAGCGCAACACTCATCCTGAGGGATATCATGCGCTAATACCAATTGCTTATAGTACTGCAGGGCTGACGCTAAGGTGCTGATGCTTATGATTTGGGGAATAGATGTGTTTTTAGTTATAAGAATTTATTTCAAATGCAAATCCTACTCATGTCATTATTTCATTTGGCATGCATGAGTGCAGTGCTGTGTGAGGGGTATGGGTGCACTAGAAATAATTCAGTGTGATGTTGTTGCGGCGCCTGTGTCCTTCAGCAGGATTCTCCCCACATGCATGAAGCACATGTGCAGGTGGGCCGATGGCACCCTCTGACTCACTGCCAGAGATCTCCACAGGTATCCTCCGCTTGATAGCAATATTGTAAAGTATGGAATACACGGCCATGATGCGGCAGCAGACCTCAGGCTGGTATTTGAGGGCCCCACCAGTCTTATGTAGGATGCGGAATCGGCTCTTTAACATCCCAAATGTCCGTTCAATGATATTCCTGGTGTGAATGTGCGCAGCATTGTAACGCCGTTCCTGTAGTGAGGCAGGGTTTAGGTATGGGATGAGGAGGTACTCACGGAGGCCATAGGCGCTGTCATCTGAAGGAAAGGAGCAGAGGGTCAGTGCCTATCATGTACAGCTACATGGGCTTGACGTACTGTATGTGGGCATGTGTACTTACCTAGGAGGTGTCCTTCGCCAAAGTCACCCCTGTCCAAGCGGGTGTGTATGCCGCTGTGCCTGAATATGAAAGAATGCATGCGTATTGGGCCACTATGTCGGTGATGATTGTATTTGCATTGCAGACCATTTGGATGTTGAGTGAGTGGTAGGACTTGCGGTTCCGGTACATGTATTCTGTCTCAGGGGGTGGGCAGATGTGGATGTGGGTACAGTCAGTGCATCCAATTACATGGGGGAATTGCGCAATGTTATAGAAGTGAAGCTTTGTTTGATTTAAGTCCTGTTGGGTGGTTGGGAAGGTTATGTAATGGTGTATCCGGGTCAGCATGGCGTCCAGGAAACTCCGTAGGCTGTGTGACAGTGTGCTCTGGGAGATCCCCCCTGCAACTGCAACTATCCCCTGGAACCTTCCTGAAGCCAGGAGGTGCAGGCAGCACAGGACCTGGACATGGGTGGGCACGGCATTTGTCCTCCTTGTTGGGTGCTGCATCAGGGGGTCAAGGTCTCGGATGAGCTTACTTATCATTGCCCCATTCATCCTGTATTTGGAGTATATCCCCTCTTCAGTCTGGCCCAGGAGTGTTATCCGCAGCCGAAAGATGCGCTCCTGGATCCTGCGTTGGTTTCGGGCTGCAGCCTGGAGCCTCAGCCGCCTTGCCACGATGTATAGACCTGGCATTGTGAATGTCCTCATGCTCCTACTGTGTCTCCTTAAGTGTGTTTGTTTTGCTCCGCCCATTTTTCCGGTTTGAAGTGTTTTATTTATTTTTTTTCTAAATTAACTTCATGGTTACCACCTGGTTTGACTTCTCCTTAAATTGCGACTCGCACTTAGCGATTTTGTGGTTTTCCGCAATTTGCAATGTTTGATGAATTGGATTTGCGATTTATTTGCGAATTCGCATATTAATTTGCAGAATCAGTGGGAATTTGCGGTTACTGATTCGCTATGGGGGTTCCACATTGATTCTGCAAATTTATTTTTGCGAATTCGCAATTTACTGTAATTTTGCTTGATGAATTGCGGGAGCCGTAATTGCGCTCGCAAAAGCTTTTTCGCAGCTATTGCGAGCGCAATGTTGGTTAATGAATCTAGGCCTACCTGTTTAGGATGTCCCTTCCAGATAACGAATCGGTACAGTTCTTATTACTGTTTTGTGACAGAATTCTGTTTCAAAACAGTAATACTTTAAAACCAGTTTAAAACTGGAGATAACCTATTCGCAAAGGGGAAGGGGTCCCTTTTAGAGTGTAACATTTTTTTTAAGAGGAGGCAGTAATCCCACGCACCACTGCCTACTTCAAGGTTTCATTTTCTTCTTTTAAACGCATCCCATTTTCCTTTAAGGAAAATGGACTGAATTAAGAAGAAATGCTTTAATAAGAAGGAACCACAGATATGGCGGCCTGCTGACCTCAGCAACCCACCATCCCTATTATGGTTGGATTCCTAATAGGCTGCAAATTGCAATTTACCTCATTAATATGCATTAGGATCGCAATTAAGAAATCGGTATTCCTAATGTTTGTACATCTGGCCCTAAATTATTTTGTTCCTTGAAAACAGGAAGAACGCCAAGACTCCAAGCTGGTGGATTTGTTTTGTTTTAAAACATGTTATTTCCAATGTAGAATAAATTCTCCAAGAATATTGGAAACAATCTAACATGAGCCTTGAGAGTAAATCCACTCTTTAATAAAAGTGCAGGAGCATAAACATCAGGAAAGTAGGAAGGATAGATTCATAAATCGATTATTCCTAAAAGATTTTGTTAACTTTAAAACTTGTTTTGACTACAACTTAATAAAACGATCTAGACTTTGTTGGCATAACTCAGCCTCCCTGAAAATAACTCCCAGGGCACCATTTCCCCATTATGAAATAAAAACACTTTTTTTACCCAAAGGAATGCGCATGATTGCAGGGGAGGGATTGTTCATGCTCGTCAGTGCATGGGGTATGTATGCATCACCGTCCTCCAGCTCGGTTTTTCTCTCCTGTTTTCAAGGTTAAGTAAAACAACCAAGAAAAGTGCTCTTGATGGAATAAATAAAACAAATACCAGAAAGAGAAAACACATTTTTTTATCATGTCTTATCTTCCTTCCTTGATAGGGTAGTCATACTAACACATCCCTTCACATCTCTCTTCTGCCAGTTAGCACTACATTTTGGCAGTTCATATGGCAGTGCTGAAAGCAATCTGAATGTGGTGGTAAAACACATGTTTAATAGCATATTAAAGCTTTACTGCTTATATTAAATTCATTACAAGAAAAGTCAGCATCAGAAAGTTATCTTGCTGGCTAGATAAAGAAGAAAGGGCTGCAGTGACTCGAAGGAGGTGTACTAAAGTGCTCCACTTACTCAAGAGATACTGATGAATATAAGGGGGATAAAGAAACAGAATAACCCAGATTATTTCGAGTGTTTTATTGTTTGTATTGAATGTCCTGTATTATTAGTACTAGTTCTTTATTTAGAAGAGGAAAAAAAGTTTATCTCAGTATTCAGTCGAATACTTGACCAGCTATTTGCATAGTCTAAAAAAATCTAGTTTGATTCCTCCGTAGATGAATGATGCCAAGTAACTACTAGCCCAAGGGTCGGACTGGCATATAAGGCAATTTGGCAGTGCTCATAGGACTGGCCTCACGGTGTATGCGCTATTTATTCCCTGTTTGTGGGCCTATTTTATGGTCTGGTGCGCAGGCAGGGCCGCACAGGTAACATCTGTTGGGCGGTGGGGCGGGTGGTTTGGGGTATAGTGGACAGACAACAGGATAGGTAAAGTAAAATAAAAAACGAAATAAAATCACTTACCTTTTGCTTGCTGCATCGCTGACTCGACAATGCGGCGCGTGCAAGGTAAGTTGTTCTATTTATTTTTTTGTTTTACTTTCCCTATCCCGTCGTCTGTTCACTTCCCCCTCCACTGTTCCGCCCCAATCCCTGCCCCACCGCCTCACCTATGTTACCTGTGTCACCCTCACCCGCGCCTGCTGGTGGGCTAGTTTTTACTGTTGAGTTCCTAGATAGTAACAGAAACATTGCCTTCAGCAAGCACAAATGCACAAAGTTTCCCATACCCTGCAAAACACCTACACAACATGTCTTTGCAAGTTCAAAGCTTCCCTGATTTGCAAATGTGGCCCACTTTTGTAGCTATCTGATTCAGTCACTGATAAGGCCATTTTTAATTTGGCGCAAGGGCCCCATCAAGATTAAGAAATTTGTGGTAATACCTCAGACCCGATAATATGGGCAGAGGGAAACTTACAGCTGTAATAAGTGGCAATCTTTGTTGAAAAACACAAGAAATATAGTGGAGTTACTGGACTCCAACCAGGAATTACAGATTCCTTGGTAATCCCACGTTTCTCAGGGTAATATCACGGCCCCGTATGTGATCATTGGAAAATCTGTACCCCAAGAGTTACCGACCTCCCATTATCAGTAATTGTGGAAGTTCAGAATTATCACCACCAAATCCGAGGGCCTTGTAGGAATCTCCTCAATCTATAAAATAATGTATTCCCATATCACCATACCCAGGGCCACCGGGATTGTGAGGCAGGAGAGGGCCAAATTATGTGGCATGCTTGACTAAATTTTTCCGGCAGGAAAAGACGAATTATGCTGCGTTATGCGGCACATTTTTTGATAGGATTACTTCATTAATTTGTTTGTCATTACTCTTGTTATTACTGTCTGGGCATAGGCTACGCTTTATCAGTACCAGCTTAACACCCAAACATAGCAATAAGCAACAGAAAGGTGGCCAGTCATCCTATGCAAAGAACCTTTCACTGCATAGCAACATGTACCGCTGTGTTTTTAGTAACTTTTGAACCTTTTGAGCTAGAAAAAGTTCTTGACCTAAAATCTATAGAATATGTAGGTGATTATGGATTAATTGGCAAATGCACAGGTCCATAATTATGCAAAAAATGCTGCAGCCGCACAATCACATAATTCGCATGGCCCTGACCATACCTTGGTATCCCTGGTCTAAAAGGCAACAATATGATTCTAAAGTAAACGTGGTCCCTAGAATGTTATTCATTTCCTACAGCTTCCATACCTTGCCATTTATGAAGCCACTCTGCACTAATTAGAAAGCTGTTTAAGGATCAAGTGTGGGAGAGGATGTCCACTTTGTGATGCCTTAGGGGGTCAAAGGCTGTGTGGTTTCACTTCTGGTTCATCCTTTGTTCTAGCTAATGAAGGTCCTTGGCTATCTCATAGATGTAAATCTAACCACCATGTAATCTGAGTGCTCCCCTGTATTGCCTGCTGAACACTCATTTTAGAGATGGTCTTGAGCACAAGACAATACTTCCTCTTTCCAGTGGTTGACACCTAGTAGGTGGTATCAATGTTCACTCATAGTAGTGATAGTGATAAGGAATCAATCGAAGATTCTTAATGACAATTTTTCATTTTAGTAAATTCATTTTAATAATAATAATAATAATACACTAATTTGTTCAAATTTTCGTTAGTCATGGCTTTGAGGATTTGAGAGTATTAAATATTATGGCTGTGCAGCCTTACCATGGAATACACTCACAAAAACTGTCTTGGATCCAGGCAGGCTCCTTCTTACAACCTTAAACACAACCCTGGGTAGCTACAAAGGAACTAGTGTAAAGCATTTCACAATACCAACCAACGAAACAAGAAAGCCATGCAACATATAAAAAACACAACACAAAGTTTAAAAAATAGAATATATTTTTATGAATTTTTAGAGTCCAAGATTAGCAAATTCCACCTGAAGGTTCAAGAGATTCCGATTTTTAAGGAAATCTTAATTTTTAATTCAACCTCAAACAACATTGGCACCCGTAAAGTTTGAAAACGTTTGAAAAGTTTGTCAATCCGACTGGGAGAAGGTCTGGCGTGGCCAGTGAGGTATATTTGGACCCTTACATGGCCACCAGAGCATCTTCTAGTCAATTTCCACACTTTACAACACCAACCGCCATAAACATCGGGGGAATGGTCCTGATGCTGAGGATACAGTAGATAAAGATGCTCAAGGATACTCCGGGTGCTATCGAACCCCACAGGGGGAGCTTTAATGGTTATTTCCTGGTCCATGGGTCAAGTTTGACAACTTTGGCTACAGAGGTCGGCAACCCTTGAAGTTCTCTCTGACACTGTAGAAGGGGCAGCTGCGGCTGGGCTAACGGTCTCCGTGTACAGCTGCCCATGATAAATCTTTTGGTGGGGGCTGGTGTCCCTCTTGGGAAATTAATCAGTACTCAGACATCACTCTCAGGTCCAACTGACTCAGGTGCAACTTTTGGCCATAAAGGATCAGTCTCGTGGGGTGCACAACACCAGCTAGCAGCAAATCGTCTGTGGTGGCAAGCAATTTCCCAGTGTGGGCTACTTCAGCTGTGCTGACCCAGGTGCAGATTCTAGAGGGTAAGTTCCCTGTTACTTTGAGTGACTCCTTTGGTCGAGGCCTGGGGCATGACTTTTCTCTGAGCCAGAAACTAAAGGCACAGCCCTCTCTTCACTAGCTCAAGGTGCAGCAGGTGTAGTACAGCAGACGATACAGACTTACTTTGTGCATTCCAGGGGGCAGCAGGGCAGTCCTTCTTTGGTACTTATTCCAGTTCTAATTTGATCTAAGATGGAGGGTGCCAGGGGTGCCATATTTATTCCCAGCATGTGCCCTGGGGGGGGGGGGGGGGGTTGATGTGGTCACTAGCCAATAGGCTACCAGGTCACCTCCCTTTTGGTGATGACTTTCTGGCTATGTGGGCATCTAGCAATTCAAGAGTGCGCTATTCTGTCCCTTCTCAAAATGTTGGGACCCTTCCTTGGATATCAGGAGGTTGGTAGTCCACCATAGAGGTGTGGCTACCTGTGAGCTGCATGTCCCCAGAAAAAAACAGGTTTGGGCAATAGGGGGTATATTTACCAAGGCATTGCCTTCCTCCATGTTTATAATGTGGTGGCCCAGGGCAGTAAGCCCCTGCTTTGGGAGTTTGGTTTATGTGAGAAAGTGCCATCTTTCTTGCATGGTATGCTCCCCACTTTTGCTGAATTGCTGATGTACTTTGACTGAGTGTGCCCTGGGTTCCTGCTAACCAGGTACCCAGAGCCTGTGTTCCTTCCCTAAAAACTGTAGTGAAACCTAAACCCAATTGGCATCTCTGGCCACAGGTAGGCCCCTGGTAAATGGTACCCTAGGTACCCAGGGCACTGTGACCAGAGAAGACCCCTAAGGGCTGCATCACTTATTGTGCCACCCTTAGGGGCCCTGTACCCTGACACACACACACACTGCTTTTGCAGGCTGAGTGTCTTGGTGCAGAACTAACCAGAGAGTCGACATGGCACACATCCCTGTGTGCCATGCCCACAAACACACTGCACTGGCATACTTCAGTCACCCCTCTAGCTGGGTGCACTATGCCAGTGGTGTGGGCACAGGTGCATGAGCCCTGTGCCCTTACAGTACCCAGGGCCATTCCTGGGCACTGTAAGTTCAGTGATGCCATTAAGAGTATATGGTGCTGGGAGGTTGTCATTACGAACTCCACAGCACAATAATGGTTACACGGAAGACCAAGAAGTTTGGTACCAAACTTCTCATCACATTAAACTCACACTGATGCCAGTGTGGGATTTAATGTAAAATGCACTACAGAGGGCATCTTAGAGATGCCCCCTGAAACCTAACCAACTCCCAGTGTCCTGACTGCATGGATGCCGAGGCTGCCATCACCAGACATATTTCTGAACTCCTGCAGCTCTCGAGGGCCTGAAACAATGCACATCCTTGGACGAGGTGCCATGCCTCCTCCCCCAGGATGGGCAGGGGAAGCTTCAAAGGCATGCTGCCTTTTGTGAGCTTCCCCAGGCCACTTGCTGTACTCAGCAACTTCCCCCCACCGGTCTGACCCCCACTCTGGTGGGAAGACAGGCAGGAAACCCTAAGTGAGGAAAGGGGGTGTGCTAGCCCCTGCCAACCCCACCTCTCAGATGGGAGAGGCGAGGTGAAGCACAACTCCGGGCTCCCGCCATCTTGAGGATGGGGAGGTCTGTCCAATCAGAGATAGGCTCCTGCCCCACTCCCACAGGAGAGGAGCAGGATAGGAGGTGTATTCACCCCAGGACAGGGACCAGGAAACGCGTCGATGCATGGAAAAATAGAATCCAATAAGAGCCCAACGAAATAGCAGATATACCAAAAGTTTGGATACTGTAATTTCTGTTTTGAAAATAATATGAGGCTATTGGGTCAGTAAAGCACGTTAGTAGGAGCTTTTGAACCTACAGGTTAAAAGGGGTTGTTTAATGTGATTCATTATGTACTGTAGAGTTTTGATAATTTAGTGACAGGATAATCTGTGTTTTTACTAATATTTTGCTTTTAATACTGTATGTTTTATGAAATATTTTGAATAATTGTCTCAAATGTGATATATTATGTATGTTTTTTTTATAAATGCTTTTCAGAACGTTTTCTGAATTTTAAAGAAAAAAACACAAACAAATAAAATACAAAGAATGTAAACGTCATATCTTGGTGTTGTTTTGATACATATATAAAAATCCTGTTGCTCCGAAAGTTTGGTGTGTATGAAATCTAAGAGTGTGAAGAAAAGTTTGTGTAGTCCAGGGATTCCTCTTTGACTTTGAGTGTCGACAGTACCCTGTTCCCTGGAAATTAAAAGGGTCTTCTCTCTTGTGAAAACATTAGTGTACAGCCTTGTGCTGGAGAGACAGGTTTTGTGTGGAATCACAAGTTTCCCTATAAAAAATAAAAGTCCAAAGTCCAATTTCTAAAATGGACACCTTGAAGACCTTTGGCTTCAGTGAAGAGCAGTTAAATAAAATACTTGGCTCAAATAAAAATAGTGGCAATATCACAGGTATTCCCAATGGAGAGGAAACATGGAATCAACTAGTAAGCCTAAAGAAAAAAATAATTTGTACTGAGCTCCATGCGGAGTTTATGACTCAATATGTAAGGGCAGGAACTATACCCATAGGACTTCAGGTACGCAATGAGCCTGGGCTCTTTGTAAGTAATACCAAATTTTTGGAGACGTGGACATTCATCTCGAACAGATGTAGTAGAGATTGGATGCTCCTCATAATAGAAACAGCCCAAAACACTATACTAATAGAAAAAAGAGAAATAGAAGAGCTGGAGAAAGTACTCTCAGATACGAATGTCCTGGAAGATGCCAAAAAAAAGATAGATGAAATAAATCGGGACATGAATGGATATTATGAATATCTAACAAACAGAAAGACTCAGAAATTAAGAAAGGATATAAACAAGTTTAGCCAGGAGGTAATTTATCCTTTTTTAAAGAAAGAGTACTATACAGAGAAACCTGGACAAAGTTGGGAAAGGGGACCTAGAGTCAGATTCCAGCCCAGAAGGCCCAGACATATGAACTTCTCAGGGACCTCAGAAAGCAGTGGTGATGATGAAGCACCCCAAAGGGATGATGATGAATATGCACATCCAAATAGGGAATATGAACCTTTTTTAGCACAGCGCCCACAAAGATCTTGAAGGGGCTTTTCGAACAGAGGCAGGGGGTCGTACACAAGGAAACCAACAATGAGAGATCAGGACCAGAACTACCAGAAACCCCAGGCCCCTCAGGAATACAAAAGGACAAGGAACAAGGTGTATTGGAACTAGTGAAAACTCCTATAATAAACCTTTCCACCAGGATACTCACAGAAGCAGAGAAACAAGTATTAGGGATGGGATTTAATTTTGTCCCCACGGCGGGCATCAATAAATTCCAAGTAGAGAAAGACCTTAGGGCGTTTTTTAGAAAAATCAGACTACGTCGATTTTTTGAAAATAGACCAGAGAGAGATGCCCCAACAGACTCAGGACTCAGAGTAAAATCCACCTTCACCTCTAGCACAGGAACGGTAGATAAAAATATTGAAATTTTTGAATCTGTGGTAAAAATGGAAATAGGAAACCTAGTGGAGAAAAAACAGTTCCAACTCCACAACATCTCCAAAATTCAGAGAGAAGCCATAGAATCCTTAGCAAATGATACCCAAATCACTATCAAACCAGCAGAAAAGGGCGGGGGTGGTAATCTTTGACACAGATGATTACAATAAAAGAGTGATGTCCCTCTTATCTAATGAATTACACTACACAAAAGTATCACAAGTAAGACTCGACACTAAAAATGGAAGTAGAAACACTTTTACAAACAGCAAAAATTAATGGAGAAATTAGCGAAGATGAATTCAAATTTTTGAATAACAACAGCCCGAAAACCCCAGCAATCTACGGAATATCCTCCCCTTAGACCAATAGTAGCATCCATTGATTCACTATTGGAACCCTTAAGTAAATATGCAGACAAATTCCTCACACCCATAGTACAGGCCCAGAAATCCTACATTAAAGATACATCTGACATGATAGGAAAAACAGAAGGTATAAGTTTTGTAGGTGAGAGAGAAATTATGGTGACTCTAGATGTAGAGTCACTCTACACCAACATACCCCAAAGAGACACTATTGAAGTAATTAGGACAGTTTTGGAAAATACAGAAATTAGAGGAGCCAATAAGGACTTTATTTTACAATGTGTGTCCATGGTCCTACTAAATAATATTTTCCTGTTTAAAAAAGACCTATATATCCAGCGCATGGGCACCAGTATGGTCGCAACCTTCGCACCAAGTCTAGCATGTATCTACGTCAGTATGTTTGAGGACAAACACATCTATAATGAGATCAGTCCATACTATGAAAACATCAGGAATTGGACCAGATTCATAGATGATATCTTCTTCATCTGGACAGGAACAGAAAATGACTTGAAGGATTTCCTAATCTGGATCAACCTAGGAGATGAGAACCTGAAGTTCACTGCATCCTATAGTAATCTTAAAGTGAATTTCTTGGACATCTGTATTAAAGCTGAGGATAATCAACTAATGGTGGAGCTTTTTAAAAAGGAGTCAGACCGTAATACGGTAGTACACTACAATAGCTACGACTCAAAGAGCCAAAAGGATAACATACCTTTCGGCGAATTCCTTCGTTTAAGAAGGAATTGCACAACAATCAATGACTACTATAAACATGCAGAAGAAATGAAACATAAATTTCATGAGAGAGGCTATCCGAAGAAACTAATAAGTCATTCTTTAAAAAGAGCCCGGTACTACGATAGGGATAGTTTGCTGGAGAAGGATAGAGTTAAAAAAAGGACATGGACAAAATAGTGATGGTGAGCCAATTTTCCAGTATCACAAATCAGATGACAAATATCATTAACCGAAACTGGAAAATCATAAATGATGGTAAAGAAATCAATATACCACGTCCAATGTACGCCTACAGAAAAAATAAAAATCTACGTTCAAGTCTTGTGCATACCTATAGGGAGGAGCAGGTAGAAACTCAAAGGAAAATGTTAGGAAAAAAAGCTATAGGAAACCACAAATGTGGATCATGTAGCATATGTGATCTATGTATGGTAACAAAAGAAATTGTCCTCAACTCAGTTAATCACAAGATCACCACGTTAAATAACTGTAGAAGTAAGAATGTGGTGTACCTGATCCTTTGTCCTTGTGGCATTGGATATAAAGGAGAAACAGGTAGGGAACTAAGACTCAGAATAGGAGAACACAAATCTGCAATACGAACCAACAAAGAAAATGCCCCATTAGTAAACCATTGGAGAGAAATGGGACACAAGGTTGAAGATATACAGTGGGTTATTCTGGAGAAAATAAAAGAATTGACTAGGATGGGGGATAGTAAAAAGAGGCGAAAACTGCAGGAACAGTGGTACATAGTTAAGTTCAACACCATTAAACTTGGTTTGAACGCTAAAGAGGATTGGGAAACACTATTCTGAAATATGAACAGATCACTAATTAAATGAAGAACCAGAGATCAGGAAGGACGAATCCTAAGCAATAACATAAACATAGTCACAGGAAAATGAGTGAAGGTTTCAAGAACATAAGAATACAATAACTACGTGATATAATGCAATAACATGAGGTTTCTTCTTTTTAGAAACCTAATTCTGGGATTATTTTCCCCGTTTAAACAAGCATAGCGAATATCTTTAGGGTTGACGAACATACACAATGTATTCCTCTAAGGTGAGAAATAATTACGATAAAGACATTTAAACGTCAAGTTCTCAAAATGTATTTAAAAAGCTAAAAAATAAAAGTACGGCAAACTGTAAAAGGTCTTCTTTTAAAAAAACATTTATGAACATGATCGCAAAGAGTATGCGCGTGTGCGCCAGAGTTTTTTTCAAGATAAAAGACTAAGGTCGGATATAAACAGATAGAAATATACAAGTATAAATTAAATTATTTGCCGAAATAAAGATATGTAAGTTAAAACTCGTAGTAATCATCATCAATAAAAGGAAAATCCAAGATGGCGATGCCACAAAACTAGGAAACATTTTTGATATACGCATATGTGGGAAAACAAAATGGTGCACAATATTCATGAATAGGATCGTAATGCGCGTGTACGCGCACGCCGCACTTCCTGTTACTAGTGTAACCCTGTAGGATCAATAGATGATATTCAGATATCTGATCTTTTATTATCCTATATTCTACTTCTGATTTTTAAAGAAATTACCTTTTCTATGAGAAAAAGAGGTAAAAAATCTGTAGTTTAGGCTGATATTCCTGTCCCACTTTTCTTCAATCTGATTGTTATTATGGTTGACCTAGATAATTGGAAACATAGATTAAATTCTTTTTCCAATATATCCATTACTTCAATCTTTCTCTCTCTTATACCTTTGATTTACCTTTGAGCGACCTGCCCAGGGACAACACGGCCTTCCTTTCCGTTAGTTAATGTTTCCTATAGACTCTTCTTTTTTTCAGCGACTGTATACTGTTGAGAATACATTATAGCAAATCAGTTATTTGTCCCAATCTCTAGCTTATAGTCTGGTTTTCTTAATTAAAAGGATTCTTACCTTATTATGCGTTAAAATTTTCATAGCGTCCCATTTCCGTTTTTCATGAACCGGATATGTTCTGTATGTTCTGCTCAAACAAGCAACACCCCTGGTGCCAGCCAGGAACCGCGTATCCAGCACACTCTGCACCCGCCGAGCCCGGCCTGTGCCTGAGTGGACAAAGACCACGAGGACGTACCCCGGCGAATGTGACCATGAATCCTGTGCCCAAGGACCCTCCTTGACAACCCAGACAATGCCTGCAGCCTCACAACAAGGGACCCCTCCAACCACGACCAGCTGAGGGTAAAATTTCCCGACGTCAAAAGACACCCCTGCACCCGGCGTCCCACGGCCCCCTGTGCCCAACTCTTGGGTGTCTACCTATCCTCCAAGATCCCAACTTACCTCTCGAAGTGGTGGTCGCACCTGAAGAATCTCCGTCCCCGAGCCTGCAGCCTTTGTTCAACTTCCAGTCTACCCACTGAATGACAAAGATCGCCCGATGGCTCAAAAGCACCCTGCACCCAGCCGCCCAGTGCCCCTGGGAGTTCAACCTCTGTCCTAATCTACTTCCCCATTTGCCCTGAGCAAGTGACCAGGAGCCCAGCTCCCAGAGCCGCGTGGCCTGCTTGCCAGCAACCACCAACCAAAGGCCCCTTGCCGCGCATAGGCTAACATTGAGCCTAACTCTCTCTGCACCCGGCTGCCCCTATGCCTCTGAGGGTGTAACAACTGTACCTACCTGACCCTGGGAGACCCCTGAGTCTATGCCCAGAACCTTAACTCTGCCAGTCGAGTACTTACCCAAAAGCCGATAACTTACTTTTCTTCCATAGGGAAACATTGACTGGTTTCACTTGGAAATTCTTCTAAGTCTGGAGTTTTGAAACTTTAAAATATTCATCTAAAATCAGCCGAATCACGAAAACAAAAATACTCACCTGATATCAGGAGAGATCCCAGTGCTGGATCTTGGTGCCCAGCTCTGACCCTGAAAAGTAATTATAACTGTACTTACCGGTAACTTGAATTTCCTTCCATAGGATAACATTGCCTGGTTTTTGCTGAAATAGTTTCTAAGGGTCGATTTTTAAAACTTACAAATATTTGCTAAAAATCGCCTGACATAAACGCATTCTTTCAATTTTTTACAGGAGATCCACCAGTGCTGGATCCAGGATCCAACACAGAGTAAGAAAAAGTAACGATACCACTACTTACTTGCTAAGTGAATTTCCTCCCATAGAATAACATCGGTGATTCTATGTGAAAAAGTTTTCAAGTGCCAACTTTTAAAATACAATAATATTCCTTAAAAATCACAACTGTAAACAAAACGCTTTTACTCAACTGTTTCCAGAAGATGTCCCAGGACTGAATCTAGGATCCAATCCTGTGGTTAGAAAAGTAATCCATAAAGTAATTAATTGTATTTAACTAGAAATTCCCATTGAACTCAATGTCACATTGTGTTTGAAATTGTGTTGCCTATTGCAACAACTGTAAATATTGTATGCAAAAGTCTATTGCCTATTTGAAAAGTATTTAACTAAAGTAACTCATTCTGAGAAAGTATATTTTGATACCTATTGTTGGTTCTAAAATAAAACAACTATATATTTTTTATACAAACCATTGGCCTAGAGTTCAGTTCTTGAGTGTGTTAGACCATTTGCTGACTGAGTGTGTACAACAAATGCTTTACACTGTCCTCTGATAAAGCCTTACTGATCGACCAAGTTACCACTTTAGAGAGTAAAGTTATACCTAACTTTAGCCTCTGCCAAACCTCTGGGGACTGTGGACTCTGAGCACACTGTACCTTACTTTGGTCCAGTATATACAGAGCCACTTTCTTTTAGTTTAGAAAAAACAATATGTTTGCTGAAAGGCTACATGAAACATAGTGGCTGATCAGCAAAGTTATGTAGGCGCTGCCATTGCAGCAGCTTCTCTGAAGATACAACAATTTTGGCCCCGCAATGCAGAAGACACTCTATATGGCAGATGCTGATCACCAGGATGGCACACATTATGACCTCTGCCACCAAGGGGAGGCATTGCCTAGAATCAATGGAGTAACATGATGGCTGATTTTGATGGCGGGTGAACTTTCGTCTACCTGCCACCCTATTGGAAATGGGATCGCCCGACAGGCTGTCTACGGTCCCGACATAGGTATAAGAATGCGACCGCCAGCATGGCAGTCGCAATGCCTATATTTTGTATTGCGGCGGGTGCTGCTGGCCGCAGCACATGCTGCAAGACAAAAAGGGGGCACTGGACATATCCCTGCACTACATGGTAGGCACCATGCGGTGCCTGCCACATGGTGCAGGATTGTGTAGGGGGGGCACAATAAGTACACTCCAGGTCCCATGTCTTGGGGCCAGGGGGCAAGAGGGAGGGGGTCCACTAAAGCCCCCCAAAGTCCCTTTCTGACTGCCTTTTCATGGCAGGTTACCCACCATGAAACAGCAGTGCCCGGAAGACACTGCCACCATTGTAGGGAATAGAAAGCATACCCTATGCACACACTTGACAAGTGAAAAAATTGGATACGATGTCCAAAACTAAATATTCAATATAATACAGAGAAACAACAATGATATGCAAATTGTATAGAGTAGGAAAGTAGGTGTCAATGAAAAAGTCTTGGTCTCCTTGTTTTATTCATACACAGCATGTGGACAACCAGCCGACACGTGTTTCATCGCGTCTCGCGAATCTTCAGGGCTCCAATGGTTGTGTTAGGACTTTACGGTCGCTCTTCCGGTGATATTTCCGACCCGGAAGGGCCCAAGACCATCAAATATCTTGCAAGCGAAATGCGCTTGTTGAGGGTCGCCCGGGGGAAGGATATCGATGTCAGTCACTTCGTATCTGTGTTTCTCATATGTTGCGATCAAATGGGATTGTTCCGTAGCCTCGTCCGGACTTGGTGTCTTACGGACGTCTTGTTTCTTTTCTTCTTCTCCCGGGTCTCCGCGTTCGAAGTGCGAACGCGGAGACCCGGGAGAAGAAGAAAAGTATCCAATTTTTTCACTTGTCAAGTGTGTGCATAGGGTATGCTTTCTCTTGTCACTTTGGAGCAGTAGAGCTCGCTCGCTTCTCCGTTGAGTGGTTATATGGTTGTCCACTCACCCAGTTGCACCACACCCCCCTTAGTCCTACAGTGCTACCATACTGGCAGTGCGCCCATTCTCTGACATCTAAAAACCATCCCTTCTTCCAAACCATTGTAGGGAATGAAATTCCCTCCGATGCACCAGCGGGCTCAATGAGCCCATCGGATGCGTGGTGGTCAGTCTTTCGGACCGACAACACACCGCCCGCCATTCTAATGTAGCAGGCAGGGATATTGCTTAGGGTGGGGGTGATCCGATGGGCTGTCAGTGACGGCCTCACCGCCATCCTAATCAACCCCATGGTTTTTACCGGAGCTCCCAGACAGCCACTGGAACCAGAAACATTTCCTCAGCCAGGAGTGGCATTCACGCAGTCAAGTGAACCGGACACCTAGCAAATTCGTACTGTATAGGACAGACAGTTGTGGAAGGCGGGAAATCACGAACCCCCGTTCGCAGAGACTCAGAGTGATTTTGCACAACTTTGCAGAACTATGACTTTGTCACTTCTGTATCAAGCACTCATTGACCAAGCAAAATGCTTCCTAGGCAGTTTGAAGAACAAATGGATGACAGAGATGGATAAACCCATTGATTATGGGGATTGAGGACATATTTTGAGTACTGCTCTGAGTATTTCTAGGAATTACCAATTTAAAATTACAGACTTCTTCCATATAATGCTGAAACTCTCTGAGCTTGATGGAATTCTGTGAAGGGGTTGTCTACCTAATCAATGAAGCCATTGACAGACAGACGGATTGCACACCTGAAACTTGTTTATCGGACCTCTTTCCGTAAACCAAGATTAAAGAAATCACCAGAGTTGCGTCAATAGTGAACCAGCAGATAGGGATAAGCTGAAACGTGATGAGTATTATTTATTGCAAGGGTGAGAATGCAAATGACAGCTAATTTGATTACAGAAACAAGGGATTTAGCAGGAGTTATGGGATAGAAGCCTTTCAATGGGGTACCTGAGGCGGGTGCACAAGAGCACAGCTCTCTGAACCCCATGAGATGTGGCCATGGCACAAATCGAACTGAATACTACTGACCTTAGGCTGACCCCGGAGCACTGCATATTTGCTACATTTGTTTACTAGAACAGATACTCTGTACTATTTGTAACTGGCCACTGTAACGCTGCTAGCTACAACAGATGACGTAACCCTCAGAAAAATGTTGGTATCCCATGCACTGCCTATTGTTCCTTATAAAAAAAAACCAAATAAAAAATGACCTCGGTCTCCCTGGTAGGACTGTGGGCCATCTGCCAAACAATAACTAATCCCCTTTGCTGCTCAGATCTGTGCTTGTAAGTGTGACGTATGGGCATTAATTAGAATGGCTGTGTCGTATCTCAACATGTCTGAGCCGTGTTTAAGATCTTTGTGCGCCGTTCCAAGCACTGCCGAGAAATAACTCCCGTTCACAAGACCCTTTGACAAAGCAGATTAGTAAAGATAAAATACAGCTTTCTGCGGAATACAATCAGCACGACTGTGTGAGGGCGTTTCTTTTCTCTGAATTTTAAAAGAGGGTTAAAATACCACTTAGAAGTACCACCATTTGATAGATATTTGAGCTATATATACCCAAGCAAATTAAATGTGTACTCACGCAATAAGACAAGGAAAAGCTAGGTCACATTGGCTATATCCATGCATGGTGTGCGTTTATTTGCCCAAATAATTCCACTTGGCGGTGTTAACAGAGTGATTGGCTGCACTGGAAATGTTATGATCCAGGTAGTCACAATGAATGCAGCATGTTCAACTCGGGACCCGGGCTGCTGAAAGCAGATGAAATCCTCAGGTTATGATAAATTACCAGAGAAGTGTGTAGGTTGTACGCCTCCCTTCAAGTCATTACAGGCACTGTTCCAGTCTTGGGACTTTTGTGAGATAGCCTAATGTATTCTGGGTGTTGTAGACTTTTTTTTTGCTTCTAACTAATTAGACTAACACACCTGAAAGCAATGAATTGTAGGTGACAAGCTTAGGACTGGAGGTGGTGTCTACAATGGCTTTGAGTGAGATGGTCATATTGGTAAGGTTTGGGTTAGCTTCCATTCTCCTGGAAATTCACAATTGCTCAAAGGGCCTCCAGGGACCAAACTGTAATGTTTTGGACTTCTCCTCATTGGAGTAACTGAGAGAGACCCCGAGCACTGGTCACTGAGAGGTCTTTAACCCCTTTATACGTCCCTGGTCAGTGGTACAAGTGGTACCCAGGGAATGGGAGTTAAAGGGGTCACCAGGGCCTAAAGCACTGATTGTGCCACCCTGAGAGACTCAAGTAAACAGATAACAGCAGGCCTCCTGTTGCAGATTGTAGGAGCAGGGCCAGCTGCTCAAACTCGACTTTGCCCTCACCATGAGTGGCAAGGTCACAGCACTCGTTTGAATATATTTCAGTCACCCCTAAGGTAGGCCTCCTGAGCCCAGAAAGCAGGGTGCATTATATTAAAGGTATGGACATATACGTGCAATCGTATATGTCCCTATGGTAGCCTCCATCCATTAGGGACTACTAGAACCGTTCAGGGGGCCATAGAATAACATGGACTAGCACCCGGGCAACCCAGGCTGCCAGCTTCATTATGGTCCCACTGAAATATGCCATGTTTGGTATCAAACAACTTGTCACATCAAACCCAGCCTTTCTCTAAAGTCAGATTCAATGTGACATGCACCCAGGTGACAACCTTAAAGGTTGCCCATCTGGTTGCCCCAGACTTTCCTGTGCCCTGGCTGACAGCTTACAGCTGTCTCTGCCAAGATAGGACTCTGACTCCCTGTCAGGAGGCGTGAACACTCCCAGGAGTCAGAAACAAAGGCCTGCCTGGGAAGGAGGTGACACTTTCCTCTCTGAATCGATGACTATTGAAGTGGCACATCAAGGGGGTGAGTTTCAAAACTTACACCGCCTCTGAAATGCAACCAGTTAGCCTCCCAAAGGAGGAAACAGCCAATCCCTACCCCCAAGCGCATTTGCCCCCAGGCAGGTGGGACGAGAGGTAGTCAGGAGGTGTACACCCCCAGAAGGCTAGCCACACTCCTATGGTGGGCTACTGGGTCTGTACAGCCAAGGAAGGGTTCTACCATTTTTTAAAGTGGCAGAATAGAGGGTTCTGGGTATAAAAGGTGATATACACCCCTGGATGTGGTCACCTCAGGAGCGGATTAGCCACTGAGGCTAGTAGCCCTTTGGCCACTCGCACTCATACCCCTGAGCCCCTCAATCCAGGATTTAAAAGGCACCCCCTGGCACCAGAACCTCAGATCTAATTTGACTCACAATGAAGGACAAAGAAGAGGGCCGATTCTGAGAATTTAGGACCTGCACAAAGCAAAGGTGCAATACTCTGCTGCACCTGTGGCAACCACCCTGCAACTGCATGACTGTGACTCGTCCCAGACTAGAGACCAGTTCCCAAAGCATGAGTAATTTTTCTGAGAGCCAAACACAACTCTAGTACTCTCTTGGACTATAGGCACTAGTCCCCTGCAGCCCGTAGTCACCAAACACTCCCAGAACCAAAGAATCACTGGCCATCGGGCCCGCGGAGCGATCACCCAAAAATAATTGGTCTAGTGCATAATGGGAAAAGTAGTCCTGTTCCAAGGCACATTTTAGGTGGTTACCTTTTTACCCCAGACTCCAGGACGTTGAAGTAACTCAATGCTGTGTTTGCCATTGCCAAGGCTTGTTGGTGGCCAGTTCAGCTACCACTATCTTTGTTCAATGCTGCACTTTGAGGTAACTCAACAGCATCTTTAACTCACTGTCTGATGGCCCCATTGACGAGTTTTTGCATCTGTTTCCTCCCCAGCACCATCTAAGCAGTAAAACCAACTCCTCCACAGATCCTGCTGCAGCACTAGGGACAGCCAGCATCACTTTGCACTCGGGCCCTACGGGACAGGTAATATTTGACTGGCTGCTGTGGCCTGGTCCTGGGACCCACATCACCTTAACCTCCAATGGATTCCATTGGACTTGACTCGCAAGTGACCGATTGTCACTAGTGCTTTTCTACATTGATCGCAATGTTAACATTTTGTTGTTGTAATGAATTGCACTGATTTATTTTTCCTTCGAAAATCCATAACTCCAGTTATATTCATCTGATTGTGTTCGTTTTGGTGTCTAACTGTATATAAACTTCTGCTTTATTTAATACTAGCAGCTCATCCCGACGTTGTCCGGGTATGAATTGCTGCCGGCCAGTAGTATATTGTTTTGTAGGATTTCGTTTTGATAGCATTTCTTATCTGTGACAGGCCTGTGAAACGCTCTGATTCACAGTGCACTGCTGATGCACTTAAGAGTGCGCGCTCAGTAGTGTGTGAACACGAGTTTCCCTACTTTATTTTTCCTTGCAATATTATATAGCGCAAACTCGACAAAATGGCATAAGCACAATTTACATTACAGAAGAACACATTCATTTGTGGAAGGCACGGGGAGACAAAGCGATTTGCCTGGAATCACAGGATGTTGAGCTGAAGCCGAGATTCGAACGTAGCTCCCAGCTCTAAAGTTCGCAATTCTAGAACTTGTGGCGGGGTGGTGTGTCTAAAAGTGTATGTCGGTGCAGGCCATCAATGAGAGAGACATGTGCATTTTTCAAATGGGTGGTGAAAAAATATGAGTATGTTGCTGGAGATGTGGGCCGCCGTACCACCAATGTACTTACCGGGGGAGGGTAAACACCCATTATTCCGCAACTTTCTTTCCGCATACCTTAACTCCGCATACTTTCATTACGAAATTACCATGACTCCGCAATGCCATTATAATGCATGGCATTACATTTTATATGCTTTTACCACGCATACATTTACAACGAAATTCGTTGTAAATGCATGAATGGTAAACGCATGTTTTTTTAATGTTTGGATAAGGTAAGTATGGGTATAGGAGAATATGTTTTGGGGTACTGAGGTATATGTTTTGGGGTGTTTGGGTATTTTAAGGGTTCAGATAGAGTTTTGGGTTATGGGGTACAGGGGTAGTTTTATGATTTAGGGATAGGTATGGGTTTTGGGGTACAGGGGTATTTTTAGGGTTCAGCGTTAGGTTTGGGTTTTGGGGTACAGGGGTATTTTTAGGGTTCAGGGGTAGGTTTGGGTTTTGGGATACAGGGGTATTTTAAGGGTACAGGGCTAGGTTTGGGTTTTGGGGTACAGGGGTATTTTAGGGTTCAGGGGTAGGTTTGGGTTTTGGGGTACAGTGGTATTTTTAGGGTTCAGGGCTAGGTTTGGGTTTTGAGGTACAGGGGTATTTATAGGGTTCAGGGCTAGGTTTGGGTTTTGGAGTACAGGGGTATTTAGTGTTTAGGGATAGGTTTGGGTTTTGGGGTACAGGGTATATTTATAGGGTTAAGATGGGTTAGTGTTTAAGGGTGTTGGGGTACTTTAAGGAGTAAGGGTGAGTTATGATTATGGGGGGCAGGGGTATTTAAAGTGAGCAGGGTGGGATTAGCACACGATATGAGACATGGCATGAAGGGCGGAACGTACCACACGCCCCCAGTGTTTGTCACGCCCCCAGCACACGCCCACTGCACAACGCAGACACGCCGACAAGGGACTACTTTGCTGGCACGGTTCTTTTACCTTTTAAATGTATATGGTGGGCGTCTGCATAGCCTATGTCTTTCTGCTGCAACTGCCCTCTCCAACGCTGTATTGGGTGTTGTGATTGGTGCTGTGGTTCCTGAGATTACCCGCCTCAAAGGTTCGGGCTCTCTCTTTATTATATTAGTATGGGTTGTAACATTTTCTGCGTAATTGTGTGAATATTGTTTATTTCAATTTTGATTTATTTGTATGTTTTAATAAATACGGCCGGTGGATAGAAAGATCCCCCGCCTTCCAAAGAAAGCCCTCTCACGTCCTGTTAATAATGTTATGTTGGTTAACGGAAGGGTGGGGGTCCTCCGGCAATCCCTGGCCATATACAGCTGATGCCCCAAAAAAAGGATGAATGAAAATATAATAAACAATTAGCTGACGTACAAGTGTCCAAAAAGTAAAAAGCTCTTGAAAGTTTCCATTTCTCCGATCAATCTGAAATCTTTGACATTTCCTCCCAGGGACATGTAAACTTGATTTAATTTTCATACCACAGAGAAAGAAAATATTTGCATTTGCCAGAAGTTGAGCTCTTCCACTAAACACTTTGCTGAATAGAAGGAAGCTAGCCAAGTCGGAAAAAATGCCATCATGATCAAATTGAAGATCTTGATAATTTTGGGTTAAATACACGACTGGATCAGATCGAAGTCAAACAAACACATGTTGGACAAACAGCAGCTAGAGAAGATTGAGGAATGTATGTGTGCCTTCTATATGACAAATTTGACAAAGTAACTGCGCTTATGGGTTGTTCTCATCTCCAAAGCTAGAAACTGAAAGAGAGAAATTAAAAATAACTGTGACAAGCGCCTTACACAGAACCGTAGGTGCAGAGCCAAACAGCGGGCAAAGAGAAACTACTTTGAAGCGCTGTAAACAAGGAATTAGCCGACAAACGGTTGCTTTTATGAAATTTTATCTACGTGTTGTTATGCCTTATTTGTTTTATGTGATTCCATGTGCGTAAGGCAGAATTTCACGCCAAAGCATTCAAAGACATTTCTAAATGTCTCATGTTCTGACCTCTTTAAAGAAAACATTTTAGCCATGGTGCACAACAGGCATGCTACTGCACAGCATGACTAGAAAACTTTGACAAAATACATAGCTCTCTTGAGGTCGACCTATTAACTTTGCCAATGCTTGTTTGGATTTAGCTCCAGTAACTAGTAAACCCTCCATTTATTTCTGCTTTTGCTTTTCTCCATCTTCTTGTCATATTTCAGCAATTACAACCCATCCTGTCGGGATTAATGCTGCGCGTTTTCCTCTGATGTTGTGGGAGGTGACATTCCAGGCCAGCTTTCTCGGTGCTCTGGGTCATTCAGTTAATGAGCCAGCTGGGAGAAGAACTACAAACGGTGGTGAAAGGCAAATGAGCTGCTGAGTTGGTTCAAAACTAACTTTCTGGAGGCCTAGGCCGTCGCAGGCCCCAGTGAGAGTCACACTGACAGACCGAGGCTTGTAGAGCTCGTTGGATAATTTGCTAATGTTTTTTCCTCATCGGTGAAGATAAATTGTCTCCTTTCCAAGACTTTTACAAGGACTTTTCCCACCATGGATGAAATAAAAATGTGCACCGCCCTAGAACGTGACTTGGCAATGTCCAGTAGTTAATTTGTAAAAATAGGAACAGGAGGCGAATATTTTCGGAGTTTTCTGCCCATTGCTAGGGCCAACCACTTCAGCCGCCGATGCTTTCCCTATCGCTCTGTTCCTTTCCCAGTCTTTGTTCTTGACAACTTTGTTGTTATGTACTGAGCACAATTGAACCCTACCTTTCTGGATTCATGCAGCACTGTAGAATTGTCAGTAACGACATGAAACATTTTTGTTATTGGTTTCAAACAACAAAAGCTCCTATTTGTTTTCTCAATGGCTCTAAATCGAAATCTCAAAATGGCCGCTCCATTGCTAAGACCTGTCAACTGGTCCAGTATCACTCAATGGCTCACCTTGGCAATGGTGCATGAGCCAGCGGCTTTCCTTATTTGTGGGTATGCTGGGACTGAAGAGCGGTATTCTGTGCCATTGGTGTAACAGTCCCTTTGGCTGTCGAAGTACTGCCCTTAGTGAAATAAAAATCTATTTGTGTCTGTCACAGTTAGCGATGCTGCTCAGAAGCAGCCACTCTTTGACTATTCACAATCAGTGCAATTATCAGTGCAAGCACCTCAATTTAGCCCAGGTGCTGAAATATCAGATCCTTTGCTGGACATTGACAAACACGTGTTCAAATACAGCACAGTAAACGTTTCATGGCTGTTCCTCTCGTGGTAGAAGGGGTGTGGAGAAAAATATGCTGTGGAGTTGGGGTATGTTAGAGGTTGATCTCCATAGATTTTCTTTTTGATAAGGAGTCAAATGGAACCAGGCCATGGACCTCGGCTATTGAAACCACAAGTGGATAGGGAGTGCACCGGTCTGCATTAAGGTCAGGCAGAGATAGCATCAGGCCCCTGTAAGGTTTACCTCCCCAATGGATGTCCCAGATAGCTAAATCCCTTTGAGTTTACCTTCACTCAGATCAAGCAACCCACAGGGAGGCGGTGGAGATCTTGACCAATGTTCTGTCCATGGTTCTCACAGGCTCATGTTACAGAACGCTGAGTGAGAGAAAATCCACCACCAGAAACTTGGACTACAGTATACTGCTATGTACCTAATACGTGCTTTAAACCCTCATTTGAAATAAGGGAACCACTTCCCAAAACAGAAAATCTTGACCAGGAAACACAATACCACTAGATGGAGGATGACAAGCCGTCAGGGGAAGAGCATACCTTATTATCAGATGGATTCCTCGATATCACAAATGGGTGCAATAAGCAGAAGCAGGTTTAGGAATTTCCAGATAAAAGGTGCAACTCAATGAAGGCGAAAACAGAATTGGCATCGAAGCACTATAGCCCCCAAATTGGATGAAGCATGACCTATGAGCTAATCCACAAGTAGGTTCCAGTTTGTCAAATCCAGCAATAGAGCTTGGGTGTGCAAGGAAAAGGTCCCCGATCCCTCACATGCACGCACACACAGATAAGCTTTTCAGGGACAAATTAGACCAAGAGTTTCCCAGAAGAAAGGAGTCACTGGAACCATTTGTGAATCTGAGACTTTTTTTTAAAATTTTTTTTTTATTTTTGTTGCAAAATACAAATAGTATCATCATCATCAATCACATAAAAGCTTACATTCTTGAGGCCTGCTCACAACATGAGGGAAATATAAAATAGTATGTACGTTTCCGGCCCTTTCTGACCGTGTCGCAACATCATTATTCAAAGTGATCAGATGAACGGAGCGTATAAATGCACTGTAAAAATTACAATTTGCGTTTTGTGTTTTTTGTGTAACAGTGAACATAAACTAGAAGAAACTGCACACATGAATCGGCATGTCGTTGAGGTTGATTCGATAGCATCTAGCATCATAGTTGTCATAAGAGGGACCAATCATACATTTCTGTACCCTAAGCCCTACCCCATCCCCCCCTCAACAGACTCCCAGCACAAACCCATCCCATTCCCCATATGTGTTGCCCATCATCCAGCCCTTGTCCCAATCAGTGGTCTTCTTCATCATCAGAACACTCAAGATCCTCTTCATCCAGTGGCTCACATATGTCCCCCCTATAGGAATTCCAAGGCTGCCAGACCCCGTTCCATTTACGAGGATTATCCCGTAGTTTATATACTGCTCTTTCAGTCAGCATGAGCATGTCCATATTTCGGATCCATTGAGCCAATGTGGGGAGGTCCGCCGACCCCCATTTCTGTGCTATGTCTCGTTTGGCCGTGACCAGCCCTATCGTGGTCCACGCCCTTGCATAAAAGGTAAGGTCAGTAGGCCCCCACACATTCAGTAAACACATCTGCGGGTCCAAGGTGAGTGAGGTGTGAAGTGCCTGTGCGATGGTACGTAGAACCCGCTGCCAATAGCTAACAATCAACGGGCAGTCCCATAACGTGTGTATAAACGTGCCCTCTGCCCCGCAGCCCCTGAGACAATAGGGATGATCTGCTCTTTGCAATCTATGTAATGTCGTGCGAGTGTAATAAATCCTATGTAGAATCTTTAACTGCACTAGGCGAAATTTGGAGGATATACCTGCCTCACGAGGGGACGCCATGGCTGCATTCCAGTCGGATTCGTCTAAGTCTCCGACATCAGTCGTCCATCTGTCCTTCAACTTCTCTAGTGGGTCAGGCATGTTATTAATCAATTTGCGGTAAGTCAGCGAGGTCGCCCCCTCCTGTAAGAAGTCCGTGAGCAGACGGTCCTCTAGCGGAGAGGATTCTGTTGGGGATGCGTCTGGTGGAATTGCCGCTTGTAGGGCATGTCTAATCTGTACATATCTGTATAGTTCGTTATCCCCCAGCTCATACTGTTCCTGTAGAGTTGCAAAAGGAACCACCCCCTCCCTCGTCCACAGGTCCCCCACAGTTGAAATCCCAATGCTATCCCACTGGGTAAAGCCCTTAGTGCGTCGTAAATGTCCCAACGCCTTCGTATCCCATGAAGGTGTAAGTTTTGTGATGGTCCCATCCCATTTCAGTTTTGCTTGCGCCTTGTACCATAGGTGGACAGTGTGTTTTGTGGGTCCAATGAGTTTCGCTGCAATACCGCGGTGGTACAGTGGGGCCAACAGACTGTTCGTGCCCAGTTGTGCCCTATCTGCTTTGAACGCTGGGTCCTCTTGCGGATTCTGAATTGATTACTATTAATTGTTGTGCTCAATGGCAATGATTATTACAACTGAGGATTAAAAATGGCGGAAAGAAGTGCACTCACAATTATATTGTATACTTGAAACTTTATAGACTCTTATTGGAATTTTTTTTTTTTTTTTTTTTCATACATATTGATTCATAGGAAAAACACAAACAGTACATAAGGGTGCAGTGTGTCCCAAGTGGGTAAAAAAACAACAACCAAACTCACAGTACATAAAACATAAAAGCTCCAAAGGCACAGTGGTTTCCAACTGAATATATATATTGGAAAAAGACCCAGAAAAATTACAATAAATGTAATGAGTGAATCTACGCAATCATAGGCACTCTCTTATAAGGGTTCTTTTTCACGTGGGCGTCGACGGCGTTTCGACCCTATGGGATTGGGGTCTCGTCAGGACAGGAAATTATAGGACATCTAAAAATTAAAATACAAAAGGGGCTATGAGTCATTGTATGACCGTGATATATATTAATTTAATTAATTTAGAAAAATTTGGAAAAAGTAGGGACCTGAATACCTGGTTTCTATTCCTATGAACACCCATGCGTGGTGAAAGGAAAAAGATTCAAACACTTACAAGTGACCCAGCCGGGCACTGTTGGATTTTTCGAAAAACAAGAGAATAAAGGAGTAGTCAGTGAAAAATTAATACCTGTATTAATATAGGTATCACCCTTGATAAAATTGAAAACGGACTTAACTCAATCTGATATATAATCTGCAACACGGAATTGGATATCATTGAGATATCTCATATATGGCACACCCATTGCAGGTAATTACTTCTATACTATGGGGTTAGATGGACCATTATTCCTAAACGCAATGTACTTATGGCATATATTATTTTAATAGGTGTTACCTACATCATCAAACGTTTTAAACCCTATTACTGCGCGCTACATACTGCGCTTTCCCGACCACTACAAGTGGTAAGTACCAAATTTATATATGGTGCTTGTCTGCCTAAATTACTCAAATGGCATTAATTCCAACAGTGCCCGGCTGGGTCACTTGTAAGTGTTTGAATCTTTTTCCTTTCACCACGCATGGGTGTTCATAGGAATAGAAACCAGGTATTCAGGTCCCTACTTTTTCCAAATTTTTCTAAATTAATTAAATTAATATATATCACGGTCATACAATGACTCATAGCCCCTTTTTTTTCACAACCAAGTTTATTGAGCAAAAGAATGACAAGCATGTGGCATCTTCCCACACCAAGATCACCACATCAAGATCAATGTAATGATAACATACATAAGAATTACGAAGCAAGTATCAATGAAGCTCAGCTTTAAAAAGCCCCAACTACCCATCCCAACCCCAACTACACCCCCACCCGTACCCACTATCCCCCCCCCTTCCACACATGTACAGAGGCAATACAAAGACGATTCACATAAGAGAAGCAGGTATGGTGCAACCCGGGTTGTGCCATTAGGGCCAGAGAAAACGCTGCGATCAAATGTCCTCCTCCGGTTCCGCCGGGGGTTCCAAGGATAGGCCACGGTAGTCGGCCCACCGCTTCCAGATCTTGAAGTGCTTGCGTGGGCAGCCCCGCGCCTCAAAAATCGGTTTCTCAAGACCCATAAAATAGTCCAGCCCCGCCTTCCACGCCGACAGGGGGGGGGGCCCTCACAGATTTCCAGGCCCGAGCCAAGTCACGCTTAGCAACCACCAGGCCCAGAAGCAACAGATGACGTTTATAGATGTTGCCCCCAACCCCTTCCATGATGTGCAGCAGGCCTAGCCGGTGGGTGCGGGGGAGATCCCAGCCCAGGACCTCAGCCAGGCAATTCCATACACCCCTCCAGAAGCCAGCCAGGCGACCACACGACCATACTGTATGCAACAGGGAGCCAGGCACTTCCCCACACCGCAGGCACTCCGACGACGCAATCAAGCCAGCCTTCCACAGTCGTTCACGCGTGTAATAGGCACGATGCAGATACTTGAATTGTATGAGGCGGAGCCGAACCACGATAGCGGCGCCACGTGGGGACTCCAGTGCCTCTCTCCAGTCGTCCTCGTCCAAGGTGCCCACGTCTACCTCCCAGGCTTCCCGGAGGGAGCTGAGAGTAGACGAGCAGTGAGTAACAAGGGTCTGATAGATCCTAGAAACTTTCTTGTCTCCCAAGTCTCCCATAAAGACTTTCGCCTCAATCGGGCTGAACTCCGGCAGGGAGTCGAGGCCGGCAATGCTTGGGGCGAGGGCATGTCGCAGCTGTAAGTAACGGAAGAACTGGGACTGAGGCATTTGGAATTCCACTCGGAGTTCTTCAAAGGACTTGAGGGTTGCGCCGGACATGACCTGGCCCAGTTGAGTAATCCCAATAGTCTCCCAACCCTCGAACCCAGCCAGGGCCGCCAGTTCTGGGAGCAGACCGTTGTGCCACAATGGCGTTTCCGCCGTCAATTTGCCCCACCATCCCATGCGGCGCAAAGACTGCCGCCACACCGCAAAGACCACCCTTGTCACCGACGGCAACCCACGGCGTATACGCGCCGAGTAGAGAACGGTGTGGAGCGTATGGTCACCCATAAGATGTCTTTCTAGGGCATATGCCGGGTCACTCCTGTCCCCGTACCACCAATCGTTAAGAACAAGTAGATGTGATGCTTGGTAGTAGGAGAGGAGATCGGACGTGGCCAAGCCACCACAGTAGGTGGATAAAAAGCATGTCTTCAGGGCCACCCTGGCTGCTCCGCCCTCCCACAGGAAGCGGCTCAGCACAGAGTTCACCTGGCGGAACCACTCCATGCCAATAGGGTGCGGGAAATGTTGAAGTTGGTACAGCAGTCTCGGCAGCGCCACCATCTTAAAGATGGCCGACCTGCCAAAGATCGTAAGCGGCATCCTGGACCACGTTTTAACATCCGTCTGGACCCGTTCCCACACCGGCAGGACACTGCGTGACCAGGCCACAGCTCGCGAAGTCGAGAGGAAAACACCCAAATATTTCAGGCCGTCCGTCGCCACACGTAGGTCAGCAGCCCAATGGTCGGCAACCACTCCGCCATGTAAAACCCACAGGGTCGACTTAGATAGGTTAAGGTGGAGCCCGGAGACTTTGCCAAACCCCCGCATGATCTCCAGGATTCGAGGGCCCGAGCGCCGCAGATCTGTAAGGAACAGGAGGACATCGTCCGCGTAGAGTGCAATTCTATCCGTAAGAGTATCGTTCCAGACAAAGCCACGCAACTGGGCATCCAGTCGCACCCGCGACGCGAGGGGCTCCATGGCCAGGGCAAATAGGTATGGGGACAACGGGCAACCCTGTCGAGTACCGCGGCCGATTGGGAAGCGTCCTGAGACCGCGCCTGCCACCCGGACCGACGCCGTAACATTGGTATAAAGGAGACGGATATAGGACAAAAAAACCGGCCCAAGGTTGAGGCGGGCCAATAAGGTGAAGAGATATGCCCAGCTCACCGAGTCAAAGGCCCGGTCCATGTCCGCAAGGAGAAGTGCGGCCTGTTCATCCCTAGCACTCATGGCGTCAATCGCTGCCTGCGCCCGCCGGATATTATGTCGGGTGGCCCTGTGCGGCATGAACCCGGCCTGGTCGGGGTGGACCAGGTCGGCGATGTGGGGCAGAAGGCGGTTCGCCAGGGCTTTCGCCAAGATCTTGGCCTCGATGTTGAGGAGGGAGATAGGCCTGTAAGAATCATGACGGTCTGGCGCCCTACCAGGCTTCAAAAAGACCACAATCTCAGCATGACGCCAGTCAGGTGGCAGCTCGCCTTTAGACCGCGCTGCCTCTAGCGCATTGCGAAAGTGGGGTCCCAGCTGGACATGGAACTTTTTATAAAATTCGGCAGGATAACCACTAGGGCCGGGCGCCTTCCCAGTATTCAGTTGGCCAAGGGCTTCCCCCAGCTCCTCGGACGTAAGTGGGACCTCTAAGGCCGTTCTAGTCTCCTCCGGGACTGCCTGCGGGAGTAAGTCATCCAAGTACGAGGCAATCTCGCTCTCCCCCAGTGGGTCACGAGGAGCGTATTGTGCCTCGTAGTAGCGGGCAAAGCTGGCCGCCAATTGGTCCGGGTCGGTCATGACTGAGCCATCCCCGGCCGTAAGGCCGGGTAGCTCCAGGGGCTGGAAAGTCGCCTGGCAAAGCCTATGTAACATGGTGCAGGACTTATCGCCCCACTGATATATCCTACTGCGCGTGGCGAGCCACGCCTGCCGGGCCTCCTCATATAGGACCGAGGAGTAAGTCTGCTGGGCCTGCAGGAGCTGGCGCACCACGCCCTCCTCACCCCCAAGTCGACCACGCTGCTCCAGCTCCTCCACGCGGGCCGCGGCAGCCACAATGGCCTCCCGGTGCTCCCGCCGAGCGGCCGCACACCAAGTTATGTCGATGCCCCGGATCGTGGGCTTCAGCGCCTCCCACACTACAATAGCATCGGCACCCCCCACCAAGTTCTCGCGCCAGAAGTGGTCGATTGCCTCCCGTAGGTGCGCCACATAGTCCGGCCGCTGCAACTGCCAGGCGGACATACGCCAGCGAAAAGGTTGCCGTTTAGCGGGGAGGGTCAAGGTGGCTAGGACAGGGGAATGATCTGAGAGGCCCCTGGGGAGTATCGTGGCGTCCCTAACACGGCTTAGGCAGGCCCCGGGTACAAACAAGTAATCGAGCCTCGAGAATGACCCATGCACCGCCGATACATACGTGAAGGCCTGTACCGCGGGATGAAAATGCCGCCACACATCGATCCAGCCCAGACTGCGCGCCGTCGCACTCAACCGGGTGGGGGCAGCCGCGGGGGGGGGGTCAGACACCACATGCGCTCGCCGCTGGCGGTCCAGGCCCACATCCATGACTTCATTCCAATCACCCCCCACCACAGTCAGGACCTCGGGGATCTCGTCCCACAACGCAAACAGCCGCTCAGACAGTGCCCATTGCAGGGGGGGAGGGGCGTAGACACTTCCAAAAACCACCGGCTCAGAACCCAGCAGGCCCTTAACAAAGACAAATCTGCCCTGGGGGTCAATCCATTGCTTCTCGTGAACATAGGCCACCCTACGATGAATCAATATGGCCACTCCCCGTGAGCCCCTCGTAAAGCCAGCATGATAGACCTGGTGGTAGCCGAATCTCTGGAGGCTAAGGGCCTTGGAGCCCAGCATGTGCGTTTCCTGAAGCAGAAGGACATCCACCATCTCCCTTTTCCCCCACCGCAGCACAGCCCCACGCTTAATCTTATCCAGGACACCCCGCACATTCCACGTCACCACCCGCAGGGTCTTCGAAGGAGTCACGCTCGCAGCATTAGCCATTATCGATATATAGTCCAAGATCTGGCCCACCCTCCCACCCAGGTGCTACCCGCAGATCGACAAGAATCATAGCCCCCGACATGTGTGGACCCACCCCCCCAGCCCGCAAACACAACTCCCCCGTTCCGACCCAGAGCCCCCCCAACAACAAGCGCAACATCAAAACACCCCCCCACACCCCGCACCCACCACCCCAATACCTCAGAAAACAGTGAAGTACCTGTCGCGGCATGGAGAGACCCGAGCCCAAAACAGAGGACTCAGGGCCCGCCATACCAATGGATCCCCAAAACCCCACCATGACGCACACTCACCACCCCCCCAACAACACTCACATCCGTGAGGGTCTGAGGCCCGTATACGGTACCCTCCGAGCCACACAGCGTCCCCGTGTCTATAGCTGAAGTCTCCACATGGGAACCGGCTGGCACATCAAGGACAAAATAAAACAGTCTCACCAGCCAAAGCAGAGCAAGTCCGTATGCTGCATATAGAGTGTGTGTAGGCCCAACAGTGATCAGCTGCCCGCATCGGAGTGTTCAGAGTCCCTGGTGCCACCCGATTGCGACGCACAGGCGGAAGCCGATCTTTTCTTGGAGCGAGACCTCCGATGTCGGCCCTTCCTGGGCTGGCGATGCGTCCGCTCCGGCGACGATCCTGGAGACCTGCCCGGGTCCAGCCCCGGCTGGGCATGGGGCCGGAGTCGCACTGCCTCATCCGTCCAGCGAAACACCTCCTCAGGCGAGTCGAAGAAGTGGGTACGAGACTGATATATTACCCGCAGGCGAGCCGGATACAGGAGTGAGTATTGGAGCTTGAGGCCCCGAAGCTTAGCCTTAGCGTCCATGAAGGATTGCCGCTGCTGTTGCACCATTTTTGTGTAGTCCGGGAAAATCATGATGGTATGATTCTCGAAGGCGAGGGAGCCCTTGTTCCTCGCCTCCCGCAGGATAACATCCCGGTCGTGATAGTTCAGCAGGCGGGCTATAATAGGCCGTGGGCGCTCACCCTCCGGTGGCCGCTGGGTCAGAGCCCTGTGGGCCCTCTCAATCACGAAGCACGTAGATAGTGCCCCTTCAGGGAGCCAGCTCTCCAGCCACCCGGTCAGGAACCTCTCCATGTTGTCCTTCTCGCACCGCTCCGGAAAACCAATGAAGCGGAGGTTGTTGCGCCACGCGCGCCCTTCTGCATCTTCCACGCGGGCCGCCAGTGTCCTCTGGACGCTTTCCACCTCTGCAAGGCGCTTCTTTAGGCCACTAATGTCCGCCTCAGTCTCCGTGATACGGGTCTCGGCCCCAGCGATCCGCTCCACTGCATTGCGAAGGTCCTGGCGCAGGAGCGTGACATCCGCCCCAACCGCTCCTATCTTGGCATCGAGCATGTCTCGAGACTGGGTGATGGCCGCTAGGATAGCTGCATTGTCTGGCCCGGGGCCGCCGCTGCCACCGGTCGCCCCAGCGCCACTACTCGGCCCGGTGAATTTATCGATGGGTCCATGCTTGGGCGGGCCTCCTCCCCTGTCCCTGGTCATGGCAATCGCCGACACCACTCTCGGGCACTGTCACAAAAACTGGAGCGGGGCGGCCCAGATGAGGCCCCAGGGAGGAACGCGGGCCGGCCGCTGCGATCGGATGTCGCGAAAATCGAGGCCCCGGCGTCACCCCAGCAGAACAGGCCGCACCCACACTCGTCCCCACAGGCAGCCGTCTAGGGTATAACAGGAAGAATCAGCGGGTCCGCAGTCCATGGGTCGCCGTATCCAGCGGGCTGAGCCAGGGGAGGCGGATCAGACGACCCAACCGACCACCAGTCCCACCCCCGGTCGCCTCCGGGCACAAGGAGTCCCGCCACCAGACCGTCGCGGGGCCCCGCCTCGCCGCCACCACTCGCCGGTCGTTTCAGGGGATGAGCCGATGGGTAGGAGTCGCTGGCTCCGCCTCAAACTCCAGGCGATCGCGGTCGAAGAGATGAGCCAAGGGCGGCGTAGCGGATGCCACCCGCACCCGCCAGGTCACAGCTGCCACCAGGCGTCGCGAAACTCGAGGACCCCGGTCTCCGGCCGGCCACCAGGCCGCACTCCGCCGCCGTCTCCCTTCGATCACAGGAAGGGAGGAATCGCAGGATCGACACACCAAAGCAGACAGGAGACTTCACCAGATCGAATACAATCACTGGGCACCAACAGTGGGCTCGGGGGTCAGGATAAATGATCGAATTCAGTCCGGGCCGGCGGGAGCTCTACAAGGCTGCGACCGCCATCTTCGCCCGCCAAGCCACGCCCCCTCATAGCCCCTTTTGTATTTTAATTTTTAGATGTCCTATAATTTCCTGTCCTGACGAGACCCCAATCCCATAGGGTCGAAACGCCGTCGACGCCCACGTGAAAAAGAACCCTTATAAGAGAGTGCCTATGATTGCGTAGATTCACTCATTACATTTATTGTAATTTTTCTGGGTCTTTTTCCAATATATATATTCAGTTGGAAACCACTGTGCCTTTGGAGCTTTTATGTTTTATGTACTGTGAGTTTGGTTGTTGTTTTTTTACCCACTTGGGACACACTGCACCCTTATGTACTGTTTGTGTTTTTCCTATGAATCAATATGTATGGAAAAAAATAAAAAAATAAAAAAAAAATTTTTTTCAATAAGAGTCTATAAAGTTTAAAGTATACAATATAATTGTGAGTGCACTTCTTTCCGCCATTTTTAATCCTCAGTTGTAATAATCATTGCCATTGAGCACAACAATTAATAGTTATCAATTCAGAATACGCCACTGGAACCAATGTTCTTGATATAATTAATCGCCCTGGTTCCTCGTGAGTAGGGTCTCCCTTGTCCTTTGTGAAAGAGGGTCCTCTTGCGGGGCATGTATCCATTGATTAAGGAGCTTAAGCTGGGCCGCCCAGTAATACAGCCGTACGTTGGGCAATGCGATGCCCCCATCGTACCAACTCCTATTCAACTTTATGTGCGAGATCCGGGCTGGCCGGTTCCCACAGAGCAGGCCCGTGATCTGTGCCGCTATCTTTTGGAGGAAGCTGTCCGGTATCAAACGTGGGGCATTTTCAAGAATATACAAAAAGCGCGGCAGGGCCATCATTTTAAAGAGCGCTGCCCTTCCCAGCAATGTCAGTGGGAGTTCCTTCCAATGCAGCACATCATTACGAAGTCGAAGCAAGGGAGGCTGTAAATTAAGCCGTGCGAACTCTGCCTCGTCGCGGGTAATATGGACCCCAAATATTTAAAGTAAGAGGGTGCTATCTCTAGCGGACAAGAGTCCGGGAGTGGCGGAAGTGGCCGTTTGAGCTCAAAAATTGTCGACTTTGCCCAGTTGATGGTGTAACCCGAGACTCGCCCATGTGCATTACAGAGAGCCAGGAGGTTGGGCAGGCTGTCCTCCAGGTCAGTGAGGTATATTAGCATCTCGTCCACGTACAGGGACACTCTATCCTCCCATTGCGGAGTCCATTGGATCCCCTTCAGGAGCTGCGTGGTACGAATAGTAACCGCCAGCGGTTCCAGAACCAGAGCAAAAAGGAGGGGCGAAAGCGGACATCCCTGCCGCGTGCCACGTCCTAGATGTATGGCTCGAGAAATATGGCCATTGGCTACCACTCTGGCTATGGGGTCTTTATAGAGCAGGAGATAAACACCGGACCAAAGCCCATACGTGCGAGCACTGCAAAGAGGTAGTTCCACTCCACCATGTCGAACGCCATCTTGGCGTCTAGTGATAGGATCGCAGCCGGCTCCCGCAGTAGTGAGAGCCTCGCCACAACCCCATGCACCCTGCGAAGGTTTAGGGCCGTACTTCGATGCGGCATGAAGCCGGATTGGTCTGGGTGAATCAATTGAGTTAAGCACGGCAAGAGCCTGTTTGCCAGCACTTTAGCTATAATTTTGGCCTCCGGGTTCAGAAGGGAGATGGGTCTATATGACGAGCAGTTGCTGGGGGGTTTACCCGGTTTCGGGATGGCTACAATAGTCGCCATCCGTTGGTCCGGCGGTAACATTCCCTTCAGCCTACATTCCTCGTACATCTGAAGAAGGGGCGTACCTAGGGATTCTGACATGGTTTTAAACCACTCAATGGGTATTCCATTGGGGCCCAGGGCCTTACCCGAATGAAGGGAGCCAATGGCTAGTTGGATTTCATCCGCAGTCAAGGGTGCCTCGATATCTTTCGACGCCTCGTCCGTCAATTTCGGCAGAGGCACACGTTCGAGGGCATCCCGAGCCTCATCTTCCGCCACCACTGTCGTAGGGGTGTACACCTCACCAAAATGATCAGCTAGGACCTCCACTATTTCGCCCGGGTGGGTGTGGAAGACGCCACACGAGTCAGTGAGCTGTAGAATATTCCTCCCTCCCCCCTGCTTCTTATCTAGCCACGCCAGGAGTTTGCTAGCTTTGTCTCCAATGTCGTAGACCCTGTGTTGAGTCGCAGCAATGTCCGCCAAAGTGACTCTCCGTAGGTGGTCGGTGAGGCGACGCTGGTGAACCTGTAGATCGTGGAGAGTATCTTCCGAAGGGTTTGCCATATGGGCGGTGTTGGCCCTCTCGAGGCCCAACTCTAAGTCTAACGCTTCCCTCCTATGTGCTTTCTTGTGGTTCGCAATAATGGCAATGGCTTGGCCCCTAAACACGGTCTTATATGCTTCCCATAATGTGGAGGGGGAGTCTACCGAGGACCGGTTCTCCTCAAAGTAAAGCCGGGTAGCTGTCTTCAGGTCCTTACTTATCTGTGGGACTTTAAGATATCCAGGGAAGATCGGGAATAACCGTTGTCGTTTAGTGCCTGTGGTGGTGATTGTCAGAGTGAGCGGTGAGTGGTTCGAGATGCCCCTCGGCTGTATACTTGCCTCGGCCACGGTAAGATGCCCGCTGCCCAATACGAGAAAGTAGTCGATCCTGGAAAGACTATTGTGGGTGGCCGAGTAATAAGAATATTGTTGCTGGCCAGGGTGTAGTGTGCGCCATATGTCTACCAATCCCTGTGTGTCTAAAAAGGTGTGTAGCCTGCTGGGACCGTCTGTGTGTGTTCGGGAGGGGAACCGGTCGAGGGTGTCCGTGAGTGTCATATTGAAGTCCCCACCTACGAGCAAGTCCCCATCAGGGAGGTCCAACAAGAATCGGCCAAGGTCCGGCAGGGCTACAGAGTGTAGCGCCGGCGGTATATACACGGAGACTACATTTAACAATTTCCCCTCCCACTGACCATGGACTGCCGCAAAGCGGCCATGAGCATCGACTGCTGTTGACTTCACTATAAATTGGGAGGATTTCTTCTGCAAAATACCCGTACCACGGGATCCTGAAGTAAATTCCGCATGCACGATCATTTGATAACCTCGCCTATCTAGGGCTTTCGTGGCCGCCCCCGTCAGGTGTGTTTCCTGTAAGAGAACTAGAGCAGGCCCCTGTCTTCTAATTCCCTGTAACACCAGACCCCTCTTAATCTTGTCCCCCAGACCTCTGACGTTCCATGACATGACGTGTAATGGGTTCGGTGTGGTGTGGTTATCTGTTCCAGCCATGAGAAAGATGGTGAACCATCATGAGGCCTCCTCGCCGTAGGCGAGGTGGCATGCGGAGACAAGTGTAGGGTAGATGTAACTCTTTCCGACATTCCAATTCCTCATTATCCCAAATAGACAAGATGCTCTCAGAAAAATGAAACATACCAATAAACATATGTGTGCATAGAACAAAAACTCGCAGGACCAAGGGGTCCTGTCTTGCAAACCTTCCTGAACCCCTAGCCACCCTCCTCCCTGCCCCCCTGCTGCACGGACTCAAAACTGCCCGCCCCCCCAACTGAGCAGAGTGCATACCCCATCCCCAAAACAGTGTACTTGCGCGTTGGGGTGAGGGACTCCCCGCTGCCGGCAGTCTCTCATTCACACCCTCGGAGGCCCTTCACCCAGTGTCCAATGGCGGGAAGCGCTTACGCAGCATTAAATGTCTACAACAAAAGTAAAGTCTGAAGCTCATTGTTCCTCATTCTCTTCTTGGCCGCCTTCTGCCCCCAAAGAGTCGCTGCTTTCTGGTCCGCCTCCTGAAGCCTGGGAATCCTGGCGTTGACCTCCATTTCGATCCTTCTTGGGTCGATTTGTCCGTCGTGAATTCTGACCCGGCCTCCATCCTTCCAGCCATTCCTGTACTGTCTCCGGGTTGTCGAAGAACCACGTTTTGTTCTCAGCTACCACTCTAAGTCTTGCAGGAAAGAGCATGGAGTACGGTAGTTCTCTCGACCTCAGCTCCTTTTTAACATCAAAGAACGTTCGTCGCCGACGTGCGACCTCCGCTGTGTAGTCGGGGAAAATGGCGATGGTAGCGTTCTGTATCTTAAGAGGAGGAGAAGTCCTGGCTGCCTGCAAAATGGCGTCCCGGTTGCGGAAATTAAACAAACGGGCTACTATGGGCCGAGGAGCTGCCCCTGGCTTTGGTTGGCCTCCTGGTCCTCGATGGGCCCTTTCAATGGAGAAAAAGTTTGACAATCCTTTCGGCTTAAGCTCATCCGTGATCAGGCTCTCCACAAAGAGGTCCATGGCTTTAATTCCTTCCGACTCCGGTACCCCAATAATACGGATGTTGTTCCGCCTCGAACGCCCTTCCTGTTCATCCAGTTTCTCCCGGAGCATTTTATTGTCCTGCGCCATCTTCCCCATTTCCCGTTGGCGTTCGGAGACGTCCTCCACTAGAGATTTCGTAACCACCTCCATGTTCTTAACCTTCTCCGACATTTTGTGGAGGTCCGCTCTGAGCAAGGTAACATCCGTGGAAATCGCACCCACTGTTGTTTGTAGCTGAGCCAGAGCATGCATTACATCGTCCAGTGTCGCCTTCTTACCCCCCGGGGTGTCTGCCGTCTTGCCTCCCGGATCTTTCCCCGTCGCCGGGTAGGTGGTTGGCTTTTCGGAGGTATACCGTTCGATGCGGGTCTGTGTGGCGCCACCCTTGGGACCCTTCCCCGCCATACCGCTGGATTTCGTGCTCCTCATACCTCTACGCTCCAGGATGTCCGGAGCGGTGTGATCGCACCACCCAAACCAAATATATTGTGTTCAGGCCTCGGTAGGGTGTTCCGTAGGGCAAAGGGCGCCGGTATTTGCCAAGTGCGTGGCACCTTCCTCGTTCTAGAAAATGGCGGATGCCCCCGTCGTCACAGGTTCCTTCACACTCAGAGCCGCTTATTTCGACATTGGGGATGGCCGGGGCACCGACGATAATACTATTGTCCGCCACACTCCCGTGGCCTGCGTGCTTCGCTGCTTCTGACTGTCCGGGAGGCACTCGTTCTGCCGTCCCCCGCGGCCAGCGGGCACTTCCGGTCCAAATTCCCAGGTCCGCCTGCACTTCCTGCTGGGCCACTCGACCAGGGGAGGCCCCGGCTTAGGAGGTCGGAGTAGGCCGAACCGCAGCCTCGAGGTATCTCGGTCTCCAGACGTCGGATCGTATCGCCGCTTGTCGCTTCTTACACCACCCGGTCCTGGGCTCTGGTACCCTCCTGTAGGGCTTGGAAATTGTGCCGGATTATGTGTCGGATTGACGAAGAGGCCGCTTCAGCTGCGGAGCTCGTCCCTTATGCTGCCGCCATGATCGGCTGCTAGCCACCGAATCTGAGACTTTTAGAACCTCAACAGATTGGTGAGACCTGCTGACCATCCACACATGAACAGTACGGATGCCATACCTTACATCAAAGCCACTGTATCTTACCGAAGCAAGGTCCAGGACTAATCAACTGTACCTGATACTTTGGATTTTTCCAGGGAAAAAGTGGGGGAGAGGGAGGAGGGCTAAACAATTGCTGGACTACCAGATCCTTACAACCGGATCAGTGGCTCTGCTTTTGGAGATTGATGAGATGTTTTCTCTATTGCAGGATGGACTAAGTCCCTTTATTCCAACACCATCTAATCCTCTGGAGCCTTTAATAATATCATCAAACTTGAAGGCCAAGAGGATTGAGTCATAGAACATTGCTGCAGAAGTCATTTGGAAGGATCACATTACATCAAAGAGGTAATAGTTTCTGGAGATGGAAATGCAAGCGAAGCATGCAATTTAATCCTGCTCAATTTCAATTAATAGTGAAGCCTAGATGAGAAAGACTAAGTGGACAAGAACGACAACAAGTCCTAAACTGGATAGCAAGTATTTTTCTCCAATATGAGGGGATGGAGTATTAAGGGTATGGCAACTGCACAATGGCCAGCCCTGGAGCATTGCAGTGCACATTGTAGGAAACAAAAGAACAGTGCAGGGCACAGGTGATCTGTAAATAGATGGACCTTTATAACGAACCTAAATTATACATTGCTCATCTTAGGTGAATTAAGAGGGATGGAAGAAAAGCAGAAAGCAACAATAAACCAGAGGAAGACATCCACTGGTGAAATCATAGGAAAACATACAAAGCACCAGGTAAAGGCAGGAGCACATCTGCAGACATAAGTGATAGAGCATGTTGCTTATTGTGCATGGCTAAGAGAACAAAATATCAGGTTCGATTGCAGTTAAGAACATCACTCAAGAAAGTGTACTTCCCCAGGTGAAGGTGTGGGTAAGTAGCACAAATGTACACTACTGGCATGAGTAGTAAGACAGAAAGTCTCGCATTAAAGGACAAGAAGTACATTTTAAAAGAAAAGGCACGCTGCTATCATGATTTGATAGATAGTAAAAAAAATGTACTCTCACCCGTATACAGAACAACCTGAAGTTGCTCAGAAACGGGGTATGCCATTGGCTCACGAGGTCCCTGAGAAAGGCAATAATAAGAAGTGACCACACGTTCTTTCAATACATTTCTGAGAGGAATAACAATACTGTCTCGTGATTGCAAAAAAATGTATCCTTGATCTAAAGTATATAAAAAGGCAATCTTGGTCAGAGGCATAAAACAGCACTTATTATCTATCCATAGACCTCAATTCAAACTCCCTCAAGGAATACAAAAAATAAGAGGTAAAAAGAAATACCCCAGAAGCTGCAATGAAGTTAGTGTGGCAGTTGGTAAGTGGACCAATAGCTGTAGATATAGAGATGAGCAGTGACCCCAAAACATGTGCACAAGAGCCCAAACATGGAAGGATAGAGACAAAATGGGAGCTCTTCCTAGACACAAGCAAGACACAGATAGTAGGAAACATAAGACATATTAGCAGCTCATCTAAATAAGTAAGTAGACTTCTTGCAAGGGGATGGCAAATTTTTGTAACAAAAGTAGAGTATGTACAATCAAATATAGTACCATGACTTCTCATTGTGTGCAAGAAAGGTTAGGCTCTGTTGCACGTTCTGAAACATAATTCCCCTAGCTTACAGGACTGTCAGTTACCCACTGAGAAACATTTCCAATTTTGAAAGGTGAGGAAGATACACTTATCAATTTCAACCTAATTAATCAATTGAGCTGCACAGATTTCCTAAATTTCAAAGCAGAGCAAAAAGAGAAAGTATCAATAATCCCAAACAAAACCTTGATAAACACAACCCCAATAATCTAAGGAAGGATAAGACTACAGTGGCTACCAGACATTATTGAGGTCTTGGGCAAAATGCTAGAGTATGAGAGATCATAGAAGCATAAAATTAAATGAGCCAATAATACCTTCCTCTAAGAATGAAGATGATGTAGTTCAGCGTTCTTAACCTGCCTACAAAATTAAATAATATTAACCGATTATTAAAGTATACATAAATAAAGAAGCAAAATGGAAAACTGAAATGTTCATATTGTTCTTTAAGTATGAAGGAATTTGAACCTGGAGGCTAAAAATTAAGTTGGTATCCTCGGACTGATTTGTGGGAGCTGACAGTGAAGTTCATCAAACACAATACACTATGGATGATGGGTAGCCTCAATTGAATTTAGAAAACCTCCAACCTTCCCATTAAAATTTAGATTTTTAAATATTTGTTTGAGAATAAAAAAATGTTTTCATCTTTTGTGTATTTGTTTGATGAATTTGTTGTGTGCATTGTTTTGCCGTTCAAATTATTGAAAGTACTTACGCCAGGGTCCAAAGCTTGCAATAATGATTTAGTGGTTTTCATCGGATTCCAGTAATGAGTCAGTGGGGGTACCCGGATTACAGTAATGATTAAGTGGGAGCCCACAAAAGTTAAAAGGTTAAGAACCAATGATCTAGATCAAGAACCCTTTGAATCAATAATCAAATGGGTCTCATGAAGTCTCAAATTTTGGTGAAATTCAACGGCCAAAAAGCTGAGTACACCCTCATCAAGTCACTTAAGGTGGTTCAACATTTACCATTTCACTAAAATTGGTTATCATACAGGTGTGGCACACACAAAGATAAATGTACTTTAAGCTCATTGCCTCACTCCCTCCAAGTTTGAATCTAAATTTGAATGTGAATAAACTTTTGGTCTCCACCCCTGCCCCAAGTCTCGATGTAAAATCCCCTCTCCAGCATATCCAGTGTTCATCTTTTACTTCCAGTAGCTCTGCATAGCACTGTAACTGAAGGCAAAGACCAGTGGCAGAATCTTTGGCTCTTACCTTTTCACTGATAAGAGTTATACTCCATCTTCGGAGAAGAAACTTTGCTGTTGCAGAAGGACCCAGGAGGTATACTGCTTAACACGGAAAGAAGCTGCAGTGCTCAGTCATAGACTAAGTTCAGTTTGAGATCCTTAACCTTGAGGGCAGAGATGCAGAACATACGAAGACCAAAAGTTGTGAACATCTGCTCAGCCTTGCACAGGATCAACCTTGTGTGCATTCCTGTGAGTCAGCATGTTTTATCCTTGAATCTGGTTGTGAATGTGACTTTGTTTTAACTTGTATTTTGGTTTTAAATTTTGACATGCATGTATTTTGTAGCTTTTATGATTCACCGTGTGACTTTGAATAAAGCTTATTTTGATTGATTGATTGAATGTGATGATCATAAGTGTCCCATGTGCTTCCTGTACCTGCATCACTATATCAATCTAAGTACCATATGATTGTGTTAAAGCTTTGGGCCTGCTTTGCTACCTGTTGCCCTATCTCTGCAGCTGATGATCATGAGAATTAAGGTGCCAATATCCTACATTGCTGCCCTTATTATTGTGAGGGCTGACTGACAGATCATGTACCCAGGCTCCCATCACTGCCTTTTGCTTCAGTGACGGTTGACCATGAAGGGCTTATGTATGTCACCTTGTAGCTGCCACTTACACCTCATCTTCATCCAGTGGGAGATTGGCTCCAATGGACAGCCTTGTGTATTAGTTATGTTGTAACCTATCCTTACACATGACCCAGATGTCCCACTCCATTGGCCAGTACACTTCAGGACTAATTGACAAATGTGTTACCACGTGGCTTCGACTGGTGGCCTCCCAAAGCCTCTCAGATACGAAACTGGGCACAAACAAGGATAATAAGGCACTGCACTTGGCTTTAAGGTGGAGATTATCCCATTAATGTTGTTACCAGAAACCTTCTGAGACTTTCAATGCTGGTAAATTGTGACCTAGAGCAGGGCATCCAAAGCCTTAATTGAGACCCAATCCTTCCCAGACACATAGCAAAACTGCTGGTTGGTCCACATCTATAAGAAGGCAGCGAAGAACAAGCCAGAGTTCTATGACCCAATAAGCCCACTCGATCTAGATCTAAAGGTGTTGGGGATGCTTTATAAACATGGATCGATGAGGAAACAAACCTGTCACCTGTGCAAGGGGACATTCAAAAGGTATTGTCAACCCAACACAGTTGACAGTAAGGCACTTTTGTAAAAGTTGAGATTGGTGAATACATAGCACTTCTGAAAGCCACACTTGTGAACGTGCACTCCCTTTAATGCAATTTGGAGTTGTGCTAAATATCCAAAGGAGCAGATAAATGAAATATTGGGAGGAGAAGATGCCTATTCACTTCTATGTGGACAATTCTGTGCTACCAACTAGGACTCCTGTGGCATTGCAACAGCTATAGGCAGGCATGTAAGAGTACTGCAAGGTCAATCATTGTAAGATTAATGAAAGCAAATGCTACTAATAAAACAAGGAGCATCAGGTTACAGATTAGTAACAAAGACTTGGATGTGATTTCAATAAATCCATATTTAGATCAACTGATTTAAAAAAATGGCTCATGGGCACCCTACATAAGGTTTTGCAAAAGTCTTCGACTGCTGAACACAGCAGCAATGAGTTTGCATTAGAAGAAATTTGGGCCACATACTGTCCATCTTCATTTATGTATGTATGTATGTATGTATGTATGTATGTATGTATGTATGTATGTATGTATGTATGTATGTATATATGTATGCAGTATTTCTATAGCTCAAACCTAGCCAAAAGGCAGCAGAGCCCTGTACAAGGTTAAAGCGAAGTATACAGTCCACAGGTGATAGGAGAGGTAAATTGGTTTCTGGACTGGAAATGCTTTATGATGTTAGGTGGAAGCCTACCAGATAGCGCAGGTCTTTGTTCTGCTACTGACTTCTTGTGGACACTCTGAAAGGTTCCCTGGAAATGCCTTGAACCCATCTCTTACCATTGGCTTTATGGTTTGCAATTCACAGTTGCTTGCTTTCTATTTGCTATATGTATTTGTTTTAGGCTGCACAGCTTGAGTTCGCCCCTCCCGTGGAGCATCACAGGTTTCCAGTTTCTTTCTGAGTGCTCTTTTTTTGTAAACCTTTAAATCTTGTTCTTTTCTTGTCACATTTGCTGTGCATTCAAAGATAGAGGTTCTATGTCAGGTACTGACTTCGATGGAGCTTGGTGTTTACTTTTCTTTCTCTGATTTCAAAATTAGAGAATGTATGTGACAATCTTGATGTGAAACAAAGGGCTTTTTTCTAGCATATAACAAAAATGAACTGTGCTGATATTTCAAAATATATCAGACCTAGAAAAGTACAAATTAGCCACTTTTTGTAATTCTGAAGTGTGGTGGAAACATATATTTGAATATGATCGAAACACTTCAATACACTAGGTGTTGACATTTCGTTTGTGCGCACGAAAACTGTATGTCTGTGCAAAGGTCCCCCAGGGACCTACAGTTGGTCCCAGACCTTATGGTGGGTGACCTGGAGAAGATTTTTGTCACAGGTCCTGGAGTCAGTGGCATACCCTCAGGGCTGGAAAGAGGCAGTGGAAATTCCTCTGAAGAATAAACCTGATGGAGTCTCTAGTGATTTGAAAAACTTTTGCCGGTTATCTTAGCTGCCCCCTCCAGCTAAGATCCTGGAGAAGCATATTAATCAGGAATTAGCTCAGTTTCTCTAGGAGCATGAACACTTGGACCCTTCTCAAAATGGGTCCAAGAGGAAACCCCGAATGGTGTTCTTAGCAACTGCTGATTCCACCTTCAAGCAAGTACACCAGGGAGGTGCAGCTATACTTATTTTACTAGACCTGACTGGAATATGTAACACCATAGCTCCATCTCTTTTGGTACAAAGGTTGTGGAAGATAGGGCTGAAGGACGCAGCTCTTAAATTACTGGACTTTTTCCAACAGGATAGGCCGCTTGCAGTTAGTTGAGGGGACCTCACAGCCGAACCCTTCCAGCTCCCCTGTGGGGTTCCTCAGGGTTCCTACCGCAGCCCCACCGTTTTTAATTTGGAGGGTTGCCCCTATGGAAAAACTGGTACGTTCTTTGGATTTCAGGTGTTATCATATGCAGATGGCACCCAGATCATCGTTTCCATCTCAGATGACTGGGTACAGGTGGCACATAAGTTTAGGACTTGTATGTTGAAGATCAGCAGGTGGATGAGGGAGAACTGACTAAAAATGAATGAGGAGAAAACTGAGATTGTAGTTTTGGAATAGATATCTCCATTTGGACTAACTGCTGGTGGAAAGAAACGTGGTACTCTACACGTTTCAGCGGCCACAGCCAAATACCTGGGTGTGATTTTTAATAACACCTTGACCTTTAACACCCAGGTTATTCGAATGGTGTGCTCCTGTTACTAGATCAAGATCTTCAACAAAATACTTTTCTCCTCCCAAAAGAGCTCAGGGTGTCAGTGGACACAGCGCTTAACACCTCTCACTTAGACTACTGTAATGCCCTCTTGTTAAATACCAACCAGTATTTGTTAAACAAGCTGTACATCATTCAAAACGTGACTGCTTGATTGGTCCTGGGACAACCTAAACAATCCTTGGTCAGGGAAGGACTGAGATCACTTTACTGGCTGCAACTGAAGAAGCGGGTGCACTTCAAAGCCCTATGTTTCGCTGACAAAGCTCTCCCTTCTCAGGGGTCATTTTACCTCAGAACGGCCTTTAATTGGTATGTTCCATGGATGCATCTGCATTCAATTGGATGACACCAGGTTGTGGTTCCTAGTTGTAAGAAAGTCAGGTGGTGGGAATGGGCTTTCACAGTGGCTGCAGCCAGTTATGGAATTCCCACCCGGAGCAGATCAGGAGCTTAACTTCACACCTAATTTTTCACAAGCAGCTGAAAACGTGGTTATTTGCAAACTAGTCCTCGTCAAGAGATAGGTAAGGACTTCTCTGCTTGGGGTCTGCACCATTCACACAGTTCCCTCTGGTTTTGGCGCATTGATGCCTTCTGGTTCAACACGCTCTAGAAATGCCACACTTACAATTAAAATTACAAATGTAATGGTCAATTCAATTGAAAATGTTTTGTCTGTAATGGCAGTGCACTACCTCACCAATCACATGCCACACTATGCTATTCCACTCTATGCCCCCCCCACTCTACACCACACCACTCCATTCTATGACACTCCACTCTACGACATTCCACTCCATTCTACAACACTCCACGTTGCTCCACTCCAGATAAAGCTATGCCGCTATACTCTACAACATGCCACTCTACACCCCTCCACACCACACAACTTACCCCACAGCACTCCAATCCACCCCAATCTACCCCACTCCAGTCTTCCCCAATCTAACAAACTCCATTCCAATCTATTCCACTTCAATCTACCCCAATCTACCCCACTCCACTCTTCTTCAATCTATTCCAATGTACCCCATTCCATTTCACTCCAATCTACTCCACTCCAGTCTGGCTCAATCTACCCCACTCCACTCCAATCTACCTCAATCTACTCCACTCCACTCTACTCCACTCCAAGTTACCCCACTCCATTCCAATCTGCACCACTCCACTCTATACCAATCTACCCCAGTCCCCTTCAATCTACACCACTCCACTTCAATCTACTCCAATCTACCCCATGCACTCCAATCTACCACACCCCACTTCAATCTACACAACGCTAATGTACCCCAATCCACAGCACTCCACCCCAATCTAACCCACCACACCCCACCTACCTGACTCCACTTCAAGTAAGCCTACTCCACCCCAATCTACCCTACTCCAATCGACCCCATTCCATTTCTAGCCCACTCCACTACAATCTACCCCACTCTCCAATGTACCCCACTCCTCGTCAATCTGACTGTGCTCCAATGTGTTCAACTCTTCTCCACTCTAATCAACCCACACTAATCTGGCCCAATCTACACCAATCCAATCGACTAACATCTACCTCACTCCAATGCACCACAATCTACCCCACTCAACTCCAATATACCCCACTCTAATCTACTGCAGTCTACCCCACTGCAATTCACCCAATCAACTTCACTGCATCTACCCCAATCTACCTCACTCCCCTCCACTCTATCGTAATCTACTCCACTGACTCTGCCACTATCTACCCCACTAAATTCCACTTTCATCTATCCCATTCCAATTTACTCAACTGCAATCTACCCCACTCTAGTCTAAGCCACTCCACCCCAATCTAATACCAATCCACCCCAATCCAATCAACCCCACCCCATTATACCCCTCCCCAATCTATCCCACTCCAATCTACCCCACACCACTCCGATCAGCCCCTCTTCAATATACCAAAATCTACCCCACTCCAATGAAATCTACCCCAATCTACCATACTCCACTCTGCCCAAATCTACCCCATTCTACTCCACTCCAATCCACCCCACTCCACTCTAGTCTGCCGCACTCCTCTTCAATCTACCCCACTCCATGCCAACCTACCCCATTCCACCCTGACTCACTCAACTCCAATATACCCCACTCCACTCTATCTCAATCTACCCCACTCAGCTCTACTTCAATGTACCCCACTCCAATCCACCCAACACCCCACCCCCACTCCAATATACCCCATGCAACTCAAATCTACACCACTCTACTCTACTCCACTCCATTCAATCCCACAAATATCTTCCCCACTCCAATCTACCCCACTCTGGCCCACTCTGCCCCATTCCAATCTATACCACTCTACACTACACCCTACCCCAATCTACCCAACGAATTTTTTCCCAATCTACCCCACTCCACTGTACTCCAATCTTCCTTACAGCAATCAACCCTAATCTACTCCTCTCCACCCCATCTCACTCCATGCTACGCCACAATGGGGTACGTAAAAGGGAAAAACACTCTGCCAAAGCCAGTAGCTCTCGCAAAGGAGGGACCTATTGGCTTTGCAAATGCTTGTTTAAATTGGCACTTCTTCAACTCTTTCCTAAATAGGTGCAGCACTGGAGCGGTCCCGTTGGATATGGGGTTGCTCTTACAAATCTGAGGACATAGATAGGAAATGCCTGCTTCCTTATCTTTTCTTTTTACACTTAAATTTGCAATCTGACGGTTTTCTGGCGGCAGGTTTGCCAAGATCAACCACATATGGTGAGCTTGTCTGCAAGGTACGCAGGGTGCTTGTTGTCATGACTTTGTAAAAAATGCAGCTGCTTTTGAAGATGGTGATTGATGGCACGTAGAACCAATTAAGTTGGACATAGACATCAATTCTAACACAGCAACGCTAAGATATCAAGGTTCTTTGCAGACAGGACAGAACTGTGGACCTCAGAATGCCTCAAAGAAAAGAGAGGTAATGAGAGAAAGTAACAGTGCAAGTAGATTTTTTATATACCTCCAATGAAAAAATTATGACTTTTGCCCAACACATTTAAAAAAAAAAAAAGGACATGCATGCCAAAATAACAACCTTATGGACAGAAGCTGAGCAGAGATCTCCCAGTGTGTCATCATGTGGAAAAGAGCTAGATAAGGTGTAGGGAAACACATGATGAACAAGGAGTTTTGACAAAGCACTGGATAAATGTGGAAGGAAGAACATCCTCAAAGATGCTGAGGAGAACCTAGAGTAAATGTTGTCGAAAAATGTTTTCTTCTTTACGAGGTAGCCATACCCCTACACAAAATGTCTGTACTCCATTGAAGGCAAATGGCTCTTTAAGGTAGCAAAACTAGTAACACGCCATTCAAGGCCATAGAAAGAAAAACTAGTTAGGGAATTGCTCAATGACTTCATCTAGATCGTCTCAAGACACAAAAGAGACAGCTAAAGTAAAAAAGGTTGACAAAGCCAATAGGTTTTACATGTGTAACCCGTACTAACAGCTTTACCAATGCTTTATGTGCACCTGGTAGCAAGTGCATATACAAGAATCGGAAAATATTGATGCTACGAAAGAAAAGGATTGTTTTTGTTTCCTGCAGGATTCATTTTTCAGATGGCTTTGTCAATACTGGCTACGCAGTGTTCTTGGATCACTTGCACAAAAATAGTCCCTCATACACTCCCGTGGAGGCGGAAGGACATACCTAAACAGTCAATAGAACAAGCATTTACAATGCAATGGTCTCGTCTTTGTTAAAGTTAGAGCTATTAAGTTTGATTTTAAAAAATTTCTTAAGCGCACGTAGAGCTAGCGGTTTCATGGCGCTAATTGAGCTGAACCCCTGAAGCTTCATGATGTGAGGATGGGAGGGGGGATTTAGGAGGGAAAAGTTTGTGTGAAAAGGAAAGTTTTCAAAGCCTTGCGAAAGAGAGTGTATTGGGGACAAGATCTCAGGTGGGACGGGAGGGAGTTCCAAAAGGTAGGTGCGAGTGTGGAAAATTTGGATCCGCCCCACTTTTTACGTTTGAATCGGGGTACTAGGAGCAATTGTTGGGTGGAGGAACGCAGCTCCCTGGGGGGGACATAGGAGAGAATTTCGGAAGTGATAAAGGCGGGGGCTGAACCGGAGCGGGCGTTGAAAATGATGCATCCCAGTTTAAACTGGGCTCGTTCACGAATGGGGAGCCAGTGAAGAGTTTTGAGGAGGGGGGTAACATGGTGAGACTTGGATGAATTAAAGACCAGGCGAGCCGCTTGGTTTTGGACTAATTGGAGGCGTCGCAAGCTGTATGCGGGCATGCCACAATAAAGGGCATTGCCGTAGTCCAGGAGGGAGATCACCATAGCAAGGACTATGAGTTTAAGAGCCGGGTAGGAGAAAAACCGAGAGACTTTACGGATGGTACGAAGGGAGTGAAAAGATGAGGACACCACAGAACTGACTTGGGAGTGAAGTGTGAGTTGATGGTCTAGTTTGAAGCTGAGGGTTTTTACAGAAGAAGAGGGGTTGGGGGAGAACCTAAGGAGAGGGGCCAGAAAGAGGAGGGCCAGGGACTGGAGCAACCACCTGTCAGCACTAGCTCCTTTTTGTCGGGGTTGAGCTTCAGGGGGTTGTGGTTCATCCAGTCCCGGATGAAGGTCATGACAGATTGAAAATTAGAAATAGACTCAGGGGAAGAAGATAGGGAGAAAATAAGCTGGAGGTCGTCCGCATAATTATAGACGGAGACCTCCAGCTGTTGAAGGGCATAGATAAGAGGAGCAATGTACAGGTTGAATAATAACGGGGACAGGGAAGATCTCTGGGTAACCCCGCAGTTGACCGGCTGGAAGTCTGCTGAAAAATCTCCCAGGCACACTGCTTGGGTGCGGCCGCTCAGAAAGGAGGACAGCCAGACCAAGGCAACACCTCCGATACCCGCCGCCTTGACACGGGACAGCAAGATTGAATGATCACCCGTATCAAAGGCGGCGGAGAGACCGAGGAGTACCAGGGCCTGGGGATGGCTAGTGTCCATACCCTCTCTGAGGTTGTCAAGAACCGAAAGTACCACGGCCTCCGTTGAATGTGAGGGACGGAACCCAGCCTGCCGAGGGGCTAGTATCATATTCTCCTCCACGAAGGTGCATTACAAATTTCATTTTTTTCATTTATTGTTTTTTTTAAACTGATAAATATATGGTATTGTCATTTACAATGGTAATAGGTAAGCATTAGAGAGTAGTAGAGAGTAATAGCTTAATCTCTCGCAAATGCGAGACCTATTGCATTTGCACCCACACACACACAGCCACACACACACAGAACCCCACACACAGAGCCACACACACACACAGAGCCCACACACACACACACACAGAGCCCCCACACACACAGAGCCCCCCCACACACACAAACACACAACCCACACACACACACATAGCCCCCCCACACACACACAGATGCACGCTAGCTCTAAAGTAATTGGAGTGAAGTGCTGATCTTCTATACCTAGTTTTAAATTTTAATACTCTCAACAGACTCTTAGGCAGAGTCTCCGCACTAGGCCAGCTGGAACGATACCGCACTGACTGGAAGCTAGAGGGGTATCGCTCAGTCAGGAGATACACGAAGAGCAGGTGTAAAGAAAGGAGCAACCTTATAACATCCACTACCTGGGCACGGTCAATTATCATCGTCCCGGGGGAATAAGGTATCTTCCCAGCATTACAGGTCTGCGAGCCGCTGCCGAAACACGAGCGAAGACAGCAACTCTTGCTGGTGTACCACATCATTAGGCTGAAAATTGTGGGGTCTCAGAGGAACGTGGTCAATGTGGGTACGGGCGTGTCGAAAACACGCACTGAAAAATTGCTTGAACTAGGGTGCCGCCCGACTGGTCTAGGCTGTTCCCTAATGGCATCCCGAATATGCTAAAACCCGAGACATCATACCTGTGCAAGTCAGGAAGGATGGCTTCGCAATGAAAATAGTTGCACTGCAAATAGGCAGCACTGGAGCTAGGCCACATTCCAGACTCCAGCCAGCACATATGAGGGTCAGAATACGAGCAGGTACCCCTAGAAGCTGACCCTGAGACCAGCATCCCATTCAGTCCTCCGTAGTGGCAAGCTGGATGAGCAGAGAACACCCTGAGCAAAAGTGAAAGATGTCAGCAGGGTGTGGGAGGAGCACGCCCCTGGTCATCACAACTGCACCCACAACTCCAGTGTAAACCTGATAAGACAACAAAGCTTTCTAGGCCGCATACACCTTACCGGAAACCCCCACGCGCCAAGGGACCGACCAGCCAGACCGACCACGCAATGCACAACATGCAACTGGCGAACTGCCCCACAGCACGTGCTCCCGCAACAGCAAAGAGGGTGCAAACAAAAACTTTGCTCTGGTCCCACACGAGCCCCACAATGCAGCACCCGTGCAAGCGGGGCCAGAAACAAGGTGTTTGGCGCCTTCCACAAAACATGCAGCACCCTGGATGATGAGCCAACAGCACGACAAGGTCACTGCTGTCATGACGCAGTGCAACCTGGGAGAAGACCGCTCCCGTAATTGTGGTGTCATAACACTACAGTAATCACACCACCTTGTGGCCTTCTTAGCTGCAATGCACCTCCCGAACCATTCCAAGTTTAAAGCTGTGACCAACTGCCCCACCTGACTCGGAGAAGTGTGGCTCAGGGGTTAGAGGCGGCAGACCCGGAAGCTGAGATCGGCCCTGGACCAGGGTTCAATTCCCCGCCCCGATGGGGGTTGGGCTCAATAATTCCACGGACTCGATAATTCTCGCTCCGGTGCCTACTCGACTCATGGGTTCACACTTTGCGACTCTGGGCAATAGCTTGCTTAATCTCCACAACGGCCCCTCGCGGCGGGATGCCTGGCTTTCACCTTGTGGATACCCTGCCGGGGTATCTCACAGGGGAATACCAGGACGGGTTCCCTAAGCAAGCGCATAGATGCCTGCGATGTGGGCGATTTGTGCTATATAAATACATGTACATTTACATTTACATTTACATTTACATTTACTATACTCCTAGGTCAAAGACTGTCTCACCTCCGGCTACCAGCACTGCCGTTCTGTGTGCTGCATCCAGCGCTGGGCCATTGCTGCTGACCTGTATCGCAGATGCTGCCTGGAACTGAAGGTCCTCCGATACTGGTCGACCCTCACACAATGCGACTCACTCCTAGCATATGCGCTACGCACGGGATTGGCTGTACGCAAAAAGGTGGAAAACTAAATCCATGAGCACAATCATCAACATCGTGGCGCTCATCCCCTAGTCAATGCCCCTAGATGCTGCCGGGTAACCACTATGCCCAGCTCCTGTAAAGAAAGCAAATTGCAGACTTATATAGCGCAAACTTGACCCGAAGGTAGCTTAAAATGAGCACTGGTCACTCACACGTTCAGGCACAGGGAGACTAAGTGATTTACCCAGAATCACCTGATGTGGACGTGACCCCGAGGCTCGAACTCTGGTTTCCAGCACCCTGGACGGCACTCTAGCCAACGGACCACATCCTTTCCCCGAGAAGTTACTGTAGCAGCTCAGCACATATACCCGGGCACCACTGTGCAACAAAAGTGCCCAGAAAATGGAGTGTGAATCGGGAGAGCAACTTCACCTCCTACGTGCTGAATTCTGGTAATAGCGCCCAGACAGCATGTGCAGCCTGATGTGCTACTACTATCGCCACATAGTGGATGGGAACAACCCCAAAAACCATCCACTATGTTAGAGTCTCCCTAAATTGTTTAATATGCAAGGCGCAGCTGACTCACCCCCCCCCCCCCCACCCTGCGGCTGGGTCAGAAGGATCCAGGGAAAAACAGACAACAGCAAGCCAGCGAAGTGTGTGTCCAGGCACAAAATGTAACAATAGACTGCCGAGAGGCCTAGCGCTGCGTGTTACAGGGGACGATCATCCGCAAAGACGGGCACCGGGTCATCCCTATGAGGCCCAGTGAAATTTGGCACTACCCAGGGGCGTGGGCATGGAGATCGTGGCTCGCCTGAGAAACCAGGAGAGTGCACAGCAGTGAATAGGTGAAAGGGGGAGAGGTGAGTCTCGAACCACGGACCGGCCACGGGATGCACCAGAGATCAGCGCAGGCGCACCTTAATGTCCAAGGCAGGAGCCCACCCGGCGCCACCAACTATGGAGGGCTCCCAAATCCCCACTTTCCAGCACACAAAGTCCCTCCAGTGTTCGGCCTGTCGTCCCGCACACAGGCTGTCACCGGGACCAAAAGGCAGTTTCATTCAGCCGGGAGCTGCGAACTACCCCCATCGCTCAACTGTTCCCCCGTCCGAGGCAACCCCGCCATCCCTGATTGAACTCTGCAGCCAGTCAGGGAGGTGCAGGCCTTTGCCCAGCCGGCGGAGTGCTCCCAAAATGGAATGTGGGGGCATGGGGGACAGGCGCACTCACCCATGCGAACGAGCATACACGAGGCGCCAGACCAGGGGACGTGCATGACGGACCTCGTGACCAGCGTGGACACATGGGCGCGACATAACCAGCGAGACGGGCAGCGGTTTGCCGTGCACAGAAGAGCTGCTCGGCCGGCATACAAGAAAAGCGAGCACAACCAGGGAACAGAGGCAAGAAAAACCACGGCGAGGACACAAGGAACTAAGCCCGTCCCTTTCAGACTGGGGGGTGTGTTTTGGACTGAGGACGTCACTGAGAGAAAGAACCGAAAAAACACGCCCCCCCCAATCCGAAAAAGACGGGGCTTAAATCGTCACTGGGACCTATTCTCCAATGGCTGGCCAGCATTTAGGAGGCCAGCCAATGGAGAAGAGGGGCGGGTTAAACCCTCCATACTAAGAAACATAAATCTCGCCAGCGAGACTGCGCAAGCGCACTTTACTCTAGCAAGACCTAAAAATTGTGCGATCAAATTTCCCCCATGCGCTGATAAAAGGTATGATTGACAATGCCACACACTGGTTGCTGTAGATTCCAAAGCAACATTAGCCAGTAATTGAAACAGGCTGATCCAGAGCCCCTAAATAAAGCATAGAATACAAAAAGTTTGCCATAAATGCCACAAACATCCTACGTGTAAACTTAAAATAAGTGAAACCGTCAGAACAAAGAATGATACCCAACAGTGCCTACCAACCTCAATGAAGCAGGAAAATTATGAAAATTAGTACCGGAGATATAAATTCCCAAAGAAGCAAGGAGGAGAAAAAAACACAGATTAAACACTTTCCACAGTGTTCATTAAACTGCCAAATTGACTAGAATATTCAGACAAATTTTGCTCCAGTGGTGGTCATTTCCCGCCTCTATGTTTTAAACTTCCCCATATGAGAGTTATCTTCGGCCTCTTGTCGAACAATTTTGTCACATTTTCCCATGCATCTATGTGTTTCTTTTTGTTGTTTTAATGGTTATGCTTTGAAAATTAAATCGTTAAATGTTTTTAAAATGATAAGGTTCACTTTCTAACACTAGAGCTCCTTTGTTGAAGTGCGTTTGTTATAAAATTGAATTGAGTCGAACAGTGTTTTTATTTCTGTGGTGCTCATTGGCATCCTGTTGTGATGCTACGAGAGTGTGTATCCCTTCAGCACAAAACAAGATTGTACAGGGCTGGTGCTGCATGAAAGCCACCGTAGGCAGCTGTCCTAACACATCACCACGAGAAGCCACATTAGCTACCCAGATTACCACAAACTGCCACAAATTGACCTCATTCCTGGGGAAAGAGAGCTCCTTATTGCCAAACTGTTACTTTGCCTGGACCTCTAAAACTCTTTGCAATGGAGATGGGTTTGTGGGTCCGAGTATACTGTGCATGCTCTATGGGTATAAGGGTCCTGGCTGAGTAATGCAATGTATGATGCAAGAATGTTCAGATAGGGTTTTGGTTTCTCTAGAAGATAGTTGGGGAGCTCAGTAGGAAAAGAAATGATCTAAGAACAATAGTAGACTCCGGGGTTGTGGGTGTGTACATAGACTATTCTAGAACAATTAATCAACCCGTTTTCAAGTAAGTTTCAGCATGTGGACAAATTCTCAAAATGGAACACATTTTAAAGAAATGTGTAAAGCAATGATTTTGGTGGACACCTTTTAAACAAACTGAAACTGTTAATTTTGTTGCCGTTTTTTAAAGTTCCTTCTTAAAACCAACAACAGAGCCATAACATACAGAGCCAGATGTATGTCAGAATATTGTGAACAAAAATATCATGTTACAAAAATATCCTAGCTAGATATCTACTACCACAATATTGTGAAGGTATTCAAGTGTAGATTTATTATTCTTAACTCCACATATATATTCATTGACAATATGGCCAGATTTTTTACCCTTTTTTGCGCTCGTAAACGGGCAATTGGCCCGTTTGCAACCGCAAACAAAGGTCCTCGCTGGCATCCCTTCCTAATAGCGAGGTCCAATACCATTTACTATTGTTTTGCAACCGCATTTGCGGCCACAAAACACTTGCAGTTTACCACCTACTTCAAGTAGGTGGTAAACCACTCGCCAACGGGACGGGGTCCCCAGGAGACCCCCTAATGAGTGTGTGCGAAAATATTTTGTACCCCCATGGGCGCGGCCGCGATTCTGCGCCTGTGCGGCTGTTGTAATGAGTGGGCGGGTTCATGACGGCCCCCAGCCGTCATCAGCACACGCCCACCGTGATGCATGATGGACGGGGGCCATCATCAGCATGCAAGGGGTTAAGAGCAGGAAGTGGTCCCAGGGACCAATGCCTGCCCTTAAAAAAGCAAACTGAAAAGTGTAATTTCTTTTTTTACTAAATGCTTCCAGTTTTCCTTTAAGGAAAACGGGCTGCATTTTAAAAGAAATGCTATATTTAAAAAACAGTCACAGACATAATGCATAATGTACAATATCCTGATAACAATATACACAATCCAATATGAGAAAAATACAACACTAGTAAAATACATGCTCATAAATAATTTAAACAAAGTAAGGTTACACAATTTAATACATTGGCAATGAAAGCAAAAAGTGAAACAAAGAGGGTTTAGAAACCGCATCTCTAATGGGCTGGCTTTTAATTGAGGATTTAGCATGACTATCTATAAAATTTGTAACATGACTCCATAAAATAGAACATGTAAAAGCAAGTGAAATAGGTTGGATGTATGCTGTGTCAATTCTGTGGTGTTAACAAGCTGCATACCACCAGGCATGGAAAGACAGTTTGGAAAAATCTTTCCAATTTTTAATAAGTTGGTGATATGTGACTGCTAATAAAAGGTCAATGTTTTTTTATAAGAGATGAAACATGTTCCCAATCAGTAGCTAAATACCTAGGAAAATGTTAATGATGACAAGGGTACGGAGGTGTTACAAATGATGCTGATTCCAAAGTTGTGTCCAGAAGGAATGTAGAAGTAGACAAATGAAAAGCATGTGTTGTAAATCCACTTACTGTGAGTGACATGACCAACAACCATCGGAGTGATCTGGGTAGATGTGATGCAAAGAAACTGGAGAAAAAAGAAGCCTAATGTAAATATGGAATAACGTTTGAGTAGTATAGGTGGCACAGTATTTTTGTCCAAATTCGCCTCCAAAAGGAAACATTCCAATTCATTCCTAAATCACTCTCCTGCACTACCTCAATTTCTGATTTAGATATGTCAGTGGAAGGATGACATAAAACACGATATATGATAAAAGCTTTAGGATTATTGTGTAAAAGATCGCCCAGAATAGAAGTCGGTCAGGAATATTGTACCAAGATGGAGGTGACCTCAGTGAGAACTTCTAATATAATGGATTACAAAAGGTGCAATTTATGCAGAAAAGATTATGGAAAATTAAAAAGAGATCGAGCCTGAGAAAAAGTATGAAAATAGTTGTAAATAAAGAATTGATTGACCCAGATTAGTGCAGATTTTTTCCAGGTTTCCCAATAAATGGAGTGATTATTGTGTAATATGGAGGTATTGTACCAAATGGGAGAATTAAGGAAAGAGGGAACATCAATAGGATCATTAATCTTCAGAGGTTTTAATAGAGGAAATATGTTAAAAAATGGGTGAATATAAGTTTTGAGTTTTTTTTATGCCAAATATTCATGGAAAAAAAAGGGAGAGAGAAAATATTTCTCTAATTGTACCCATAAAGGAGAGTAATTGTTAAACTCTTAGATCCAGTGAACAGATTGTTTCGATATGAAGGTTGATTTATATTTCTGGAAATCAGGGAAATTAACATCACAATCTGATTTAAGATTTAAGACGTTTTAATTTTGTTAGAGAGATACAAGATTTTTTCCTATTCTATAAGAAAGATGAAACTATGGAATTGATTTGCTTACATTTTTTTAGAGGAATAGAAAGGGGGATGTTGGGAATAGTATAGAGAACAATATATACTGTCATCATTTTAATGGTGTCTAAACAACCCCACCAGGAGACAAATAAGGAATGCCCGTGACTAACCAGAGTAGTTATCTTAAGTTTGCACTCCTTCAAACTCAGAGACATGGAGGTTTTCAAGCGAATGTGACAACCATAGCCCTAAGTATTTAGTTTTGGATGGGCAGCAGGAAAAAAAGTCAGTTGCTAAAAATGATTTCTGAAAGTGAATTTGTTTAAGGGAAAGATTTTGCACTTGTTGCTATTTAGTTTATAGTCTGATAAAACAGAGTAAGAGGAAACTTCTTGAAGAAAGGCAGGACGTAAAGTGTGAGGTTGGGCTATAGATAAAATAATACTGCCTGCATAAACTACTGTATTAATTTGTTGGGTGTTCCATGAGAAGCCATGCATATTTAGATTGTGTCTAATTCTGGAGAAGAAAGGTTCTTGAGCTAGATTAAAGAGAAAGGGTAAAAGAGGACAACCTTGGCGAACACCTCTGCCCAATGGAAAGTAAACGGAAGCAGGCCCATTAGCAAAGATGGTCACTTGAGGGGAGGAATAAAGAACAGAAATAAGGGAAAATGTTTTTGGCTGAAAGCCAAACCATTTTAAATAATGAAAAATAAAAGGCCAGTTTATGCGATCAAAGGCCTTTTCAGTGTCTAGGGTAATAGCTGTTAAAGGATGAAGTGACTTCTGGGATTGTAGAGGACGTAAAAAAATATATATATAACGGCCCTTAACAAAGCCAGATTGTTCTTTTCCAAGTAAGTTAGGTAAAAGGGGTTCCTGGTGAAGAGTTAAAGTTTTAGGACATATTTTATGATTGATATTGACAAGAGAAATTGGCCTGTAGTTTTTTCATTGACTTAGATCTGTGCCTTCTTTTGTAATGAGACAAATAAGGGAGTCTCAAATAGATCTAAATGATTTACACGATTGAAAGAAAGCTGTGATGAGGAGAGATAATTGAGGAAGGAGTCATTTGGCGAAATATAAGAAAAATTCAGCAGTGAAGCCGTCCGTTTCTTTGTCCGACTTAAGGGAATATAAGCCAGTATGAAGTTCAGATAGGGTAATATCCTTTTCTAGTATAGTAAAATCTACAGTTTTATCCAAATCTTTGTTGAAGTTAGAGAGGTAATGATTAATATCAGCATCAGTGAGAGTGTAATCAGGGGTATATAGTTGTTTTGTAGAATTGTACAAACTGTTCTTCTTCATCTTTATGTAATAAATTTGATGATTGGCTACTAATTTGCCATATTTGTTTTGGACACCATATTATTTGCGCTGGATTTACGAAGAAAGGTGAACGTATCATTGGGGGACAATTTATTATACTGAGGATTGGCATTAATGAGATCATGAGGCAATCATTGGATTTAGAAGTATAATATGAATGTTCTAATTGTTTGATATGATGAAGTAGTTAAGTAGTTTTGTAAGAGAGAGTTTTTTCTTTATTTAAACATATCTGATAATCAAATCACGGACAGCAGCTTTGAAAGTGTCCCAAATGCAGTGAAAATCAAGTTTGTCTGTGTAATTCAAAGAATTCATGTGAGAAAGTGAAAAAAGAAGAAGTGTCTAGGAGTAGTGCTTTATTAAACCTCCATCTATTACATTTGGTATTGATGGGTAAAAGGTCCAGCTGAATAGAAACAGGGGCATGGTCTGAAAACAAAATAAAACCTAAGGTTGGGTTTGAGAGTTTCCAAGCATCTATCAATGCACACTGTGAAATTACTTGGGTGAATAGTTTCTTAGATTAGTTTGGTACTAAGGCAGAGGAGGAGACCCTGTCAATAAGAGGATCAACAATCTAATTACAATCTCTTGCAAATATAAAAGTTTCATCAGGGCATTGTAAAAGTTTTTGATTGATAGCAGACCAAAATTTATGATCAGGACTAAGGGGCCATATAAATTAATAGAAACTGGGACATTAGTACTCAAAAAACCAGTGAGTAACCATCATCATTTCTTGTGAAATTGAATGAACATTAAGCAGTTTATGACATAGCGTAGCAATACCAATTTTCTCATGTTACCCAATGAAAAGAAAACATTACCGACCCATCCTCTCTTTAATTTGATAGATTCAATGGTAGATTTGGTGAGGTGCGTTTCTTGGATAAGAGCAATATTAGCATTAAGATGTGACAAATGGGATAAAACCCTCTGATGTTTCATTGGTGAACTCAAGCCCTTTACATTCCAAGATATAATTTGTAATGCCATAAAATAAAAAGTTGAAAAAGGTTATTTGAGCATAAAGGAAGAACATATGTGATGAACTAATTTGGAAGGAAAAGGAGGATGAGGGAAGGGCAAAGATATCTCATAAAAGGGAAAGAAAGTATTCACAGAGAAAGTGAGGTGGTGGAGAAACTTAGCATCACAGAACAACAAAAGAAAATAGGAATAGAGTAAAGGACATGGGTGAGAGAGAACATGCCTACAGATATTTCAAAGAAGATGGGTGGGTGTTGAGACCACACAGAAGGATGACACATCCTAGCTCAAAGGAAACAACAGGAGGGGAGAAGGTGGATGATGGAGGAGACACACTAGGGTATTCACACGATAACCTAAAACCTAAAACAAGATAACAAAAACCTGCAAAGAGAAAAACAAGGTAAGTATAATACAGCAGTATATATATGAATTTTAAAGTGAAATAAAACATTTTTGAACTACCAAAATGCCTATAACAAGGACAAAAGATGCCTCAAAAAGGGATAATAGGCTGCAACAGTGATAAAAACAAGTCTTGGTAGATTTGGAGTGTCCATGAACACCACTGTGTGTTCCTGAAGGAAAGCTCTGAGACGAGTAGGGTCCACATAGGTGTAAGTTTTATTATTATAGGTGACATTGAACAAACCTGGGTAAAACAGACCTAAACAGGCTCCAAGGGAAAGGAGTGCAGGTCTCAAGGAAAGAAATTATGTATGTCTTTCAGTCATATTTTTATTAATATAATCCTGGAAGAAGCCCAGGTTACTGACAGTCCATAAATTCTGTTTCCTAGATCTGACAGCTGACAAAACGTTAAACAGATCTGGGTATTCAACAAACTAGAGTATAAAACCACAAGGCAATTTTGAAGAGGATACTGTGTGAGGTAGATGACCAAGTCTGTGGGTACGTTGTATGTGCAAAAAAGGATAATTCCAGCATGTGTAGTAGTTTAGGAAGAAAGGTTTAAAAAAATGTAAACAAGATCACAGCCCTCCGTACCTTCAGGCAAACCATAAATATGTACATTATTCTGGCAATTTCTGTTTTCTAAATCTTCAATCTGCTTTTGAAGTGAAGAGATCAGGGACTGAAGATGGTGAACGTTAGGAACAATTCTGGTGAGGTCCAAAATGTGTTGCTCAGCTAACACCATCCTCTCCTCCAATCTAGACCGCTTGTTATCATGACTTTGAAGTTTTGCATTGTCCAAGCAAGGGTGTAATGCCCTAATCTCTTCTAGAATAAGACCAATATAAACCGAAAAAGTAGATTTTGTAGGAGAAGGATGCTTCTTTTTACACCTTATAATAGAAGCTTTGCCTTTTGCAAGTGAAGAAGTGGCGCTACCTGAGAATGTGGTTGAGGAGGAGCCTCAAGTGGTCTATGCAGTTGTGTCCTCCATCTCAAGTTGGGATAAATAGGAGAATGAATTAGCAGACGTCCTAGCTAAACCAGTTAATGCTTTAGTGTGGCATTGTACAGTAATTGGTAATTGCTGAATGGCGCGCTGACTGAAGAATGAAACAGTATGATAACATAAGCTGAGAAATACTTGGATAAAACCCTTGGTGCAACCAAATAATAGCGCAATCCGTTTCCTGACAGGCACTCAATTAAAGTCTTAAATTGCAAATGCAATGTTATTTTATGGAATGTAATGAGAGTAAAAACTTACTAGAACATGTTGAAAAACGTTGAGCTTAAACCGCAGTTGAGATTCATTTAAAGGCAGGTACTAGCCTCTCATGAATGTTCCTGTTGAACTTGGCCCTTTTGGCAGGTTCACCCCAAAACTTTTTGCGTTCCCCTAGCCTTTTTCTGTAAACTGGGGTTGGTGATTTTAGGCCTCTGAGCACTTTAGCACTGTGGTCCAGTGTAAAGTGCGTGTGCTCTCTGTGTATGTGTGGTGAGATGGGCCTGCCCTCCCATAGGACTGCATGGGGGATCTGTGTGTCCCTGGTAGTTCCTGGTATTAAAGGAGTGCAGGGGCGAGTTTTGTATGTATGAACTTGTGAGGATAAATGCTGCGCATTGGTGTGCACAGATTTATGGTGAATGGTGGAGAAATGCCACTTTTAAAAGTTGGCATTTCTGTGTACTGTGTTTCTGCCTGCCTGATGTGAATTGCATGTCTGGCTTGTGATTGACAGGAGCTGAGAGGTGTGGGTGGCTCCAGGAGCCAGGGGGAGTCAGCCCAGTGGTGAATAGAGACATCTGCATGCAGATGGGAGGGAAAAGTTGCACCTGTGACCTCAATAGGACTGTACCTTCTCTTCACAATGCTTGTGCCACCCCCTGTGGTGCGTCTGATCCCTGAGCTCCCACCTGACAAAGGAGAGAGGAGCTGAGCAAAACAAAGTGCTCAAAGCTCCCATACACCAGTTCTAACTGGTATCCCTAAAACCCTGTGCTATGACACAAAGGGAAATGAAGTATAAATAGGGGCTGTTACCCCATGAAATGGTGCAGTTCTTGGTTGCTGTTCCTGCCAGGGAATGTTGCTGCTAGGGCCCGAGGAGGCTACCATGAGGGCTTGCCTTCCTGGGCCCTGCATTGCCCTTTTCGTCTGTGAGGACTTTTTGGGACCCTTTTGCTTGCTTGGACCCCTTATTTGTGGATACAGGACATTTGCTGCTTTAACTCCCTGGGAGTGCTGAAATTCGGCTCCTGAAGGAGCACTGGTGCTCTGCAGCGTGCCGCTGCATATTGCCTGAATGAGAGAATCCCCACTGGAGGGATTCCCCCATGATGATGCCAGGAGAGGGTGCCCACCCCACATTATGGTGCCTTTGATAGAGGGAGCCTACCCCGCTTTATTCTTATTTTTATGCAGAGTAGCGGTAGCCCACCCTAGCGAGGCAGCCTACCCCTCATTACGGAGCAGAGATGGCTGGCGAGATCCGCAGCCCACCTGGCTGTGGGCGGGACGGAGGGACAGAAGCATGAGAGAAGTGCAGCCAGAAGCTTGGCTGCGTGATGAGGAGGACAGGAGCCTACCCCGCCTCCTCGGGTGCCGATGAACAACGATGTCCCAAGAGGGGGCCCGGGTGAAGAGAGGGGAAAAGGCAGCCTTACGGGCTCCATTTCTGCCCCCCTCCTCATCTTGAAGGGAGGGGGACGGGTTCACCCGTCCGGAGCTGTGCAGAATCCACTTTGAAGTCCCGTGTCCCAGGAGCGGGCCTGGGTGAAGTGGAGAGGCCGCCGATGACCAACGGGGCTACCATGGTGAAGAGGGAGCCCCGCATGCAGCCACAGCGTTGCTGCCAGGTTGAGACGCCACCTGAGTCTCCCAAGTGAGGGAGAAGCCCAGAGTACAGCCGCCAGAATCCCCCAAGAAGACCGGAGGAGTCCTGCCCCCAGTCGGTGAGTGGGGCTCCGTGATGGTCCTTGGTGTTGGTGCCTGTGCAAGGCACAAAGTCTGAGCAGACTGCATGGCAGAGGGCCGCTCCTACGAGGGGGCATATTTGTGTTAAGAGGCCCCAGAGGGGCCCGTGCACCCTCCTGTGTTGGCCATTTTTCTACAGCTGCCCCGCTTGCGAGAGGGCAGCTGCAAAGAGAGGGGGATTTTGGAGAGAGACCCAGTGGGGCCCTGAGGGCACAGTCGTGCCCGGGCCCAGTTCTAGTCTTCTCAGCTGCATCCCACCAGCGCGGGCAGCTGCTATGTTTTTACCCATTTGTTCAGAAGGCACAGTGAGTGCCAGGCCTGTATGGGATGTTCCCAGCTGCGTAGCACTTAGTGCCAGCTGCCAAGTTCTTGGGGGCATGTTTGGTGAGCAATAGGAGTAAGATGCACTCCTGCCCCAGTGCAATGGCGCAATTGAATTTCGCTACATAGGCAGCAATGTGTTATGAGAATACAAAGGCTATTTTTGATATAACCTTGTGTGGAGTTCCTTTTGTAGTGTGTCTGGGACGTTGTTGCTGCGTACGTGCGCAAATGCTTTACACATGGCCTCCGGGATAAGCTGACTGCTCAAGCCAGGCTACCAAGGGGGTGAGCAGGGGTTATCTTTGGCATGTAACTCCCTTGCCCTGACTAGAGTGGTGGTCTTTGCCTGGCTTTGGCGCAAGCCTTAGCCAACCAGAGATCCCATTCCGAACAGTTTCATTTCTGTCTTCCTGACTGGAGGAATGCACTGTGGCAGAGGAGAGCGTGTTATGTCAATAAGTGCTGGAATGTGAACGAGAAAGGCCCCACAAATTAGTCCAGGAATGCTCCCAACCTTCACATTGCCTTTGGAGTTGAAAAAGGCTGACAGTCTTAAAGAAAACCACCACCGTGATAAAGATTTCTCCCACCACTCTGGGGAGAGCTAGCAGACACCGCCATCTTGGTTAGGCACAACACATTTTACTTGGTTATTTTGCTTGCTTATTTATTGTTCTTGCTTATGTCTTTTTCTTATCTTTTCACTTTTTTGTTAAGAGGCTTGGCACCACACTCAATATGACATATTTGGCTATATGTTGTATGGGCAGCAATGTAGTCTCTGAAGAAGGTTGAAATTCACCTCCATAGGAAACAAGAAAATTAATTGACCAAGGAGCAAGAAGATTATTGGGCACGAACAGCAAAAATGGTGGCATTTCCGCAAAAACATCTGAACGTTCTGGTGGATTTATAGCTTTTACAGCAATATGTGCACTAAATATAGAGGTATATGTAAGAAGGAAGTACACTGTTATTAAATCACTCCTCATTCGATGGACCTGCTTTGTAGATTCTTCTGTTTGAGATTGACTGGTTTCCCGGAAAAATATGCAATTTCCACATTGTTTTCATGCTTCTGAGGGCATTCTTCCAGTAAGGAAGAAGGTTGTTTTAACAAGGTTTTGTAGTGTAAATGGGAGTGTTCCAATGTATTTTCCATTGATAAGGATAAAAGTAACCTACAAGTCCCTGCATGCTTAGTGGTTTTGACTGAAAAACAAGGACTTGCCAAAGGTCACCTTCATGTCTTCTCAAACTTCAATACATCACAAATATGCAAAAACGTGTCTGCAACAGTTCTCCCAACTACATCAACCAGCAACACTTCCCCTCCATTCTCACCCACAAAAACAGAAACACATCCAGTAGAACATATGAGACTGAATATTTCACCTACACCAACACTGCTCAAAGATATACATTAACCCAAGCCTATATAATCTATACTCATCTGGCCAAGGGCACAATACCTGCTGAAAAATTGACTAAGCAATTGATCGAAACTTCCGACAGACCTATCCAACACCAAAACTTTCGAAGTGCACCTCGATGTTGATGTGCTGTGCGGAGACCTAAACTGTATGCATGTCTCAAGACTGCTTGATGACCACAGCCGGATGAATCTGTCTGCAGTGGGACCTAAAATGATGTTTGTTCTAGTTGATCCAATGCCCATTAGATTCCCAATGTTAGAATAATGTTCTGATATCCTTCGGGATCAAGTTTGCGCTATATAAAACTTTATAAATAAATAAATAAATAAATAAAATCCCACATTGGCAGTTCAGTGAACATAACCCCCCACACCCAACTGCAGATGCACCATGAATGAAGTACTCCAAACATATCATGAAAGGACCACTCACATTCTGGGCTGTGATTGAAACAGGCTGATATCTTTGCAAAACTATACTATTGTCAGAACGTGCACCCTAAAAATGCCAGTAACTTTACATAGCAGACCATAACACCTCATACCACAGGCCCAGTTGTTACCCACACTAAAGTAATATACCTGTTTGCACTATTATTCACATGTATTTTAATATTAGCCAAGTCTTTAGTTTCTTCTTGATAGAAATCCGGGATAGGATGACGGATGTGGTCTAAACCACAGTTTTTGTTCCGGGGTAGTTTCTTTCTGTTCCCACCGGGTTTCTGCTCTAACATACTCTCCTTTCGGTATAGAAACCGAGGGTTAATCCTATTTCTCAAGTCATGTACAAGTCACATTGATACCTGCCCTGCCCTGAACACTTCAGCCCACTCATGCCAGCTTACTTCCAGATTACGTTACACACCTGGAATGTCAGTGTAGGCCGTCACCTTTTCGCCTGTTCAAGAACAGTGAGCACATATTAGCAGAACTGTTTAAACAACAGAATTCGTGCAGGGTGTGGTAAGTGAATGCCAAGCAGGATTTTGCATTTCCAGTGTAAATATTACCCAATAGCCGCGCCTTGAATTGCTTCTTCGGAACATATCACCCAGGAAGCGTTACCTGAAATTAATGCAACCTGATAACACACCTGCAGGGTTTATGGACGTCATCTCGCGGTGCTTGGAATGTCTGGTCTGCGTATGTCGGTAATTGATTGCCCCTGGTACGTTGCCTATAGGGATGTTGCACGTGGGGTTGCCACCTGGCCGTTTTTTTTTTTTACCAGTCTGACCTGTATTTTTGATTCCATACCGGTAAAATATTGAAAAAAAGCAGCTATAACCAATATATCCACCAGTCTGAAACATGAACCTAGAACAGCAAACACACAGCTAAATCATTTAGAAACATTAGAGAGCTGTGAAAATTGTTTCAGAATGATTATTACAGCAAACAAAGGGATAATTATCATGATAGAAACTAACCCTGACAATGTTGCACAATATATTCCAAAATAGTCAAATGTAAAAAAATTGCCAGTATTGATTTCTGGGTAAGGTGGCAGCCCGTCACCAAGGAATAACGTAAACACAAACATTTCTCAAAAGTTGCAGGTATTTTCTCATTTTAACATGTGATTGGCCGACCATCCTCACCCTACTTGTACAAGTTCTCCAAAACCATAGGGTAAAGCAGCTGACCCCATAAAGACACAACAGGAAGCACGTATGCATGTCTGTAGTGGTTAATTTGTAAAATAAATCACGAAGCAGCTTGCATAAGCCCATTTCTCCTATTATCGCCACCTAAAACAGAACCAACTACTAACCATGAAAGTTGGAAGAGGATGTGGCACAATGGCCAGAGCTACTGACTTCAGGGCTGCGGAACAAGGTCCAAGCCTTGGCGTTACCTCAACATCCTGGGAAATCACGTAATCTCCATGTAAATGAATGTGTGTTCATGAAAAGCGCCAGTGTTGATGATTAGGTGCTGAGCACCGGAAACCACCGGCTCAAATTATGCACTGCATCTCTTAGGCTCCTCAAGAAGAGTGAGAGTTACAGGCAACCCTGTCCATGAATGATGACCTGCTCCAGTTAAGAATTTTTCTTTGAATTCTGTTGCTTGCTGTCTTGTTTATTCCATCACAAAACTAGGACTTCCAGTCCCATAATTCAAAGAAAAAACCGGGACTTGAGCAGCTCATCACGCATGGATCTGGGAAAACTGGCAGCTATGTTCAGGCAGTGACTGCACATGCTTTAACAACAAATTCGAACCATTTTACTTTACTTTATTTATATTTTATTTAACAGTTTTACATCCTTCTTCTCCGGCACAAGGAATACTATGGCTCTTTACATGCAACTTTTAGATGTCACAAAGGGGCTATAAGCAGCACTGTAGGGGTAGCAACTGCCATCATTTTAGCTATCCCAAAACGTCAACAATCACTTAAATCCCTTAGCATGGCCGCTGTTTGCCCTGGTATGGGCAAGCGCAGTCCGTGGCTGCACACTTAGTAAAAAAACAACGATGCACTGCCTTTAGTGAACGAGCAAATTGTTTAGAAAGTGTATATATTGTAATTTCCTTAGAGTGTAAAAGCCTTTGATAACATGGTACCCGATGTCAAAATATTCCCTTTTTAGGTCTCGCCTTTTCCATTCTGAAGGAATGGAAAATGGAGAGAATTCAAGTGCTCAAAATACTCGTCAAACCAAGGGTTTTTTGGTGCGGTTTTCTTCGCGTTCACGTGGCCACAGGCACGCGCTTTTGGGCCATGAACTTTCACGGCCATCTATACCCCAGCTCCAGCACCTCCCCTCTCTCTCCCTGCACACAGCCTTACTTGGATTTCTCCTCCCCCTCCCCAGCCAGTTCCCCCAGGCCGTGTTCCCTCCCACCTTTCCTCCTCTCTGTCCCTTCTTTAATTCACAACTTGTTTTTTTTATTTTCATTCCCGTTCGCCAATGCTTGTTCTATTTAAAGCACTTAGTCGAAAACCAAACAAAACTGTATAAACACAGCTTAATACGTAATTTGACTGTTTTGGACGCATCGACATCAGGGTGTAAACATATTAATACTGAAATGTCTGTTAGGAGCGTCCCTACGGTGTGACAGACATTGCACATTTAATTTATCTGCGAAATGCGCTTTGTATCTGTTTACTAACTCAAGATGGCCACGCGCTGTACATGCAGAAAAGCTGAATGTCCGCCCAGCACTGCTGCGTGTGAGTTCTGACCCCCCGGGCCACGCCCACAGTCCAACCCCTAGAGAGGGCAGAGTCCTGCGCTGCAGCGGGTTAAGATAGTGAACACGGACGTCACGCAGCTGGACTGCACGGATGGTGGCGGAGGAACGAATGGGCTGAGAGAGCGCACCTTCCCGACAGCAGGTGAGTGTTATTCATGTATAGAAGATTACTAATTGCAACCTGAATCATGAGCAACTTTGGAAAATGTATGGCGACTTAGTTGGTGCTGCAAGCATAAAGAACCAGTAATTTACGGTTTAACAAATCTATGAGCGCTAGGAAATCCTCCCGTGTGCCCAGCGCTATAATAAAATAGGCAAATCTCTCATTAAGCCTACAAACAAACAAAAACAGTAGTTCAAAGACCACTTTACCTGTGGGACATTGCCTGCCAATGCATGTTTTGAAAATTTGGACGCAGAATATCAACACAATTAAAAAAACTTGATGTGAATAATTCATTGGCTATTTGCGAAACCTCCTTAAATCGTATTTTTAAGCATCCTGGAGCCCAGGCTTCAAAGCCCGGGGAGACTGAGGGGAGAGTGCTGGGGGTGCAGCCCAAACACATAGGAGTATAAACATCCAAACAGCGGGTGTTTTTATATTAAGCAGCCACGCATTCTGAGTGAATGACCGCGGAACTTGCATAATTCCCCTACATGCGCCCATATGAAGAGTACACCGAGACCGGAATGCAGTGCTCAGCAGCCTCAAATCCATTCATGACATCTGTCTTCTAGCGGCTAATCGCGTAAAAAACAACCAGACATTCCCATGCCGCACTTTTCAGCACAACACACTGCAATAAAAACAAGCATTTGCCACGCAATAGGTCTCGTTTTCTTTGCGTGCAACTGGCATAGCGCTCAATTGGCCATAAGACCGGCATCTCCGTGCTTTTGTTTGACCGGTAATAACATCTGTGCTGTGTTTGCGGTAGGAAACCTTTCTCGTGCTCGCTTCGCCTGTCCTCTGTATTTGGGCTGACATTTGACTCAGTGGTGCCTCTTAGATGCCTGCAGGGTGTGTCTCCATGCATTGTCCCGCTATTTCCTTCGTCCATCTTTGTTTCATGGGTGTTGCACATCTACACAGCAATTGCAGCACAATATCACGCTATCGCCACCGTGATCAATATCTGTGGTATTTCACGCCCAAGCTTACAGTAGTGACACAAGTACAGGGAAATACGTATTTTTTTTTGCTTGCTTGTGTTTTTTTTTTAAGTGACTAGGAAGCAGTAGGAACCGCAGACTGACAGCCGGCGCAAACCGAGGAAACTCTCTGTCACACACGCATAAGTCATGTGCACTAAAATAGTTTATAGCACTGCCTCCTGAAAAGGGCAACTCGTTAATTCAGCACAGCAAAGTGGCACGGAAAGCTACGTACACTATTGTGTTTTTTTGTTGTTTTTTTAAACGCCCATGGAGTTAAAACTAACCACTTGAAATAAATATTATATACATTCAGCAATTACTCTCTTTGTGCATAAGCATCAAGTAAGCCGTTGGTACTCGTTTCATGACCTGGGGAGGGTGAAGATGTAGGTCGGTCTTGTTCAAGGCTAGTTCGACTTATGGCATGTGATGTCAGCCTTCTCCATCGGACAATGGTGCACCCTTTCTCCTCCAGCAACTCGTTACTGCTTTTTACACTCTCATGAGCCCCTTTTCCGTTGTGTTCCCTTCTCTCTTCTACTATTCCTGTGCCCGCTCACACATGCAGGCTTAGTATCCCCGTCCTGTCACTGTCTCTTCCCTTTCTCTCTACTTGCGACCCTCTCTTCAGTCGCTCCCCATGTCAGACTGCTCTCATTATCCCATTATAACTGTTTCCTCCTTATTCTTCATCTCCCACTCCCTTCCCCACTGTTTTCCCCTTCCTTCATCGCTGTCGTCCCCTCTCCTTGTCTCTCTTTCCATATTACCTTCACACTTGTCGTTTCTCTATCTACCTGCCATCTCCCCGCCCGACTTTCCAATTCTCTCATTTCACTCTCTTTCTCTCTCTATCCTATTCTCCACACCATGTCGTCTATGTGTCTCTCTTACCGCCTCTTCTTGTTTCTTTTCCATCCTCTGGTTTCACTTCTCTCTCTTGCTCCGTTTATTTTTTTTCTCACAATCTCTTCTCTCCTTTCTGCTCTCACTATGTTTTCTCTCCTTTGTACTCTCTCTCCTCTTCCACCTCTCTTTCGTACTTGCTGTTTGCCTCACATTCTCCTCTTCCCCCTCCCATGGCTCGCTCTTAGTTCCACATCTCTTTCCTTTCTTGCATTTCTCGTTCTCTCACTTTTTTCTCAGAAGTTAACCTTCTTTTGCGCCTTTTCTCTCGCAGTCATCTCTCTAGTCTGTTAATCCCTCACCCTCAATCCCCCCACCCCCTCACTCACCCCCTCACTCACCCCCTCACACGCCCCTTAACACACCCCCTCACCCACCCCCACACACCCCCTCACCCACCCCCACACACCCTCACCCACACCCTCACACATCCCCTCACTCACCCTCACACACCCCCTCACTCACCCTCACACACCGCCTCACTCACCCACCCTCACACAACACAGCACAACAAAACACAGCACAACAAAACACAGCACCACAAAACAAAGCATAGCATAATAAAACACAACAAAACATAGCATAGCATAACAAAACATAGCATAGCAAAGCATAGCATAGCAAAACACAACAAAACATAGCATAACAAAACACAGCATAGCATAAAAAACAAAACATGGGATAGCAAAACTAAACATAGCATAGCATAACAAAACAGCATAGGATAGCACAACAAAACATAGCATAGCAAAACTTCAACGCCTCAAAAATCTGGAACACCCTTCCCCCTCACCTGAGATCTAACCCTAACCTTGCCTCCTTCCGCAAGCAACTTAAAACCCATCTATTCAAATCCCCGTAACCAATTCAGCCCCCCATCTTCCTCCCAGTCTCTTTCAGCCTCATTACACCCCCTCTTCTGGTTCCCTAGCGCTTGGACGCCCCAGGGCAGCAATCGCGCTGTATAAATGTATTTTCATTCATTCATTCATTCATTTTCATAGCATAACATATCAAAACATAGCATAACAAAACACAACACAACACATAGCATAACAAAACATCATAGATTAACAAAACATAGCATAGCAAAACAAAACATATAATAGCACAGCAAAACAGAGCATACCAAACACAACAAAACATAGCATGACATAACAAAACATAGCATAGCAAAACAACGTATAGCATAATAAAACACAACAAAACATAGCATAGCATAACAAAACATAGCATAGCATAACAAAACATAGCATACTAAAACATAGCATAATAAAACACAACAAAGCATAGCATAACATAGCATAGCAAAATAAAGCATAACAACACATATCATAACAAAACATAGCATAACAAAACACAGCATAACAAAACACAGCATAAAATCCTCGAAGCCCACGTCACCGCCTGTCTCTCACAGTTCATCGAGAGCTCCAACTTTCTCGAGGCCAACCAGGCCGGCTTTAGACCCGGCCACTCTACGGAGACTGTGATCTTGGCCGTGCTGGATGCCTTGAGAGACGGCGCTGACAAGGGTACCCCCCAGGCCTTGGTATTATCAGATCTGTCAGCCGCTTTCGACACGGTGGACCACAACATCCTCCTCCACCGTGTCGAGCAGGCTGGCATCCAGGGCCTGGCGCTGGCATGGGTCAAATCCTTCCTGACCGGGAGGTCCCAGACCCTCAGCCTGGGCACTTTCAGAGCTCCTAGGGAGCACTCGCCCTGTGGGGTCCCCCAGGGCTCCTCCTTATCCCCTCTTCTCTTTAACCTCTATCTTCGACCCCTTCTTTTTTCTCTGAGGCAGTGGGACGTCACCGTTTTCAACTACGCGGACGACCTGCAACTCATCTTTCCTCTCAACTCCCCTTCTGCTATTCCCAATTTCCAGGCAGCTATGTCCCACATCCTCCAGTGGATGTGTCAAAACCAGCTTAAATTGAACCCCGGAAAGACGGAGCTCCTTCTTCCTGGCAGGAGCTCTACCCACTGGGGTCCGCACTTCTGGCCGGCAGAACTTGGCCCCCCTCCCACCCCCGTGGCCTCGGTGAAGAGTCTCGGGGTCACTATTGACTCCGGCCTATCTCTCGGGCCCCAGGTGGGGACGGTGGTCTCCTCCTGCATGTTCCAGCTGCGCAGGATCAGGAAGGTGGCTTATCTCCTTACTCCTGAAGCCCTTCTGCAAGTTATCATGGCCCTCGTCCTCTCCCGCTTGGATTTTTCGAAATCTATTTACCACGGTCTGCCTAAAACATCACTCTCCAGACTGCAATCTGTTCAAAATCAAGCGGCGAGATTGGCCCTTGGGATTCCGAAATGGCAATCCGCCAAACCCCTTCTCTTTAAACTGCACTGGCTCCCTGTCATCTCGAGGGCAGCCTTTAAGATCGGCTGCCTCACCTTTAAATCTTTATCTGGCTCCTGTCCCGTCTTTCTGAAATCCCTCATCAGGCCCTACTGTCCATCACGTAATCTGAGATCTTCTCACCTTCACTTCCTGTCCATCCCCCCTATCAAACTCTGCAGATCTGGAGGCCGGAGATTTGCATACCTGGCCCCTAAACTTTGGAACTCCTTTCCCCTCTCTCTCAAAACCTCTAATTCTCTTATTCTTTTCCGTAAATCCTTAAAAACATGGCTCTTCCCTCAATCCAGCTAAGTCCCTCTGTCCCCTCTGCATCCAACCAGCACCAGGAAACCCACGGTGTCAGTGTGCTTTACAAGCACCCCTTACAATACAATACAATTACAATACAACATAACAAATCAAAGCAAAGGATAGCAAAACATAGCATAGCATAACAAAACGTAGGATAGCAAAACACAACATAGCATAGCATACAGCATCACTCCGCACCACCACAGCATCACTCAGGGGCACCACAACATCACTATGTGCTACCACAGCATCACTGAACGCCACAGCATCACTCGTTCGCTATCACAACATCACTCAGCGCCACCACAGCATCAATCTGTGCAACCATTCAACAACACCTGGTCCAAATATGTTCGCTCAATGTTTCAAGCTTTATTACAAATGTAACAACAAGATGTTAATATTCCACTTCTGTTCTTGGATTTTCGTCACAATAAAATACACTGAACATAATGTAATTCACAAAAGTTTAAGGTATTGCCATTATAAATTACAATAGCTTGTATTTAAGTATTAATTCTTTAAAAAAATTTAAAGCCATTGTTATTTGTAATATCAATACATCTAAGTCACGTAAATACAACACATATTGCATTACAAATGCTACAGGTGTCACATTTGCGAAAGTTAAAACTATTGGCATTGTAAATGACAAAGCTATTACTTTCGCTATTTTCAAAACTAACGCAAATACAAAATTTGTCTTTTACAATACCAAAAGCTCAAACGTTCCTAATGCGAGACCTATTGCATTGCAAATGCTTGTTTCTCTCATTTCTGTGCCTCTCCGGTTTCCAACTCTGCCAGACTATTAGTATTTTTCTTTCCTTTCTTCTACTTCTCCTCCACAATTACGTTTTACACCAAGTCAATACTGGGAGCTATGCAATTATTTTTATTTCATGTATTTTGAATAGGTCCATTGTTCCATTTAATTGCTACTTCACATAGTGTAGTGCCATTCTTGGAAAACTAAGCACTATAGATAAATCACGCTGACATATAAAAGGAAAATGGCTCTCTATGCTCAACTCAAGAAACAATAGAAGCCATTGTTCAAGATTAATCAAGCATTGGGAAAACCAATAGATCTGGCTTGTTATTTATGTTGGATGATGTAAATATTTGTTTAATGAATAGTTGAAAGAGAAGGCTCTTCTATTATAGTTGTATTTAGTTTTACATTATATCCGAATTGTAATAGATGTATGCAGCTGTTTACTACATTAGATTAGAAATAACACATTCTAATAGCAACTGAACAGGTAACTGAAAGCAAATTAAGTTTTATTTTTGTTCAGAATTAAGTATTCCTTCCATGTAGTTTGTTTAACAGTGTACATTATCAGCAAAGATAAATGGGTAGGCACAGTAGGTATGTATGGTCAGTATAGTAGGTAGGTAGGGCTGATGGGTAGAGAAGGTTTGGTAGGGAAAGTATGGTAGATTTGATGTGGTAGGTAGGTATGGTAGGTGTGTTAGGTTACCTATTATAGGTAAGAATTGTAGATAGGTATGGTAGGTAGGGTCTGCATGATAGGTTAAGTATGGTAAATTGCATATGGTAGCTAGGTATGATAGGTTATGTATTTTGAGGGTATGGTCACGTAGGTCTGGTAAGTAGTTAGATATGTGAGTTTAGATATAGTAACTAGGTATGGTAAGTGTGCAGGCTAGGTATAGTATGGTAGATAGGAGGTTAGATGTGGTAGGTATGCAGGTTAATTATTGTAGGTAGGTATGATATACTGTTGCATTATGTTAGCTGTATTTGGTAGGTATGCTAGATATATTGGGGATTGGTAGGTATATATGGTAAATTTGTAGGAAGGTATGGTGGTTTATGTATGTTAAATAGGAAGGCATATCAGGTTGGGTGCATATGGTAGAGCGATATGGTAGATTGTAGGTATGTAGGTTAAATATGGTAGGTTAGTATATTTAGTAGGTTAAGTATGGTGGGTTAGTTAGGATGAGGGTGGCAAGTAGGCCTGGGCGTAGTTCGCGTAGCTGCACTCCGCGGAGCTACGCGAAGATGCACTTGCACTCCGCGAACTACGCATAGCTCTGCGAGCATGCGTAGTAGCTTGCTTGACCCGTTCACGAGCCATTTTTCGTCTTCAGGAGCGCCGTGGAACTCTGGAACCTGCTCGACACCACATCTCCAGACGTCGCCTTCCTCACGGAAACATGGATGAACGCCTCCTCAGCGCCCGACATCGTCGTCGCCATCCCGGACGGATACAAGATCACCCAGAGAGACCGCGTCAACGAGACAGGAGGAGGCATCGCCATCGTCCACAAGAACACCATCCGCATCACGACCAACTCAGACGACACCCTCACAGCCGCTTAACATCTTCACTTCCAGATACACACCGACCCCAAGACCACACTCAGAGGCACCCTCATCTACAGACCCCCAGGACCTCGCACACAATTCAGTGAAGACATTGCAGACTTCATCAGCCCGCACGCCCTCGCCTCCGCTGACTACATCCTCCTAGGGGACCTCAACTTCCACCTGGAGAACAACAACGACAACACCACCACCACCCTGCTGGACAACCTCGCCAACCTCGGACTCATGCAACTTGTGAACACCCCCACCCACTACGCCGGACACACGCTTGACCCAGTCTTCTCCTCCAGCAAGTACATCTCCTTCAGCCACTCCACCGGACTCCACTGGACAGACCACAGCTGCGTCCACTTCAGCTTCAGAAAGACCACGACTCACCACCACCCGCAACAGGTTCCCCGCAGGAACTGGAACAAGATCACCACCAACCAGCTCACCACTTCACTGAGCCAGAACCCTCCCGCCAGCTCAACGGACCCCAACCAAGCAGGCAACAACCTCACACAGTGGATCACCAATTGCGCTCGCCCAACCAGCCTCGACCACTCGCAGTCCGGCTTCCGCGCCAACCACAGCACCGAGACCGCCCTGACGACATCCGAGCCCTGCTGGAGTGGATCATCTCGTTCCTCACCGGAAGAACCCAGAGAGTCCGCCTCCCCTCGTACAGATCCAAGGCCACCGAAGTCATATGGCCGTACCACAAGGATCATCACTCAGCCCCACCATCTTCAACGTCTACATGAGCCCCCTTGCAGCCATCGTACGCCAACACAACCTCAACATCATCTCCTACGCCGACGACACCCAGCTGATCCTCTCCCTCACCAACGACCCAGGAACCACCAGAACCAACCTACACGAAGGGATGAAAGACGTAGTTGAGTGGATGAGGAACAGCCGCCTGAAACTGAACTCAGAAAAGACGGAAGTCCTCATCCTTGGATCATCACCCTCCACCTGGGATGACTCCTGGTGGCACCCTGCCCTGGGCAGCGCACCCAAACCAACGGACCACGCACGCAACCTGGGCTTCATCCTGGACTTCTCCCTATTGATGACCAGACAAGTCAACGCCGTCTCATCATCATGCTTCAACATCCTACGCATGCTCCGAAAGATCTTCCGATGGCTCGCCACCGAAACCAAGAAGACGGTCACACAGGCACTCGTCACCAGCCGACTGGACTATGGAAACACCCTCTATACCGGAACCACAGCCAAACTCCAGAAAATACTCTAACACATCCAGAACGCCTCCGCACGACTCATCTTGGACATCCCCTGACACAGCCACATCTCCGGACACCTGAGAGACCTTCACTTGCTCCCCGTCAGCAAGAGAATCACGTTCCAACTCCTCACCCACGCACACAAGGCCCTCCACGACCTGGGTCCCAGGTACCTCAACAACCGCCTGACCTTCTACACTCCCACCCGCCTGCTACGATCGACCAGCCACGCCCTCGCCGCCGTGCCACGCATCCGAAGATCCATCATGGGAGGAAGATCCTTCTCCTACCTGGCAGCCAAGACTTGGAACTCCCTCCCCATCCACCTCCGCCTGACCCAAGACCACCTCTGCTTCAGGAAGCAACTCAAGACATGGCTGTTCGAGCAGTAGCGGACCCCCCTCCCCCAAGCGCCTTGAGACCCTCTGGGTGAGTAGCGCGCTGTACAAATATCCTGATTGATTGATTGATTGATTGATTGATTGCCTGCATGCTCGGGATGTGTAGCGCGCGAAGTTACCCATGAGGTTTGTCCTGCCCGCTCGCGTCCCCTTATTTCCGGTCACTACTAACATGTTCGCGAGTTATTCTGTGCCAGATTGCAGTTTCTGCGTGTTCGGCAACTCGATCTTACCGACAAGCATCCTCGCGCACGCGAAAATGCTATTGAGCGCGCGAGAACTACGCTACGCAGCACTTTGCGGAGTATTCGACAACTTCGCGTTCTCTGCGGAGCGCGGAGTTGCAGAAACTCCGCAAACTCCGCGAACGGAGCGTAGTTCTTCACCCAGGGTTAGTGGCAAGTAGGTCTGCTAAGTGTGGTGCTTAGATATGACAGGTTAGGCATTGTAGGTAAGTAGGTTTCGGAGGTATGCTAGGTTAGGCGCACTAGGCATTTTGTATTCAATGCATGTATGCAATAAATGTAAATGCAGGTAATTTTGGCAGTAAAATAATCCTTTATGTATTGCAGTGGAAGGATATATCCAAACAGCTAAAAACATGAGGTGAGAAGTAAATACTACTCTGGGGCAGACCAAAAGCCCACTCGATGTATATGTTCAATTATTGGTAACGATAGATCATTTATCTAGCTAAAGCTAAACACAAACGAGCATGAAAGGAGCCCCATGAACTATTGGAAAGCTTTCTTAGTATTCCAGCCAGGTACTTAAAAATCAATAATATATAATTGTCTGAGGCAAGACCTAAAAAGAAATTACCATGAAAGGACCCACGTGAACTACTGGAAAGCTTTCTGCGTGTTCCAGCCAGCTCCCTAAATATCAATAATCTATAAAATCAAATGATACCCCAAGGTCTATCACCTAAATTCAGGTTAGAGGAAATATGAGTAGAAGATTTGCGTGTGAGCCTTTAAGACAAAAATGCCCACCTGGTGCCAAACATTTGAGAAGATGTAAAGAAATGTCTATGTGCTTTGTTGTTCAGAATTCCGCAACTTCGTTTATTGACTGATCTGGGGCTTCAGGACAATGCCTGATGAAGTATGTGTAGATCGTTTTTGTATTATCCATGAAATGGGGTGGTATTAAAAATCATTTTTTCATATTTCGTGTGTGAAAGCTGCACTGAAAAGCTTAAGATTTAGGGCCATCCCTAAATTTCTCATTTAGAACTTGTGCAGGTTCAGCGGTACCTAGGCTTTTGAAACACAGAACCAGTAGTTAGGGCTAATTATTTTGGGGCAGATTTACAAGCCCATGCGCCACTTTTCCGTTACTTTTAACATGGGAAAAATGACACAAAATTGGCGCAAGGGGCTTGTAAATCTGCCCCTTTGTTTTTTGCTGATATGTTACCGCCTACAACAGAAAATAAGCAACATGAGAGACAACAAACGAACCAAGAACTCCACAATTCATGGACAGGATGAATGTTTTGTGCAGTGTGTACCCTGCAAATGGATCACCTTGGACCATAATTGGCTAGCAAGGGAAAACCACATAAACTACATGAAGCGCCCAGAATCCACGCATTTATCATGGTCGCAGAGCGGATTTAGGCTGCTTTACATCTCAATTTAATTCTAAAGTGGATTACAAAAATTAGCAGATCTCGCTGTTAGCATTGGGAGGCAATTTTTCTCCCAACTCCAGCTGAGTGCCCATGACAAGTCACTACATTTGTTACCTCATCCTTCAAGGATTTGTGGTAAAATGCTATATTTGAGGCACTTTTTCACTCCACATGCACCTCGTAGTGTTGAAACAATGATACAAAAGGTACTATTTTATATATGTGCTTCAGTTGATCGTTAGGTCTCATATTTTGGTAGTATTGCCCAAATTCTAGCTTGAAAATCGCCTAATGCTTGTGGAGAGATAGGTTATAACATGTTTTAGGATTACAACACCGTTCCATTTTACCCAGGTTGCTCATGATACAGGTAATTTGTACAGTCAGAAACACCGCTCTGTAATTATTTACTTCATATTGGCTAACTATTTAGTGATTCTCCTGCCTCCACATTTGCCCTGATCTTTCTGATCTATTTTAATGTAGCTATTGAAATTGTCAAAAGGTTTCTGATCTATTTTGATGTAGCTAATGAAATTGTTAAAAGTTAAAAGTGTGTGATCACTAGCATTTTCTCATGTGGCTGCCAGACTCACTGTACATGACACCAGAGTCAGTGGCCCCTTCACTTTTAAAAATGTTGCTCCACCTTTGCAAATGTTGTCCCAAACTCCTCTATTTTGTGTTATCTCAGCCAACCAGAACGTCTACCTAACCTTCCAATTGGGATCAACATCTCTCCTCTCCATTTTGCAAAATCAACTTATATTAGTTGTATATTAACACCAAGTGTGGAACGTTGGGAGCTAGCCAACCATTCAGAAAACTGCCATTGTTGACTATGTTTAATTATACAGGCCCAGGAAGGGAGCATTCTGTGCTGCCTGCTCTCATTGTGCCTCAAGTTTGCTGTGGACTACTAGAGAGATGTGGGATAATATACTTCAGATGCAACTTCATGGTGTAAACAGAAAGAAAGCAATTCACAATAACTCATAGTTCATTGTCGGCACACACTACTGGCCACATGCATCAACCTATTTAGGAAGTGCAAACGGTGCGAATCGGTAAATTCGGCTGTTTGCGCTTCCTAAATAGGTTTTTGGGATGCATCAAACATTTTTGGAAAAATCGCTATTTTTAGCGAATTCCAAAAATGCGTTTGCTTTGAAGGAATCGCAAATTTGCGATTCCTTAAAAGCAATGCATGATTACTTTTAAAATTGCGAATTCGCAATTAGGGGGTGCAAATTACCACGAGGGTGAACCTCATGGTAATTTGTGAAAATGTATTAAAATGCTCAAAATTGCATTTTTAAACATTGTCATGTTACAGACACACATGTCCTTAGGACATGTGTGTGTGAAACATGCACTTCAAAATACATTTCAGGGGTGCAGGGGGGGGGGTCCTTTGGACCCCCCCTGCACCCATGGAATGCATTAACATTTTGCGAATCGCTAATTGAAATTCGCAAAATGTCAATGCCTTCCTATTGATTCCTATGGGCCTTTTGGCCCATAGGAATCAATGGGAATTGCGAAATCGCAAATTAGAATTCGCATAATATTTGCGATTCGGTAAAAATTGCGATTTTTACCGAATCGCAAATATGATGCGATTTAAATCATGCATCCCATTTTGCGATTCCTTATTTGCGATTCCCTAAAAATCGCAAATAAGGAATCGCAAAACCGGACTTTGATGCATGTGGCTATAAATGTTGTGCAGGTAATGAGCGCAAGCCAAACACGTGGTTCTGCAAAACAGTCCATGACATGCAAAGGAGAGGCATGTGCTACTTGCATATTTATAATCACAATAAGTAATTAACATATGTTAATTTGTATACCGAAGTTACACCTTGAACTAAGGGCCAGATGTACAAAAAAATGTTTGCAAAAAGTGGTCACAAATAGTGCACTGACTTTGTGAGATCAGTCTTTATTTTTGGGATGCGATCTGCATTCTAATAGGCTGCAACGCAAAGTTGCCAGTTGCAGGAGTCGCAGAACACCTACATCAAGAATATTATTTAGGCATGTTGATATTGGTGACTCCATGTGATTGGCTACAAACATAGGGATGGGGTATGCAAGGAACAGCCAACCATCATCCCTGTATTTGCATACCCAAACCAAAAGTTTTTTTTTTTTAAAGCAGTCCATATTTCTAAAAAGGAACAAGAACGTTTTTACCCCAAAAAATCAATTTGGGAACAGGTAGAAAGATGCAGGAAGTGGTCCCTATGACCAATGTCTACTCCACCTAATGTCAGTCAACAAAATTGTCCAAAGGGAAGAGCTTCTCCATTGTGAATTCATTGTGAAAGGGGTCTCCTTTTAGCAGTTGGTAACATTTCATTGAATTGTGACTGCAACTGCGGTCTCAAATAATTGGTACTTACCATCCCAAATTTTCACTTAGGGGGTTACTCGTCTTGCACACCCCTTCCTAATTGCAATTCAAACTGTTTCGGTTAACTCATTTTTCAGGTCAGACACAGTGTTTTCCTGACTATAAAAATGGGTTTAGTACATAAGTCGAAAACCTTGTGTTTTTGCAAATCCCACGTTTTGTCAATGCATAATTGCTCAGTACATGGGACCCTTAATCAGTAAAACCTCTAGACATTACTACTCTTCTGTCACAAAATAGTAGTGGGATATATTAGAAGATGAGGCATTGAGAGTCCATGCTACAGGTCCACAAACATTGGCCACATTCTATGAAATGTTCTATTTTTGAAACCATGTATGTTCCCTACAAAATGAGAATGGTGTCATTCATTTTTGTCCCAAAATTGTGTGACTTACCACCTGTGAGAAATTATCTTTTATTCTTAACCTGCCACTGCAATTCATGCCAGCTCGAGACCCAAATATTTGTTTCTAGCTTAGGAAAGATGTCTCTTACCTACAATTTATTTTTTAAATATTATTTAATTTACATCTCTCTACCCAGTCCATCCCCCTTGTACGACATTCTTATGAAATTCAGCACTCCCCTAGAAATCACAGGTTATTGTACGCCAAACAGCCATGGCCCGTGGAGGGAGTTTCGGTGGGGCGGAGAGGCGGGGCGGGGGAGGGGCAAGGTGGGGGGTGCTAAAAACTGGAGTATGGATAATTGAAGGTAAGTAAACAATTTAATAAATAAAACACCCCCCACCCTGCCCCTCCCCCGCCCCGCCTTTCCGCCCCACCGAAACTCCCTCCACAGGCCAAAGCATGCTCTGTAAAGTAGGTAATTCCTGTTCTTTTCATGTCCAGATAGAACATGAAGGACAAAGCAAACATTGAGATATGCAAATGGTGTTTTGTTTTCCTGTACGCAGCATATCAGACTGAGTCACTGAGTCGGACCTAGAGTGCTCTCTCTGTCTCCCCGCCCACTGACTCGAAGCAATTTCCATTGCATCGAGGAGAAGTGGGGTAAGATCATGTCTCACCTGTCAATACCGCAGAAATACTGGATGGAGACCCGAGCCCTCCCTAGGTATAAAGCTGACTCTTTTCATGAAGAGCAGATATCAACAAGCACTGGCAATAGCAGTAGAACTGACTTTGAAGGAATGTTTTATGGTATGGTGAGACGAAGCATTGCAAGTAGCTAGCATGTAAATGGATATGTATTTCTGTGGAAACAAGGAACTGTAGAATAATATTGTTGTAGGTTAAAAGGTCAGGTGATGGCTGCAGTGGCAAGCAACACCAAAAACTTCATGCATGTTAATGACTTCCCTCCTCTCATTATGCTAGTGCCAGAGGAAAACACATAAGACACTTTGTCTAAAACAATTTGGGCCCGATTCACAGAACTAACTTAAGACAAAATCCTAAACTTACTACCATTTTGGTATTCACAGGAGGCACTTACTCATTTTGGTATCCACAGAAGGCACTTACTCATTTCAGTATTCACAGAAGTTAAGACTCCTAACTTGCCTTCTGTGAATATCGAAAGTCCTAAAGTTAGGATTTTTCTCAGTTTAGGAGTCCTAAAGTCTAACTTTACTACTCCTAAACTTAGAAAAATCCTAACTTTAAGACTTTCGGTATTCACAGAAGGCATTTAGGAGTCCTAAAGTTAGAAGTCCTAACTTTACTACTCCTAAACTGAGAAAAATCCAAACTTTAAGACTTTCGATATTCACAGAAGGCATTTAGGAGTCCTAAAGTTAGGAGTCCTAATTTTACTACTCCTAAATTTAGAAATATCCTAACTTTAAGACTTTCGGTAATCACAGAAGGCATTTAGGAGTCCTAAAGTTAAGACTCCTGACTTTACTACTCCATTATTACTCTCTCCCTTTCACTCATCGCAGCGCAAGAATGGACACATAATTTTGTGCAAGAATGGACACTTTCCTACACAAAAACAATCCAAAGAGGAATTTTCGAGGAGAAATAAATACATATCTCTTTGTTACGCCTCTGTCAGGTGGGTGCATCTTTTAGGGCAAACCAAAGTTTACAAGTCTTTGTAAGTTTGGATTTGTGCCAAAATAAATGGGTGGATGTTCGGGAATGCCCATACTCCAAGAATGTAATAACAACCCGATGCACAGTAATGCAAGGCAGCACTAGGCAGTGTGTTGCATTACTTCATATTTACTAAACCACACAAGACCGCACAAAGTAGCTTTGTGTGGCTCAGTAAAAGCCAAACATGATTTTGTATTAGAATTGTGCCACAAAAGTGACACAACCCGTACAAAAATCATCTATACTGCTATACTGCTTAGAAAAAACACAGCTGCCGTTCAATAGAATCCTTTTGTTCCAGCTACTGCAGCAAAGTCATGCAAAGGGTATTTAGCTAACCACTGATAATGCTTCTAGGCTGGTACAGCTACTCATGACATTAAACATGTGAGGACCGGCTGGACAACAACACACACAACTGCAAGGAACTCTTCAACATCGTGAAAGAGCTATCCAACCCCAGTGCAGGAAACAACGACATCACCCCATCGCAAGACCTCTGCAACTCCCTCGCTTCATACTTCCACAACAAGATCGCGGACATACACAACAGCTTCAACAACCAACCAACGCACACCAAGACCGAACAACCACCCCCCACCACCACCCTCCACGCCTGGACCCCGATCAGCACCGAAGACACCATCCGCACGATGAACTCCATCCACTCCGGATCACCGACCGACCCCTGCCCTCACCACGTCTTCAACAAGGCTGACGCTGTCATCGCACCTGCGAGACATCATCAACACATCCTTCGACACCGCCACCTTCCCTGAGAGCTGGAAGCACGCCGAACTCAGCGCTCTACTCAAGAAACCCACAGCGGACCCCACCGAACTCAAGAATTACCGCCCCATCTCGCTCCTCCTGTTTCCTGCCAAAGTCATCGAGAAGACCGTCAACAAGCAGATGGCCGCCTTCCTCGAGACGAATGGATCCCTCGACCCCTCACAGTCCGGCTTCCGAGCCAATCACAGCACCGAGACCGCCCTCATCGCCGCCACCGATGACATCCGAGCCCTGATGGACAACGGAGAAACAGCGGCCCTCATCCTCCTAGACCTCTCCGCGGCATTCGACACTGTCTGCCACCGCACCCTAGTACAGTGCCTCAGCAACGTCGGAATCCAGGACAAGGCGCTGGAAGGGATCATCTCCTTCCTCGACGGAAGAACACAGAGAGTCCGTCTACCACCGTACAAGTCAGAGGCCACCGAAGTCATCTGCGGCGTCCCTCAAGGATCCTCTCTGAGCCCCACCCTCTTCAACGTCTACATGAGCCCCCTCGCGGCCATCGCACGCCAACACAACCTCAACATAATCTCCTACGCCGACGACACCCAGCTGATCCTCTCCCTGACCAACGACCCGCCGCCGCCAGAGCCAACCTGCACGAAGGGATGAAAGAGGTAGCCGAGTGGATGACGACCAGCCACCTGAAACTGAACTCGGACAAGACGGAGGTCCTCATCCTGGGCTCCTCACCCTCCGCCTGGGACGACTCCTGGTGGCCTCCCGCTCTGGGCACCGCACCCAAACCGACAGACCATGCACGCAACCTGGGCTTCATCCTGGACTCCTCCCTCTCCATGACCAGGGAAGTCAACAACGTCTCCTCGGCGTGCTTCAACATCCTACGCATGCTACGGAAGATCGTCTGGTGGATCCCCACCGAGACCAGGAAGACTGTCACCCAGGCCCTCGTCACTAGCCGACTGGACTACGGCAACGCCCTCTACGCCGGTACCACCGCCAAGCTCCAGAAGAGACTCCAGCGGATCCAGAACGCCTCAGCCAGACTCATCCTCGACATCCCACGAACCAGCCACATCTCCGGACATCTGAGAGACCTTCACTGGCTCCCCGTCAACAAAAGAATCACCTTCCGCCTCCTCACCCACGCACACAAAGCCCTACACGACCAAGGCTAAAGCTACCTCAACAGCCGAATCAACTTCTACGCTCCCAAACGCCACCTCCGATCAGCCAACCACGCCCTCGCCGCCGTCCCCCGCATCCGAAGAGCGACTACAGGAGGAAGGTCCTTCTCCTACCTGGCCGCCAAGACCTGGAACTCCCTCCCGACCGACCTGCGCCTGACTAAGCATGAGCGAATTTTGCGGATCTCGCGTTCGCGAATTTTGCGGATTTGCGGATTCGCAATCCGCAAAATCCGCGAATTCCCGCGAATTTGCGGATTTTTTTTTTTTTGTGTTCGCCCGTGTTTCTGCCAGTTCGCGAGGGTTTTGTACACTTTCGCAAATTGCGAACTTACCTGTCGGGTCGCAAGTTTCGCGAACTTGTTGTTTCTACGTGTCCAGCCTGTTTGGGACACTCTTCTTCATCACTGCCACTCTCTGTCACCACTGCCACTCTCTGACTACTCATGCCACCCTCTGGCCCACCCATGCCACCCTCTGTTTCATCACCACACCCTCTGGTTGTCCAGTCAAAGCACACCTTCCCTGCCTCAAGTGACCTGAATTAATTTGGGGCTGATTAATGTGTCACAGAATATTTTTTTAGCTGGCACCTGCTTCCTTAGTGCGCCCTGATTAGTGATCTTTTGCACTTGCTAAGTGCTTTCATTGTTGCAAAATTAGTTACAACACCTGCCCTGCCCCAACTGACAATAATGAATTAGGGGCTGATTAATGGATTTTAACTTCCAGCCTGGCTCCTGCTTGTCTCCCTTAGCTGTAATTCAGGACCTTTGTGGCATATGTGTAACTATTCTGAGGTTCAGAGCAGGGTCACATAATAGTTTCAACTGGCAACTGAACTCTGGAGGGGCCCCTCAGGAAGCACTACAGGAAATGGCTACTAATGATGAGCCTGAACTTTTGAACCTGGTAAGTAGTTACTTTCAGTTTTGCTAAAATCGTATTTCTGCAATTTTGCACTTATTCGCGGGGCGCGAACTCACGCGAACTCACGCGAACAGTGCGAGCAAAATCCGCTGCTCGCGGATTTGCGGATTTTGCGGGAGATTCGCAAATCTCGCGGATTGCGGATTTCCCGAAAATCCGCAAAATCCGCGAGCGGAACGGATTTTCCGCCCATGCCTACGCCTGACCCAAGACCACCTCTCCTTCAGGAAGAAGCTGAAGACCTGGCTGTTCGAGCAGTAGCGCCCCCCCCCCCCACCCCCAGCGCCTTGAGACCCTACGGGTATGTAGTGCGCTCTATAAATGTCATTGATTGATTGATTGATTGATTAAGGCTAGCGAATATAAAAAGTCAATCGTAATACAAAGGTAACTGAAACTAAATGTGGGGGCACAACCAGCATTGTTGGTGGATCCTGGGTATTATGTCCAAATAGAAGAGAACCAAAAACCATATTTTCACAACAAAAAAGTATTCAAAATATTATCTGGGTCAGCAAGAGATAGTGTGTGAGTAGTAATCTGAGCTCGATAAATGTGATAAGATAGCACAATTTAATATGGTACAAATTAGCAAATAACAGTCAGTGTAATTGATACAGGGAAATGCAACATGAGAAACTTAACTAACCTTCTGAAATTCGCCATTAATAAGACAGCAGGACAGGCGGAGTTACTGAGTAGGGCTAACTTTGCCATTTTCCATGAAAAATGTAGCAATCTATACTTTTCATGTTACCTTCTCTAGTTACTAAATTTTTAAGAATATATATACACATATATTCTGTCCACCAGACACCCCTATGAATGAATGAGATAATTTCTTTTGCACTTCTGTTGCCCTACTACTCCCCTAAATTCCCCAGGGTTTAATTTCAGCGCATGGCACTAAAAACACTTTGGGGGCTATTATCATGGGGGCGGATCACCACCGCCTGACTGGCGGTGGCGATCCGCCCACCAAAACCCACCACCGGACGGCCATTAACCCCCGCCACATTAGAATGGTACGGGGTACCGCGACGTGCGGAAAGTCTGTCACTTTTTTGCCCACAAGCAATCGTCACAATTGCCTGTCGGGCGGAAAAGGCCCAGAATATGGTGGCAGTGCCTTGCAGGCATCCCATCCGTATTATGATTAAGCATGGGCGTAAAATCCGTTCCGTTCACAGAATTTACAGATTTTCTGCAATTTTGCGGTCTGCGAATTGCGCAAAATTGCAGAAAAATCAGTGAAATCGCGTGCGGGACGGATTTTCAAAAACTGGAGTACATGAAGCACTTACAGGGTTACAGCAGGTGCCCAAGTTGAAGCTAATTTCTTTGTAACCATTTACAACCGGTTGAGGCTGGGCAGGTGTGCTTTCTCCCCATAATCTACAGTGGTGAACCAGAGGGTGCTGTGATGAACCAGAAGGTGCAGTTGTGAACCAGAGGGTGCTGTGATGAACCAGATGGTGGCAGTGGTGAGCCAGAGGGTGGCAGTGGTGAACCAGAGGGTGATGTGATGAACCAGAGGGTGACAGTGATGAACCAGAGGGTGCAGTGATGAACCAGAGGGTGCTGTGATGAACCAGAGGGTGGCAGTGGTGAACCAGAGGGTGGCAGTGATCAACCAGAGGGTGGCAGTGGTGAACCAGAGGGTGGCAGTGGTGAACCAGAGGGTGGCAGTGGTGAACCAGAGGGTGCTGTGATGAACCAGAGGGTGGCAGTGATGAACCAGAGGGTGGCAGTGATGAACCAGAGGGTGTCAGTGGTGAACCAGAGGGTGGCAGTGGTGAACCAGAGGGTGCTGTGATGAACCAGAGGGTGGCAGTTGTGAACCAGAGGGTGACAGTGATGAACCAGAGGGTGGCAGTGGTGAACCAGTGGTGACAGTGATGAACCAGAGGGTGTCAGTGGTGAACCAGAGGGTGGCAGTGGTGAACCAGAGGGTGCTGTGATGAACCAGAGGGTGGCAGTGATGAACCAGAGGGTGACAGTGATGAACCAGAGGGTGGCAGTGGTGAACCAGTGGGTGACGATGATGAACCAGAGGGTGGCAGTGATGAACCAGAGGGTGGCAGTGGTGAACCAGAGGGTGGCAGTGATGAACCAGAGGGTGACAGTGATGAACCAAAGGGTGGCAGTGGAGAACCAGATTGTGGCAGTGATGAACCAGAGGGTGGCAGTGGTGAACCAGAGGGTGGCAGTGGTGAACCAGAGGGTGGCAGTGGTGACCAGAGGGTGCTGTGATGAACCAGAGGGTGGCAATGATGAACCAGAGGGTGACAGTGATTAACCAGAAGGTGCCAGTGGTGAACCAGAGAATGGCAGTGATGAACCAGAGGGTGACAGTGATGAACCAGAGGGTGGCAGTGGTGAACCAGAGGGTGCTGTGATGAACCAGAGGGTGGCAGTGGAGAATCAGAGGGTGGCATTGGTGAACCAGAGGGTGGCAGTGATGAACCAGAGGGTGGCAGTGATGAACCAGATGGTGGCAGGGGTGAACCAGAGGGTGCTGTGATGAACCTGAGACTGGCAGTGATGAACCAGAGGGTGGCAGCGGTGAACGAGAGGGTGGCAGTGATGAACCAGAGGGTGACAGTGATGTTCCAGAGGGCGGCAGTGGTGAACCAGAGGGTGGCAGTGATGAACTAGAGGGTGGCAGTGATGAACCATAGGGGGGCAGTGTTGAACCAGAGGGTGCTGTGATGAACCATAGGGTGGCAGTGATGAACCAGAGGGTGGCAGTGGTGAAACAGAGGGAGCTGTGATGTACCAGAGGGTGGCAGTGATGAACCAGAGGGAGGCAGTGGTGAACCAGAGGATGCTGTGATAAACCAGAGGATGGCAGTAAACAACCAGAGGGTGGCATGGTGTACCAGAGGGTGGCAGTGATGAACCAGCGGGTGACAGTGATGAACCAGAGAGTGGCAGTGGTGAACCAGAGGGTGACAGTGATGAACCAGTGGGTGGCAGTGGTGAACCAGAGGGTAGCAGTGATGAACCAGAGGGTGGCAGTGATGAACCAGAGGGTGGCAGTGATGAACCAGATGGTGGCAGGGGTGAACCAGAGGGTGGCAGTGGTGAACCAGAGGGTGGCGGTGGTGAACCAGAGGGTGGCAGTGATGAACCAGAGGGTGGCAGTGATGAACCAGAGGGTGGCAGGGGTGAACCAGAGGGTGCTGTGATGAACCAGATGGTGGCAGTGGTGAACCAGAGGGTGGCAGTGATGAACCAGAGGGTGACAGTGATGATCCAGAGGGTGGCAGTTGTGAACCAGATGGTGGCAGTGATTAACTAGAGGGTGGCAGTGATGAACCAGAGGGTGGAAGTGGTGAACCAGAGGGTGCTGTTGTGGTAAATTAATTTTACCGTATCATTTTTCCATATAATTATTAATAAAAGACAGCTCATTCAAATGAGAGGCAGAGTCCGTGGGATCAGAGTCATACGGGCTTTAATGGAAAATCCTCGAGGATTGGACATCATGTTCCATCACCACTAAGGTTCAGGAAGGGACATTCAACTTTTTTATTAACAGTACACAATATATATAGTGAAATGGTACAATTGAAACCAATACAGTAGGCGTAACAGGTGAAAAGAGAGAGATAAGAACACATTACGTAACAGGAGGCGTGTAAGAAGGCGTACACATGGGCGTGCACTTGACATGTCAGAGAAACGTAACATGAAGCGTCACAAGTAGGTGGATGCTTAGTGAAAGTTTGCAGAGTCGGCAGAAACTTCTAACCTATATGCGCGCGCAGCTGAGCATGACGTGTAACTGGGGAGAACTGGGGGCTTTGACATTTGCACGAGTGGAGGAGACTGATGTCTGGGGTGTCAGAACGACCCGCACCTATAGCATATCTGGTATCTCATGTTTGGAGGATGTAGTGTCTGAAGTAAAAGGTCTCTCGGGCAGAGGCCGTTCATCACTGAATGCTAGTGCGTGCATATGAATCTTCATGTAGAGTGCGGGGGCCATGGGTCTACCATGGTAACGGGAGCAGTAAATTACTTGCATGGAGACAGGAAGGCAGGGCCCTTTGCTCTGCAGCCGGGAATATGTTTACCTATTTCACTAGACTGGAATGTGTTTTCGCGGAGGCTGAACAGATAACTGTAGGCAAAATAACGTTTTGGCAGGCGAGCAGGCCGAGCCGGGCACCGCTCTTCTGTGCAGGATGTAAGGTAGAGGTCAGGGATGCATACCTAAACTGCAGCTTTCAGAGGCAGAAATGAACTTGGAGACTCGTTCAGGGCCTAGATCGACTGGGCCAGGAAACATGGAGGAAAACGTGAACGAGATTCAAAAGTGCTCTATGTAAAGACGTTGGCACCATAGGTCTAGAAACCTTATTAACGGGATTTCTTAGCACAACTGGATAACTGACATGTTAAGGATGGACGCAAATGTATTGGCGTCTTTCTAGCATGTACAGAACAGAAGTTACACGACATACAAGGAACATGGGTGCATGGATAGGGTGCGAGTTGGGGGACACTTTGGCTACCTGAAAATTTCTATTACCTCATTCCCTCCTTGGCCCCTACTTCACCCTTTAGGATATATCTATATTCATGAGACCATCTATCTGTTCATATAACATCATTTGCTCTTCTTTTTTCATTCGGGAACGGGAACGGGAACTTGGACGGGGAATACAAGCTGTGGCGCACAAGCCGCAAATCGCTGGCCCACATTATAGACATAGACAACAACTGAATACAATAAGCAGTATTATTCCTAGGAATGATAGCAATCTCCATCCCCAAGCGGACAACACACTCCAGAGCCAACCGGACCAAGTCCAGGTGCCTGGATTCTGGTGAATCAGGTGAGCTATTTCATGAAGTCTTGTTATAGCCTTATACACGGATGGCGCGTTATTTGGAATAAAAACGCAACAACTGGATCCGATGACTCTACAAGCCCCGCCCCTATCGGCCAGTATGACGTCAAGGACAAGGCGATTTTGAAGAACAACAATCCTCATAGCAGATTGCTCTTCAGTCAGGTTACCTAAAGCAAAAGTAGTTTCGTTCACCACCACTTCAAGAGTTCTTGTTAATCTACGTATTATTTTACTGTTCTGGACTGGACCTATGAACCAGAAGTATCCTTTGACATAGTCCTTATACTGATCCCATGCTGATTCGGAATAGTCAATAACAGGAGGAAGGTCTCTTCTGTGTCTGATATTCACAAGCCGTGAATTTCGATGATAGTCAGGCGGGGCTAGAAAAACAGGTGGCAATAGGAACGCAATATAACACGTTCCATCCCAATCAGGGGGCAGATGTACATAAGCTGTATGACCACAAATAAAATAAGAATGGCGTGAGGCTTTGAAAGTAGACTTTCCTTTATCGCTGAATTCGACCACAGTATTACAATCACTGTGTCCTAGATGTACTGAACCATTCTTTCTGACGCATAATTCACCTTTCACTGGTAAAACTGTTATAAACGGCAAGTTCGAATTAGTCTCGGACTGGACGTTCAGGATCATAAGATTGAGGGAAAAGTTGCCTAATGCATACATTTCATTTTCTAGATCGGTCCCTATCCTATGTGGGAGACCGTCGGCATCTGGGAAACAGGCTTTGTTCATAACAGTATTCAGGTTCCCCCATATCCAATTGCCTTGGGAAACCTTGGACTTACTATCTAGGGAAGATATTAAAGCAAACCATGCACCACATGAAACCTTATGTGTGAACGGGTAAGGAAAGAGAGGCAGAGCTCCCTTGTATTTCTGATAAGGTGGGAGTCGGCCGCATACCCAACAATTTGTGGCATTGCTGGTCTGGTGAGCATGATGTAACATACGAATGAATGTGTTGTTGCGCATTGCTAATCGATAGGATAATTCGTGTGGAGGCAGGTCGCTGAAAGTGTGCTCTGCGGAATCATTAGAGGAAGCATGTACATGTGAATTGAAAAGAGGAAAAAAATCATGTAACCAGAAGCTTCCACATATTATCAAAATGCTCAGAAGAAACATGAGAATTAATGTTATCACACAACGACTGTGCAAGTTTTTACAGTATAGTTCTCTCTTTTTGATACGCCTATCTCTCTGACTACTGGGGTCTATCTTATTCATGTCAGAAACCTGTCTAACCGCTTCACCCGAGGGGGACTTAAACAATTAAACGCTGTCTGACTTACTAGACCTTAGCTTTGTACGGTACTTCTGTTGAGGAGTTTTCTCTATCAGGGGAAGTTTAGAGTCAATGTCCGGAAGAGGGCAGTCTTTGTTCAGAGTTTCTGGGCACAGTCCGTGAAATTTTTTTATGTGGCTGGAGTGCAACCACCCCTTCCTGCCTTCCAGCTTGACCGCGGTCCTCGTCGTCATCAACACCAACTTAGGCTGCCTCCATCTGGGTTCCAGCGGACTTTTCCTGTCAAAGTTCCTCACGAAGACGTGCTCGCCGGGGACAACTTCATGTGGTTTTACTTGGGTGTTGTCTGGAAAGGCAGCCGCGACCTGTGAACGACAAGATTGTAGTGCAGACATCAAGGAGGCCAAGTAATCTGTCAGCATAGTACTTTCAACATCTGTAATTTTCTTCGGCATAGGCGTACCCCACATATTGGGAGGCCGCCCGAAAACAATTTCATAAGGTGACAATCCTGTTCTGGAGTGAGCTACCATACGCATATAGAAGAGTGCAACTGGCAGTGCTATGATCCAATCTACACCTTTTTCTGCACATATTTTGGCTAATCGTGTTTTCAGGGTCTGGTTGTGTCTTTCGACCAAACCAGCTGCTTCGGGATGTCGTACACAGTGGAATTTCCACTGGTAACCTAACAGGAGCGATACCTGTTTCATGAGCTCGGACGAGAATGGCTGTCCATTATCTGAGTACACGACACGGGGCAAGCCGTATCGCGTGAAAAATTCACAAACCAGCTGCTTGGCAGTGGTCGCGGCAGTGTAATCTGGGACTGGATATGCTTCTGTCCATCTGGAAAGGGCACATACAACTACAAGAACATATTTGAATCCTCTACATCGGTCCATATGGATATAATCCATCTGAAGGACTTCAAAAGGATGATCGGGAGGGTGGAAACCACCTTGTTCCACAGGAACACCTTTGCCTGGATTTAACTGACAACAGATCATGCAGGTACGCACTTTCTGTTTTGCTGCTGCTCGTAAATGCTTGTTGAACCATAGATTCTGGATGCTGTCTAACATAGCTTTTTCTCCTAAGTGTGCTGGACTATGTGCAGTGTTAATGATAACTTGAACCATAGAGTCGGGGAGGAACCATGTGGCTCTTCCCTTCGTCATCCATCCCTGATCTGTTTGGATCCCTCCTTGTTCAGTCCATTTCTTGATTTCGTCTGGAGTGGCATGTGTCTGTATGTCGAGTACTTCTAGTATGGGATCCTTCACTGTCATACAATGTGTCTGTGTTGGTACTATGGTCTTCTTCGGGTTTGTCTGAGTCTGAGCTGTGAGTTTAGCTGTTCAATCTGCCAGGTCGTTACCCTGGGAAATATTGTCAGTAACTTTAGTATGTGCTTTGCACTTCATGATAGCAATGGATGCAGGTAAGTGTATTGCTTCTAACAGAGCTTGAATAAGGGGACCATGCTGGATCTTGGTACCGTGAGAAGTTAAAAAACCTCTCTCTTCCCAAAGAACACCGAAGTCGTGAACGACTCCGAATGCATACTGTGAATCTGTGTATATGTATACTTTCTTGTTCTTGGCTAGTGTACAGGCTTGGGTCAGAGCGATGAGTTCTGCTGCTTGGGCAGACAGTGTGTCGATGCGATGTGTTTCTATGACTTCAGTTTCAGTGGTCACTGCATAGGCGGCCACTAACTCTCCTGTGCTTGTTCTCATACATGAACCATCCACGTAAAGTGTCAGGTCTGGATCGGGTAATGCAATGTCTGTTAAGTCTTGTCTGGGCTTCGTTACAGTATTGATGACTTCTACGCAGTCATGTGATGTCGGGTCAATCGTACTTGAGGGTAACAATGTGGCAGGATTTAGTATGTTGCAGCGTCTGATTTCTATGTGTGGCTGAAACAATGTCAATTTGTATCCAGTCAGTCTTGCTATGGTCAAGTGCTGAGTCTGGGTTCGGTTCAAAAGAACTTCCACAGAGTGTGGAACCTGTACTGTCAGGGGATGTCCTAACACTATTGAATCGCTTTGTCTGATTGCTAGAGCTGTTGCTGCAACTGATTTCAGGCACGCAGGCAGAGCCTGGGCTACCGGATCCAATGTACTGGAAAAATAAGAATAAGGCTTATGGTGTCCTGCTTGATCTTGTGTGAGAACAGATAATGCTGTGCCATCGCGTTCTGTGACAAAAAGTGTAAAAGGCTTGCTATAACATGGTGTCGCTCAAACAGGTGCTTGACATAAGGCTTTCTTTAACTCGTCAAAAGCTTGTGTGTGTTCCTGAGTCCAAGGGAGGACAGACGAAGTCGCTGCCTCCTGTGTTGTCAACTGTATGAGTGGTTTGGCTAGATATGCATACTGAGGGATCCATTGTCTGCAGTACGAGGTGAGGCCAATAAAGGCCCGTACCTCCTTTTGTGTCTTGGGTTGTGGCAGATGTGCAATTAACTGGATACGTTCTGGTGTCAATTGTCTCCCCCATTTGGACAGCAAGTGCCCAAGGTATACCACTTGCTGGGCACAGAATTGTAGCTTCGAAGGGGACACTTTATGCCCCTTTTCGGCCAAGAAACATAGGACAGTCAGTGACGCGTGCTCGCAATCACGTTCGGTCCGTGCAGTTATCAACAAGTCATCTACATATTGGAGCAGAGCAGTGTCAGCAGGCATGTGAATACTGTCTAGTTGTCTTTTCAGGGCTTGACTGTAAATACTGGGACTTTCCGTGAACCCTTGAGGTGCACGTGCAAATTTGAAGCTTCGGCCATTTAAAGAGAATCCGAATAAGAATTGGCTTTCCGGATGAATGGGGACACTAAAGAAGGCGTTCTTGAGGTCTATTACAGTAAAGAACGCAGCTTCGGAATCAATGGCAGTCAACAAGGAAGATATGTCTGGCACTACTGGGTACTGGGGAACGATGCATTTATTTAGCTCGCGAAGATCAACCACCAGTCTGTAGACTGGAGGTGCATTTGGGTCAGTTCGTTTAAGAATCGGAATGATTGGAGAATTACATATATTGGAGTCAGTTTCTATAACTACTCCTTGGGCAATCAATTTGTCAATAACTTTCAATAAGGCCACTACAGCCTCGGGGGCAATTTGTATTGTCGGATCCGGGGCAGTACAACACCTTGCTTGAGAGTGACACGATAAGGTGTAATGTGCATACAACCTACATCAGTTGGACCTTGTGCCCATAAATGCTGTGGAACATTTTTCAATCTTGGATCTAAATCTCGTAACACATAGTGACCCTTAAAGTCACGTAAGAACAATCTCACTCCTTCCGGAGAGCAACATATCACAGCTCCTAAGGCTTTCAACGTTTTAATACCAAGCAGATTTTCAGGACATGCTTTCGTAAGTAACAGGTCAGTAGTTCGGGACAATGGACCAACTTCAAGAGAAACTGGCTTTGATACTTCATTAACAATAGGCTTTCCTGAAAAACCCAGGGAAACATTCTGTGAGCCTGAGAGGGCTGCCCCTGGAACTTCGTCATGACTGATGGTCGTTCTACTTGCCCCTGTGTCAATCAAAAATTTTCTGTCTTTCCCTAATACCTGACTATGTACATAGGGACCCTCTTGATCTACAGGAACCTCAATAAGAGGCAAGCCAACCTCCCTCTCTAGGCTGTTTCATGTGTACTGCTGGTAATCGGGGTAATCTGACTGTGCATACTGGTACATTTGTTGCGTGACGTGTTGAGTGGCAGCAATAGGCTGTGGTTGAGGTTGGGGTTGGGGTACAGCTGCTGTCTGTTGTGCTTGCTGTGGTGGTTGGGTATTCTGTGCAACATGCTGTGGAACATGTTCCTGTCTAGGAGGACGCGGTCTTTCTTTCGTCCTACCGGTAGCAATATTGTGTTTCAAAACCAAACATTCATTAATATAGTGACCTGGCTGTTTGCAGTAATTGCAATTCCCTTTAGCGGGAGCTGCAGACTGACCGGGAGGTGCTGTACCCTTTCTTTGACCATCTGCTGGAACAGTCTGAGCTACTAGTACTTTCATTTTCGTGTCTTTCATACGTCTCTGTTCATGATCATGTTCCTCTCTAATTCGGTTCTGGTGGTACTGTAACATTTGCAACATTTGGGAAGGTGTATTTGCTTGCCATGTGCTCTCGACTTTCAGGACTCTATTCTTGACTTGGGGTAAGGAATTCTCAACTAATTTTGTCACAAAAAGATGTGGATATGATTCACTACTTGTTTTCAGGCCACTATTAATAACAAAACATTTCTCAAATCTGGAATAAAAATCACTAGTGTCTTCGTCCTGTTTCTGTTTGCAGGCTGAGATTGCATCCCAGTCTTCCTTTTTAGTTGTCAATAACCTCGGCAAAACCTGTACTAATAATCCTGGTAATGCTTTAGTTTTGTCCCCAAGACCCAAACCTGGGGTACGCGTTCTTTCTTCGTCCTCTAATTCAGTCCAGTTAATCTTTTTATCTCCCACCTCCCATTCCTTTTCTTTGAGTTTCTCGTAAATACCAGCCGGTAACAGTACTTTTAACATTTTCATAATATCGGGATATGTGTAATCTCCCATGAGTAACATGTCTTTTAATTCACGGTGAAACCCTGCTGGATCTTTATTGTGACAAGGCACTATTTTCTTCATTTCCAATAATTCCATTTTACTTAAGGGTGTGTATACGAATACGCGTTGAAGCGCACCCCCTGGAGTCGTCTGAACGGGATGAACTTCTCGTAAAGGATTCTGTCTGTCTATATAAAAGGGTTTCCCTACTGGAGGTGGAACGGGAACAAAATGTGGAGTCAAAAATGTTCTGTATTTATGACGTTGTTCAAGAATCACATTAATTAAATCGGTACCTAGACCTCTCCATCTTTTCAGGAGTAATTCATCTAATATATTGTATAGGGGACCTGGATCAGAATGCTGACTCTCATATAGCATAATGATATGCTGGATCATGTACATACCAGCTAAACGCTGTTCAGTTGGAGTAAGACTCAAAAATGTTTGCGCTACTGAATCATCTTTATATACGCTGTTATCATCAGCCCACTGTACTGCGGACCGTGCTAATTCCTGTTCACGCATTGTATTAAGCTCGTTGTAACCTATTCTATCTCTCAGGATTTTATCATTGGCTTGGAATAAATGTTCAAGAGAACATTGTTCTGGTATGGGGGAAAGAAAACGTCTTTTATTTTCTGGGCGTATAGGTCTGTCAAAAGGTCTTGCTCTACCTACGTACGCTATCATCTCTTGGCGGTCCTCTGACTCTTCTAACCCATCGTCATTCTCTTCCTCCTCGGTTTCACTCTCTTTCTCGGCTCCCCTAGCTTCTTTCTCTTTTTCGTGTATTATTACTATTTCTTTGCGGATCTTTCTGTACATGGTGTCTATGCAATTTTGTTTATCATGTTTACCAACAGATATGTTATTACTCCATTTTATCAACTTGTCCTTCTCTTCTTGGCTTGTTTCTGGTCGATCCCGTTCCCTTATCAAACAATTAATCAGAAATCGTAAGATCATACTTTGTGTCTCAACCTTTTGATGTGCCATGGCCTCGCGAATACATTCAGGTCTCTCCCCTGTTCTAATAAAATGATATATATTGTCTAGATGGTCAACCATGTCGGGAAAAAGCATCAAATAATCCGTAACGCGTCGTAGACGCAGCGAAGATAATATCATGTCCCCCTTGCCAGGTACTGGGTCATATCTACAATCTGTCAAGTATTGTCTAAGGGTTTCGAATGTAGCTGGTCTAGGTGTACGCTGTAATGCTAGTTCTCTATACGTTATTCGTTTTGTTTGTGGCGGGGTGTGAAGATGTCCTCCTACTGCGCCTCCTGAGGCGGAAGCGTGGGCATGAACTGACTGGGCAGTGGCTGCTGATGTCATAGCGGGTATAGGTGGCAATTGGAACGGATGTGCACTCTGTGCCACATCTGTCGTGAAAGGATTATGAGGACCAACAGTAGGTGGGACAGTAACAGTCGCAGTAGCAATAGGGGAAGTAACAGGTGCGGGAAGCGTGACTTGGGAACGTGGAGGGGTCGTAGCTTGAACAGCCGGTTGAACAGTCGGAGCAGGCTGCTGTGCATTATTAACGGGTGGTACGGGTACATTAGTATATGCTGGAGCAACGTCATCTAAATAGGAAGAAAGGAAAATATCTGCTGCAGTTTGTTTATGACGGAGTTTAGTCGGGACCAATGGTGGTGGCAAGTTACGTGGTACTTCCGGGGTCGCCTTGGGCAGGCCCTCGGCTAGAACTGGCATTTCTTTGTCTGTCTTGTTGTTCTATTCTGACTCGTTCTCCTTCTTCTAGTAACTCTTTTTCTCTAGCTTTTTTGGATTCTTCTCTACTTCTCTCTGCTTTCCTGATTTCCTTTTCGTTTCGTCTATGCGCTTCTTTATGCCATAATTCTATGGAATTTTTCTGGGATTGTCTGGCTTTCTTCTTCCATAATGCTTCTTCTACTCTCATGATGCAATCAGCATCCCATGTCCCTGAGACAGGCCATCTATACTTCTCTTCCAGACCCTTGGTGTAGTCCACCCATAAATCTAGGTACAGTATGGCATCTAAGCCATGCTTATTATACATAAAATGTCCAGGAGTGTCCCTAGGCGGGACGGGAACTGCTTCTTCGAGTATCCCTTTCCTAGTTCCTATCTGACGTAATTTAGAGAATAGTGGCATCTTGAGACTGATTTGAGCGTGAACACAATAAACACAGTAATGAATTGAAAACAATCATTCATACCACAACATGAAACACATTAAAAAAATTTCGAACAGTTACTAGGTACATGAAAACACAATACTGGATAATTCTCGAAACTCTAGGATACTGGATTACTAGATGCACTGGATTTCTAGATGCACTGCTAAAACAGTACAGACCGGTCCCATAAAGAGACACGTGTGTTGTCGTATTTACCCAAATAAACACGTCCGGACCAGGTCTGTGTACCCAGACCTGTCTTGACCGGGCACAAATTAATGAACCCGTCTAGATGCGTTCCCAATAACGGTACTCACCGGGAAGCAGAAACTGAAGGCCTCGGAAACTGGACTGGACTGGACTGCGTCAGGTGACGATTCTCCTACGCATGCGCTTCGGAACAGGTGGGCCTCTGGATACCTCGGACCTTGCTCTCTCGACTAGGGGCTCTAGTCGGGATCCTCCGCATTCCTCACCGCCTCGTCTGGATGCTGGGCCGCAGTCACCGTCTCCTCCGTAGGCCCGAGGGAGAATGGCAGGAAAACCAGCGGAAGTGCACTGGTTCCGTCGCTGCCGCAGAAGGGGTCAAGGCCTGCGGGACATCTCCGGCGAGTGGGGAAGGGGGGTCCCTATTCGGGCGCCAAATTATGTGGTAAATTAATTTTACCGTATCATTTTTCCATATAATTATTAATAAAAGACAGCTCATTCAAATGAGAGGCAGAGTCCGTGGGATCAGAGTCATACGGGCTTTAATGGAAAATCCTCGAGGATTGGACATCATGTTCCATCACCACTAAGGTTCAGGAAGGGACATTCAACTTTTTTATTAACAGTACACATTATATATAGTGAAATGGTACAATTGAAACCAATACAGTAGGCGTAACAGGTGAAAAGAGAGAGATAAGAACACATGTACGTAACAGGAGGCGTGTAAGAAGGCGTACACATGGGCGTGCACTTGACATGTCAGAGAAACGTAACATGAAACGTCACAAGTAGGTGGATGCTTAGTGAAAGTTTGCAGAGTCGGCAGAAACTTCTAACCTATATGCGCGCGCAGCTGAGCATGACTAGTAACTGGGGAGAACTGGGGGCTTTGACATTTGCACGAGTGGAGGAGACTGATGTCTGGGGTGTCAGAACGACCTGCACCTATAGCATATCTGGTATCTCATGTTTGGAGGATGTAGTGTCTGAAGTAAAAGGTCTCTCGGGCAGAGGCCGTTCATCACTGAATGCTAGTGCGTGCATATGAATCTTCATGTAGAGTGCGGGGGCCATGGGTCTACCATGGTAACGGGAGCAGTAAATTACTTGCATGGAGACAGGAAGGCAGGGCCCTTTGCTCTGCAGCCGGGAATATGTTTACCTATTTCACTAGACTGGAATGTGTTTTCGCGGAGGCTGAACAGATAACAGTAGGCAAAATAACGTTTTGGCAGGCGAGCAGGCCGAGCCGGGCACCGCTCTTCTGTGCAGGATGTAAGGTAGAGGTCAGGGATGCATACCTAAACTGCAGCTTTCAGAGGCAGAAATGAACTTGGAGACTCGTTCAGGGCCTAGCTCGACTGGGCCAGGAAACATGGAGGAAAACGTGAGCGAGATTCAAAAGTGCTCTATGTAAAGACGTTGGCACCATAGGTCTAGAAACCTTATTAACGGGATTTCTTAGCACGACTGGATAACTGACATGTTAAGGATGGACGCAAATGTATTGGCGTCTTTCTAGCATGTACAGAACAGAAGTTACACGACATACAAGGAACATGGGTGCATGGATAGGGTGCGAGTTGGGGGACACTTTGGCTACCTGAAAATTTCTATTACATCACTGTGATGAACCAGAGGGTGTCAGTGATGAACCAGAGGGTGGCAGTGGTGAACCAGAGGGTGCTGTGATGAACCAGAGGGTGGCAGTGATGAACCAGAGGGTGACAGTGATGAACCAGAGGGTGACAGTGGTGAACCAGAGGGTGGCAGTGATGAACCAGAGGGTGGCAGTGATGAACCAGAGGGTGGTAGTGGTGAACCAGAGGGTGGCAGTGATGAACCAGAGGGTGGCAGTGATGAAACAGAGGGTGGCACTGCTAAACTGCCCGGGAGCCTTGTGGGTGCTGAGCTGCTGAGCTGCCCTGGGGTTGTGAGCCCACGCACTACTGAACTGCCCCGGGGCCCAGTGGGTGTGAACCCCCGTGCTGCTGAACTGTCTGGAGCCCTCTCAGTGTGAAAATCATTTGTGCTCAATTGCCTGGGAGCCCTCTGGGTGTGAGCACACATTGTGCTAAGTGCCCCCTGCCCCCAGTACATATATACCTGTACCGCACAGCACCATTATGCTCTTGCACCATGAAGTCTGGTGCCTGGATGCTCCTGATCGGTGTAGGTGGTACCACCGTCTAGTGCAGTCAAAATGTAAAGTCATAACTTGCTACACAGCACCAATAAACACTTGTCCCCCCTGGCACCGGTATGTGCATGTACCAGGCGTGGAGCACCCGCATGCCACTGCACCCTACTGCCCAGGGCCAGCATATGCCTGTACGGGGCAGTTTAGTATGAGATGGGACATTGTCCAGCAGCAGCAGCTGCATGTGCATGAACCCACTGAGCAGGATCAGAATGGCTTTGTACCAAAACGCGCAGCAGAGCTATCTTGGACATCTGAAGGATTCTGGGATCCTGTGCCAAACATATTTTTGCATCCATGAGTTTCCCGAGCACCATCCTTGTGTAGCTCCCTTGACCAGGATGCTGCTTTCTCCTCATCTGCTGCTCTGCTCGGTCTCTGACCCTTTATAAACAAGATGCATGTGAACTCGCATAGAAGCCCTGCCCGTTTGGCCCCGTCCACCACACACTAGTGGTATGAAATGTCTTCCCGCCCGTCCCCACTATAATGGCCAGCTCACCCAAGGGACCACAGTGTCCTTTTGGCATGCTGGCAAAGTTACAGGCACACGTGGTCACATATTTGTGCAAATGGCACAAAAATCTGCGGGTTCGCGGGAAAATTCACGAACTCGCTGATTTTTTGCCATTTTGCACGAATTCGCGGACCGCGAATTCGTAAATTCCACCCATACTTAATTATGATGTGTGCAGTAGAATGCCTTTCCAATGCAGAGACTCCGCCATGGAAAGACATGCAGTCTTTGGCTTGGGGGCCCCGTTGCAGGCCCCCGATTTGTGGGGGAGTGGGGGGTGCACATGAGGAGTACCCATGGTAACCCCCTTCATTGGCATGCACAAGTTGGCAGCGACCGTGCGGTGCCTGTCATGTTGTGCATGCCAATGCATAACATGCCTTTTTAACATTGTAGCGGGTGCTGCTTACAGCACCTCCGCCACAATGTAAAATATGCGGGATGCGACCGCCAGGGTGGCGGTCGCATCCTAATAGGCACCGCGGGACTGCCCTACCTCTGTCAGTCGGTCCCGTTTACCGTTACGGTGGCGGGCAGACTTTGTCCGCCCGCCATCGTAATGGGCTCCTTGGGCTTTCATGGACTTTAGCAGGAGCAAGAATCAGGCAGTCATCATTGCCTACTTAAATGCTGAAAAAGCATATGATAGGGCTAATATGGACTGTTCTCAGAAAATATAACATACCAATGAAATTTGTTTGAAGAGTCCAAACCCTTTACAGCCACCTAATAATAGCTGCAATCAGTACTGATCAAAGACAATTTGTCACTTTTACGTTTATGAAGGTCTGAGTAAGTGATGCCTTCTGTTGGCACGTTATTTTCTTTACATATTGAACCATTAATATCAACTTTTTTTAGCCTGTCTCCGCTGAACCTCTTAACACATCTGGTTCAAATTAGCAGACAAATAATAGAATAATAGAGTTCAGTCCAAAAACACAACTCAAAAAAGTGCGCGGGGAGTATCAATTGGCCTGAAGTAAAATGACTCAAGTAAGGGGGCCAGTCGCCATGGGCGTGATGAAACACACCCTTAGGAGGTACAAATGGCACCATTCACCACAAAAAAAGAAAAGCATTTGTAAAAGCACAGGGAGGAATCCATTAAAAGTAGTGGGCGTGGCCAAAACTTTCATACTGAATACTGCATGCCTTGCAGGACAGTGCATGCACGCCGACTCTGGGCATGACCTAAAAATGCCAAATTTGTGTTTCATTGTTTTATTCCATTCAGGAGAGAATATATTGCACTGCTGCATGTCTGTGTTTTACAAAACTAGGAGCTCATTACCTCTGTGCACAGATAGTAAACAGTGCACATCACAACACTATTTACCTTGTGTTCCAGGGGTTGACTGTTGCCGCCACTGAGGCTCGCAGTACCAGGGGACGCAAAGGGCAAACCAACGGTCACAGCTGCGACGAGTGGCAACCCCTCAATGACATCCATGCCCTTGTTAAAAAATGTCTTGGGCATTCGAAATAGACAGTTTAGAAAAAAAAATCTGGACACTTGGGCTTTTGATACCGCAATCTTAAACCAGATTTAAAAAAAAATAATACATCCCTTTGAAAAGCGATTTAAGGTCTAAAAATGGAAGTTTGAGTAACCCAACATGCCAAATAAAAAGGGTCTGCATGAGGAGACTAAGACATAGAGCATCGTAGAATAATTTGTGGGCTGACCCTGCAGATAAAAGGAATTGCTCAATGTCAGGTGGTTAACATATATGTGGAGTTATATTTAATAAAACTTTACTTGCCTATAAAAACCGACCTTCACAAATTTTTTGTCCTCAATATTCTTGACACAATATTTTGGCCCATGAGATTTTGGGTTCTGATATTCTTTCTAAACACCCAGGCAAAATGAGATCTATTCAAATGCAGAACCCAGGCTGCCTGGAAAGTGCAAAAGGAATAGGTTTGGCTTAAAGGAAGTCATGTGTATATTAATGCCTCCAGATCTAGGTCATGGTTTTTGGTTGTCATACCAGAAAAGGAAAAGTTACATATTTTCACCTCAGAATTAATACTTACTTATCTCTCATAACTAGTCCAGCCTGGGACTGGAAATAGGTCAGTCACCAAAAAAAGTGCCACCCCCCATTACTAAATTTGATAGCTAAAAACAATCCCACATTTGCAATGAAGGATGGTTTTGTACTTTGAAAGACACACTGTATAAAATATTTTGTAAAATATGGGAGACAGTAATATTCATGCTGCAGTCAATTATTGTGGCAATATCAGTGATATTACCAACAGAATCCGGCTCACCAGACTATAAAATAAACCTACATACTACATACAACAGCCAAAAAAAGGCTCACTCACAAATCTGTCAGACCAGTCAGACAGAAACATGTTTTATATATATTTTTATACCAGATGTAAGACCTGTAGGAACAGCAGGAAGGGGAATGAATACAAAGTTCCGGGAGCTACAAAAATGAAGAAGATCGCCAAGATGCTAAACTGCATTTCAAACTTTGTAGTATATTGCCTGTTGTGCCCATGTGAGAAAAAGTACATCGAAAGTACAGTACATCTGGCTAAAAAGGGGATACTGGAGCACACTAGAACAATAACAAACTAAGATGACTCTTATGCGGTGGCAGGGCATTTTGCCACAGAGCATAGAAGCAATAGTAGTCTCCTACACTTCTTCTGTGTTGATCAGGAAATATGCAAAGAGAGAGGGGGAGACAGGGTGAGAAATTTGAGAAGACTGGAATCAAGCTATAAAATTGAAATGCTCCATGGCACTTAACAGTGATAAAAAACTATGGACCAACATAGGTTAAATTCATATTTTGAATAAAAAGGACTGCCCCCTAGAATATATTATAAGGTAGTGGATTTTGAGGTAATTAGCACTGAGTCACTTTAACTCAATATAGGCACTTTTTAGAACAGTTGAGGATATGATTTACTTTTCAAGTAAGAGGCGTTCAGCACTTAGGCATTTTAATCAAGCAAAGGCACTTTGCATATAGGCTAATACGGTAAATACGGCCCATACAGGGCTTACTAGAATCCTCTGGAGATGAAGGTACACAATGAATGAAAATGAGGGAGGGTAGAGTAAAATGATCATGATAAACGTGTGATATATGGAATGATATACTTTGGATGTCAGCTTTTTTAGAACTCAGTTGATGGAATAATGCTTTTATCAAAATGTTTAGATCTGGCTCAAGCAAACGTTTTGCTTATGTGATTTTCTATGGTTCTCTGTCTATTTATTTATTTATTGTATGAATTAATGAATGTATTTATAGTATTTACATATGTGGTTAAAGAGAATTAAACATGAATTAGATTTAGAGGGAACAACATAAACATAGCATTAAATATGTAAGCGTAGATCTAAAAACCCTTCCAAGATGGCTGACATGTATATAGGGATACAGATGATTCACAGCAGAAGTACTTTGTTTAATTTTACTGCATTGCGTAATTATATAATGGTAAATATATAAAGAGGTAACTGACATTGACAAAGGCCAGGAAGTCAAAACGTGTCTGTCAGTTGATGCTGGTGGGCACGAAATTCAATATAATACACAACAGGATGCTTGGAGTGCGCTGCGTTCTTCATTTGGATAAAGTACACATATGAATTGAGGAACTGTCTCCTCAAGCTGCTGCACCCATCACCAGTGTGAGCGAAGGCATTTTTGGGGGAAACAGAGAAATGGATAAATATTTGACTCCTTTTACCTTGTGTTAACATTGTTTAATATCCCTTTTTGACAATATGCACATGATAATATTTTCAAATAACATTTTATTTTCCTTTTACTCCATGTTATGTTTAGCATGAACCACACCTTCTTTACCTTTATTTTTTGCATATTACCCAATGTACTATTCTCTTCAATTCCAATGTAATTATGTATAATCAGTATCATTTATTTAATTACTTATTTATTTTCAGTCTTTTTCTTCAATTGGATTATTTGTACGAAGTATTGCTGATTAACTGTTATTCTTACGTAAACGTATTTTTGAAAGTTAAAAATATATGTATAGATGTAGATATTCACAGTGGAAAAATCTCATGTGACACAATCGTCCACAAGAAAGAGTCGCCCTCCAAGATCACTTTAAGTGTCAAAGTGTATTTCAAGGCAACGCTTTTCGACTGCAATGGTCTATATATATATATATGCAGCACACCCAATCCAAGAACCCTCGAACTCCAACATACACCGGAGCGCTTCAAGGCGAGGAAAGAGGAGCTGACCCAAAGAATGCAGTGAGCAAATTACTTTTTATTCGTGGAAGCTCGCCCTGCCAGCATATATATATATATATACCTACGGTCTATATATCTTAAAGGAATGAAGATGTGGAGATAAGAATAGAAATCTATACTTACCTATTTTCACTTGCCTTCTCTAAATTTTGGCCCTCACTATTATTGACATGATTTTCTGTCCACATGGTTCTGATACGGTATTCTGTCAGTGGCCCTTTGTTTTCTTTTGACAACCTATTATCTACAACAGAAAAAAAGAATGGGCAGTGATTAAGCCCTTGCTCAAGACTGGAAGAATTTCTAAGAAGCTACAAAAGATATCCTTCATATGCTGGTTGATCCCCCTGCAGATTATTGAGGATGCCTAATGTACATGAAGTGAAGGTATACCTGTAATCAGGACATCAAATTGTGTTGTTAGGTAGACCCTCATACACCCTACTGGGGTCATGCTTCATAATCTGGACAAATCCTGGTCCATAAAAACCAGGATTGGCTTAACGATATTACAGGAAGCCCTTTGGTTAATTTACCCTGCCGGGGTCCTAAATTAAAAATACCTTGGAACATCAAAGGTATCTCTCTTATTTACTGTATTTCTGGTATGATAAAAAAGATGTATGGGGTGGTATCTATGGAGGTAATGGCTCTACTTCCTTTCTGTAAGCGCTGTTTGTTTCACCTATACCTCCTACCTCCTACCTCCCATCTTGTCTGAAATTCCAGGTTAGATTTCTGAACCTTTTCGGTTTCTGTATTTCCGGATGGATTTCTAGTATATCTCAGATGCTTGTTCATTGTTTAAGGACTTTCTTTTATTTTCTAGTGTTTGTCTCACCCCTTGCAAATTTCTTCTTTTCCTTTTTTATTGGATGCCTTACATCTTCACACCACTCATGTGTAGGGGTATTTCATCCATTAGCACTCCATATTCCTTTTCTGGCTCTCCCCTCATCTCCACCTGCCAACTTTTCCTTTTTTCCGAATTCCATGGCAATATGTGGCCTTCCTACTCACTCCCTCATGGACAACTTCTTCACTTACCTGCTGCTTTTAGTCCTGCTGCTCACATCATCCAACCCCTTCCCATATCCTCCTTTCCCACTACGCACTCCACCTTCTACACCCACTGGTCGTTTACATTTTTTATTGATTTTCTCCTGTTTTTATTAGTTTTGGGAGGCCCCACTATTTCACTCTGCCTCTAAACTGCCTATATCTCATGTTCTGTGAGGAAACCCCCCATACGTTTTGATTTGCCATTTGAAAAGGACCATTAGCCATCTTGGAATGCTGAGATAAAGAACTATTGTAAGATGCCCCAGTGTGTGGATATGCAAAGGCACAAACCATCAGCCATCTTGCAATGATTTTCCTATAATTTGACTGTATTCCTAGGTCTTTGCCTTGAAGAGAGCCCTCAGTGCAGCTCTCCCTAGCTGATAGAAATCCTTTCAAGATGGCTACCTGTGCGTTGCACAGTTACACATGCATGCAGATCCATGGTCCATCTTGGAAGCGGCACCTGGATACCCTCCTGTGTGATTCGTGAGCTACTCAAATCAACATAACATACTTAAAATCATTGGAAGATATCATTCATGTGTGCACGTGTGTGATTTTGGCCATGCACTAGCCCAAAGGTCGCAAGCACAGGTAAAGCCAGAATATCAGCCCCCACATATAAAAGACCATACTTACTGGCTTTGACAGTGCTTTTAGAGGTCTGTAATTGGTGTTTATTCTGTCCACTGTAGTAATGAAACCATGTTACTGGCTCCTATAATTAGTTCGGTGTCATGTTTCTAAGGTCACGAGGGAGTGTATCAATTTGATGACTGTACTGTTAAGCTGAGCTCTCCATCCATGGCCAACCCCCCGCCCCCCCCCCCCGCCACAGCATTTACTAAGAAGATTTCATACTCCTTTTGCTTAATCTGCCACCTACCACAGCTTGCACATCTTCCTCACATTGCACAGAAGATGTTTGCTGATAGGTCCAACTCACAAAGGAAATAGCATGTCTCCATCAAAGAGCAATGTTACTTCAGAGGGTACGTTACGGCTCCTATCATGCTCAAGTGTAATGCTTTTTTTTAGAAGTGTTTTGAAAGTCACATGTACCAAGCGCCCCACAGAACGCAAAACATAAAGCAGCAAGAAATGCGGTAGATGAGTTTGCAAGCTTACAGTGTAAGGTACCCTATGGGTAATTTCAAACAGAAGGGATCAGACACACAGCTGTTTTGTGTACTACTATACAGGAAGAGAAGGAGGACAACGCCTCAGAAGCAGGATGTCTTACTGGGTGCCATCTCGGATTAGGATGCCTTTTTGCTTTTCTGATACAAACGCAACACTGGCACGGGCGGAACCTTGAGACAGGATGTCTCCCTGTTGCATTCTCAAATTGGCATCATTTGTGTTCCCCTTTTCAGGTTGTATTGACCATTATTGGTAAACACCTCTATGTCGGTCAGGTTGCTTAGAAGAGTTTGAGATACCTTTGACACGAGATGTCTTATTTACAAGCCCCGATGGCCACCGGAACGTCAGTATTCACGACGTTCCTGTGGCAATAGGGGCTGTCCCTTATATACAAGGCAGTGTTAAGCCACTTAAGGTCGCTTAACGCTGCCTTGTAAATAAGGCCCCCTTTCACACTATGCTTAGCGTGAAAGGGGAGAGCAATGGGTGTTGCTGTGGGAATTCCACCACAACACCCATTGATTCTGACACTGCCCCTTTTTTGCAAGGGAGGTGTAAATAGGAGGCAGCGCCAGAATTAAGACCAGGGAAACCTGGTTTTACACTGGCGCAAGAAGGAGAAATGTTTCATTTCTCCTCGTTTTTGCTGTTTTTATGTGTGCTGCGTTGTGCACATAAACAATAATTTTTCAAAAATGCCGTTTTGCCTCTTAATGCAGCACACATAGAAGTAACAACACAGCATTTAAAGATTGTTTACATGCAGGAAGGGAGACCTTCCTGCACATAAACCATCTTCCACTGCACTATGGTGCAAGGGTGCCTGTGTTGTCGCCTGGCTGCTAAGGGTAGCGCCAATGCAAAGCTGCTCCATATTCTTGTAAATATGGTGCAGCCCTGTGTTTCTGAAGTGGCGGAGCGAGGCGTTAAACCAGGAAGGCTAACGCCTCACTCCGTCGCTTCCCTTGTAAATATGCCCCTAGGTTGGACAGCTGAGCATGATGCACAGGCACTTTCATAAACTGAGCTGCCAACGTCAGAATTAACCAAGTAGCATCTGCAGGCTATGGAGGTGGTACATATTGTTTGCCTTCTATTTATATTCACACAGCATTACACTTTTGCCAAAGAATTGAAGGTTTGCTTAAGTTTTGCCATACCCAGGCTGCAAAGGCCCTTAGTCGGGGACAACAGGGGCGTCTCTATGATGTCGGAGACAAGGCGGGCAAATTGATAGCATGGTTGGATAGAAAAGATAGAGCAAGCCGTGTGGTACCGGGGATTGTGACAGAGAGTGGAGCTATTGTGACAGACCCACAAGAGATAGTGGCGTGTTTTGCTGATCATTTTCATACTGTGTACTCTTCCGTGTCTCATAGACCAGAGGAGGACTCGTGATTATTGTTACGAGATATTGCCCTTCCGAGTCTCTCTGAGGAAGACAGGGAAATTATGGATGGTACAATCACTGCTGACGAGGTAGCATTAGCTATGCATTCCCTACGTTCCGGTAAAGCGATGGGTCCCAATGGTCTGCCGATAGAATTGTACAAGCTCCGGCCTGACAAGATTGCTCCATATTTAAGGGACATGTTCCTAGAGTCCCGGGACAGTGGTTTTCTCCCCCGCGACCAGAGGTTAGCGACGATAGTTGTAATACACAAGGAAGGGAAACCGAGGAATAGGTGTGCCTCATACAGACCAATTTCTCTGTTAAATGCCGAACCTAAAATTCTTGCCAAGCTACTAGCTAATTAATTCATCCGGATCAGTCTGATTTCTTTCCGCATAGAAACACAGCATTGAACCTTCGGCGTCTGCACGGGTTTCTCACGAGGGCTGCGACGTTACGTGAGCAGGCCATTTTGGCGTCTTTGGAAACCACTATTGCGTTCGATACTGTGGAATGGCCGTATTTGTGGGCGGTGCTGGCTAAATTTGGTTTTGTGTTGGATTTTATTGGTTGGGTGCGGCTTCTTTATGCTGACCCCCTCGCTCAGATTGTGGTTAACGGTCGCATTTCGGCTCCGTTTTGTCTCGGGCGGGCAACCCATTAGGGTTGTCCGCTCTCTCCCCTTTTGTTCGCATTGGCCCTGGAGCCCCTCGCTGCATGGATCCGTTGAGAGCCCCCCATGAGGGGTATTTACTGGTCTCCGGAGTACGAAGATCGAATCTCCCTATATGCGGAAGACATTCTGCTTTACTTGACTTCCCCCAGGAAGTCTCTGATAGCTTTGTGTGATTTTTGACTTCCTTTGGTAAAAATTCAGGCCTGATTATCAACTGGGCTAAATCCTATCTTTACGTCCTCTGTTGTGATACTCCGGTTTTTCTGCGTAACTGTCCCATTCAGATAGCGCAAGAGGGGTTTCAATATCTTGGTATTTATGTTTCGATGGACCCCCTGGTTCGGTATGAGCAAAACCATCTCCCTCCCTGAATCGGTTGAAACGAGATGTTGCGGGCTGGCGGAAGCTTCCGCTTTCGTTGCTTGGGTGAGCGGCCCTTTTCAAGATGATGTCTCTTCCTCGTTTTTTGTACGCCCTTCAGAACACTCTTGACATAGTTCCTGGTAGTTACTTTCAGATAGTTGAGGGTCTACAGCGGAAACTGTTGTGGGATGGCAGACCTCGTATTGCCAAATTGACACTCCCGTGGTACGACGGGGGTATTGTCCTTCCCGACATTAAAAGGTACTTTTGGGCATCGCAGTTAGGGGCCATCAACCATGGTATGTATGGCCCCGAGTTAAACCCTGGTTTCGAAATGAATAGGTGGTTACTTCCTGGGGGCAACTATTATAGGGCGCTATATTCTAAATCGGTGGTGAGGTCTTTGTCGGGGCCGACGAGGACTGCCGTACGGGTCTGGCAGGATGCCACTAGTACGTTAGGTTGGAAAGATCATTTGACCTTGGCGACCCCGCTTTTCGGATCTAATAGTTTTGGTAAATTGTGGAACACTAAGGGGTTCGACAAGTGGGATCTTATTAGCATCAACAAGGTGGGAGACATCTGGGCCATTGCGGCCCTGCAGGTTGAGTTTGAATTAGGTGGGGCTGAGTATTTCCATTATGCTCAGGTTCGTCATGCATTGACTTCAGTCTTCCAGGTTGGGGAGGAGATACCGGAATCTACCCCACTGGAGGACCGAGTGTTGGATGGTCATATGCCTGACAGTACCATCTCCTTGGTGTATAAAAAATTGATTAACCATAGGACAGACCTACTGTCGAAATTGCGAGATCAGTGGACCCGTGACGGCCTTGAGCTTGATGACGAGGACTGGCAATCGGCGATCTCCTCTCCCAAGGAGGTCGCGATTCCGGCACGACTCGGATTAGTTCAACTCAAAATATTGCACAGGGTATATGTCACGGGTCCCCGTCTGGTCCGAATGGGCTTTTCTGAAGAGGGTTTGTGCCTACGGGGTTGCGGACAGTTGGGTATGTTTCTCCACATCATCTGGGAGTGTAGGGAAGTTGCTGTTTATTGGAGGAAGGTCCACGAGGTTATTCAGGAGGTCACGGGTGTGGCTCTCTTGCTAGAAGCCAGGCGCTGCTTGCTAAATGTTTGGGAGCCCACCGACCATAATGTGGCTCAAACTCAATGGGTGACCCTAGGGGCTATGATCGCCAAACGTAATATTGCACAGCTATGGGGATCCCAGAGGCCCCTACTCTTGAGGTATGGATGGAAAACATGGATTGGTGCATGTTCAGGGAAAAAACTGTATATCTGGCTCGGGGTCGTCCCCGTAAGTGGCACAAAGTTTAGGGTCCCTGGAAACGGTAGAGAGGTGACATATGTGTGCCGCCAGTGACACCTGTCCTTGATGTCTCACTTTCCCCCTGACCCTGCATTATTTCTTGTTTGCTTTAAGGTCTCTGATACTCCCTCTTCTCCTCCCCCCGCCCCCGTCAATGTGTTGATCATTCTATTGTCTATATAATGGTGTTCCGCTTTAGCGCAGTCTATGCACTCCATGAATTTTATTGTTGCCTTGCTTCTTTTTTCTAATAAAAAGAAATATAAAAAAAAAAAAAGTTTTGCCGTACTCCTTTGCCAGCTCTTTGGCATGTCACATTGTAAGACTGGTCTCTGTGTGCCTTTGGCTGCACTTTGATGAAACAGAAGCAGCCTTTCCTTTCCCTTTAACTGACTTTAAATTTTTGTACACTGATCTAGCACTGCTCCTGGCAGTCTTGACTGCTTTTCCACCTCAACATCTGCTGCCTTTCAATTTCTTTCTTATGCGTAAGATTAATCTTAGTTCAAGAAGGAACTGATCAGTGGGCAGGTGTTTTTTTTAAATCAAAAACTGGCCCAGGCTTGAGATGACTGAGAACACTGTTACTTAATTTGCCATCCACTATTCTTTCACATATACTCATCAGAATATTTCACTTTGTTTTGCATTGGTGACCTCTTCAAACAATTTCCCTTCAGACCAAACCATGCTTAGGCACGTACTGAAATCGAGCCCTCACATAAATAGCTAACATGGTTCTGCTGTCCTCAACTTTTGCTTTCATTTGAGCTTTTGCAATTGGTGACTTTTATTCTATTCAGTCATTATTTATGCCTGCTGTTTCATCGGCACCAGGGAACAATTATTCCATTGTCTGTCGTCAGTTGTTTCCATCAAAGTATTTCTTCTTTTCTCTTCCATTGACACTTCTTTTTTTCCATCCCACTCTGTATCACCTCATTTAATACTAGCGTTGGGGTTTCCTCTCTTCTGTATACAATGGGCAAATTTCCATTTTTACTATAGGCTTAGGAAGGCCTCTTCTCTAGATCTTGAAACAAGTGGTTGATATTCATGTTGGGTGCTGTTAATTTCTTCTGGTGACAAAGAGCCTTTTTAATATTGCACTTCATGTATACAACTAAGGGACTCATTATGATGTCAGTCAGAGTTGCCTTCGACCGACATCTCTACGGTTTCAGAACCGACAGACCTCCAGTCGACCATACGACATCGCAATTATGATGTGACTGCCCAATTTCCCTATGGGAGCTTGTACAGCAGTCAAAAACCATCTACAGCACAAGCTTCCTTAGAGAAATTCAATTTTTCTGTAAATCCCTGCACTGTGTGGCAGGCACGTCATGGTGCTTACCACACACTGCAGGGATTTACAGGGGGCACCATAGATGCCCCCCCAGTCCAGCAACCGGAGAGCCAGGGGAGAAGGGGGCCATGCTGGGCGCCCCCAAAATCACTCTCTGACAGCCTTTCCATGTCGGAAAGGCTGACATGGAAAGGCTGTCGGAAACCAACATCCTAATCCCAACGGCAGAAACGCAGTCCTTAAGGAATTATGGTAGGTTGTCGACTGGCTGACGGGGACCTTGAGTCTGTCGAAAGCCAGATGGATTGAGCCGCCGGTTTACACTCCTACCGCTGACATTGTTATTTGGCGGTTGCACTGTAAACCTACCATGTCGGTCAGTAAGTCTCTGATGAGCGGTCGGAGGCTTACTGACCGACATCGTAATAGGCCCCTAAATAACATCATTTGTACACTTTAGCTCTAAGGGGGATTTATTGTTTGAGTCCAACAATATTTTAAATGTGTTATTACTGCAAAATTAAAAGAGAGAAAATTAAAATAAGCATTAGAATAAGAGGCACTGACCTGAGTCAATGTGATCCTTTCTTGAGAAGCCTCTGACTCTCTCCAGAGCAGGAATGGGGCAGATGCAAAAGCAGGCAAATTCATGGCCGTAACACAGGCCCCCGCATCCCCCGCTGTACGGGGGATCCTCGAGCTGCAGTGGACCCCCTCAGCACAGTACTCAGGCCTGAGCACTCCGGATTAAATCCAGAGCGGGGGCCCCTCTGTGTGGATTTCATGGGTAACTTTGGTTACGCCACTGGGCAAATTCTGAGATTTTACTGAATGGGTTAAGGATGATATGTGTTCTCCAGACTTGCGCTTCTGGAATGTTTCTCTACAGGTCTTCAACCTTCTGGCCATATTGATTATTTAGATCGAATTTCAACCAGTTGCATGGCCAAGGTATCTCCTTTGTGACTCAATCCCATTGTACAAAATTCACGCAGGCATTAGTTACTTGAGCTTTGCCATTTGTTCTCTCGATAAAGTGGTCTGCTCTTCCTCAAAAACGAGCCAACTTGGGTCCCTTTCCTTTAGGTACTGGTCGCAATAGCGGGGCGTCTTTGAACCCTATGTGCCATATTTATGGCAAAGTGATGCAGAGTTCGCAGCGAGTCACATTGCTTTACAGTGTCACATGGAAAGGGCAAGAATGTGCTGTATTTATTCCCATACAGTGCATTCCAGTACTTTCCCCAGTGCCGGCACACAATGGGCTGCCTATGTCAATGCAGGCACCCTTGCACCATGGTGCAAGGGTGACTCCTTTGTGCACAGGTTTGTCTTGATGTAGGAATGTTCCTAATCCTGCACAAAAACAATCCCCCAAGGCATATTCCTCTTTTTATATGTGCAGCAGAATGCAGAATGCAGCCTCCACGGAAAGAGGACGTAACAAGGAGAAATAAATATATTGCTCTTAGTTATGCATTCCCTGAGAATGGGCGTAGCATTTTGGCGCATTCCCAGGTTTACCAGTTCTGGTATATCTGGGAATGCGTGAAAATCTATTGGAGTTGTGTGGGAACACCCATGCAATATCCATGGAACTACTATCCAGGGCACAGTGACGATTTGCGCTGCTTTGCATTACTCCAGATTTTAAAGAGGCTTCCTTCCTTTTGAAGTCTTCATCCCCTTTTTTTGTTGGAGGATCTACTTTTTTATTTGTAATCAAGGTCTTTTTGTGACTGCAAGTATTTCTGTAGTAGCTGTGCTTTTTTGGAACCTTATTTCTGTTTAATTGAGTATTGCTTGAAACCCTCAAGCCCCCACTAATGTTTTTTTTACAAGTTTTTAACTCTCCTCATGGTGTCATCCTCCCACCCGCTCCTCCTCCCCAAGGTGTCACACAAACCCCTCGGCCCTCTGATGTCTTTCCCATCCTTGTGTTCCTTCTCCCCCTCCCCCAAACCCCTGCGGTGTGCTTTTTTACATGTTGCACAGCAACGCAGTCTTTTGTGCAGCATGGCTTAAAGTAAAAAAAGAAACAATGCTGTGATGCAGTAAACACAGCCTGCATCATAGTGTTTTGTTTTTAATTTAAGCCAAGCTCACACTGCTGTGCAACATGAAAACAAATGTGGGACTTCACATTCTATATTGCAAGAAATATCATATGTCTGAATGATCTATTGATAACCGGAAACATCCTTTACAATGCAACTTTTACAACGTACTACCATTACAACAAATCTATTACAACACAAGTGCCTTTACAACGCATGCTATTTTTTATTTTTACTTATGATTTTTTTAAATGAAGAAAAATGTATTAAATTATATTGTTTAAATGAATACTTATTTTAAATTATGTCTTTTTAGCTTGTTAAAATTTAACATGAAAAATATAATAAATAATATTATTTAAAATAATACTATAGTAACAAATAATTTTATTCTTTATATGATATTAACATTACAAATTTAATTAAGAAAAAATAGGAAAAAGGGAAAAAATATGCAAGTATTAATTTGCTTTTTTTTTTTGACAAAAAATGAATATTTACAAATTAATACTCGAGTATTAATTAAAAGTTGAGTAAAAAAGTAAACCATTTAAATTAAATATAGGAAAAACAGGAATAATAAAAAATTAATACTCAAGTATTAAAAAAAATACTAAATAGGCAAAAAATAGTAATAATTTAAAATTACTACTCAAGTATTACTTAAAAGTTGAGTAAAAAAGTAAAAATAAAATAAAAATATTTGTTTTAAAAATATTTAAAAGAAAATTCTTTAAAAAAAATAATGGAAAAAAAAGAAGATAACAAAATATATAAAATAAAAATAAAAATATTTTAAACAATAAAATAAGTATTTATTTAATAATAAAAAACAATTCCCGCGCTATGCCATTCATTGCAATGGAGAGTAATGTCTTTTATTTATTTCCATAGCTGTTGGTATGAATCCCGCGGAACTACTTTAGAAGGTAATTTACCATAAGAAGCAAGCAGAATGGAAGAGAAATGGGAGAAGAATAGAGGTCAGTAGCATTTATAAAACATAAAGATGGAATAAAATACATGAAAATAGTGACATATAAAAAATAATATTTAATAATACAATGAGTCGAGAATGTACATTTTAATTTTTTTAATTTAAAACTTGTCGATAGATTGAGAATATTTTTATACATTTTTTGCATATTTTGTAATAATATTTATATGCATGTAACATAAATGAAAAATGTTTTAATAATTTATAAAGAAAAAAATAATAAATAGTCCTTTTTTCATCTTTGTAGCTCCAGATGACGTTGACGCGTAAACGTGTATGCAAGCGGCCATTTTGGACAGCGTCGAAGGATGAAGCAGCAGGAAGCAGAACTGCGCTCAGATAAGATACAATCTAAACTTTATTTATAAACATTAGAAAGTTAAAAAGAATATATATTGTAAAGAAAAGATAAGGAGAAGTTGCATATATTTTTTGTAATGTAAATGTTGTAATTTCAGCATGTCATCGATCATGTAAGTAGAGTATGCCATTGTCGGGTCGCTAGAAATCATAGTTCAAAGTTTATTAATAAAGTATTGTTTAACGTAAGGTGAATGATAATGTTATTTTAGGATGTATGACTTATTATTAAGATATAGAATGTTATTATTTAAAATGAATTGTAAAAAAATATCCAAATGAAGATCGAATACATGTCCTTTGATTTAATTTGGTCTTCGAGTTGGAAAGATCTTTGGTTTTCTGGATTTTGGATTATTTTGGTGATCGACTTGGATTGAAAATCGATTTCGGACATTGTTTTTTTTCGTGATTGAATGGAAAATTAATGGATTTCGTGGTGTTTGGATAACTTTACGTATTGACTTGGTTGGAACAAGGTTTTCTGTGAATTAGGATTATTTTCAGGATGGACTTTGAAATATCTTCGATTTCTAAAGGTTTGCAATAATTTGGGAATGGACTTTGTAAAAAAAGGATTTCGAGAAAAAAGGATTATTGTGCGGGTCGCATTATAAAGAAATAGGATTATTATAAAAAAGGATTTCATTAGAGATTAACTTTTTAAGCATATGGATTGTTTGCAAAAAATGGAGAAAAAAAACAATGCAATTTTTAAGAAATGATTTCCAAATTTTGGAATTTTGAAGAAGATTTTTTTTCAACATGAAGATGGATTTACGAAAAAAAACAACTCTGTTTGAAGTTTTTAAATTAAAAAAGAAGAATTAGGAGAGGATTCAAAAAAGAAGATTTTTTTGGGATATGTTGTATTCGATTCAAGAAGATATTTCTTATAAGAAATCTAATGCATTTTTTAATAATAAAGAAACTTTAAAAAATATATATTTTTAAATATGGTGATCTGATTTGAAAAAGGAAAAAAAGGAAAAATAGTTTAACATCCTTGGATTGCATGGGGAACATGTTTTTGCCACAAAATGGATTATTTGGGGGAAAAACAGATGAAGAAAAAGAAAGAAGACAACTACAGGTAAGCTGACCGACGTTAATTAAAAAAAATAATTTGGAAAAATGTTTATGCAAATTGAATTGTAATGTGAATTTTTTTTAGGTCAAAGCAGGAAAGTAATGTGTAAATTATATATAGAAATGTTAAATGTTAGCAACATTATCAAGGTAGTCTAGAGCCACACACAACGAAAACTGTTGTAGAATAGCCAATAGTCTCTCGGACATTTGTTTTGATTTTTGGGAGATGCGTGGGTTTAGGCTACCAGTTAATGTTTGAGAAATTCTCATTTCTTGGAAACTTTGCTCCTTCTTCAAAGTTTCCAAAAAATGATAGAAGTTTGGATGAGGTTTTCCAATTCTATGGTTGAAGGAGTTATGCCATCCCTCTATGGCATTGTCTGTTTTTGCTTCTCCTTCTAAACAGCTTGTGTAGCAGTTCCACTACTCCACATGGAATCGTGGCTTCCTCCTACATCCGACCTGCTTAGATGCCCAATCCATGTGTCTTCGAAATAATTTAGTAAGGGTGCCAATTTATCTTCGTTCTCATTAAAAATTTCAGACTCTGTAACTGCAATGTAGTACTCGTCTACACTTTCAGGAGGATCAAAGCGAAGAGCAGATCGTTTTTTTAGTTCGTACTGTAATTTGGTATCTGTTGAATAATCTGCAACCAGGGATGTTTTTTGAAGTTTACACCAAAAAGCCTGGGAAAAATGAAAAAAACATCCCTGAATTTGGGTATCCGCGTACATTTTTGTGATGACATTAATCATTGCAAATTCAAAATCAATAATGATTTTCCTAGGACTTTTATTTGATGTTTTGCTTTTAATTACTGATAAAAGTTCAGTGTAGGTTGCAGTTTGTTTATCAGGAAGCAAACTATAAACTAGGGGAATTACATTGTGGTTAATCTTTGCGTGAATAGTGTAAATTTGGGTGAAAGGATGGGGTGTACTTTTAAACGTCCCATCCATCATCCAAATTTCACTGTTCACTAATTTAACAAGGTTACATGGTGTACTAAAGATAAGAATACATTTCAGAGGGTTTTGGTTGTCATTCAGTAGGAAAGGTTCATTAGAGAAAGAAATAGTGAATTCATTAGGTATTTGAATGTCTGAAAAGGTATGAGGTGTTGTTGTATGGGTATTACTTGCCTGCTTTTGTCTTTGAATAATTCTTCGCAAATTGGGAATGATAGGCATACTGCTAGCTACATGACTGGGGACATGCTGTGCAACTTCTCTTAATATAGAACCTGTGGAGTCATTGGAGGTACATGCAATTTCTTTCATTTCATTGATGGTTTCTCTAACTTTAGTCTCCATTGCAGAGGCAGAGTGGTTATCCTCAGTTGTTTTAATAATTGTTTCTCCATGAGTAACCGCTCTGCCACTGCAATGGCTTGAGTAATATTGCACACACCTCCAATGTCTCTGTGGTTCACTTATCCTTTCTTTACAATATATATATCCTGCATGTTTGAGCAAGCGGTTTCCTTTTTTGATTTTATGTAAGAGGCAGTCTGCTCTGTAGACATTTTCTGTAAAAAAAGAGCAAAAAAATTGAATACATTATTCTTGTTTTGTTTATAAAGACAAAACCTAAGTTTCACTAATGTTGCATTTTTAATCTGTTACAATTGTAAATGGTACCCTTTAACTATCCTACACTTTCTCTACTGCTACACCTTCCTGGAGTTAGAATAGTAAATTGTACCCATGCACTATCCCACACTTTCCCTACTGCTACACCTTTCTGGAGTTAGAATAGTAAATGGTACCCCTTCACTATCCCTCACTTTCCCTACTGCTACACCTTCCTGGAGTTAGAATAGTAAATAGTACCCATACACTATCTCACACTTTCCATACTGCTACACCTTCTTGGAGTTAGAATAGTAAATGGTACACCTTCACTATCCCTTATTTTCCCTACTTTTACACCTTCCTGGAGTTAAAATAGTAACTGGTACCCCTATTCTATTCCTCAATTTCCCTACTGCTACACCTTCTTGGAGTTAGAATAGTAAATAGTATCCCTACACTATCCCTCACTTTCCCTACTGCTACACCTTCCTGGAGTTAGAATAGTAAATGGTACCCCTACACTATCCCTCACTTTCCCTACAGCTACACCTTCCTGGAGTTAGAATAGTAAATGGTACCCCTACACTATCCCTCACTTTCCCTACTGCTACACGTTCCTGGAGTTAGAATAGTAAATAGTACCCCTACACTATCCCTCACTTTCCCTACTGCTACACGTTCCTGGACGTAGAATAGTAAATTGCACCCCTACACTATCCCTCACTTTCCCTACTGCTACACCTTTAAGGAGTTACATTTGCAAATAGTTTTATTTCACTATCTAACACTTTCCCTACTGCTTCACATCTATTTATTTATAAGTTGCTGATTTTTTAAAAAATATTTACCTTTCAAGATTGGTTGTTCACAGTTTTTGAAGAAGTTGAGATCTTGTTTGCTATTTCTTTGTTGAATTTCTTGCTGAGATGGTTGTCTGTTTGGAAAAGAAATACAAAAGTATTAAAGTGTATAGTTTAATTATAAAATTATTTTTTTTGTCGTTGAGAAAAAGTACACTAATCCACAGTTTCTCTACTGTTACATCTTCCTGGGGTAAGAATAGTAAATGGTACCCCTACACTATCCATCACTTTCCCTACTGCTACACCTTTAAGGAGTTACATTTGCAAATAGTTTTATTTCACTATCTAACACTTTCCCTACTGCTTCACATTTATTTATTTATAAGTTGCTGATTTTTTAAAAATATTTACCTTTCAAGATTGGTTGTTCACAGTTTTTGAAGAAGTTGAGATCTTGTTTGCTATTTCTTTGTTGAATTTCTTGCTGAGATGGTTGTCTGTTTGGAAAAGAAATAAAAAGAATTAAAGTGTATGGTTTAATTATAAAGAAAAATTTTGTTGTTGATAAAAAATACACTAATCCACAGTTTCTCTACTGTTACATCTTCCTGGAGTTAGAATAGTAAATGGTACCCCTACACTATCCTTCACTGTCCCTTCTTGCTACACCTTCCTGGAGTTAGAATAGTAAATGGTACCCCAACACTATCCCTCACTTTCCCTATTGCTACACCTTCCTTGAGTTAGAATAGTAAATGGCACCCCTACACTATCCCTCACTTTCCCTACTGCTAAACCTTCCTGGAGTTAGAATAGTAAATGGTACCTCTACACTACCCCTCACGTTCCCTATTGCTACACCTTCCGGGAGTTAGAACAGTAAATAGTACCCCTACACTATCCCTAACTTTAACTACTGCTACACCTTCCTGGAGTTACAATAGTAAATGGTACCCCTGCACTATCCTTCACTTTCCCTACTGCTACACCTTCCTGGAGTTAGAATAGTAAATGGTACCCCTACAGTATCCCTCACTTTTCCTACTGCTACACCTTCCTGGAGTTAGAATAGTAAATGGAACCTCTTCACTATACATTACTTTCCCTACTGCTACACCTTCCTGGAGTTAGAATAGTAAATGGTACACCTACACTATCCCTCACTTTCTCTACTGCTACACCTTCCTGGAGTAAGAATAGTAAATGGTACCCCTACACTATCCATCACTTTCCCTACTGCTACACCTTTAATGAGTTACATTTGCAATTAGTTTTATTTCACTGTCCAACACTTTCCCTACTGGTTCACATTTATTTATTCATAAGTTGCTGATTTTTTAAAAAATATTTACCTTTCAAGATTGGTTGTTCACAGTTATTGAAGAAGTGGAGATCTAGTTTGCTCTTTCTTTGTTGAATTTCTTGCTGAGATGGTTGTCTGTTTGGAAAAGAATTAAAAAAGAATTAAAGTGTATGGTTTATTTTTAAAATAATGTTTTTGTCGTTGAGAAAAAATACACTAATCCACAGTTTCTCTACTGTTATATCTTCCTGGAGTTAGAATAGTAAATTGTACCACTACACTATCCTTCACTGTCCCTACTGCTACACCTTCCTGGAGTTAGAATAGTAAATGGTACCCCTAGACTATCCATCACTTTCCCGACTGCTACACCTTCCTGGAGTTATAATAGTAAATGGTACCTCTACACTGTCCCTCACTTTCCCTACTGCTACACCTTCCTGGAGTTAGAATTGTAAATGGTACCCCTACACTAGCCCTCACTTTCCCTACTGCTACGCCTTCTTGGAGTAATAATAGTAAATGTAACCTCTTCACTATCTATTACTTTCCCTACTGCTACACCTTCCCGCAGTTTGAAAAATATCTATCCCACATTTTTCATGTTTAAAAGCGTTTTACCTTTAATTTTTTTGATTGGTCTTCTTGGCTTTTATTGTGATCTTCAAATTGAAGAGTACATTTTCTGTTTGAAAGAAAGAGAAACTTGTTTTGTTATAGTTCTTTTATTATCAATTGTACTTTTGCTGCTTGTGTTGAAAAAAGGGTATTTTAAAAACTATGCTTTTTTATGGAAAATTATATTAAATGTTGTATTTACCTTGATAAAATTTAAGATGGTTTTTAAGTGGGTTCGATTTATCTAATTTTCAAAGTTGATTTATCTGTATACGGATTACAAAAAATGTAGCATGTTAAAATCAAATTTTAGAACCCTATTTTTTTTAAAGAAAAATGTATTAATGTTAAGGTACTTGATTCATTTTAAAAACATTTTGTGATAAGTAAGAAATAAAAAGTACCTTTAAAAAAATTAGGAATAATGAATATTGCTCCTAATTTAGAGGAAGACTCTTTTTCTGGTATTTAAGGAACTTCCCATTAAATGATTTTTCTGTGAAAAGATGAATTTAGAGATTTGTTTACTGTTTATACTTAGCGTAAACAATTTATTTTGATTAACATTTGAATTCTTTTTACAAATATAATTTTCACCAACCTACGTTACTTACAAAAAAATGAGTAAGTGTCTCATAACATTTTATCGAAATATGGGTTATATCATTGATTATTTTAACACTGTTGCATGTGACAAGGAGATTTACTGTTATGACATTTAAAAAGCAATTTAAATGTTGATTTACCAGATATATTCGAAACTTTTTTAAAAAATGGACTTACATTTGTGAGTATATAATCTTTAGCTGTATAAGATATTATTTGTTGGTTGGTTTTTATATTTAAATCTGAAATATAAAAATGTGTCAGCTTTATTTAAAAAAGTTAATTTATATTCGCTGTAAACTTACTTGTATATTTGAATCGATTAGTGTTTGTTTGGCTTCAGCTCGTCTCAGTGGCAAAAGGTCAGAGGGTCATTTTTTGGCGACTGGTCTCTGAACTGATTTCAAAATGGTGTCTTACTTGTATTTATAGGTTTTTGTGTGTGACATGTTAAATTTTTACAAAAGATGCGTTAGAATAAGTTTTTTCAATCCTTTTTTTTCTGTGAAAACATGTAATTTAATTTATCATTTTAAAAATGTGTGTTTGATGTTTGAAATAGCGTTTTGTTCTCTATTTTGTTTTGAGTCACTTGGTGTTCATTTCATGAAGAGAGTTGTAGGACTAATGTTTACTTCCTAGTATCTAAAATGGTGAATATGTGTTTGGTATTTCCTCTGTGATTTGTAAAACCTATGTTTTTAATGTCGAATTATTTAATTTTAAAAATAATATTATATTTAACTTTATCCTTACATGTTGCTTCTTTTTGATATCCGAGTATCAATTTGAATACCCTAGTATTAATTTTAATACTCGCGTATTAATTTTAAAAAAAGGCTTGTTATTTCACAAGTTTACGTACAGTTTATTACCACATTTTAATACACTTCCCTACCCAAAACCCCTATTTTCCCTGCATCCCGTGCCAGGTTTTATTTTACAAAAAAATATATATATTTTTTACATTATTTATGCGTTGTAACGGTACGCGTTATATGCGTTTTCGTTGTAACGGTACTTATACATTACTTTTACTATTTTGCGTTGTAATGGTATGCGTTGTAAAGGAATGCGTTGTAAAGGTACCTGCATTGTAAAAAATGTGTTGTAAAAGCATGTGTTGTAACGTCATACATCCAACTGATGCGGGGTAAACTATGAGAATTGACAACTCAGTGTTTAGCTCTAATTTTTTTCAATTTAATTCAATAAGTCTTTATTTCAATTACAAATCATGAAAGACATTTACCTTTAAAATATAATGGTCAAATTCATTTACATGAGTGTTTGCAGATTTATACATTAAAGTGGCGGTCAAAAGAAAGAAAGTAGATCCATAATGTTAAGGTGCCTTAATCTGTAATAAATAGTTAAAACTAATAAAACTTCTGACAATTGTGCCACAAAAATCAGTACCAGTAATCTCAGCATATATGTAAAAAATAACCAGGTGTGTACCCTAAAAACAGGTTATCGTAGCCTCATTTTCTTAGCTCGTATGGCCCACTTCTAACTTAGAAATTTGGCAACAGCAATCACTATGGATTCATTGGTGTCTGTTTTTAAGATCCTGAATCCTTCATTGCCAGAACTAATGCCCGAAATCAAACACATTGGTTTAAGCTATTTGTTCCTAGGGATTTTATAAACAGGGAATACAAATAAAATGTGTATTAAGGATTTGTTCTAGGTTGGAAAGAAGGGGACTTTACTAAGGTTCAGGGCATGCCATTTACTAACAAACAAGTTAATTGGGAGAGATCCCACTCTAAATTGATGGTAAAGTTTCCATTAAAAACGGTAACAAAATCCAAATAGCCTTCGTACTCTAAATCATGTTTATGCTCTAATAATTCCCTTTTTAGTGACGGCCTTGTTAAAGAGGAGATGCGCTTCATTTTGACCATGTTCCAGTACACTGCCTTAAATTCCTTTTTTGAGGGAAAGGGATTATCAACAAGATTTTCCCACAGTCTACTCATCCCCATCTCGCTCAAAATATTTTTTGCCCATCTCAGCCAGGGGATTTTACACTTACAATCTGCCTCCCTGACTTCAAGAAGAGCCTGGACATACAGGGACAATTCTGGTGTAACCCAGAGCCTTGTCTAATAAGCCACTGGTCTAAACTGCGCTGTGTCCTCGATAGAGTAACAACCCAAGTCTAAAAAGAGGGGCAATAGTGGTGTTGATTGGGGAAGACCAGTTATGGCCCTTAGGAATTTATTTTGGTCTGTAGCCAGAGGGACTAAGTTGTCAAAGCCCCATAATTCTGCCCCATATAAAACCGAGGTGCTACTTTTAGAGTTCTATATTTTAAGGACAGGTGCAACAGGCTTGGTCTGGGAAAGACGCTGTTCCTTCAACAGGGCACCAGACAATTGGGCATGTTTTAGCACCAAATGATCGATATGGGGCTTCCAATTAAGTTTTCTACCTAAGGTATTTCCCAAATGTGTAAATACATGAGTCTGCTCTAAGGTAACATCATTCATAGCAACTCTGCCTTTTATAACCTTGTGTTTGTGTAGAACCATAAATTTAGTTTTCTCCACATTAACTATTAGGTCATGGTCCTGACAAAACTCCTCAAATCTAACAATAGCCGACTGGAGTCCTTTTTGTGTCTTGGAGATTATCAAAGTATCATTCGCAAATATGAGCAAACCAATCTTCATGCCTGCTAGAGTAGGAGCATCGGTAGGATAATGCTGAAAATACTGCACTACCCTATTGATGAACAAGGAAAAGAGGGCTGGTACTATGCTAAAATGCACCCCTGTTCAACCTCCTTTGCAACTGGAAACCTATCGGTAACACTTACCTGTGAGCCCCAACGCACCTGTGCATAATTAGAATCATGTAATGTAACTAAAATGGCCAATAATTACAATGGCATGCCCTGTTCCAAAAATGCTCTCCACATTTTAGTGTGTGGGACAAGATCAAAATTCGACTTAAGATCGATAAAAGCCACGTAAATGGTGCCCCCTCCTATAATTACCACTCTCCAATAAATTAAAATAAACCTTAAAACCTGGTCAATAGTGATGGTGTGTGAACAGAACCTCGCCTGCAATGGAGACAAAATATCAAATGTGTCTATCCAGGCCTGGATTCAACTTAATACCAGCCTAGCTGTGACTTTTTGAATACAATCAATGAGGCTTATAGACCTGTAGTTGCCTCGGTTGGAGCAGTACCCTTTCTTAAAAATTGGGAGGATTTCAGCTCCTGACCATGTATCGGGCATGGGGGCACCACAAGCGGTGGCGTTCGCTAGTAGCTGGATATATGTTACCCAGTTTGCTTTATCATGCAGAAACAGATCAGCTGGAATACAATCCAACCCAGGCGCCCTACCTCTCAGGACTGAGTTCAACGCTATTTCTACCTCTTTCTTTGTAAAATACAGAGAGGAATTTAAAGGGGGCATTTTAAACTGTTTTGGGTCTTGTTCTGCAGTGTTGAACTGGGCCTTGTAGTGTGATACCCACTGCTCGGGCTACATTGACTGGAGCTTGGCTGGGTTTGCCACTGCCCCATTTCACAAGATGCCAAAAAGTAACCATGCTTCTCCCTTTGCTGTCCTTGAGCAAATCATCCCAGTGTTGCTCATCCCAGTCCCTTTTAGCTTGCTGTTGGGTTACCTTGTACCCTGCCCTTGCCCTTTTGATGTCTCCCATATTCTTTGATCTAATTGCCCTGGCCATGTTTCTATAAGCTTCTCTTCAAGATTTCCCATACCATGTGGCCACCTTAGGGCCAGAATTTTTCTGAGAGTTTTTAACCATTGTAATAAAATAGCCTTTAAGATTATTAAACAATTTGTTATTGAACCTGTAAGACCATTATGTGAACTCCCTCTTGTGAGGCACAGTTTAAAAGGGTAGCTGTTGCACTTGCCACCAGCTTCCTCATCTGCTCCAAGTGCTCTTCTTTGTTAATAACTTTAGTCCATTTGGCTCTCCTTGTGTCGTTACTAAGCTGCACTTCTACAAAGGTGCTGTCCGGTGACGGACAATCAATGACAGGAAAATCCTTAAGCTGGATGGATAGTACTAGAGGGTTATGATCACTTTTGGTCCGCTCCTGAACTACCATATCTATTAGGGAGGGCCAGAATTCCTTGTTGAGAAAGATGAAGTCTGTACGGCTGCTTCTCAACCCATTACTGTAAGTTTGTGAGCCCTGCCTATCAGAAATGGACCTCCCGTTGAGAGCCCTAACCCCCGTTCCAAACATAACACTTTTAGCTGCAGTGCTGCTTCAGTCCATTTTTTAATTAGAGGAAGGTCCAGGGACGGAATGTTACACTGAGCATCCTACTCTAAGCTAAGGTTGACGTCGTTATTGTCTAGTGGTTCAAAAGAACAATTGGAATCTCCGGTAATTATCAAATTACATGCGCCTTTATGCTGATCTAAAAAGGTGTCTAAGAGAGCAACAGTGCTGGAAGCTTTTCCACCTGGCAGCCCTCTCGCATATACATTTATAATCAACAGATCAGGGACATTGGGCATCTGTAGTTTAATTATTAAGATATCCCTATTATTGATACACAGTGCCTCTGCCCTGTAACAATCTGACTGTCCTACCCATGGAGTGAGGCCACCCTTGGTTCTTCCCCTCTGGCCACCCTGGGCAGTTTTAGAAAAATGTAGGAAACCCTGTCGATATACATGATCCATCGACCAGGTTTCCTGAAAGGCCATAATATCATTGCCTTCAATACATGTGGACCCTTCTACTACGGGTATTTTTGACAGTAACCCTGCTATATTCCAGGATACTAGCAGTAGATTTGGTTTGAGGGGACTCTAAATCAGAGCACTAAAAAATCCTTTATTCGACTGTCAGAAAAGCAGTCATAAAAGCACAGAAATACATTGTTATACAATTCATTCAAGATTTTTATAACCAATTTTTTTAAAAGTAGGCAGTTCACCAAAAAGTTAAAAATGCAGTGAGTTAAAAATGCAGTAGGCCAACGGAGAATAAAAATGCCTGTTCAAGACATAATATCATATTTAGTGCAAGCCATCTTGGGATCATCCTTCCATGCTTAATCTGAACTTCCGGGCTGTTTTTAAAAACTTACAGATAAAAAAGGTACTGTCATTAGGCAGCATCTGAAGATATAAAAGTGCAGGCTTAATCTGTACAAAATTCAACTTTTTAAGCAAGGGTTTTAAAAACATTTGTCTTGGACTAGAATAATAAGGACACAGAAATAAAAAGTGAGCCAGGTCTTGTGGAGACATGTTGTCGCAGCCACAAGCTGGCAACACTTGACCTCTGTGTGCTCCACTTGAGGGGACTCATGTTTATGCTGTGGGGGGTGGGCTGTTTGTTAGCTACATGGACATAACCCAATTTCTTCTCACAAAAAGGAGCATTGGTCTGAGAGAACCTGCCGTCCCTATTTTCACCACCTAAAATTTAAAACCACACAGCCCAAAGGTCGCAAGTGCAGGAAAAGCCAGTATATCAGCACCAACATATAAAAGGCCATACTTACTGGCTTTGACAGTGCTTTTAGAGGTCTGTAATTGGTGTTTATTATTTCCACTTTAGTAATGTAACCATGTTACTGGCTCCTATAAAAATTTCAGTGTCATGTTTCTAAGGAAGGGTTTCTTGGTCACGAGGGAGTGTAGCAATTTAATGACTGTACTGTTAAGCTGAGCTCTCCATCCATGGCCACCACCCCTCCCCCCGCCTTCACTAAGAAGATTTCATACTCCTTTTGCTTAATCTGCCACCTACCACAGCTTGCACATCTTCCTCACATTGCACAGGAGATGTTTGCTGATAGATCCAACTCACAAAGGAAATAACATGTCTCCATCAAAGAGCAATGTTACTTCAGAGGGTACGTTACGGCTCCTATCATGCTCAAATGTAATGCTTTTTTTAAAGTGTTTTGAAAGTCACACGTACCAAGCACCCCATAGAACACAAAACATAAATCAGCAAGAAATGCGGTAGATGAGTTTGCAAGCTTACAGTGTAAGGTACCCTATGAGTTCTTTCAAACAGAAGGAACCACAGACACACAGCTGTTTTGTGTACTACTATATTGGAACTGAAGAAGGACAACGCCTCAGAAGCAGGATATCTTACTTGGTCTCACCTTGGATTAGGATGCCTTTTTTACTTTTCTGATACAAAGGCGACCACATTGGCACGGGAGGAACCTTGAGACAGGTTGTCTCCCCGTTGCTTTCTCAAATTGGCATCATTTGTGTTCTCCTGTTCAGGTTGTATTGGCCAATATTGGTAAACACCTCTTTGTCGGTCAGGTGACTTAGAAGAGATTGAGATACCTTTGACTCTAGGGGTCATATTTACAAGCCATGATCGCCACCGGAACATCAGTTTTTACGACGTTCCTTATATACAAGGCAGTGTTAAGCCACTTAAGGTGGCTTAACGCTGCCTTGTAAATAAGGCCCCCTTTCACACTATGATTAGTATTAAAGGGGCGTGCAATGGGTGTCGCTCTGGGCATTCCACCGCAACACACATTGATTCTGATGCCGCCCCTTATTTACAAGGGAGGTGTAAATAGAAGGCAGCACCAGAATTAAGACCAGGGAAAACCTGGTTTTACACTGGCGCATCTCGTTTTTGCTGTTTTTATGTATGCTGCATTGTGCACATAAACAATCATTTTTCAAAAATGCCGTTTTGCCTCTTAATGCAGCACACATAGAAGAAACAACACAGCTCCTGCACATAAACCATCTTCCCCTGCATGCAGACACCCTTACACTATGGTGCAACGGTGCCTGTGTTGTCGCTTGGCTGCTAAGTGTAGCGCCAATGCAATGCTGCACCATATCCTTGTTAATATGGTGCAGCCCTATGTTTCTGAAGTGGCGGAGTGAGGCGTTAAACCAGACAGCTAATGCCTCACTCCGCCGCTTCCCTTGTAAATATGCCCCTAGGTGTTAATGAAACTAGGTTGGACAGCTGAGCATGATGCACAGGCATTTTCATAAACTGAGCTGCCAACGTCAGAATTAACCAAGTAGCATCTGCAGGCTATGGAGCTGGTACATGTTGTTTGCCTTCTATTTATGTTCACACAGCATTACACTTTTGCCAAAGAATTGAAGGTTTGCTTTAGTTTTGCCGTACTCCTTTGCCAGCTCCTTGGCATGTCACATTGTAAGACTGGTCTCTGTGTGCCTTTGGCTGCCCTTTGGTGAAACAGAAGCAGTCTTTACTTTCCCTTTAACTGACTTTAACTTTTTGTACACTGATCTAGCACTGCTCTTGGCAGTCTTGACTGCTTTTCCACCTCAACATCTGTTGCCTTTCAATTCCTTTCTTATGTGTAAAATTAATCTTAGTTCAAGAAGGAACTGATCAGTGGGCAGGTGTTTTTTTTTACCAAAACTGTCCCAAGCTTAAGTTGAACTGAGACCACTATTACTTCATCTGCCATCCACCATTCCTTCGCATATACTCATCAGAATATTTCAATTTATTTTGCATTGGTGACCTCTTCAAACAATTTCCCTTCAGACCCAACCATTCTTAGGCACGTACTGGAATCCAGCCCTCAACTTCGGCACATAAATAGCTAACATGGTTCTGCTGTCATCAAATTTTGCTTTCATTTGAGCTTTTGCAATTGGTGACTTTTATTCTATTCAGTCATTATTTATGCCTGCTGTTTTATCGGCACCAGGGAACAACTATTCCATTGTTTGTCGTCAGTTGTTTCCATCAAAGTATTTCTTCTTTTCTCTTCCATTGACACTTCTCTTTTTTCATCCCACTCTGTCTCACTGCATTTAATACTAGTGTTGGGGTTTCCTCTCTTCTGTATACAATGGGCAAATTTCCATTTTTACTATCGGCTTAGGAAGGCCTCTTCTCTAGATTTTGAAACAACTGGTTAATATTCATGTTGGGTGCTGTCAATTACTCCTGGAACAAAGAGCCTTTTTACTATTGCACTTCGTGTATACAACTAAGGGACTCATTATGATGTCGGTCAGAGTTGCCTTCGACCGACATCCCTACGGTTTCGGAACCGACAGACCTGCAGTCGACCATCCGACATTGCAATTATGATGCATCTGCCCCATTTCCCTATGGGAGCTTGTACAGCAGTCAAAAACCATCTGCAGCACAAGCTTCCTTAGAGAAATTCAATTTTCTTTAAATCCCTGCACTGTGTGGCAGGCACGTGATGGTGCTTGCCACACACTGCAGAGATTTACAGGGGGCACCATAGATGCCGCACCAGTCCAGCAAACCGGAGAGCTAGGGGAGAAGGGGCCATGCTAGGCGCCCCCAAAGTCACTCTCTGTCAGCCTTTCCATGTCGGAAAGGCTGACATGGAAAGGCTGTCGGAAACCGACATCATAATCCCAACGGCAGTAACGCAGTCCTTAAGGGATTATATTAGGTTGTCGACTGGCTGACGGGCTCCTTGAGTCTGTCGAAAGCCAGACGGATTGACCAGCCGGTTTACACTCCTACCGCTGACATTGTTATTTGGCGGTTGCACTGTAAACCTACCATGTCGGTCGGTAAGTCTCTGATGAGTGGTCGGAGGCTTACTGACCAACATCGTAATAGGCCCCTAAATAACATAAATTGTACTCTTTAGCTCTAAGGGGGATTTATAGTTTGAGTCCAACAATAATTTAAATGTGTTATTACTGCAAAATTAAAAGAGAGAAAATTAAAATAAGCATTAGAATAAGAGGCACTGACCTGAGTCAATGTGATCCTTTCTTGAGAAGCCTCTGTCTCTCTCCAGATCAGGAATGGGACAGATGCAAAAGCAGGCAAATCCATGGCCGTAACACAGGCCCCTGCATCCCCCGATGTGCGGGGGGATCCTCGGGCTGCAGTGGACCCCCTGAGCACTCCGGATTAAATCCGGAGCAGGGGCTCCTCTGTGTAGATTGCATGGGGGCCCCTTGAACTTTGGTGATGCCACTGGGCAAATTCAGAGATTTTACTGAATGGGTTTAGGATGATGTGTGTTCTCCACACTTGCGCTCCTGGAATGTTTCTCTACAGGTCTTCAATCTTCTGGCCATATTGAATATTTAGATCGAATTTCAACCAGTTGCATGGCCCAGGTATCTCCTTTGTGACTCACTCCCATCGTACAAAATTCACACAGGCATTAGTTACTTGAGCTTTGCCATTTGTCCTCTCGATAAGTGGTCTGCTCTTCTTCAAAAACGAGCCAACTTGGGTCCCTTTCCTTTAGGTACTGGTCGCAATAGCGGGGCGTCTTTGAACCCTATGTGCCATATTTATGGCAAAGCGATGCAGAGTTGCGCAGCGAGTCACACTGCTTCACAGTGTCACAGGGAAAGGGCAAGAATGTTCTGTATTTATTCCCATACAATGCATTCCAGTACTTTCCCCAGTGCTGGCACACAATGGACTGCCTATGCCAATGCAGGCACCCTTGCACCATGGTGCAAGGGTGACTCCTTTGCGGACAGGATTGTTTTGATGTAGGAATGTGCCTAATCCTGCACAAAAACAATCCCCTAAGGCATATTCCTCTTTTTATATGTGCAGCAGAATGCAGAATGCAGCCCCCACGGAAAGAGGACGTGACAAGGAGAAATAAATAAATTGCTCTTAGTTATGCATTCCCTGAGAATGGGCGTCGCATTTTGGCGCATTCCCAGGTTTACCAGTTCTGGTAAATCTAGGAATGTGTGAAAATCTATTGGAGTTGTGTGGGAACACCCATGCAACATCCATGGAACTACTTTCCAGGGCAGAGTGACGATTGGCGCTGCTTTGCATTACTCCAGATTTTAAAGTGGCCTACTTCCTTTTGAAGTCTTCATCCCCTTCTTTTGTTGGAGGAGCTACTTTTTTTTTGTGATCAAGTTCTTTTTGTGACAGCAAGTATTTCTGTAGTAGCTGTGCTTTTTTGGAACATTATTTCTGTTTAATTGAGTATTGCTTGAAACCCTCAAGCCCCCACTCATTTTTTTTACATGTTTGTAACTCTCCTCATGGTGTCATCCTCCCACCTGCCCCTCCTCCCCAAGGTGTCGCACAAACCCCTCGGCCCTCTGGTGTCTTTCCCACCCTTGTGTTCCTTCTCAACCTCCCCCAAACCCCTGCGGTGTGTTTTTTACATGTTGCACAGTAACGCAGGCTGTTGTGCAGCATGGCTTAAAGTAAAGAAAGAAACAATGTTGTGATGCAGTAAACACAGCCTGCATCATAGTGTTTTGTTTTTACTTTAAGCCAAGCTCACACCGCTGTGCAACATGTAAACAAATGCGGGACTTCACATTCTATATTGGAAGAAATATCATATGTCTGAATGATCTATTGATAACTGATGCGGGGTAAACTATGAGAATTGACAATTCAGTGTTTAGCTCCCCCTTCTAATTTTTTTCAATTCAATTCAATAAGTCTTTATTTCAATAAAAAATCATAAAAGACATTTACATTTAAAATATAATGGTCAAATTCATTTAAATGAGTGTTTGCAGATTTATACATTAAAAAGGAGGTCAAAAGAAAGAAAGTAGATCCACAATGATAAGGTGCTTTAATGTGTAATAAATAGTTAAAACTAATAAAACTTCTGACAATTGTGCCACAAAAATCAGTATAAGTAATCTCAGCATATATGTAAAAAAATAACCAGATGTGTACACTAAAAACAGGTTATCGTAGCCTCATCTTCTTAGCTCATATGGCCCACATCTAACTTGGCAACAGCAATCACTATGGATTCATTGGTGTCTGTTTTTAAGATCCTGAATGCTGGGGGCGTGGCTTGGATGTCGATGCAGACCGGTGTCTGAGTCCGGGACCTCCTTCAGTCTGAAACAAATAACGGCGAGACTTGCACTGCAAGGGTCCCCAGCGGACCAACAAAATACAGAAACGGACGTCTAAACATCCAGGGAGCAGAACGGAGTGACGGCAGCGGACAGACTCGCACCACAAGAGTCGAAAAAACCAAATGAAGTGAAGCGGCGCTGCGGAAGAAGAGGAAACAAGATGGTGGCCCCCGATGATCGGATGACCGGAGCGGCGGCAGCAACTGTCTCGGCAAAACCCGAAGGCGTGAGGTGAGAGCGGAGGACAAAGTGAGCAAAGTGCACAAACCGGCATCCACCCCTCTCCCCCTACATGGGAGCAGAATTAATCCATCAACAATAAGACTGAAGGCTACAGAAGGGGGGAGGAGAGAGAAATAGAAAGCGAAACTCAGCGCTGGGAGCCCCGATATTAAGCTCAAGCCCTAGCCACACCCGCCGCATGCGCCGCAAGAGACAGCCACACGGACGGAGGGCAAGAAGAACAGAGCCATAAGCATAACAGATAGTTCAAGTTCAAGTTCAAGAATTTATATAGCGCACTACTCACCCAGAGGGTCTCAAGGCGCTTGGGGATGGGGTTCATTATTTATCGAATAGCCAGGTTTTAAGTTCTTTTCTGAAGGAGATGTCGTTCTGTGTAAGGCGAAGGTGGGTGGGGAGTGAGTTCCAGGTCTTGGCCGCCAAGTAGGAGAAGGATCTACCTCCCATGGTGGATCTTTGGATGCGCGGAATTGCGGCGAGGCCTTGATCGGAGGATCTTAATTGGCGGGTGGGTGTGTAGAAGGATAGTCGAGTGTTGAGGCATTCGGGCCCTAGCTTGTAGAGGGCCTTGTGTGCGTGGGTGAGGAGAGGGAATGTTATTCTCTTGTTGACGGGGAGCCAGTGGAGGTCTTTCAGGTGGCCGGTAATGTGATTTTGGCGAGGGATGTCCAAAATGAGTCTCGCTGATGCGTTTTGGATACGTTGGAGTTTTTTCAGTAATTTGGCTGTAATTCCGGCATACAGGGTGTTTCCGTAGTCCAGTCGATTCGTGACTAGTGCGTGGGTGACAGTTTTTCTTGTCTCGGAGGGGATCCAACGGAAGATTTTTTTGAGCACACGAAGTACGTTGGAGCAGGAGGATGAGACGGCATTGACTTGTCTGGTCATCGAGAGTGAGGAATCTAGGATGAAGCCCAGGTTGCGTGCGTGATCTGTGGGTGTGGGTGCTGCGCCCAGAGCCAAAGGCCACCATGAGTCGTCCCAGGCAGAGGGGGATGATCCTAGGATGAGCACCTCTGTTTTGTCTGAGTTAAGTTTTAGGCGGCTGGTTTTCATCCATTCGGCAACGTCTTTCATACCTTCGTGAAGATTGGTTTTGGCGGAGTTAGGGTCTTTGGTGAGGGAAAGGATCAGCTGGGTGTCGTCAGCGTAGGAGATGATGTTAAGGTTGTGTTGACGCGCGATGGATGCGAGTGGACTCATGTAAACTTTGAAGAGGGTGGGACTGAGTGATGATCCTTGTGGTACACCGCAAATGACTTCGGTAGCCTCTGATTTGAATGGGGGAAGTCGTACTCTCTGGGTTCTTCCGGCGAGGAAGGAGACGATCCAGTCCAACGCTTTTCCTTGTATTCCGACATTGTTGAGGCGTTGTATGAGGGTGCTATGACAGACTGTGTCGAAGGCGGCGGAGAGGTCGAGTAGAATGAGGGCCACTGTTTCTCCGTTGTCCAGTAGTGTTCGGATGTCGTCTGTGGCTGCGATGAGGGCGGTTTCGGTGATGTGTTTGGCTCGAAAGCCGTTCTGTGAGGGATCGAGGGAGTTGTTGGCTTCGAGGAAGGCGGCGAGTTGGCTATTGACGGCTTTCTCGATGACTTTTGCCGGGAAAGGGAAGAGGGATATTGGGCGGTAGTTTTTGAGTTCAGAGGGGTCTGCTGTGGGTTTCTTCAGGAGGGCGCTGACTTCGGCATGTTTCCAGCTTTCTGGGAAGGTAGCAGAGTTGAAGGAACAGTTGATAACATCACGGAGGTGGGGTGCGATGATGGAGTCTGCTTTGTTGAAGATGTGGTGGGGACATGGGTCCTTTGGCGAGCCAGAGTGGATGGAATTCATAAGGCAGATGGTGTCTTCGGTGGTGATTGGGTTCCAGGTGTTGAGATTGTTGGAGGGCGTTATAGGTTCTGAGGGGGGTGGGTAGGATTGTTCGTTGGTATTGTTTTCGAAGCTGTTATGTATGTCGGCAATTTTGTTGTAGAAGAAGGAGGATAACGAATCGCAGAGGTCTTGGGAGGGGGTGATGTCGTTTGAGGCTGCAGTGGGGTTGGTAAATTCTTTGACGATATTGAATAGTTCCTTGCTGTTATGGGCATTGTTGTCGAGTCGATTCTTGAAAGCTGATTTCTTGGTGGATCGAATCAGCTGGTGGTGTTTGCGGGTGGCAACCTTGAAGGTGGTCATGTTGTCGGTGGTTGGGTTTTTTCTCCATGTTTTCTCCAGAGTACGGCAAAGTTTCTTGGATTTTTTAAGGTCATCGTTGAACCAGGGGGCCTTTTTGCTGTCTTGTTTGGTGGTTTTTCAAGGGTGCTAATTCGTCAGCGCTGTGAGTGATCCATTGTTTGAATTTGATGGCAGCTTGGTTAGGGTCAGATGAGAGGGCGGGCGGGTTTTGGTTGAGCGATGTGAGGAGTTGGTCGGTGGTGATTTTGTTCCATTTTCTTCGGGGAATAGGTTGTGGGGGGTTGTGGTTCGAGGTGGTTTTGTAGCTGAAGTGAACACAACTGTGGTCCGTCCAATGGAGAGCTGTGGTGCGATCGAAGGAGATGTGTTTGCTGGAAGTGAAGATTGGGTCTAGCGTATGTCCGGCTATGTGGGTGGGGGTGTCAACAAGTTGTTTGAGTCCGAGATTGGCTAGGTTATCCAGTAGGGTGGTGGTGTTGCTGTCGTTATTCTTTTCCATGTGGAAGTTGAGGTCTCCTAGTAGGATGTAGTTCTCGGAGGCGAGGGCATGTGGACTGATGAAGTCAGTGATGTCCTCGCTGAATTGTTTACGTGTTCCTGGAGGCCTGTAGATGAGGGTGCCTCTGAGTGTGGTTCTGGGGGCATTGTTGTCGAGTCGATTCTTGAAAGCTGATTTCTTGGTGGATCGAATCAGCTGGTGGTGTTTGCGGGTGGCTGCCTTGAAGGTGGTCATGTTGTCGGTGGTTGGGTTTTTTCTCCATGTTTTCTCGAGAGTACGGCAAAGTTTCTTGGATTTTTTAAGGTCATCGTTGAACCAGGGGGCCTTTTTGCTGTCTTGTTTGGTGTGATGGTTTTTCAAGGGTGCTAATTCGTCAGCGCTGTGAGTGATCCATTGTTTGAATTTGATGGCAGCTTGGTTAGGGTCAGATGAGAGGGCGGGTGGGTTTTGGTTGAGCGATGTGAGGAGTTGGTCGGTGGTGATTTTGTTCCATTTTCTTCGGGGAATAGGTTGTGGGGGGTTGTGGGTCGAGGTGGTTTTGTAGCTGAAGTGAACACAACTGTGGTCCGTCCAATGGAGAGCTGTGGTTCGATCGAAGGAGATGTATTTGCTGGAAGTGAAGATTGGGTCTAGCGTATGTCCGGCTATGTGGGTGGGGGTGTCAACAAGTTGTTTGAGTCCGAGATTGGCTAGGTTATCCAGTAGGGTGGTGGTGTTGCTGCCGTTATTCTTTTCCATGTGGAAGTTGAGGTCTCCTAGTAGGATGTAGTTCTCGGAGGCGAGGGCATGTGGACTTATGAAGTCAGTGATGTCCTCGCTGAGATGTTTACGTGTTCCTGGAGGCCTGTAGATGAGGGTGCCTCTGAGTGTGGTTCTGGGGTCAGTGTGGACCTGGAAGTGGAGGTGCTCGGCGGTGGAAAGGTTAGCGTCGGAGCTGGTCGTGATTTTGACGGTGTTTTTATGGACGATGGCGATGCCTCCTCCTGTTTGGACGGGGCGGTCTTTACGGATGATCTTGTAATTGTCCGGGATGGCTATGGCGATGTCGGGTGTTGATGATGCATTCATCCATGTTTCAGTGAGGAAGGCGACGTCTGGTGATATAACGCCAAGTAGATCCCAGAGTTCGGTGGCGTGTCTGTGGACCGAGAGGGTGTTCAGCAGGATGCACTTCAGGTGGTTAGGGTCGGACCTGTGTTTGGGGTTAGTAGTTGTGGTAAGGGTCTTGATGCTGGTGAATTTGCAGGAGTGGCATGCGAAGGGCCCATGAGTACGTCCTGCGGCAGCTTCGAAGCATTGGGGAGTACGTCCGGGGTTAAGGGCTAGGAGGGTGGCTGCATCATACTTGATGCGGCCAGAGTGCGGTTTGCGGGGGCCAGGGGGTCTGGCGCTGGGCGCGGTCCAGGCCGGGACAGGCGTAGACGGGCTTACCTTTGGCGCACCTTCGGCGCGGCTGCTGTGCGTGGACGCTGCGCGTAGGTCCATCTGTCTTATATGGAGATTGGAGGGGGCGGAGCATGGGAGGGGCAGCTGGGAGGCGGTAGCGGGGAGGGGAGGCGGGCCCGGGGAGAGCGCAACAACAAAATGGTGGGCGGAATGTAAAGCGAAACAGGGTCACAGCCAACAAGTACAATCAAGCACAAAGTATGCAAATTGAACCAACAGAGTCTGAGAACTGACGCGCAGCTTGGCAGAGCAGTAAGTGCGACTCTACAATGCTATGCGCAATATCCGTGTGGAAACGCTATTAAATGCAAATGGGCTAAGATATCATGCACGTTATTAAATTAAAATTGGGCTACGATACCACACACAGCAGCATGACTAGCAATGCGCTTCAGCTGTGGGAGCTGCAGAGAGGAGCAGGATCAGGGGTCTCAAGTCGGGGAGCGTGGGGAGCGACCGCTTTGGCACAGGTCCAGACGGTGGGGAAGCGCCGGAAAATAGCGGTACTTTGGGCACAAGGCCACATGCGGCACGCACCCTCATAATCGAGCGCCGAAAAGAGACCTGTAAGTGAAATTACCGCGCAACCACTGGAGGCGGCCATTTTGGGGGAGAAATCAACCAACGGAGGAACTACAAATACTACTCTAGCACACACACAAAACCAACCAAAACAAACGTGAAGAAGGGCAAATAGAGCGCGCAACCGCTGAAAGGCGCACAAGGCTAAAAGAGGAGAAAGTGCCTAAGGAAATCAATCACAGAAGTAGGAGAGCGGGACTAACCACGCATACAAAGGAGGCGGTCATCTTGCAGGGGGAATTTAAACCTAACACGCAAATACGCAGGCAAGGTCAGCAAGAACCGCACAGCGGCACAAGGACGAGTAAAACTGCTGGGAAGCAATCAGAGGGAGGGAACGCAGGCTAAGGCAGCTGGCCACACAGCCTAGACACTCCTTCAACCCAACCCCACAAATGCAACTCTACTTGAAATCATTCGCTGGATGGTAAACAAGCACGGCGGCGCCAGATTGCCTGAGGACTCTGCGGGCACAAACTAAGAGGTGCAGTCCTAACCCTGAATAGCGCAACCCCAACATAGGAACACATACGTAGGAGGAACTGGCGGGAGCAAAGACCAGAACCAGGTCCATTCATGAGCCCAGCAGGTTTCGTCTCGAGAAGAGCCATAAGGAGGCTCTGGCGCCCACAGGGAAAAGAGCGGAAACATCAAATTTGCACAAAGAGAGCCGCCTAAACGCCTATCTGGTCAGTAGAGAGTCCAAGGAATGGTAGGCCAAGAGGGTAAAGCCAGCAATCAACCCAAGAAAAGGAAAGATTCGCCGGACTCACCTGCAAAAACCAAGACGGACTTCAAAAACAAAATTACGCTAGAGACGCTGCTAAAAAAGATAAATGAAGGGAACGACCTTGCCAAAGCGACAAAGCAGACCATAGACAATATGCAATTAGAAGTAGCCAGGATCAGAGCAGATCAAAGCAAGACAAACAGTAGGATTGATGTTGCGGAGAAAAGGATCAGCGACTTTGAAGATGCTTGCACCCAGGCCCACAAACACCTGGCAGGCGTCTCCAAGTAATCAGCCATCATGGAAAAACAACTAGCGGAGCAGGAAGATCACCTCAGAAGGAACAACATAAGACTCTTGGGAGTCCCGGAGGGTGCGGAGGATAAACCTGGATCCTGCGCGGCACTAGTAGAGGAGCTAATACCTCATATCACAGGTATCCAGTTCAACAGACAGTTCGAAGTAGACAAAGCCTACAGGGTGCCGGCGTTCAAACCTAAACAAGGCCAAGGACCACGGCCTATTATCCCCAAACCATTAAGAGCCAATCACACCGAGGCAATCTTTGCGATGGCAAGGAAGTGCCAGAATCTAACATGGAATGGGAATAAACTTATAATAACGCAAGACTACTCCAAACACACAGTAGATATCAGAAAAGGTTTCCTAGCCCTCAGAGACAGACTTCGCAAAAGCAGCATATCATTTACCTTCGCAGGCCCTGCTAAAATGAAGATCACAGACAGATGGCACACACAAACGTTTGACGACCCGAACGAACTGAAGAAATACCTACAAGGACCACCAACGGAAAAAATGGACGCTCAAAACAGCAGCCCGGGGAAGAGAAGAGCCTCTACAGGAAGCAATGAAGGAGCCAACGGAACAAACACCTGAAACACTACCAGACCGACCTTTAAGCTCACGAACTAGACAACAAATCTACCTCAGGAAGACAACAACTACCTCAAACTCTTCTACCTCAACCGCAGCGCGGAAGTCCGAACAGGCAGGCACACAAACAAACACAGAGAAGGCAAAACGCAAGACAGAAGGCTGGGCCACACGATGGCACAAACCACCGATATGTAGATGCAACTGACGGGTTAGGATGATGACATTAGGGCACACACAATCTTCCGCCGATCTTAAAATTGTATCACTTAATGTCAAAGGCGTCAACCACCCAGTCAAACGCAGAAAAGTGATCGACTATCTGACAAAACTCAAGAGTGACATATGCATCCTCCAGGAGACGAAACTCTCAGCGGAAGATGCATTACGACTGGAGAGCGAACTGGATAGCGGACCAGGCCTGCTCTCCCGCTATACACAAAAAAGGGGGGTGATCACCCTAGTAAACAAGAAATCTAGACTAACAATCCAAGAAACCTACTCTGACGAAGGTGGCAGATTACTGATCACTACCCTCAAGAGGGGAGATGAGACAATACACGTAGCGAACATCTACGGCCCCAACTCGCACGACAAAGAATTCTGGGAAGGGGTGGAAAAGAAACTAGATAGCATCCCACAACATGAACTCAATAGTGGTCCCAGGGGATTTAAATCAGGTAATGGATGATACTATCGACAGACACTCAGCCAAACCATGCCCAAGAACTCAAACACCGAACACGCTAAAAGATCTATTCGGCAAACTCCAACTTAGAGACCCTTGGAGACTACAACACCCAGACACAAGGGACTATACCTTCTACTCCCACCCACACAACTCATACAGCAGGATAGTCTACATCCTTATGTCAACAGACCACACACCCCTGACCTCTCAAACAGAAATATCAGGGATAACTATCTCAGATCATGCACACATCAGCCTAACACTAAGAGGGAGACACAACGAGAAACATATGAATAGTGACATTCTTAAACACCCTGACAATGTGAAAGAGATCGAAGGGGCCATTACAGAGTACCTCGAATTCAATGACACCCCAGACACAAACAGAGGAGTGATGTGGGACGCACTAAAGGCAACGCTAAGAGGGAGGATAATAAGCATCAAGACCAGATTGAACAAAGAAAGAAACAAAAAAATAGCTGAACTTGAAAAACAGATAACAGAACTAGAGAGAGGGCACACAGCTAATCTTAAATATGGCAACACGCTGTCAGAGTTGTCAAAAAAGAAGTACGAAATGAACAGAATCCTTAGCGAAAGGGCCGGGGCGTGGATCAACAAATAAAAAGCTATCAACTTATGCTCGGCAAACAAAGCAGGGAAGGCGCTAGCCGCCTACCTCAAAAGCAAACAGAGGCAGCACGCAGTCGCCGCAGTAACTGACACTGTGGTTCTGTGAAAACAGACATTGTCTCGTAAGGTTATGGTTATGTCACGATTTTGGTGATGTCGAACCGTATTTAGTAAGTTCGGCTAATATGAGTGAATTCGTCACGTTAACTAGCGAGTTCATTACGTATTTGGAGATTTTGTCTCAAACATGGGTTCCTTTTTGTTTGAGTCTCCATTTTGTATTGCCATCACGCAGGCCGGCGAATGTGGTCGAACGAACGAAGCGACCTGGCCTTCACGTATTGGTATACATTAACAGGGTCTTTCTTGACTCCGAGGTGAATTGCAAGGATCTGATTCCTTCACCTGAAACTGACCCTGCTAAGCCAATTTCCCTGGTTTGATCGTTGTCTGAGATTGCCAATCACTGTTCAGGACATCATTAACTTTTAGTCTCCTTACACATGACTTATCTTGCTTGCTATCAGTCATTGTTTCCTTTTCTATGCTCTTTATTACATGCATTGTGCCTTTCAATTATGGGTTTGTCCGGCTTGTGGAGCTTGGATTTGGGACATTCCCAATGATTAACTTTGGGTTGGGATATTGCAAACTGAGCTTTTCGTTATGTGATACTTTGTTTGAGAATGTACCCTATTGGTCAGAATTTTGCGCAGTGGGAGTGCATTCTAAATGTGAATTTTGTGTATAAAAAGAGATGTCTCGCTCTACAAATTTGAGCAGTCTCCTGAGAAATACTCCATGCTGTGTTTCTAGGATTACTGTTACTGGCTGCAGCTAATAAACTTGGTCTCTGACGCCACCCAGAAGTATTCCGTGCCTCTATATACCAAGACAGGTGAATCCGTAGACTTTGGGCGTGCCCCTGGGGCCGCTGGGTTCTAAAAGCCCAGTTCTTCAACACTAACTCTAAATCACAAACAGCTAATAGAGAGATCCTCGAGGTCTTCAGGAAATTTTACGAGGAAGTCTACACGACAGACACCAACCTCAAGCAAGACGGGGCGCCTGTCTCCTAGACAAACTAGTGATGCCATGCCTCACAGCAGACCAGAGGGAGGCACTAGAAAGTAGAATCACTGGGCCAGAAATAGAGAAGGCAGTAGCCTCACTAAAAGAAAACAAGGCACCAGGACCAGACGGCTACACAACCACCTTCTATAAGCACTTCCTGCACCTCCTAAAACCCACGCTGGTTGAGGTTTTCACACACTGCAGCCAAACGGACGGCATGACTCAGTCAATGTCTGAGGCAAATATAATAGTAATTCCCAAGGATGGCAAAGACCCCCAATACCCTGGCAACTACCGGCCTATTTCACTAATAAATGTGGACTGTAAGATCTATGCGAAGGTACTGGCGATGAGACTAAACACATACCTACCATGCCTGATCCGCATCTCACAGGTTGGATACATAAAGAATAGGTTATCTAACGACAACACTAGACTACTTTGCCACCTAATTGATCGCACATCCAAAACAAGCATCCACGGCAGTAAAGATAGCCTTGAATGTCGAGAAGGCTTTTGATAGAGTATCCTGGCCCTTCCTAGACAACTGTATGAAGAAATTTGGCCTAGGCGATCAATATAGGAAGATGGTATTGGCACTCTACAACGAAACGAGAGCCAGAGTAGTAGTCAATGGAGCCACGTCGGACCTACTTACACTAGGTAGGGGCACACGACAAGGGTGCCCACTATCACCAGCCCTCTTCCTTTTGGCCACAGGACCACTACTAACCATGATTAGGACCAACACACACATAAGAGGCATCCCAGTACAAGAGTCCATGGTCAAGCTGGCCGCTTACGCGGACGACGTATTGATCATAACAGAGGAACCAGACACATCCATAGCAGCACTAATGTTCACCATTGAGGAATATGCACAAGTCTCAGGATACAGGGACAAGTCAGAATGCAAGCCATTGAACATCCACACCACAAACACATCCCTAGGTAATTCAGGACTGACGTGGCAAACAAAATATCTAAAATACCTTGGCCTGTATTTCGAAAGGGACCTAAAGTCGACCCTAGATCACAATGAGAGTACACTTCTTAAGAAAGTGAAAGAGCGCATAGATACTTGGTCTCCTAAGTTCATTGGCTGGTGGGGAAGAATAGAATCAGTGAAAATGATGTTAACCCCCATAGTCAACTACATGCTCAGCTTGCTGCCACTCACACCGACGAACGACTTCCACAAACAACTAGACAAATTGTTCAACAACTTCATATGGAGGGATAAAAAGCCAAGAATAAGCCTCCAGAAGCTCAGACTAAGCAAGAACTTGGGAGGCCTGAACCTCACTAATTTTAAAATATTCCACACTGCATGCCTAGCCAGGCAGGCTAGCCACTGGGTGGCCCCGAGCCAGGAATAGAAGCCCGCATGGCTGTCCTTGGAGAGAGTGCTAATAGGAGGCCTGGACCCAATAGCAATGATGACGGCGAACAATCACCCCTAAGCCAATAACATTATCCTGAAGAACACAAAGACCGCACTACTCAAGGTAGATAAAAAGCTAGAACACAGTATCAGAAACACTGAATGGATCTCCCTGTGGCATAACACGAAGCTCAAATACAGAGAGAGAACACTAGACATGAAGAAATGGTATGAGCAAGGGATCTCTACACCGCAACAACTAATGAAACAAGGACACCCCCTCACTTTCGACTCACTCAAAAACCAGTACAACCTCCCAGGGTAGAATTCTACGCATTCCTAAAAATTAAAGCCGCAATTACTAGAGCAAACCTCAGCAGAACCCCCCATCCATCCTAGAATACATGTCAAACCTAAATAAGCTAGGACACCAGACAGCCCACCTCTACAAGCTACTCAGCCCAAACACATCAAGACTGAACAATAAAGCCCTCGAACCCCTGGAAAGGGCCATGGGTAGAGACCTCACGGATAGGGAAAAGACAGCCATATGGCAATCCGCAACTAGAAATAAGGTAACTCCACAACTAGCCCAGACGAAATACTGGCTGCTGCACAGGGTGTTCTGGACTCCAGCCCGCCTTGCCGCTGCCGGTATTAGGGAGGATGACAGATGCTGGAACTGCCACAAGGAGAAAGGTGACCTAGAACACCTAATCCTACACTGCTCCAAAGACAGAGCCTTCTGGAGCAAAATCAGGCAATTCATATCTGACGTGACCAGCCAACCATTGCAAGGTAACATCAGAGAAATCACCGCGACAGCAACAGCCCAAAGCTCCAAAACGAAAGATGACAGAGACCTGATAGACCTCCTCCTAAAAACAGCAGTGAAAATAATCCTCACGAACTGGAAGAACACCAGGAAAGCCACTTTCATAGGCTGGCTAAACTGGATCACCTTCTTAAGAGGAGCAGACAACATAGCCTTGCACCACTCACCATGCCATTACTCCGGGGAGGAAATGTGGAACGCACTGGATGAGCACTTGATCACCCTCAAACCCCCGTAAACCCCCAGGTTCCAACAGTAGGAACCAGTGGACAGAACTACCTCACCCACAACCGCCAACCCCCCCCCCACCGCTAAGGTTTCTTTCTCTCTCTCTCTTTTCTTCATTTCTCCACAAAAATCCGCGAAGGAGGGGACGAAAAAGTTTAATCGTTTTTATCACATAGCCCTGCGCGCAGGTGCGATATTAATGTTGGATACCACGCTGTATTACCCTCGCTGTAGTGAAATGAGACACGGAAACTGTACTGTATGTATATAAACACCTGTTTAATAAAAATTTTGTGAAAAAACAAAAAAAAAAGATCCTGAATGCTTCATTGCCAGAACTAATGCCCGAAATCAAACAAATTGGTTAGAGCCATTTGTTCCTAGGGATTTTATAAACAGGGCATACAAATAAAATGTGTATTAAGGATTTGTTCTGGGTTGGACAGAAGGGGCCTTTACTAAGACTAAGGGCACGCCTTTTTACGAACAAACGAGTTAATTGGTAGAGAACCCACTCGAAATTGATGGTAAAGTTTCCATTAAAAACTGTAATAAAATCCCAATAGCCTTCGTACTCTAAATCATGTTTATGCTCTAAGAATTCCCTTTTTAGTGATGGCCTTGTTAAAGAGGAGATGCGCTTCATTTTGACCATGTTCAAGTACACTGCCTTAAATTCGTTCTTTGAAGGAAAGGGATTATCAACAGGATATTCCCACAGTCTACTCATCCCCATCTCGCTCAAAATATTTTTTGCCCGTCTCAGCCAGGGGATTTTACACATACAATCTGCCTACCTGACTTCAAGAAGAGCCTGGGCGTACAGGGACAATTCTGATGTAACCCAGAGCCTTCTCCAATAAGCCACTGGTCTAAACTGCGCTGTGTCCTCGATAGAGTAACAACCCAAGTCTAAAAAGAGGGACAATAATGGTGTTGATTGGGGAAGACCAGTTATGGCCCTCAGGAATTTATTTTGGTCTGTAGCCAGAGGGACTAAGTTGTCAAAGCACCATAATTCTGCCCCATATAAAACCGAGGCGCTACTTTTAGAGTTATATATTTTTAGGACAGGTGCAACAGGCTTGGTGTGGGAAAAACGCTGTTCCTTCAACAGGGCACCAGACAATTGGGCATGTTTTAGGACCAAATGATCGATATGGGGCTTCCAATTAAGTTTTCTACCTAAGGTATTTCCCAAATATGTAAATACATGAGTCTGCTCTAAGGTAACATCATTCATAGCAACTCTGCCTTTTATAACCTTGTGTTTGTGTACAACCATAAATTTAGTTTTCTCCACATTAACTATCAGGTCATGGTCCTGACAAAACTCCTCAAATCTAACAATAGCCAACTGGAGTCCTTTTTGTGTCTTGGAGATTATCAAAGTATCATCCGCAAATATGAGCAAAGGAATCTTCATGCCTGCTAGAGTACGAGCATCGGTGGCTTAATGTTGAAAATACTGCACTACCTTATTGATGAACAAGGAAAAGAGGGTTGGTGCTATGCTAGAACGCACCCCTGTTGAACCCCCTTTGCAACTGGAAACCGATCTGTAACACTTCCCTGCGAGCCCCAACGCACCTGTGCATAATTAGAGTCATGTAATGTAACTAAAATGGCCAATAATTACAATGGCATGCCCTGTTCCAAAAATGCCCTCCACATATTAGTGCTTGTGACAAGATCAAAATTTGACTTAAGATTGATAAAAGCCACGTAAATGGTGCCCCCTCCTATAATTACCACTCTCCAATAAATTAAACTAAACCTAAAAACCTGGTCAATAGTAATGGTTAGTGAATGGAACCCCGCCTGCAATGGAGACACAATATCAAATTTGTCTATCCAAGCCTGGATTCGACTTAATACCAGCCTAGCTGTGACTTTTTGAATACAATCAATGAGGCTTATAGACCTGTAGTTGCCTTGGTTGGAGGAGTCCCCTTTCTTAAAAATTGGGAGGATTTCAGCTCCTGACCATGAATCGGGCATGGGGGCACCACAGGCAGTGGCGTTCGCGAGTAGCTGGATATATGTTACCCAGTTTGCTTTATCATGCAGAAACAGATCAGCTGGAATACAATCTAACCCTGGCGCCCTACCTCTCTGGACTGAGTTCAACACTATTTCTACCTCTTTCTTTGTAAAATACAGAGAGGAATTTAAAGGGGGCATTTTAAACTGTTTTGGGTCTTGTTCTGCAGTGTTGAACTGGGCCTTGTAGTGTGATACCCACTGCTCGGGGCTACATGGTTGACTGGAGCTTGGCTCGGTTTGCCACTGCCCCATTTCACAAGATGCCAAAAAGTAACCATGCTTCTCCCTTTGCTGTCCTTGAGCAAATCATCCCAGTGTTGCTCATTCCAGTCCCTTTTAGCTTGCTGTTGGGCTACCTTGTACCCTGCCCTTGCCCTTTTGATGTCTGCCATATTCTTTGATCTAATTGTCCTGTAAGACCATTAAATGAACTTCCTCTTGTGAGGCACAGTTTAAAAGGGTAGCTGTTGCACTTGCCACCAGCTCCCTCATCTGCTCCAAGTGCTCTTCTTTGTTAATAACTTTAGTCCATTTGAGTCTCCTTGTGTCGTTACTAAGCTGCACTTCTACAAAGGTGCTGTTGGTGCCGGACAATCAACGACAGGAAAATCCTTAAGCTGAATGGATAGTACTAGGGGGTTATGATCACTTTCGGTCCGCTCCTGAACTACCATATCTATTAGGGAGGGACAGAATTCCTTGTTGAGAAAGATGAAGTCTATACGATTGCTTCTCAACCCATTATTGTAAGTTTGAGAGCCCTGCCTATCGGAAATGGACCTCCCGTTGACAGCCCTAACCCCCGTTCTAAACATAACACTATTAGCTGCAGTGGTGCTTCGGTCCATTTTTTAATTAGAGGAAGGTCCAGGGATGGAATGTTCCACTGAGCATCCTTCCCTAAGCTAAGGTTGACATTGTTATTGTCTAGTGGTTCAAAAGAACAATTGAAATCTCTGGTAATTATAAAATTACATGTGCCTTTATGCTGATCTAAAAAGGTGTCTAAGAGAGCAACAGTGCTGGAAGCTTTTCCACCTGGCAGCCCTCTTGCATATACATTTATAATCAACAGATCAGGGACTTTGAGCATCTGCAGTTTAATTATTAAGATATTCCTACTATTGATACACAGTTCCTCTGCCCTGTAACAATCTGACTGTCTTACCCATGTAGTGAGGCCCCCCTTGGGTCTTCCCCTCTGGCCACATTGGGCTGTTTTAGACAAATTTAGGAAACCCTGTCGATACACATGATCCATGGACCAGGTTTCCTGAAAGGCCATAATATCATTGCCTTCAATAAATGTGGACCGTTCTACTAAGGGTTTTTTTACAGTAACCCTGCTATATTCCAGGATACTATCAGTAGGTTTGGTTTGAGGGGACTCATGTTTATGCTGTGGGGGAGGGCTGTTTGTTAGTTACATGGACATAACCCAAGTCCCCCTCACAAAAAGGAGCATTGGTCTGAGAGAGCTGCCGTCCCTAACTTCACCCCCAGTATTGTCGACCACATTAATAGCACCCCTCTGTACAGTTGACTTTAGTAATTGTGATGCTCCTAATATATTAATATCTACTTCGGGATCGGCCACACAAGACTCGCTTTGTACTTGAGTCTCGAGACGAATGGAACTGGAGTTGAATCCAAGTCAATCAATTTCATCCAATGGGACAAAAGATTCAAATCTATTAAAAGTAGGAACTGTGTAGTTATAGGGGCCCAAATCCGGAGCAGGTTTTCTTAGTACTCCCCTTCCGTGGTTTACACATGTTTGATAAAAAAAAACCAATGGACGTATGTTAATATCTTCCTTACTTAGGTGACCGGACCCTGCCCTATCCAATATTAACTGGACCAGGCCCGGGGACCTAAAACTTAAAACCACACAGTCACCACTGAGAGCTTTGGGGGATTTACCAATCTAAGATATTCTTCGTACCATCTTAAATTCTGAAAAAAGATGGTTCCTTTCTCCATTCCTGGGACCCAGCAGATGTAGTGCCTTGTTTTTTAAGGAAGACCAGTGTTCCTGGGTATTGGCTGGGAGCACTGGAATGTTTGCCAATACAATTGTGAATGGTGTTGCTTCAGGTGGGAGGTGGAGGGATGTATGGGTATTCAAGGCCCCACCCATACTTTGCAGTGGAGCCCGAGGTCCCATTGGCCCTACTGTGTGTGCCGATATACCACTTTGTTGTGGGTTTACCAAAGGGATGGCAGTAGATGCGACTACCCCCAAAGGGGGAGGACATAATGTTAAGTTAGCATGTAGTCTATTATCAGAACTACTCTCCTATCGGGTATCAACCATTCCTTCCTGCCAGACCCCACAAGTAGGTTGGGGGGCAAGTCCTGCGCACGTCCCATGCTGCAGGGGTAGAGGCTGAGCTTTATGCGTGGAGATGTTTCGGTGCCTCCCCCTAGTCAGCAACACCTGATGGTACTTGCTTTGCACCCTGGATGTTGAAGTTCTCACCAGGTTGATAGTGCGGGAAGCAGCGGCGCTGAAGGCAAAAAGATACCCTGGGACAACGGTCCCACCAGAGTAAGGCGTCAGCAGCTGGGACCAAGGAAAGTGCATCAGGAAGAGCGTCAGCTGCAACAATGGGAATTTATTTTTACTAGTAGATGTTTACCATTGTCCCCCCACCTTTAGTCCAAACTGGGCATTGTGTGAAATCTAACATCATGTGCTTCACACCACATGCTCAGTGCAGCCAGATACTAACTGTGAACAAACCACACACAGACTGAAAGTAAATGTACCATATTTGCATCAAGTGATTAACATAGGGGCAAAATGCATACAAACATAAGCATAACTGAAGACCAACTTATGTGAAAAAATGCCTGCATAGATTCCCTCCTTTCCTTGTGGTCTTCCTATAGGGAAACATCTATTACAACGCAGTCATTACATCACACTGCTTTTACAACGCAGCTGTTAGAATACAACTGCCTTTACAACGCATGCCATTACAGCGCACGCCATTACAACGCATGTCACTACAACACATGCCAATACAACACATACCATTACGATGATGAAAAAGCTTTATTCGAGTTATACACTCATAAAAGCACAGGCATACCATTACAATGCATGCTGTTACAATGCATGATAAGGTAAGTAATAGAGATTTTTTTAGTTTTAGTGTGGGTATGGGTTTTGGGGTGGATGGGAATAGTATTTTCTACCCCTACACTACCAACACTTTCCCTACTGTTGCACTCACTGGAGTGGGAATAGTAAATTCTACCCCTACACTATCCAACACTTTACTGTTACACTCACTGGAGTGGGAATAGTAATTTTTACCCCTACACTATCCTACACTTACCCTACTGCTGTCCTAAAAGTATTATGCGCTGTAATGGTATGCATTGTAATGGTGTGCGTTGTAATGGAATGCGTTGTAATGGTAGTTTTTAAAAATGTGTTGTAATGGCATGCGTTGTAAAATCATGCGATGTAATGGTAGTTGTGATGTAAAAACTGCATTGTAAAAGCATGCCTTGTAATTGTTTGCATTGTAACGTCATATATTCCTTCATATCACTGCATCATTAGAGTATGTGAAAAAGCCAGCACCCCCTTAAGCCACTCATTATGCAATCACATAATTCTTTTTCATAAAAGTCAGCTTTTGAATCTGCATTCGCCAACTCTAGAAATCGAAGGTTAACCAGATGTGGAAGATGCATGAGTTGGAGTGTAGGCATTTCCCAAACCCCTGTCAGTGACATAGCAAGAGGGGCCGGAGTGAGCAGTCCATCTCCGGTGGTGCGATTTTTGTGGGTGGCTGCCTCCCCCACTCATACGTGTGGCCATCGTAGAGTGGCAAATGCAAGAATCACCAGCACTCCCCCGCTCTTACATGCAGCGGCAAACACCCTCAGTCGGCCTACGGCCTAGCTACGCCGCTGACCCCTGCAAGCAAATAAGAACAAGGGTTTCCAATGCAATGGGTCTCACATTTGTGAAAGTTATATCTATTGGCATTGTAAATTACTTTGTTTTTTATTTATGTTTTTTTTGCAGTGGAGTTATTATTTAAAGGAAAAAAGTGCATGTCATCCTACAGCGTTTATGTTGTGAGATTTACACTAAATAAGGAACTACTGTATTTGCTATATTTTCACAAAAAAGCAATTTATTTACCCTAATATTTAACCAATCTGCACCACTCATATATATTAGGCCGCTAAAACACTAGGTGCAGGAAAAATGTTTAGCTCATGTTTATTGGGGGAAACATAAATTAAGGGCACTGGGTGCGGCAGTAAGCGTGGCACTGTTGCACAATTGTGACCAAACGTTATTGATTCGCCTTACCTGTGAAAATGGGTTGAGCTTAATGTCTATACCTGAGAGGTTGTGGCTCAAATCCTTCAGGAGCAGATACTCCTAGAATGCCGCTTTCCTACTGCTTTTGGGAGCCATCACAATAGGAACAAGCCGAGGAGAGCTGTAGAGACAGAAAGAGTGACCGTCTCGGGCTCCCATCAGATGCAGGCAAGTCAAATAAGCAATGTCAGCCCTGGAGCAGGAAGCAGAAATGCAAGCTGAAGCCTCAAACGGCAGGGATGTTAATCAGCCCAGCTCCAGTTAGAGGCCACGTCCCGAGCTGTAGACACTGAAATAGGCAACTTTTGTTTTTATTTTTGGGCATTCTTATCAAATTGCAAACGGAGTAGCCGTTTTTTAATGTAACAGTTTCCCTTATAAAGAACATACTGTTCACACTGTTCACATATTTAGTCAAGATATAATGCATTTATAATATTTGTTTTTGATTTTTGAAAAGTATGTTAATTTAGTATATTTTAGATCAAGTTGGGTGAGCCATGCAAAAGAAAGGCGCAGCAGCCATTGTTGAAGCTGAAGCGCCTCATGCTGCACTGCTGAAAATAAAACATAAGATTATGAACGGCTGAAAAAAAAAGAAGATGAAAGACAGCTGGCCACGCTGCTTAAAAAAAAATAGGTTTTGTGTAGTCTCAAGATCGAGATGGGCGAGCCCCTAATAAGAAAAGAAGGTGTGGCGCCATTATTGAAGCTGAAGCAGACAAAAAAACAAGTGGCTGCAGGAGAGCGTGTCCTGTCTACAACAGTAGATAGGAAAACATAAGATAAAGCGTGGCGTGCCATGCTGCTTAAAAAAACAAGCGGTTGCGGGAGAGCGTGACCTGAAAGTGCAGTGTGCGCACTGATTAAAAAACAAGCTGTTGTGGTCGAGTGTGTTCTACCTGCAACAGCAGTTAGGAGAAATGCATTTAAGAAAATAGTGCTCACAGGCTGTAAATAAAACATACAGAGTAACAACACATGTAAAAGGGGTAGTCCTCAATGGAGGTTACAGCAGGAGAAAATGAGGCAGTGAGAGGGACTACTAAGCCTATTCATGAATCAAAAGCCATAATTTTCAAAGGATAGTAACAGGAGCAAATTAAAAAGGTGAGCAGAGCTTAAAGTCCATACCTGAATACAGCAAGTCTCAAAGAGACAGCGCAAGCTTTGCTTAGGCGAGACCTAAAAACAATGCACTAGAAAAGGAAGCCTCCACAGAGGTTTCAAATGGAAACTGGAATGCAGAGATCATCCTTCTTTGGGCAGGGATTTAAATGATCACATGCTTGTGTACTGTATGAGTGGACAACAGGTCAGGGAGCGCAGACCCCTCTCTATTCCCTCACACTCCTTGGGCCATCCCACTGCTGTTGTCCGACATCCCATGCCCTCCTCCCTCATGTTGCTTGACCCACTCAACCCTACTACACTGTTTGTTTTTATTTTACATATTGCACAACTGCTCATGGTGCCGTGCAACATGTAAAAAACATTGACAAAGCCAATAGATCTCTCAAAGCGAAACCTATTGGCATTGCCATTGCCTATTTTCTTTACAGAAACCTACTTTAGCTCTCTTTTGTGCAAATGTATCTCATTATTATTAATCAAGGGAAATAATGTAACAAAGCAGGTATGCAAATAAGTTTGTTTATTTTGGGATTTCTACCACTACTCAGCAACTCGGTTTTGTCTTTTAATGTATATTTCCGTACTATAATAAAATTGTGTACGTCTATTAGGTCTTACTTAACCAAGGTTGGTGTGGTCCCCTTAATATGACTGTCTTTATAAAAACAGAGAGCAGTTTTCAGTTGGTTTTTCTAGTAATTTTTAACTTCAACGACTTAAGCTGCTGTAACCTTCCAGCATCTGTTTCAAGTCATAAACAGAGCAGATGTATTGGCATGTGGAATAGAATTCGCTTGAATAAAACATAACATTTTTCAGCTGTATTAAAGGGTTGGGTCTCTAGGGGTGTATATCCTGACACACCACAGACCAGATTTCAGTGGTATTGAAAATGAAAGTAAATGTGTTTAAAGGACACTTAGGTAATTATAACTTCCAAATGTTAATCCTATGAGACATTTTTCATTTGATGTAGTGTATGTTGTTGCTATAACTATAAATTCAAGACCATTTGAAATCTTCTGTTTCATAAAAGTAACCATTTTTTTTACTAGACTTGGAGACTCTATTCATAGAACTAGAACAAAGATGAATCAACAGCGTAGTCTCTACTTCATTTTAATTGCTCAGTTGCTACTGGTTGTGGGAAATTAGTGGGTGAGTGTGGTCAGTACTGATTAACCAATATGTTTCTTGTGACTGCAAGCATTAGTACTTATCTTTTAAAGGTACAGTAAACCCATAACTTCAGCTAATCTTAGTAACTATTGGTTGGGCCTATTTTAGGCAACGTTTAGCACTGTGGTAACGAGTTTTCAATGCTTCTAGGCCTGCAAAGTCATAAAATGTCACTTCCAGTGATGTCACCATGGGAGGTGGATTCAAAGGCCACAAGAGGATAGATGTTACTTTTTTATTATTATTGTGATTTTTACAAAATGGCTCGGCATACTGGACTAGAGCATCCACTGCAGGGACCTGTGTTTGACCATGCGGTCAGAAGATCTCCTTCTTGTAAGCCTGGGCGGAGTTTGCGGAGTTCTGCTACACAGAACTCTGCAAAGTGACAAATGGAAGGTTTCTAAATGGGGGCGGTCGTGGCCATCCACAAGCATCCGCGCTGAGAAATCTCTCAGGGATGTGCAGCTCCACAAGTTTTTTTAGAATTCCGATAGATGCGTGGAGTGCAAAAATCTCCCCAAATAGAGTGGAGTTCACTGCCCAGGCTTACATCCTTGCAGGTGCACTCCATCTTTCATCCTTCAGAGGCTGACAAAATGAGTACCATCAATTTGGTAACTCCAAACATCTATAACTAGTCAACAGAACCAAGGTACCTATTACAGTCCATGAACACGCAAAATACACCAACAAAATGTACAAAATACACCTGCTACCAATCCCGTCGAACCTTTGAACCACACATGCGAACATCCGAATCTGCAAAATGGAAGGTGTTTTTTGAAATTTGTTGGTCAACCATAACCCACGCTTACGGTGCATTTAGACGTTTTATGCAAATTGCGGGCTCAAAAATACCCCCTAATAAAATAAGATTTGTGCCTATTATTTTTTTTCTTTTCCCTGCCTCAGTTATACATACGTTTGAAGAATTAGGAGATACGCAAGCATGTGAGTTTTTATCTATTTTCTACTCAACATTACCACATTTTTAGATTTGTCATTTGATTTTTGATTTAGTGTGTACAGAATAAGAGTGCATACAATGTGCACAGCTTATAGTTGATCGTGGTAACAGGCTTATATGGAGTTAGTGGTTGTTTTTAATTTAGTGCCAGGTCTCTGTGACATTGTCAGGGTATACGGATGTCTCCTTATGTTCGGGGACACAATGGTACAGTGTTTGATTTTCTTTTATAACCCAATGTAAAATAGTTCAGCAGTTGTTAACCTGTGGTCCAGAGACCCTAGCGGGTCTACAACGCTCACCCAGATGGTTCGCAACTGCCTAGGAAATTAAAGCATATTAACAGAATAATAAGATATACATAAATAAGGGAGCAATATTTTAAATCTCAAAACGTTCTGTAAATGTGAAGGATTTTTCAAAACAGAGTCTAAAAATGAAGATAGTATCCTCAGATTGATTTGTGGGAGCAGTGCAAGTGCATGCAACAGACTGTAGTATGGACGAAGGTGACCTCAATTGAATTTAGGAAAGCTTCAGTCTTCCTATCAAAATGAAAATACATTTTTTTTATATTTCTGAATTAAATAAAATATTTCATCATTTGTGTTTGATGACTGCTTGTTTCTATATTTGTGTGTCATTTTTTGTGGTTCATTTCATCATAATTGCTTAGACCAGGTTCCCCATATTCCAATAATGATCCAGTGGGTGTCCCAGGATCCCGTTACATTTTAAGTGGGGGTCAATAGAAGTCAGAAGGTAAAGAAGCACTACTTTTGACCATTTATGTCAAGATAACAAAACCTGAAAGCAGTAGCATAATAAAGGAAGACTCAGGCCTGAAGCGTGGTGTCCCATCTGATGTGGAGTTATCTGACCACCCTATCTCCAACCATTTAAGCAGTTCCATGTAATTATCAAAACCACCTAAAATGATCTTGGCATCTACATTGGTGTTGCTGTGCTGTTCTGTGCCTATTTTCTTTTCATGATGATTGCCCGTGATCCCAATAGATATATTAAAACCAATCATAACTGGAGATGGTCTCACATGATACCCGCTGATTGATAGAACCAGTGACAGGCAGACCCTAAAAAGCTTGAAAAGCGACAAGAAGATATATTCTAGCTGTGGTGCTGCCTCTGTATGGTGTTGAATTGTGTGCCTACCTTACTTTTATAAAAAAGTGGATAGAAACCTGAAACCTGAAACCTCCGTGTAACCTAATTCATGAAGATAGGTGATGTTGCAGTGAGGCTCTTAAATTGATAGATATAAGAGGCTGCCTTGTTTAAGGTTTGTATAGATCTGACACCCAAAATCTTGGTTGTGCAACTGTCTGAGTATTGTTCTGCTGCATACCCACCCAACTTATCTTTCACAAAGGATGTCGTTGGAGACGGAGGCACAAGAGCTCCTTGAAATTCTACTTGTGAATAGTGAAAATATGCTGCATTGCCACATGCTGACTGAAGGAAGCAAGAGGCAGACTTTTAAAGGTTGTGCTGTCTAGGTTTAAAGGTTGTGCTGGTGTGGGGCTTCTTTCCCTTTACAACAGGTAACTTGTGACAGCAAAGAAGGGTCAGACACCATTGTTGGTGATAGGTGTTGTATCATCATCCCAGATGCTGACTGGTGGAAACAAGAAGCGGACCTCTGAGAAAATTCCATAGCACTGACAGCGTAGCCAAATCTTTTCATTTTTCGGCCATCGGGCTTAAGGATAAGGGGAGTCATTTAGAGGTATGTTATTGAAAGTTTCTGCAAATACACTACAATCCATAGGCTTCTAGAGCTAAAAATTCAAATGAATTGTAATAGAGATTTTAAGGATTACATTTATCAAATACATGTGTTTATAATTCTTTCTTGAAATGAAAGTATGCTGCGATAGATCAGACGGCAGAGGACAGGGAATTTTAGAGAGTGAGTGGAAATACTAAGGGGTCCATTACCATGCTGTTTGCAAAGGCTCCGAATCGGATTTGGGTCTGCCGAAATCGGATTCGATGCCTTGTTTCTGACCAATTTGGAAACCTTTCTGAATGACCGATTACGATTTTTAAACTTTCCAAATCGGTTCCGAATCTGAACCGGATGGCATTTGGAAAGGCCAAGTCATTCGGAGCTGAATTGTGTGTGTCTACGGGCCACGTTTCCAAACAACTCAGAAGCTTTACGACAGCTTTCGGACAGCCTTTTTGAATCGGTTGTTCTGACTCAGATCAGTTATCAGAATCTGACTTTGGGGCCCGAAGCATGTCCACCTTTACCTGGGGCCTTCCAAATCGGTCCCGTGTGGGTACCTAAGAAACCCCCTTTTCAACCCTGGGGTGCTCGCCACAGGTGCACGATTTCCCCCAGCCACCCCTTTCTTCAATGGGAGCAGGTGTGTTAGGTCGGAACGCAGGCTCTCATTGAAGTCAATGGGAGTCTGAACAAATCATGTCCGGAACCATCTGGATGCATCGTAATCGGTCGGTTAGATTCCCTAGATCCGATTCGGTCAGAAACAATACCAAGACTGATTTAGTCAGAATGCTTTCCGACCAACATCATAATTGACCCCTAAGAAAGAACCTCCACCCAGATGAGTTTTACAAACTCTTGGTGTGGACAACAGAAGTTCCTAAACTGACGCTTGCAACCACCAAAATGCTTTTTTTAAAGTATAAACTACAAATTGCTATTCAGTAGCTTATTACCAAATCACAATTTGGATTTGCGGATTTGCAAACAAATACTGATTCAATATTTGGAAGGGGCATCCTTCCGAATATGTTACTTCTAGTTTAAAAGTGGTGGTAATCCATTTGTAATTCAGAAGGGGTCCACTTGCTACCCCTTCCCCTTCAAAAAATGTTAAAAAATATTTTTAAGAGCAGCTAGTGGTGCAAGGAACCACTGCCTGCTCATAACAAATTTTACTTATAAAATTCATCTTCTTTTTTTAAAAGTATGGTGTTTTCCTTTAATGAAAATGGGCTGCATTAAAAAAAAAAAGAAAAATGATTGATTTATTCAGAATCAAACACAGACATGCTGTTCTGCTGACCCAAGCAGGCCACCAATCCCTGTGATAGCTCAGATTCTTAACAGGTTGCAAACTACGACCGACCTTACTAATATATAAGGTAGGTCAATTTGTGACCTACTAAGAATGACTATTTAGAAATAAAGTGGCTGATGTATCACGCTAATTTGCGTTCGCAAATGGCTTGATTTGCATAATCGAGTATTTTGCAAACCCAAAAGGCCTTTTGGTATGCATTTATCTCAAATTTCGATTTGGGAGCATGTTACCGAATGGCTGTTTGGGATTGCAAATGCATACTGATTCGGTCTTTGGAACAGGCGTGTTTAGCGTGTCTCTTCCAAATTTGGAATTAGAATGGTATGTATTGATTTTTTGCAACCAAATTCTGGTTGCAAAACATTTATATTTTACAACCAATTTAAAGTTGGTGGTGCCCATTTGCAAATAGGAAGGGGTCCCCATGGGAACCCTTCTCCTTTGAGTATGTTTAAAAATATATTTTTGAGAGCAGGAAGTGGTCCCATGGACCACTGCCTGCTCTTCAAAAATAAAATGTAAAAGTTTAATTTTCTTTTTTTCAATGCATCCTGTGTCCCTTACAGGAAAACTGGCTGCATATAACAAAAAAGTTTGCTTTATTTAAAAGCAATCACAGACATGGTGAGAGAGGGTGACCAAGCAGGCCACCCTCTCTGTGATGGCGGTGATTCCTAGTTGCAAATTGCTGAGCTACCTCATTAATATTTATGCGGTAAGTCAATTTGCGACCGAGTAGGAATCGCTATTTGGAAATTTAAAATTTCATACATTAGGAAATACCAATATCCTAATTGTGATTTGAAGATAATCACAATTAGGAAATCGGAATTCCCAATGTTGATACATCTGACTCAAAAGATTTTGCACATTAGGAATATTGATTTCCCAATTGCAATTCGGAGATAATTGCAATTATTAAATCAGTATTCCTAATGTTTCTACATCTGGCCTCAGGAATCTACAGGACATATATCCAACTAAGTGGTTAGCAATGAAACCAGTAGTTGTCTGCCCAGTGTGTGAACTGCCATAAAATTGAGGTTCACCCACCAAGCTAAACTTGTGGTTTCCCCAAAACATTTAGATATGGAGGAACTGCAGTGTTTCTGCCAGCAGAAACCCTGAGACTGGCGGCCCATCTGCCATTTGACTGAGAAGTAATAGAGGTGGTCACTCACACTTTTTGGGCGAGAGTAAACATCACTATATCACAATCCAACGCAAATCGTGATTTGCACTGCGTTATAACCCAAAGTAATACAAATCTGTGTAAAGCGCTACCGTGTGTTACTTTGCATAAAGGGGTGTTCCATTGGTTGGCACGGGCATTCCCATGCAACCATTCATGGGTTTTGACACAAATCCCTATCTACAAAGAATTGTAGACATGGATTTGCGCTTAAATAATGCACCTACTCCATGCAGCCATTCATGGGTTTTGACACACCCTATCGACAAAGAATTGTAGACATTGATTGCACCTAAACCGGGCACTTCCTCAAAGCAGGCGTAATGAGGAGAAATGTTTTAATTTGTCCTCGTTTTTTCCCACTTTGCATATGTCTTGCATTATACACCACATATACAAAGTGAGAAACGTCTTAAAGCATAGTTTTGTATGGGAAGGCACGCCTTCCAGCACAAAATATATGCTTCCCACAATGCAGACACTGTTGCCCTGTGGCACAAGGGTGCCTACCATGGTGCATGGCTCAACCACAAGTGTGCCATCGCAGAGAGAGAGCAAAACAGCACCACATCTACGTACATATGGCGCTCTACTGCTCTCCCCATTTCACACAGTGCAGCAACTTAACTTGCTGCAATGCGCTGCATGACTTCTACAGAAGTCTAGGCCTGAACCTCCTGAATTAATAAAACAGATGAGAAGAAGCCCAGAGGTGGATTACAAAAGGCCCTCATGACCGAAACCATAGGATGTACCATAAGTGTAATGTATAGCTGTAGGAAACAGGACACCACAGGGGGTGTATGATAAAAACACAGTACCTCTTTTACATGCCCCCAAATCTGTGGGATTTTTAAAAACTAGCATTATAAGCACCCCTACAAAGGAGTCCATCGGCACCCATACCAGACACAATGTCCCTACCACCACAAACCCTAAATGCAACCAAGCGACTAGAGCACACAGTGTTTTTAGAAATGCAGGACACAAACATATAGTGAACCCAGAAGAATAACTTTACTCTAGTGCACAAGAACACCTCTGCTGCTGCACCCTACCACTGGGCCCCAGAATATTAACTTAAACATAACTGCTCCTGGTGGCGAAGTCAGGTACATTACAATGGAGTGCAATTATTTTCCTAACAACTGGTACAGGGACAAAAGAATCTACAGACACATAGAAGAATATGTTTATGCACTAGTTGGCACTCACCGCTAAGACGCTTGTTATGAACACGCCATCCATCACACAGCGCAATTGTAAATAATCTGCAGTGATTTACAAAAGCTATCTTGTTTTTATTGTTCAACATTCAATGAGAAAACCTTTCAAGCTGTCACAACCAGGGCTCTTAACCTGTTTTTATATTTTCTTTTGTATGTAGAACCTGAATGACCGCATTTTTCTGAGAATGTACCTTTCGTCCTGCCTCTATTCCTTACAATGTCATTCTTGACTCTCACTAAGCCTACTCAGTGCAGTCCAAACTGTGAGTGCAGATTTTTGCAAGTCTGCAAAAAAGTCTCATCACTCTCACAGCTCTGTAACAAGCATTGACAATAGGTTCCGCACATGCAAAATCTGTTGGCTTTGTCAATGTTTTTTTTACATGTTGCACAGCAGCTGAGATTTGATGCAGTCAAAGCTGGCCATGTCATCGTTTTTAGTTTTTTTTCTTTTTTTTTTACTTTAAGCCATGCTGCATAGCCAGCCAACTGCTGTGCAGCATGTAAAAAAGCACCATTGACAAGCGCTGGGACGCTCTCATAGCGCTGGGACGCTCTCGGGCAGCCAGGCGCTCTACAAATCCATTTTCATTTCATTTCATTTCAAAGCCAAAGATTTTACATAGGGTGGACTAAAAAGTGCAAAAAGGCACACAACTACAAAAGACTGAGAAGACTGGGGCTATGCCAGTAGGACTGGATTTCCCAAGCCGCCAGTAAAGCCAGTAGGGATGGGGAGCGCTTGAAAATTAGGAGAGCTGTCTACAAGTCGGTATCCAGGAGGCACCAAAGGTATGGGGTGATTAAAGTAATCCAATTGTTAACAAATAAATGTTATGAAAATCTCAGTAGCATTGAGTGACCCCGGTCCCACTAGCCTGTCAGTTGCACCAGCCTCTGGGACATCTGCACCATATGGCAAGTCTGAAGAAACATACGTGTGGAGGGGGTCAGACTGGGAGAGAAAATATGGCTGGGCACCAAAATAAAAGTAGCCCTCATTATCAAGTCAATAGTTAAAAATGGGGCACACATGTGTAAATCAAGGCATGTATGAATTAGTAAAGACAAGCTATATATGTGCTTTGCAAAACATGAGAGACGGCAGTCATGTGTGCTTGCTGCAGACAATGTTATTGGTAATATCACAGAAAACAACAGTTAAAAAGACCCATCGGACTTAAAAACAGGCCAACAAACAACCAAAACATTATTGTGAATCTAAGGAAACATACAAGTGGGCAGGGTCAGACTGGGACAGGAAATATGCCATGACACCAAAATATAAGTGGCCTCCATTATCAAATCAGATAGCTAAAAAAGGGATGCAAATGCGTAAGTCATTCAATCAATTCAGGTTTTTGCAGAGCGCTGCTTATCACCTGTGAGATTTTTCAGGTGCTGAGGTGGGCGGGAGCTGCTGCTAAGTGCTATCCATCAAAGAATGAGGTCTTTATGCCCTTCCTGAACTCCTGCTGAGTCGAAGTTGTTTGGAGCTGGAGTGGGAAGTTGTTCCTGGACTTTGCAGCTAGGTGGGAGAAAGCGTGACTACTGCTCCTGCTTCTGTGGATTCTTGGTGTGTGAGCCAGGCAGAAATGTGGGGTGATGTGGGTTCACCATCGGAGGTCAAGGATGAGCCTTGCTGCTGCATTCTGAATGGTCTGGAGTCTGTTTAGAAGCTGTGCGGTGATCCCCACATAGAAGGCGTTGCCATAGTCCAAGCAGCCGGTAATGAGTGCCTGGATGACGGTGCATCTGGTGTTGGTGGGGAGCAATTTGAATATTTTTTTCAACATGCGTAAAATGAGGAAACATGATGATGAGACAGAGTTTATCTGCTCATGAGCTTGCTGTCGATTTTAATGCCTAGGTTCCTTATGTGTTCTGTGGGTGGGGGGCTAAGTTGGGTTGGACACCAGGAGCTACTCCAAAGTGCAGTATTGCTTCCGTAGATGAGTACTTATGTTTTGTCAGTGTTGAGTTGTTTTGCATCCAACTGGCGATGCTGGTCATGCATTTGTGAAAGTTTGATTTGGTGGAGGTGGGGTCTGAGGACAGGGATAGGATGAGCTGCGATAGAGGCCCTGGGAGGGGCTGATGGAATTCTCAGTGGCTGTGGGATTGGAGAATTCTTTAATGATGCAGAAGAGTTTCTTTCTGTAGCTGGAGCTGGCTTCGAGGTGGGTGGTGAGGGCATTCTTCTTGGTTTATTTCAGTTGTTTGTGGTAATTGTTGTGCGCTAGTTTGAAATTGTATTTGTCGAAGGGTAGTCTGCTGGCTCTCCAGATCCTTTCCAGCCATTTGCAGTTGCATTTTGTAGATTGGAGTTCAGGGGTGACTCAGTTGGTATGATTGGAGTGCCTGTCCAGTTTGCAGAGCTTGAGGGGTGCAACTTTGTCAGCGCATTTGATCATCCAGATGTTGAAGTTTTTGATCGCTTCCTCGAGATTGGAGGAGGGGTCTTGTGAAGAGGTGTTAAGAGTTTGTGTACAGAGGTGTGACAGCTTGAAAGGTTTTCTCATTGAATGTCACCTTGCTCCAGCTCCTGTGGGGGGTGCTGCAGGGTTTGGCGATGGTGTTGGTCATGTGTGACATGTAGAAGTGGATGATTGAAGGATCTGACCAGGTTATTTTTTGGGGGTGTGCCCCTATCTGATTCTGTTGCTGGATGAGAATGTGGGATTCAGCCAGTGCCTGGCAATGTGAGTGGGGTCAGTGACCAGTTGCGAGAGGCCGAGGATGTCCATGCTCTTGAGAAGGGTAGATGTGTTGGAGTTGGTAGGGTCGTCCAGTTGGAAGTTTAGCTCCCATAGGAAGAAGAAGTCTTTCGAGTTGATGGCCGGAGGGGGGGGGGTAATAAAATCAGAGATGGCCTTGCAGAACGCGGGATCCGGGGAGTCTGTAGGCGAGAGTCCCTCTGATTGGGGTTTTGCTGTTGATGTTGATTTAGAAGTTTCGGTGCTCCACATGGGGGTGGCACTGTCTGTGGTGGCTGTACAGTTGAGGGATTATTTGTGGATAATGGCTATTCCACCTGCTTGTTTGTTGGCACGGTCTCTGTGGATTATCTTGTATCCTTCTGGTGTGGATACAAAAGATGCATAGAAAAAAAGGATTAACACAAAGTGGTTTGAGGAAAAGTAGGAAGTTAGGAGGAGAAAAGAGGATTAACTCAAAGCTATTTTTGGAAAAAGTAGGCAGTTAAGAGGAGAAAAGAAGTTTAACACAAAGCGGTTTTGAGGAAAAAATGGCTGTTAAGAGGAGAGAAAATGATTAACACAAGGTGGTTTCGGGAAGAAGAAGATGGTTAAGAAGAGAAAAGTGAATTAACACAAAGCGCTTTTGGGAACAAGAAGGCAGTTAAGAGGAGAAAAATGAAATAACACTAGGTGGTTTTGGGAAAAAGAGGTAGTTAGGAGGAGAAAAGAGAATTAACACAAAGTGGTTTTGGGAAAATGAAGGTAGTTAAGAGGAGAAAAGTGGATTAGCACAAAGCCGTTTTGGAAGAAAGAAGGCAGTTAAGAGGAGAGAAATAGATTAGCGCAAGGTGGTTTAGGGAAAAAGAGGCAGTTAAGAGGAGAAAGGAGAATTAACAGAGAGCAGTTTGGTGAAAAGGAAGCCAGTTGAGAGGAAATAAAAGGATGAAGACATGGTGGTCTTGAAAAAAAGAGGCAGTGAAGATGAGAAAAGAAGATTAACACAAAGCGGTTTAGGGAAGAAGACGAGGCAGTAAAGCGGGATGCAAGAAGAGAGAGTCAACGTTATAGGGAAAAAACAGGTTTAACATCAGATTGATTTGAGAGTTAACGAGGACGATATGAGGGGTACTGTGAAACAAAGGTACCGAGCAGGAGGCTCATGCAGCTATCAGCTGCGAGAGCTGGCTCAGAAACCTGCTCAATGGGGTCCCTCTGTAGACTCCATTAATTAGGTTAGAGGGTGGTGTGAGGGGTGCTGGGCGGGCTCATGGGGAAGCAGGAGGGAGAGGGCACAAGGGAGGAGGATGTTAGGCTGAGAGTGGGAAAAATCAAAACATTTCAAGAATTAGGAGCTTGAAAACACAATAGGTAAAGTGGGAGGAAGGAGGAGACAAGAAATGCTATTGTGGGAAAGAAAGAGGTATTTAAGCGAGGAGAAAATTATACATTATTGAAGAAAAAACGGTTGGCAAAATAAGGCGGTTAGGGGAGGAAAATGGATTAACTCAAAGTGGTTTTGGGAAAAAGAAGGCTCTTAAGAGGAGAAAAAAAGATTAACACAAGGTGGTTTAGGGAAAAAAGGTGGTTAAGAGGAGAAAAGAGGATTAACACAAAGGAGTTTTGGGAAGAAGAAGGCAGTTAAGTGGGATGCAAGAAGAGAGAGGCAACATTACAGGGAAAAAATGGGGTTAACAGCAGGTTGATTTGAGTGTAAATGAGAACGATACAAGGGGTACCGTGGGAGGGCGGTATCGATCAGGAGGCTGATGTAGCTGGCAGCTAGGAGAGCTGGTCCGGGGACCCACTCAACGGGGTCGCGCTCCGGCCTCCATTAAGGTTCACTGGTGGTGGGAGGGGTACTATGCGGGGACACTGGTAGGTGGGAATCAGGAGGGAGGGGGTACAAGGAGGAACAGGTTTGGCTCCGAACATGAAAAATCAATGCATTTCAAGAATTAGGAGTTTAAAAACAGAAAAGGTTAAGTGGGAGGAAGGAGGAGGCAAGACATGTTATTGGTGGAAAGAAAGAGGAAGTTAAGCGAGGACTAAGAGATACGTTATTATGGAAAAAAGGGATGACAGAAGAAGGTGGTTAGGCAGAGGAAAAGGGATTAACATTAAGCGGTTTTGTGAAAAAGAAGGCAGTATGGGCAGCTTTGAATTAGTAAAGCAAAGCTATGAACATGCTTTGCAAGGCATGAGAGGCTGCATGCATTTGTGCTTTCTGCAGAGAATGTATCGGTAATATCATAGAAATCAACAGTAAAAACAGCCCAGCAGATCAAAAAACTGAAATTAAAGTGACCCCAATCATTAAATCAGATGGCTAAACAAGTGCACAAGTGTATAACAAGCCAGCTTTGAATTAGTAAAGACAAGCTATAAACGTGCTTTGCAAGGCATGAGAGACTGCATGCATGTGTGCTTGCTTCAGATAATGTTATTAGAAATATCACAGAAATCAGCTGTAAAAAACAAAAACAGGCCAACAAACTGCCAAAAAATGACATTACACATCATTATTTATTTATTTAGAAAGTTTTATATAGTGCGAACAAGATCTTTGCAGATATCAGAGCGCTTTACAAAGCAGGGAATACCAACACAAGAGTGAAACTCAGGTCATTAGGGAGTAAAGTAAAACAGGTACATCAATAATGCAAGTATTGGGGAGGAGCTACGCGGGCATCCAAGATGGTCGCGTGAGCAGAGAGCTCCCGAGACCCGCGCCGCCCTTCTTTATCTATCCTACACTTATCCTGATCACTTCGACGGGCTTTTGAAGCACTATCCTTACTGATGCTGACGATCCTTTTTTGGTCGAAATCGGACTCTGGGGACCACTTTTCTGTCGTCTTCAACTTTCTGGCCTGCCCACGGGCGCGACCGGGGACTCGGCTGCCTACTGTGGCCGACCCGTAATTCAACAACAACGGCTGCCTGGCGTCTGGCCCACCGGAGGTGTACTGCTTTCGCTTTCGGTTTCCTGCCTCATTGTCTCTGTCTCCTCCTACTCTGCCCTCGCCTGCTGCCTTCACGATCCACACTTTCCATCATTGGACTGGCAAGGAGGCCGCGATATTCCCTCTTGAATTGCACATCGGAGTTTCTGGATTTTTCCTCCGTCTCACAGCTTCTCCTGGCCACTCGGCCGACATCGAATGTGACATGGCAACGAAAGCTGAGGCCGAAAAACGCAGGAAGGCTGCAACCCGGGGGGGGGGTCGATCCAGTCCAACATGATCGAACGCTACACCCAGCCGAGAGGCTCCCCCGGTGTTACAAACGTGGGCGCTGAAGGACCTCAAACGGATATGCCGTCTTCTTCGGAAGTATCGCTCCATGATCTGTTGGCTGCCATTTCTGGACTTAAGGCCGATATGAGTCAGCAATATGAAGCCATCGTGTCCAAAATAGACACGGTGGCTGTGGATGTTACTCTTATTCGGGCCGACTTAGCCAAAACAAATGAGCGGGTGAAGGCATTAGATCTTAAGGCATCGAGTCTGGTGACGGACATGGCGGAGGCACAGTCTGAGATCGGGAATCTACGTGCCTCGCACGATCTACTGCTCAAGCGTATGGAGGACTATGACAACAGGGCCAGGCGGAACAACATACGCCTAGTCGGAGTGCCGGAATGTGATGGTGCTGCCTCGATTGACTTATTGGTCGAGGAACTTATCGTTGCCAAACTTGCTCCGGTTGGACTCAGTAAGTTCTTTGCCGTAGAGCGCGCCTATCGTTTTCCAGGAGGACAAGTGAAACCAGGAGGCCCGCCGAGGCCTATAATCGCAAGACTATTTCATTATCGAGACAGGGACGCTATCCTCCAGGCCGCCCGTAAACACGGCCCGCTGAAGTATGACAACAATTCTATCTCCATCTATCCTGATTTCACTCCCCAAGTGCAGCGACAACGATCAGGGTTCCTTGGTGTGAAGCGTCGCCTGAGAGAACGGGGACTGAAGTACGCCATGTTGTTTCCAGCCCGACTACGGATTGAATTTAGAGACCGTGCTTACTTTTTTGATCAACCGGAGCGTGCTGCCGACTGGTTGGACTCGTTGCCGGCAGATGACTCTGGGAGCGGAGGCCCTGGTGGTGCGGAAGGTGGTGCAACGGCCCAGGAGTAATATGGGTCCCCGGAGGTCCGGACTGAGACTACGTATTGTACTGAGTAAACTAACTGTGTGCTTTATGGTTCTGCCCGTGGCGGTGCGGGAACGGGTGATTTCTCCCTTCCTCCTCGGGGGGTTCTTTGTGTAGATAAGATGGGGCGACAGGCACACTGCAGTTGGGGGTGGCTTTTTAGTCAGCAGGGGTGCAGGGAGGGGGGTGTTGTAACGGGTTTCTGTTGGGAGATTGGTTCTTGGGGACTTGGTTGTGTTTGGTTTAGTTTGTTGTGTCTTTGTTTTCATGGTATTTCACAGTCTGCAATCACTCCGAACTTGGGGTTGTGGAGGGGGAGGGGGGTGGAATGTAGTTGTCATAATGGGGGGGGTGAAATGCGGGTTCTTTCTTGGAACGTGAACGGGTTGGGTGATAGGATCAAGCAGGGCATTGTACTACAATTCTTGAGGCCCCATGCCCCTGATGTTGTGTTCTTACAGGAGACCCATTTAATTGGAAATGCTTGTAAAGCCCTCGACCGCCGGGGCTATCGCCTGGTTGCACATGCTGGTTTCACTTCTGGGTCCCGGGGCGTGGGTATCATGGTGAAGTCTTCCCTTGCTCTCGCTATTGACGAGATTATTCTTGACGACCGTGGGCGGTACGCTGCTGTTTCTGGGAGGTGGGAGGGTAAACAGATTGTGCTGGTTGTTGTCTATATTCCCCCAGGACTGCAGGCTACCACCTATGCTGATCTTGGCAGGACCCTCCTTGGTCTTCCGGATGGACTGTTAATCCTGGTCGGGGACTTCAATTCTGTTATGTCTGGTGAATGTGATCGACTCCCCCCTAGGGTCCTGCTTCCGTCCCAGATGTGGCTCAGTGAGATGGCTGACACTTTTGGCTTAGTGGATGTTTGGCGCTCATTACACCCCACACTCCGGCACTACACTTTTCACTCTGGTGCGCATGGCAGCCTCTCCCGTATCGATTATTTCTTTATGTTAGCCTCCACTCTGTCCACCGTTCGGGAGGTACGACATCTTCCCCGGGGTATTTCGGACCATTCCCCCTTGCTGCTTAGGATTACTGTGGGTGGTCTACTTGGCAACAGGGTCCCCCCGATTCCTCCCTGGCATTTCCGAAGCCCCCGGCTCCGTTCAGATTTGGTTAAGGCAATTGACTGCTACTTCGACGAGAATGAGGGCTCGGTCACTTCCCCTACTGTTCTCTGGGAGGCCTTCAAGACGGTTATCAGGGGTTCTGCCCTATCACTCATTGCTGCAGAGCGTAGGGTAAAGAGGGAGGCTGTTCTGGCTCTTGAAACTGAGATTACTGCGCTTGAAAGTGTGTTGGGTGGGAATGACACGCCTGCATTGTTGCACACTCTGGAATTAAAACAAGCTGACTATAAAGCTTGTGTCACAGATGCCGCTAAATTGATGCGATCGAATCAATTAGGCCGACTTTATGATGTGGGCGACAAGGCTAGCAAGCTCCTGGCGTGGCTGGATAAGGCTGAGCGAGCGAGTCGTGTTGTGCCTGTCATTGTTCGCGAGTCTGGTGAGAGTGTTTCTGATCCTGGTGAAATTGTGGATTGCTTTGTGGACCACTTCCGGAAGGTATATACACCCGTTAGCGATCGGTATGAGGCCGATTCCAGGCTACTATTGCGAGACATTGCCCTGCCTACTGTTTCGGATGAGGATGGCCTTGTCTTGGAGGCCCCTTTCACCGTTGATGAGATTGCCCTTGCTATCCGATCCTTGCGCTCAGGAAAGGCGATGGGCCCAAATGGACTGCCCATTGAACTCTACAAACTTTGTCCGGACAAGATGGCCGCCCACCTGCGCCACATGTTTCTCGAGGCGGTTGAGGCTGGTAGCCTCCCCCTCGAGCAGCGCCTTGCCACCATAGTGGTCATTTATAAAGACGGCAAGCCTCGTGACCGCTGCGCCTCATACCGCCCCATCTCTCTCCTTAACGCGGAACCTAAAATCCTGGCCAAGGTTCTGGCCAATCGGCTGCTTAAGGTGATTTGCGACCTGATCCATCCGGATCAATCCGGGTTCATCCCACACAGGAACACTGCCCTTAATCTGCGTAGGCTCCACAGTGTTCTCGCGAGAGCTCCAATTCTCGCCGAGCCGGCTGTGGTTGCCTCCTTGGACGCCACAATGGCTTTCGACACTATCGAATGGCCCTATCTCTGGGCGACTCTCGCTAAATTTGGCTTTGGCCCTAATTTCATCGCATGGGTCAGGCTCCTTTACGAACGGCCATTGGCTCAGGTCGTGGTAAATGGTAGATGCTCCGATCCCTTCCCTTTAGGCCGTGGTACGCGCCAGGGCTGTCCGCTCTCCCCGCTTCTATTCGCATTGGCGCTCGAGCCCCTTGCCGCGTGGCTCCGGTGGGAACCTTCCATCAAGGGGATCAGGTGGTCTCCAGACCTCGAGGATCGTGTCTCCTTATACGCGGATGATATCCTTCTTTATCTCACATCCCCTCAAAAGTCGCTCAACGTTCTCTTTGACGTTCTCACGTCTTTCGGTAAGAACTCGGGACTAGTCATTAACTGGACTAAGTCCTGTGTCTACGTCATAGCCGGGACTCTGCCGCCTCTGCCTCGCAGGTTTCCCATACTGGTAGCGACCGACGGCTTTAAGTATTTGGGGATTTACGTCTCCATGACTTCTTCTGTCCGCTATGAGCGGAACTTGTATGCTCCGCTCCGTAGACTCAAGCAAGACGTTCAGCGGTGGCGTGAACTGCCCTTATCCCCATTGGGCCGAGCGGCACTCTTCAAAATGATGTCGCTCCCCCGATTTCTCTACGCCCTGCAGAATTTTTTCGACCCTGTCCCTGCTCGCTACTTCCGTGAGGTTGAGAGTCTGCAGCGACAACTGATTTGGGATGGCCGTCCCCGCATTGCCCTGTCTAAGCTCACCCTCTCATGGTATGATGGTGGTATCGCGTTGCCGGATATTAGACGATACTACTGGGCCTCTCACCTGAGCGCTATCAACCATGCGACATACGCCCGGGAACCTGCTCCTGCCTTTGCTTTGGATAAACTATTGTTACCCGGAGGCAACTTTAATAGGGCACTGTACTCTAAGGCACCCTTCCGACTCCTCACGGGCCCGACGAAATGTGCGGGGCGGGCATGGAGAGATGCCACTGTGGCCACGGGCTGGGGTGGTAGGCTAACGCGTATGACGCCATTGCATGATTCGGACCGGTTGGGCAATCTATGGAAGACGAAAGGATTTGAGAAGTGGGACATGATTCGGATCAGTACGGTGGAGGATCTATGGGCATGAGGCGCGGTTAAATCCTTCGAGTTATTGAAACTGGAATACCGGCTCGATGATAGAGAGCACTTCCGGTACATGCAGGTGAGGCATGCCTTGTCCTCTGTCTTTCCATCTGGTACCGACATACCGCAGTCCTCCCCTTTGGAGGATCGGGTTCTAGACGGCCACGTCCCGATAGCACTATCTCCTTGATATACAAAAAGCTTGTCAACAACAGGGCTGATCAACTTGAGAAGCTTCGCGCTTCCTGGACGGCTGACGGACTCGAACTGGACGACGAGGACTGGCAGTCAGCGGTATCCTCCCCTAAGGAGGTGGCTATTCCGGCTCGGCTTTGCTTTGTCCAGTTGAGGATCCTCCACCGTGTGTATCTGGCTGGAATGCGTCTGGTGCGAATGGGTTTGGTTTCGGATGGGCGATGTAGGCGTGGATGTGGGATGGATGGTACCTTCCTTCATGTTCTGTGGGAATGCCCAATGATTGCAGCCTTTTGGTCTAGAGTGCATGATGTTATGGGTCGTGTCACCGGGATCCCACTCCTTCCTGAAGCACGACGTTGTCTGTTAAATGTGTGGGAACCGTCTGATTGTAATGCTGCCCAGACACTTTGGGTTACCCTGGGCAACATGGTCGCAAAGAGAGACATAGCGCAGCTCTGGGGCTCCCCTAGGTTACCATTGCTCAGTGCCTGGAAAGAGAACATGGACTGGTGCATGTTCAGGGAAAAAACTGTGTATGAGGCGCGGGGCGTCCAAAGAAATGGTCCAGGGTCTGGGCCCAGTGGAATTCATATCGTGGAGATATTTGCTCTCCTCCATTGGACTATGAGGTTCCTCTCCCCTCCTCTCCGTGATTTGCGTTCCTTCTCCAATTCCCACCACACGCTTTGTTCTCCTCTCGTGCTCGCCCCCCCTCGTCATACGTCCTTCTTTACTTGTTCACCTTCCCCCCCCACCTCCAGCAACCCTTGCCACTATGATACCATGTGTTTGTGTGTTGTTGTTCCTTTCAACAAAAACATAAAATTAAACCTTTCTTATCCTATTTATATTGTGCTATGTTCTATCCGATAATGTGAACTCGAGAGATTGCTTTAACAACGTACTGTCTCCTAATCTACTTTTTAATCATCCTGCTTATGTCATAGCGGCCGGCCCCACGGGGTTGTAGGCAGACGCTGTGTATTGTGCGTTTGTAAATAAAGGTTTAAAAAAAATAAAAAATAAAAATAATGCAAGTATTACAGATAGACGTGTGCATAGATAGTCAAGTAAGTCAATAATACAGGTAAAACACATAGTCGTAGGGATCATGCAGAATAATACAGATTGGTGCAGAGTCTTTACGGATAACGTTAATAGGTCAAGTGTATTTGGCCATGAGAATAGCTTTTACTTCTTTCTTAAAAAGTGTGATGGAGGAGATGAGCCTGGTTTCGGGAGGGAGTGAGTTCCAGATCCTGGGTGCCATTCTTGAGAAGGAGCGTTTATAAGTTTTTTCCTTACGGAATCTTCGAGGTTTTAGCAGAAGATTGTTAGTGCCTCTAGTGTTTCTAGAGCCGCCAGAGATTGACAGCTTCTGAGCGAGGTATCCGGGAGAGCTCAGATGTACAGCCTTGTGTGTCATGCAGGCGATTTTCAGGTGAATTCTAGCTTCCAAAGGGAGCCAGTTCAAGGATTTCAAGTCAGGGGAGATATGCGAGTGTTTTTTTGACCCCGTGATGAGTCTCGCTGCAGCGTTTAGAGAAGCTCTTAGGGGTGCAGTAGTGGTTAACGGAAGACCGTAAAGGGCGATGCTGCTGTATTCAATTCGCGGGATTACTAGAGCTTGTACTGCATTTTGGAAGTCTTTGGCTGGCAGGAAGGGTTTAAGTTTCCTCAGGGTATTGATTTGGAAGTTTGCTCCCTTAGTAGCCTTGCTGATATGATGCTGCATGTTGAGATTGGAGTCGAGAGTTATGCCTAGAGATTTTGCGGAGTCTACTATGGTGGGTTGGACATTGAGTGCAGTTAGCTGTTTAAGCCAGGATTGAGTGGTAGAGATCTTCGCGGGAGGTGAGATCAGAAGGAACTCTGTTTTCAGAGCATTGAGTTTGAGATGATTATTGGCAAGCCAGGATTGAGTGCTTCTGATCGTTGAGTTCAGGAGTAAAATGTCATTGGGGGATTGTAATTTGAGATATAGTTGGGTGTCATCTGCGTACATGTGAAAAAGTACATTGGATGCTTGTAGCAAGGTAGTGAGAGGTTCCATAACTAGATTGAACAAAGTTGGTGATAGGGAGGATCCTTGGGGGACGCCTAACGCAACAGATATTGGTGAGGACATCAAGTTGTTACTCTTGAATTTCTGCGACCTGTTATGTAAAAAGTAGGTGAACCACTTGAGAACAGTCCCAGATAAACCCATTCTTGTGTTCAACAGTTCGAGTAAATTCTCATGTTTAACAGTGTCGAATGCTGAAGAGAGATCAAGAAGGATGAGGAGGCAGGTGTCATTTTGATCTAGGATTTGAAGGGCATCGTCAATTATGTGAATCATAGCAGTTTCAGTACTGTGTCCTGCTCGGAAGCCTGATTGGTGAGGGTTGAGGAGATCAAACTGATCAATGTGTTTAGTCAGTTGTAGTTGCGCGCATTTTTCCAATAATTTGGCGAGAGTGGGAATATTTGTAATTGGACGGTAGTTGTTTAGATCGGATGGGTCGGCCGTGGGTTTCTTTAGTAAAGGTGTGACTTGTCCAACTTTGAGGGAGTCAGGGATGGTTCCTTGTTGGAGCGAACTGTTGATAATTTTAGTCCAGAGTGGGAGGAGCCATGGAGTGAAATCTTTGACAGCGTTAGCGGGGAGGGGATCCGTGAGGTGATTGGATGGTTTCAAGGTGCTGAGCAGTTTGCCGATTTCTTCTTCGGAGTAGGTGTCAAAGGAAGACCATGTAGCATTGTTTTTTGGATCGGTGCGTGATATGCCGTTGGGTGTGGCGAAGAGGCTTGCGTCAGTGTGGAGGTCACTCTTAATGTTGTCAGTTTTTTGGGTAAAGAAAGCGGCGAAGTCTTCACAGGAGGGTGCTTCGCACGAGGTGCTGAGCGGTTGGGGTTGCTCCTTGGCTTGTGTTCTGATTAGCTCAAACAGTTTTCTTGGGCGTTTTTTTGCTTGGTCGAGCTGGAGGCTGAAGAAGTTTGCTTTTGAGCGCTTTATTTTCCTGAAGTAGGCGTTTCTCTTTTTCTTCAGGCTTTTCAGATGAAGTGCAGAGGGAGCTGTTCTCCAGGTGCGCTCTGCCATTCGCATGGCTCGTCTATCTTCATTGAGACTCCCGTCGTACCATGGATTGGAGATTTTAGCGGAGACTCTTTTTAGTTGCAAGGGAGCAGCCTCATTAATTATTGAGGTCATGGCGTTGAGATAGTGGTCAGTCAAGGATTGTACATCTGTGGCGCCCGTGGGAGGGAGCAGGAGGTCGCGGCTGTTCGGGGGTAGGGAGTATGGGTTGAGTTTTTTCAGGTCTCTTTTCCAGACTTTAGGTCTGGTGGATTGACCCGTGTTGAGTTTGACTTTTTCATTGATGTTGAATGTGACAATATGATGGTCTGACCAGTCACAAGGTTGGATAGACTCAAGCTGGATGGCGTCCTCTTTGGCGATGATCAGGTCGAGGATAGAGCCTTTCTCATGGGTCGGGCTGTTGGATATTTGGGTGAGGTCTAGGGCGTCGAGGACGTTTTTAAGACTATTTACCACCGCATCATTGTGGTCGTTCCAGTGGAGGTTGAAGTCACCAAGGTATATTTGGGTAAGCTGTCGTCCGGCGTTTGTTGAAATCATGTCCATGATTTGTTGGACGAAGGGGAGGTTGTCTCTGGGTGGGTGGTAAATGCCGTGAAGAGAGCATATCGGTTTGCCCTCACTGATAATGTCAAGGCAGATGTATTCGTAGGAAGTTGGGGAGGGGAGGGACGATGCGGAAACATTCAGCACTGAAAGGTTGTTCCTGTGTATGCATGTGATTCCTCCACCTATCTTGCCGGACCTGTCAAGCCTAATGATGTGGTAGTTGGGGGGAACCAGAATGGCCATTATAGGTGTAGAAGATTCGGTTAGCCAGGTTTCAGTCAAGATGATTAGGTCAAGGTCTAATGTTAGGATTAGATCGGCGATGGCGGAGGAGTGTCTAGAGGCCGATCTACAGTTTAGGAGAGTGCATTTGAGACGGGGTGTGTCAGGGGAGGTAGAGGGTACTAGAGAGATGGGGACTTTTCTAAGGTTATTCGGGACGGAGATTCTGTTGTTTAGTGTAGAGGGTCTACTGGGATTTGAGTTTATCGTGGGAATGGGGAGGTGCGAGGCGGTTGGGTTGTTTAGGGCAGCTGGATCGTAGGAGCGGATGAGGGTGAGAGTGTCGAGATCCGAAAGAGGATTGCAAGTGCGACGGGGGCGGTTGTTGCGATTGTGGACAGGGATCGTTGTCCAGTGTGGGCGACGGGTGCGGTTGTTGCGATTGTGGGCATGGATCGCGGTCCTGTGTGGTGGATGCAGCTTGGGAGCGTCATCCGGACGAGTGGAGAGCAGTTTGAGAGGGGGGTGGTGGTGAGTGAGGTGTGTCTGGGGGGTGTGATGAGTAGCTCTTTGATGGTGTGAATGTCTTCTTTGATGGTGTGGATGTCTTCTTTGAGCTGAAGGAGGGAGGACATAATCTTGTCCAGCGTGGGATAGGTGTGAGTGCTGGGGGTGTCAAACGTGGGTGTGTGGCTGACCTGGGGATTATCGTGCGGGAGGGAGGATGGGTTGGTGTTCGCGAAGGGCTTCGTGTTGTAGTCGTACGGGATGGTGCTAGGGAGGAGAGAGGGCATGGGGGCGATGGGCTTGGAAGAGGTGCGGGGGGTTTTGGAGGCGTAGAGGGGGGCATTGGTCACAGTCAGAGAGAGCGGGGTGGTGGTGGAGTGTATGTTGGTGGTGATGGGGGAGCCTGAAGGGTAGTGAGGGCTGAGAGTGGGGGGGAAATGGGGTCGGGGATGGTCCTGTCATGGGGAGGGGGAGTTATGTTAATTGTTGTGGAGTGCCTTGCATGGTTGATAAGCGGGTGGTAGTGGGGACTGAGGGTGGGGGGGGACAAAGGGTGGGATTTGTCGTTATGCGTGTCGTTCTGGTGCTGATCTAGGTTAGAGGAGTTGTGGGTGGGTGTTGTTATGTCAGGGGAGAGAGGAATGGGAGTGGTATGTGTGGGGGTCCAAGGGTTAGTGTTAGTGGGGCGGCGAGTGTATGAGGGGGAGCGATTTGTGACTGTTATTGAGGTATGTGGGGTGATAACAGCAGGTAGGTGATTGACTAGGGTGCTGGGGGTAGAGGTGAGGTGCGTGTCGTTCTGATGCTGAGCTAGGTTAAAAGGGTTGTGGGTGGGGGCTGTGACATCAGGAGTGATAGTGCTGGAGGAGTTATGAGTGGAGGTCCGCAGCTTGGAAAGGTGCTCTTTGAACTTGGGGAACAGGTTGTCTAGTAGTTCCAGGTTCTTGTCTGTGGATTGAATTAGGACAATCCCGTTATTGTAGATAGTAATGGTGGTTCTGCCAGGGAAGAGTTAGGATGGTGTGATGGAGAGAGTTAAGCCATGGGCGGTTTTCCTGGTGGTGGAGACGGTGAGTAGGGTGAGGAACGCTTTTCTCCATTGAGCTCTGCGTGAGGTGTGGAAGATGATATCAATGTTTAGGGCTCCATAGACCGGTGAGAAGTAGGTGTTACTGTGTCAGTGGCACATGTGGAAAGGCAGGAAGCAAACAATGGAGGCTGCCCAGGAAGGATGCTTTATCTCCTGCCCTGACAGAGTCAAGATGGCGATTTGTTAAAAAACACTTGACAGAGTGCACTGCTATTCGCCCCTTATTGCCTCTTCTCTTCTCCAGGAAACCTCACTTCGTCCAAGCTCCAAGGAAGACCGGAAGAACTAAAGTAGAAAACACCTTGGGAGCGACAAGGCATGCACCAGCATGCTTTCAATGAAGAATCTAATATTTACCCTCTACTTTGGAAGATTCGAGTAGAATTATCATTACCTGAGGTAGATTTAACAGTAAAGAAATCATGCGTTTTCTAATAAGTACCCTGCCACATGTGGTGGTGAGTTATGGTACAGGTCGCTCTAGTATTATGAAAGCAAATGGTAAGCTGAGGTACCATGTGGATTATGTTAGTTAGAGTGGATGTATAATCATCGGGTTAGATGGGCCAGGTAGTATTCACTTTCTCTAGCTTACCTACTGAATGACATCTCCAGCACTAAAGTTTTTCAATAATTCCATAGCTCCAGACGTGAGCTCAAGGTCCTGGCCACTGGATAGAACGATATAAAGATAGGATACGCAGTGCAAAAGAAACAAGGTAATGTTAAATTCTGCCCTCAGCCCCTTGTTCGGAAATCTGTATGTGCGTCCCTAATTCATTCATCCTTTGAGTGGTGATCTGCACTTGTGCAGGGATGTGATGTCCCCTGGGGCCTCCTTGTGTTTGTTTCCGTAGTTTTATATAGCACGAACTTGACCCAAAGGTATCGGGTATGAAAGCGCTTTACATGAGCACCAGTTGCTTACACAAGGACACATTCATTTTTGTTAGGCACAGAGTGATTTGTCCCGAGTTACAGGATGTTGAATGTCATTGCCAAGACTCGAACCCGGTTAACAAAATTTGAGATCGACCGTAGCCATTAGGCTACAGCCTCCTTTATAAATGGAGCTTTACTCAAATGTTAGCAGCTTTGCAGTGGTTTTTATACCAGCATCATGGTGCATCAACCAAAGCAACACAGTTAGCAAGTTTGGTCTTCTCCCAGATGATTTACGGGTTCTACAGCTAAGAAGGGCTTTAAAAATGTGAATAAACGCTTATTTTTACAGCACACTTTACCAGAACAGCATATATGTACACTCATTTTTAGGTCTCGCTGTGTCAGCGCGCATGCGCTGCTCGGAGAGACATTTAGTAGCGGCTTTTGAAAATGCTCCCAAAGCGGCCACCAGCTTGCGCTCATGCTTTCGCGTGCATCCCTTGCGTGCTTTAGCACGTCATCACAATCACTTTTGCTTTCACAATGATCGTGATCGCGATGACTTTCTCTTTTATGGCCGCGCAGCTTTACTATTACTGTCGCACGGTCAATGCTTGTTTTTTCTTTACTTTGGGTATAATCGCGGCACCCGCGCTTTACTTTTAACATTAAAAGTAAAGCGTGGGTGCCACGATTATACCAAAAGTAAAGAAATAGAAAAAACATCTATTTCTTTACTTTTGGTATAATCGCAGCACCAGCGCTTTACTTTTAATGTTATAAGTAAAGCGCGGGTGCCGCGGCTGCCTGGCGGGCACTTGTTTCACTCGGTGTTGGATTTGTGCGATTGTTGATGGTTTCTTCTCACCTAGAGCTCGCTCTTCTATGTTTATTTATATTTCAATTTTATATAATCATTGTAAAGCAGATTACTTACTTTGCTCACACAAATGTGTGTTTGGTGCTCTTTTCAATAATGATAATTGTTGGAAGGAGGTTAATGTGAAATGTATAAACAAAAATTTAGTTGCCACATGATGTCAGTATTGGTTAATTTATTGAGCGGCCCAGAGAGTGTTCTCCACACTGACAGGCACATTCAGGACCCCGTGTTAAATCCAAAATCAGACGCAAACTGCAGTTTTTGCCCGGGACAAATTGCGCTGTGGTCGCCGTGCGGTGGCGCTACTGCCCCAGCAGTTTTACCGACTGAAAGGGCTGACAGTGTCGCTCGGAGGGGCAAAATGTAAAACTTAGCACAAATACATGTACATCACTCCTGTGTACCAAAAACTGTAAATATATTTGTTTTATTGCGTTTTAGTTAGATAGCATTGCAGTAGAACCGTGCTCAGATATAGTGAACCCCTTCTCCTGCCGTCCATGTTGTAAAGTGCTTTTTGTAGGTTCCATCTTCTCCAGTTGATACATGTCCGGTATATATTTTTTGCGTGCAAACATTTGCATAAATATACTAGTCTAAGGGGCTACCGGCCTCTTTCATCAGTATTTTAAATAGTATAAAGTACCTAATGCAGCGCGTGTAGCTCCCATTACGAAACGAAGATTGTTTTAATCTAAAGCTTAATTTCCTGTTTGACAAGCGGCCTCCAAAATAAAACTGATAAGCCTAAATGCCCGATGGCTTCACAAGATATATACGTTTTGCTAGCATGCTTTCGGTGTGTGTTTTCATGAGGCGGGGGTGGAAGGCTCACATTCTGGACCCCTCTAGTCACGATTCGCGCGCACCTGTTGGTTAACAGAAGCTTGTGCTAGGCGTGCAGGTCAAAAAGTATAGGTGTAAGGGAGAGGGAGCAGTTGCATTATGCGTCCAATGCTGTTTTGCATTTTTATCAAAATTATGAATGAATGCGTTCTTTTACTTTCATATGAAAATATCAATAAAATCCTTTTAAAAATCAAAATGCCAGTCAGGAATGTTTCAGCATTCTGAGGGTCCGGTGTACTAAACGTTCGTGATTTTGCAATTTGGTTTGCGAACACAAAATGTCCAAGGTGCAATGTATTATTAAATCCACAAAAGAAGGGCTGGGATGTATTAACTCACATAATCAAATGCATAGCGAATCGTGATGGGAATAGGGATTCGCTAATGCATTTTTTAAGAATGCAATTCGCAAATGATATGTATCAGCCGTACAAGCTGCAAATAGTCAATTAAAAGGCAGTTTAGGCCTTGCAGTTTAACACTAAGCTGTAGAAGTTGGTAATCAGGTGCAAACTACCAAGGGAGTCTCGTAAAGCACAACTCTTTATAACAAACATTGTCATAGCCAATAGGTCTCGCTTTTGGGACCTTCTAAGTATTTAGTTATGCAGCACAATATCCTTAGTGCAACAACATCACCTGTTGCATGGCTAAACACTTACAAGGTCCCAAAGGCAAGACCTATTGGCTATGCCAATGCTTGTTTCAAGAGGTGCTTATAGCAAAACTGTATGCTGCTCTCTGAGGGTGGCTTTCCGGGCTGCGTGCATGCCATTGCCAGCTTATCCTTGAAAGCAATCCCCATTTCCAGTCTCCCTGTATCCCAAATGTCCATCCAAGCCCCAACTACAAAACTACAAACATGAGTAAATGAATCTGATTTATAAGTTAAAAAATGTAGTGAATCACACTAGGCTGGATGTGCACAACGCTTATAGAATTATATACTTACTGCTGTTGAATTGTTTTACATTATTAGACATCTGGCCACAGTAGTCTATAAAAGTTAGCTTTTGATACGCTGTTGCATACTTGCTGCTGAAGATGTCTGTCAGTTTCACTCCTTGATTTAAACCACTGTGGGACTACGCAGTGGGTTGCTTTTATGTATTGGACATATGTGAAGTTCAGGAAATACTCTAATGCATAGCTGTAAAATGAGCTCACCGTACAGAAATGGCCCATTACATCTGTCGGCTGCTGAGATGTGTGCACGGTAGCTATGGAGCTCTAAGTGTTTCCCTGTTAATCTTATGTTTCCACTATGAACTTTGGAATATTGTGGTTTGCCATTCACAACTTCATGACTCACTCAAAGAACAGACAAGTATTTATTTATTGGAGGTTGACCTCTAGTGGTTCATAAATGATGATTCAAGTTCTTTTGAATATCACACGGAGTTGTTCTGGTCAGCTACTTGTTAGCTACTTGTTTAAGCATATCAGCCCCACTCCATAAGGAGCAGAGCTTGAGAGAGGGTTACTGCTTTCCTATTGGGCAGCTTCAGTGCCCATCCATTGCCATTGAATTTGATGTAGCTTTCTTGTCTAGGAAAGTTATGTAAGACAGTCGGTACATAGCGACAGCTCTGCCAATTGTACACCCTCTTGACACTACTAGCTGTATCAGAATTGCAAAATGAAGCTAGATGTGTTTTTTTGTTTCCATACAGAGAAATCGTATACGGAGGTGGGTCTTGTGGCAACCTCAGCACCTATGTAAGTGAATGTAGTAGGATGTATGTCCAAGACTCATGGGATTCAATGCGGTGGAGTCTGTGCCTGTTTCTCTTGGTTCTGTTAGAAGAGAGATGTCAATTGGTTGTGTATTTCCTCACTGGGACTGGCCATTAGTAGAGTGTGTGGGTCTTAGAGTTGTTCGCAGTACAACATTTCTCTGAGATAAGCCTCTGGGCTGTGTCCTCCAAAGATGTGAGTTTCTTTCAAAAATCACCAGTGTTTGTGTCAGTGTCTTGGTGCCTTAGCTGAGTGACATATGCCTGTTCTGGGTTTCCCTCTGGTGTCGGCTCTGTGGGAGGGGACAGGTCTTGTAACTCAAGTGAACACCTATGCAGGTGTATTCGAAAAGGTGAGTACTGTGAAGTTATGGGTGTACTTTCTTGGAAACCTATCGTTTGAGTCTGGCTGCCTCAGTTGAGTTATGTGATGAGGGAAACCAGAATTTTTAAAGCTTAAATGTGAAAATAGCATAAAAGAGCATTCAGTGCCAATCGCAGGCATCTGGTTGTGCTTGACCGGTACCTAGGCGCAAGTTAAGGCCGTTAGCGATGGAGCATGAGTTGGCTACAGAAACCAGGTTCGACCCAGTCAGAACTGTTACCTCTCTGAAATGGAAGTTAAGAAATGCTCAGTGAGTCAAGGCAGCAGGCTGCGTCATAAGGTGTCTCCACCTCACTGGATAGCCACTAGACGAGGTCTTGGTGACCCCTCTGGCGGAAAAGCTTTGAGCAGAAAAACTTTGAATTTTGCATCTAGAAAAGGCCGCTTGCTGGCTGAATACTTTTGGTGCCTTTCACTTTTGGACATAGTAACTTTTTCGAAGCTCAAATTCTTTTAGTGGGGCAAGCAGGATGCAGCTGAAGAAGGCTCCACAAGGCCGGATTCTTTCTCCATTAGGTCCTGTTGAATCAGATTTGCTGATTTGGGAAAGCTCAGTGCGGGAACAACCTGAATCTTTGGTTTTCTTTGACTAGTGAATTGACGGGTTGCCTTAGATTTTCCAGTAAAATGTACATTTAGGCCAGTAACCAGAAAGAGCATGATTGACTATTTTACCATTAATGCTGGCCCTTGATGAGTGATCTACAACATACAATAACAATGAGATCCATCATTCTAAGAGGGTTGGGTCACCCAGGATATAGTTGTAGTTATTAGGTTGATTCTGTACCTTTAATCTGAGTTGTGCAGACTGAACTAACCATTTGCATGCAGAAGCCTTTAAAGCAATGACCCAGATTAAATCTTAGATGCCTTAATACCATTCTGTGATAAAAAGTGTGAAAAGATTGACATTGCAAACTAAACACTAAGGGCCCGATTCCGATCTCGCTCAGAAGTGCACCGAACGCGATCCGGCCGGAAAAAGTATGAGCCGTAAGTGTTTTCCGCCTGACTCGTACACCTGTATGAGCGAGCAAGTACGATGCAAGCAACATGAAAATCACTGACCGAATCGTTTTCGGGTCTGAACCACTCTGTACGTCTCATCCGTAAGCACACCGTGCCGTTCAATGGATGCGATTTACGATTGAGCCAGTACGATGCACACTTTGGAAAGCCAGTTCGAACCGAAGTTTCTGGCTCGCAAAACGTCCGGGATGTTGCCTCTGGGGGTCCGCGTCGGACCTCCTGTCACACGCAGCCTTACGACTCAGCCACAGGGGGAGACCCAAGGGTCGCTCCAACACATGCATGTACGGTGCGGATGGCACTGACACGTAGCCAGTGTAGGGAGCGACTTTCTGCGAGCCGTACCCATTCAGTCAATGGGAGCCCATGTACGCGTCGTACCACCGGCTCCCATTGACTTCTATGGGAGTCCAACCAAACCGAGTCCGGCAGCTTGCGGCCGCATCATACTCGCTCGGTCGGACTGCAGGAGTTGCTCGGTCGGAAAACACTCCGGATCCAGCTCGGTTGGAGAGCTTTCCGACCCAGATCGGAATCGGGCCCTAGATGTGTTTTTAGATGTAGCATCCAACATTTTCCCAAAAATTACTATTAATTAGAATCCTCTAATGGACAGAGAAGGTAAACACTTTTAATAGTGCCCAGGATTGTTCCAAAATGCTATACGATTTACTTGCCAGTGTGTTCACCTGCATCTGATTAAAAAAACATATTATATATTAACAATTTCCATTATGCACGACTTTTATAGGGCTCAAAAATGCAATTGATCTGATAAACAGAACTTGTTATTGCTTGTCCAAAATTCTAAAATGGCCTTGGGATTTGTTAGCCTATTTCAGGAAATGCAACTTGGTACTTCAGTGAAGATGTAATGTTAGGGGTGAGCTTTTGATATCCTGGAAGGAGTAAAATAGTGCTATGTGCTGGATCCGGTTCTCTTTTGTGTCGTAATAAATTATTGCAGGGGTTTTAGAAGGGCCAGAGGTTGACTTTCCCAAGGATGAATCAGAAGGAAGTGCCTATATAGTGTTTTCATAAAATTCTGCACTTCTTTACCTCACTGAAGTATCGATGCCAGGGGCGCTCCATCCTTCTCGATATACTACTAACCCAAAAGCCTTACCAGTAATGTTCCAAAATCAGAATACTTGCATTAGGCTCCTCTCTCCCTCCTAAGCAATCATGTACTGTAAATGGCTATTAAGCAGAGAAGGGCGTGATTATCAGAAATAATGTGGATTCAAGAACTCATAGCCTTGGTATTCTGCGCCCTGACATTTAATAGCAGACTGAGAATGTGAAACACCTTCTACAAAAAAGTGGGACTGCCTTAGCTAGATGTAAATCGAAGTTTGGTTTCTCATCCATCGATCTTCCACTAAAAGTGTATGACACCAAGTTTAGTTTTCAATGTTGTTTACAATGCGAAAGAATTATGCTGTATAAAGATAAAGAACATTGCAATTTGTGAGAATAGATTCTACAAGGATATATTCAATGTAAAACTCAGATTCCCTATTAGTCCCTTAATATTACAGTTAGCAGAGCATTCTTTTGAAAACAAAATCAAGTTGGGGCCTCCCACATATACTGGATAAGAGTATTGTAGAACACATAAGGATTTATCTACAGAGATTTAGGTAAAGATGATGAGTTCAAGCCAGGCTATATTAGTATCCAATGGTTTTGGGACATTCATTGAATCTGGCTTTAGTGCATTGTATGATCACCAGATGTGCATATAGTAAAATTCTAAAAAGAAAGAAAATGTTTCCTCTCTGTATTAAATCATGCTGACTGGTGTATGAGTCTCTACTTAGGCATTAAGGTGTATGTCAGTTGTGAACAATACCTCAGCTTGGCTTTCCCATCAGAAGTGAGAACTGTATCTGTGGAGGTCAGGTTGGATTGGCATTTGCTTCCTACGAATCAATGGTCAGGGATAGAGAATATTTTAGAGTATATCTCCAAATATACTATTGCAAAAAGCTTTTTTTCTGATTTTCATATAGTCGCCAGAGGTTTAAGTGCTGTACAACTATGTTCTAGTAATTTAGTATTTTTTCTTGCTCAGCAGGATGGCATTTGTCCTTTCAATATTTCCCACACTGCCTGGAATTTACTGCTGCAAACTTTATCTTGGCCGCCTTAAAGGTGAGTAGGACAAGAAAAAGCTAAGGTAAACTAATCTCCAACTGTAAGTCAAACATGTTTACTTGTTCTAGCCATATCAGTATAGTGAATAATAATAATAATAATAATAATAATAATAATAATAATAATAATAATAATAATAATAATAATAATAATAATAATTTAGTATGGTAAAAACCTACCTCTTAGGAGAAGTTACTTAGGAAAAGTTTAGTTTGTCCTAAGTAACTCAATCAATGAAGAATACATTTTATATTTCATACATGTATGTATGTGATATTTGTATAGTATGAACCCAGCTACTGTACAAGGGCAAAGTCATAGATCCAGGCAGATCCTTGGCAGAGTATTACTTACTACAGTGAAGCCCAGGCAACCAATGATTAAAGAGGTAGCATGGTACATCATGTTGAAGTTTTCTTTAGAAAGGAAGGTGCCTCTGTTTATGTTTGTTTATGTTTTGGCAATTTTTTATAGCGCGCAAATACCCGGGGGTGTCTCGGCGCTTAAATGATCAGATGATGACAGTTACAAGATCTTTAATGTGGAAACAGCCAAGTTTTTACTTGCTTCCTGAAGCTGAGGAGGGTGGGGAAGGTTTTAATGGTAAGGGGAAGGGAATTCCATAATCTAGCCGTGGAAATCAAAAAGCATCTGTCGCCGTAGTTCGCTTTTCTTGTGCGTTGGACATTAAGCAGATGAGCTGAGGATGAGCGAAGTGTCCTGGGAGTTACAAGAGGGCGAAAAGCATGTTTAAGAAACTGCGGGCCAGAATTGTTAATAGACTTGTAAGCAATACACAGTACCTTAAATTTCGTACGGCTTTTGACAGGAAGCCAGTGAAGCTGTCCAATGAAAGGTGTGATAGAGGTGTACTTAAGTATGCCCAGTAAGATTATAGCTGAAGCGTTCTGCACCAGTTGAAGCTTATTTAGAACCTTTTCCTGCACGTTAAGGAGGAGGGCATTGCAGTAATCTGTCCTGGAAAAAATAAGGGTGCTGATAAGAGTCTTACTGGCTGTTATGGGAAGGTAAGGGAGAAGCTTCTTGATTTTCTTTAGGGTAAAGAAGGAGGTGGAAACTACCGCATTGACATGATGATGGAAAAGCAATCTATCGTCAAACATGACTCCAAGATTACGAACCTTAGTGACGGGTTCGGGTGGAGAACCCATCTCATTAGGCCACCAGTGGGTGGGCCAAGCGGGTTCAAGCTTCCCAAAGGTCATTACCTCCGTCTTTCTAGAGTTTAATTTTAAACAGTTGGAGGACATCCAGGAGCTGATGGCAAGCATTCCCTCTTGGAAGTTCGCTGCAACTAAAAGTCCATCATGATGTACTGATAGAACCAGCTGGGTGTCGTCGGCATATGTTGTGAGACTGATGCCATAAGACTTGATCACCCTCGCTAAGTGAAAAAGTGGGGGAAAAGAAGGAACCTAATTTTACAGCTTGAGAGCGGTTGGCAAGAAAAGATGCAAGAAGGTCTTTGGCCTTGTGCTGGATACCAATCGCTGAGACACGGTCGATCAGAGTAGCATGATCGACCGTGTCAAAGGCCGCGGACAAGTCAAGCAGTATCAAAACTGCTGCACCGCCTTTGTCTAGGGTAATTCTGATTTCATCAGCCGCTTTTATAAGGGCCGTCTCGGTTCCATGCCCTTGCCTGAATCCGAACTGGGTATTGTCAAGCAGGTGGTTTGAGTCAATGAATTTGGAGAGCTGCCTATTCATAGATTTTTGCAGGGAACAGAAGGCAGGCAATAGGTCTGTAACTGGAAGGTAATGTGGGATCAAGGGTGGCTTTTTTAAAAAGTGGCTTAATTATAGCTTTTTTCCATACTGATGGATAAGAACCTGTAAGGAACATGGTATTGCAAATATTGGCTAGAGCAGGAGAGATGGCATCAGGAATGAGGTTGAGGACGGAGGGAGGACATGGGTCAAGGGGTGATCCTGATTTGGTAATAGAGATTAAATGAGAGATTTGTTCCTCAGAAACCTGATTAAACTTAGGAAAAGAAGTGTTGGTACAGGGGTGCCTTGCAGTGATATGTGTTGAAGAAGGTTTGTGAAGGAAAGCAGAAAAGATAGCAGTAACTTTGTCCAAGAAGAAATCTGCCAGAGAATTGCAGAGGGCTTGAGAGGTGTCGGGAAGAGGGTTAGGTGGATTAGAGAGGTGGTTAACCACATGAAACTGTTTTTTTGCAGAGTTGTGTGCCTGATTGATTTGAGTAGTGAAGTATGTAGTCTTTTCTACGAAAATGAGTTCTTTATACTTGGACAGGGCGCTTTTGTAACAATGTTTATCAAGAGGATTGTAGTGCCTGCGCCAGTGTCTTTCCAAGTTTCTGCAGTGTTGTCTTTGTAAGCGAAGGGGTTCAGAAAACCATGGAGGGGAAGGGGAACTGCGGTTCCGGAGAGTAGTCTTGGGAGGTGCCAGTGTGGTACAGGCAGTGTCCAGGTTTTTAAGGTAGTTAAGAGATGCTAGTGCTGGATCCGGCTCCACCACATTAAGGACATTGGTCAACATAGAGGTCAGAAGAGGAATATCATGTTTTTCTAGTCTCGTGTTAAAGCTGGGGATGATGGTCTGGCTTGAGATGGAAAGGACTTAATTTTAACTGAAAAACAAACTGCAGAATGATCTGTTCAAGTGAAGGGAATAGGGGTGGAAATCAAAATGTCAGGGTTGTTAGTGAATATCCCATTGAGGGTGTGTCCTGCCTTATGTGTAGGCAGGGTGAAAAGTTGCTGAAGTCCTACAGCTGACAAATCACTAATAAGGGAGATGGTGTCAATGTCAGTAAGGGATTCCAAATGGAAATTGAAGTCTCCTAATATGGTGTAGTGAGGAGCTCCAGCTTTGGTCTCGACTAGATTGTTAAGACTCGCAAGGAAATTAAATTTAGGGCCAGGAGGGCGGTAGAGCAGAGTGCCTGTGAATGACTGGTTGCTGGAAAGGCCAATAGAGAAAGAAAAGTCTTCGCAGCCTCCATAGTTAAGGGCTGTCGTTTTTTAGGTCTCGGCTAGTAACGCGCTGCTAGCGCGTTCTTGCCAGAGAACTATAGTCGGCATCTCAGCAGTTTGAAGACGACGAAGTCAGACAAGACCTGGCCGCGTGCATCGTTTTCCCATGGGATAACGTTGTGCGCGCGGCCAGGTCTTGTCTCCACGGCATTGCATGGCAGTCCGGATCGCGTCCCACGCCTCTCTGGAATGCAGGGGGAGTCTGCAGAGAGGCACGCGGCGCGTGAGCTTGTTTTTTCAGTCCAGCGCGCATTCCTTTCTCAGACTCGGTCCCTGTTCCGTCCTGCTGGAGTCCCCACGCCTATCCGGGGAGTAGATGCAGACGAGGGGCTGGCGAGAGCTATGGATATTATTTTGTTTACCGAACAGATAAGCACATGGTTTGCGTGCACGTATAAGCTATCGCGGCCGTCACGGCCGCGGTATCGTCTATGGATATTATTTTGTTTACCGTACAGATAAGCACATGGTTCGCGTGCACGTATAAGCTCCATTCAAATATGCCGCTCATGATGAAATTAATTTCGCTCTTTGTGAGGTCTAAATACTATTTTGCTCGCTCAGTTATACATACAGTATCACCCAAAAAAACTCCCTGGTAGCCCCCTATCGTATTTGCAGACATATGATTTTATCTTTGCTGTGTGGCTATTTCAAGGATGTTGGATTTGCTCTTTTGAGCTCGCGCCTGTGATAGGAAGCGTCGGCGGCCGAAGAAACACGTCTTTTATTCCAGAACCGGAAATTAAAACCTGACAGTAATACGAACTGAACCAGCAAAGGGAAATATTTGGTGTGATGCGTGTGGCAGAGTGATAAATGAAAATACAAAATAGATGAAGTATTTTGTATGGGCACAACATCATTGTGCATTCCTCTTAAGAAGGTGTCCGGTTTAGATTGGTAGGCCTTGTATCCATCAGTACTTTCATGTAGTGCTCAGAGAGGAGCAAATTAATTATGATGAAGAGGTGACATTTTAATTAGACAAAAACCAATTTTGGGAGTGTGCTCTTTTTAATCCTCTATTGTTTAACTGGTAGCACTAATGCGAAATGGAATACCTCTCGTTTCAGAATGCTGGAGTACTTCTACGTTGCACTAAACTACATTGTCAATCAAACAGCATCAAATGTTAAGTCGTCACTGCCCTTTCAAATCCTTTCTACTGGAATTCTCTAATTGTTCCTTCTCTTTATCTCACCACAGCAGTAAGTAAATCAATTAACAAAATAGCTTTTATCGCCGAGAATAACCTTTTAACTGAGGGGATTATCTCTTTTTTATTTTTCATTTCTCTCGCTGAAGATAGCAGTTCATGCCTCATTGATTAGTTTGCCGAGAGTGAGAGTGTGTGCAGAGTGAGAGTGTGTTCAGAGTCAGAGTGAGTGCTGCAGAGTGAGAGAGAGTGTAGAGAGAGTGCAGAGTGAGTGCAGAGTGAGTGCAGAGCGAGTGCAGAGTGAGTGCTGCAGAGTGAGAGTGAGTGTGTGCAGAGTGAGTGCTGCAGAGTGAGAGTGAGTGTGTGCAGAGTGAGTGTGTGTGCAGAGTGAGAGTGAGTGCAGAGTGATTGCAGAGTGAGTGCAGAGTGAGAGTGTGTGCAGAGTGAGAGTGTGTTCAGAGTGAGAGTGTGTGCAGAGTGAGAGTGTGTGCAGAGTGAGAGTGAGTGCAGCAGAGTGTGAGTGAGTGCTGCAGAGTGTGAGTGAGTGCGGCAGAGTGTGAGTGTGTGCAGAGTGAGTGCAGAATGAGACCACACACATAAGACCACACATAAGACTGCACACATAAGACCACACACACACACCACTCTCACCACCACACACACCACCACACACTCACCACCACACACTCACCACCACACACTCACCACCACACACTCACCACCACACACACACCACCAGCTGTCACTGCACACTTTCACCGGGCACAAACATCACCAGCCGTCAGTGCACGCTTTCACCGGGCACAAACACCATCAGCTGTCAGTGCAGGTTTTCACCAGGCAACAACACCAGACATCAGTGCACGCTTTCACCAGGCACACACACCTCCAGCTGCCTGTGCACGCTTTTACCAGGCACACACACCACCAGCCATCAGTGCACGCTTCCACCAAACACACACACCTCCAGCCTGCAGTGCACGCTTCCACCAAGCACACACACCACCAGCCATCAGTGCACAATTTCTACAGGCACACACACCACCAGCCATCAGTGCACACATCAATTGTTAACGCATCCACAATTAACTATTGTAGCAATTGGAACAGACGAGAGCAAACGGGTGACAAGATCAGCCTCACGTGTACAGAGAAAATAGTGGAAAATATTGATATCCCTAACATTGGCCATACTGCTGCATGCCCTTCTCAACCTAATGATGTGTCTATTATAAATCTGTCTTCTAGTTCACTGAGCACTGAAGAGGAAAGTGTTCTTAAGAAAGGCCTGAACTTTTGTCCAATGACCAAACCTGATTTTGTTTCATTACATATTGATTTGTTTAAATTTACCAGAAGACTAAAATTAAAAAAGTTCTTTGATACAAACAAAAAAGTGTCAACTGTTCCTGTGTATAACGTAGCTGAAAGTGGACAATCTATTAAAGATATACAGAATGTACAGATGTTATTAGAACTCGATGACAGTATAGATAATCCACCAGGAATACATGACATAATGATAGATTTGGGTATTGATGACAACTTCACAACAAATAGTGGTCTTAAACATAAATCTATCTTTGTTCCACAGCTTCCACATGATAACTTGATTGATGGTTTTTACAGAGCAGTAACATCAGAACTCTATAAATTAGAAGATAAATTTAACTGGTCATCTATTATAAAATGTGACAATATAAGTTCTCAGGAAAGGAGAGCCCTCAAACAATTGGGTGGTTATGACAACACGGTATTTAGAGAAGCTGACAAAGGAGGTAACATCGTCCTCATGGACAAAAGTGATTATTTTGCTGAAATAGACAGACAACTTATGGATACTACTTCTTACACTTGCATTGCAGCTAATCCTACTCCTGAAGTTAATTCTTGTTTGAAGAAAATGTTACAATACTGGCAGGGTACAGGGGTTTTGTCAGATGTAGAACTTAAATATCTATATAATCCCAATCCCATGGCAGCATATATATATATTCTTCCCAAAATACATAAGAGTACGACCAAACCACCGGGAAGACCTATAATATCAGGAATTGGCTGTCCTACAGAACACATCTCTGAGTATATAGACATTACATTACATTACAACCCATTGTACGCAATTTGCCCTCATACATAGAGGATACTAAGGACCTCCTTAACAAACTGGAAAATCTGACATGGTTGGATGATGCCATACTGGTGACACTAGATGTTTGTGCCTTGTACACCAGTATTCCAGTTGATAAAGGTATGGAGGCCCTCACCTATTTCCTTGCCAAACGGGATGCCACTTTATACTACCATACTGAAATGATCTTGGAATTTACTCGATTTGCCCTTAAGAACAACTACTTTGTTCACAACAAAAAATGGTACCATCAACATTTGGATGTTGCCATGGGGGCCAAATTTTCGCCCTCATTTGCAAATATCTATATGGGTTTCTTTGAAGAATTCCATATTTGGAAAAATGGTCCCCCGGACTTGTCAAATCACATCATTTTTTGGTGTCGATTTATAGACGATATTTTTTTAATCTGGGGAGGTGATGAAACATCTCTTAACAAGTTTGTCATGTACATCAATGACAATACTTACAATTTAAGTTTTACATCTCATCACAGCAAAAGCAGTGTAGATTTCCTAGACATTACCCTATTTGTGAACAATGATAAGTTAGAAAGTAAACTATTTCGAAAAAGCACTGCTTGTAATGCAGTTTTGCATGCAAGCAGCGCCCACCCCTCTTCCCAGATTACTGCAATCCCATTTGGTGAAATGACCAGATTGCGCCGTAACTGCAGTCGTGAAACTGATTTTCAAAGTGAGATAAGTAACCTAAAAGAACGTTTCATAGTAAGAGGATATGACAGGGCAATACTAGACAAAGCACATGATACTCCTCACCCTGTTATACACTTCCATCTTGGGTGAGTTCCGTTACCGTTTCCTATACCTTATATTTACTTGCTACCTCTCTTTTAGGCAGTATACTACTTTAGGCCAAGTCTTTATTTAGTTATCATGCTCTACCTTATACATAGGTTTTCCACATAGTTGCCTTGCAGCCTTAGAACCATTAGACTTTTACATCGACACAGGTAACAGTGACCTAAAGTTCTCAATTTTGATCCTTATTCTTTCCTCTATCTATTCCATCTCCTCAGATACTAAGCTTCACTAAAAAACTAAAAAACTATGGCTGGTTCTGCTCCAATTTGATGCCGCGCACTCATCCCAGGTTGCCTTACTTATGGTGGGTGTGCTTATGTATATACATATGTTTTTTAAACTGTATATATGGATGATATGTATTTCACGCCTTATAGTTAAACCCCTTAGAGATTGTTTTGTTACATGGTGATATCCCCCTGCCATTCGGGATATCTGTGTTTTATATTCTTTGGCCTGCAACATGTCATATGTTATTATGGGAGAAAATACATCACTATCCTAAAAAACATCATAGGTGATTCTGTGTAACATATATTGTAGGCAATATTAGCATGTGCTAATGTATTCATGTATATAGGTTTTTTTTTAATTTTAACTTGTTTTCACAGCATGTATATATATGTAAAGAATTTTTTTTAAAATTGATATCACATTGTATATTGTTTATATATTTTTTCCAGCCTTGAAAAAGTCCTTGTGTAGGACAAAACACGTGTTGGTGATCTTTATTTATTGCTGGGAATATCTGTTTTTATGAAAATTGAAAGAATAAAGATTGAAGAAAACGAAATAAGTGGACTATATTTTGGAACCCCTTGTGTTGACAACACCTATTTGAATATTACTCTGTCATCAGTGTCCCTTCTTGTAAAACTCTATAACGAGTAGAGCTTGATATATTGGAAATAAGCAGGGCTTATAACTTTTGCCCTAACATTATTTGTCTACAGGAGTGCTGTCAACAGTTGCTCAATAACTTTGTTTGATTGTATGTGTATCACTTCTGTGTGCACTAACGGCACCTCGAGGTGGTAGGTGCCCTGAGTTTCTTTAGCACCCTTTTTTTCATTACTTTTTCTATAAAACATATACTTTGATGTGTACTGAATCTGGAGATACTAAAATTGTTTTGTAGAGTGTGTGCGGACGTTTCCCTTTTGGGAACACTACCACCTGTGTCTTTTTTTGTGAATTGTAGCAATCGCAGTATGGTGCACTTTACTTTTAAACATATTCATCTAAAGCGCCACCATTGCTACAATTCCAATCCAACCCACATAATTCCACTACACACCACATGCATACACTCCATAACACATGGCTAAAAGACATTGCCATTTACAATGCCATTAGCTCTAACTCAAATAAACCTGAGACCTATTGCATTTCTAATGCTTGTAAATTATAGCAGTCTCTATATATAATGGCTATACCGCCACCTCTTTTAACAGTTCTGTCTAATCTATACACGCAGTAACCCTCAGGTAGGGCTGCTTTGAAGTCTGGGCCAGAGGAGTTGTCACCCCAAGTCTCAGTGACGAACAGGAGATCTAGGTTGTAGGACGAAATGAACTCCAAAATATCAAGTATATGTCTTGGAAGGGAACGCACATTAATGAGTGCTGCCAAGACCTGTTTAGGGATAGCAGGTAATGGAGAATGTCTTCTGCAAGCACGACATTTGAAAGGGCACCTCTAGTGCTCTTTTCGGCTTTGGGGTATGACTGTGGAAGTCCTGATAGATGTAAGGGTTGGTACAGTCCCTGGGAGACGGAGAAGGCCTGTAGCCTTGCTTTTTCCTTTGTGATTTAAAAAAAATTCTATGCTGTTAAGTAGTTTTGTATGATTAGTCTTTTGTATTTTGTTAAAACTAAAGTCAATGAAAAACTAAACCTGACTATCTTGCTATCTTGCTACGTGCATGAAAAACTCTCAAAGGAGAAAGCAGAGATAAGATAGATCACTTTGCAAAGTTTGCGATGGGTTGAAGTTGGGAAAAATACATGTTTGCACACCTGTAGAAACTACATATGTATTGTTTGTTACGAAATGGTCAAACTCATAAAACTGGAGCTGAGTTTTGGAAAACATTTAAAATTGTTAAATCATGTGCCATCTACATCTCTTTTGTTGCCTTGGATGCAACATTACAGCAGTGATGCATTTGTGCATGCAGTAATAGCTGATTCTTCTAAGGTGGATTCATGGCAACTCAGGCCTTTAAGTGGGATGAGAAAAAAGTGTGAAGGGGTCTCTAAATGGAGTGTGGCCAATGTAATTAAGGTTGTGACTTAAAAATGTAAACTACATTTCTGTGTTTCCCACAGTGTGTCACCTGACCAGTATTTTGGTTCCTCTCAGAGCTTTCTGTTATTACACCCAGATCTAACACAACAACTGACAAGCATCTAAAACCAGCCAGGTCTATTGGCTATTGGCTTTATCACATTCTAAGATAAATGAGAAACAACAATAATTTTGTTGTAAACAATTAATATTGAAAATGTTTCAATTCTGAAATTGTCAAACTGTGAATTAAATGTAAAATGCAAACGTAAATCTGTATTTGTAAAGTGCAAACTACTCACCCTTACAAGTCTCAAGGCTCTGGGAGCCGTTGTGGAAATTAAGTAAACTATTGCCCAGAGTCACATGGTGCTGAGCTGAGCTGCTGCCGGAGCCGGGGATTGAACCATGAACTCTGTGCTCCTAAGTCAGTTGCCCTGGCAGCTGCACCACACCTCCCCAAGGGGCCGTGGGAAAGGGTAGTGGTCTTCAAAATGTCTCTATCTCCCACACTCGATGTCAGACATGTATGCAAAGTTCTTCATTTGAGTTGATGGGGCCCGTCAGCGCTCATACTTGTGGATCGGTGCGTACTTTTCTATATAAGGCATTTTCTTCAAGTACAAAAGATGGGGAAATGCATAAAGTGTAAATACAAAGGAAGAAAAAGACGATAAACCTGTTACAAAGAGAGAAAGCAGGAACCTGCAAGAGTAAGATAAAGGGAAGGGAGTGTCTGGTAGCTGATTGAAGAGGCATGGGGTGGATTCAAGATCTCAAAGCCTTGGTATTCAGTTCCTGACATTTAAATAGACCGGCCACAAGCTTCTCAGCAGAGCTTTGTGTGGTGTTTACCACATAAAATAAGGAAGCAGGAGACATCAGATGCAGGTAAGTGGGTTTTAATAACCTCATCCACGAAGGCACAACGATCAACTGACTTCCAAAGAAGTCTACATTCTAACAGAGAACCCAAAGCAGGATTCTACAAATTAAAGGTCCAGGGAATAAAGAGAATACTAGAAAGTAATATTATCACACATCCTAACAAAACAAAAGAAAGAAAGAGAGAAAGAAAGAAAAAAAAAAACTAAACATAAAAAAGTAGGAAGGAGGTATACGCACTCTTTGACCTTTTCTAGAAGGAAACAACAAACCCGGAGACACCAGAGAACAGTAACGGGAATTGCCTGAACAACCACCAACACCGGGAGCATCATTACCAACATCAAAAACAGGCAACCTTGAACCAACCAAAACCACACGACTGTTATTCCATATGCTTCCATCATTCGTCTTGACAGCATTCCTGAAGATTTTCACCACAGAACGAACTTCAGTGAACTTTGACCAAGGCCTACACCCCACAGGGGCTCTGATGCGAACAAGATCACCAAGTTTGAACTTTTGAAACAAAACAGACTTCCTACTATCAAAATATTCTTTCCTAGCAGTTTGTTTGTCTAATTCCTTACATCTCCATTCCCCAACACCATTATCGACCGAACCTTTGTTCAACTTCATCCAACCTGGACACCACAAAGTATTGGGAACCCTGCCCTTGAACAACTCAAAAGTAGATCTTCCTGTAGTAGAATGAGGAGCCATCCGATAGCTATTAATTCTGTCCTTAAGAGACACCTTCCAGTCCAAACCAGATGACCTTGCCAACTGAATAGCTTCTTTAAGAGTCTTGTTAACTCTTTCGACAGCACCATTCGACTCGGGATGATACAAAGAACATCTCTTATGGACCACACCACACTTCTTTAAGTAATCCTCAAACAGCTTCGAGCAAAACTGAGGCTCATTATCTGAAAGCAAACTGTTAGGAAAACTTTCTTTAAAAAAAATACTATCTAAAAATTTGATAAGAGCATCTGAAGTTATGTCTCTTACAGCACTAACCTCAATCCATCTCGAATATAAGTCTATCAAAACAATCAAATATGGAGTATCAGAAACTCCAGACAAAGGACCAACAATGTCGATTGCAACCTCATCCCAAGGATGATTGGGTAAAACTCTTTTAACCATGGGCATCTGTCTAGTCTTTAAAATGTTATCACTCGCACAACATTCAGGACAGTCTCTCACCATTCTCTCTATTTCTAGATCCATGCCAGGCCACCAAAACAGCAAACGGAGAATCTCCTTTGTCTTGACAATGCCTAGGTGTCCACAATGAGCATGAGACAACAATTTTTTCCTAATACCAATTGGTGGAATTAGCTTCGTACCACGAGTGAGACCCATCATCAGTAACAGAAAGTTCTTCTGAAACTAATAACCACGGTTTTCCTAAACGACCATGGCTCTTCAAGGAAAAAATAACCCTAGAAATCTCTTCATCCTTCACTAACTCACTCCTCCATTCACATTCATCAACAGCTCCTTCAGTAACCTCACATACACTGATATTGTCATTTGTTTCATAGGTATCTTCTTCTTGAAAATTCTCAACACTAACTAGCCTTGATAAACAATCCGCTGACTTGTTAGCCACACCAGGTATGTAATCCACATCAAAATCGAATTCCTGTAATGAAATCACCCATTTCCTAATTCTTGAAGAAATGGCATCCAAACCTTTCTTTGAAAGTACCTCTCTTAAGGGCTTGTGATCCGATAAAACACACACTTTCGAACCCCAAATCAAATTCCTGAATTTTCTCAAAGCCCAGAAAATGGCAAGAGACTCCTTCTCTATCACCGAGTAATTCATTTCTGCACCCCTAAGGCACCTTGATGAACAACAAATCAATAAATCTTGCCTATCTTTTCTTTGTATCAAAATAGCTCCGAGGCCTTTATCACTGGCATCAGTGAACATAAAAGTGGGAAGACTAGGCACAAAAGCATACAGAGAGGGGGCCTTGTTTAACTCCATTTTTATACCTTCAAATTCCTTACTACAGTCATCAGACCATTCAAAAACAACATTTTTGCAGTTAACCTCCTCAAACTATGTGTCTTTTCCGCAAAATTAGTGATAAACTTTCCATAGAACTCAACCATTCCCAAAAAAGAAAGTAACTCATCCTTATTAACAGGTTCCTTTATCTTTGAAATTGTCTCTACCAGTTCTTTTTTTGGGAAAACACCCTCACCAGTAATTCTATGTCCAAGATAATTCACTTCCTGCACACCAAACTTGCATTTACTTTTCTTCAGGGACATTCCAGCTTCACCTAAACGTCTAAGAACAACACACACACGTTCATTATGTTCACACAAATTATTCCCAAATATTAACACATCATCCTGATAACACTTCACACCACACAAACCTTTCAAAATCTTAGACATAATTCTTTGAAATACGGATGTGGGTTTGTATCCCATCCTCGTCGCCAAATTAATGTGGTGTTTACCACATAAAATAAGGAAGCAGGAGACATCAGATGCAGGTAAGTGGGTTTTAATAACCTCATCCACGAAGGCACAACGATCAACTGACTTCCAAAGAAGTCTACATTCTAACAGAGAACCCAAAGCAGGATTCTACAAATTAAAGGTACAGGGAATAAAGAGAATACAAGAAAGCAATATTATCACACTTTGGTCACAACCACTCATTCACTTAAAAATTAAGTGCTGTAGTACTCTCTGTTCTCTCCACAAGCTGCACATCTTATACCTCATCTCTTTCCTCTTCAGCACCCTCTTTGTGGTCTCTCCTGGTTGTACTTCCTCGCTTCTCTTTCACTTCATCACCTCTAGCATATGACGCACCAACTCCACAGTAAGCACATCATTTTCGTTTTGCCTTGTCATTATTTCAACAACTGTGAACCCACTTCATACACGTTTGAAGAAAATCACGGTTACAACTGGTATACATAACCATTGCTCTGTGTGCTCAGCAGAAAGGCCAACGCTTGCTTGACTGTGTATTCTTGCCACCTTATTTACCTATTGACAGACAATGTAAGAAACTTGCACTGCCTTCAGCCTCAACTCCAGAGCTCTCAATTGTGGCCCGTATAAACACCAGCACCATACAAGAGTAATAGGCTACACAAAAGAAAAATACACTTCACACTCTTAGGGAAGGCAACATTATCAACTAAAACGTGAAATATAAAGAGAAACTAAATTGTTGACACGGATTATCTTGACAATTTATACATTTAGTGTTTAGAAACCAATCAGTGATTATGCCAGTTAAGTTAAGAACATAAGTATTGGCCCGATAGGTCTGATGTTCATTTTTAATTACTAGTGGTTGTGAGACCTGGAGGGACCCAGCCCACTTAAAGCCCTGCCACAACTGGATGTTGTTCCTAGTTTCCCTCTAGGTTATCTTGTGTTACCCTCGGATAACCATTTTTGCACCTTTTGCATCGGTTTTTGTTATGCCTACAGCAGCCTTTATAGTCAAATGGCAAACAGCAAATACAACGACCACCAACCAACGAGTTGCCTTTGCAACGAGGGCGGAATAATGAATGTGTCTGAACCATGCATTGCATTTCCAACACAAGTAGTCACAAAGACATGCATTAGGTCAAGTGGAGTTGGACTTCAACGTCCAATGCTTTCCCTACTGTTACAGTGACTGGAGTTGGAATAGTAAATTATTCTATTCCAAAGTCCAGCACCCCCCTAAGGCAAGTTGTTGTAACGACTTACGTTGTAAATAGAATGCATGGTTCAGATGCAATCGCTGTTCCACCTACAATGTTAAGGAACGCTTGGAAAATGAATACGTGGTTATGTCATACAACCCAGACGAATCCCCCCTGTTCACAGCTGCATGAATTAGAAAAACTGAAGATTGGTATCCCAGGTAAGCCTCCTTCCTTATCTCAGCTACACGTCCTGCTGTTAATGAATACAGAAACGACCTTTACATATCAATGAATGGAATGAAAAGGTCACTGTTTGATCGCACTTTGCCTCACAGGATCTGCTCAGTTCTTGTTCAATGCAAACCAGAAGACAGTGGACAATCACATCTGCAGAGTATAGGTGGCAGCACAGTGTGGGTAATTTATTTGGAAACGTTCCAGGCGCAACATTTCTCGAAAACCCCATGGCTGAGAGCTGATTTGTCAATCAGAATACATAGATTGTGGGGAAAAATGCTGATGTTCATTTAAATTCAGCAACACTGTGCTAGTGGGAAATGAAGTGGATCCAAAACTGTCGGAAGGGCAATTAATAGCTCTTAACAACTTTAAAAAGGGGACAATAACGCTTATTTTGAAAATTAGAAGCTCAATTGAAGACGATGCAGTTAGTGGTAAAGTACTTATAATGCCTGGAATATTTCTTTGTTTCACATAATTAAATGCATTAATTACAGGACAGATCCAGCTGGAGGGAGATTTTGTGTGCTTTACGGAGAACAGGTGTACTGTAGTAGGAACACCTTTTGGATGGATTATAGCACAGTATGGCACGTGCAAAAACGTCATAGGGTTCACCTAGGGTCTCAGTTATGACCTCTGGCATGCCCCTTGCAACCTCTGTCACTGCCTTTGCGACCCCTGACATTAAAAGGTGGCAAAATCTGTATCAGGAACACAGGGGCAGCTCCTCCTTATGGACGTCTGTTGGGATCCACTTTCTTTATTTTCCTGTCAATTTTTTATTGCCCTAATGGTGAATAATGCTATGTTATTCACTATTGGTGTAATTAAAAATGGAATACAGTTTACTGGAATGTGACTCTCCCTGGCAGCTGAGATAAGTAAAACATGTATGTTTTGGGTGTGCTTGCGGGTGAGAGTGTGTTTATGTGAGAGAGTGTATGTATGTGTGAATATGTGTGTCTGAGTGAAAGAAAAGGTCAAATGGCATGTGTGGAAATTTCACTACTCAAAGCGAATTTGTTGAATTGACGATGCGCACACATTGGAATGTATATATATGCTTGTGCTGGCAATGAGAGGTACAATACAAAATGGCACCCGCTGCAGGTGTGTTTCTTGTAACATATTTAAGTTGTTCATTTTGTGTTCATTATCCTACACAAACGTACACATTGAATCCCCGGAGATAAAGATGTGTCGACCATCACACAATCGTACTCAGGCCTTGAAATCGGAAATAACCGCATTTGTGTTCCACCTTCGGCAATGCGGCTCGTTCACACTTGTCCTCAACATTCCAATGTTCGCCTCTTGTCAGTTCCTCTTCTAATGAGACTATTTGATCCTGATGATTGGAGAGTTTTACTTGATAACAGCTAAGGGCTGTTTCAGTTGTTCCATGCTTCCCGGCAAATTCAAGGAGCGGTCATATACTAGTCAATATAGCCTTTGGCCAGTTGAATATAATTCTACTATGAATCAACCTTAGGGTGAAACTAATGCTTGGCACTCATTTCATATATCATTTTGCTTCTGGGGTGCTCCCCGCCTGCTTAGAAATGGCCTATCCTTGTAACTTGACAGCACCCAGTGGCAGTGGCCTACAGCTGCTGCCTCCCTTGCCATGACCTCAGTATATATATATGTGCAGTTCCCGGCAGGCGCAGAGAGAATCCCATTCGCTGGAATGAATGAGTGTAGAGGTTTGCTCCCAGGCCATACACCACACTGGCTCAAACCCACTAAACTACAAAGGTGAAAGGCATTTACAGACCTCAAGTGATCACACCATATAGGAAAAAAATGACTCATTCATTGAAATATAGTAACGGGTCGACTGAGATGGCTAGGCCACAGTGAAAATGCCCCTGTGCGGTTGGAACAGGAGCCCCCTGCGGTTTATGTGACACTGAAATGATTCACTTACTGAAGCAGGAAAAGAGATTTTCTGTAGTTTGGGATCTGACTAGCTCCTGTATGATGAATACATTTTTTAAAAAAATGTATCTGTTTTAAAAATAGGATTGGTGTAGAGATGTAGACATATTTGCTGAAATGCGACATACTGGCGCTTAGCAAATATAATAAACACATATAAATAGCATAATCAAATCACTAGGCAAGCCGATTAAAATAAAGTTAATAATATGTAAAGAAGCTATATTTCTGAGAGGTAGGAGAATATGAAAAAGTGGTCAAAAAGAATATTTTGTAAATATACCATATACAGCTTTGGCACAAAATATCAGAAGCGCAAGAATACGAAGTTGCGTGCATTTTGATTTAGGCACAATTTTTGCTAGAGGGGTTGATAGATTTTCACTGAAAGTTAATACTAACTACAAATCGTGTTTGCGACGTGCACGTTAATGCCCCTACTGGCGCATACTAAGGGACTCACAGATACAGAGAGGAAATAAAATAGATGAAATACAATTGCAATACAAAAGGCATTTTCTATATGAAAAGCCGAGATTCTAGGAAAAAGTTCATAATAGTTTCACAGTTGGTCGGCAGTGTCACTTTAACTGTGCATTTGTCAGCCAAGGAAAGGCGCCTCTTAAAGATGTTCAACAAGCATATACATTTTGAGCCCTGTTCTACAGATATAAAGTGCAAGGAACTGAAAACTCCACTAAAAGATACGCTGCTAAATTGAGGGTTGGATTAAGAGGTAGAGAATTCTAATTAGCAGTGGTGTTGCTGGGTTGCCATGGGCCCCAGTGCATCCAAAATAACTTGGCCCCATCGCTAGGCCAACACTTCAGTCTGTTAGTCTGTCAGCTGGCCCTGACACTCCTCAACACCCTTCAAGATAGTCTGCATCTGCTATATCGAAACTCATTAAAATTCTCACAAACATACTATTGTATTTCTATTGTATTTCTACTCTCTGCACTGCATTTCTGCAAGTAAAACCCATAACCTTAAAAGCATTATCAAAGCCAATAGGTTTGTCCTCTGTAAAGTGCATGCACACAAAGATATAATATGCAGGGACCCCATACTCACACTGCAACCCTCACATAGGTAAACCCTCATGCTGCCCTACGCAGGCATGTTCCTCACTCTGCGCTCACACAGTCACAACTATCAATCTGTAGACCACTTACGTCACACTCCTCAAAGACAATGTTAATCTTGCATGCACACAGGCACACCACTCACAGTGCACCAGGGCCGGCTTTAGCGCTGGTGGCACCTAGTGCGAACAATGTTTGCTGGCGCCCCCAATGACCACCTCCGCCATGGACCCCTTCACCACCATCCTTTCACAGTGCCCCCAAGTCTCCATAACCACTCACTCTCAGATGCATTTAATTTGTTTTACAGCGCCACTCATACCAGTGTAGGGTGTCAGAACACTTTATATCACACATCACACAGAGACAATCAATCATACGTTTGTAAATCAGTGTGTAGGAAACGTTACATAAGACGGAGGACTGCCAGATAATGTAAAATCCCGCATACCATGACACCGCATTAATTACAACGCGGTGCCATTAGTCCGCAGTACAATCACTCCGCAAAATTTAACCCCGCATATAACTTTACAACGCAAAGGCATGTGTGGTGAAGTTATATGTGGGGTAAACTTAGAAAATGTACTTTCACTATATATAAATATATATATATATATCTATATATATATATATATATAGATATATATATATCCCAGCTCCAAACTTCCCTCTTATCCTTCAGGAAAGAAAAGCACTCGCGAGGATTCTGTAGCTCAACAGCAATTTATTCAGGACAAACGCGTTTCGTTACATATTTATATATCTCTATATACATACAAATAAATATAAATATATATAAATATACCAAATAATGCATATGTTATTAAATATATATATATGTTACATTTATATTTATTTAAAATAATTAAAAAAAATATATATATAATTAAAAAAATACACTTAACACCATAAAAACTAATAACACCCTGCTCCCTTAAAATACCCCAGCACCCCAAATCCAAACCCACCCTTACGCCTTAAAATACCCCAACACCATTAAACACTAACCCATCTTAACCCTATAAATATACCCTGTACCCCAAAACCCAAAACTACCCCTGAACCCTAAAAATACCCCTGCACCCCAAAACCAAAACCTACCCCTGAACCCTAAAAATGCCCCTGTACCCCAAAACCCAAACCTACCCCTGAACCCTAAAAATACCCCTATACCCCGAAACCCAAACCTACCCCTGAACCCTAAAAATACCCCTGTACCCCAAAACCCAAACCTAGCCCTGAACCCTAAAAATACCCCTGTACCCCAAAACCCAAACCTAGCCCTGAACCCTAAAAATACCCCTGTACAACAGAACCCAAACCTACCCCTGAACCCTAAAAATACCCCTGTACCCTAAAACCCAAACCTAGCCCTGAACCCTAAAAATACCCCTGTATCCCAAACCCAAACCTAGCCCTGAACCCTAAAAATACCCCTGTACCCCAAAACCCAAACCTACCCCTGAACCCTCAAAAATACCCCTGTACCCCAAAACCCAAACCTACCCCTGAACCCTAAAAATACCCCTGTACCCCAAAACCCAAACATACCCCTGAAACCTAAAAATACCCCTGTACCCAAAAACCCAAACCTACCCCTGAAACCTAAAAATAACCCTGTACCCCAATACCCAAAAATACCCCTGAACCCTAAAAATACCCCTGTACCCCAAAACCCAAACCTAGCCCTGAACCCTAAAAATACCCCTGCACCCCAAAACCCAAACCTAGCTCTAAACCCTAAAAATACCCCTGTACCCCAAAACCCAAACCTAGCCCTGAAGCCTAAAAATGCCCCAATACCCAAACCTATCCCTTAACCCTTAAATACCCCTGTACACCATAAACCAAACCCACCCTTAAAATACCCCTGAACACCTAAAACATGTACTCCAACACCCCCAAACTAAAACCATATACTTACCTTACACTTAAATAAAAAAAACATATGCTTTTACCAATCATGCTTTTACAACGAATTTCGTTGTAAAAGCATGCGTGGTAAAAGCATATAATATATAATGGCATGCGTTGTAAAATTTTGCGGAATAATGGTACCTGCGTTATAATGGTATGAGGAGTAATGGTATGCAGAGTAAAAAATGCGGAGTGACGGTGTTTTACCGTAGGAGTCACATGTCATCCATACTGGTAGGCAGTATATTTTAAGAGCGCTTGGTTTGGAAAAGCACAAACTTCAAATGTAATATGTATTTTATAAAAAGCAAGGAACAAAAGGATCTATCTGTCTCTCTCTCTCTCCCTCTATCTCTCTCTGCCTCTCTCTCTCTCTCTTTCTCTCTCCCCCCTTCCAGGAAGAACATTAATCACCTGAGTTATTTTGTCATTTTTATTGCTGGTTGAAAATTATAGTACAGTATGGCGCTTGCAAAAACGTCATAGGGTTCATCTAGGGTCGCAGCTGCGACCCCTGGCATGCCCCTTGCAACCTCTGTCACTGCCTTTGCGACCCCTGGCATTAAAAGGTGGCAAAATCGGTATCAGGAACACAGGGGCAGCTCCTCCTTATGGACGTCTGTTGGGATCCACTTTCTTGATTTTCCAGTCAATTTTTTATTGCCCTAATGGTGAATAATGTTATGTTATTCACTATCGGTGTAATTAAAAATGGAATACAATTAACTGGAATGTGACTCTCCCTGGCAGCTGAGATAAGTACAACATGTATGTTTTAGGTGTGCTTGCGGGTGAGAGTGTGTTTGTGTGAGAGAGAGTGTGCGTATGTGTGAATATGTGTGTCTGAGTCAAAGAAAAGGTCAAATGGCGTGTGTGGAAATTTCACTACTCAAAGCGAATTTGTTGAATTGACGATGCACACACATTGAAATTTATATAAAGAACCTTGCTTGTGCCGGCAATGAGAGGTACAATACAAAATGGCACCCACTGCAGGTGTGTTTCTTGTAGCAGTTGTTAGCAGAATCCAGAGCACACAAAGACAAGTAAATTGCTGTGAAGTGTCTCACAAATATTCACACTAAGGGAATCAGATCACCATAAATGTTGTGTCAAGGTGCTTGTTTATTCACAAATGGTGCTTCCCATTAGGGAAAATAACTACAGAAAACAACAGTCCAGCCGACACGTGTTTCGTCAACGGTAAATAATAAACGGTCTCCCGATAATTCACGATCATACACGAGATCAGCCCTGAAGAGTCACGGTTATTTACCGTTGATGAAACACGTGTCGGCTGGACTGTTGTTTTCTGTGGTGATTTTCCCTAATGGGAAGCACCATTTGTGAATAAACAAACACCTTGACACAACATTTATGGTGATCTGATTCCCTTAGTGTAAATATTTGTGAGACACTTCACAGAAATTTACTAGTCTTTGTGTGCTCTGGATTCTGCTTACACGTTTTGGAAGAGGGGGCACTCTGCCTTTTCTCTCCCCTACAGAGGTTGTGGTTTTCCTCTGACCAAGATGCACCAAACCTGATACACTCTAAATCTACTTACCTTTTTTTCTCCTTAATGTACAGTGACTAGTTGAGCGCCACCATTTCTGAATACTATCAAAACCTCCTCGCAGACTCTATATTTAAGTTGTTCATTTTGATTTTGTGTTCATTATCCTACACAAACGTACAAATTGAATCACCGAAGATAAAGATGTGTCGACCATCACACAATCGTACTCAGGCCTTGAAATCGGAAATAACCGCATTTGTGTTCCACCTTCGGCAATGCGGCTCGTTCACACTTGGCCTCGATATTCCAATGTTCGCCTCTTGTCAGTTCCTCTTCTAATGAGACTATTTGATCCTGATGATTGGAGAGTTTTACTTGATAACAGCCAGGGGCTGTATCAGTTGTTCCATGCTTCCCGGCAAATTCAAGGAGCGGTCATATACTAGTCAATATAGCCTTTGGCCAGTTGAATATAATTCTACTATGAATCAACCTTAGGGTGAAACTACTGCTTGGCACTCCTTTCAAAACATCATTTTGCTTCTGGGGTGCTCCCCGCCTGCTTAGAAATGGCCTATCCTTGTAACTTGACAGCACCCAGTGGCAGTGGCCTACAGCTGCTGCCTCCCTTGCCATGACCTCAGTATATATATATGTGCAGTTCCCGGCAGGCGCAGAGAGAATCCCATTCGCTGGAATGAATGAGTGTAGAGGTTTGCTCCCAGGCCATACACCACACTGGCTCAAACCCACTAAACTACAAAGGTGAAAGGCATTTTCAGACCTCAAGTGATCACACCATATAGAAAAAAAAGACTCATTCATTGAAATATAGTAACGGGTCGACTGAGATGGCTAGGCCACAGTGAAAATGCCCCTGTGCGGTTGGAACAGGAGCCCCCCTGCGGTTTATGTGACACTGAAGTGATTCACGTACTGAAGCAGGAAAAGAGATTTTCTGTAGTTTGGGATCTGACTAGCTCCTGTATGATGAATACATTTTTTAAAAAAAATTTATCTGTTTTAAAAATAGGATTGGTGTAGAGATGTAGACATATTTGCTGAAATGCGACATACTGGCGCTTAGCAAATATAATAAACACATATAAATAGCATAATCAAATCACTAGGCAAGCCGATTGAAATAAAGTTAATAATATGTAAAGAAGCTATATTTCTGAGAGGTAGGAGAATATGAAAAAGTGGTCAAAACGAATATTTTGTAAGTATACCATACACAGCTTTGGCACAAGATATCAGAAGCGCAAGGATACAAAGTTACGTGCATTTTGATTTAGGCACAATTTTTGCTAGAGGGGTTTATAGATTTTCATTGAAAGTTAATACTAACTACAAATCGTGTTTGCGACGTGCACGTTAATGCCCCTACTGGCGCATACTAAGGGACTCACAGATACAGAGAGGGAATAAAATAGATGAAATACAACTGCAATGCAAAAGGCATTTTCTATATGAAAAGCCGAGATTCTAGGAAAAAGTTCATAATAGTTTCACAGTTGGTCGGCAGTGTCACTTTAACTGTGCATTTGTCAGCCAAGGAAAGGCGCCTTTAAAAGATGATCAACAAGCATATACATTTTGAGCCCTGTTCTACAGATATAAAGTGCAAGGAACTGAAAACTCCACTACAAGATACGCTGCTAAATTGAGGGTTGAATTAAGAGATAGCGAATTCTAATTAGCAGTGGTGTTGCTGGGTTGCCATGGGCCCCAGTGCATGCAAAGTAACTTGGCCCCATCTCTAGGACAACATTTCAGTCTGTTAGTCTGTCAGCTGGCCCTGACACTCCTCAACACCCTTCAAGATAGTCTGCATCTGCCATATCGAAACTCATTAAAATTCTCACAAACATACTATTGTATTTCTATTGTATTTCTACTCTCTGCACTGCATTTCTGCAAGTAAAACCCATAACCTTAAAAGCATTATCAAAGCCAATAGGTTTGTCCTCTGTAAAGTGCATGCACACAAAGATATACTATGCAGGGACCCCATACTCACACTGCAACCTGTTGTGTCCCCGAGGGTCCGCCCCCGAGGTCCGGAGGGACGGACAAGTTGGTCATGTGACCGCCCTATAATAAAAGGAGGTCGAGCACGTGCGAGGGCGTTCAGAGACGCGCGCCGACCGACCAAGCAACTTTATTCCCAGTGTCTGGCTGAGTTTATTCTAGGACCACGTGCTAGGCCTAGTCAGGGTTAGATGTCCCTTATTGAGCGTAGATCACCCGACACAACAATTGGCGACGAGGGTGGTGATCGATTCCCCGCTCGGGGTGCGTGTGTGTGTCCCTGTTGGGGTGAGGCGGCTGCGGGCACTACCACGTGTCCGCGGTGCTCGTGCCTTGCCACCACACACCCCCCCCCGCTCTGCCTGCCTGGAGGAAACACTCTGATCCCTGGCTCTCCTCAGGTGAGCAGCGCTGGCCTGCTTCTCTCTGCGGCGCACAGGAGTCTAATTGGTCGCGCGAAGTGCGTCCGGCGCTCCGGCTGCCGCTGGATCACATCCCGGCTGCCCACGGACGTTCTCCCGGGCGTCCAAAGCGATGGCTAACATTCCGCCCATTGAGCCGTTCGTGGTGGAAGGTGCGCCGTCCACTCTCGCACCGAAGTGGAAAGAATGGGTGGACAGGCTATTCATATTCTTTGAGGCCACCAAGGTCCACAAGGAGCAGAAGCGTGCCATGATCCTCCATCTTGGTGGCAAGGACATTCATTCCATCGCCCGCACCCTCACGGAAGCAACTCCCAAAACCCACCACACGCTCATAAACGCGCTCAATGCGCATTTTGAACCCATGGCCAACCAAGACTATGAACGGTTCATCTTCAGGCAAGCGCGGCAACTGCCAGAAGAATCGCTGGACGCCTATCACTCTCGGTTGAAGAAACTGGCACTAACGTGTGGATTTCAGGATGTCACGGAGGAAATCAGAGGCCAGATCATTCAGGGCTGCGCTTCTGCTAAACTGCGCGAGAGAATTCTAGAGGAGTCCGGGAAACCCCTCCCAGACATTCTCACGCTGGGCCGCACGAAGGAGCTGTCCAAGGCCAGGGCAGCCCACATGGAAGCAGCTCTGCAGGCCAATATGAAAGTGGAACCGGTGAACAAACTGCAGGTCCGCCCACAGCCCAAATGGGTGAAGAGAACAACAACTCCGCAGGGCGGAGCCTCGGCGCAATCATGTGGTTACTGCGGAGGCCCGAGACACCCGGCGCCAGAATGTCCAGCACGGGGCAAGATATGCTCCGGGTGCGGGAAAATGAACCATTTTGAAAAGGTGTGTCGATCCAAAAAGTTCAGCAAGCCCCGCCAGACAGTACACGCGGTGGCGGAGCCTGAAGGCGCGGAAGGAGGACCCAGCAACAGTGACATGGACGACGACGAGGAGGAAAGGTCCCCACACAAGGTGCACATGATCGGCACAGCCACCCGACGCACAATGACACTACCACAGTGCGCAATACAAGTGGCTGATCAGGACATCATGGCGACGGTGGACACGGGCGCCTCAATAAACCTGATGAGTGCGTCCCTCTATGGAGACATGGCTACTCCACCCAGCCTCCGCCCCACTCCGATCACCGTTTTTGCCTATGGCCAGGATGTGCCCCTCCGTATTCGAGGAAAGTTCAAAGCAGCAGTCCGGCACGGAGATAAGATCACGCGTGCCAACATCTTTGTGTCGGAGGAAGGCCAAGGTATGCTCCTGAGTTGCCGGACGGCAGAAGACCTGGGAGTGGTCTCTTTTGCGTTTGGGGTGCACGAGGAGTCAGTGCAGCAACTGATCGCAGACTTTTCGGACCTGTTCGAAGGGATTGGCCGATTCAAGGGTCGGGAAATACACCTGCACGTGGACCCCACTGTCCAACCGGTGGCCCTGCGACACCGGCGGGTCGCATTTCATCTGAGGCCCCTGGTTGAAGAAGAGCTACTGAAGTTGGAAACAGCGGGCATCATTGAGAAGGTGTCCGGACCCACTCCCTGGGTATCGCCCATCGTGGTCACTCGGAAACCCAAGCAGCCGGGAGCGGTCCGGATATGCGTGGACATGCGCCTCCCCAATGCGGCCATCAAAAGGGAAAGACACATCACCCCTACGATCGATGACCTGATCGGAGAGATGGCTGAGGCCCGGTGGTTTTCCAAGTTGGACCTCAGAGCGGGGTACCATCAGCTCGTGCTGGATAAAGAGTCCCGGAACATCACGACGTTCTCCACTCACATCGGACTGCGCAGGTACACCAGACTGAGTTTCGGGATCTCCAGTGCTGCCGAGGTATTCCAGAATGTCATCCAAGAGCTCATTGCTGGCATACCGGGGGTGATCAATGTCAGTGACGACATCATGGTACACGCAAGGACAATTCCTGAGCACAACCAACGCTTGGCACAGGTGTTCCGCAGGCTCCGCAGCGCTGGACTTACTCTGCACCGAGAAAAATGCGAGTTCCTTCAGACCAAGCTGGGGTTCTTCGGCTACGTATTCTCGGCCAATGGCGTTAACCCTGATCCGGACAAGGTCAAAGACATAAAAGATGCACCTCCGCCCACAACTGTCACTGAAGTCCGAAGCTTCCTTGGGATGGTGAACTACTGTGGTCGCTTCATAAGAGACCTAGCTAACCTGACCCTCCCTCTGCGTGAGCTAACCAAAGACTCCACACCATGGAACTGGGGACCGGAGCAGGAAAGAGCATTCCAAGCCATCAAGAGTGCGCTGTCCAGCAACACCACGCTGGCGTTTTTTGACCCCAGACATTTCACTCTTATTGCAGTAGATGCTGGACCGGCGGGATTGGGGGCCGTCCTGATGCAGAGAGCCCGAGACGAGATAGACTGGGCCCCCGTCGCTTTTGCCAGCCGGTCCCTCACGGACACCGAACAAAGGTACTCCCAAATTGAAAAGGAAGCCATCGCGATTCATTGGGGATGCCGACACTTCCACCTGTATGTATACGGGAAGCCCTTCACAGTAGTAACAGACCACAAGCCACTGCTGTCGCTGTTCTCAGGTACCTCATCCAAACCACCCCCCAGAATAGAAAAGTGGATTTTGCAATTACAGGAGTACAACTGTGCCATTGAGTACCAGCCAGGGGCAAAGAATCCGGCGGACTATCTGTCACGACACCCCCGGGCGGCCACCCCAGAGGAGATGGAGGAAGCTGAAGAGACGGAGGCCTATGTGCGATGGGTCGTGGCCAGATCATGCCCGCGTCCCATATCCCTGGAAGAGGTGGTGAGCGCCACGGCTCAGGACGCCTGCATACAGCGGGCCAAAGATCTGCTCCGGACAGCCAACTGGCAGAAAGCTAGGGAGAGCTGGAAGGTGCTCACCCCCGAGGCACAGAAAATCATGGACGGTCTGTACCACGTGAGGGCTGAACTGAACGAAGACGAGGCAGGGTGCCTCCTGCGAGGGCATCGTCTGGTGATCCCGACGGCTTTGACGAGCCGAGTAGTTCAGCTGGCGCATGTAGGGCACCAGGGAATGGTTAAAACAAAGGCCCGGCTACGGACAAAGGTGTGGTTCCCGCTAATGGACGACATGGTGGAAACAGCTGTGCGCACATGCACGGCCTGCCAAACCACAGGTGACAGCCCCCGCGAAGCACCCATAATCGTGGAACCCAGGCCCCGAGGCCCTTGGGAAAGGGTCAGCATGGACTTTGGCAGCCTTCCGGATGGACGGCACACGCTAGTGATGATCGATGATCACTCCAAGTACCCGGAAGTCGAAATTATCACCAGCACCAGCGCCGACTGTGTGATTCCCAAGATAGAGAAAATCATTGCCACGCACGGAGCCATGAAAGAACTCAGAACGGACAATGGCCCGCCATTTCAGGGCCAAGACTTTGCAGACTATCTCTCATCCCAAGGAATTCGCCACAGGCGCATCACCCCAAGGTGGCCTCAGGCCAATGGAGAGGCCGAGCGGTTCATGAGAACCTTAAACAAAGTGATCCGTATTGCGCATGATAAAGGACAGTCTGTGGAGATGGCCATTTTCACCTTTCTCCGCAGCTACCGCCAGACCCCTCACTCCACAACGGGGGTAGCTCCGGCACACCTTCTCCTAGGACGAGTAATAACGGACTCCATTCCTCATCATCCCCAGTGGGCCCCTGAACTGATAAAGGAACAGACTGTAGAACTGAGGAGGCGGGCAGCCTATGATCAGATCAGCAAGAAACGGAGGGCGGTGGCCCCCCATATCAAAAGAGGTGACCTAGTGCTCATAAAAAATCGGGCCACTGGGGGAAAATTCAAACTCAGTTATGAAAGACGACCATGGCGAGTCAGTGGCGTGAAGGGCACCCGCATCACAGCTACTCGAGGACGAGACAAGGTGACTCGCAATGTATCTCATTTCAAACTCTACCACCCGGCGAGTAGCGAGCCAAGGCGCCAGCAAGGCGACAGAGAAACCGAAACTGCAACAATGGTGCCGCCTGGTGAATCAACATCTCAGCACGAGGTCCGGCCACGTGCCGAGCAGCCGGTCCCTGGTGAGGATGTGGGCGGAGACCCGGAGGCCCTGGATGAGGCCCCAGATCCGGAGGGGGCCGACAACGAGGCGCCAAGCCAAGAGGTGGAGACTGGAACAGAGCCGATGACTCAGCGAGGGTCCCAGCGCCAGCTACGTGCTAACCCCACCCCCTCCAGCTGGCTGAGAGACTACTTTACGTAAGACTGTTCTAATTTATATGTGTGCCCGCACGGTGTTTGAACTGAATGCGTTAGCATTTGTGAAAGACGCTGAAGGTACCGGTCCCGATACGAATGAGACAGTGGGCTCGATCAGACCATATTTGCAATGGTACTGTGTGTTTTTGGTTTTTGTTGTTTTTCTTGTTTTAGGAGGAATGTTGTGTCCCCGAGGGTCCGCCCCCGAGGTCCGGAGGGACGGACAAGTTGGTCATGTGACCGCCCTATAATAAAAGGAGGTCGAGCGCGTGCGAGGGCGTTCAGAGACGCGCGCCGACCGACCAAGCAACTTTATTCCCAGTGTCTGGCTGAGTTTATTCTAGGACCACGTGCTAGGCCTAGTCAGGGTTAGATGTCCCTTATTGAGCGTAGATCACCCGACACAACACAACCCTCACATAGGCAAACCCTCATGCTGCCCTACGCAGGCATGTTCCTCACTCTGCGCTCACACAGTCACAACTATCAACCCGTAGACCACTTACGTCACACTCCTCAAAGACAATGTTAATCTTGCATCCACACAGGCACACCACTCACAGTGCACCAGGGCTGGCTTTAGCGCTGGTGGCACCTAGTGCGAACAATGTTTGCTGGCGCCCCCAATGACTAGCTCCGCCATGGACTCCTTCACCACCATCCTTTCACAGTGCCCCCAAGTCTCCATAACCACTCACTCTCATATGCATTTAATTCGTTTTACAGTGCCACTCATACCAGTGTAGGGTGTCAGAACACTTTATATCACACAGATTACACAGAGACAATAAATCATACGTTTGTAAAACAGTGTGTAGGAAACGTTACATAAGACGGAGGACTACATGATGTAGGAGTCACATGTCATCCATACTGGTAGGCGGTATATTTTAAGAGCGCTTGGTTTGGAAAAGCACAAACTTCAAATGTAATATGTATTTTATAAAAAGCAACGGACAAAAGGATCTCTCTCTCTCTCTCTCTCTCTCTCTCTCTCTCTCTCTCTCTCTCTCTCTCTCTCTCTCTCTCTCTCTCTCTCTCTCTCTCTCTCTCTCTCCCCCACCTTCCAGGAAGTACATTAATCACCTGAGTTATTTTGACATTTTTATTGTTGGGTGAAAATTGCAGGAGGCAAAGAACACAGCGCCACTCACTTTTTAAAACCTTGATATACAGCGCCCCCACACAAAGTCAGCACCCGGTGCGGTGGCAGGAAAGAGTCTGGGCATAAAAAACAAGTACCACTTGCCTTCTAAAATTCAAGGTGGTGGTTTTCTTTGCAGTGTAAGTGAATGCTAAAATAAATAGGAAAAGAAATACAGTGAAACAAAAGAAAAAAGTATGCCAACTAAATTTGGAGGGCATGTGCTTCAATGAAGAAATTCAAAACTACAGCTGCGCACTTGTCTACCATCATGAGACCGTAAACAATGATAGAGTATGTAGAATACCATTTCAAGATGGTGCTATGGGTTTGAAGCTTACAACAGAGATGCCTGGTGCTCAGCATCAGAAAAATGTGGTTCAGTAGGAATATATGATGTTACAACGCATGCAATTACAACACATGCTTTTACAACGCAGTATTCACATAGCAACTACCATTGCATTGCATGATTTTTCAACACAATGTTTAAAACAACAATTACAACAAATTCCATTACAACGCATACCATCACAACGCATACCATTACAACGCATAATACTTTTATGGCAAACAGTAGGTTAAGTGCTGGATAGTGTAGGGGTAAAAAATACTATTCCCACACCAGTGAGTGCAACAGTAGGGAAAGTGTTGCATTGTGTAGGGGTAAAATTTACTAATTGTTGGATAGTGTAGGGGTAAAAACTACTATTTCTACTCCAGTGAGTGCAACAGTAGGAAAAGTGTTGGATAGTGTCGAGGTAAAAAATACTATTCCCATGTATCCCAAATCCCATACCCCCCCTAATACTAAACAAATCTCCATTACTTACCTTATAATGCGTTGGAATGGCATGCTTTGTAATGGTATGCATTGTAATGGCATGCATTGTAGTGACATGCGTTGTAACGGCATGCATTATAATGGCATGGGCTGTAAAGGCAGTTGCATTGTAACAGACTGGAGTTGGAATAGTAAATTATACTATTCCAACATCCAGCTTCCCCCCTACAGCAACTCGTTGTAATGACTTGCGGTATAATATTATACGATGTAACAACGCAGTGGTTGTAATGACCTCGTTGCAATGGCATGTGTTCTAAACGCATGCATTATAACGTGGCTGATTCATTCTGTACAAGTAAAAACTCTGAGGCAGGATACTGACATAATGGCTAAGTGGCTGAATGCTATATATCTTTCAAGGAAACTTCCCTTAAAGGCCATATATGAAGTAGATACAATCCAAGTGGATCAACCGTGAGCAGGACATAGTAAATCAGCCTCTGCTTCCTGGTAACTGTCATAGATGGATAAACAGGCACATTGGATGCGGATTGCCAAAGGCAGATGCCTCCCTTCCCTGGAAGTCCAACAGTGATGAGCAGGTACTCAACAGAGCGATATTTGACAAATAAATGGAGAGGGCCCTTTGGACATCCAAAGTGCATAGCTTTTTTCTTCCTCTGAGGAGGGAGAACGAGGGCCTGCAAGTAATAGAAATCTGATGATACTTTAGGTAGAAAAGTAAGAGGTAGACAAAGAGCAACCTTGTCTGGGATAAAAACAAAGAAAAAGCACTGAGCAGAACAAAGCCCATATTTCCACCATGACATTCGGGACAAAGAGGCACCAAGAAATAGCTTTGGATGATAGTAATTTTAAATCCACTAAATCCAGTGCGTCAAAAGGATTCCCACAATGACTATAAGGACCACAGGAAAGTCCCACGGTGGAACGAGCAGCACAGTGTAAAAAAAAACTTCCTTAGAGGTGAGCACCAATCCAGTCTCTGGCTAACAATCGAAACCCCTAATGTCATCAATAGTGACCCACTAGCTTTAGTGGTTGAAAACATCAACCCCAGAAAGAAACCATGTCTAAGGAAATCAAAATCTTTGCTGGATTGCAAGTGATCCCCTTCATTCTCCTTAGCAGAACACTAATCTTCAAAAGGATGTTAATGATGAGCAAACCTATGAGGGTTCCAGGACAATGTGAGTGTTAGATACAGAGAGCAACTTTGCTACAACACGCCATTGTCTGAAAAATGTTACCTCTCAAGCTCCACACCCCCAGATGAGACACAAGAGTCAAGACTCTGGAAGAGGCGGAGCTTGTAATGGAAAGGGAAAGGTGGGAAACATCCAGTGCAGTCCTGTTGATAGCTGAAGGAGCAGAGGAAAGCAGTGCCATCTGGACCAACATGGAACTACTAGCAGAACCTCTGCATGATTGTACCAAATGTTTGAAGGACCTGAGAATCCACTGAAATGGAAGAACTGTGTAAAGGAGACCTAGAAGGCTCTGAAGGAACAATGCAATGCCTCCCCAGGCCCTAGGAGAATGATGCAATGTGCAAAGGATTGTATGAAGCACATTTTCAACTGACATCAACAGATCCAGCCAAGGGTGGCTGGCCATAACTGTGATCTTCAGAAACAGCCTGAGACACAGCAAAAGGAAAACTGAGAAGTGTTGATTTAAATGATCCATGGGCCTATTTTGCCTCCCCTTTAGATATCCTGCCATCAGAGAGTGGAAACTGAGTTCTGCTCATAAGCCAATCCCCTGAGCCAAATCCAGAGTGAGAGTACCCCCAGCGTATCACCCTCGCCGACTGAAACAGATTAATCCTGAATGAGAGGTGACAAATGTCATAGGGTGGTCAGTTTCTTCTAGCTCCCTTCAGTTGGAGGTATTCACTGTCTCCTATGAACTATAAAGATTCTGGACTGAATTCTCCTCTGGAGTTGCTCACCAACCCCAGATGCTGCTACTATAACCAGAATCAAAGGAGTCATGGGCACACTCCTGTCCTAGTTTTAGGGGAATAGACTCAGTTAAAGGGTCTGGGAGAAACCGGCACCTAGTAGTTTTCCACTGCTCGACTCCATTGAGATGGAAGATGTTAACTGAGGGGCTCCAGATGGGCTCACTGTACCACCAGGACACAAGCAGACATTTCTCCCTGACGTCTTAACCAGCCTCGAGCAATTACTTTGGTCTGCTTCAAATGGGATGACAAGCAAGAACCAGTATTAGTGAGTAAGTAAGCAGTAGCGGGCCCCTCCCCTAAGCGCCTTGAGACCCTTCCGGGTGAGTGGCGCGCTATACAAATGGTATGATTGATTGATTGATTGAGTAAGTGAATTTATTCCATAGAAAAACATGTCAATTATAATAATACAAGCATTACAAATTAATCGTTTGAACACGTAATCAGGATATGGAAGAGAAAGTTGGCAATTGGGTAAAGGTGGGATGAAAATTCCAGTGAGACAAGTGCACAAGAACATTTTCGGTACTGAACTATTGGAAACTAATTAGAGTAAGTTGTAAAATTGTTGTGAGCTTCCCAAAAAACTGCTGATACTAAGAGGAAGCTCAGGTGCTAGGGGGGAAACCACCTTTGGTGCAGAACCCAGCCCAAAGGACAGCACCCAGAACAGGTAATGATTTCCCAAAACTCTGCAACAAAGAAGCTCTGGAAATCTGTATGAATTGGAACCTCAAGTCGGTGGCTGTGAGGTATAATGATGCCAGAAATTCCCCTTCGAGAGATCAGGGCCAGGTTAGAGCCACCGTTTTGAAGGCTAGGGGCTAGATGTAGGTAATTCTGATTTACCTACTCTTAAATACCGAATTTTACCGATTCGGTATTTAAGAGTAGGTAAAAAGGAAGGAGGCAGATGTAGGTAATTTTTATTTCACAATTACCGAATCTGTAAGATTCAGTATTTACCATTGATTCCTATGGGCCTTGAAGCCCACAGGAATCAATGGGAAATACAGATTCGGTATTTACCGAATCGGTAAATACCGAATCCTGCAAGGGGGAACGGGGTGTCACTTTGACATCCTGTAGCAACCCAATTCCAGGCTTGTGTGCCATGTGGCACATATACATGCCCTAAGGGCATGTCTGTGTGTCACATGGCACAGGTGTACATGCACAGATGTTGATTTCGGTATTTTACCACCCAATAGGATTGGGTGGTAAATACCGACTCCTAAAGGGCCTGTGGCACTCTTTGAAGTGCCAGCTACATCTGGATTTACCGAATCAGTAAATATACCGATTCGGTATTTTACCGATTCGGTATATTTACTGATTCGGTAAATTTACCGAATCGGTAAGATATAGGCCCCCTACATTAGAAAACCCTAATACCGGTCGGTAACGGCCGAATTCGGCCGTTACTGTGGGGAAAAATATATCTCAATCCCATATTCTCCTCCACACTGTCTCAGTCCTCCTGAGCTAACCGCTCTGACCAAGCTACTTGCTCCGTTGTCCTGAACACCCCTCCCCTTACAGATCTATTAAAACTTGACCCCGAGCCCTACATTGACCTCATTGACACGTCATGGGTTAACAGCTGTGGAAAGCCTCTGAATCTTGCAGGTTGGCTTAAACTTGCTTTCTGGTCCCTTGTGCCCTTATATTGCTCTATGTTCTGCGCCTGCATGGCACTTCTATTTGTATATGTACAACCGTATTTGGCCTTGGCCACATCTTATGAGTTTACTGATGACTGCACTTTCTGCCCTATATATTCTGCTGTAACTATTCATGAGGGGCAGAAGAAGCTTGTTCCAAGACGTGACAGTGCGTCTGCATTCTGCCTTGGCATGCCAATAAACGGACAAAGGTGCAAGAACATTTCCTGTGTTTTGGGAGGCAGCTGTGGTTTATTTGCTTTGCGTCTTCGTCTTCGCTCTGAGGAGGAGGGTTGGAGGATTTATTACCCAGCTTAATGGATTTATTACCCAACAGAAATGGTGTTTAGAAGTGGGATCATTGAAGGACTGTAAAGTCACCAGTTGGTAAGTAGGCTGTAAAGCTAAAATAACTTGCTGACGTGACCTTTCAGTGTTTCAAATGCTCAGTTAGAACATAGTATTTTTTTTAAACAAAAAAAAAAAAAAAGGAGAGAGGAGGTAGTAACCGGCATCTAATATAACTAGGGGACTGGAGAGAAACATTGATTGATTTTTTTCATCATTGATTGAAGTCTTTTCCATCAAGTGATTGAAATTTATATCATCATTGAAATATTTCTCTGTATCAACACCTTGGAGTTGATATGCGGCAGGGATCTACGGGATTCCATACGCGACAGAAGAGCCTAGGCAGGACAATAATTTATGACCCAAGAGTAGAGGGTTGAAAAGATAAAAAAAAGCCCTCCCAGAGTGTGGCGAGGGGAGCAGTGACCATTGGCTGGCTGCAGGACACAAGGAAATGTTTTTCAATTTTGCACTGTCCTGTCATTGATCAATGACTGTGTTTAATTATGTTTAGAGTCTTTAAAAAGTATTGTCCTGCTATGTTTATTTGAAAATGCTTCTTTGAGTGATATCAAAACAAAATTGCATCAGAGAAGTCAAATTGTTTTATGTGGTGTCTGAGTGTTCCACAACTGTATATTTTTTCTCTCAAGTCTCTCTATCCAAAACTTAACAACATTTTACTTCCAGGAGACAAATTTGTTTTATCTTTCAGGGTTTAAAAATTGTGAGTAAAGGGCACAATGGGTTCTGGTAATTCTAAAGGAACTATGGAGGTGGTAAGGCCTCGCATGGTGAAAAAGACAAAGAAATTGTTTAAACAACTGTCATTAGAGAAGGATTTTAAATTACCAGCAGATAGCCCTGCAGCTCAGGTTGTGAAAGATACAAATTGTTTAGAATATGTAACTCCTTTTTGCGCACTAGTATGGACGTGGAAAGGGAATGAAGGGCTGTGGCCTAGATTTGGTTCTCTTGAGATAGATGATATTGAACGCTTGACAGAAAGAATACACTTAAAAGGTGACCCATCATGGGATTCACACTATGTAAAAGATTGTTTACAGCAGTGGCTTTCAATTGCAAAAAATAAAGCTCTCCTTTCAAAAAAGAAAGGCCAGGGGAATGCCTCCACTGAATATAAAGACTGTTCTGCAATAGCAATGGTGAATAGTGAGTGCAAAAAGCCTACTAAAAAAGAGCTAGAATTAGCAAAAGATTGGCCCGCATCTTATAGCCAGTGTTTATTGGAATTAAGTAACTATGTGCAAACAGAACAGCATTTGTTGTCACTATGGCAAAAGTGTGGGTTTTCAACAATTGAAGCAGAACGTGTTAAGGAAATACCAAATGCCACTACTTCTAGGCGGGCTGCTGCTCTGCTATGTATTTGGACGCACCGCCAAGTAAATATTGATATAAATACGTTGAAAAAACTGTTTATCGCCTCCAAGCCTCAAGGTCTTTTTGTCAAACTGGGGGAAGGAACAGACAATGAGCAAATAACTAGTAGCGCATTGACTGAGGAGGAAATTTTGTTGCTTACTGAGGAAGAAAGGAAAAGACAGAGAGTAGATGCAAATAGTGAATTTAATTCCTGGGTCTCTCATAGAGCCAGCAATGAGAACAGCCACCAAACAGTGGGACAAAACACCCTTCAGTCTGCAGGGCCTGTTTCTCGTGCACCTCAATTCTCATCCCCTCTTCCAGCAACTTCAATTTACCCATCACTTTCAGGCCCCTACAAACAGTGTGAAAGACATAACACACCTGAGCAAGCACTGGCTTCACAGCCAAGCTTAGCACGTGTACCTTATTTCCACATATCCCTGGAAGGTGATTTAACTAGGGTACCTGACATACCAACTAACCCCAGAGAGGGCAGTTTTAGAACACCAGTCTTGAATGGGCACTTATCCTTAGGAGGGGACATGCTACATGCTTTTGAATCCCCAGCCCAACCTTCCACTTTTGGTCTGAGTGAAGACTTAGAGCTGAGTGCAAAAGAGAGAAAGGATGAGGAACATGAGCAGTTGGCACACCTGAGGAAAGAGGCAGATGAGTTCCAAGAAGAAGTGAACACTGATAGGGAGGAAATACAACGCTCCATTAATAAACTACAGGACAAGCTAGAGAGAAGGGAACGGCTGATACATATACAGTCACAAACACGGTCACTAAAGGGAAAGGGTGAGAAATCATATACTGATGATATATTATTGAACACTAAACTAACTGCACCAAAAATAGTGTTGGGGGGGACAGCCATGCTAAAACCATGGACCCCCTTGGAGGCAACCCAAATGACTAAGGACGCGCCTGACCCACTGACTGCCAGTGTAAAATATTATGAGTGGCTTCATAAAATATGTATTGCTTATACCCCCCTCCCTCGAGATGTAGAAATGCTATTAAAAATAGGATATGGGAGCAGATGGTCTTTAGTAAAAAGTGCATTCCAAATTCCACAGGAAAGGGATTGGACCATACTGACTAATAATATGGATGTCACAGAAAAAAGATTGATTAATTGGTTAGAGTCAATCAGGGACACAATTAATGGCCTAGCAGTTAAACATGGTGATTTTTCTCAAGTCACTGCCACGTTGCAGAAGCCAGGTGAGTCAGTGGCTGATTACATCTTAAGGTACAATGAAGCATGGGATAACAGTGCAGGGGTACCACGCACCACAGAGGCCTATAAGGTATTGGCTACGCAAACCCTTATGAATGGATTGCTAGCTTCTGTGGCCCACAGTTGTAAACTACGCCACCCTGATTGGTCCACTAAAGGATATCACGAGTTGTGCACGCTTCTCATAACTATGGAAAGAGATGGTATTTTTAAGGTAAGGAAGGACATCGCTAAAAATGACAAAGGAATGATGTTGCAGCAAATACAAAGAGAGGAGGAGCCAGAGGGAATGTACTATCAGGGGGCACAGCAAAGACAGGATAATGGACAAGGATACCAGAGGAGAGACAAGAGTGGGGATCGGTGCTATTGTTGCCAGAGGTATGGGCACTGGGCACGCAATTGTAGAAATAATAGAGGTAGAAGGGACTGGAATGAGAGAAGTGACCAGTATAATAGAAATGATAGAAACAGGAATGAAAGGTCAGACAGAAATGAGACCCAGCCATCTGCACCACCCATGCCCAGAGACCTGAAGCAGACCCAGCACTCCCTGAGGAATCCTTTCCAGGAGCAACATGGATCAGCATAGGACAACGCGGAGAGAGAGAATTGGGACAAACTGCAGCAACCAGAGCCCAGTGCTTTATGATGAAGGTATCAGAGACACCAGAGGAGAATCCCATGTTTCAAATTAAGGTAGGAGATAAAGAGATCGATTTCCTGATAGACAGTGGTGCAACCCTATCCGCAGTAAGAAACAAGTTGGGTCCTGGTAGTGGTGAAACAGTTACTACTATAGCAGTAAATGGAATGATGATGCATGAAGAATTGTCAGAACCCCTACCAGTTTCTGTTGATGACCTCACAATGACCCATCAGTTTCTGCTGTCACCAGATGCACCCATCAATTTGCTGGGGAGAGACCTCCTCTGTAAATTGCATGCAACATTATATTTTTCACAAAATGGGATTTACTTACAAGTACCTGAAGACAGGTTAGAATTGGCTAATAGAGCACTTACTGCTTGCAAATTAAGTGAGGACTCTGTGTTAAGTGCACCCCCTGTCTTCTCTCTCTCTCCAACACGTTACCAATGGACTCCATTACATGGAGGTTTTTATGAAAACATGTTCCAAGAACTGTTTAAATACAGCCCTGACATTGAGAGTGAATTGGTCACTCATTTAGTACAGTTGACATTAGTACCTGAGCCCATACACTGTACTGCAGCATTTTTCACAGGAGCAGTGCCTGAATGGTACGCCTACAGGGCAGATAAACATTTGCACTGGACAATGGAGTTGTTTGAGCACACATTATATGTAGGAAAAGAAGGGTGTGCAGTGAGCATTGAACTAGGACCACAGGAAATGAGATTATTTCAAGTGCCAGATTCTGAACCACATGTATCCATAGCTGTAGCACCAGGTTACTACCCTAAGGATTTGGGCCCCATGGTCAAACGCCTTCAGGACTTACCTAGAACTAAGGATTTTACATTTCCCTTAGGAATGGTGTCTGTGTTAGGAGATGGAGAAGGATGGTGTTGGACGTTGTGTATGAACAGAAAGGACAGGACTGCAGTTTTTGACAAACTTGAAGGGAATATGGCTTTACAGCTGACTAAAAACAAAATACTAGAGCAAGTGAACTCAGAAGTCTGGGCAAAACACAAAAATGAGGCAGGATTATTGAAAACATGCCCTCCCCATAAAGTGACACTTAAAGAGAATGCTGAATTACCTTATGTCCGTCAGTACAGGCTGTCACCTCAGGCAGAGGAGGGAATAAAACCTGTAATTGAATCTCTCTTGCAACAAGGTATCATTAAAAAGACATCCAGCCCCTGTAATAGTCCTATCATTCCATTACCCAAGGGCAATACTGGGCAGTATAGGTTCATTCAGGACTTACGACAGATAAACAACATTGTGGTTCCTTTAGCACCTGTTGTGCCTGACACCAATACCATATTATCCTCTATACCTGTAGAGGCAGAGTACTTTTCAGTCATTGATCTCTCCTCTGCATTTTTCAGTATTAGAGTCCATCCAGAGAGCGAGTACCTCTTTGCTTTCACAGTGAAAGATACCCAATATACTTTCAGAAGACTGGCACAAGGCTATACTGAGAGTCCCACGGTCTATGCACAGGCAGTAAAGAGAGACCTGGATAGCCTACACCTGGAAGGAGGCAGTATCATCTTGCAGTACGCGGATGATTTACTCGTGGCATCCCCATCACTTGAAGCCTGTGAAAAAGACACTGTAGCGCTGCTGAATCACCTCCAGGAGAGAGGACACAAAGCTTCATTGTCAAAATTCCAGTGCTGCCAAAAAGAGGTGACTTACCTGGGTTATGTGGTATCCAAAGGAACACGCCGCATATCACCTGACAGGATAAAAATGATTCAGGGCATGCAGCCTCCGTCCACCAAGAAAGGAATGCAGTCATTCCTGGGGATGATGAACTACTGCCGCCAGTGGATCCCTGAGTACAGATCCTATGATGCCATCCTGCGACAATGTACATTACAAGATGCTCCCAACAACATTGTATGGACTAATGAACTTGCAAACTGTTTTAAGAAACTTAAAGAGACTTTGTGTACTGCGCCAGCCCTGGGGCTACCTGATTACAAACTGCCCTTCCATCTCTATGTGTCAGAGCAAAATGGCATTGCAAATGGTGTGCTGACACAGCAGCATGGCTCAGGAAAAAGACCTGTGGCATACTACTCCGTGACTTTGCCTGCAGCAATAACTGGGCATCCAGCTTGTTTGAGAGCAGTGGCGTCAGCAGCTGTGATGGTAGAGAGGACGGCTCCCATTGTGTTGGACTACCCTTGTATTGTTTATGTGCCACATTCGGTACAGTTGTTGTTGTCATCTGCAGCAACACAACATTTTTCGGCGGCCAGGCAAACAGGTTATGAGGTCACTCTGTTGTCTAACACCAATATCACCATTAAAAGATGCCCACCTGTTAATTTTGCAACATTATTACCTCCACTAGGTGATTCAGATGAGACCCCTGACCATGACTGTGTTGAAGTTGTAGAGACATGCACCACACCCAGACCAGATTTGCAGCAAACACCATTGGAAAAAACTGACTATGAGTGGTACACTGACGGTTCCTCCAGCAGACTAACAGACACTGATTACAGAGCAGGGTATGCTATAACAACAGTAGACACCATAATTGAAAGTGCGGCCCTCCCACCTGGCACATCTGCCCAGCAAGCCGAGCTGTATGCTGTAACAAGAGCATGCATCCTAGCGGAGGGGAAAGATGTTAATATTTACACTGACTCTCGTTATGCCTTTGGAGTTGTACACGATTTTGGCCAGCTGTGGCAGTATCGTGGTTTCATAACAGCAGCAGGACGCCCCATTCAAAATGGCCCCTTAGTAAAGAATTTGCTACAGGCAATACTACTGCCCAACAGAGTAGCAGTAATAAAATGTGAGGCACATACAGGAGCTAATACTGAGATAGCCAGAGGTAACGCGATGGCTGACACAGCAGCAAAAAAGAGCATGTTACAGCCAGTACAGATGGTGCCTTCAATGGCAAAAAGTATTCCAAAAATACAGCCGATTCAGAGACAATTGTTACTAGCTGATGTGAAAGAAGCACAATGGTCTGCACCTCCAGAGGAAGAAAGAGCGTGGAGTGATGCTGGATGTGAGCCAAATGATGAGGGATTGTGGGTACACCCGGATGGGAGGCCTGTGGCCCCACGCAGTATGTTCCTGCCCCTTACAAGGCTTGCCCATGGACCCACTCACATGGCTCAAGGAGGGATGAATGCTTTGATTAGACAAGAATGGTTTGCACCAGGGATAACAGCTTTCACTGCACAATTCTGCTCCCAATGTCTTGTCTGTGCCCAACATGCTAAAGGTCGGTCCCCCGCTACTCATGATCACTTGCCAGTACCAGAAGGTCCCTTTACCAACCTTCAAATAGACTTCGCCTACATGCCCCCAGTGAATGGATTCAAATATTTGCTGGTATGTGTGGATCAGTTTTCAAAATGGGTGGAGGCGTTTGCCACTAGGAAGAATGATGCAGCAACTGTTGTGCGATGCTTGATGAATGATATAATACCCCGATTTGGGGTCCCCGAGAGCATAAACAGTGACAGAGGGGGTGAATTTGTTGCTGCCATTGTGGAAAAGATGTGTGAGTGTTTGGGAATAGAGTGGAAACTGCATGCCCCTTACCACCCACAAAGTTCAGGGCAGGTGGAGAGAATGAACTCCACAATAAAACATAAATTAGCCAAAACAACTGATGCAACAGGCCTGAAATGGCCAGAGGCGCTGCCTTTAGTGCTGCATGCCATAAGAGCAACACCATCTAGAACAACTCTCTTGTCCCCCCATGAGGTATTGATGGGGCGGCCTATGTCGGTGGGGTTGAGGTTGCCTCTCACAGCATCCCAAGCAGCACTGCTGTGGACGGATGAGCAGATTTCTGACTATGCTGTACAATTATCCGTGGTATTGAGGCATCACCATCTCCAGGTGAAAGAAGCTTTGCCCCAACCTTCCGTAGAACAAACACACCCTTTTAAACCTGGCGACATGGTCATGGTGAAAAAAAATAAAAAATGTTTCTCTTACTTCTAGGTGGACTGGACCCCACATTGTGCTCCTGGTTACCAGAACATCACTAAAGGTGGAGGGACGTCCCGAGTGGCTGCACGGAACAAGATGCAGAGCTGCACCAACAACGCCTGAGGCAGAGTCACCTTTAACAGATGAGCAACGGCCACAAGTGGAGCAGCGCGGAACACAGGACAAGGGGGAGACAGACCAGACCTTTCCTAACAACAACGCTGAGGGTCCTTCATCAAGTGTCCCAGGAACGGTGACACCAACTGATGCTGTTGAGTGAAGCACGCAGGGCAGGTCCCAGGAACGGTGACACCAACTGATGCTGTTGAGTGAAGCACGCAGGGCAGGTCCGGGAAACCGCCCCTGAACAAGACAACTACGGACCAGGAGGAGAAGCAGATGACAGCACACCACAAGAACTTTCATTATTGACACTTACAGAAAGTACCCTGGAACTGAGACAGAAAGGCACTGCCTAACAACATTTTAAATTCTGAAAGGAACATTTACCACTGTCCAGAAAATGCATTGCATTATGCGAACAATATTTTTAAGTACCTTAATTATGTGTGTGCTACCTGTACTGCAACAACCTGCTGACCATCCCCTCATTGCAGTACATGAGAAAGTTGCCCAGGCTTTAGGTCTTCAAAATTGCTGGATTTGTAGAGAGTTATCCAGACACCAAAGCGACCCTATTGGCCTTTATGAAACGCCTGTGCCTATACAAAATTATGCGCAAGGAATAGGATGCCTCATATCCAATGTAACCTGGGATTGTGGAGAAGGAAGGATTGGATGGTACCCACGTTGTACCATACTGCCAAATATTCAAGCCCAATATCAAGTGTCTCCTACAGTAGAATACAAAGACAAGGAAAAAGCATTTCCTGTATGTTTAAAGCATCATGTTTCAGGATATAACCCAGCTTCGCGATACTTAGGACATTTAAAAAATAGCCAGTGTCCTAACATATTAGAATTTGATAATATCACAGGGAATTGGAACATAAAAGACAGACAGTTAGTAAGTAGGAACTGGACAGCTAAGGTACGGGGAAAACAAGTAAACTTTACTTTGCATTACTGGAACATCACTGTAGATAGAGAGACACTATTAATAACACCTGATGGTCTTCTATATGATCCATTCATTGAGCAAAAGAATAAGCACGCTAGGGCACCAAATGTGATTTCTAAAATATTAGAATACCCCTTATGGTCAGCTCGCTGCTCGTACATGGCACCATGGGCAAATGTTACCCTTATAAATTCTTCATGGATTGATTACAAATGGTGTGATCAATTCCAAAACACTTTCCCTGAAGGGGTAGGCCTTCCACTCAGTAAATATCACACATTAGACACACAGTTACAGGGCGGAATGTATTTTGTTTGTGGCACTAAAGCATACAAGGTGCTTCCCCGCCACTGGGAAGGCATGTGTGCTATTTCTTACCTTACACCAAACATTTCAGTCGTGCCACACATTGCAGCCCATGAGCCACTAAACTTGGGGAGTTTTGCTCATAGATATAAAAGAGATATACATGCACCTATTCTGGAAACTAGACAAGGTCTATTCTTTGAACTAATGCGTATATTTATTCCTGGATATGGGGTATATGATTTAGAATTGGCTCTAGTTAATATGTCTGCTGAGCTAGCTGTAGCATTCAATGCAACAAGAGATGCACTTCAACAGTTGCAGATGGAAATTAACTCAGTAGCTGCCATGACTATTCAACATCGAATTGCACTTGACCTCCTGACACTACAACAAGGAGGACTGTGCGTTTTATTAAATTCCTCTTGCTGTTATTTTTTAAACAAAAGTGGGAACATAGCAAGGGATGTGGCACAAATTAAGAATGCAGTTCAAATATTCCGTGGAGCAGAAAAAATTACAGATTCCGATGACTGGTCCTGGCTATGGTCATGGCTACCAACAGGATGGTTAAAGCACTTACTTTTAGCGCTTCTGGGTATCTTTTTAACAATAGTGATATTTTTGTGTTGTCTTCAGTGTTGCTGCTCCATGGTGCAGCAATGGTGTAGTAAAAGCATCCATTCCATTTCCGCAGTTAAAACTCTACCTCCTACAGAACAGGAGCTAACCTACAAATATCTCCAAATACAACAGGATGTAGAGAAAGCACACAAAGAAACATTTCAATTAATGGCTATAGAGATATAATATAAAAGCATTAAGTATTAGTGTATAATGTTATCTATGTAGAAAAATGAATACCTCTTGGATGGTTCTACGCCAATATATGCTTGTTATTTAAAGACTGTGTGATGCTAGTCAAAGATAAGTACTTTTTCTATATTTCTACCATATGTATGTAGTCATATTTTTCTTACAATGGTATTTGATATTGCTATCAAAAAGGAGGGATATTGTGGGGAAAAATATATCTCAATCCCATATTCTCCTCCACACTGTCTCAGTCCTCCTGAGCTAACCGCTCTGACCAAGCTACTTGCTCCGTTGTCCTGAACACCCCTCCCCTTACAGATCTATTAAAACTTGACCCCGAGCCCTACATTGACCTCATTGACACGTCATGGGTTAACAGCTGTGGAAAGCCTCTGAATCTTGCAGGTTGGCTTAAACTTGCTTTCTGGTCCCTTGTGCCCTTATATTGCTCTATGTTCTGCGCCTGCATGGCACTTCTATTTGTATATGTACAACCGTATTTGGCCTTGGCCACATCTTATGAGTTTACTGATGACTGCACTTTCTGCCCTATATATTCTGCTGTAACTATTCATGAGGGGCAGAAGAAGCTTGTTCCAAGACGTGACAGTGCGTCTGCATTCTGCCTTGGCATGCCAATAAACGGACAAAGGTGCAAGAACATTTCCTGTGTTTTGGGAGGCAGCTGTGGTTTATTTGCTTTGCGTCTTCGTCTTCGCTCTGAGGAGGAGGGTTGGAGGATTTATTACCCAGCTTAATGGATTTATTACCCAACAGTTACCGACCGGTATTAGGGCTCCTACATCTGGCCCCTGATGAGGTATGAAAGAATCAGCTTCTTAAAATCCTGGATAAGGTGAAAGTATGTTGATGATTTCTGTACCAAAAACAGGACAGCGGAGCAGGCAAGCCTTCCTTCTGACTGAAGCACTGGATTCACTGTAGCCTTGTCTATTGTGTAAAAGACCAAAACTGTGGTGCAGAAAGACTTCTAGATGATGCTCCCGGAACTGGAACTAGGTCCTGTAGCTCCTCTCTTTGTCCAGAAAATGCCACACATTGAAGAAGCCCCAGAGATGATCCCCAATTAACTTTTAAGTGTCTGTCTGTGGAGTGACACTACCATGCTTTTTTAGCGAGTTGGATTTGGAGGAGTGCTGGATGCCACACATAATATGTGTCTGAGAATCGGTCCTCCAGCACGACCCCTTCCCTAAAAACGGCAGTTCAGAGCCTTTGGATGTTGAGGAGGAACATTTAGACACGCTGCCACAGACCCAGACAGGTAGCTGTACTGAGGTCCTCAGTTTTTAATCTTCATCTGAGTTCTCCAGTCAGTCTCCTACTTGGGTGCTGAAGAGTTTAGACCCTGTGAAAGGAAAAGGCATTAGTGAAGACATATCAGAATTAACAGGGCCAAACTGGGAAAATAAACCAGCCCTGGCAATATAGCTGGACCGGTCCTGGTGGGGGGTGCTACTGAGAACCACTGCTGAAAGCTTTAGCACTACTGACGCTTTTGTTACAGGAGGCCGATATTACAGAACTGCTGCAAAACCATCCCCAGTAACAAAACCGGCCCCCACCACTCGGTAACCGGCTCCCACCCTTCCGGCCCACCAGGAAAACGCCTGGTGCCCGCTATGGCGAGTCCAGCCCTGAGAGTTACTTTTTTATGAACACATCACAATACGCCTACAAGCAGCCTCAACATAAGGAGCAAGCAGATTATGCTGCAAAGAAACAGTCAAAGAATTGTGAGCACAAAAGGCTCTTCTGGCCTGCAGAGCCTTTGCAACCGCTTTTATCAATAAGCCTGTCCTAAACTTTTTATCAACTTTATACCATCCATTGCGAATATGAAGAAACTAGCATCTCTTTAATATATGCCCTAATTCCCAACAAACAAAATATTACCTATATAGAACTCCTTACAATAAATAAACAACAAACAGAAAACTACTTTCCACAAAACAAAAATAGATTTTGAAGAAGCAATGATCCAAGCAATTAAAAAAATATATCTACATACAGCAATACAAGGTTGCTATTAACATTTCAACCAAAATATATGGAGACATCTCGAAAACTGAATCCTAAGCATAGAATATGCAACAAACAACAACTTTGCTTACCAAATACAAAACTCAATAGCCCTGTCCTATGTACCAACTACAGAAGTAGCAAACCCCTATAATATACTTATCGAAAGTCCTTTCTACTAAGCCAAAAAAAGAAAAACTAATACCCTTTCTTAACTACTTTGAAGACATCTGGGTAGGAAGACTACCTAGATCAGGGCACCGAAGACAACCCAAATTCCACATCCCCTGGTTGAGCCTCTAAAAGTACCCTAGCACAAAAAGTAAAACAAATAATGCAGTGTGAGGATGGCATAATGCCTTCCAAGCCACAATAGGAAAAACACAACCAACTTTTCACAAACTAATAGAAGTCATCAAAAAAGAAGAAAGTTACCAAGAATTAAGACTAGAACAATCCATAACTAAAATAGGTCCTGAACTTAGTAAACATACAAAAACAATGTACAGATACCTACAATACAAAACAAGACTCTACCCAAACACCAAAGGCTAGAATATCTAGATATAATAGCCAAATCTATACTTAAAAAATAAGAGAATAGCAAACACCATGCAGCATTAAAAAAGTACAAAACAATCCAAAACATATTTCGAATCTTTTTTAAATTAATATTTATAACTATGCCATTTAATAAATAAAGATGTATATAAAAATATGACATAATATAATTATTAAAATTAAAAAGAAAGAAGCAAACAAAATGTTAACCATAAACATTTCCCACCCAGAATATTAAAAAATAACTAACCGTTGTGTAGCAGTAGATGGTCCTCAAAAATGAACAAATCCATAGTATTTAGAACAAAAAATGAATCCATGTAAAAAAGTACGCCCAAAATAAAATTCAAAAATACAACTGTAGAAAAAAGGCTCCAGCGGCACAGTCCTCTCAATAAAGAAAACCTCAAAAACCTGAAAATTAGTTAAAAAATATAATGCTCAAACAAACCCAAAAAATAAAAGGAAATGTAAAAAAGTAATTTGTTTCAAAGGAAAAAAGGAAAATACATTTTCCTTTTTTTTAAAAAAGTGTCTTCACCACCATAGTGTATCGAAACCAAGAAGCCTGCAAAAATAAAAAATAAACACCGACCACATAAACACAAAGGAATCCACACACATAAATTACAACATTTAGTACAACATAACATAATTAAATATCACATCACTAGCATGCTGAATTGGCCATAAATCACGCCAAAGTTTTGATTGTTGACGATTTCAACTACTGGCCTAACAATGTACGGGAAAGCCCTCACTCGGCCAAATTTACTGACTTGCTGACAGGCATGAACTACATCCAGCACATCAAAGTAGCCACTCACATTAAGGGACACACCCTAGACCAGGCCTGGTCCGTCAATCTAGAGATAGCCGACCTACGAATTTCCCCATGCTCATGGTCGAAACATCACTTTATTACCTTCACTATCCCGAGTATTCCTATCCCCAAAGCTTTGACCTCAGTCACTATCATGGCCAGGAATTGGAGTCGGGTTGATACCAAAGAATTCGGCACCTTACTAGCCGCATCTAAACCCTCTGGTCTGACTGTACCCCCTCACATCCAGGCCATAAACATTAATGCATGGTTAGAATCGGCTAGAGACAGTCTTGCTCCTTTGAAGACAATTAAAAACAAGAGGCCCCACGATGCACAGCTTTGGTACTCTGACGATTTGAAGGCAATGAAATTAGCCTTGCGACTATCTGAATGGAAGTGGAGACAGGACTATTGCCCTCATAAAAAGACCATCTTTATGGAATCTTTTAAAGCTTATAAAAGCGTAATTTCCAGGATTAAATCTGAATACTTTTCTTCTAAAATCCTGGAATCCACTAATAAGGCCAATGACATTTTTACGATAGTAGTTGAACTTTTCAAACCTGATCACGTTACTACAAAGCCCACTCAGTCACAATCCCTATGTGACTCTCTCAATACTTACTTTATTGAAAAAATTGCCAACATCAAATCCAGTGTTCCTCAATCCTCGCTATTATCAGAACCCAGAGGCTTACACACTAACCCTCACCATCTTGACCAATTCCCTCTCATTACCCAAGAGGTTTTCGTTTCTTTACTTAAGAAGGTTCGCTCTGGTTCCCCCACGGACAGCTGCCCTTCTCATATCCTTCGGGAAGTTTTCCTCCATTGTCCTGAGCCCCCTATGTTGCTTCTTAATAAATCCCTTACTAAGGGCATTGTCTCCAACCTTTTTAATAGTGCGGAAGTTGTGCCTATTTTTAAAAAAGCAGGCTCTGATCCTTTTATCCGCAGCAACTTTCATCCTATCTCACTGCTGTCCTTCTTGGGAAAAATCTTGGAAGTCCACGTGGCCAACTGTCTCAGCACTTTTGTTGAGCAGTCACGCTACCTAGACCCACACCAAGCCGGTTTTAGACCCGAGCATTCTACAGAGTCTGTCATTTTAGCAGTCCTCAATGAATTACGAGGGAGTGCCGACCTGAGCTCCACGCAAGCCCTGGTACTCCTGGATCTCTCTGCTGCTTTCGATACGGTCAACCACTATTTACTGGTCGACTGGGTCGAGAGCGCAGGGATCCGGGGTCTCCCACTGGAATGGATATCTTCCTTTCTCAGCGACCGCTTTCAAGCAGTCCGTCTTGCTAGCAAGGTTCATAGCTTTCTCCCCTCCTTTTTAATTTGTATATTTTTCCCTTAATTTTGGGGCCCTTCAAAAGAGAGAGGTAGTCATATTCAACTACGCTGACCATCTCCAGTTAGTGTTTAACATTGACTCCTCCCCTTCATCCACGGAAAAATTTCAGTCTACCATGTTATTCATCAGCAACTGGATGAACAAGCTAAATCCTGACAAAACCGAGCTTATTTTCACTGGTGGCCCAGTGAATCCCTGGAATTCCAACTTTTGGCCGTATGCACTGGGGTGCTCTCCGCCTCCTGTCTGGTCGGTCAAAAGTCTGGGAATTGTGATTAGCAATGACCTCACAATGAAGGCACAGATAAATGCTGTGGTCTCTGCTTTTTTTTTTCACCTCCGGAGAATTAGCAAATTGTGCAGATATTTAACCATTGAGGCCTTGATCCAAGTTACACTTGCCGTGGTCATGTCACGTATCGATTACGCTATTTCCTCGTACACTGGCATACCAGCCTACCAACTACAACTTCAATTAGTGCAGAACCAAGCTGCTAGGCTTGTCTAAGGTCAATCTAAATCTCACCATGTGAAACCTTTGTTGAAAAACTTACATTCGCTGCCCGTGACCGAACGCTGTCTCTTTAAATTAGGCTGCACAATCTACAAAGCCCTTTTGGATCGTGGCCCGGCCTTCATTATGTCCAAAGTTCGGCACCATGTCCTCTCCCACGTCTTACGCTCTGCAAAGATGAATCTGCTGACCCCTTGTTCATTTAAACGTAAAAAACACGCAGGTCTAAGATTCTTGTCTTTGGCACCACAGTTTTGAAATTCTCTCCCCCCCCCCCCCGAATTGTGTTTGCCCTCTTCCTATACTCAGTTTAGCAAGTCTCTCAAAACCGGGTTACTTGTTCAGGCATACAATTAAAATCCTCTTTTTTCTGTCCCAACAACTGTTTGACCCCGCTTAGCGTCAAGAAACAGTTGGTGAACTTGCGCTCTATAAATTGTTTTTAACATAACATAACACAGCATTATATAAGACTCTACTACTCGTAAAATGTATGTCATGCTCATCAAACACTAAACTACCAAACCAACACCATACTACTCACAAAACGGACATCAAACATTCTAACAAGTCTAACTACACTACCACTAGCTTCCCCACCGCCCAAAAAATAGCTTAAAATGAAAAAAATGGCCATGCAATAAAAATGAAAAAAGACAAACTCCCAATAGACAAGAATGGAGAAATAAAAAAAAATCCAAAAGATAAAATATATATTTTCGTATTATTATATTATGAAAAAAATATAGAAAAAATTTACAAAACATGGAAAATATATATTAAATACTATATTATCACTTAACATAAAATATAACATATAATATATATTACAGTCCTGATTTTGATCCAGATAGGTACGGAACAAGCAAATCCGATTCAGAGCCTATGTTTCCGACCGAATCGCCACCCATTCCAAACAACCAAGTACCATGCGAAGATCTCGTCCACGCCGACCGAATAGTTTCCGAACCTGATCCTGTCAGTCCAAGTCATTCGGAGCCGAATCGTGCCGTGCAATGGGCCGGCTTCTGAATGAGCGAGTATGATGCCCGATTCTGACAGCTGTACCGACTTGGTTTTGGCGAGATGAAAAGGCTTTGGTAATCGGACTTTGGGGGGCCATAGCAAGCCTCCCTTCATCCTGGGCCCTCGAATCAGTCATGAGGGTGCCCATGGGTTCCCCTGATCCAAGCATGCATAGTGTGTCGGTCACCATGGGGTGCCCGCCACAGGGTGCATGCTTTTTCCCACCCACCCACCCATTTTTGCACGGGGAGCCTGTGTACCCGTTCGGTAAACAGGCACTCATAGAGTTCAATGGGAGTCCAAGTGAACCGAGCCCGTCACTATACTGAACTCTAAACTCAGGAAAAGTGCTGGATAATAAACCAATTAAATTTACTATTCCATCTCCAAACTAACTAAACTCAGAGAAAGTGCTGGATAATAAACCAGAAGAAATTACTATTCCAACTCCAAAAGAAATAAAATCAGAGAAAGTGCTGGATAAAAAACCAATTAAAGATACTATTCCAACTCCAGACTAACTAAAATCAGTGAAAGTGCTGGATAATAAACCAATTAAATGTACTATTCCAACTCCAAACTAAGTAACTCAGTAAAAGTGCTAGGAAATTTAAGAAAATATATATATTCCAAAGAACAAATCACTACGTTCTGAGAAAATACCCACAACATTTTTCATTTAAATTTGTAAAAATGTACAACAATTTTTTACATTTTGAAACTTAACACAAAAAATGTACAATGTATTTTTATAAACATGTACAAATATCAATAAATTTGCAAAAAATCTATCTATATATCATAAATAACATTATTTCCAAAAATTTAACTTTTTAAAATATTTAATAATTTCTTATTTTTATAAGTTATTTAAACTAATACAACAAGAAATAACATTATAAACCCGTAAATAAATGTAAAAAAATCAACATTTGTTCTAATGTTTTTACATTCATTTATTTTTAAATAAAAATATCTACACCTCAAATAAAAATAAAATATAAAATACATTTTTTTAAATAATATTTAGATTTTGCAATTTTTTTTAACATTTTCATTAATAAATTGAAAAACATGATTTAAATATTAGTTTAAAGAAAATATATTATAAATTACTCCCCAACCTTATTCCTTAAAAATCCCAAATCCCACTCCTAAAAATATAAATACAACTTTAAGAAAATATATTACTTTAAACAAATATATTTTAAATGACTCCCCACCCTTATCCCCTTTAAACCCAGCATTGCACTCCTATAAATAAGAGAAAAAACATTAAAAACATACATTTTAATGTACAAAATTATATTTATACATATGAAATATCTACTACTAAGATTAATTTGAACATTATACAAATGAAAAGTCAATATTATTTACAACCATATTTTTAACATCAATATTTTCAAAATTGATATTTCTGACTTAAACAAAAAATTATATTTTTTACAACAATATAACGTACCTCGATATTTTGCATCCTCGATATTCTTTTTTATTTTTTATTTTATTGAAGGAAAAAGGGAAAAAAACAATACACAAAGCAATAGTACAATTCACACAGACATCTGTTCATAAAGGAGGGACTTCTGAGTACAGTGTTATACAGTATATAAATAATACAGGGAGCGAGGGGGGTCAGTGGGGAAGCAAGTTAATGACGACACAAAGCGGAAGATACATAGAATGTCGGATCATGGGGAGAGGGAGACATCTGGGATCTCAACGAAAGGGGGCGTACATATGTTTCCACGGTAAGCATTCAACTGGCTCCAGATCTTATTCCATTTCCTGGGTTTACCCCTTACCACATATACAGTCTTCTCTCTAAACATACACCAGTTCTTATTTTCCTTCCATACCGATACCGTGGGTGGCCGCTGGGAACCCAACAACTGTGCGATGTTTCTTAGCAATCATGTTTCCAAGGGTCGCCCACTGGGTCTGAGCTACATTATAATCATTCGGCTCCCACACATTCAACAGGCAGCGCCTGGCTTCAGGCAGCAATACCACTCCTGTGACCCTTTCCATCACTGCATGCTCACGGTTCCAGAACGCAACCACCTCCGGACACTCCCAAATTATACGAAGGAAGGTTCCAACCATTCTACAGCCACGCTTACATAACCCATCGGGGGAATAACCCATACGAACCAAGCTCGGGCCCATAACATACACACGGTGGAGGATTTTAAGCTGGACAAGGCGGAGATGGGCAGGTATAGCCACCTCCTTGGGCGAAGATAACGCAGATTGCCAGTCCTCGTTGTCCAGCTCCAAACCGTTACCAGTCCAGACCTCCCTGAGACGTACAAGTAGATCAACCCGATTGTTGATCAACTTCTTGTATATTAACGAAATCGTGCTATCGGGTACATGACCATCAAGCACCCAATCCTCGAGCGGGGAGGACTCAGGGATGTTGGCGCCCGCATTGAAAACCGAGGTCAAAGCATGGTGAATCTGCGCATACCTGAAAAATTCCCAATCACTCAACTCGTATTCTATCTTTAATGCTTCGAAGGTCTTAATTTTGCCCTTGGCCCAAAGGTCACCCACCCTGCTAATACCAATCATGTCCCATTTCTCAAAGCCTTTCGTTTTCCAGAAACATCCCAATCTTTCAGACGCGTATAACAGGGTTGCACGGGTCAGTCGGTCTCTCCATCCCAAAGCCACATTCGCATCATGCCAGACTCATACAGCAATCTTGGTAGGTCCAGATAATTTCCCCCCTATTGCCTTAGAATAGAGCGCTCTGTTGTAGTTCCCGCCCGGTAGCAGATACTTGTCCATCTCGAATGCTGGGTTAGGAGCAGGTGCGTACGTTGCGTGGTTGATCGCACTCTGCTGAGAGGCCCAATAATAGCGCCTGATATCCGGAAGCGCTATACCTCCGTCGTACCAGGGGAGCGTTAGCTTAGCAAAGGCGAAACGCGCATGTCCGTCCCAGACTAGCCGCGTCTGTAAGCTCTCCACCTCTCGAAAATAGCTCGCAGGAATAATATCGAACGTATTCTGGAGAGCATACAAAAATCGTGGCAAGGACATCATTTTTAAAAGCGCTGCGCGCCGAGCGGTGACAATGGCAACCTACGCCAGGGCATAACATCCAGTTTCAGCCTCTGAAGAGGGGGGAGTAGATTGCGCTCGTAGCGAACCACGGGGTCCAGAGATATGAAGATCCCCAAATACTTGAATCCCGTCTGCGAGACCAGGATAGGAAATCTACGAGGTAAAGGGGGGAGACCACCTGAAAGCACATATACACAGGATTTAGTCCAATTGATAACGAGACCTGAGTTCTTTCCAGACGAAGTAAGCACGTCAAACAACACATTCAGCGATTTTCGGGGGGGCGTAAGGTACAACAAGATATCGTCTGCGTAAAGCGATCCTCAAAATCCGGGGTCCACTGGATACCCTTTATCGAAGGCTCCCATCGCAGCCAGGCAGCCAGTGGTTCCAAAGCGAGGGCAAAAAACAGGGGGGACAACGGGCACCCCTGCCTTGTGCCCCTCCCAAGGGTAACGGAGTCTGATACTCGGCTATTAACAACTACCTGAGCGAGCGGCTTCTCATATAAAAGTTTCACCCACCCGATGAACCCGAAACCAAAACCAAATTTCGCGAGGGTGGCCAAGAGACATGGCCATTCTATTGTGTCGAAGGCCATCGTGGCGTCCAAGGATGCCAAGATGGCCGGCTCATGAAGAGACGCCGCCCTCGCTAGGACGCTGTGTAAGCGACGCAGGTTAAGTTCAGTGTTGTGATGCGGGATAAAAGCAGACTGATCAGGGTGGATCAGGGCACTAATTACCTTGATCAGTCGGTTGGCTAATAATTTGGCTAGAATTTTGGGCTCAGCATTTAAAAGCAAAATGGGCCTATAGGAAGCGCAGCGATACCTAGGCTTCCCCTCCTTGTGGATAACCACGATGGTAGCGAGACGCTTATCACGGGGAAGGGAGCCAAAGTCTTGCGACTCCAGGAACATATCTCGAAGATACGGCGCCATTTTGTCCGGCCGCATTTTGTAGAGTTCAATGGGCAGACCATTGGGACCCATAGCCTTGCCGGAGCGCACGGAACGGATAGCGGTGGCAACCTCATCCGCCGAAAGTGGTGAATCCATTAGGTCTCTATCGACCTCCGAGAGGTGCGGCAATGCGATGATGCGCAACAACAGATGAGAGTCTTCCTCTGCCCTATCAGAGACCGGAGAGTACACCGTTCGAAAATGATCAACAAAACACTCAACAATCTCAGCCGGGTCCGTCACACACACTCCATCAAGTTTCTCAATCACGGGAACGACACGACTCGCCCTTTCTTATCAAGCCACGCGATCAGCTCACCAGCCTTGTCACCAACATCAGACAATCTGCCCTGTTGCTCCCTATTCATCACTTTGGCAGCGTCAGTCACCAGGGCTCTGTAATCTAGCTGCTTCAGGCTGAGGGAATGAAGTTTAGCACGAGTCACGCCAACCCCGAGGTCACTCTCTAGCTCGGCGATATCTGTCTCAAGACGAGCAATTTCTTCCTACTTAGTTTTCTTAGCACCAGTGATTAGCGACAGAGCCTGTCCACGGATAACCGTCTTGAAAGCCTCCCACAATGACACAGATGAGGACACAGACCCCACATTTTCAAGAAAATAGTGATCAAGGGACTTAATCAAATCAGCGCGGGTCTTAGAATTGCGAAGATACCAAGGGTTTATAGGAGCGACCCGTCCTTCGCTACACACTTTAGGGTCCATGCAGAGCCACAAAGGGGAATATTCTGATATACCCCGGGCAAGGTGTCGAATTTCTCTAACAGAGGAGGATTGCGCCACCGGCATCAGAGCATAGTCAAGTCTGGAGAGACTGCCCTGGGCCCCAGAATGGAAAGTGTATTGTATCTGCTCAGGGTGCATCAACCTCCAACAGTCTACCAGACCAAAAGTTTCCAAAAACCCACTCAGCCATGATTGAGACTTAGTAAGATCTCTGGGGGGGTGGCGATCTACGCTGCCAGAGACAACAGAATTGAAGTCTCCACCCATCACCAGAATGCTATCAGGAAGGCTCAGCACAACATGCCCAATATCAGCAAAAGTAGAGGTCTGTAGACCCGGCGGGACATATACGGTGATCAGTGAAGCAGTCCTTCCCTCCCATCTGCCAGTGAGAACGGCATAGCGCCCCCTGTCGTCAAGGATAACATCATCTATTTCCAAAGGGAGAGAGGACCGGACAAGGATGCCCACACCCCTAGAACCAGAAGTAAATCCCGAGTGTGCAGCAAGACGATAACCCCGCCTGTTAATAGCGTGACACATGTTCCCAATCAAATGTGTTTTCTGTAGGAGAACGACACCGGGGGAAAAGCGTTGCAAGAACTGTAGCACCACCCCCCGTTTTATCCTATCACCCAAACCATTGACATTCCACGATATTAGCCTCAACCCACTACCCCCCATCCCGGTAAGGAATGCAGAGTCCACCCCACAGAGAACACAATGACCGGTTCAAAGAAGAAAACAATACGTTGCCTTGAGAGAAACTAACAAACACACAAACCCCCCCACTCCATCCCCCAACTTTAACCCGTTACAACACCCCCCACCCTGCACCCCTGCATTAGACTCAAAAGCCACCCCAACTTGCAGTGTGCCTGTCGCACTGACATTAAACTAGTCTACGAAAAGAAACCCGGAGGAGGAAAGAGTCTCATTCCCCCCCGCCACCCTCGGGAATACATCAGTGAAACACAATAGTAGTAGACTCATCGAACCCAGCTGTGTAATAAGTCAACTGTTCGGAAGTCGGGAACCACAGTGTCATTCTTTCTCCGGCACACCACCCTCAGCACCACCAGGGTGCTCAGTTCGATCGTTCTGAGTAGGTAGAGCATCCAGCCAGTCACTAACACTTTCAGGGCGGTCAAAGAAAATGTCCGGTCCTCGTATTTGACACAAAGCCTGGTTGGAAATAGCATTGCATATTTCAGGCCCACGTCTCGCAGTCTTCGCTTCACTCCCTGAAATCCCATCCTTTGCCTTTGAACAAGCTGGGTGAAGTCCGGGTAGAAGCTCACTGTTGTGTTTTCGAACTTTACTGGGCCGCTCACCCTCGAGGCCTGCAGGATAGCGTCTCTGTCTCTGAAATGAAAAAGCCTGACAATGATAGGCCTCGGAGGGGCACCCGGCCTCGGTTTCCCACCCGGCACTCGATGGGCACGCTCCACAGCAAAGAATTTGCTCAGACCTGTAGGGGCGAGGTGATTTAGGACGAGGTCTTCAACAAGGAGATCCGTTGCAGGATTTTCAGGGGTTTCAGGGACACCAATAATGCGTATGTTGTTGCATCGAGCCCTGTTTTCAAAGTCTTCCAGTCGGTGAGCCATGAGGTCGTTGGAGGCTCGCAGATTACCGATTTCAGTCTGTATGTCTGACACGTCGGTAGTGAGGCTAGAGGTCTTCAAATCTAGCGACTTGACCCTTTCATTGGTCTTCGACAAGTCAGCTCTGATCAGGGTAACATCGATGGCTACCGTGTCGATTTTAAGAGCGAGAGCTTCTTATTGCTGGCCAATGGAAGCCTTCATGCTGGCAATGATGCCCATGACATCCTGGAGAGTCAAGTCGGCCGACGCAGCCGGGTCTTCCTTGGCATCTTTCAGAGTGCGGCTAGAACCACCGGGGGACCCTTTAGGATGGGTATAGCGGTCCATAACGTTAGTTTGGATCGGTCCCCCGCGTAGAGGCGTCTTGGTTTTCCGCTTCTCATTGTCAGCTCTGTTAGCCATCTTGGACAGTGCGCCCTGAAGGGGCCCACGAGACCTGGTGAAAATGGCCGTTCATGAGCAAACCACCAGAGTCTTCAAAAGTGGGCACAAGTGGCAAGGGTACCAACGTAGCTCAGTACAAAAGCACTCACCACCGCCGGCACACGATGGAGAGGCAGAGCCGGGCTGGGCCTCGGGCAGACTGGAACCGTCTTGAGATCTGATAGTGCCAGGACCCAAAAACAAAACTGAAAGTGAGTGCGAGGCTGTTGGGGGGAAGTGCCTCAGGCCGTTTTTGTTCAACTACTTCCCGGCGTCTTTGCTGGTCGCGCCCCCGGCTTCGCCACGGGGTGGGCCTCAAAAGTTCGGATCAACGTAGCTGCGGTTCCCGAAGTCCAAATTAAATTTTTAAAAGAGCAAAAGTGTCAGCCGAAGTTCATCTCCGATAACCCATATACAGAATCAGGATATCTTCCAGGATATGTGCGAAGGGTGGTGAGGGTCTCGGGAGCCCTGTGCTCACACGGCCATCTCGGATGCCCCCTAAGCCCCTCCTCCTCCTCGACATTCTTGACTCGATATTCATGACACTTAATATTTTCTAATCGATATTTTGTCTGTTCACCTTTTAAAACTGGGCATATGTATATTAAATGGATAAAGTCCTACTTTGACGCTCCACAAAGGATGCATGTCTTTAGTCCATTATATTTCCAACTTGGTTGGTCTGCATTGGACTGTAACAAGCCAAGACGTATTGCAAGTAGTTTTATTTTTAATTAGGGGGAGTATGTCCAAGCATGTTGCAGATTGCAGTTCTGTGTACAATTGCAAGACCATCCATCTGTGGGCCTGGTTACTTAATATGATTTTGTCTTCCATCAGCAAGTACCTTCTTGTGACTTTCTTCAATGTTTGTCGAAATAACGAAAACTGTAAATTCTGTTGCCAGAGGCCTGTTGTGTTTATGATCTTTGTAGATGACTGTAGGTACTTAGTGGGTCATTATGATGGTGGTCAGACATCGTTGCTGGGATCGGGACCAGCCGCCATGCATGCGGCAGTCCCGCACTCCAGATTAGGATGCAACTGCCACCATGACTGTAGCATTTTGCAATCTAACATTGAGTCGGTGCTGCTGACTGCAGCACCTGCTGCAATGCCAAAAATGCATGTTGTGCATTTCACGGGCAAGCACCACACGGTGCCTGCCACTTGGTGCAGCGCAATGTAGGGGGTACCATGGGTACCCTCCAGTGCACAGACACCTCCCCCCAACACAAGGGGGCCTACAACGGGTCCCCGAAACCAATCCCCACCAGCCTTTTGATGGCAGTTTACCTACCACAGAAAGGCTGGCTGCGGCCAGCATCCTAATCTGGCGGATGGTGCCTGCTAGGCACCGCCACCATTTTACTGATGCTGACTGCTCCGCCAGGCAATCGTAACAATTGCCTGTGGCGGGCGGTCTTTGTGCCCACCACGGTCGCGGTCAGATTCCCCCGCCATCGGGGGAAAATAGCTTTCTGATGGGGGAAGGCCCGCCACCGCACTCTTGGCAGTGGTGGGCCTTCCGCCATCGTAATGGCCCCCTTGGTGTAGACAGACTGGGGGTCATTTTCTTGTGCCTTCCAGAGAGCATTGTTAAGTGGGTTTTGACAGTTAACCCAGATTTTATACCATGTTTTATTGATACATATCTTCTCTCTAAATACTGCTGCTACAGTCCGACTTCCAACCGGACCTGTGCCGGTGAGGAGTTCCGTGGCAGAGCAAATACTGCTTTATATGCCCGTATTTGAAGGCTTTTGAGGATTGCTGTGTCTTTCCAATGCTGGACTTCACTTTCGTAGGCCACGGTCGACAAAAGCTTTGCTTTAATGACTGCTACTAATGGCACGAACAATGGTCCTTTTAAGCTCTTTGCAATCGAACACAAGGCAAATATAGGCCATTTCCTTTTTTTATTGTATCCAGTTTTGTGTTGCCTTGTTTGAATAGTAGTTTCTGGGCATGATAACTTATGGTCATAACTTGTGTTTTTGTTGTGTTTATTTCTAGTATATTTACCATGGCGTAGTGTCACAGTACATTTATCACTCTTTGAAGACCTGCTCTTGTAAAGATTAACAGTGCTTGGAGGATGGGAATTAACATGATCTAGCATTGGCAACAATCAGCCAGAGAAAAGTTTAACAAGTGAGGTGCTAAAACACAGACTTGTTTTAATACAGCCTCAATACAAATGTTCCTTGTGAGCCTCCTGTCATCAGCTATTTTGTCTTGCATCCACGTGTTTGTGTATAGTTGCATTTTAGCTCTGAGAATTGGTTCTGGGAGACCCCACTGCCTTAGTTTGTTTCATAGGAGGCTTCTGGTAACTTGGTCAAATGCTGCCTTAAAATCTATAAAACATAAATGCAGATTTTTTTCGCTGCCGCAGACTCTTGTCTGCCATTAGATCCAAGGTGAAAATATTTGTGGTGGTACCGAAGCCCCTGCGGGATCCAGACTGGCCTACCTGAGGGGTGCCTTACATGTAAAAAAAACGGATGGTTAGGTCCTGGCAAGTGGGGGCACTTGCCAGGTTAACATTGCAGTAAAAACTGCATGCAAACACTTCAGAGGCAGGTCTGAGACACCTTTGAAAGGCTGCTTGTATGGGTGATACAATCAGTTCTGCAGGCCCACTATCAGCATTTGATTTACAGGCCCAGGGCACACACAGCCAAAGATGGAAACACCAATCCATAAACACAATTTACAGGAGGAGGACTTGCACTTTAACACTAAACAGCAGTGAGAAAGTGCGCAGATGCACTAAACAGCAAAACAAAGTACACAATACCATTAAAAACATGAGGCCAGAATGCAAAAAGACAGGGGAAATGTGCCAAAAGATGTCAGGTCTAACACCATCTATATGTCTTCAGAGTCTCCTCTGGAGGCACATAAAACAGAAAGGCTCTTTTTATGAGCCTATTTTTGCTGAGTTTATCTAGTGTTTCGAGTGGTTATTCTTGAGCCCACTGCAATCCCAGTGTTAACATAATTAGTCTTAGTGAACTATGCATGGAGTGGTATTCTATCTTGTGCATTGAAGATGTTTTCACCTAGAGTTCAAATGGCTGAGAGCATCCCTCGCATCATCAAATGATGCAAATGTAAGGCATATCCTTTTGTTAAGAGGTTTCAAAATAAGCTGAATTATAAGTGGAATTTCATTTCAGTTTTAACTCTGACTTAGCAAGTAGAGAAATTATTTTTGGAGGGGGCTTGGTTATAGTGGATGAGGCAATCTTGGAGTCTACAAAACTAATGTAAAAAGTAATAGCAAAAATGGGCTGGGACGACAGATTTCAAATTCTTTGGGAATGTCCGCGATGGGAAACAATTGAAAGTTATAAAATGAGCCAATATCTCTGGAATGAAAAGCCTGCCACAGAAAAGCATATTTTTTTTATCATATCAGTAAAGGAAAATCAGGCAATACCTTTACAATGCACATTAAACCTTTCCCAAATTACATAACTGAAACCCACCTAATCAAGCGTCGTAAACCTTCCACAATCAGTGGCGTAGAACCCCCAGCCCTAGCAGCTTAAACTGGGGCTGCCCCGGGTCCCATATGCAGGTAAACTGGGTCTCTCTGGAACCTTAATTTGTTGTTTATGGGCATCTTTTGGCTGCGGGTTTGCAGACAATGAGCAATACATTTCACTGGTAGGGAACAGCATGACAGAGGGGAAATGGTTTTGACCTACATGCACAGCGAAGGGAAGAAAGAGTAATGATGAAAATAGGGGAAAACAGGGAGAGAAAGACAAAAGGTAAAAAAAAAAAGAAAATGTGTGGATGAGAGGAAAAAGATGGGTAGACAGGGGAATACAAGAACTGGAGAAGGAAGGAAAGGTGAAAAAAATGAAAGAAGAAAGATGATAGAAGGGTAAACTAAAGGAAAGTTTAAAAGAACGAATGGATGGAAATATGAAACAAGCATTGGCAAAGTCATTAGGTTTAGTCCATGCAAAATCTATTGGCATTCTTAATGTGTTTTTTACATGTTGCACAGCAGCACAAACTGCTGTACAGCATGGCTTGGATTAAAATAGCAAGCATTTGCAATGCAATAGGTCTCGCATTTACGTGAGTTTGAGCTATTGGCACTGTAAATGACAATGCCTTTTATTTATGTTTTGGTTTTTGAAACATAAGTATAAGGCATTGTCATTTACAATGCCAATAGCTTAAACTTGCATACATGTGATATCAATTGCATTGCAAATGCTTGTTTACTTTATGGGATGGATCTCGTACACGTCTACTACTACAATACCCCCCCATCACTACACAGTTGAACCCCAAAACTAGACAAATGACAGCTGAGAGAAATAAAATGCCCCTTCCTGATTTATCTTTAGCAGCCTGTCTGAAGTTGATCAACCTCATCTATCAGAACAGATGAAAAGCAGGATGCCCATCGAGGACAAATGAAACAGAACTCTCCACAAAATTCTTCCTCCTTGCAAAACTCAAGCGCGTGCCCACACGTATTATCAAGCATTAAGCCAACCCCACTGAGCGAACCAGGAAATAACACTCCACTCATGCCCTTCCTTATAAGCCTGCTATCAAAGGCAACATATTCGGAAGACCCTCAGGTGGGATATCCATATACATTAAGCACTCGCTGAAAGTAAAATTCACAGAAATGAAAACCTCTTCAAATATGTTTCTTGCTGGCACCCTAAAGGCCTTTCCACGGTCGACGACCCAATTGATATTCCTCTAAATAATGTCTGTTACAACCCCCACGGGCCGGGCTCCAAGGACAAGCTTATCCAGCTGATAAATCAGATAGAAACTTTGCTTTTACAATTTGCACCTATGGAATCCATCATCCTCGGGGATTTCAATACGCATAAAATAGGGAACATTGTATCACAAAACCACCGCTCTGGGCCCAAAGGGATTTTTAATGCCCTAATGCTGACATATAACTTGCCAACAGCGCAATCCCTAGCTATAAGGAACAAGCAAGGGGCACTCTTTGCACCTAAATACAACAATCAAACCTTAATAAGAGAAAGACTACAAAAACTCATGTCAAACTATACAGTGCACCCACGGAGCGAAAGCGACCACGCCACCTTAATGGTTCAGTTAAACCTTACAGCAGATATTCACCACTTTCTACGCTGCATTGGGGCCCCCAACAGAGAAGAACAGCACAAACTCTTCAGAAGAATTAAATGGGGGCCAATGTCAATTAACAAGTTCGACTCCTGGAAAAAAAATTGGGTAGGCTGGCAAATCAGCTCAAATAATAGAGGCATCATAGATGAATGGGACCATTTTGCCAACAAATTAGCCTCATTGCTTCGGGGGAGCACTACACGCAGAACCCGCACAGATTCATCATATACTCTAGAACTTGTCCCAGCGATCAAGGAAAGTGCCAAGCAATTAAATGCCTAACGCAGGGCTCATCAGAAAACCGGGTCAGAATTTGTCAAAAGGCAACTCAAAGAAATCGCAAAAAGCATTCGAAGCAGGTTTGGACTGTAAGACACAAATCCACGGAGGCAAAATGGCTGAAGATCTTCGAGCTGCTGGGACCATGTAAATCCCAAGAGTTCTGGCGATACCTAAATAATTTAACTCACGGGGCCACTAACGGAGAGAATCCACTTGAAGCAGGCATTTGGGTAGCCCACGTGAAAACACTGTATACGGACGATCTAGAAACAATTTCTCCAAAGAAACCCTCAATACCAGGGGATGGAACAGGCAATACCACAGCTGCACCCAAAATGTTAGTTGACACAGTTTCTCCAGGTAAAACCTTAGTCCATATAACTTTAAAAAAGATTCGACACAATGGGGCACTGGGTCCCGTTGGCCTGCCTGGCTCCCTTTTTAGGGCAGACCCAGACTTCTGGATGGAAAACCTGGCCTAGTTATATGCCGAATGTAGGGTCTTGGGGAACGTTCCAGGTTCCTGAAGGGGATCGTTATTGCATCCAATACGTAAGAAAGGGCCATAATCCGACCCTAAAAACTACTGTATAATCGCCCTGTTGGACATTGAGGGCAAGGCTTATGCAAGCACTCTTCTGGCGTAACTAGCAGACTGGGCCGGCACTGAAGGCCTTCTGCCCTTCTTTCAAACTGGGTTTAGACCTGGGGGCTCGATGGTGGACAACATAATCGCCCTGTCATACTTAGCACAACAAGCCGTGGCTCACCAAAGCATGCAGCTTTTTGCCTGCTTCATTGAGATTTGGAGTTGCACACCATCTAGTTGCCTTACCAAACCTTAAGAAACATCCTAAAGGCCCATGTCTGTGTGATGGCATATCTAAACAGAGCACTTTGCACTTTTTATTGGTATGTAAACTGTACACGAACTTTCTTATTACCTATCTGAAACCGATGTTCGTCAAATATGGTGTGCGTACAGTTGATGAGGCAATGAATCTTATATTTAACTTGAAATCTGTCGACATTTGTTTTTACACTGCTATGTTTTTAAATCAGTCTATTAGTGCACGCAAAGGCATGTTATTTTAAATTTCCTGCCCGCATTTGTTGGTATCTTTTTATCTGTAAATTATAATTTGTCAATCTGTGATTTTTACTATGTGCTTTTATGGTCATTTTATATGAACCGAATAAAGCTTCATGAAATGAAATGAAAATGTTACTCAGCAGCCTTCAACGGGGTAGATCGCACCATCCTCTGGCAGAAGTTGGCACGCTGGAACATCAACCCATCTCTACTGCAAGCCATCAGATCGCTGTACTCACAAACCTGGGTAAGAATCAAACTCTCGAGCGAGTTTGCCACAGAGAAAATTGCTACGGACCAGGGGCTAAAGCAAGGCTGTGTCCTGGCCTTGATGCTTTTCAATTTATACACAGCAGACATGGGCCAAGCACTCAACGTAGCTACACTAGCCTCATCCAGGATTGGGTGCACCAAGATTCAACTGATGCAATATGCTGACGACCTAGTACTTTTGGACCATACCAAAATTGGCTTACAAAATGCACTTACGGCCCTTGCAGTCTTCAACACTAAAAACAAGTTGGTCGCCAACCCAACAAAGTCCAAAATAGTAATTTTTCGGAACTACCCCCCACAAAAAACTGGCAAAATGGAGGCTGGGTCAGCTGACTTTGGATTGCATACAACATTAGAACTACCTGGCGGTTTGGTTTAGCGAAACGGGCTGCCCAGGTGTTCCTCTCCTCAAACTGCAGATGAAAGGGAAAAACATTACCTATGCCCTCTGTAAGTTACTTGCCACCTTACATAGTCCCACAACAGGTGCTATCCAAAGATGACTGAGGGCGAAATTAATACCATCTATCAATTATGCCCAACAGGCACTCCAAGGGAAATTTGCAAAAGATCTAGAAAACATCTACTGCACAGCCTATAAAAGGTTATTTCATTTACCAGTCTGCATCAGGAACAATTTGATTTGGCTGGAATTTAAACTCAGCCAACAAAAACTGGAAGAGATGGCCACCCTGAGCAAATACTTTTATCTAACAATGGCGGCACCGGAGAACACAATGAAAGCTGTTATAAAAAGTATTTTCCAAGAATCTGGCAATCCCTGATACGCCGGTCTCACTTCCACCAAAGACCATTTGCAACTTGCAACAGAGAACTGGGACCCCAGGATAGGCAAGTATGCCTCTATCAAAAGTACAATAAAAAATCAAGTACATCTACGCTCCCGCACATTGGCCATGGAATCCCTGGTAGCAAGAGAATTTCACGAGTCCCAAAGCTTCCCGCACACAGCACATAACCTCAAACCTCATCTTACGCATGCAGTGTGGAGACAAGCCCTATATAGGATCTAAGCAGCCAGACTACATCCCTCCCCTTTAAAGAATTATACCCCACCATGACAGCAAGGCCAGTGATCACGGAGTGCCGCTCTGCAAATACGAACGTTAGTCTTTGGCCCACATCTTATTCTGCTGCCCGGCTCTGCGTCTAGCCCGTAGAATCTACCTCAGGCCCATCTTACTTCAACTGGACACTCGCACCGCAAAGGAAGCAGTCCATCAACTTTACATGCTGGACACAGTGAAACACATGGCTACCTTTGACAAATTTGTTCAACATACCCGCACAAAATTGATGGACACCTCCCTTAAAGCAATCAGGCAGGCTCTTGTGTGGCGGCTGCCCACCACCTTTTATCACCTGATTGATTTTATCTAAGCATGTAAAGGAAAATCTTAACACATGCTGTAAATATAGATTCATCTCTTTTTAGATTTTGGATTTTAGATCTCTAGATTTTAATTCCATTGTTTTCTTTTAAATGCAGTGTTCTTCTTTTTTTATTTAAATGGTTTTGAGTAACCACACAAATAAAGCTTCATTCATTCATGCCCTTCCAGCCCGAAATGACACTGTCAAGCCACTTGATACAACCTATGCTGAGAAGTGAAAGGAGACCAGAGGCGGAGCTTGTATGTATTGCTTTGCCCTTCAACCTGAGCTCAGAGTAGTACCATAATGCCTGGCAGCGTTGTGAATCAGGCTTGTTTCCTCGTTATTAATATAGCTTGTTGCGAGATGCTTCCACATGCTGCGATTTTTACCTTAGACAGCTGTAAGCGCAAGTTCAACGGAACTTATTACAATGACATCCCCTCAACTGATACCTAGGTTATCACATACAATTCAGTTATAATGAACTTAAAAGAGTCACGTGATCCGGCCGTAGTTAATTATTCGAAGTGTTTCTGGCACAAACTAGACAGTATAACAGTCGAAAAACACAATGCGGTAGGTTTCTCTCTTTAAAGAGGAATAAGCATTGTTCCAAAATGGCTGACAAAAGGTCTGCTTAAACAAAAACAGAAGGCGGGCTAAGAACTGCATTCTTAAGGCCTGGTAAAAGAATTTGTTGGAAAGCTAGTCCCGAATTCTATGTCAAGAAATAGAAGGTCCATGGCTGCTTGGAAAGTGAAGCGCGCATGGCACGCTAAATGTTGCAGGAAAGAATGTCGTGCATGCAGTAGGAAAAACTAATTAAAGAAAGTAGTGCTTGCAGGCTAAATAACACGTACAGTGTAACAACAGAAGTAAAAGAGCCACTAGTCATGGGAGGTTACAATTGAGGAGGGACTAACAAACCGATTACTGAATCAGAAGCCAGCATTTACAAAGTACAAAGACACAAGCCAATGAAAAATATGGGCGGAGAGTGGGCAGGGCTTCCCTTCCATACTCCAGTACACCAAGTCTCGCAGAGCAGTGCATGCGCACTTACTCTATGCTCGACTCCTAAAACACTATGATGCAGCCAGCAATGACCGCGCCATAGTACTTTTTTCCTTCAATCCATGTTGAACAGCAGCCCGCACTGCTGTGCAGCATGTAAAAAAAACAGTGTGGGATGTTGGGATGGGTCAAGCAAAATGAGGGAGTAGTGTGGGAAACCCATCAGAGAGCAGGAGCAGGGTGGGTCAATGGGGTTTGTGTGAAACAACAGACCGTAGGACTTGGGCCAGGGGAGGGTGACACTGGCCACTGGAAGGACACTGACCACAGGATTGGTCCACACTCCATGGCAGTAATGAAGACTCAAAGCCCAGGAGGAAGCCCACTAAGAAGCAAAGAAACAAGAGTGATGTGGAAGCGTACTAATGGTATGTAAAGGTAAGTAAAGGGCAGGTTCTAAGTCCCGTTCAGGATTTGTTTTTCTTAACAAGAGGTGAGGCAAGTGAAGTGCAAGCCCTGTGCAGGGAAAACCTAAAAATTGATGGATGAAAGGATGGAAGGGTGAATTCAAGAGTGGAAGAAAAGGGGAATGGATGGGTCAATGACTGAAAGGATAGATAGGTCAAAGGTGAATGAAAGGAAGAATGGGCAAATGGGAGAAAGGGTGGAAGGATGAAGAGTGAAAGGATGCATGGATGAAAAGATGGATCAGTAGATTCATGAATATATTTTTCGGTTAATGGGTGAAAGAGTGGATGGAAGAAAGAATGGTTGGATGTGTGGGTGGATGGAGAGGTGAAGGGATGGACAGTTGGGCAGATGGAAATGAATAGATGGAAGGGTGAAAGGATGAATGGATGTATAGATTGATGGATGGAAGGGTAAAAGAAACACTTCTAAGGATGATCACCTTTGCTCGCCGTGTGATTAGAAGTAAGGTTAATAGTCTGGCTACTCCCTTAGTCACAATATTAGTATTGTTTCATTCTGGTTCTTGCAAAGTGTTGCAGGAAACCATGTTAATGCAACACTGATTATAGTTGTTGTCAAATATATGTAACCCTGCATAAATCAGTCATTTGTTTTAGTCAAATGACACTGAAAATAAAAATTTTGAGTAACGGATTGGAACATTTGATTTTTGCAAAAGTGGAATTTCCGAATACCCGAGCCACTCTTGAGACTTTGGGAGGATTGTTTCAAACCTTTGGCAACAAACTCGAGAAGCCACATCTGGAAAGAATCCTGAGCTAATCTTTGTTTCAGTTAAGTGATCTCTGCCTGTTGTGTGTATGTCGGAATATCGTCTACAGAAACATTGTGCTCCCATTATATCCGGGAACTAAATATCGAGAAGGCGAGTGCAAATCACTGAATCAGTGAATATAGGTTTACTTTACATACCTCAAAATGTGTGTTTCTTGACAATAGGAGCCTAGGATTGCAATTACTGACACATCAAATTTGTCAGATCAATCGCCTAGATTAATCATGTCATACAGCAGGCAACACCAGGCCTTGCGCCGTATATTTAATGACAACTGGGCTTTAGTATGGACTGATCCAATCATTGGCAGTATGGTCCCGAAGAAACCAGTTTTAACGTTCAGGAAAGCCCGATCTATGGGGGACAATCTAGTTAACAGCAGTCCCGAACTTAGCATTCCCAAGACATGGCTGAACACCAAGAAAGGTTTCTTTAAATGCCATTCTTGTAAAGCTTGTCAATATGGCATTAACAAAAGTACCTATGTTACCCCCTTTTCAACAAAATCAGTCGCCATTCCAAAATTCTTGACCTGCAAAACAGAATTTGTGGTGTGTGTGCTGCAGTGCACGTGTGGCCTGCAATGTATTGGGAGCACCAAGTTGCAGGCACACAAACGGGTACTGCAGCACATGCGATCTATCACAAATAATGACATCGCTTACCCGGTCGCAAAACATTAATCTCAAGGGCTTGAGTTACTTTGTCATGGACAGTGTTCCACCCATGAAACGGGGGGGTAATCGGGAAGCAGTGTTAAGCAGGATGGAGACAAATGATATACTGGAATTGGATACCAAGATACCGAATGGACTTAATTCCAGTGAGGACATGCATACATGTTTATAATTTAACCCCATGATTGACGACTGTTACATTTTGTATATACTTCTAGATCATGAGCGACACAGCTATTTTAATATGGAGAATGTAGTCAACATTAGCTAGTGTACCTAGTCTTTTTACTTGCCAATCTTATCACTGTATTTTTTATGCATAAAATATTTTATTATTCACATTTTTTTTATATATAGTCACATATGAGCTTAGCGGATAGTACTGTAGTATATTGCACTTGCAGTTTTAGACATGCACTGTTGTGGATAAAGGTAGGCCCACTTGGGCGTTATCAATTAACATGTATACTGAATTGAACAGATATGCATCTGGATTCAGGGTATTATTTGGTGTCTATTTGAGTGATGACCATACATATTGTGGAGACTGTGTTAGGACATTGTATATTAATTTCCTTGACAGGTTTTTACCCATTTTTTATGTATTTGATCACCAGTGTTTTAAAACTCTATTTATAATTGTATTTATTGAGTTTTAACATATTTATTGCCTATATTTGCACAGTTCCTGCTTCACCTGTAAAACGGATCCCATTACAGGCATGTATACAGTGTTGTCCAACCCTATCCTAATCTAGTGGTTACAACTTTTCTATGTCTATCAGTACGGCATACATGAAACTAAGCTATTGAGCACTGTCACTTTAAATGTTCATGCACTTTTCTCAGCGCGTTCATGTGATCAAGACCTTGTGGGAGGCTGAAACGCGTCATGGCGGTGGTGTGGGGAAGAAAAATAAAAGTTTAATTGCACCACGATTTGGGTATGCTCTCGTCTGTTCGAGTTGGAACAGAGACGGTGTCAGTGATATATATATATATATATATATATATATATATATATATATATATATATATATATATATATATATATATATATATATATATATATATTATCAACTGGCGGTCGCCAGTAGGTAGATATAGTTAGGATTGGCTACCATAGGAAATTCCGAACATTCTATTGGGAATAACTTTGGTGCCGAATGAGGGATCTGCCGGTAATTTTCCTTAAAATGGTCTCGCTCCGCTCCGCTCCTTCCCTGAAAGTTTCGGGGGGATTCGTGAAGTGGGGGCTGAGAAAAAAGGGGGGTCTCAAAACGTGTTTTCTCCATGTTAATTTCCATAGGACGGTCTGACAAGTCTACAGCCCGAACCGCTGAACAGAATTACGCCAAACTTGGCAAAATTGTAGGGACTGGTACGTAGATGTGCCTTTGCTATGTTTGGTGAAAATTGCTCCAGTGGTTTTTATGAAAATTAACTTCAAAAACACATATATATCTATAGGCGCGCTGCAGGCGCTCACCGGTGCGCGTACCGTGGAGCGCACCCGACGGGCTACGGGAGTGCGTGAGCGGAAAGCTGATTGGCTGTCGGGTGTCTATCAACATTCTAAACAGTCCGGAGAGTCTGCCATCTTGTGTCTCGGTAGAATCGAGACACAAGAGGTGAACATAAAAAGTGGGAAAAGTTTAAAAGGGGGCAGGGTAGACATCTCCTGACCCCCTAGGTTTTTTGAGGGGCAAAAAACTATTTTTATGGGGGGGGGGGAATTTTTGTGGGGTAAGCGCTGGGTACGTTCCCAGGTTCGCTCTCTGGTGCGCGCACCCTGAGCGCACCACAGGTAAAAACAGAGAAAGAAAATAGATAATACAGCTCTTTTTGAGAATTGGAGGTAGTTCTAAAAAGAACTGGTTTTTTTCTTCTTTTTTTATGTTTTTTCAGAACAAAAACAAAAACAGGGAATGCAAAACTGCTCAACAGGAGCAAAAAAAAAGGGTAAAAATTAGGGCTGGGGAAGGCAGCGGTGTTCTTGCCTCTTCCGTGCAATGAGCTTGATGCTCTGCTCACCATAGCAAAGCATTTCATCGCATTGCTTGCACTTTATAGTAATGTCACTAAAAACAGGTTGAATGTTAGGAATCATCTCCAATTCCGCTGCACGTCCTCTCCCTGATGTCGTGGCTCCTCCTGTAGATGTAGAGGCACCATCCCTTAGGGGATTACGTGCCAGGTCTCGGACACTCTCCCGGGCATAGTTCTGGGGGTGCCTGCGTTGGACGTGGCGAATCATTGTTGAATTGCCAAAACTGTACTTCCTTCTTGGGTCTCCTCAGGAAAGCACAGTTTGGCAGATTTTGCATTCAACTTTGGGAGCATTCACCTTTTTTAATCCTTCAGGAATTGAAAAAACTTCCAAATAAAATGCTCCTTGATCTTGGGCTGAGGAGGCTCTTCCTCAATGAAGCCATCTGAGTCCTCACTACTGCTGGATGGTCTAGCTGCCATTCTTTGCACAAAATGGTAGGACAGAAAAAAACAGGTCTTGCAGTCACAAAAGTAAAAGAAGAAGTGAAGGAAATGGGTGGGGTTTTCATTAGTTGTAAAAATAACTGTTAACAACCAATGAAAAGAGTTATTTTAAGGTCACAGAACTTGACGCGCTTACGCTGTGCGCACCGGAGCGCTTCCGGGGACGCTTTCGCGGCACGAACGTAAGCGCTTCCGGGGGCGCTTACGCGGCACGTACGTAGGCGCTTCCGGGGGCGCTTACGCGGCGTGTCTAAATGACGTTTTGCTAACATTACGAAAATACTTTTAAAGTTGTAATATGGGTATTTACAATAAAAAATACTACTTTTATAAGTATGCTACTGAATGTCTTGCATTATTATTTAGTTAAATACATACTTTTTTTTCCGCACGAAGAAATGACGCTCACGCTGCGCTCTCGGGTGAGCTTACCGGTGCGCGCACCCTGAACGCCCCAAGACAATATGAAAAAAAAATTAAAAATACATTGAAAAAAATATAGATATTAGTTATAAAAAACAGGTAATAAAAAAAATCAGTTTAAAAATCATAGGTTACAAACTCGATACACAAAGGAATTAGCTTTTAAAAAACCTTTGAAATTCACTGAAAAAACCATAGGTTTAACACTCGTTATAGTTAGGAATTAGCATTTAAAAAACCTTTGAAATTCACTGAAAAAACCATAGGTTTAACACTCGTTATAGTTAGGAATTAGCATTTAAAAATCCTTTGAAATTCACTGAAAAAACCATAGGTTTAACACTCGTTATAGTTAGGAATAAGCATTTAAAAAACCTTCGAAATTCACTGAAAAAACCATAGGTTTAACACCAGTTATAGTTAGCTGGACATTTTACTCACACAAAACCATTGAAATTCCCACGTTATAGTTAGTTGGACTTACTATAACTTGCGCGCCCGCAATCCACTGCTGATGATGTCACATATTACATCATTCATGACATGGTCAGTGACATCACTGATGACATCACTGATGACATCTCACATGACATCACTGATGACATCACTGATGACCTCATTCATGTGATAATACGATGCACCTCCTCACACTCTAATCTGACTTTTGATATATCTAGTGTTAAACACAGACTACCATTCCAGAAACCATTGACACACCAATACAACTCATTCACCCATAGAATCACTCATACATACAGTCACTCATCAATACAACACTATCATAAGCACTCATACACCTATAGAGATACTCACACACTGTCACTCATCCATGGAGTTACTCACACACCTAGTCAGTCATGCAAAGAATCAATCACACTTCCATTTCCTCATCTATACAGTTATACACACATAACCTTACTTTTTTAAACATATACTAACACATACTTTCTCTCTTTTACAATCACTGATACAAGTTCACATTGATCTATACAGTCACTTACACAATCACAGGCTCTCATGTATAGTTATTATATGCCAACTCTCACATGCACTGTGTTTTACATATGTACTTACTTGGACATGTAGCACTGAGATATCCATTCACTCACCAACACACCCATGCACACAGTCAACCGCCCATACAGCTGTTTCCACAGGCACTCTTGAGCCCATACATCAAGTGAATCAACTGCTTACTCATCTATGCACAGAGTCACACACCTCTCAGCCACTCCCACACACACTCACCCTCATATTCAAATACTTGGGCAACCAATGAATTACCCATATAACCACTCATATAGCTACTAATCAACACATGGAGCAGCTTACACAACAACAGACATAATGATGCACACATTCAGACAGTTTAGTCACTAACCTATGCATTCAGTAAGACACATTTAATCACTCACTCATACAGTCAGTCACGCACCTACTAAATCCTTCATCCACACACTCATACATACACTCATTCTTCAATATGTAAAACATATTTTAACTTTACAAAAAAACACCTTCACTGGATGATGTCATCAGTGATGTCATCAGTGATGTCATTTGAGATGTCAACAGTGAAGTCATCAGTGATGTCATCAGTGATGTCACTGACCATGTCATGAATGATGTAATATGTGACATCATCAGCAGGGGATTGCGGGTGCGCAAGTTATAGTGAGTCCAACTAACTATAACGTGGGAATTTCAATGGTTTTGTATGAGTAAAATGTCCAGCTAACTATAACTGGTGTTAAACCTATGGTTTTTTCAGTGAATTACGAAGGTTTTTTAAATGCTTATTCCTAACTATAACGAGTGTTAAACCTATGGTTTTTTCAGTGAATTTCAAAGGTTTTTTAAATGCTAATTCCTAACTATAACGAGTGTTAAACCTATGGTTTTTTTTGTGAATTTCAAAGGTTTTTTTAAATACTAATTCCTAACTATAACGTGTCTTAAACCTATGTTTTTTTCAGTGAATTTCAAAGGTTTTTTAAATGCTAATTCCTAACTATAACGAGTGTTAAACCTATGTTTTTTTCAGTGAATATATATATATATATATATACTCGCTCCAGATTCCGTAACTTTGGACTTCCATCCTACGGTAAAAAAGCACTCACGGGGGGTCGTTTGGGTTGTTTATTTTTCACCAGCAAACAGACACTCCATCAACAGACGCGTTTCGGTAAAAAACCTTCATCTATGTTTACCGAAGCGCCATCTTAGACACATACATACATAAAAGACACTGGCCACTTCATCAGCAAAATTAGAAATGTGCCCTGGAATGATGAGTTGCTTTTTATAACACTCGATATAGAGTCTCTCTATACGAGTATCGAACATGAAACTGGTTTGAAAGCATTAGAACACTTCCTGGGAACACGAGCTATTAACTGTTACAAACATAACAAAATGCTGTTGGAACTACCTGCCTGGTGTCTCCACCATAATTTCTTTATGTTTGGCGGGGAGGTCTATTTACAACAACGCGGTGTGGCGATGGGTGCCTGCTTCTCCCCCAGCTATGCGTGTTTACACGTAGGCTGGTGGGAGGAGCAGGTACTTAAGCGCACCTATGGGGCCATCATGGACAATAACGTAGTCCATTGGATGCGTTTCATTGACGATGTGTTTGTTTTGTGGAGAGGGCACAAGTTGAGTGCAGAAAACTTTATCAAAGATATATATGCTAATGACCAGAACCTTAAATTCACATCATCTATCAGCAACGTGGAAGCTGAATTTTTAGACGTTAAGGTCTTCATTCACGAAGGAAAACTGGCCACCAAACTGCACCGCAAAAGCACTGCTGGAAACAGCATTCTTCATGCCAGCAGTGCTCACCCCAAACACATTATTGACAATATCCCCTATGGGGAACTTCTGAGGCATAAGAGAATCTGTAGCACTGAAACAGATTTCAGTAGGTGTATGGAGGAAGCCTTAGAAAGATTCCGATGCAGGGAGTACAAAGAATGTGTCCTTAAACAAGCTGTTGCTAAAACCAAAGTAAGATCCCGAGAATCTTTATTGGCAACTGAAATCACATCTGACAATGTAACTAACACTGCATCGAAATCAAACACAGACACAACGGCCCCTAGATTAATCATGACTTTTAATAAGCAGGACAGGAAAATAAGATCAATTGTGAAACAAAGATGGCCAGTCTTAAAAACAGACCTGGTTTTGACACCTAGATTGCCAGAAGGACCCAACATAACATACAGAAAAGGCCCTTGCCTTAGGACCCAAATCAGCAGAGAATTCCCTGAATTAATCATAAAAGACAATTGGATGCTTCGACCAGGGTTCACTTGCTGCTTCAATTGCAGGGCCTGTAAGTTTGGGATTAATACTAAAGAGTACCTCACACCTTTCAATCCCACCCCAGTCAACATCATGGGATCCTTAAATTGCAAAACCGAATTTGCGGTTTATATCCTGACATGCACCTGTGGGCAGTACCCGGCTACAGGTGCATGCCAGGATATTACAACATCTCAGAGCAATAGTTAATAATGACAGCTCTTACCCTGTGGCAAGACACTTTAAGGCAATCCATAACAATAATTTACAATGCCCTATATACTATGTGATTGCTGCAGTACCTAGACCCCGCAGGGGAGGTGACCATGACAAAATGCTGAGAAGACTGGAATCCCAATTCCTTTTGGAATTAGATAGTCGTTTCCCTAATGGCCTCAATACCACTGAGGACCTTCATGTATTCCTTTAATACACAGACCACTCAATATTGGTTAGACTGGCTTGGAGCTTCCTGCCTTAACCACCTTCCCTACCTATGAGTTTCTGAAAGAAATATTTTATTTCTACTTTTTCAGATCGTTTCAATGGCACTTATTGTGAATTAACTTTCATGATTTTTTTCCATTTGTTATCTCTATCTTCCTCCCCTCCGGATGGTAGATAGCCACTTAGTAGAGGGCACTACACATTAAAGACATAGACAAAGGGGCATGATGAAAAGCAGTCTACATGCTAGATTTTTTCTACTTCATATCTTTTTGCATTTGTTTTACATCATAGAGTTGCACAGTGTGAGATATAACGTACAAGAGCCAACCACACACACGAGCATTCATGCAGAAATAATAAAGAATATGTGTATGTAACAGAACCATTTCTAATACAAAGTGAAATTATATATGGGATAAAAGAATTGTTTACACTGCGTTATTTTGCACAGTCTCTGTTTACAAATATTTGTTTACAATGCGTTAATTTGCACAGTCACTGATTGTTTACAATCAATTGCGAAATTTGCACTTTGCACATAGCACTTTATATGCTCTATGTTGCACTAAAATATCTTTTGCGTAATTTGCACACTTATGTATGACTTTTTATATCTGTCATCATGACAATTAATAGGTTTTTAAACAGTATTATATTGGATTTTAAACTATTAATTTGTCTCTTTTTATCCCGTTCTGTAATTTTACATGTTGGCTGTGCAGCATTTATGCGGTTATTTTTAATATATCTTGAATGTAGCAACATATGTACAATTTCAATATCTATGTATTCTTTAAACAAATTGCAATTCCAAAGTATATGTGGAAAATTTCAATAGAAAACAGACTACTTAGCCTAATTTTTGTAGTATGTCTTCCACATCTATGGTCACAAGGGGTGTTGACGTAATGGGTTTGCAAAAAACCGGGAAAAAAATATATATAAACTAAGAAAAAATACTTATCTGACGATCTGTGAGCAAGGGCGGACGGCCGAAACGCTTCGGATCTGGTGGCTTGACGAAATAAATCAACTTGCCTGATACAAACACTGGAGTGGTCTTTTTCAATCGCTGGCGCGGTGGTGGGAGGGACTGCAACGGACATATATATATATATATATACATATATATATATATATATATATATATATATAGCTACGTAGATGTGGAGTTAAGAATTGTAAAATTGTGAATCTATACTTAGCTATATGACCTCACCTTGTGGAAATGCTGTTCCTGAATATTTGTTATATCTGTTTTTATATCTGGTAGCGCAATATCAAGGTGGAGTGCTATGTGTGATTGAGGCCTGAAAGGCCAGAAATTATCCATACAGAAATGGTGACCAGGACGTAATCATAAATATTACTTCCGGATGTGGAGCCTCAGAAGGACTCATAGATTGACTCACATGAAAGTCTCCACGCTGTCTCTCATTCAGCTCTTCCTTTTGGGCAACTTGCGTCTCTTACGAATCCCATTGTCTGCTCAGATTTCTATTATTTTCTGACATTTAAAAAACAAAAAGCAGTAGTCTTCTGCCTGGCAAGTCTCTAAACACTTGCGCATTTCTGTCATAAACGTCATCCACTCTCAAAGTTGTAGGGAGAGTAGATTGATGATGGATAGTGTGTTCAGCTCACTGAAGGGTACATTCCTGCCTGCCTGTAGGCATCTAGCTCCAACCTATCACTTCCTCAGGAGAGTTTACAGACAATAGCCCCACTGTTTTTTTCAACAAATCTTTATTCAAACACACAGGTCTATAACTAGTGACTCAAGAGAGTGGTCTGATATTCCCCCTTCCAGGATATCGCAGTGCACAGCATAACTCAGAACAGGACCCTTCAGTAGGAAATTATCAACATGAGATGTGGTAACATGCAAACACGACAGGAGCATGTTGTGTCTGTTAGCTGGGTGTAAAAAGTGCCAATTGTCAAGAACGTCATGGTTTGTCATCACATCAGACAGAGCTCTGTTTGAACCATTATGTAGGTGAGGTCCAATAGACCTATCCTCAATGGGATCTAATGCAGATTAAAGTCCCATGCTACTATCAGTTTCTCAGGGCCAAACTCTGTGAATCATCTTGAGAGAGCAGTACTGAGAGATGTTATGCCTTTCATAAGATTCACAGCTGAAGAGCTGAAGGTGATATGCCAACTTTTTATGTTTCACTAGCATTCCTAGGCTACACACAACTGGATATGGGACAGCTGCTCCCCAACCTCAATTGGCTACCTTGGTTCTAAAGAACAAAGGCAATTACTTTATGAGACCTCTCTGTTCACTAAACTATGAATGGGCCGGCTTCACCTATGTCCCTTTCAAGGAAATGAAGTTCCTAGAACCTCCCCAGCTGCTCTTCAAGGGCTGATATGTATCACACACTCTAGCCCCATCTGCCTGTCACCAAACCTAAACAATTGTCTTTACTCTAGGAGTGGTTTTTACACCTCATTAAGGTCAACCACTGGCAGGGCAGCAGCTGTCAGGCTAATGCAAATTAGACTCCAGAAGCTTCAGGCAAGGAAAATGTCACTTTCTAAAACTTACTTTTGCTAAATATGTATTACATATCTAACTTCATTGTTCAATTGGATTTTTGTTAATATTAAAAATAATTAACATTTTCTGTAGCTTGTCCCAAAGCCGAGGCAGCAGAGTTAATATTTTAATCTGTACTCTATCTTTCCTCTTAGGACAACCAAAATCACAGTGAAAATAGCTTTTGGGCGCTTGTCATTGCAGGAACCTTGCACCATTACATTCCTACATGCCCCACTTTGTAATACCACGCAACCGACTTTGTGTGCAACAATGGCTACATATGGTGAGACTTAATAAAACTTATAAGGAAAATTATTTAGCCAAGTCAGGCTGCAGGCATAAATTGCAGCAGTCCGGCTACAATGGTAGGCATGAAGCTATGCTTTCCTTCTCACACTAATGGATGGCACAATAAGCACTACCGTACACAGGTGAAATTCTTTCCATGCAATAGGTGCAAATTCTACACTATACACTATGGCCTTAAATGAGTTAAATGTGTCAAGCAGAGACTAGTCAGTTTTCACAAGTTTTAGGGACCAGAGCATGGACACTGGACAGCAGCGCCACAGTATGCCTAGTCTAAAACGAGCAATAAAATTCAGCAGAAAAATGTGGGTGAATATGCTAAAGAGGTATTTTATCACAGTAAAGCCTGGGATGGTATAGGTGAAGATGAGGTATGTTCATTGACAAATTCAGTACTATACCTACTGTTGCAATGTTTCAATCCTGAAATACACTGCATTTTTAGACACTCAGAAGAATGAGATATAGGGGGCCATTAGGATGGGGGGCGGATTGCCCCCTCCAGACTGGCGGTAGCCACGGCCAGCCTGGCGGGGGCAATCCGCCTGCCATCCTCACCTAAATGAACCCCCGCCATATTAGGATGGCGGGGGGGACCGCGACGGAAGGAAAGACCATCCACCGCTTTTCCACCCCGGTCGCAAGGCGACCGAGGCAGAATAGGTCCAATATGGTTGCGGTGTCTAATAGACACCACAAGCCATATTAGCATGGGCTTGCAGAGATGCCTTTCCGTGGCGGCGATGCCGCCACAGAAAGGCATGCGGTCTTCACTTTGGGGGCCCCCTGTGGGCCTCCAGAGTGAAGGAGAGGTGGGGGGTGCACAAGGGGGATACCTGTGGTACCCCCCTGCATTTGCATAAACAAAGCGGCAGGCACCGCGCGGTGCCTGCCACTTTGTTTATGCAAATGCATACGTGCTCTCAGCACCGCCCGCCACAATGCTAAAAATGCAGGATGCGACCGCACAGTGGCGGGTGCATCCTAATACCCCCCACGGGACCCCCACACTTATGGCAGGCGGTCCCAATCACTGATAGGATGGCGGGCGGACTTAGTCCTAATGACCCCCATAGTGTCTACTTCTCTGTTACAAGCATGTCACATATTGAAGACAAAGCTGATTTGTGCATCTGTGCCTTTTATGCTTCCTCCCTGTACTTCAAGTAAGCCATGTCAAAGCAAAAAGAAGCATTGGTAAAGCAAGTAGGCCTCGCCTTTAGTACCAGGCGCCCACCCATTGACTTTGCCATTGCTTATTTATTTTTTACTCCACCGATGGATGCTGAGCACTGAGAGTGCATGCACAGCGACAATTTCGTAGTGGTTTTCCTTACGGTTTGTAAAAAACATTAGAAAATAGCTACCAACAATTGGTGCATGCACTCAGCAGCCATTTTGTAATTAATTTTTCAAGGTTTATGAAAATCTGTTACAAGACTGCTGTGGCAAATGCTTGCTGGCCATCATGCAATTCTTTTTTTCCCAAAGTATATGCCCGGATGGTTCTTTGACAGTGTTTTTATGATCAACCCATCCAATCATTGGCAATGTTTAAAAGACTACAAGTACGGTGGTCCCTGGGTCGGAATCACAAAAGCCGCACATTTTAAGCCAGGTTCTGGATTAAATCCAATGAATTGAGTACAATAATTTCTTACATTTCTTTACGATTCCTCTTACGTTTAAATCATACTTTTTCCTCTGTTCAATTCATTTTATTCAATCTGTTATTCATTTTCAAATAAGCACTCAGAAACATGAGATTCATTCTGTGTCGCGATTTATTGATCCAATGCATTTCGGGAGAAAAAACTCCCTTTGTCAGGGATATCTACGAATATAAACAAATACAACATGTTAAACACTGTGTACCAAAGATTAACTTTTCAACATCATGTTTAGATTTTTCTAAAATACTAAAGGCCTCCGTTTAAACATATGATCTGTTAGCTCTCATTTCGTTCTTGTGGTAAAACACTCTGGAAAGTTATTCACTGCTGATTAAAAGAATCGTGTTTTAAAAAAGGGCATCCTTGTGTAGCCTTCTCTGCGCAAATCAATCGCCATTTCAGTTCGTTTGTTTGAAGCGCTAACACTATGTTCTTCCTTCCTCAAGTAGGTTACTTACAAAGACTCACTCCCTTTACACTTTAATATACTCCCATCTTACTCAATCATCAACAGGTGATGTAGTGTGCGAACCTAGGTCTCTTTCGTCCTCTCTATTTAGAAAGTCCTCACTTTTCCAGAATGCCTTGTCCTTGTGTAATCACCGATTTCTACATAATGAGTTGTTTACCTTTGGCCTCCAATACTTGGTCAAGGGAATTGATATAAAAGAGGAATAGAAAGGGAGCTAATATGCATCTCTGTCTAACCGGCTTTTAGACCTTAAAAGGTGACGTACATTCTCCATCGGGGCCATACCAAACTTGAGCTACGGCGTCCCAGTACAGACGCTTAAGAAGTCAGGGAGGTGTTTATCCTAACTTTACTCATTTAGTCCCACAACCTGCCCCTGTCCACCAGGTCGAATGCACTGGAGAGGTCCATGAAGGTTAGGTGTAGTGAGTCTCCCTTGGCCTTAACATACTTTCCAATGATCAGGAGCAGGTTGAGTGACTGCTCCACTGTGCCCACACCTGGTCAAAAGCCAAACTGTACTTCAGAAGGAAACCTTATCTTCTGCCCAGTCTTCCAATTTCTGGAGAATCCCCCTCTTGGGATTTTAATGGAAGGGTCCAGGAGGGAGAATGGGTGATACCATGTTGGGTTCCCTGTGTCACCTTTCTTAACTCCTTAAGAGCGTTGAACGTTCAGCGCCCAGTGCTGAACGTTTGAATAACGGGTGCTGGCCCGTTGGCCAACGGTCGTGCGCAGCTCTGGCAAGGTCGTGCTCGCGACGACCGTTGGCCGACGGCAGCACTTAAAGGGTTAAAAATAGGAAATATGATGGATTTCCATCAAGAACTGACAATTTTAACTGTAAGCACGGCACAGAACACATTTGGCAACAAAGGAGCCCAATAAGTTGAGTTTTGTCTAAAGACATCAATGGAGACCCCGTCAGGGCCCGGGCTTGGCCAGCAGCGCTCTTTAAAATAGCTGGAATTACATCACTGATGTCAATAAGGTGGACTAGAGAGTTACTGCTACTCATAGAATAAACAAAAGGATTAACACGGGCTGGGGGAATTTAGCAGGCAGGGGCTGGTTGGTTAGGCCCCTTCTCTTCAAAAATATTAAAGAAATGGGATATCCAGATTTCTGGGGAAACATGGCATTCAATTTTAGCATTCTTTATCTTCAACAAAATAAGTTTGATTTATCACCTCCCAGAAAGCCTTGGTTAATACATGAGCTTAGCAGGTACTTGTAAATACTCCCAGGCCTTCTCTCTTATTTACCTATTCCCGTTTTCAAGAGTCATGTTATAGGCCCTCCTGGCAAGCTTAATACCCTCAGTATTTGTGGTAGGGTCTTAATTGCCAATTGTAAGTTCTTAAAGGCACCTGAGCAAGCATGATTGAACCATCAGAGATGGATGATTCAGTAAAAGTTTTCTTGGTGACCCTCAGCCTAGACATCGCTTTACAAAGTTCACTAAAACTCCACAATACTACTTGTGGCTCAACTAAATCATATAGGCAACATAGCACGTCCTCTCTTCTCTCATTAACTAAATCGACCAAAAATGTTTCCTGATCCATATTTGATTGGGTATCCTCTTGTTTTTGCTACATTGAAAATTGGAGGCACAAACAGGAGAAGGCATATCAATATCTGGACAGGATAAGCAGATAACAACTAGGTTATGATCACTTATGCTGGGTGACAGGTTTGTTGATGCTGTGGCTAGGGTAGTCAAAGATGGAGAAAACAGAATAAAATCAATGGTAGACCATCTGTCTCTCCCTGTAAATGTCGAGGGAGGCCCCACTCTGTTGTTAACAAAATCCAGGTTAAACAATACATTGTACTTGGGAATAATCTGCTTCAATTCTTCCCCATTAGGATTGAGTAGAAAATTAAATAGTTCTTCCCTCTGCCAGTCTATTGCATCTCACGGTAGGGAGCATTTTGTTATGTTAAAATCTATCATCCACATAATAGTCACCCTATCGAGCGATCTCTAAGAAATCAGAGATAAAAATATCTAGGTCCCACATCAACTCGACCGGGTGATTTTAAAAACTTAAAATAAAAAATGAACAAAAGAAAGTGTGAAGAAGCTTGCCAAACATATTAACAACATTTGATAACAAGAAGTGTGCTGCACCTCAATTGTTGCGTTACTCAAATTGAGGGAAATAAGCACTTCCAAAACTCCTTTGGATGGACCGGATGGCGGAGGTATAGTTAGGAGACAAAAGGTTTGGAAGCCATTTACAGAAAAATTAGTTGAAGCCCATGTTTCTTGGCCGCACACCACATCAAACAATTTAACAATTTCAAGCCAGTTGGCATTGTCCAATTTCTCACCAATACCTGCTACGTTCCAGGAAAGCAAACGTAAGCCACCTGCCCTAGGTGTCTTAAATTGTACATTAGTAACTGTGGGAGAAGCCCGGGCTAAGGAAACTGGTTCAATGATAGGCATAGGTAAAAGGGTGGAGTCTGCCAGAGGGACAAGTCGCTCAATATCTGAGGGACCAGAAAGGGCGGTATAATGGTTCTCATGAGCAAGGAGATCTGTAGAGTAACTGGACAATAAAGGTCCTTGTCTGTTCTTCCCGCAGTTTGTACCTCGTGTAAATGATGGATGATAGAAAAAGCCCAGGGAGAATGCACAAATCTTGGCATGTCCAATGGCTAAATAGGTCAGGTGGTGAAGTAAAGAGCTTACCAACCAGGTACTTCTAAAGTTTGCAACCATACAGACTCCTTGAATGAAGTTGCAAGCATAACCCTGCCACCCACCCTTCAGACCATGAGAATGTCATACACCAAATCATTACCCCAACCAGATTCTGTCACAAGCCAGTGGGCACCTCTACGTTTGAACATCTGCCAATCTTCAGAGGAGTCATCACTCAAAGGTGAAAAACCTATGAGGACTATACCATTTGGTGTGCAATGCAATCAGGAGGTAATTGCACACAGGCCAGATACCTGCAGTCGACGGCTTGGATCCCCCTAGCTTCCAACCACTACTGATGCGCTGTCACGCTCGGACCTTGCACAGAGCTGGCATGGCTAGGATGAAAAGAAGGATGGCCTGGGCATGGATTGGCTAACATCACTGGCAAGGTGGAGTACCTGCGGCGTTAGCAGTGGGTATAGATTAACACCTTGGTTGGGGAGGCAGGCATGAATGAGTCTGCTAGGAATTAAGCTGTAAATCATACAAGTTTTGCACTTTCTCATTTTAAAGATTACGTTGTGAGAATAATGCTTGTTGAAAGTCCTTCAGTAAAGTTTCCAAGTTGTCAGCAAGGGTTTACATATGCTCAAAAAAGCGGTACTAATGTCAATATCAGTATCGCTGGTGGAAACTAAATTATTAGATGGAGCAGCAGTTTTGGATCTGGGCTTATTAATCTTTGCCTCTTCCCTCTGTGTTTTACCCTTGTTTTGCTTTGCTTATGGGCTGGCAGATTAGGGACACTTGATGGGGAATTAGTTGAGCCCACAATAGAAATTTCTTCAACAAAATCGTGTGCAATGCAAGAATTAAACATTTGAACAGGAGGAGATCGTTGAAAGTCTTTTTGGAAGTTACTCGGATGAGCAGTGTTTACCCTTCCCTGTGATTAAGTAAGGGGAAGGTTCCAAAGGGACTTTTATCCTTTTTTGAACTGCATCAATACTAATTTTCACAAGTCCAAGCTCTGTGGAAATAGCCCCATAGGAGATGATAAGTATGAAGTAATTAAGGGAGACAAAGCAGCTCCTTTAGTACCCAATGTAGGTTACTGTGCAGACTTTTTCTTCCCTATTTTGTATAAAGAGCCATAAAGGTAGAAATCAAGACATGAAAGTAAGGGATGGATCTCACCTTACTTGTATGAGGTTCTGGCTGAAGACCAACAGGGGGTGCCAAGCCCAGCCTAGTCCGGTCATTGGTGGGCGCAGATGGGCCCATTATTGGCCCAATCTTTGCCTGGCCACGTGCCAGTGTGTGTATCGCAATGCCATTGAGCACTTTTAAGAACTGTGATGAAAGTAACCCCTCCTCGTGGGGCTCGTGGCAATTTCCCATGAGCTCCTGGGAGATGTAGTCCCTCATCAGGGGGGTGATGGCGGCAGCAGTTGAATGAAGATAAAAAATGCTTATATAAACCACAACTGTAATTGGTATAGATGGAAGCAATCTAGGTATGACCAGTTTAACAACGAAAAAGGAATAAAAAGGAGGCACCCTACCTACAATGTTTTTTTCTCCCCCAAGAAAATCCCAAAGAACATAGCTTCAAAATAAGAAGAGTGACGAGTCCAGTGATTGGGCCTTCTCCCAAAGTAAGTGCCTTAACAATAATAATAGGCATTTTCCAACTCTTTTCAAGTTCTTTTGCGTACTCTAATTACATCAGATTTTTGGTGTTGTTTCCCTTTTAGATTGGTGCCATTGGTGGCAGTCTCCATTTGTCTATAAACAGTGGCTGTTGAAAGAAATACATTTAAGTGTCAGTTAAGGACGGGGGGGGGGGGGTAAATAAATTGGGTTGTGTCATGACGGAATGAGAGAAGAGAGTTTGAGTGACAACAAAGATTGGGTTTAACTTTAGCCTTTTTTTAATTTGCAGCTCTCTGAATGTTCTGTGTCCGGAGGAGAACCCTTAAACGTATTGGGGTTCGAAACGCGTCAACAGTTCAAGATTATGTGCTACCGCTTTTGCTCACAACCAAGTTTTCTTCTTGTAAAATGACCAGAGTGAATGCAGTAGGGTCACTATTTGGCCGCTACCTCTGAAAAGGTTTAAAAACATTATTACTTAGAGGTATTTTGATATTACTGAGGTTGAAAGATTATACAGAACCTGAGCTATAAATGTTTTGTCTGTCATTCTTGTTCCTAGGTTTGGTAATATATTTTGTAATGTGATCTGTATACCAATTATTTTTTGTGATTCCAGTGTATGTATAAATATCTCAAAAAGCTTTCTATGTACCCAAACAAATATTTCTAAGTATTTGCATCTAAACAAAACAAAACATTGAAATTAAGAAATTAAATTACAATTTTTTGAGAATCATAACAATTAATTTGTGTGATCTTTGAAAGAAGGTATGAGTGAATGGTGTTCAGTATTTGCATTTCTTGTGGTGTTTATTGTTTAGCAGCAATGGCGGTGGCAGTAGGTGGGGAAAACAGTGCCCAGCGCCGCAGAGTCCTTGAGTGCTTTTAAGCGCTGTAATGAAAATAGTCCCTCCTTGTTGGGCTGGTGGCATTCTCCCTAGGGACCCTGGAAGATGGAGTCCTTCTGCAGCTGGGATGACAGCAGCAACAGCGGCGGCAGTAGGCGTTTGAAAATAGCACCCCATGTCTTATTGTCTTCTGATTTCAATTTTTTTGCCCAGTACACTCTTTAAAACAATAACTTCAAGAAGATAATTAAATTTCACATACATAGGCCAGAAGTCAGTTAAAATAGGCAATGCCTCTTGTGGAGATTTCTTACATATGCTTCTTTGGCCACGCCCATTTAAGAACCCTCTAGTGCTCTTCATCCCACCTCAAGTACTATGTGTGAAATTTGTTTGTTCTCATAAATAGAATGTTGCCATGCAAACTTCAGTTCGCTCAATTATCAGAAATTATTTGAACAGGGTAATGATATATGTGTTCCCTAAACTTTTAGTGGATATGTCATAATAAGACTATCAGATCTTTGTCACTGATTACAAATACATAAAAATATTATTATATATTTAGAATAAGGTTTTGGTTTGTAGGCGCCTGCAGGTCACAAACGATTCACTCTGCTTCAAGGGAACTGCTGTGAGTTCCATCCATTGGCACAAGAGTTTGTGTTGGATGCAATTGTTGTTAATGCTCAACAATGCTGAATTTTCATAGTTTTTGGAGATAAGCATGGCCTCTCAAGTCTTTAGTCGAGTGACCTTGTCGCTCTGGCAGGATTGAAGACCCGTCTGAAAAAAAAAATTCCTCAATGCTTCGTATTTTGTTAAGGGTGTCCTTGTTCCTACACAAAGCACATTTGCACTGTCAGAAAACACACTACAGTTCGCCCCACAAAGCTGATTTCAATTTTTTTGCCCAGTACACTCTTTAAAACAATAACTTCAAGAAGATAATTAAATTTCACATACATAGGCCAGAAGTCAGTTAAAATAGGCAATGCCTCTTGTGGAGATTTCTTACATATGCTTCTTTGGCCACGCCCATTTAAGAACCCTCTAGTGCTCTTCATCCCACCTCAAGTACTATGTGTGAAATTTGTTTGTTCTCATAAATAGAATGTTGCCATGCAAACTTCAGTTCGCTCAATTATCAGAAATTATTTGAACAGGGTAATGATATATGTGTTCCCTAAACTTTTAGTGGATATGTCATAATAAGACTATCAGATCTTTGTCACTGATTACAAATACATAAAAATATTATTATATATTTAGAATAAGGTTTTGGTTTGTAGGCGCCTGCAGGTCACAAACGATTCACTCTGCTTCAAGGGAACTGCTGTGAGTTCCATCCATTGGCACAAGAGTTTGTGTTGGATGCAATTGTTGTTAATGCTCAACAATGCTGAATTTTCATAGTTTTTGGAGATAAGCATGGCCTCTCAAGTCTTTAGTCGAGTGACCTTGTCGCTCTGGCAGGATTGAAGACCCGTCTGAAAAAAAAAATTCCTCAATGCTTCGTATTTTGTTAAGGGTGTCCTTGTTCCTACACAAAGCACATTTGCACTGTCAGAAAACACACTACAGTTCGCCCCACAAAGCTGAAATCGGAAACCAAAAAAAAGGCGCGTGGCATTCTTGTCTAATCTTTTCTGTAGAAAAGGCACTTGCATCAGAAGCATTTCTGCGAAAGATAAGAAATTCACTCTGTGCCTGATCATTTCAAATTACTGTCATAACTCGCAGCGTTCTGAAGAGGGAGGGCCTCCGATTAGGAAATGAACACGCTGAAATCCAAGGGCCATAATGCAAAAGGAATGTAGATTGGAAAGAGCCTTAAGGCTCTGTTTACCATAAGCAAGTCTTCCAGTAGGACTATAAACACATTGCAATTACCTTATGCGTGCAGACGTTACACTGACGACAGATGCATTTCATTCACCCGAACATCACAGGGTATGATCAGGGCCACTGGAATTATGTAACAGTAAAGGATCAAATTATGCGACAAGTTTGACAACATTTTGGGGTAAGAAAAGACAAATTACGTAGCATAATGCGACACATTTTCTGAAAATGTTACTTCGTTATACATTAGATTCGCGATTTTTAACCTGTGACCCTGGTGACCTCTATTATTTTATGGAAATAATCATAAGCATTTTAAGCTAAATAACTGTAAAAAGGTAGTTCCTCCTACAGGGATAATTGTTACAATAAGTAACAATAATACTTACTTCATGTCGACTGTGTTTCCTTCCCAGTGCATTTGAAATATGTATTAATGACATCAATAAAGATATGTTTGTAAGAAGGTGATTGGTTGTTGAGGACAGAGAAAATGTGTCACTGTTGCATTCAAAAGAGCAATCAGCGGGGGGCGTGGCTAAGATGGCGGCCAGGACGGACGTGTAGCCGCGGAGCTCCTCGCCCTGGTCCCTGGTAACCCCCACTAAAGCCCTGATATCCAGCGCATCTGGCCCCCCACACACCGCTACCCACGCGGGGTGCACCCGAAACCCCCGAAACTAACCCCCGGAGGGCGACCGCTGCACGCCTTGGCCGCCGTCGCACCACAGGGCGGGAAGGTGACGAGATCCAGGCCCCGCGCTCAACGGCTCTACCTCGGCCTCGAGGGGGCTGGGCGCTGTTACGGAGCGGCGCGGGTGTGACAGGGACTGCTGCCTGGTGATGCGACCCCCCCGGAGCACAGAGAACCTGCGCTGCTGATACTGGCGTGCTCGAGCGGCCCCGGGACTGGCCCGCGGCGCTGCCCGGGAGTGCCTCTAATTTAGTCCCCGCTTGGGCCTGTGCGGACCCCGGACCTGCCAGCAGAAGTGTGTGTATCCCGAGTTGCCCCGGCAGTGAGACTGGCGACGGACCGGAGGGGGCTTCAGCACACCATATCAGAGGCCCCTGGGTCTCCGCTTGGTCACGGACGGCGGGGCGGCTGACGTCCGAGGCGGACTGTGCCTGGGGGACGCTGCACGCTGGGCCCCGGCTTGGGCCTTCGCAGCGGTGAGAGACAGTGGGTGCGCAAGACCTGGTGGCCTGCCCGGCCCCCCCCCTAGCGCCGCACGACGCCCTATCTGAGACCCTGCACGCCGGCTGTCGCCTGCCCGGGCCGGACCACCGGACCCCACACGCAGCTGAGGAGACCACGGGCGGTCCGACGCTACTCAAGGTGAGGAGTTGGGGGAACTCAGGGGGCCTGAGGTCGCACCCCCGGCGGGAGGAAAGTTGCTGTGAGCCCGAGACCCGCCCTGCGCTGGGCCCTGAGACACTTGCTTATAGTGCACGAGGGGTTGTGAGTTGTGCCTGAACTGTACCCTGAAACCGCACTAGGAGCTTAGCGGACCGGCTACCCTCCATCTGCACGGCCGGCTCCTGCCCGGGGCGTGGAGGCCGGGCCCCCGGGGGAGGTGAGCCGCACGCCATACTCCCCAGCGTTCCAGGCCACACCAACGGGACACGCGGGTGCCGGGATCAGTGGGCCTCCCTGACACAGCACCTCCACTACGCTGGGACGTGGACAGCCCGATTTCTCGCCCACCTATGTCGAGCACTACACGCAGAGGGTGCCGTCCGATCAACGAACTCTTCATGAAATCCTCCTCTAAATCGGGGAAATCCCAGTTGCCCACAATGCCGGCGGCTCAGAATGTCACCCCGATCAAGGAGCCTGCGGAGGCCCCCATTACGAAATCGTTCCTAGAGTCCCTCTTCAACACGCTACGTGAGGACTTCCAGACTCTGAAGCAGGACATGGTGAGTGAGCAGAGGGAGCTGCGCCGGGACCTGGAGGGTCTAGGGGAAAGAGTGATGGCGGTGGAAGAATCGAACCAGACCCGCTGTGACGACCTGGTGCTCCTCCAGCAGGAAGTCATCCGTCTTCAAGAGCAACAAGTAGGCCTCCAGGCCCACGCGGAGGACCTTGAAAACCGATCTCGGCGGAACAATATACGGGTTCGGAGAGTGCCATTGAAAGCGGAGGGGAACAGTGTCACGGAGTATCTCCAAGACCTCTTCCGAGAGGTTCTCAATGAAGCAGCCTACTTCCCCATTCGCATTGACCTCGCTCACCGGGTGGGGTTGCCTCGCCGAGCTCCAGCCCCCCCCCACCGGACATTTTAGCGTTCCTCCCGGACTTTCCCCTGAAAGAGAGGATCCTACGAGACGCGTGCAAAGCACAACCCATCCGCTTCCGAGGCCATCCCATTGAACTATATCAAGATCTCTCGGCAATTACTCTGCAGAAACGCAAAGATTTCAGAGTGGTCACCACGTTCCTGAGAGACAAGGGGGTGCCCTACTCCTGGGGTCACCCATTCCGTCTGGTCTTCAAATGGGAAGGAACCTTGCACCAACTCCGTTCACTCCAGGACACCTGCGCCCTGTTGGGTATTGAGCTCCCCGACGACAACTCGGACGGGGCTTCCTCTCCGGGGTTATCGCAGGCAACCCGAACCCACTCAACTGAGGGAGCCTGGCAGCAAGTGAGGAGATGTCGAGGCCCTAAACATACCCACCGCCCGGACCCAGGAACGATCGGGAAGGACAAAGCCGCGGCCATTGAGGAGGTTGTTAAGGACACCACCGCTACACCCTGAACTGTGCACTGGTGGGGGGCCACACTCACATTGCTATTCCGAAGTGGGGGGGGGGGAGAGGGGCGGGGGGCCGCAATGGCTGCCACTGCCACAATCCACTTCACCTTTTTTACCTACAGGCCTGATTTGACTTTGGATAGGCTTGGGACTATGACTTTGGGTCGGGTGCCACAAGTTGGGGTTAGGGTGGGCAGGGGCGGGACAGGGAGTTGGGCACAGGGACATGGGGGAGTTGGGGGGAGAGGGGGATCAGGGGAGGGGGGGCCGGGGTCTGGGGTGGGCGGGGCGGATGGTACTGGATCCCTCCCGGTGTGGTTCATTTACGTCGACGCAAATTGGCACGGGGACCTGGCGCACCTTGGGCACACCGCACACACTGCCATGCCTACAATCTTCCTGTAAATGGCAAATCCTCCGCTGAAGATCCTCACCTTAAATGTGAAGGGGCACAACAACCCCATAAAGTGCAGAGCCGTCCTGTCCTTTTTAGAAAACTCAGGGGCCGAAATCTGTCTGCTCCAAGAAACTCACTTACTCTCCAAAGACTGGCACAGGATGCGCTCCAGGGCATTCCCGACTCAACATTATTCCTCGACCCTTGAGAAGAAAGCGGGGGTGGCTCTTCTGGTGGCACGTCACTTTAAGGGGACAATAGGAGACAAGGTGGCTGAAATTAAAGGGAGATTCCTGGCTTACACACTTCACATAGGAGGGCTGGACATGGTTGTTGGATCTCTGTACGCTCCAAATTCCAAGCAGGAACCATTTCTAAAGGGGGCACTAGCAGATGCACTGCAACCCAATGTTAGGGCGGTATTGGTGGGAGGAGACGCAAACCTGGTAATGAGTCCCGACATGGACAGGTCTGGCCACCGACAAGGGTTTGCCGGGGCAATCACGCGAGAGGGGAGCCGGTGGCTGTCGGAGGAGGGGTTCACATATCTGTGGCGCTCGCGCCACCCCACCTCCCCGGGGTACACCTTCTATTCCCACGTACATCGCACATACGCACGCATTGATCATTTTTTTGGCAGCGCAGACGTGTCTTCCTTGACAGAAGATGTAGAGGTGCTCCCAGCGGCGCTATCGGACCATGACGCACTTCTCCTGCACATGCTGACCCCTGCTCTTAACCAATGCAGAGGTAGATGGCGACTCAACGATGCCCTCCTGCAACACAAGGGGGTGACACAGAGACTCCAAGACCGCATCATAGACTATCTACAGACTAACGACACCCCGGAGGTTTCCCTGACCGCGGTATGGGGGGCACTTAAGGCGGTGGTGCGGGGCGAGCTGATTTCGGTGGCCGCGGAGGAAGTGAAGACTCGGAAGGAAAAGAGGCTTTCCTTGTCAGCACAGGTGCTCGATCTCGAGCAAGCCCATAGCCGGACCAGAGCACCCAGGATATGGAGACAGCTCAAGGCAGTTAGGGCTCAGCTTGCCAGTTTAGATCTGGACAGAGCAGAGTATGCAGCCCTGAGGCTGCGCCACACGTACTATGTGGGGGGGAACAAGACGGGACGCCTACTAGCGAGTTGCCTCAAGGCTAAGACCCTGAAGGCGAAGGTACCCTCCGTCCACGCTCAAGATGGGACAATCGCCCAGGACGATGTCCAAATAGCAGAAGCCTTCCGCGGGTTCTATGCCTCGTTGTATACGGCGGAACCACCGCCCGAGCAGGCACTCACTGACATTTATCTCCGCGACGCGGAGATAACGCCCCTGAACGAACATACCAAGGTCTCCCTTGACGCTCCCATCAGAACCGAGGAGGTCAAGTCAAGTCAAGTCAAGAGATTTATATAGCGCGCTACATACCCATAGGGTCTCAAGGCGCTAGAGGAAGGGTGGGGAAATTACTTCTCAAATATCCAAGTTTTAAGTTGTTTTCTGAATGCTAGGTGGTTCTGAGTAAGGCGAAGGTGAGTGGGAAGTGAGTTCCAGGTTTTAGCTGCCAAGTAGGAGAAGGATCTACCTCCCATGGTGGTTTTGTTGATGCAAGGTACAGTGGCAAGGGCTAGGTTGGAGGATCGCAGCTGACGGGAGGGGGTGTAGAAGGACAATCGTGTGTTGAGGCATTCGGGTCCAAGTTCGTAAAGTGCTTTGTGTGCGTAGGTTAGGAGGCGGAAAGTAATCCTCTTATTTACGGGGAGCCAGTGGAGATTTTTCAGGTGACCAGAGATGTGTTCTTTACGTGGGATGTCTAGTATGAGCCTGGCTGAAGCATTCTGGATGCGTTGTAGTTTTTTCTGGAGTTTTGCGGTGGTACCGACGTATAGTGTGTTTCCGTAGCCCAGGCGGCTCGTGACCAGTGCGTGGGTGACCGTTTTTCTAGTTTCGGTGGGGATCCAGCGAAATGTTTTTTTGAGCATGCGAAGAATGTTGAAGCAAGATGATGAAACGGCGTTGACTTGTCTGGTCATCGAGAGTGAGGAGTCCAGGATGACGCCCAGGTTCCGTGCGTGGTCCGTCGGGATGGGTGCTTTTCCAAGGGCCTCTGGCCACCAAGAGTCGTCCCAGGCGGAGGGGGAGGTGCCTAAGATGAGGACTTCTGTTTTGTCTGAGTTCAGTTTCAGACGGCTGTGTTTCATCCACTCGGCTACAGGTCATCTCCGTGATCGCGCGTCTCAAGCCTCTGAAAGCCCCAGGCCCGGATGGCTTTTCGGCCAGCTTCTACAAGGCTTTCTGCCCCCAAATCGCTCCGTTGCTGACCAGACTGTTCAATTCCTTCCAGGGTAGAGGTTCCATCCCCCAAGACATGCTGGACGCGGACATCGTGGTTATCCCTAAGCCGGGTAAGGACCCGTCCCAGTGAAAAGCATACAGGCCCATCTCCCTTCTCAACCTCGATCTAAAATTGCTCACAAGCGTGCTGGCTGCTGGATTGGGCCTGTGCCTACCGGGGATTATTGAGCCAGACCAAGCGGGATTTGTTCCCAATAGACAATGCGCTGACAACACTAAACGACTGCTTCATGTCATTGATAAAACTCATTATAATGACTCCGACGTGGTCCTCCTGTCGGTGGATGCCGAGAAGGCGTTCGACAGGGTGGACTGGGGTTATTTGGACACCGTCCTGGTGCGCTACGGATTTGGAGACCGATTCCGCACGTGGGTTGCTAGCTGTTATGCCACCCCACAGGCCAGGATCTCGGTTAACGGGGTACGTTCGGAACCCCTAGACATTAGAAGGGGAACCTGGCAGGGGTGCCCTCTCTCGCCCCTGCTTTTTGCTCTGTACATCGAGGCCTTGGCCCAGCGGATCCGAGACAACGGGTCCATCAAGGGCGTCCATTTTGGCGGCGAACAGCAGACCATAAGCCTGTATGCTGACGACATCTTAGCGGCCCTTGAGGACCCCTCGACGTCGGTACCGGCTTTCCTTTCAGAGGTGGAGCGCTTCGGGAGGTGTCGGGGTTCAGGATGAACTTAGAGAAATCCCTAGTCTTGCCCTTGGGTCGGAACGCGAAAGCGGCGCGACATGACCACCAAACATATGGGGACTTAACAGTTCAGATGTCCATACCCTACTTGGGCATCTCTCTGACCCCGAGCACCACCCAGACGGTTGAGGAGAACGATACAACGTTAATAACTGCCCTCAACGGAGACCTTGCGAGATGGCGTCGTCAGCCGCTCTCCTGGCTGGGACGAGTAGCAGCGGTAAAGATGACCCTGCTCCCCAAGATCTCATACCTCTTTCAAACCATCCCAGTTACGCCCCCGATCGGAGAACTCAAACAACTGCAGGACTCCATCACACACTTTGTGTGGGCGGGTAAGCGTCCTCGCCTCTGCAGAGACCTCAATACAAGAGCCACGGCGGACGGCGGTCTCGGGGTGCCTGATCTCCTTCGCTATTTTCAAGCGACGCAGCTCCGCTACCTCCTAGAATGGAGTAGGCCCGAATCCGAAAAACGGTGGTTATTTCAGGATCGCGCCATGGGCCAGATGTCCCTATGGAAAATCCTATTCCTGAGACGCAAGGACAGGCCCTCATACCTCAAGAAATCCCCCATCACGAGAACGGTGATGCAGGTTTGGGACAAAGTAGCGGTACCAAAAGGCCTTACCACATTCCCATCCCCGATCTCCCCCCTGTTCGAAAACCCTGCGTTCCCTCCGGGTATGGCCCCACGGTCATTCCCGCAGTGGCGAGACTCGGAATGCAAAGCGGCTGGCGATTTCTTCAACCCCGAGGGCCTTATGCCAATCTGCACTCTGCAAGACTATTACACACACCCGCAGATACAACGCTTCCAATACTTCCAGATTAGACACTGGCTTATGGAGAAAGATGTGCAACCTCACGTAAGCAGACCCCTGACAGTCTATAAACGCTGGCTTCACACAAAACAAAATGACAGACACGCAATCACGGACCTCTACAGGATGCTCGGCCTCCCCAACGGCGGGACAGAACAGATGGGAACACGAACTAGGGCGCGCCTTCACAGATAAGGAGTGGCAGGACATCTATTTCAGGGCCCACCACACCGCCCGCAATGTAGCCAGTAAGGAAGCGGCGGTGAAAATAGCGTACAACTGGCACCTCACGCCGGCCCGGCTTCATCAGGGTAACCCACGCAGAGACCCCGGGTGCTGGAGGGGCTGCGGGCAACAAGGGACACTCACTCACATCCTATGGGAATGCCCAGAGGTTCAAGGGTACTGGGAGAAGGTGCTCCACAGCTTTGACAAACACTTCGACACCGACATTCCCCGATTCCCGGCATACACGCTCCTCGGCCTCCCCAACGCCATCACGTTCCCTCTGAAATCGGTCAGGGGCAAGCAGATGGGGCTGGCGATGGGGGCGGCCACCCAACATATCCTGTCACTTTGGGGCACCTCCAGGAAACCTACGTACACGGGGTGGCTTCATCGCCTACGGTACGTTATGGGTATGGAAAAAATACAGGCCTCACTCACCCAAACCCGAGACACATTTCTGGACATATGGCAGCCCTTCGTCTCCCTCCTCTCAGAGGAGTTCCACAAAATCACCTGCCCAAAATACCTTAGAGTACTTAGACTTCCAAGAGACTTTCAGGGAGAACCTTGCTCACCTACCTAAGCGCCGCTGGTCATGCCAGCAACTACAAACTGATGCCATCGCACTTATCACACCGGAGAGGGGGAACTGTGGGTGGGAATAGGGAGGGTAAGGGGGGGGCGGGGGAGAAGTTGGATTTATTTATTTATTTATATTTATATTTCTTCTATAGCGCAGGAATTCGATCTCCAGGGAGATATCTCCGCGCTGTGTTGTTCCGAAGGTAAGTAAAGACAGAGAGTTTGTGTGACACATCTAGGATTGCTGGGTAGGAAACAAGTACGTCTTCAAGCATTTTCTGAAAGTAGCAAGATTGGAATTTTGTCTTAGGAAGAGGGGTAATGAATTCCATAGAGTAGGACCTCTAAATGCAAGGGCTCGGCCTCCTTGTCTTTCTCTTTTGATCCTAGGGATCTGTAGCAGAGCTTGATTTTCAGATCTTGAGGTTCTTCCTGGTTGATAGGGTTGAAAGATTTCAGTTAGATACCTAGGGCCAGTTCCGTACAAGCATTTGTGGATGATACAACATATCTTGAATTGTACTCTCTGACGTATAGGAAGCCAGTGTAGCTTGCTCAGTAGGGGATATGAGGGGGATCTAGCAGGAACATTAAGGATCAATCTGGCAGCAGTATTTTGAACAACCTGCAGTCTCTTCAGCTGTTCTGCATTAGCGGATATGAGCAATCCGTTGCAGTAGTCAAGCCTAGTCATAACTAAGGTTTGTACTAATGTTCTCCGATGATAGTCAGCTAAGTAGGGGAAAACTCTTCTGAGTAGGCCAATGACTCTCATGCAGGTTCCCGTGACCTGTGTGGCATGATCTTTTAGCACCAGGGATTGATCTAGCTTGACACCCAGATTTTTCACACTTTCCTTGGGACAAGGAACTGTACCCAATTCTGGAGGCCACCACTCAGGTGACCTCCAGAATTGTTTGTTAGACTGGATTACCACTCGCTTTCGAATGCAGGGCCTTCCCGGCTCGGAAGGACATGTACTATTTAGCCTCCACGGACCCAGCCGATGGGAGAAATGGGGTAGCTGCACTTGGCAGGGCGACCGCATGCTCGCCCAAGATGTTGATGTATCTTATGTCTACTGTGTTAAACCTTCAATAAAAAGATTTAAACCAAAAGAGCAATCAGCTTCAAACTAAAACTCCTTTGGACTGCTTATGTTTTTCTAGAAACTCATATGAATCTCCACACTTAGACAGCCAGAGTTCAAACGACTCAATGATCTAGGGTGCAGGCAGGCACAGAAATGCAGTCTGCCCAAAAGACCCTTCCAGACTGCACGTTCTCCTATCCACTGCTTTACATGCAGAGGCACTTACCAACACCAAGCACCTACACTTCTTGTATTGGAAGGGTGGCATGCCTGCACTTTTCAGCAGAGCTGACAAACGTCACAGGCAGAGAGCACCTCTTCCCAGCACCTCTTTCTTGCAATGACCTGCGCCCTCAGGGAAGCAGTGGGCGCGGCAGACACTGGAAGCTCAACATTACTATTCTAACTTAGGCCGGTGTTCTTCTAGCTTTTATGAAGTCAGTGTTTTTGTTACCTCTTGACACAAAGACCTTGCCTTGCTTTCAGCTTTGTCCATACCAAGCTTATTTCCGTCTTGCGTCTGTCCAAGTTCAATGTCAAACCAGTTACTACTTCTGTCCCTTCACATCTGCTTAGGAGTTCTATTTTAACATGATTATATATTGTTTGGTAAATATTTGGCCAGGGTTACATACAGGCCTCGGAGAAATGTTAATTATCATGGAAAAATTCATAATTACCAAATTTTGAGTTAAACGAAATTTTGCATTACAGAACTGTGTGTATTTTTTGCACGAAATACACTCTTTATGCAGAAAAGACCTGAGAAGAGGCGTATATGGTTCAAAGCAGTCTTCTGCCAGTATCGCGCAAGACTTACCTGACATGTGCGCACACGTGAAAAAAGTCATATGTACAATACTGTTAAACCACATTTTCCCTTTAAAGTGTAGTTCTGTGAATTTTTATGCAATTTCCCATATACTCACAGGAAAAATTGCAAAATCTGCCCACCCTTAGACTTTTACCTATGTGTAGTCGCTGTCACACTTAGCACCTTGTGTGCTCAAGACAGCTCCCGGCCTTCATGAGTCATGATGGCCAGGAGCCGTCCAAACGTTGCCGCTCCGCCCACGAGCATTTAATTCCCCTCCTGTGTGGGAGAATTAATCAGTGGACAGAATTTGGACGGCTCCCAGCCGTTATGAGCACACATCTACTGTGACTCATGACGACCAGGAGCCGTCCTCAGTATGGCAGCGCCACGCCCAGCCCTGCCCCCTCTCGCACCGCAGGGAATTTGCCCCGCAGCGAAGGGGTTAAACATGCAGTTGATGAGGAACGTAGATGTGCTGAGTTCATATAAAGTGTACTTGTTTGTGATTTTTTCTGTGTATTATTGCTGAGGCACAAGTCGTAGAAATTGCTTGGGTTTCCCTGGCTTTCCGTTGTAATTCATTGGGGTCCACAGAAGTCAGAAGGTTAAGAATCACTGCATTTATTTTATTTATTTATTTATTTATAAAGTTTAATATAGCGCAAACTTAATCCCGAAGGATATCAGAGCGCTTTACACTTGAGGGAGTGAGTTAACATAACAGTAAAAAATTCAAATAGGGAATATACAAAAGCAATACTATGGTGCACATAGAAGACTCAAGATAGCACTTGGCTAGGAGTATAATGTGCTATGCATTGAAACCGAATTACCAAGGGGAGTCAGTACAGTAGTAAAGAACCAGAATGATGTCCTTCTTGAAGTGTGATAGATGCGCTAATAGTTAATCTTCGCTCCTCTTATGAAGGTAAGAACTTGTTCATGAGGAATCGTTTTGCTTCCCATTTGAATGCAGCCTTGGAGGAGATTCTCCGGATTTCCGGTGGGAGAGAGTTCAACATTTTTGGAGCAGAACCCGAGAAGGCTTGTTGACAAATTCTCTTTTTGCGGAAGCTCTTGGGTTCCAAGAGGAGGGAGTTAGCACTCCTCGACGGTCTACCCCCTCTGGATAGTATTAACTTTTGCGCCAGGTAATTGGGGGTTTTGAAGTGGATGGCCTTGTGCGCTAAGCATGCAATCTTTAGTTGAATTCTAGCTTCGTAGGGCAGCCAGTATAGAGATTTTAGGACCGGGGAGATGTGGGCATTTCGTTTGGTGCCCGTAATGAGTCTGGCCGCAGCGATCAATGATGCCTTTAAAGGAGCCAAAGTGTATTTGGGGAGGCCGCACAGTGTAGCACTGCCATAATCAAGCCTCGGTAGAACAAGCGCTTGGACCACCTGTTTGAAATCGGCTTGAGGTAGGAAATGTTTGAGATTCCTGAGAGTTCTCAGAAGGTGGTTAACTCCCTTGCTTACGTTACTGATCTGGGTCTTCATATTCAAATGTTTGTCCAGTGTGATTCCTAGAGATTATGTCAATAATGTGTGGGGAGCAGTTGAAGGCTGTGAATTGGTTCATCCAGAGGTCAATATGATGGAGTCCAGAGTGATTGAGTGTCCTTTGGAGATGATAAGGTCAAGAGTTTCCTCTTTACTGTGTTAAGGTATTTAAGGAGTTACAACAGTAGAAAAAGAAATAAGCAAACATCAGAAATCGTTTATCATTTGTTTTTGTTCACCATGTCATTTACCTGCATGCAGTAGTGGTTCCTCAAAAAAGTGATTAGTGGAATGCTTGAATTAATCTTAACTACTGATACTTACTCAGGGCTCATGCATTTTTTCTGAATCACTGACAGAATTTCGATTTCTCAAAAATCGACCTACTATAACATCGAGTCTCAAATATCGATAGCACTAATATCGACACCCTATACTTAACATGAAAACGACAATAATATCGAGCAAACTATATCGATGCACAAAAATATCGTCTACAGAAATATCGTCAACATTATTTTCGAATACCATAATATCGACACTCAATACTACATATAACACACTACAATAATATCGAATACTAAAATATCGATAGCACTATTTTCGACAATATCAAAATATCGATAGCTAAATAATACTCAATTTTTTATACATAACACCAATAAATCTATTCTCTAAGTAATACACACATTTCAAATGACTTCACAAATGTATTTTCAATTTATTAAGTAACATTTAGTGTACAAAATTGTGTTTTCGCAAACTGACGATATTTGTATATAAACTCTTTGTAAACATACTTTTTTAATACTTAGTACTCATTTTACATATTCTTTATTTATTACAAGAGTTTTTTATTACATAAATATATCATTTCAATTCCTCAACATAAACTATATAAGAAGATATATCTTAAATGTTTAACTTAAAAAAAATTCAAACTAACCAATAGTAACTCGTCTTTACATATCTGACCAATCAGATAGCTAACTTAATTACACATAGACTATATAAACCAGTCACAAACATCCATACAAGTTGCAGGAAATATTCTTCGTGACCACATACTGCCAATTTTGGAAGCACCATCTATATTCTTCTCTGCAAGAAAATTCGTCCTGAAACTACAAGTAAGTAATCATATAGCTCTGTTAATAAATTCTAATGTTTTTTTGCTATTACTTATAGACCAAGATTTGTAACCTAATTTGTTGTTTCTTTATGTACTTTGCCTTTAAACAGACTCTACAAACAAATCAAGTTATACTTCAACTTCAAGATACTGGACACTTTAAATTTAAAAAAGGTATCTACATATGTTTAGTATTTACTTAACGTTATTTGACAATTATTGTCCTAATTTCAAACTCTCTACTTTGTTTCTTAGCCTGTAACTCTTAATACATATTGTGAAGCCAGAATGTTTTGGGGAAAAAACGCTACAATGCTGTGTAAAAAATGTTTACTTCCTGTTCTTAAATATGTTTCTTGTGCTTTTACTCATAATACATGTGTCATCCCAGGTTCTTTTCAGCAAATAAGTAACAATGCTTTATAACAAATGTGTATTGTTTATAGAACATATAAACGCATTGGTAATTTTCATAAACTTTCTCTCTAAACAGAACTCAAAGGTACAGAAAAGAGATAATTCACATCAAAGAACAAACATTCTGCTACTACTATAATTCTCTTGGTAAGTTCATAAATAAAACATAACAAGTCTTTATAAACTCTATAGAATGTACTAGAACTAAAAATGACTCTTTTTATGCTTCTGTTAGTATAATCTTGGAAATGTCTCTTTTAAAATCCTAATAAACAAAACTATTTTTAGAGACGTTATAAACTACAAAAAATGTTACCAAAAAACAAATTGTAACTTTTCCGATAACATACTTAATTATTTTTCAACAGACCGTGGCAATAGAACGACAACATCGAACTGAACAAGCATCTACTTTCGATAAATAGAACATTACTACTGGTAAGTAAATTACTAGAAGAGTACTAGCTTTATTTAAAATCTTTTATACATTTCTAACTTTATTAATATTTGTATATTAACTTTTCTAGATACCAGAACTCAAGAATGACTGATGATGCAACATTTATTACATCTCAGAAAGGCAAATTTTTGTTATGCTATATGGGCTACATTTATACTCAGGAGAAACAAAAAGACCTTAAAGTGAATTGGAAGTGTACAAAATATTACTCCAATAAATGCTATGGCCGTGCTACAACAAGGGAAACTAGTGTTATTAATACCACTGAACATAATCACCCACCAAACATCTCGGAAATAGAAGTGAGATCCACTCTTGAGAATATCAAAGAATTAAGTACCAGATCAGAACTACCTACCAACGTAATTCTGAAAGAATTACTACCTAAAGTTCCCAAAGAAGCAAGAGGTCAGCTACCATCTATTGCTTCCATTAAAAGAACAATAGCAAGAACAAAAAAAGCAAGTAGTCCCAATATACCAACTCCTAGAACTTTTGAAGAAGTCATAATTCCGCCAGAGCTTGTAATCACTCATAATGACGAGCCATTTATTTTTTATGATAATCATAGCAAGGACAAAAGAATAATCATGTTTGCAACTAATAACAATATTAAAAAATTAACTGAAAGTGCTACTTGGATGATGGATGGAACTTTTTCTATATGCCCAAAACCTTTCTACCAGTTATACACAATTCATGGGCAATATCATAATACCTGTATCCCCTTCATATATTGTTTATTACCGAACAAACAAGCCACAACTTACTCAGAAATCTTACAAAAAATAAAAGAACAAACTTTTGACTACTTCCCAATGAAAATCATCATAGACTTCGAACAAGCTATGATTAATTCTATTTTGAAAACTTACCCACACACATCCATTCAAGGATGTTATTTTCATTTCAATCAATGTCTCTGGAGACATTTACAAAAATCTGCCCTTAGTGTTGAGTATGCAACAAATATAACTTTTGCATGCCAAATCAAACATCTCATTGCTCTGGCATATGTACCAGTAACTGATGTGGCCGAACATTACAATCTGTTAATTGAAAGTCCTTTCTACACACAAAATGAGCAAAGACTCGCCCCACTTTTAGATTACTTTGAGGACAACTGGGTAGGAAGACTACATAGGTCAGGCCACAGACGCCAGCCAAAATTTGCAATTCCCTGGTGGAATGTATATCTACCAACGTTCAACCAAGAGGCAAAAACGAACAATGCTGTTGAAGGTTGGCACAATGCCTTCCTCTCTTCTACTGGACGTACAACACCTACATTACACAAGCTAGTCACAGGAACTACGTATGCAGCAATCTGTCATACAACTGAAACCAAAACTCTCTAGACAAACTGCTCAAATGTATCTATATCTTCAACAGCAAGTCCAACTATATCCTACAACAAGAGGACTGGAATATCTAAAAATGATAGCCAAAACCTTGAACTAATTGCAATAAGTAAATCAATTGATAAAGATCAAACAATATCCTTAATCTAATAAAACACATATTTTAATATAATAAAAAAATATTTATTTAGTCTAATTTATTTTTTAACACTATTATAAAAAGACTAAATAAATATATTATTATATCACAATATTTGTTTTTAAATACTGTTTCCATAGAAAGAAAATAACATAAATTAAGAACTTACCTTTAAATAGAACATCATAAAGATTAATCCTTTACCGACAATACAATGTGTAAATGTCAAAGACTTAATCCAACAAATCATTAATTATGTTTCAAATAACTCTGCTAAAACTATCCATCATCCAAATAAAACGACAATTTAAATGCCATTTAAAATGACGACTGTTATCTTAAACTGTGAAAAATATTTCACAGAACTCAAAATATAAAGGAAGAATGTAAATCATCTCCGTTCTAACTACTGAAACACACTTCCTTTCCCTAAAAAAAAAAAAAATCGGAAACGGAAATAGCTGTTTCAAAATACGAGAAAAAAAAAAGCTAAACAATCCCATCGACATAACACTAACGAGTATCCCATAATATATAAACATAACATTCCTATTTTTTGTTATTTTAATTAAATTATACCACATACTCATTAACTCCAACTATTTTAAATGGCTCAAAAAGTCGTGAACGAAAATATGTATTGAGTCCACTCCATTATATGTAAATAGTCATACTTTAATTACCAACCCCAAAATAACAAATTACTACCTTTAATTTTAAGTTACAATACTTTAAAAAGATAAAAGTAGAATCGTACCTACTCAAAAGTGAACCTGCTTCCAACCGCGACTTTCCCTTTCCCAAAATAAAGCAAAAAGACAAAGAGTGGTTACAAAATAAAAGAACCAAATTATATGTAACTGTGAAAAACACTACTATAAATGTCCATTATTGTTATATATATGGATCGAAATTATGTGTAATGTACAAAAAATTGTGTAGTATATTGTGAATAGAAAATCTTTTTGCCTGTATATTTATTATATTTTACATACTTTTAATATTTATTACATTAAGTATGAAAATATATAAATATTTAATGTAATATTTATTAAAATTATTATATAACTAAATGTGTAATATTGTATTTGTTTTTCAGATTTAATTGTTTACAATATGACTAATATGTGAAAATTGTTATTATTAAAACGTATTTATTAATAATAATAATCATACATAACAATATTGTATTGTTAAAAGAATCATTGATGATGATGTACATGTTCTAATTAAGATCTTTATATTATATTATACAATTAAAAGTGTTCATATGTTAATATCATCATCAGTATATCACTATATTTATTAAAATTTAGTGACTTATGTTTTTCATTACACATGTTTAATGTTTTATTAAGAAACAATATTTTTTATTATGTATGTATAATATCATACATTGCATTATGTGAACTAACCATTTTTTCTCTACAAATTAAAAGTACTTGTCAAGAAAACTACTCTAAAATGTGATTATTAAAAGAACATTGTCCTCCTTTTTTTTATATTGATACCAAACATAGCTTGATAAAATGTATATGTGATTGTATTTTTCAAGTGTTGAATAAAAAAATTTACAGTAAAGAAAACTGGTGTCATTATTTTGTATTACCTATGACAAAATCATTTTTATGTATTTTTGCAAATGTATTATAACTGTAATGTTCTATCTATTTCTATATACCACATGTAATTAGAGTACATACTATACACTGAACTTATAACAATTATTATTCATACACCCATATACATATAATATCAATATTTGAAAGACACATAATTAATTGTTTTAATATTCCGTCTCCAATCACCATTTACTTTAGGTAATTGCTTCTCAAAAAACGTTAATAATTTACTATTACAACTGCAATCACCATTTAATTAGGGTAAGTGCAGGACACAGAACTTATAGAATTTACTCTTCCAACTCCAATTAACAATTAATTTAAGTAACTGCAGGACATTCATTTATAATAAATTACTATAGTAAATCAAATGTAAAAAAATGATTAATGTAATATAATTAAATATAATTTCATATAATAAATTTAATTTAAATTGAATCTTAATTTATGTTTTCCCTGTACCCCTATAACTAAAAACTGAACCAGAATCCCAAAATACCCCTTTACCCACAAACTAAAAACTGACCCTGAAACCTAAAAATACCCCTTTACCCACAAACTAAAAACTGACCCTGAAACCTAAAAATACCCCTTTACCCACAAACTAAAAACTGACACTGAAACCTAAAAATACCCCTTTACCCACAAACTAAAAACTGACCCTGAAACCAAAAAATACCCCTTTACCCACAAACCAAAAACTGACCCTGAAACCTAAAAATACCCCTTTACCCACAAACTAAAAACTGACCCTGAAACCTAAAAATACCCCTTTACCCACAAACTAAAAACTGACCCTGAAACCTCACAAAACCCCTTTACCCACAAAATAAAAACTGACCCTGAAACCTTACAAAACCCCTTTACCCACAAACTAAAAACTGACCCAGAAACCTTACAAAACCCCTTCACCCACAAACTAAAAACTGACCCTGAAACCTTACAAAACCCCTTCACCCACAAACTAAAAACTGACCCTGAGACCTAAAAATACCCCTTTACCCACAAACTAAAAACTGACCCTGAAACCTAAAAATACCCCTTTACCCACAAACTAAAAACTGACCCTGAAACCTAAAAATACCCCTTTACCCACAAACTAAAAACTGACCCTGAAACCTCACAAAACCCCTTTACCCACAAACTAAAAACTGACCCTGAAACCTTAGAAAACCCCATTACCCACAAACTAAAAACTGACCCAGAAACCTTACAAAACCCCTTCACCCACAAACTAAAAACTGACCCTGAAACCTTACAAAACCCCTTCACCCACAAACTAAAAACTGACCCTGAAACCTAAAAATACCCCTTTACCCACAAACTAAAAACTGACCCTGAAACCTAAAAAGACCCCTTTACCCACAAACTAAAAACTGACCCAGAAACTTTAAAAAACTCCTTCACCCACAAACTAAAAACTGACCCTGAAACCTAAAAATACCCCTTTACCCACAAAGTAAAAACTGACCCTGAAACCTTACAAAACCCCTTCACCCACAAACAAAAAACTGACCCTGAACACGTAAAATACCCCTTCGCACACAAACAAAAAACAAACCCTGAACGGAAAAAATTAACCTTTGATAAAACTACCCACCCTCATCCACTATAAACTCGACATCCCACTCCTAAACTTATGATACATTTCTTTAGTAAATATCTACTAAATTATATATTTATAATACATTTTTACTACATACACAAAATACCTAAATTAAAAAAAAAAACATAATTGTGTTCAAAATTTCGGATTTAAATAATATGTATATAAAATTTCGAAAAGAAAAAATATTTAAATACAATGCGAAATTTTTTATTCTATGATTACAGTATACTTTGTTTATACACTACCCACCCTTATCCCCTTGAAACTATACATCCCACTCCTAAAATAATTGGACAAATATTTATAGAAAATATATAAAAATAATATATTTACAAATCTTTTTCGTACATACACAAAAGCAAACTTAAAAAATGTGTACTATATTCTATAACAATCGATATCATTTCGCATAATTCTAATTTTTTTTTTATATTTTAGAAAATTCGCAAATTTATAAGAAAATGCGAAATATTTATTTATATAATTACCCTATATTATTTAAAACACTACCCACCCTTATCCCCTATAAACTCTACATCCCGCTCCTAAAATTATTTCACTAATATTATTAAAATATAAATTTATTATTTTATATTTATTATACTTTTTAGTACATACACAAAAATTATAATTTTTTTTTAATATACTCCCTTAATTTCGATCAAATTTCGACTACTACAAATATTTTCATAAATTATCGAAATTTTGAAATTTTAATGAAAATTCGAAATTTTAAATTGTAAAATTACACTATACTTTTTTAAAACACTACCCACCCTTATCCCCTATAAACTCTACATCCCGCTCCTAAAATTATTTCACTAATATTATTAAAATATACATTTATTATTTTATATTTATAATACTTTTTAGTACATACACAAAAATTATAATAATTTTTTAATATACTCCCTAAATTTCGATCAAATTTCGACTACTACAAATATTTTCATAAATTATCGAAATTTTGAAATTTAAATGAAAATGCGAAATTTTAAATTGTAAAATTACACTATACTTTTTTAAAACACTACCCACCCTTATCCCCTATAAAATCTACATCCCGCTCCTAACATTAATATACAATTATTTTGTAAAAATTAAAATATTAATATATATTTACACAATTTTTTAATATATATCCAAAATCAAACTACAAATAATTTAACAATACTCCATAAATTTATATAAAAATTCGCATTTTACAAAAATTTGATTTAAATTTCGAAAATGTATAATTTTACTTCAAATACGAAATTTATTATTCCATAATTACACTATACTTTTTTAATACACAACCCACCCTTATCCCCTATAAACTCTACATCCCGCTCCTACACTTATAACTAAAATTATTTAAATTATATGTATAAATTACCTTATATATAAACAACATTTAACTATATCATTACTTAACATACTTTAAAATATCACTTTTACATATCGATATTTTTGCCAATCGATATTTTCAGCTTCGATATTACTGATTTCGACATTCATGTCTTCGATATTATTGACACACACATAAATCGATATTTTCTACGACGATATTTTGGTTTTCGATATTTCTTACCATCGATATTTAGGACTCGATAATATGGTACTTCGACATTAACAACTCGATATTTTGACTGTCTACCATTTTTTCTGGCTCTGCCACTCAAAAAAGAGATGAGCCACATGCAAATCAGATTTTGTCTTGTTTCATTACGAACAGTGTAACCTGAACTGCAAAGACTAGCCCCCTCTGCATGAGAACACAAGCAACCCAGATCTTTTCCACCCTACTATAGTCTAGGGGCAAGATGTACCAAGATTTTTTCTGCTAGCAAAAAAACTGTTTGCGAGCAGAAAAAAGCATTTTTAAATGTACAAAGCCCTATTTGTGATTCGGTAAGCTATTACTAATTCGCATATTAGGTTTGATAGTCGCTGTTAAGAAGAGGCGTGCCAAGGACGACCCTTCCTAATAAAGAGTCACAGGGGCATGTATGAATGTTTTGTGACCGGAATGCAGTCACAAAGCATTCATACTTTACCGACTCCGTGAAGGAGATGGCAACCCATTCGCAAATGGAAAGGGGTCCCCAAAACGACCCCTTCCCTTTTATGAATGTGGGTACAAACATTTTTTAAGAGCAGGCAGAGGTCCCACGGACCACTGCCTACTCATAAAATATGGAAAGATACCTGTGAGAAAGTGGCTTTATATATACTCAACCAAAGTAAGGTACAGTGTGTATAGAGGCCACCAACCCCAGAGGTATAACAGAGTTTAAAGTCAGGGCTGACCTTACTCTCAAAAGTGGTAGCTTGGTCGAGCAGTAAGGCAGTACCAGAGGACAGTTTAAAGCATTTGTTGTTCACACTCAGTCAGCAAAAGGTATCACACACTCAAGGACCGAACTCCAGGCCAATTGCTTTTATATCAAAAGATATAGTTGTTTTATTTTTAGAATCAACAAGTATAAAAAATATACTTTTCTGAATTATGATTGGTCTCAAGTAACTACTTTGCATAAAGGAAATAACTTTGTAAACACAACAGGTACAGGGGTTGCAGTAGGCAACACAATTCTAAACACAATCTAACATTGAGCTCAATGGGGTTTTCTACAAAAAATGCAGTTGATTACTTTGTAAATTACTTTTGTAATTTCAAGACTAGATCCTAGATTCAGTCCTGGGGTCTAAGCTGAAAACAGTTTAGTAAAAACGTTTTGGTTATTGCAATGATTTTTAAGGAATATAAAGGTATTTTAAAAGTTCACACTTAGAAACTTTTCAGTGAAAATCTGGCAATGTTATCCAATGTGAGAAAATTTAGGTTACAGGTAAAGTACGTTCTCGTTACTTTTGTTATCCAGTACTGGGCTCCTAGGTCTGGCACTGGGGTCTCTACGTAAGACAGTTAAGTAATTACGTTTCAGTAGTAGGTACGATTTTTAAGGAATATTTCAAGTTTTCAAAAGTAGACAGAAGAAATTTCATAGAAAAGCAGACAATGGGTTCCTGTGGAGAAAATACAGGTTACTAGAAAACCCTGTTAGGATTACTTTTGTGGTTCAGTACTGGGCCACAAGGTACAGTACTGGCTCCTCTCCTGATCACATGTGAGTACTTCGGAATTCGGTATTCAGCTGATTTTATAGGAATATTCTAAAGTTTCAAAACTTCACACTTAAAAGATTTTTTCGAGTCAAACCAGTCAATGTTATCCTATGGCAGGAAAGTGAGTTATCGGTTTCTAGGTGAGTACTCGACTGGTGAAGTTAAGGTTCTGGGAATAGATTCAGGGGTCCCCCAGGGTAAGGTAGGTACAGTTGGTACACCCTCAGCGGCACAGGGGCAGCTGGGTGCAGAGGTAGTTAGGCCAATGTTATCCAATGGAGGGGAGGGGGCCTTCGGTTGATGGCTGCAAGCAAGCAGGCCACGCAGCTGTGGAAGCTGAGCTCCTGGTCACTTACTCAAGGCAAGTGGGGAAGTAGAGTAGGGTAGTAGTTGCACTTCTAGCGGCACTCGGGCGGCTGGGTGCAGGGTGCTTTTGAGCCGTCGGGCGCCCAATGTTATTCAGTGGAAAAGGTCAAAAGGGAACAAAGGCTGCAGACTCAGGGACGGTGATTCCTCAGGTGCGACCACCACTTCGAGAGGTAAGTTGGGATCTTGGAGAAGAGGCAGGTACCCCAAGTAAAGGGGGCTGCAGGACGCCGGGTGCAGGGGTGTTTTTTGGTGTCGGGAATTTTAACCTCGGCTGGTCGCAGTTGGTGGGTCTCTGGTTCTGAGGCTGCAGGCGTCGTCTGGTTTGTCGAGGAGAGTCTTTGGGCATTGGTCTTTGGGTCCTAGTCACCGGGGGGACGTCCTCGTGGTCTTGGTTCACTCGGGCACGGGCCGGGCTCGGCGGGTGCAGAGTGGGCTGGATTCGCGGTTCCTGGCTGGCACCAGGGGTGCTGCTTTTGGAGCAGAGCCTCTGCTCATGGGAGTCCCAGTCTCTATGAGAGTCAAGGCAGGCAGGTCCTCTGGGGTTCTCGAGGTTGCTGACCGCAGGAGACGCCGGGGTTAAGCAGGAGCAGGTTCAAAGATCAACAGGCCGGTAGGGCTGGGACCAAGTCAGTTGTCGTCGTCCTTTTGTTAGCTGCAAGGCGGTCGTCCTTCTTCTTGTTCTTCTTCTAGTTTTTCAAAACGGGATCTGAGGAAGGAAGGTTCAGGGAGCCCCTAAATACTGAATTTAGGGGTGTTACAGGTAGGGCAAAGGCAGGGACCAATAGGTCCCTGTCCTGAGGTGGGTACACCCCCTAGCTTGCTCCTTTCCTGTGGGAGGGGGGCAGGAACCTAGCTGGGATTGGGCAGGGCTCCCCATCTTCAAGATGGCCAGAGCCCGGGGTCATGCTTCACCTTGCCTCTCCCACCTGAGGGGTGGGGTTGGCACAGACTGGCACACCCCCCTTCCTGACGTAAGTTTTCCCGCCAGTCTTCCCACCAGAGTGGGGGGTCAGAATTGGTGGGGGCCAGTTGCTGGGTACAGCAAATGGTCTGGAGAAGTTCACAGAGGCAGCATGCCTTTTGAGCTTCCCCCTGCCCATCCTGGGGGAGGAGACCTAGCACCTCGCCCAGGATGTACATTGTTACAGGCCCAGGAGAGCTGGGGGCTCTCCACCCAGGGGTCCAGCAACATGTCTGCTGTGTGACAGCCTAGGCAGCCTCTCAGTCCAGACGTGGATTGTAGGTTAGGTTTCAGGGGGCATCTCTAAGATGCCCTCTGGTGCATTTTACATTAAACCTCACACTCGCATCAGTGCGGGTTTAAGGTGCTGAGCAGTTTGATACCAAACTTCTCAGTCTTCAGTGAAGCCATCATGGTGCTGTGGAGTTTGTATTGACGACCTCCCAGCACCATATACTCTTAAATGGCAGCACTGACTTACAGTGCCCAGAAATGGCCCTGGGTACTGTAGGGGCACAGGGCTCATGCACCCGTGCCCATACTACTGGCATAGGGTGCCCAGCTAGAGGGGTGACTGATGTATACCAGGGCAGTGGGGTTGTGGGCATGGCACACAGGGATGTTTGCCATGTCGACTCACTGTTTAGTTCTGTACTTGGACACTCAGCCTGCAAAGGTAGTGTGTGGGTGCCAGGGTACAGGGCCTCTAAGGGTGGCACCATGAGTGCTGCAGCCCTTAGGGATCTTCTCTGATCACCATGCCCTGGGTACCTAGGGTACCATTTACTAGGGGCTGATAGGTGGCCAGAGATGCCAATTGGTTTTTTTTTCAACACAGCTTTAGGGAAGGAACACAGGCCCTGGGCACCTGGTTGGCAGGAGCCCAGGGCACACTCAGGCAAAGCACATCAGCAGTTCAGCAAAAAGTGGGGGCATACTAATGCAAGAAAGATGGCACTTTATCACAGTACCTTTTCATTTTTCATTTTTAAATTTAAGGAAAATGGGCTGCATTTAAAAAATATATATATATTTATTTACAAGGAGTCACAGACATGGTGGTCTGCTGACCCCGACAGCCAACCATCCCTGTAAGTGCTAGACATTCCCAATGAGTCGAAAATTGCGACCTGCCTCATGAATATTAATGAGGCAGGTCCCTTGAGGCCCATTGGGAATCACAAACAGTGTAAAACACACTGTTGTACATAGCTGCTTGCGATTTACTAATAGTGAATTGCAAAAATTTGCTATTAGGAAATCGTAAACGGAAGTCTATGGACTTCTAACCCTAGATAAGTTGCAGATTTAGTCTTATGGCATAGACAGCACGACTTGCATTTGAGTTTACATGTTGCACTTAGGGTGTCTCACTTAGATAATCAAGAAGGTGATGAGTGGAATACTTGAATTAATACCAGTCATTGGCAATTACTCTAGACTGCATTCAAAACCATTGGTTTTTCTCACTGTGCCACTCCAGAGACCAGCCACTTGCACATCTGACTTGGTCCTTCTTCTTCAGGAACAGTTCGGCTTTAACTGTCAAGCAAGGTTCCCTCGAAATGGCAACACTCAGACCCCTAAACAGTTTTCAGTTTAAGTTGGCCTCAGTGAGATGCTGCTTGAGTCCTATGGCTCAGAGAGGTAAGGACCCAAATTTGAGAGTACCTGTCACACCTAGGGCTTCTCAATTGGATAAAAACATTGTTTGCCATGTTCCCCTTACAAGTTGCATGGTAATGAGGCAGATTTACTGCACAGTAAATTTGTGTGTAAATTTACCATCACTATGTAGTAAATCTGTCCAGTAACATGCAATTTGGTAGTTAAATCTCATGGAATGAGCAATTATTGTGTGGGCCCCAAACCACACTGAATCCCCAGTTGCATGGCTCTTTTTAGTGCATAAAGTTATCCCATGTTCTCAGCTGGTGGTAAAAGTGTGCTGCGCGCTCTGTGTAGAGTGGAGGAAGAGGGAGGGAGGGAGGGGGACATTAGAAGAGGGAAGGTGAAGCATTTTTCAAGCAGGGGGGGAAGCATTTTATGATTCCTTCTGTTATACAAACATGGAAACGAGACTTGGCTGCTTCAGTGGCGTCACTAGGGGGGTGCGGGGGTGCAGACCGCACCGGGTGTCACCCCATCATGGGGTGACACCAAACTGGTTAATTATGCTTCCTGGCTCCAGCGCTGACTTGGTGTGGGGGCACCATGTTCAACGCTTTAAAAGCACCGGATGCCGCATACTTTGTCCCTGCAATAAAAATGACGACTCCAGTGATTAATGTTCTTCCTGGAGAGAGTCCGGAGCCTTTTCTACTGAAAGTATTGACAGATCGTAGGGCAGAGGTTTAACATGCCAGCTGCAAAGTGCGTATCCCTTTAACATCACAAAGTGCATATAATAAAAAAAATAGGTCAATGTGTTACCAGTTTGGTCTGAAATCCTTTTCTTACTTTCAGTTTATAAGTTAAAATCTTAATATAGAGCAGTGAGCTATTAACTGCCATCACAAGCTGCATGCAAACGGCATGGAAAATATTAAAGCAATATCAATTTTGACTAGACTTTCGTTGTCCTAATATTGCAAAAGGGTGTCATTTGGGTAAAAATCACTACTTTTTATTAATGACAACCCCTAACAATGGTGTTAAATTTTAAATTCTGAATTCGTGCTTTTCCAGTCCAAGGACTCTTAAACTATACTGCCTACCAGTATAGATGACATGTGACTCCTACCCCTTGCAGGTCTCTGTCTTATGTAACATTTCCGATATACTGATTTTCACAGCGATGATTGTCCCTGTGCAATGCATGTGTGATGTAAAAAATGTTGACATCTTAAACTGGCATGAGTGGTGCGTGCTATAAAACGAAATTAATCTAAGAGATAGTGGTTATGGAGACTTGAGGGGCACTATCAAATGGTGGTATTATTATTATTATTATTATTATTATTATTATTATTATTATTATTATTATTATTATTATTATTATTAAGTAATTTTTTAGAGCGCACAGCTGCCCCAGCAAAGGGGCGTCCCGGCGCTGGAGGCAAAAAGCAGCGGCAGCAAGACTATCATATTAGGAACAGAAATGTTTTGATGGCCCTACGGAAGGGAAGAAGCCCATCCAGACGGCGAATCTGTGCAGGAAGAGAGTTCCACAGCTTGGCGGCCAAAAGAACTCCCCACAGCTCTAGCACGTTTTACACGAGGGACCACAGCCAACAGCTGCTCCGCAGAACGAAATTGGTGGTTGGGAACATATGGGATCAGTAGTTTAGATAAAATTTCAGAGGATGATAGTTTAAATATTTTAAAAGCTAAGCAAAGCGCTTTAAACTCAATCCTTCTCGGCACGGGCAGCCAATGGAGTCGCTTAATGGCGTCTGACGTAGGGCAAGATCTAGGGAGCCTAAGCAAGACCCGTGCAGCAGCATTTTGGCCTCTCTGTAAGCGGTTCACATCCGCCTTGATAGCCCCTAACAAAAGTGAGTTATCGTAGTCTATGCGAGACAGAATGGTGGCCTGAACTATCAGCTGGCGTGTGGCCGGATCAAAAAAAACCAGGATAGGTCTAAGGCCGTGTAGGGGCCCGAAACAGGTGCCAGCCACAGAAATATTTGTAGAAATAAGTCCTTGGTGTGCTTATGAAGGGGTAAATTTTTCAGAAAAAGTAGTGATATCTGGCCCGTTATGCACTAAAAATAAAAAATTACTTGCTGAGGGAGCATTTTTTCCAGTCAGTCAATGGGGTACTGCAAAACCTAGTATGGTACTGCTGTAATTGACGTTCTGATTGGCCAGCCGTAACTTTTCATGAAAATGCTGTGGTGGTCATGTCAGTACTCTGGGAATTTGCCATCTGTGTCCACTGGCGGACTCGGAGCGGAGGAGGTCCATGCGATAAGTCGTGAGGGGGTGACACCATGAGTTACCCGCACCGGGTGACACCAACCCTAGTGACGCCACTGGGCTGCTTCCTAAATCTCATTAGATTTTTCTGCCCGGTTATGTTAGATTCTTCCAGACCTGGAAAAACTGGTTGTGGAAAACCTAACAACTAATTATCACGGGATAAAGCAGGAAAGCATGCAACTAACTTTGGGGCATATCAGCAACAACCGGCGATAATTATCGCTAAGCGCACTTAGCGCTAGGATAATTATCGCCGGCTATCGCTGGATTCTATCGCAGAGATATTGTGCTATCAGCAATGCTTATCTCCATAGCGATAGAAATCCAAGCTTTAACTACGTAACTGTGCGATCATCGTTGGAAATCCAGCGATAGTCGTACTGTGACAGGCGATACCTTGCTGATAGTGCAGGGTGGACTTAGCCATAATATCCAGCTCCCATTGGATATTATGGCTACAGGCTAAGTCAGCTTCGAAGCAGGCCTAATGAATCCTGCGTTAAGCGCAGTTAGCGCTACTTTTAACATTGCTAAGCAGGTTAGCAATATCCTTGTTGATTAGAGTAATATCGGTTAGGAACATTCTCCATGGAAGTTTGGCAAGGTCCGCCCACTTTGCATCTCATTAGAGCTGCAAAGCTGGGCGTTGGTGGAAAGGGCGCTAAGGCAAGGATTCACGCGATAGCATGACCTTACTGATAAGGCGATATAATTATCGCTGCTTGGCGCCCGAAATCAGACGCAAAAGCAGCAATAATTGTTTTACGCCGCCTTGTAGATATGGCCCTTTGTTCCGCTCATCCCGTGACAGGGATCGAAGTGGAGAACATCAATTTTCCCCTCTTTTCAAGTGAGAGTGAAGGTACTATGTTTGGGACAACGTCAGTTTGTTGCCTTTTCGATTATATGAGTAGCAAAATAGTTATTTGTCATATTTATACTGATGAAGCACAGCTGTGTTTCTCTTGGCAGGAATTCATAACTTTAATTGAGGTCAATTCAATAAGGGAATTAATATTTTCTGTGTGTGAATGGGACATAGTTGACCTGCTCTACATGCAGCATAACACAGCCCACTGTGTTTAGCTCTCACAGATGGGGAGATGTGGCAAAGAGACCAGAGCTGCTGACTCAGGAGCTGGGTATCCGAGTTCAAGTTGCAGCGTTGGCGTAATTTCCTGTTATTCTGGGCAAATCACGTAATCTCTCCATGCCCTTTAACAGCACCTGGATACCCTCAAGGGTGATAAGCAACACTATATAAATCTATAAACTTCAGTACAGATGAAAGCAACTAGCTCTAGTAACCAGATTTCTAAGCTGCATTCATACTTCTTGCTTTCTCCAGATGTGGGAAGTGGAGATTTCCCCAACAAAATTTCAGAACGCTTGTGTTTATGCATGATGCCCTGCTGGTGTTGGAGGTGTAATCCAGTTATGCCACAAAAATTGCTAATATGTCAATAGACTGCTCTGCAATATGTGTCCATACCTGGTTTCACATTATAGATCAATCAATACCATTTTAATCATTAGACAATAGATAAACTACTACCATATTGTGCCAGTTACTGAAGATACAAAATTATGCGGTTTGCGCTGTTGCATGTATCTCTATGGTCAACCGTGCTTCCTTGGCTCTCCCTTCCTTACATGGGTTGCTTGTTGGTACCAGAGACAATTCAAGTGCCTGACCTTTGGCACTAAAGTTCTGCATTGGTATAGGCCAGTTCATTAAGCCAAAGCCATTACCTGGGTGTACCAACCACAGATTAGAGATCAGCAAATGCTAATTTGACAACTAGAGAAAAGTTTCAACAGTCGAAGACAAAACTTTAGCAGTAGCAGAGTGTTGAGACAAGAATTTCCCCTGAAATGTAAATGGGTGTGTGCCCTTGCCAACAGACTGCACTTAAACATTTATGTTGGCCTAGGTGTCACACTAACATAGCATGTGCAAGAGGCCCAGACCATTTCTTTTTACCTGGAGTGGTGCACCAAGTGTGCCCAAATAGTGGACAATGGGCTACTGTCCATGCCTTGGGTGAAACTCAAAAAGCGGTAGTGGCAGCATACTATGTTTTGTGAATAGAGAGTGTGACCAGACCTTTTTCTCTTTATCAAAGAGAGGTGAACCGACTGATTTCTCTCATGAAATGTTCCTCTGTTAAGTGAAACTCAGAACCTTGCACTGACCTCCTGCATGCATGTCGAGTGTGTGTATGTGCCATGAGAATTTCACACTTGCATGGTAGCAGGACAATGCATTGAGTGAGTCAGTGCTGGCACCAGTGGTCTCCATTTTGGATGAATTTGGTTTAGCATGACTAAAGATGGAGGATAAGAACTGCTTTTCCTAGCAGTTGAAGTGTATTGTCTGATTTTTTTTGGCTGGAGGGTGGAGATCCAGACACTGAAGGTGGGAGGATGAACACAGGACTACCTTTAGAAATTGAATGAGAACCTTGTCAGCAAAGGGCAGTTATATGATTGAACCCTGCAGGCATTAACCCTTCACGTCGTTACAACGCAGTCAGTACCCCGCATTTGACATTACTGCATGTTACTTTAGCCCACAAGTCGTTACAATGACCTGCTTTAGGGGGCTCTAGACAATGGAATAGTATAAATTACTATTCCAACTCCAGTCTATGCAGCAGTAGGGAAGGGGTTGAACTTAAAAATCCAACACCAGTCCATCAACGGGCCCCCTACAGCAAGTCGTTGTAATGCCTTGCATGCTAAAGTAGCGCGTGGTTATGCTGCAGACGGGTTACCAACCTCATTGTAAAGTCTGATCATTGTAAAGACTGCAGAGTAAATTATGTTTCCTGCAAAGGGCTGCTGATAGTCCTTGCTGAACACCGACATGTGGTAGATGACAAGAGTGAGGGGTGAATCAGAATTTCTGTTGTTTAAGGTGAGAAAGTTTCCAGACAGGGCCTGCCCTTTAGGTGTGTCGGATTACTACTTCACGAAGGCTGATGACAGGAAGGTGTAGAGATCACATACTTTATTGTACATTGTTTAATATGCTCCATTTTGGAGTCAGCTCTTTTGGTACCTACAAGGACAGCGGTCACCTAGCACAAAGACTGCTTGTGAATAGTGCCTGACAATACTGTTTCAAAGAGAAGCACCCCAAACTGGTTCTGAATATTTAGTCAGAGGATCTACTTCCCCTGTCTGGAAAATGTGTATAAAATTGGTATCCCAAACGCCTCACTTTGCTCTGTTTCCAGGTTCTTCTTGGCCAAGGAAGGGAGGGATCTGCAGAGAACTCAAATAGTGGCTATTTAACCAAGGCTGGTGTCTGCCTGAAGTGCCTAGAAGCCTGCCTGCCTGCTGTCAGATCAATGGAATGTGTCTGCCCTGTAGGAGGAGAGACTCTCCAGGAGAAGCTCTGCATGAGTCCAACGTGAGGAGCACCCAGAAAAAGCTATCAAAGAGTGCGAAGCCAAAAATGACCAGTGCAGGGAGGTCCCCCTGTCTCTCAGAGCAGTTCCCATGTGAGCTTCAATAAGACTTTTCAAGGCCAAGTACCCTTTTGTCGCCCAGTATTCCACTTCAGGTTTGAGAGATTGGTGCTGCCATTGCCGATTTCGGGAAGTGAAGCCACATCGCTGCCAAAGTGGGAAACCCTTATAGGCTGAACCTGAGGACCTGTCCTCAACTGTTGTGTAGACTTTTGCCAAGTAAAACCAAGGGATTAAAGAGATTGAACTAAATTGTGCAAATATCCTGTGGGAGTATTTGATGTCATGTGCACCTGTGCCTAATCAATGTCTATACTTGTAGTGTGTTGTGGAATGTAATCCTGTGATTCCGACTATATTAGGGGAAAGAATAACAGACAGGCGGCTGCAGGGTTTACTCATAATATGTGTGATTTCAGTTACAACCCTGAATTGCATTCCTTTTTAACTGTGTAGTATTTAGTTTTGCTCTAAAATGATAGTACTTTCTTTTACATGAAGGATAAGGACTGGGCTAGACAACAGGTTATTGTGTTCAATGGTTGACTGTTGAGTTCTGTGCTCTATGTCACGAGCGGGATAATGGACTGCACAGCTTATTCACCAGCCCTCCATTTTCTATTGCCCTCAATGCTATTTGTCCTGCAGAACTTTGGGGGTGTAGACTAAGGGGGAAAAGGGAACCAGGGCTAGAAAAGGCAGAGAAAACAAAGTTAGTCCAGCACTTCAGATAATTACATCAGAAGCACACCATTTGGAATAACTTATGGAATGTATTAATACGCACTGACCAATACACTTACCACCATTAGTCCAGAGGGAAACCTACACCAAGTGGAAGCTAGAGGCTGCCTCCTACTGGTTAAGCTGCACGAATAACTGGAGATAGTTAAGTGACAAGCAGTTAGACAAAAACCTGATGGAGGCCCTGAAAACACAAGAAGGGCACGCACTAAGGAAGGGGGCTGGGTGTGCAAACCAATGGGCAGTTTAAGAACCCACCAACTGTGGATGTTGCCAAGCAAGATGGCAGTGTCAGCTTCCTTATTGTGAGAACACCTTTAACATGGAAGTGAGAGACCATAAACCCAGAAGTCAATGACGGCCATCTTGGATGTGGAAATCAGTTATTAATGAAACAGCGGTTATAAAAAAGGTTGAATCAGGCAGAACTCTAACCAGGCACAATACAAAAAGCACGATGAAAAGACCATCTCCATTGCTGTCCATCACTGCCATCCCCAAAACCAGGCAATAGGGGCCCCTAACACCCTGAGAAGAGGATGGAGAAGCTGGTTCCATCTTTCTGCTAGCCCTAGAGTCCCCAGAAACTCCCCGGTAAGTTATAATACTCCTGTGTCCTTCCCTACCTCGTATTAGAACCCTATGCCAGCCTGCCCTCCCGTCCCTAAGAGTCAGTTGCAGAAAGGGTTTACATGGCCCACTTTTCAGAGAAATACGAGGACAGACTCCAGGACTCTAGTGGTAAAAACCACAACCACCACATTTGGGGCCAAGTGCCCCCCTGCCTTGTCTCTGCCTCCTCTCGCTCGAAAGGGGTCTGACACAGAGTCAAAACATTGGAGCAAGATTCCCTTTGAACTAAAGCTGACTTTTTATCCACACCTATTTAAGAAAGGCTTTTAAATTTACTTTTTCCCAGGGTTTTAACAGATGCGCTCAGCACATTTATCCCTGCGTTATAATCCAATTTATAAGCAGTGTATGTGGTTTCACCATCTTTCTCTTTCATATTCAAACAGGTGCAAATATCGTTCTGTGATATGGACAGAAGCAACATTTGTTTGTCCCATTCTATTTTACACAAGCATCGAAACTGAAGCAAATGGATTTGCCATGTATTTAGTGTGAGAAGTTGGGCTGGCATCTGCTGTCCACTAGTTCTAGTGGGCACCTTGCACCAGTCCAATTAACCCTTATTGATGGTAGGTTTAAGACAACCTTTATTGAAAGCTATTCTAGTGGTAGCTATGGAGAACAGCCTTCAATCTAAGTCTTGAAGGAGTGTAAAGCAGCTTGTTTTACCGATCATAACCTCTTGAATGTCTAAATGAAAGGAGAACCACACCAGTTATATATATATCAAATATATGTATTTATTACTAAACACTCTCTGGTAATCTCTTTATGAGATTACAGAGCAAATTAAACACTTTAAATGCAATAGAACTTCAGCAAATAGCACAATATACACTGGGCCCCAGGGGGGACCAAACCATACATTAAGAAAGTGGTATAAGAACCACGACTTGACTAGACACAAGGCCGAGAGCCTGTAGAATCACTGGGACCACAAGGAACCGCCCAAGGTAGTGACACAGGGGACCCACGGGGAACACGGCAGTGTGAGAACACAGGCAGCGAGCGCCGTTAGCTTTTATAGAGAAAGTCGCGGTTGGAATTTTAAAGATAAAGGACACTTAAGAGAAGACGTTGAGGAAACCCCTTTAGACTTAAGGGGGTCATAGGGCCAACACCCATGGGAGCACTGGAGTAGTCGAGTTACCTCACCCAGGGAAGCCGGGTGCATAGGGGTCAAATGGTGTCGGGAATCGTCGTTGATTTCAATGGCTATCTGCTGCAAAGTGCTGCTGCCGTAGAGAAGAAAAGTGTCTGGTGTGCTCCAAGCCTTGATCGAATATGTGGAGAAACCTGAAAGCAGAGAGGACAGGGTCTGGGTCACTTGCCAGTGACCAGGGGCATGATAGACGAATGCCCACCGATGTCAGGTGTTTCAGGTGCGAAGAGGTGAAGCTTGACTCTGCAGCTACGAGAACCAGGAGGCGTCAACGATAACCAGGAACTGGATTGGAACTGTCCCATGAAGAATGTAGAGTGCTGCGGTGTCGGTGCTTGATTGCACACAACAAGCCTTGGCAAAAGCACCCCATGCAGAAAAGGAAAAGATGCTTCGGTGTGGACCAGTAAGGTCCAGGGGACTCTCCAAGAGAAGGAGAATCAGGGCACATATGGAGAAACCAGGAAAGCCGAAGAAAACTTAAAGTTGCCTCCTCAGGAACCCACCACTCAACGGACCAGGGATCGCGAAGGTACCTCAAAAGAAAACACAAAGGGCCGGCTCACGGAACTCTTGTGGAGTGTAACCATTACGAAAATGGGGTGGCCCATAAGGTATGGACCTGGGTGAATGTAATTATAAACAAACAATGGTCCTGAACCTATAAATTATGATATTTGATCAAATCAAAGAAGAATCAATGTTCAAATCAAAAGCAACAATGATCAGTCTGCTATCTATAACTCAAAGACTATATCTTTGAAAGGAACCTTGCACCACGGTTAAAGAAAATATATTCCTGTTTAATTTTTCTCTGTATTCATTTTTTACATTATTTTTTGTCGATAAAAACACATAGGTTGCCCCAAGACAGGAGCGTGCAAAAGAAAAGATGTGATCCAGAAAGTGAAAACAAGTGAAAAGGAGGAAAGGAATTACACAGTAGTGATTAAGAGATGGTTTGCATAATTTTACAATCAATACTGGACACAAAGTTCACCGTATTGAACACCTGGCCAACAACGTAGTTCATATAATTGTGATCAACAACATTGTAATACATAAGCATAAATGTCCTCAGTCTTGCACTGTATACAATGTTGGCAAACAAATGGTCCTAGGTACATATATTGAAAGTGTCGCCGTTTCGACTCGACTTATTCCCAACCCGTGATTTGGACCTGGGGATTGCGAGTCTTCATCAGGACAAAGAGCAAACGAGGCAACCAGGGGATATTGAATTACCCTAAAAAGAAAGGAATTGTGGAATTGCTATCCGTGGTGAAAAGTTGAAGCCTATCCCCCACTAGGGGTTTGGCAGTTTCTCTTACTCTTAGTAATAGAGAAAACGATGTAGGGAGATCTGAGTTTACCACATCTCAACAGGAGTCCTGTAGAGACAAAATGGAATCCAGAATGTATCTAGATAAACTGATGTGCAAGTTCGCCAATGGTAACTATTGTTACAGAGGTATCATTTTACCTTGAATTCATATCTTGGTCCATGTCAGAGTGACGCTATTTTATATGTGACATGCCTGGCGGTACCTAAAATTATTTAAAATGACATCAGTATACCCTGTATAAACTAGCTGATAGTTAGTAATGTATTGCCCTGCAGGGCGGTGTCAATTTCCTTATGGATGGGAATTCAATCAATGTACCCAAGTCGGAATTTTCGAACTTCCACTCCGGAATTCAACGAACACTATAAAAATGACAATGAATCGTCATTTATTATATGCCACTAGTACTGGGGACGCCCTCCAGAAGCACGGACGCACTTTTTGGCTGACTGAACTGCCCTCAGCGCCTCTTGAAAGGATTCCTGTAACTTCTTGCCGCACCCGCTCCGCGGGTGCCGCTGCGTGCATATTACAACCGGGACGCAGGGGAAGGACTGCAGAGTTACCGGGTGAGTGCGGTCAGCGGGGCTGCGAGCGTGCAGGGGACTCCATTGCCCAGGAGTCCCTGCAAGACCACTCACCAACTTCCGGTCCGCTCTCCCCGCTGCCGCCCCCCGCCCTTTGCAGCTGTTGCATTTAAAAACCCTCACCTCTTCTCCTCCGGCGGGACGCCCTCCAGAAGCACGGACGCACTTTTTGGCTGACTGAACTGCCCTCAGCGCCTCTTGAAAGGATTCCTGTAACTTCTTGCCGCACCCGCTCCTGCGGGTGCCGCTGCGTGCATATTACAACCGGGACGCAGGGGAAGGACTGCAGAGTTACCAGGTGAGTGCGGTCAGCGGGGCTGCGAGCGTGCAGGGGACTCCATTGCCCAGGAGTCCCTGCAAGACCACTCACCAACTTCCGGTCCGCTCTCCCCGCTGCCGCCCCCCGCCCTTTGCAGCTGTTGCATTTAAAAACCCTCACCTCTTCTCCTCCGGCGGGACGCCCTCCAGAAGCACGGACGCACTTTTTGGCTGACTGAACTGCCCTCAGCGCCTCTTGAAAGGATTCCTGTAACTTCTTGCCGCACCCGCTCCGCGGGTGCCGCTGCATGCATATTACAACCGGGACGCAGGGGAAGGACTGCAGAGTTACCGGGTGAGTGCGGTCAGCGGGGCTGCGAGCGTGCAGGGGACTCCATTGCCCAGGAGTCCCTGCAAGACCACTCACCAACTTCCGGTCCGCTCTCCCCGCTGCCACGCCCCCTTGTCTACCCGATCACCTATTTATTGACCTAGTTCTCCCGCAGCGCGGGACGCAGCCCGGGGCGAAGACCGGGCTAAGAGCGGGCCGTTTGAGGCCGTTCGAGGACGGCAGCGGACGGCCCTGGCCCACCCCCCTTGCTACTCCTACCCCGCCTGTTGATCCACCACTGTGTTAAGCTAAGGCCAACTTAATAGAGGCAATACATCTAGCAGGGTGTGTGAGGGCCCCAACTCTACCATAAGCAGTATGAGTACTAGGATGACACGTAGTAAGGCCACCAAAGGTGGTTCACAAGTCAGTGGTCCCATGGATGACTTCATCACTCGCACTAATATAGCTATTGATGAAGAAATATCCAAACTCCAAACTCAGGTATCCCTAGAACTGGCAGCCGCACGTAGGTTATCCGAGGTAATGGCCCATTCGAAAAAATCATCCCTAGGCCATATAGCCTCTGCTGTCACCCCTGCTCGCCCTGTTCGCCCAGATAGCATCACTATTCAGGCCGATTTACATCATCCCCCGATCACTCCCTCCCTCACTCTGCCCTCAGAGCAAACACGCACTCTAGAAGAGCTAAGTTTCCCTGTATTTCCCCATACCCAGTCCCCCACCCTTAACTCTCCTGCCCAAGTAATTCCAACTACTGCCTGTGCTACTGGCGCGCACTCCAAAAGAAAACGCCAATCTCGCTCAGCCTACTCCCGCAAAAAGGCTAAAGTGGCAGTTTCCCAACAGCTCACTATGGCTAACACTCAGGCATCTACTGTCTTACCGGAGGGTCCCTTGAGACCACAGCCAGTATGCCAAAAAATGGGAGATGGCTTAGCTACCATTACCCCAGAGGTTCAGGGGCCACAGGTGCAGGACCAGGGACAAAATGAGAGGGAATTCATAGACCAAGTCTGGGAAACACTAAAAAAACTTCTCTCCCCACTCGACTTAAGATTGTCTAGGATAGAAAACAATCTACTCGAGATGGAGAAGAGCCTTATTGCTCTGGCCACTCTCGGCCTGAGAAATCTTGAAAATCAGGGCGTGTCCTTATCCGATTCACAATTGCCAGCTCCTGCTGCACAGGCTGAGCAGCACCCCGCTCCAGCACCTGTTGCTGCAAGGCCTGTTCCCAAGCCGAGGACGGTGGCTGTGGATCAAACTCCCACGACCGCTAAACCTCAGGCTTCCAAACCGCAGGTTCCTGCACGGAATCCCAAGCAGAAAAAAACAAATCCAAATCTGGCACCACCTACTAGACCCCACCCTATAGAAACCCAGGGTCCTCGCCCAAAAGAAAATTTTAGAGGAGGCTATATAGATCTTCCTCCAGAGGCCAACGATTATGTAGTTGTGTTGACAGGCGTCCCTGTCCTCGGCACTGACCAACACGAAAACCATTGGTCTTTGAAAAATAAAACAATGCATTGGCTCAATGTTAATAGACCAACTTCTAATGACGAGAGAAGCCGGGTAATGATGGTCCGCAGAATACCCTGGGTGGGCCCAACAAAGAAATCTAAGAAAGGGGACTGTGTAGTTGTAACTTTTGATGACCCACATACGGCACGCCATATTTGCTCCTGGCCAACTAGCGAAGAATCCCTTGTCATCCCGAGGCCGCTATCCTACTTTTACCCTCCACGCCAAGTACATTCCCAAGCGGATACTCGGCCCTTGATGCAGCACCATCCATGGAACATCAACCCAAAGAGGCCAATGGACACCCTTTTACACTGGAATGGCCTTTCAACCTATAACAGATTTGGAGGCCTGGAGGAGGTCGATTGACTTATTGCGCCCCCCGCTTCCCCACAACTAGGAAAAGCTTTGTCTCCCATGGACACAGAATTATCTGGAAACCAAACTTACAGCCCACAAATTAATGATGGCGGACTCCTGATTCGCACGCCACGTGTCTTGGATCTGACTAAAACGGTTACACCAGACTGTATAAGGATGGAATTGCGGCCAGACAGCCACTGCCTGACCCCACCTCCCGCTCAATCCAATCTAATGGAGATCAAACTGCCAGACAGTGCTGCCCTCACTGAACTTTGTCGGACCAAGATCCCCCAAACACAAACTATCCCGGATGAAGAAAACTCTTCCTTATCCACTCACGTTCCTAAAATCTCTCCACCTGGGGAATCCTCACTGAAAATCTTAAGCTGGAATGTGGCTGGCCTCGAACGCAACCTTGACAACCCGGAATGGAACATCTTCCTGGCACCTTACGACATCTGTTTGCTGCAGGAAACATGGTGCCAGGAACCTAGACATAGAGTGGGTTTCTCGACCTTCCATGTCCCGGCTGTTCATCAACAAGGTTCCAAAGGACGCCCGTCCGGCGGTCTTCTTATTTGGATTAATATAGCTCTAGACCTCAGTGTTCTTCGAAGATCCACTGAATCTCCTGACCTCCAATGGTTAACACTCCATCACAAAGGGGGAAGGAAGCTTGAACTGTTCAATATCTATTTAAGGGACAGTAGGAACGGAGGATCCCTAACCTTACTAGGTCTAAGTAACAACCTGGCTGCCTGTGATGTTGATTCTCTCGTCCTGCTGGCAGGCGATTTTAACTGCTGTTTTGAGCCCTTAGCTATAGAAGATATTCTGGACACCAATGAGGAGGATAATAGGAGGGGAATCCCCATCTTGAACTTTGACCCGATCCCGAAATGGACACAGAGGGTGATCGACATAAACGCTCTCTGTATGGAGCACAATTTGAGAGCAACAAACGGGCGTTCCAGATCAGATCCCATGGGTGCCCACACATATAATAGGACGGGCCACTCTTCCAGAATTGACTTTGTCATGCTCAACTATACCCTCTGGTCATACCACCAAGACATGGAGGTTATAGAAACCTGTGATAGCGACCACAACCCTCTTGCACTAACCATTTCTGTTCCCTGGCATCAGGGCTCCCAAGAAAACACCAATCAGATATGGAAATCTTCACGTGAGATCCTCCCCTCAAACTGCGGGAGACGTCTTAAATGGGCAAGAGTCGCAGCAGACGAGGCAAGGATGGCACAAGCTGAAACCATCCTACTACAGGCTGAATCCAAGTTTGGTACTATAAACGATGATGGCAAGAAGTTTTCTTCACTATTTTTAGAGACAGTAACAGCACTAAGTGGGCTATTTACTATTTCAAAACCCAGCGCTAGAAACGCTGCAAAAGACGTCCCGAGAGCGAATGGAAAGTGGTTCACAGCGAATTGCCGAAATGCTAAGAGTGATCTCGTGGCCGCAGTAAAAGGGAAAGACCAAGCTGCCATCAGGTTTGCAAGGAAACTTTACAGGAAATCTGTGTCTGAGGCCAAGCGGTCATATGACTTCAACTTTTGGCGTGATTTAACGGAGGCAAGTACAAGGAAAGACGCCAAGGGGTTTTGGGACTTGCTAAGGTCAAGAGAAAAGCCCATAGATCATCAGTTGACTTGTAACATCCCTGGCGCTGTCTGGTTTGCCCATTTTTCGAACTTGTATTCAGCGCAAACAGGGCCCCCCCAACCAGACCCGCTATTACGGTTCAGTTCTACAGTCCTTCCACCAAACGAAGTTGTATTCACCGCCGTAGAAGTAGAGAAGGCAATTGGTTGTATTGTTCCCAACAAAGCGGCAGGCCCGGACGGGATCCCGGGCGACCTGATAAAAAATAATCCCCCATTTTGGAGCAGACTAATTGCAGAACTACTTAATGAGGTTACGTTGGGGGGTTCTTTCCCTGATTCCTGGAGGGGCGCTGAAGTCGTCCCCATTTTCAAGAAAGGCAACAGGGAAGACCCAGCCAATTACCGCCCCATCAGCTTGCTGGACACAACGCAAAAGGTGGCGGGGAAAGTGGTATTGGGCAGGATTCTGGAGTGGGTGGATGATAACCAGATATTATCTGATTTCCAAGCAGGTGTTAGATCAGGGACAGGTACCGTCGAGCAGACTTTCCGCCTTCTAATGCTCTATTGGAAGGTTGTGGTGCTAGGAGGAGGAAGTTTATACCTAGTCTTCATTGACTTAAAAACGGCCTTCGACCTGGTTCCACGTGCATTACTGTGGAAAGTCCTCGACGGTCTAGGTCTACCCCCTTACCTTCTGGCCCTATTGATAAAATTCCATGCAAATAACTTTGCTCAAATCAGATGGGGTGCCCAGGGAGAAAAAACATCATGTATCCCAGTAGACAGGGGTGTTCGCCAGGGGTGTGTGCTTGCCCCCACTCTGTTTTCGTTGTACGTAAATGGAGTGGTGGAGCATCTTTTACAACATCCTGCAGGCGCACCATCCCTGGCCGGAAGAAAAATCCCGACACTCCTGTTTGCCGACGACACCCTCCTGATTTCGAAGACACCCATAGGCATACAGGCGCTACTTACCAGCTTTAAAGCCTTCTGTGATGCCAAGGGCTTAGCAATAAATATTGGTAAGACCAAATTTCTTGTCCTCAACCCCCCGAAGAAATCTGTAAAACCCCCCACTCTAGACTCTGTTCCGTTAGAACGGGTCAAAGAATTTGACTACCTAGGCATTCGCCTCTGTGATAGTATGAATTGGAAGGCCCATCACCAGAAAGTGTTTCTAACCCACAAGAGGGTTGTTGGCACTTTACTTAAAGAACAACGTGCCTCTTCCACAAAACCGATCGGGGCACTTCTTGACATCTATAGGGCCAGGGTTGTGAGTGCAGCATTGTATGGTGCAGAACTTTGGGGAACCCAGAGAGTGGACACTTTGGCCCATCTAGAAAACAAATTCCATAAAGACTTGATGAGGCTACCCCAGAGCACTCCCACAATTCCACTCTTGCTCGACGCAGGTACCCGCCCTATCTGCGACCAAGCTAAATTACGTCCTTTATTACTGTGGTCCAGAATTTGGAACGTTCCTGAACTCCATAGCTATGCGGATGCCCTAAAAGACGTATTGTCCCTTCCTGGCTGGCACAAAATCGCCTGGCTTAGAGAGGTTAAGAAGGCACTCATCTTGCTTGGTTTGGGATCTGCGTGGGAAAATAAAACCGCACCTCCCAAACAGGAATTGAAGAAGGCCTATTGGTCTTGGGTCGATAGCGAGAGACTGGGCAAATCGAACCATCCAAAAACTGTTGCCAACTTCCTGATGGTCAAATGTAACCCCTCCAGAGAAGCTTATTTGGACCTGATACACAGTTCTTATGATAGGGCTTTATATTTTAAATTCAGGGTTGGGGTTTTACCTTTATGCCAGTTCACTTCTACCTGGAAACCACCCCTACAAACTGTTCCCAACTGCCCATTTTGTGAGCTGAAAACAGAATCCGTTGCACACTTTTTATTTGAGTGTCGAGCCTACCTAGCTCCCAGACGGAGGTGGTTGAAACCTCTTTTTAGGAGCTTAGGAACTCGTTCGCATCTGGAAGCTCTGAGAATACTGCTCTCAGACACAAGACCTTTTTTCTCCATTTGTCTGGCAAAATTCCTAGGATGGGCTTGGCGCATAAGAACCACTAAAAAACTGATGATCCAATAACGTCCCCCCGTCTTTTAACATGTTTTTTCTGTCCATTTGACAGATCTCTTTTAATGTATAACGATTTCCAATTTGATTGTTTGATCATTGTTTTATACTGTGATGTTTCGCTTTTATGATATGTTTTTATATATCGAAATAAAGCTTACTTACTTACTTGATATGCCACTAGTACCACTCTGTTGGGTTTTTTTCACGATTCATTCAAGTAAACTTAAAAAACTTGAGAAGCTTACCTGAATTAAATTATACTGTTTTTCAGATAAGCAATGGCAGTAGTACTCCGATTCAATTTGGAAGGAGCTGTGTTGAGGGAGACACAAAATCATTGATTCAGGTCTCACTCGGAGTTTTTTGCCGACGCTGTGTGTAAAGTTAACAATTTAAGAGGGTCCACACCTACCCGCTATATTGGTGATATCGGCGTCTACATCCGAGCCTCACGGTGCTTCCGGTTGTCCAAGTGTACTAATGTAAAGGATGCTCCTACTCGATTTGGAAAGCTGTGTGAAGACACATAAGGAGCTTGTTTTAATTATCACTTGAGACGAAAGCGTGGTAGTGCAAAAAACGAGCAATAGTTTCCAAATGGTCTCCACCTACCCGCTTTTCCGTACGAAAAAAATCGTCTACATCCGAGCCTCACGGTGCTGCAGGATGCCGTCGGTGAACCGCAAATGTCCTTCCGCGTTGGTAAATACCCAGACTGCATCGCACAGTCTGCATAGAAAGAGGACTGACTTGGTTTGTACTCTAGGTATGCTGCGTTTTGAAAAATATAATTGCTGTATGGGTGAAGCATTACATTTGACTACGCCACTAGGCCAATCGCCTCATGTTTTTGAAAAACGGCGATGTTTGTTGGTCAAAAAACCTTATTTGGAAAATCATGTTGGAAAAACGGGGGCGGTGTTTTTTATTAAACCGCCACTATTGATTTGATATTTTAACCACTGGCGGTAAATAGAGAAACATATCGAAGGCGATTTGTCAACGGTACTCAATTCATATTGAGGAATAGAGATAGTTCAATTGCGCGCTACTGGGTAGAGATAGACAAGAGACCATAAAGTGTAATATGGACCCCTGAGAAATCTCAGGTGCTACATAGTCACGAACAAGTAGACACATAGGATAAACACAGTAAACCGATACATCAACAACATCTGGGTAATACATTGGTTACATTAGTGAAATAAAAATCATCAATTTCATACCATGATGGATAATACTGATAACAAAATAACAGAGCTATAAAACATGGCTGCGTTGTCATTCATTATGCAACCCCTGAAGGACAAATAAATATTACCCATAAAGCAGTGACAAGGATCTCTCCTAGTTACATCATGTTTCGTGATACAGTCTACTACAGTAGATAACATAGTGTAATCCAATTCAGAAACATTGGCTGTTCAGGATATCACAAAGCCTATTGCCACCTACTGGTATGAATTCATATTCCCAACAGTGCCACTTGTTTGTTCATTTCCTCTAATTCATTCAACCCTTATTGACAGTATTGAGGGTGTGTATCCATTTACACTCTCTTCTATTTAAGATGTTATGTAGGTCACCTCCTCTGGGGTTGGCTGTTATTTTTTCAATAACCCACCACCGTAGGCTATTCTCATGGTGTTCAGATCTGCTAAAGTGATCAACCAAAGGTGCACCCTGAACTTTGCACCTTATGCGGCTCATGTGTTGCAAGATCCGACATTTTATTTTCTGTGTGGTCTGACCCACATACAGAAAACCGCAAGGACATGCAACTGCATAGACTACCCAAGATGTGTTACAGTTTGTATGTTGGGTGAGCCTGTATGTTCGCTCATTGTGATCAAACTTATTACACTCAAGTGTGAGTGGGCAAGCCTTACAACTCCCACACTTTCTGTGGCCTTCTACCGATGATGCACCCCAGATTGTCGGTTGACTTGAAGGTAGTTTGTGTGGTAAGAGTGCTTTCACCAGGTGGTCCCGGATATTTTTACCCTTACGGAATGCATGTAAAGGTGGCGGCATACCACCCAACTCACCACTGATTAAATGCCAGTGGCGATTTATACATTTTTTGATGTTGTTACTTTTTGTGTTAAATGGCGTGACACAAACTAGCCGGTCTTCTTTGGGTTTTTGAGTAGTGTGAAGTAAATGTTCTCGGTGGTTATGCCAGGCCCGTTTTCTAGCTTTTTTGAGGAGCCTGATGGGATAACCGTGCTCACTCAGTCTCGACATCAGGGCGGCAGACTCCTCTAGATAATCGTCCTTTTTGAAACAATTTCGACGCAACCTCAGGAATTGCCCAAAGGGCAAATTGTCCCTGAGGTTGCGTGGATGGTGACTCGTATACCTGAGGAGAGTATTTCCCTCACTGCTTTTTCTATGCAAAGTGGTGTACAGTTTTCCATCTGCAGTTTTTATTTTTAAATCTAGAAAATTAATAGACATTGAATCACATTCCAACGTGAATTGGATATTGTTAATCCAATTATGGAAATCCCTAAGATCAGAATCACCACCGTGCCAGATCAACAGAACATCATCAATATACCTTACCCACAATAAAATATTATTGAGGTAAGGATTATATTGATTTTGGACAAATCTGCTTTCATATTCACTCATATAAATGATGGCAAGATTCGGAGCAAAACTTGCCCCCATGGCTACTCCACTTGTTTGGATATAGTATTCATTTTGGAAAACAAAGAAGTTTTTAGTCATTGCGATTTCCAAAAGTTTGACAATGAAGTCGGTCGGTACTCTGTGAGGGGCAGATCTCATATTAAGGGCACGCTCTACACAGGACAATGCCTCATTTTGAGGAATGTTTATGTATAAGGATGCAATATCCATCGCAGCCAATATACACATGCTGGTTCAGCAACCAACCCCCCTCATAATCAACACTACCCAGAACAACAGCCTTTTTTAGAGGAAGATCAATGGTGGGGTTCATCTTCGAGAGGCCGCCCCTGGGGGAGGCCCAGGGGCTCGAGATCCCGCCCGTGGAACAGGGGAGCGGGACGAGGGAAAAAACAAACCCACTTCCAACAGAACTCCCACGGGGAAATAAATACGAGGAGGCAACAATACAAATGGTGAGAAATGAACCAGACAAATCTATAATCAACATATCTGGTTACCAATTATCCCCCATTGAACAACAAGTCCTATCAAAGGGACTGTCCTTTGTCCCGACTAACATGCCCAATGATTTCAACCTTAGAGTTGAATTGCAGCAATTTTTCCAAAAAATTCGCCTCAGGCATTATTTTTAAAAAATCCCACTTAACCCTACATGCTCAGGTAGCGGATTACGACCGCCATCAAAGTTTAACCCCCCTACACACTTGATTGATAACAAGATATTGACCTACGAACAAGTAGTGTTAAGGGATATCAATGAGACCTTAATTACAAGGCAGTACGTTCCATACAATATAAGCAAGGAATTAAAGACTGCATTACAATCCCTAAAAAACAACAGTAACATCGTCATAAAGCCCGCCGATAAAGGCGGAGCTATTGTTGTACAGAACTTGGAAAGTTATAAATCTGAAATCTACACACAATTGGGCATACCAGGAAATTATGTTCATTTGAGGAAGGATCCAACAAAAACCATCAGCGATTCCATTCAGAAATTAACAAAAGGAGCATTGGAACAGGGGATTATTAATAAACATGAATACAAGTTTCTAAATAATTAGAACCCCAGAACACCAACCATATATACGCTCCCCAAGGTGCACAAAAGGTTAGAAGACCCCCCGGGAAGACCTATAATATCAGGGTGTGGGTCCCTTTTGGAGCCGTTGTGTAAATATATCGATGTGTTTCTGAAGCCCATAGCCACGGCTACCCCAACATATGTGCGGGACACCGCACATACCATTCAATTGGTGGAAGGCTTCAATTATGACCACAACACGTGTATATTGGCTGCGATGGATATCGCATCCTTATACACAAACATTCCTCAAAATGAGGCATTGTCCTGTGTAGAGTGTGCCCTTAATATGAGATCTGCCCCTCACAGAGTACCGACCGACTTCATTGTTAAACTTTTGGAAATCGCAATGACTAAAAACTTCTTTGTTTTCCAAAATGAATACTATATCCAAACAAGTGGAGTAGCCATGGGGGCAAGTTTTGCTCCGAATCTTGCCATCATTTATATGAGTAAATATGAAAGCAGATTTGTCCAAAATCAATATAATCCTTACCTCAATAATATTTTATTGTCGGTAAGGTATATTGATGACGTTCTGTTGATCTGGCACGTGGTGATTCTGATCTTAGGGATTTCCATAATTGGATTAACACCTGTTCCAACAATATCCAATTCACGTTGGAATGTGATTCAATGTCTATTAATTTTCTAGATTTAAAAATAAAAACTGCAGATGGAAAACTGTACACCACTTTGTATAGAAAAAGCAGTGAGCGAAATACTCTCCTCAGGTATACGAGTCACCATCCACGCAACCTCAGGGACAATTTGCCCTTTGGGCAATTCCTGAGGTTGCGTCGAAATTGTTTCAAAAAGGACGATTATCTAGAGGAGTCTGCCGCCCTGATGTCGAGACTGAGTGAGCGCGGTTATCCCATCAGGCTCCTCAAAAAAGCTAGAAAACGGGCCTGGCATAACCACCGAGAACATTTACTTCACACTACTCAAAAACCCAAAGAAGACCGGCTAGTTTGTGTCACGACATTTAACACAAAAAGTAACAACATCAAAAAATGTATAAATCGCCACTGGCATTTAATCAGTGGTGAGTTGGGTGGTATGCCGCCACCTTTACATGCATTCCGTAAGGGTAAAAATATCCGGGACCACCTGGTGAAAGCACTCTTACCACACAAACGACCTTCAAGTCAACCGACAATCTGGGGTGCATCACCGGTAGAAGGCCACAGAAAGTGTGGGAGTTGTAAGGCTTGCCCCCTCACACTTGAGTGTAATAAGTTTGATCACAATGAGCGAACATACAGGCTCACCCAACATACAAACTGTAACACATCTTGGGTAGTCTATGCGGTTGCATGTCCTTGCAGTTTTTTGTATGTGGGTCAGACTAAACAGAAAATAAAATGTCGGATCTTGCAACACATGAGCCACATAAGGTGCAAAGTTCAGGGTGCACCTTTGGTTGATCACTTTAGCAGATTTGAACACCATGAGAATAGCCTACGGTGGTGGGTTATTGAAAAAATAACAGCCAACCCCAGAGGAGGTGACCTACATAACATCTTAAATAGAAGAGAGTGTAAATGGATACACACCCTTAATACTGTCAATAAGGGGTTGAATGAATTAGAGGAAATGAACAAACAAGTGGCACTGTTGGGAATATGAATTCATACCAGTAGGTGGCAATAGGCTTTGTGATATCCTGAACAGCCAATGTTTCTGAATTGGATTACACTATGTTATCTACTGTAGTAGACTGTATCACGAAACATGATGTAACTAGGAGAGATCCTTGTCACTGCTTTATGGGTAATAATTATTTGTCCTTCAGGGGTTGCATAATGAATGACAACGCAGCCATGTTTTATAGCTCTGTTATTGTGTTATCAGTATTATCCATCATGGTATGAAATTGATGAAATTTATGATTTTTATTTCACTAATGTAACCAATGTATTACCCAGATGTTGTTGATGCATCTGTTTACTGTGTTTATCCTATGTGTCTACTTGTTCGTGACTATGTAGCACCTGAGATTTCTCAGGAGTCCATATTACACTTTATGGTCTCTTGTCTATCTCTACCCAGTAGCGCGCAATTGAACTATCTCTATTCCTCAATATGAATTGAGTACCGTTGACAAATCGCCTTCGATATGTTTCTCTATTTACCGCCAGTGGTTAAAATATCAAACCAATAGTGGCGGTTTAATAAAAAACACCGCCCCCGTTTTTCCAACATGATTTTCCAAATAAGGTTTTTTGACCAACAAACATCGCCGTTTTTCAAAAACATGAGGCGATTGGCCTAGTGGCGTAGTCAAATGTAATGCTTCACCCATACAGCAATTATATTTTTCAAAACGCAGCATACCCCGAGTACAAACCAAGTCAGTCCTCTTTCTATGCAGACTGTGCGATGCAGTCTGGGTATTTACCAACGCCGAAGGACATTTGTGGTTTACCGACGGCATCCTGCAGCACCGTGAGGCTCGGATGTAGACGATTTTTTTCGTACGGAAAAGCGGGTAGGTGGAGACCATTTGGAAACTATTGCTCGTTTTTTGCACTACCACGCTTTCGTCTCAAGTGATAATTAAAACAAGCTCCTTATGTGTCTTCACACAGCTTTCCAAATCGAGTAGGAGCATCCTTTACATTAGTACACTTGGACATCCGGAAGCACCGTGAGGCTCGGATGTAGACGCCGATATCACCAATATAGCGGGTAGGTGTGGACCCTCTTAAATTGTTAACTTTACACACAGCGTCGGCAAAAAACTCCGAGTGAGACCTGAATCAATGATTTTGTGTCTCCCTCAACACCGCTCCTTCCAAATTGAATCGGAGTACTACTGCCATTGCTTATCTGAAAAACAGTATAATTTAATTCAGGTAAGCTTCTCAAGTTTTTTAAGTTTACTTGAATGAATCGTGAAAAAAACCCAACAGAGTGGTATTAGTGGCATATAATAAATGACGATTCATTGTCATTTTTATAGTGTTCGTTGAATTACGGAGTGGAAGTTCGAAAATTCCGACTTGGGTACATTGATTGAATTCCCATCCATAAGGTAATTGACACCGCCCTGCAGGGCAATACATTAGTAACTATCAGCTAGTTTATACAGGGTATACTGATGTCATTTTAAATAATTTTAGGTACCGCCAGGCATGTCATATATGAAATAGCGTCACTCTGACATGGACCAAGATATGAATTCAAGGTAAAATGATACCTCTGTAACAATAGTTACCATTGGCGAACTTGCACATCAGTTTATCTTGATACATTCTGGATTCCATTTTGTCTCTACAGGACTCCTGTTGAGATGTGGTAAACTCGTATCTCCCTACATCGTTTTCTCTATTACTAAGGGTAAGAGAAACTGCCAAACCCCTAGTGGGGGATAGGCTTCAACTTTTCACCACGGATAGTAATTCCACAATTCCTTTCTTTTTAGGGTAGTTCAATATCCCCTGGTTGCCTCGTTTGCTCTTTGTCCTGATGAAGACTCGCAATCCCCAGGTCCAAATCACCGGTTGGGAATAAGTTGAGTCGAAACGTCGACACTTTCAATATATGTACCTAGGACCATTTGTTTGCCAACATTGTATACAGTGCAAGACTGAGGACATTTATGCTTATGTATTACAATGTTGTTGATCATAATTATATGAACTACGTTGTTGGCCAGGTGTTCAATACGGCGAATTTTGTGTCCAGTATTGATTGTAAAATTATGCAAACCATCTCTTAATCACTACTGTGTAATTCCTTTTCTCCTTTTCACTTGTTTTCACTTTCTGGATCACATCTTTTCTTTTGCACGCTCCTGTCTTGGGGCAACCTATGTGTTTTTATCGACAAAATATAATGTAAAAAATGAATACAGAGAAAAATTAAACAGGAATATATTTTCTTTAACCGTGGTGCAAGGTTCCTTTCAAAGATATAGTCATTGAGTTAAAGATAGCAGACTGATCATTGTTGCTTTTGATTTGAACATTGATTCATCTTTGATTTGATCAAATATCATAATTTATAGGTTCAGGACCATTGTTTCTTGTGGAGTGTAGGCAGGCAATCTTCAGTGGAAATGCTGCTTGGGGTCTGGGCTACAAGTAACCAAATGCACAGCCTCAAGGATCATTGTGAAGCTAATGCACTTGCAAATGTGCATGTGGTCCAGGGGTTCCAGTTATATGGTACACACGAGGGCTACGGGTCTCAGCTTTGCTGGGGACTCAGCCTCTGGGAAGTCTGGAAACCCACCTCCTGTGATGCAAATACTTCAGAGTCCGGCGAAAGCTTTGGAGATGCAAACCGGTCAGATGCATATTTGGTGCATGCCACGCAGGGTAGTAACTCCTTTACTCCAAGGGAGATCCTTCAATCATCTAGAGCCTTGTAGATCATCGAAGTTCCAGGATTCAGTATCAGAGTTTCGTCCATGTGTAATCTAAAGACCTGTTGCCAGGGGTTCCTATCTTATCCCCAAGGAAGGGGTGGGACAAACTCTGGGGGCCCACCTATTGGAGGGCCTGATTCGCAGAACTAACTTAAGACAAAATCCTAAACTTACTACTTTTGGTATTCACAGAATGCACTTACTACTTTTGGTATTCACAGAATGGATTTACGACTGCTAACTTTACGTCCGCACTCGGGCTGGAAATTCCGTCCCGGAGAGTGAGCTTCCGGCCTGGAGGCGGAGCTTTTGGCTTGGAGGTGGAGCTAGCTTGCGGCTTGGAGGCGGAGCTTGCGTCTCAGAGGCAGAGCTTCTGGCTCAGAGGTGGGGATTTCAGCCATGGCGAAATCCCCACCTTTGAGCCGGAAGCTCCGCCTCTGGGCCACAAGCTCCACCTCCGGGCCAGAATTTCGCAACATTCTATTCCCAATAACTTTGATGAATCTTCACGAAATTGTCAAAACGTATGGCCCGCTCCGGTCCACTCCTATCCTGAAAGTTTCGGGGTGATTCGTCAAGTGGGGATTAGAAAAAATGGGAGTCTCAAAACGTGTTTACCCATTGCAATTTTCCATAGGAAACTTTAGACAAGGCTGCAGCCCAAACTGCTGAACGGAATTACACCAAATTCGGCGAAAATCCATTCAGTAGTTGCTGAGAAAATCAAAAGGAAAAACATATATATATCACTGACATGCAGGAGCTGTGCACCTTCCCGATCATGAGCTGTATGCTAATTGGCTTTCAACACTCCAAACCAGGAAGTGTTGGCAGCCATCTTGTGCCTTGGTAGAACCGAGGCACAAGAAATCAGTCTAAAAAGTGCGCGAAACCCCAAAAGGGGTCAGGGTAGAAACACCCTGACCCCCTAGGCCCAAAAAGACCCCCAGGGCCAAAAAATGTTTTTTTTTTTTAATCAGTAAAATATAATCAGGGTGTGCGGATCCAGCCGTGGAAAAAAAAACAAAGCGGGGGCTCCCACGCTTCATTATTAATTAGCCCCAGGGTGGGCCAAATCCCAGGAGCAATGATTGATTTGTGATGGGGGCCCAAGGGGCCGGGGACTGCCACCCCGGGGCTTTTCAACAATATGTGCGAGGGGCTCAGAGCCCCACCAGCCCTGGGGACCGCCATCCCCTGGGACTTAAAAAATACATGCATGGGGAGGCTCAGAGGCCCCCCGAAGCCCCAGGGACCACCACCCCCCTATAAGAAAATATTTGTGGGGGCTAACGGCCCCCCCGAAGCCCCAGGGACCGCAACACCCTGGGGCTTTAATTTTTAACGTGGGGAGCATCCAAGCCCCCCCAAGCCCCAGTGACTGCCGCCCCAGGGTTTTAATTAAAAAATGTATGCGCAGCGGGGGCTCACCGCCCCTGCTGCCCTGGGGACCACCACCCCAGGGCTTTTTTGAAAATAAATAATCCTGTGGGGGGCTTGAGGCCACCACACAACCTGGGGACCGCCATCTCCCCAGGGCTCTAAATATTAAAATGTGGGGGTCTGTGCAGGACCACCACCCTGTGGCTTTGTAAGTGGTGGGAGGGGGGCGGCGCAGCCCCCCACCTGGAGCCTGTGATGGCCCTGGGGACCGCGACCCGCCAGGGTCGGCTCCTGCAGTGTCCCGGAGTGCCCACCCACGGGACACTGCAGTTTGCTATGGCAGGGTGGGAGCCGCGCGGCTCCCGCCCTGCCATAGCACTCTGCTTTGGTTTTTGGAAGAGAGAGCAGGAAACCTGCTCTTTCTTCCAAAAACCAAACACGATTTATTTTCCACACGGGGAGCTGCATCTTAGCAGCTCCCCATGTGGAAAAGCAATGCCGGCCCCCAAAGGATGCAGGGACCCCAAAAGGGAGGGCCGGCTCCGGGGGCTTGGGTCCCCTAGGCCATAAGTGGCCTTGAGAGGGGGCCACGCTGACCCCTCCACCATTTAAAAAAAAATAATTGTAAAAAAAAGGAAAGGCCGGCCCTGGGGGATGGGGTCCCTGGGGCCATACATGGCCTTAGGAATGGGGCCAGGCAGACCCCCTCCAATTCAATTAAAAAAAGAAAATGGTCATGCCACGGGGGATGGTGTCCCCGGGGCCGATTATGGCATTGGGAGAGGGGCCACGCGGCCCCCTTCCAAATTTCTTTCATTAAAAAAAATAAGGGACAGGTCCTGGGAGATAGGATCCCCAGGGCCAATATTATTAGGAAAAGAAGGGGGGCCACACAGCCCCCCTTCTTAAAAATAGAAAAAAATAAAAGACCAGCATTGTGCCAGAGGCCACACCCCCTCCTTGCAGCACTCTGCAAGCGCGCCCCCTGGCGCGTTTGCAGTTGGGAAACTTATTCCCCTTGAATACTGGGGGTCCCTGGGGGCCAACCAGCCCACCAGGGATCTCCAGTATGCAGCAGAGAGCTGCGTTGCAGAGAGGTGCACTGAGGCCACGCCCCTTTTTACACCTCTCTGCAATGCAGCTCTGTGGAGCTTACTGGAGATACCTAGTAGGCTATTTGCGCCCCAGGGACCCTCAGGATTCAAGGGGAGTTAATCCCCCAACTTAAAACGTGCCAAGGGGCGTGTTTGCACAGTGGTGAAGGGAGGGGAGGGACCTGAGTTGACATGTGTGCAAACACACCCTGTGGCGGGTTTTAAGTTGGGGAATTAATTCATCTTCAATCCAGAGGGTCCCTGGGGGCCAACTAGCCCAACAGGTACCTCCAGTAAGCGCCATGGAGCTGCATTGCAGAGTGTTGTAAAAAGAGGCGTGGCCTCTGAACCCCTCTCTGCAACGCAGCTTTCTGGCGCACACTGGAGGTACCTGGTGGGCTAGTTGGGCCTCAGGGGCTGTCAGGATTTAAGAGGAATTAATTCCCCATCTTAAAACGCGCCACAGAGCGTGTTTGCGGACATGTCATCTCAGGCACCGCCCGTTCCTTCACCATTGTGCAAATGCACCCCCTGGCAAGTTGTAAGTTGGGGAATTAATTCCTCTTCAATACTGAGGGTCCCTGAGGGCCAACTAGCCCACCAGGTTCCTCCAGCATGCGCCAGGGAGCTGCATGGCAGAGAGGTGTTCAGAGTCAGCGCCCCTTTTTACACCTGTCTGCAACGCAGCTCTGTGCGCTTACTGGAGGTACCTAGTGGGCTAGTTGGACTGTAGGGACCCTCAGGATTCAAGGGGACTTAATCTTCCAACTTAAAACGTCCACAGGGCGGGTTTACACAGTGGGGATGTGAGGGGACAGGGCCTGAGGTGACGTGTGCAAACACGCCCTGTGTCAAGTTTAAGTTGGGGATATAATTCCCCTGCAATCCTGAGGGCCCCTGGGGGCTAACTAGCCCACCAGGTACTTCCAGTAAGCGCCACTGCGCTGCATTGCAGAGAGGTGGTCTAGGTGGTGCCCCTTTTTACACTTCTCTGCAAGGCAGCTCTGTGGCGCTTACTGGAGGTATGTAGTGGGCTAGTTGGACCCTAAGAACCCTCAGGATTCAAGGGGACTTAATCTCCCAACTTAAAACAGCCATAGGGCGTGTTTGCACAGTGGTGAAGGGAGGGGACAGGGCATGAGGTGATGTATGCAAACACGCTCTGTGCACTTTTTAAGTTGGGGAAATAATTCCCCTTCAATCTTGAGGGCCCCCGGGGGCCAACTAGCCCACCAGGTGCTTCCAGTAAGCGCCACTGCGCTGCGTTGAAGAGAGGTGGTCTAGGCCGTGCCCCTTTTTACACCTCTCTGCAAAACAGCTCTGTGGCACTTACTGGAGGTACCTAGTGGGCTAGTTGGACCCTATGGACCCTCAGGATTCAAGGGGACCTAATCTCCCAAATTAAAACGGCCACAGGGCGTGTTTAGACAGTGTAGAAGGGAGGGCACGGGGCCTGATATGTTATGTGTAAACACGCCCTATGGCGCATTTTAAGTTGGGAAATTAAGTCCTCTTTAATCCAGAGAGTCCCTGTGTCCAACTTGCCACCATGTACCTCCAGTAAGCACCACAGAGCTGCGTTGCAGAGAGGTGGTCCTAGTCCATGCCCCATTTTACACCTCTCTGCAAGGCACCTCTGGGGCACTTACAGGACATACCTGGTGGGTTAGGTGGCCCCCCTGGGACCCTCAGGATTCAAGGGGACTTTTTCCCCCAACTTAAAACGCCCACGTCGTGTTTGCATGCATGTCATCTCAGAGCCACCCACCCTCCCTTCACCAGTGTGCAAACGCATCCCGTGGCTCATTTTAAGAGGTAGTTTTAATCCACCTGTCCTATTTTATACTAGGGGCTTACAGAGGAGGTCTTGCTAATCACAGGGGGACTCCAAAAGCATAGTGTTCCCTAGTGTATGTAGGTGTTTTCACTGTATTCTAAGTGTCTTTTAACATAGCATTGTCTCTAGGACTGGTTACTTTGACTCAGTTACCACCAGTACCAGTCTGAAAAAGTTGAGGGTACAGGATGATTTTTCAACAAGGCTTCTTTCTGCTCCTCTGTTTGTTCTTTCTGCACGTTTTCCTTCTTCCTGCACTTTTCTTCGTCTTTGGGGACTTCTGTTGCTTCTTTCTATTCTTTCCATGTGTTTTTCTTCTTTCTTCACATGTCCTACCTCTGTAGGCATAGTTAGAAACCAGCATTTAAAAAAAGCTTTGAAATTCACTTAAATAACCATAGGTTTCAGTCACGTTAAATTTAGAAATTATCATTTAACAAACCTTTCAAATTCAATGAAAAAACTATAGGTTTCAGGCGTGTTATAGTTAGGAATTAGCATTTACTAAACCATAGAAATTCACTGAAAAAACCATAGGTTTCAGGGGCCTTATAGTTAACTGGACATTTCACTCATACAAAACCATTGAATTGAAATTCCCCAGTTATAGTTAGTTCAGCTAACTATAACTCACGCGCCCACAATGCACTGCTGATGACGTGATGACATGGTCAGTGACATCACTCATGACATCACTTATGACATCTCAAATGACATTGGTTTTGTACGAGTGAAATGTCCAGCTAACTATAACGCCCCTGAAACCTATGTTTTTTCAGGGAATATATATATATATATATATATATATATATATATATATATATATATATATATATATATATATATATATATATATATATATATATATATATATATATATATATATATATATATATATATATGAACAAAACATCCAGCTCCCAAAACGAACTCCATGGAAGAAGGCACAGGCACAAAGTGGTTGCAGGATTAGGCATCAGTTTAATCAATCATTTCGCTCTCAATCCCAGGTACAAGAGACGCGTTTCGGCCTGCACAGAGGCCTTTGTCGATCTAGTTTGGCGCTAAACATTGAACACATTAAATAGCCCTTCCCCCTGGACCTCATCGTAGACATAGAAAACACATTAATGTGTAACCGTTCATTCTATGGCCCCAATAATAGATGTGTGTGTCTGTAAAATACAGCCTAAAGTCTCTAACTAAAGCAGTTTAAACATAACGTAGAAATGAATTTCATGATTAATGTAAAATCAGCTAATGAGAAAATTCCATTAATATATACATAGAGAAAATCACACACATGCCATAGAATGCGTCACAGAGGGATTTCTATAAGCAAATTTAATCTGCAGCCAAACTTGTAGTCCTGTAACGTCTGTTTTAAATAAAAAGTGTGCTTTAAAATCCATGCTGCCAAACATAGTTATTGTTCCACAAGGTCAAGCACCTTGGTTATTCAAAGTTTCCTCTAGCCGATATAGTTCCTGTGAACCACGTCCTTTACCGTCAGCTGCACGCTTTGAAAATAGTTAAGCTGGTTGTCTGTCATGCTATATATATATTACCTACCGGCGGTCGCCAGTAGGTAGTTATAGTTAGGATCTACTTTCCATAGGAAATCCGCAACATTCTATTGGGAATAACTTTGGCGCCGGTGGACGAATCTTCGCAAATTTCTCCAAGAAAATGGCCCGCTCCACTCCTTCCTTGAAAGTTTGGGGGGGATTCGTCAAGCGGGGGCCGAGATAAAAGGGGGGTCCCAAAATGTGTTTTCCCCATGTTAATTTCCATTGGGCGGTCAAACTCACTTTTAGCCCGAACGGCTGAATGGATTTGCACCAAACTTGGCAAAATTTTAGGGACTGGTAGCCCGATGTGCCTTTGCTATGTCTCAAGATATGTGCTCCAGTGGTTTTTGAGTAATTTGGGGTTCAAAAAAATATATATATCTATGGCAGCGCCCCGGTACGCGCTCCGGGGAGCGCTCCGTGCGCGCCACGCGACTTGCGCACAGAAAGCTGATTGGTTCTTGGGTGTCTGTAAACATTCAAAATAGTCCGGAGCGGCCGCCATCTTGTGTCTCGGTAAAATCGAGACATAAGAGGTGGAAAAATCAAAGGGGGAAATGACCATAAGGGGGCAGGGTTAGACCCCCCTGACCCCCTAGGTTTGATGTGGGGGCCATAAAAGGGCCCCGCGGGGCAAAAAAAATATATATATATTTGCGCGGGGGAGCGCCCGGTACGCGCACCGGGGAGCGTCCCATGGGGAAAAATGAATAATAGAGTTTTTTAAAAATGTAGCCTTTTTTAAGAAATTGGAGGTAGTTCTAAAAAGAACTGTTTTTTTTCTTCTTTTTGTTGCTTTATATTTTTTTATTGTTTTTTGAACATTTTAAACTTTTTGGGGGTTTTCCTCCTCTTCCTCCTCTTGTTGACCACCAATGATATCTTGTGGTGGTCCTCTTGGTGGTTGTGGTGGTGGTGCAGATGCACCATCTGCTGCTGCTACTGAAGCCATTATAAAGATCAAAAAGGTACAGAGAGGTACAAACAGGTCTTCCTAAGTCAAAGGACAAAGTCATAATAAGGAAAAAAGGTGGGGTCTTTCATCCTTTTGAAAAAAAAAATGTAATAAACCAATGAAAAGTGTTATTTTCAGGTCACATGACCAGGGGCTTCATCATTATGAAACCAAAACTGTTATGAACCAATGAAAAGTGTTATTTTCAGGTCACATGACCCGGCGCGCTTACGCTACGCGCCCCGGGGTGTGCCCCGGGGCGCGTCGCGTAAGCGCGTCGGACGCCTACGTTGCGCGATTGTATTCGCTCAAGTGCTTCCGGATGCGCTTACGCCATGCGTATGACACGGACGCGGCTACGCGATACATCACGATCATGTTTTCGTTCGCGATATTGGCGCTTACGGGACGCTCCCCGGTGCGCGCCCCAGGGCGCTTATAAAACTACGCTTTCCGGGGTGCTCACCGGGGCGCGTACCGGGAGCGCTCCAAGGCACAAAAAAAAACCAATATACAAAAAAAAATTGGCAAAATTGTAGGGACTGGTAGCCCGATGTGCCTTTGCTATGTCTCAAGATATATGCTCAAGTGGTTTTTACGAAAATTAACTTTGAAAAAATATATATTGGGCTACATTGGGCTATATATATGTGAGAGCCCAAATGTAGCCCAATGTAGCCCAATGTAGCCCAAAGATGGCCACCAGAGACAAAAAAAACAAATGTAGCCCAAGTATCAGCCAGATGTAGCCCAAATATAGCCCAATGACAGAATGTCCCAGAGTGTTCTAAAGAACAACTAGAGCGCTAACAGTCTTATAGTTAGGAATTAGCATTTAAAAAACCTTTGAAATTCACTGAAAAAACCATAGGTTTCACACCAGTTATAGTTAGGAATTAGCATTTAAAAAACATATTAAATTCACTGAAAAAACCATAGGGTTTCACACCAGTTATAGTTAGCTGGAAATTTTACTGACATAAAGCCATTGAAATTCCCACGTTATAGTTAGTTGGACTCACTATAACTTGCGTGTGCAATGCACTGCTGATGACGTCACATATTACATCACTCATGACATGGTCAGTGACATCACTCATGACATCACCTGGGGAGGAGACAATGAGAAATGGACTCAAAACATACTGATGTGGACCCGTTACATCGACGATCTGTTCATTGTCTGGAGGGGAGACAGGGCCTCGGCTGAGGAATATGTCTCAACTCTTAACATGAATGACCTGAATCTAAAATTCACCAGCACCATAAGTGATCAGAGTGTGTGTTACCTAGACACACACTCTGAAAAAAAAAAATATATATATATATATATGTGAGTACCCAGAACCGACTTGAAATGATTAATATATCCAAATCTGGAGCAGGCATCACTCCATTTAAGAAAAAATCTGAATTTGTGCCTATAATGACTCGCGACGCAGTTGATGTGTTCCAGGACTGCATCATTATGGAAATGAAAAAATTGCATAAAACCAGCAATATCCATAAAAAAAGAAGGAGATTCAATGTGAAACAAGCACAATATCATGTACTTATGAAAAAACTAAAGAACAATCCGGATATCGTGATCAAAATGGCAGATAAGGGTGGAAACATCGTTATTTGGCCCAAATCAGCGTACATTCTGGAAGCACAAAGACAGCTATCAGATCCTCTATGTTATCAAAAATCTACCAACAAGGAATACATGAAGGCAAATGAAAATTTAAGCAAACTCCTACTCAAACATCGTAGAGTGGGTTTAATCTCGGAGGATGAGTATAAATTCATGCGTAATGAACATCCAACTCTGCCAAACATGTATTTAATTCCTAAAATACACAAAGGACTATCACCAGTGCCAGGCAGGCCAATTATCTCCGCGATAAACAGTTGTGGAGAAAAAGTAGGACAATATGTGGACTTTTTCTTGAAAGAGCTGGTAAGCAACCTGCCCAGCTTTGTACGCGATACTGGTGATTTTTTGGCCAAAATAGAGGACCTAGAATGGCAAGATGATATGCTGCTTTTGACCTTGGATGTAGAACAACTATATACAAGCATTTCACATATCGATGGAATGAATGCAGTCTCTTATTTCCTGGGTCACAGGCCAATTGACTTTTACGACCATAACAAAATGATTCTGGGGTTAATTGAATGGTGCTTAAATAATAACTATTTTTTGTTTGGCAAGGAAATCTGGAGGCAACTAAGGGGCGTGGCAATGGGGGCCTGCTTCTCCCCCAGCTATGCGTGTTTACACGTAGGCTGGTGGGAGGAGCGGGTCCTCAATGTTACGCATCAAGTGTGGGTACGAGAGAAAGTCATCCGGTACCTACGCTATATTGATGATATTTTTATAGTCTGGCAAGGTAGTGAAACAGAGGCTACTGCTTTTATTGAGGCTATTAATGACAATCCTTATAACCTCAGATTTACTTCAAAGATCAGCACTAAAAAAGCAGATTTTTTGGATGTCATGGTCTATATTGACAATCACAGTAGAGTGCAGACTACCCTTCACCGTAAGAGCACGGCAGGCAACACTACCCTCCATGCCTCCAGTCTACATCCCAGGCACACAATTCAGAGTATTCCATATGGAGAAATTTTGAGGTTAAAAAGAATTTGTAGTGTTGCCTCTGATTTCGATACCTGTGTTGATGAGTTGCGTATCCGCATGAAAGCCCGTGGTTACACTGAAAAAATGTTTAATCTAGCTCTAGCTAAATCTCAGAGTAGAACCCGGGCGAGTTTGTTAATGCAAGCCTCCGACGATACAGAATTACCTGACGAAACATTAAATATTGCCAAACAAGAATGTCCCAGGTTTATTACGAACTATAGCAGCCAACACAACAAAATAAGACAAATGTTCAACCATCACTGGCCCACGGTATTAACTGACAATGTTTTGGGCAACATGCTTCCTGACAAACCTTTGGTTACCTTTCGCCGGGCACTAAATATGGGAGCTACACTAGATCAAAGCAGCCCAGAGCTCAAACTGAAACCCAATTGGCTAATCAAGGAGGGATTCCGAAAATGCTCTACGTGTAGACCTTGTAATTTTGGAATAAATAAAACACACTATAAAACTCCCTTCAGCGACACTGAGTTTCCCATCAAGGGCCAATTTACGTGTAAAACAGAATATGCTGTATATGTACTGACATGCACCTGTGGCCTCAATTATGTAGGCAGCACTATACAACCGGTGCATGTCAGAATCTTGCAGCATATTCGGGCCATTCTACACTCAGATCCTGCTTATCCTGTCGCCCGCCATTTTTTGAGCTCACACAACAAAGACATCAATTGTCTATCATATCATGTTGTGGCTTCAGTTCCCAAATCTAGAAGAGGGGGTAATCGAGAACTAAAACTCCGACAATTGGAGTCACGTATGATTCTCGAATATGATAGTAAGTGGCCAAATGGGCTCAATATCACAGAGGATCTTCGTCACTTTATATAATAAGGTTTATGATGCAAACATGGAGTCCTTGTAAACAAAGTATCAGCTCTGGATATAACTTCCCCTAGGTAGTCAGGTTCCCTGTTACCTAGTGGACCATATAAATATATAGGAATCTGTATATGTCTGTATATGTAAAAATATATAACATGAACTAGGATATTACTTTTCTGATAGGTAAGACAGGTGGCCAGTCAAGTTCCTTGTTGGCCTCCTTTTCATAAAAACAGATAGCTCCTTACCTCCTCCTATTTTGTAAATATACACTAATTACAATTTAAAAATTTTGTATACACTTTTTTACTACCTAATGTTATTTAATCAGCACGTATTTTACACTGGGTGTTTTTAGTCATAATGAATTTTACATATTGTAGTTTTAATACCAGTATCAAATGTTTTTACAGTTTTTAATATGAGATATAGTAAAGGACAATGTCCTATCTCTAACTGTTAAACTGCATTTATGCATTGAATACACATGGTACTTTTGTGCAATATGTTGGCTCAGCACTTTATTCCCATCCTCCTTATTCCCTCATGCACTTTAATATACTCCACTTGACGCAGGCTCAGAACCGGTCTAATTTAAATACATTCACACTTATACATTAGTCCCTAGTCACTTTAAAGATTTTATACATATGAAATATTTGGTCTTTTTTTTAACCCTTTCGATGCTGATGACGAGCTCAGCTCGTCATGATGCACAGTTGAGCTGTGCTGATGACGAGCTGAGCTCGTCATGAATACAGCATAAGAGCAATTTCCAGCACAGGGGGGGAAAACACCTAGCAGCCAAGGTGTTAAGGGATTTATCCTGAAAATATGAAATTCCTATCAACTATGTGTGTGGGATCATATGACATTATCATTGCATTTATTTATATTTTATGGTATGTTGTTTTAAAGAATGTTTTTTTACACATACTCTTTTTGCAATAATATATAAAGGCCATATGTAACAACTGATTCGATATATATATAAAAGTATGTCTTTTATGTCTATCAGACTGCAACATCACGTGTCTGGGCGGGCTAATTGTGTCACACTGCATTATAAAATTAGAAAAATCTAACTGGTTCACTTGCATGTGAACAAGGGCTCTTGAAGCCCGAAACGCGTAGTGCCCTCTTGCTACCGACTGTAATGCAAATAAAGAACCTGTGTAGCGCATCAGCGGGTCCGTTTCCTCTGTTCCTGCGCCGACCTGACCTCCGGTCTGACTCGGAAGTGGTGTGTGGAGTTTTGTGCATATATGCAGAAATACGCCCACAAAATGGAGCTAAGAAAAACGGTATAAGAGAAGCAACATACAGCCTGTTCACATCGCCAGCACCTGTGAACAAGGGCGCAAGGAAGCCCGAAACGCGTAAGGAACTGTTGGCGTGTTGAAGTCTGTGCGCACGAAGGTTGTTTACAAGGTTGCCTTACAGAATAAAGAATGATGCCACGATGCAGGCTTTCCAAGTTGGGTGCTTCTCTTTTTTGTATATATATATATATATATATATATATATATATTACCTACTGGCGGTCGCCAGTAGGTATATATAGTTAGGATTTTTTCTCTATGGGATTTTTGAAAATTCTATGTCTAATAACTTTGGCGTTTGTGGACGGAATTGGCTGAAATTTTCAGGAAAATGGAACATTTTGTTTCTGAGCAGCCCCTGACAATTTGGGGGGGTTTCATCAAGGGGGGGCCGAGATAAAAGGGGGGTCCCAAAACGCATTTTTCCCATGTTAATTTCCATAGGGCGGTTGGCCTCACTTTTAGCTCGAACGGCTGAATGGATTTGCACGAAACTTGGCAAAATTGTAGGGACTGTTAGCCTGATGTGCCTTTGCTAGGTCTCAATATATGTGCTCCAGTGGATTTTGAGTAATTTAGGTTCAAAAAAATATATATATCTGGGCGGAGCCTAACCACACATCTGATCTGATTGGCTGTCAGCACTTCATCCAAGAAGTGTTGGCAGCCATCTTGGGACCAATATACATGATAGCACCTCATTAAAAAGCATTGTAGTTAATAGAGGGTTTTAGGACTTTAGTTACATTATAAATCATTTGTTGATGGTACCATACTCGTTTTAGGAATTGTGGTGGGTTCTAAGGTGATTTTACCATGTGAAAAAACCTTCTGCTGTGATATCATGAATATTGTTTGAAAGAAAACTAATATCTCATGATTTTCCCACAGTGGTTTGGAAGGGGATCTATAAGCTAAACTGAAAGCATATTTTCTGTAAATTCACATTATCTTTCTCAGTCATGTGAAAATGAAGTCTGACATTCTCAGTAAAACATGTACATCCAACAAGGACAGAGACTGTCAGTTGATTCCTTTGTGTTCTACTGCAGCCTCCTAGAGTGTTCTAAAGAACAACTAGAGCGCTAACAGTCCTACTTATTACAAAGGTATGGCACACCTGAAGCCATCTTGATTGGAATAAAGTGGTAACTCTTAAAACATTTAATTTAAAAAGAAACAACATGAGGGGGTATATTTTGCCATAGAAAGTATGATTAGTGCTGCAGAATGAAAAATTAGGGCACATTTTGAGTGACTTCTCAAATCCTTTTCTATTTCATTAAAACATTCTGACATGCAGTCTCCCAAAATGGCCACCAGAGACAAAAGAGCCCAAATGTAGCCCAAATATCACCCAGATGTAGCCCAAGTATAGCCCAATGACAGAATGTCCCAGAGTGTTCTAAAGAACAACTAGAGCGCTAACAGTCCTACTTATTACAAAGGTATGGCACACCTGAAGCCATCTTGATTGGAATAAAGTGGTAACTCTTAAAACATTTAATTTAAAAAGAAACAACATGAGGGGGTATATTTTGCCATAGAAAGTATGATTAGTGCTGCAGAATGAAAAATTAGGGCACATTTTGAGTGACTTCTCAAATCCTTTTCTATTTCATTAAAACATTCTGACATGCAGTCTCCCAAAATGGCCACCAGAGACAAAAGAGCCCAAATGTAGCCCAAATATCACCCAGATGTAGCCCAAGTATAGCCCAATGACAGAATGTCCCAGAGTGTTCTAAAGAACAACTAGAGCGCTAACAGTCCTACTTATTACAAAGGTATAGCACACCTGGAGCCATCGTGATGGGAATAAAGTGGTAACTCTTAAGACATTTAATTTAAAAAGGAACAAAATGAGGGGGTATATTATGCAATAGAAGGTATTATTAGTGCTGCAGAAAGAAAAATTAGGGCACATTTTGAGTGACTTTTCAAATCCTCTTCTATTTCATTAAAAAATTCTGACATGCAGTCTCCCAAAATGGCCACCAGAGACAAAAGAGCCCAAATGTAGCCCAAATATCACCCAGATGTAGCCCAAGTATAGCCCAATGACAGAATGTCCCAGAGTGTTCTAAAGAACAACTAGAGCGCTAACAGTCCTACTTATTACAAAGGTATGGCACACCTGAAGCCATCTTGATTGGAATAAAGTGGTAACTCTTAAAACATTTAATTTAAAAAGGAACAAAATGAGGGGGTATATTTTGCCATATGAATTATGATTAGTGCTGCAGAAAGAAAAATTAGGGCACATTTTGAGTGACTTCTCAAACCCTCTTCAATTTCATTAAAAAATTCTGACATAGTCTCGCAAGATGGCCACCAGAGACAAAAGAGCCTAAATGTAGCCCAAATATCACCCAGATGTACCCCAAGTATAGCCCAATGACAGAATGTCCCAGAGTGTTCTAAAGAACAACTAGAGCGCTAACAGTCTTACTTATGACAAAAGTATGGCACACCAGAAGCCATCTTGATTGGAATGAAGTGGTAAGTCTGAAAACACTCAATTTAAAAAGGAACAACATGAGGGGGTTAATTTTGCCATAGAAAGTATGATTAGTGCTTCAGAAAGAAAAATTAGGGATCATTTTGAGTGACTTCTCAAATCCTCTTCTATTTCATTAAAAAAATTCTGACATGCAGACTGAAACATGCACTTTGAATACCAGCAGCAGACGTCCCTGGTGAGCAGTAGCTTTACTACAGTGATCTAATGTGCAACTAGAGTGCTAACATTCAGAATTTATGGCAAATGTGTGACACATCTGAATGCCTTCTTGATGGAACCAAAGTAAACAAGCATTGAAAATGCAATAGATCTCGCCCTCGTTTAAGTTAAAGCCATTCTGTTTGTAATGAGGTGGCTTTTTAGCTTTGCTTTTATTAGTGTTTTTTCAACTTTCATGTAAATAACGCACCGTTTTCACCAAATCGACTTTGCCCAAGCACACCCTTCCCTTCGGCCAACAAATCCCAAAAATTCGGCACACCTGCCGATCCACTCTCCCTACAGCTCACCCAAGCCCCGTCCCTCTAGCGCAACTGGAACACCCCAAATTCACCTTCTCCATGCGCACCAAAAACTCCCATTGAATAACATGACAATTCGCTACTCCGCACAAAAATTGCTCTTTAAAGCACTTCCACTGCTCCGATCCGCTTCAAACTTGGCTGGACACTAGTTCCAGCGATTCCCTAACATCTCACAAAAAATCAGCCCAATCCATCCACTGGAACGGGGACGAATTTCAACCCGAATACGCGCCCCCCGCAAACACAAAAAAAGCCATAAAACGGCCAAATCTCGACCAAAAACCGCCAAAATCCCTCAAAACCTTGCCAACACCAATACGCACGAAACTGAACTGGCCCCTCAGCCCTAGGCTCTGGGAACCCTACTTAATTGACCCAAAAGCCCTAAAAAAGCAACATATTACACACGAAAACGCCCTAACAACCCTAAAATGCATATAAGTATATGTATGCATGCATTTATGTTTGTATTTATATAGATATACAGATGATATATGTTTATATATGTATGTATATATATATATTCACTGAAAAAACCATAGGCTATAGACCATATATAGTTAGGAATTAGCATTTACAAAACCTTGAAAATTCACTGAAAAAACCATAGGTTATAGACCATATATAGTTAGGAATTAGCATTTACAAAACCTTGAAAATTCACTGAAAAAAACATAGGTTATAGACCATATATAGTTAGGAATTCGCATTTACAAAACCTTATTTTACTCACACAAAACCATTGAAATTCCATATATAGTTAGTTGCACTAACTATATATCGCGCACCCGCAATCCACTGCTGATGATGTCACATATTACATCATTCATGACATGGTCAGTGACATCACTGATGACATCACTGATGACATCTCAAATGACATCACTGATGACATCACTGATGACAACATCCAGTGACTGTATGTTTCTGTAAAGTTAAAATATGTCTTACATATTGAAGAATGAGTGGATGTATAAGTGTCTGGATGAAGGATTTAGTAGGTGCATGACTGACTGTATGAGTGAGTGATTAAATGTGTCTCACTGAGTGCATGGGTTAGTGACTAAACTGTCTTAATTGGTGCATCATTATGTCTGTTGTTCTGTAAACTGTTGCATGTGTTGATAAGTAGCTATATGAGTAACTATATGGGTTATTGATTGGTTGCCCAAGTATTTGTATGGGAGACTGAGTGTGTGTGTGGGTGGCTGGGAGGTGTATGACTCTGTGCATAGATGTGTGAGCAGTTGATTCACTAGATGTATGGTTTCAAAAGTGCATGTGGAAACAGCTGTATGGGCGGTTGACTGTGTGCATGAGTGTATTGGTGAGTGAATGGATATCTCAGTGCTACATGTCAAAGTAAGTACATATGTAAAACACAGTACATGTGAGAGTTGACATATATAAATAACTGTGCATAAGAGCCAGTGAATGTGTGAGTGGCTGTATGGATCATTGTGAACTTGTATCAGGGATTGTATAAGAGAGTTAATATGTGTTAGTATATGTTTGAATAAGTAAAGTTTGTATAACTGTATAGTTGAGGAAATGGAGGTGTGATTGATTCTTTGATTGACTGACTAGGTGTGTGAGTAACTCCATGGATGAGTGACAGTCTGTGAGTGTCTGTTTACACTGATTGTATCTAAGGTTATATTAGAGTCTGAAGAGGTTCATCGTATTATCACATGAATGATATCATCAGTGATGTGATCAGTAATGTCAAATGAGATGTCATCAGTGATGTCATCAGTGATGTCATTTGAGATGTCATCAGTGATGTCATTTGAGATGTCATCAGTGATGTCATCAGTGATGTCACTGACCATGTCATGAATGATGTAATATGTGACATCATCAGCAGTGGATTGCGGGTGCGCGATATATAGTTAGTGCAACTAACTATATATGGAATTTCAATGGTTTTGTGTGAGTAAAATAAGGTTTTGTAAATGCGAATTCCTAACTATATATGGTCTATAACCTATGTTTTTTTCAGTGAATATATATATATATATATATATATATATATATATATATATATATATATATATATATATATATATATATATATATATATATATATAAATATATATATATATATATATATATATATTTATATATATATATATATATATATATATATTTACGTATACATATATATATATATATGCAATTCAAAGTCCTGCTCCGCTGCCTCACGTCAGGACCAAGATCCTATCCGCCAAAACGGATGCCACAGGTACAAACCACTCCACAGCGCAAAGATGTAATATTCTTCTCAAGTTTATTCACACGATTTCGCCAGCATGACGCGTTTCGGTCACTCCACGGTGACCTTGATCACATGCAGTGATCAAGCTCAGCTCGTCATGATGCACAGTTGAGCTGTGCTGATGACGAGCTGAGCTCGTCATGAATACAGCATAAGAGCAATTTCCAGCACAGGGGGGGAAAACACCTAGCAGCCAAGGTGTTAAGGGATTTATCCTGAAAATATGAAATTCCTATCAACTATGTGTGTGGGATCATATGACATTATCATTGCATTTATTTATATTTTATGGTATGTTGTTTTAAAGAATGTTTTTTTACACATACTCTTTTTGCAATAATATATAAAGGCCATATGTAACAACTGATTCGATATATATATAAAAGTATGTCTTTTATGTCTATCAGACTGCAACATCACGTGTCTGGGCGGGCTAATTGTGTCACACTGCATTATAAAATTAGAAAAATCTAACTGGTTCACTTGCATGTGAACAAGGGCTCTTGAAGCCCGAAACGCGTAGTGCCCTCTTGCTACCGACTGTAATGCAAATAAAGAACCTGTGTAGCGCATCAGCGGGTCCGTTTCCTCTGTTCCTGCGCCGACCTGACCTCCGGTCTGACTCGGAAGTGGTGTGTGGAGTTTTGTGCATATATGCAGAAATACGCCCACAAAATGGAGCTAAGAAAAACGGTATAAGAGAAGCAACATACAGCCTGTTCACATCGCCAGCACCTGTGAACAAGGGCGCAAGGAAGCCCGAAACGCGTAAGGAACTGTTGGCGTGTTGAAGTCTGTGCGCACGAAGGTTGTTTACAAGGTTGCCTTACAGAATAAAGAATGATGCCACGATGCAGGCTTTCCAAGTTGGGTGCTTCTCTTTTTTGTATATATATATATATATATATATATATATATATATATATATATATATATATATATATATATATATATATATATATATATAAATATATATATATATATATATATATATATTTATATATATATATATATATATATATATTTACATATACATATATATATATATATATATATATATATATATATATATATATATTTGGTGTATGTAACAAGGACCCCCTGAGGTACAAATTCTTACAATTCCTAGGTCAGGGACAAAGATATATGAGAAGTAACAACCTAGGCAATTAAAACAATTAGATCAAGTTGTCTGTACAATGACATAAAGGAGAGGTAACACATAAACAACTAAGGTTCTGCTTTTTATTGACTTAATTAAAATATCATTTTGCTTCTAGATATGGAGGTTTCTATTGCGATTATAGGTTTATGTACTTTTGATCAATATGAAGACTGAAATAAACGGTACTAATTGGACTGTATTGATTATAAGTCCTTCGTGTCTATTATCAATTGAGAGGCCACAATTTTGTCTTATGTTGTTCAACTATAGGTTTTGTTTGATGTCTTTTTTATTATTTTTGAACCATGTTAATTGTAATTATATTTATATATGTGAAAGTTAAAGTTTGTATTAAAAATTATTTATTGTACACCCTTTGTTTTTAGGAAATACGTGGCTATTCCTGAAGAAGGCGCTGGTTCGCCAAAACGCACGTCGAATGTATTATTGTGCCACTTATATTGTTTTCTTTATAAATTTGTGATATTGTTTTTATATAATGAAGCCAGAGGCGCAACCAGTCAAAAATAACGGGGGTGGGGGGGCTAGAAAAATTTGGGGTGGGGGCTTTAGTTCAAGCAAAAAGAAGAGTGGAGCTGCAGGAGCTGTAAGCGGGGGGGATTATCAAAGCCTCGTTAACAAGCAAAATGTCTTTAAAAGACCTGCCACATACTCTGTGCGAGTGTGTGTGGGCGTAGGAAGCTATCTCATCCTTGCTGACGCCCCGTTAGCCCAATGTTTTTTTTGCGCCTGCTGCATACTACATATTCTCTCCTTTGACAGATAACTTGTTGTTGTTTCAGAAAAAAGCTTGTTTGCTCACCTTGGGCTATTGCCGTTGTCCATGTTACATAATCCATCCTGAAGCTGTGCATCTAAAAGATACTAAAAGAAAGATATTATGATAGGTAATTCTTGCTATATTAATTTGGAGTTAGATAATATTGCGCTTCTATAGACATTTGATTGTCAGATTTCTACGAACTGTTTGTATTGTGAATATATTCCGGACATTTCAGCAATAATAAAAACGTTACTGCTATTGGGGGAAAAAATTAAACATGTAAATTAATACATTATGTAGGAGTGCGTTCGTCTAAAATACTAAGTCGCATTTTTGTATGTAGTCAGCTACAACCCTTTGACTCCTTCCGATGCATACTCAAGCCTCAGTGCTCACCTTTTCTTGGAAAAGACACCTTCTTCATGAGGTAGTTCCGATCTCCAACAAAGAAGTCTCATATATGGTGCTGAGTCTTGATATCTCTATGGCTAACGACATACTCGTGCTCCCATCATCATCATCGCAGGTTCTTCACCCGCTCAGTGCTTCGGACACCACTAACTCGGTGACCAAAGTGGCCACGCATGTGGTAGTGGGCCCCTTGTTCGGTGCTTTGGGAACAACTCTAAAATGGCGTAGAAAACGTGCGCCCCGTCTTTTTTTATACATAAGGTCACATGTGTAGTGACGGATGTGCTGGATAGGTGTGGTGTGGGTGTATACCAGCAATGAGAGTGTTTGTCGATCTGACAACTACACCTGCAACTAAGAAATCACTACAATGGAAATCTGGGCTTTGTACTGTTGTTGTGTTTTTCTGGTAGCGTAAGCACAGTAAGCTGTACTAACGTATTCAGTCTCGATTAATTTATCAACTCCCCCAGGGGCTTTTAAATGTTGGGAGAGGGGTCAATAATTGTGTTGACTTTTCTTCTTTAGTGTGCAGTGCTATATTGTTTTATAAAATGTATAAGTCTTCAAACTATCTTTACTCTTACGATGTACGTGCGATATTTCCGTAATTTATTTTAAAAGTAATATGCGCTTTTTTACAGTTTAAAAAAACTATTTTTATGATTATCCCAGATAATGTCTTCTCTTAATATGTACATTAAATACATAAATATATGTTTTTGAATAATTAGAATCCTACGTGGAGTACGTGTACGGGGCGCCGTATATGAGGATACATTTTTTTTCATTAAAAAAATGCAGGGTACACATTTTGGGTGAAAAAGAAAAAAAACGTGAAGCCTGGTTTATTGTTAATTAGCCTCCGGGGGGGTCGAATCTCTTGGGCTATTTGTTTTTCATAATGGGGGGCCTAGAGGGTCTCCCCCGGGCAGGGATCGCTACCCCCTGGATGCTTAACCATATGTATGCGGGGGGACTCATGGCCCTCCGGAGTTCCGGGGACCGCTTTCTCCTCCACTCGATTCCCTCCCCCTCCCCCACCTCCGAGGCCTCTTTTTATTTAAAAAAAAACTGTGCAAAGGTGTTGCAAATGTGGCATTTGGGTTTCATTTCTGTCTTGTAGAGGATCCAAGGGAAATATAACATTTTTTTGTACAGCCACTACTTTTCTGCCTGTTACTATAGTAACAGTTCATGGATCAATTGTGTGAGTACAGAGGTTAGAAGTTCACCACAATTTGTTGTTAATTGAAATACTTACTGTGCTGGAGATTTATATATATTTTTCTATAGGAACCGTTAGTTATGGAAGAAGTTTGTGGAAAAGTTTTATTAAGGATTCCTTCCTGTTCGGGACTATTAGGGTAACGTTCTCCAAGCGGGACTTTACAAAGTGTAATGTTCATTGGCTGTAAAGTATTAAAAGTAGAAGGCTTAGCAGTCATTCCTTGCTCGTCTTTGGAGAACATGGACATTTTATTAGCTAAAGTGTTCCGAGGGGGCGTGGCCAAGATGGCGGGGTGAGCGGACGCTTCCTCCCGCAGCTCCTCCGGCCCGACTAGGCTCGAGCCCTTTTCTTCAGCTTTTCTCCCCCCGCTGATGCTCAGCGTGTGAGAGGAGTGTGGCGGAGTACCTGGTGCACACATTGATGTCGCTTTGACCATAAACGCTCCGGTGAAAGCACCTCAAAAGACCGATTGAAGATCGAGGGGCGACGGAGCGCCCGGGAGGCGGAGCGCATCGGAGTGCTGTCCAGGCGCCTCGGCTGGGCCTGGTGCTGAAGGTTGGCGATCCAGGTGGAGACCGTCCCGGCACTCGACGGAGGTCGAAGGAGAGCTGCAGGCTGAGGGCCGGCTACGCGGAGGACTTTGGGCATGTGCTTGGGCGCCCGGACTTGGAGCGGTGACACCCTGCATGGCGAGAGCCCCGGTCCCGCGATCGGAGGGCGATTGGCGTGAAGCCGGGGACAGATCAGTCGACTTTTCTACGTAACAGTGTGGCATCGGCTGTGGAACTTTTCAGATTGCCTGGTTTCTGGGGTGCCCCGGTGGTGTCGCCGGGCTCGGACGCTCTGCTTGGCCCTACCCAGCCGCCATTTTGTCCCCGAGGGGTCGGTGTCGTTGGCCTCCCCCGGAGTTCTTTGCTGGCGGGTCTCTGCGCCCTCCGCCTTTGCAAGGCGAATTCCCTGTGGAGCGTGCTGACCGGGGCCCCCCAGTGTAGTTTTCAGCCGTCGTCCCGACTGGGCGCCCACGGCTGGCAGTGCCCGGACTGACCCGCCATTTTGTCGTCTGTGACGCAGCACCCCGGTTCTGCTGGGAGCTCCTCACTTCGAGTGCTTGCTGGTGGTTGGACATTCCCCGGGGCGGTTGGGCCTGTGCCCACTCATCAACTAAAGCGCCTGCGATGACTGGAAGAGGTGGTTCGAGGAAGGGGGACCGCACCCTGCCGGATATGCTTGGCAGGGCCCAGCAACTACGGGACAGGGCACAGCCGTCGCCGGGGTCCTCCCGGGCCTCGGCGGACGCGTCTGGGGGAGAACCCCCGGTCACGAGATCCTTCATGGAAGAGCTGTTCAATTCCCTCAAAGAGGACTTCCAGACACTGAAGCGGGAAGTGGCTAGCGAGGTCCCTGAGGTCCGCAGAGAGGTGGAGGGCCTTGGTGAACGGGTTGAGACGGTGAAGACGGCGGCCCAGCGCCGAGACGATGACATTGTCCACTTACAACAGGACGTTCTCCGTCTCCGGGAGCAGTGTGTTGAGCTCCAGGCCCACTCCGAGGACCTTGAGAACAGGTCACGGAGAAATAACATCCGAGTGCGTGGTGTGCCGTCTGCGGACGAAGGGGCTGACTTAGTGGGCTATCTGCAGGACCTGTTCCGGGAGATCTTGGGGGAAGCCGCAGACTTCCCTATCTGCATTGATAGAGCACACAGAGTTGGTCGACAGCGCCAGTCATCGGCGCCCCCGCCGGACATCTTAGCTTTCCTGCCCGACTTCCCGCTGAAGGAGCGCACCATGTCTGAGGCCCGTAGGAAGCAGCCCCTGACTTTCCGGGAGCGACCTGTTGTGCTCTATCAGGACCTGTCCGCCATCACACTACAGAAGCGCAGGTCCTTCAGGATTGCCACCGACTTCTTGCGCGAACAGGAGACGCCGTACTCCTGGGGGCATCCCTTCCGCCTGATCTTTCGCTGGAATGGAGTGCTGCATCAACTACGCTCCTTGCAAGACATTTGTGGTGTTCTGGGGCTCACAGCTATGGAGGAGGAAGGAGCCACACCGTCATGGAGGCGACCAAAGAGAAGGGGCCGGCGAAGGTTGGCGAGGAGACGATCGACGGCGAGCACTGGGCGTCCTGATTCCCCTACTATCAGGGCGGACATGGCCGACGCTTTGAGGACGGCAGCCAGAGATTTGGCCGACTCCAACGGCGTGGCCTTGACGGCCTAGACTCACTCCGGGGGAGATGCACATAGCTTCTTCGATGCCAGGTTTGGGGCAGGGGGGGGGCCGGGGGGGAGCGGGTGGAGGTGAGTGGCTGGACGTCCACTTTTCTATTTTCTACGGACTTGCCCGTTTTGGGGCTTGACTGAGACAATGGGGTGTTTGAGTTGGTATTTGGCTAGTTGCCATGGGTGTGTTTTGGGTGGGTTTGGGTGTTGTTCTAGAGTTAGGGAAGTCTTGTCCGATGTTGTCCGTATCCACGCTTGGCCTACTCTGGCCTGTCCCGCGCTGCCGTCCCGCGCGCCCCACCCTCTGGTTCCTTGCCCACAGCATAGCGTTCCTGATCCCTGGGAGACATGTCATCCCTGAAGGTGGTGACCCTTAACGTTAAGGGGCTGAATAATCCTGTTAAGCGCAAGGCGATTTTGTCTCTGCTTGAGGGGACGCAAGCTGGCATTTGCCTTTTGCAGGAGACCCACTTGTTGTCCCGAGACTGCCATAGACTGAGCTCTGCTAAGTTCCCCACCCAGTTCTTCTCCTCTGCAGCGACCAAGACCGCGGGGGTGGCCATTCTCATAGCGAGCTCCTTTAGGGGGGAGGTACTGTATAAATATGCGGAGCAGAAGGGGAGGCTTCTTGCATATCGCCTACGCCTGGGAGGCATAGCGTTCACAGTTGGCTCTGTCTATAGCCCGAATGACCACCAGGAAAGCTTCTTAGACTCGGTGCTGGTGGACGTCACTGCCTCTCCCGACCAACATGTCATCTTAGGGGGGGACCTTAATATTGTCTTTGATTCCGTATTGGATAGATCGGCGCAGCGGTCTCCGCAGACGGGGGAACTTTCCCAGGCTGCGAAGGCCCGGATTGCGGACATGGACTTACACGATCTTTGGCGCTCCATGCACCCCACAGATAGGGACTACTCCTACTTTTCGCATGCGCACCGAACCTACGCTCGGTTGGACTATCTCCTGGTTAGTGGGCCGATGCGCACTGCCGCCACGGCGGCGGACATTGGGGTCCTGACCCTGTCTGACCATGCGCCGGTTACTGGCGCGTTTGCGTGGCCGGCGGCCTCCCCCTCTCGGGGGGTGTGGCGCCTTAGGGACACCCTTTTACACAAAAAGACGGTAGTGAAACGTATTGAGGAGGTCATACAGGATTATCAGACACACAATAGTAACACCGACACTTCCCTAGCGACACAGTGGGCAGCATTGAAGGCGGTTCTTCGGGGGGAGTTCATCTCCATTTCCTCGGCCGAAAATAAGGAGCGGCAGCGGAAGAGGGACGAACTGACTGTTCAAGTTCGGGAGCTTGAGCAGGTCCACCGCCGTACGGGGGCTCCGAGGGTGTGGAGGCAGCTGAAGGCTGCAAGGAAGCTCCTGTCGGCGCTGGATCTGGATAGAGCGGAATACGCCGCCTTGCGCTTGAAACATGCCTATTACACTGGGGGGGACAGGTGCGGCAAGCTCCTGGCACATCGGCTCCGGGTCACGCAGCAGCGTGACGTAGTGAAGGAACTTGTGAGTACAGACGGGGTGGTCATTTCCGGGAACGCAGAGGTGGCGGAAACTTTCCGCAGCTTCTATGAGGCGCTGTACGCTGAGGAGCCCTCTTCGCCGCGAGACGCTGAGGACTATTTGGAGTCGGTAGCCCTTCCGGCGCTGGATCCCGCTCAGGCAGAATATCTGGAGCGGGACATTCACGTTGAGGAGGTGATTTCCGCTATAGCTCGGTTGAAGCATGGGAAGGCCCCGGGCCCGGACGGATACACGTCCCTGTTTAATAAGACTTTTTGCCCGGTTGTGGCCCCTATCTTAACTTGGCTATTTAATTCCTTCTCCGACCCGGGAGCCATCCCACCGGATCTCCTGAGTGCGACGGTGATCCCGAAACCCGGGAAGGACCGGGCGTTATGCGGCTCGTATAGACCCATTTCGCTCCTAAATGTCGACCTCAAGTTGTATACGGGGATTCTGGTGTCCAGGCTGGCCCTACACCTCCCCGGTCTGGTGGAGGCGGACCAGGCTGGCTTTGTACCCGGCAGGCAGACGGTTGACAATACCAAGCGGGTGGCGCATGTTCTAGAGAAGGCCTCACGGATCCTGGGGGAACGGATGCTGCTGTCAGTTGATGCGGAGAAGGCCTTTGATAGGGTTCATTGGCTGTATCTCGAGCTGGTTCTCAGGAAACTGGGAATTGGTGATAAATTCTGCGCTATGGTGTTTAACTGCTACAAATATCCTTCGGCGTCGGTGCGAGTCAGCGGGTGTAGCTCCCGTGGCTTTGAAATTGAACGCGGCACGAGGCAGGGCTGCCCCCTCTCTCCGCTCCTGTTTGCTCTCTACATGGAGTCGTTTGCCCAGAGGATCCGCCACAATCCGTATGCTATTGGGGTCAGGATGGGCCAGTATGTCCACACGGTTAGCCTCTATGCGGACGATGTCCTGCTGACCCTGGACGACCCTAGGAGGTCCTTACCCGCTTGCATCCAAGAGTTGGATGCCTTTGCACGTGTGGCCAGCTTCAAAATGAATATGGGCAAGTCGGTGGCCTTAGATGTGTCTTTGACTGCGGATACTAGGAGGGACCTCCAGCGACTCTTCCCCATGCAGTGGTCTTCGTCTCTTGTGCCATACCTAGGGATTCTACTGGCGCCCACATTGCCGGAGATGGTGGCGGCCAATTACACTTCTCTCAGTAAGAAGATCAGGGAGGAGCTTGGCCGCTGGAGTAAGGGCCTGCTGTCCTGGCTGGGACGAATCGCGGCGGTTAAGATGACGGTGTTGCCCCAGATATTATATCTTTTTCGTGCCCTGCCTCTCCAGCCTCCAGTGGGCTGGATTCGACAAACGCAGGCCGACATCTCCCGCTTTGTCTGGCAAGGCCGCAAGCCGCGGATGAAGAGGGTCCTCTCCACGCTTGCACCGGAAGCAGGGGGCATTGGTATCCCGGACCTCCGTAAGTACTTTCAGGCAGCGCAGCTACGATATCTTGTAGAGTGGAGCAGGTGGGAGTCCGACAAACATTGGCTTTTTCAAGACCAGGCAGTGGCGGGTCGCACCTTACAGGAGGTTCCATTCTTACGCCGCGCTCATCGCCCCCCCAACCTTTACGCTTCTTTCGTTACGCGGGTCCCCTTGAGGGTGTGGGATGCAGTCTGCGAGGTTCGGGGCCTTACCACCTTCTCTTCACCGTTCACACCCATAGTGGGTAATCCGGACTTCTCCCCGGGGATAGAGCCGGGCGCTTTTTCTCATTGGACGGCAGCGGGCTGCAGGGCGCTCTTCCAGGTCTACGGGCCGGAAGGCGTGGTTCCCTTTCAGCAGCTTCGGCAGGAATTCGGCCTGACGGAGCTGGATAGATTACGCTACATGCAGGTTCGGCATTGGGCCCTCCAACCCCAGGTGCGAGACACCGCTGCTCGTCAAATTACACTGTATGAGCGGTGGCTGGTGACCCGAACCTCCGATGCTAAATTGATTACTGATCTTTATAAGCATCTACAACCCCCGCCGTTCCACTATTATAACCCGGGGAAGGAACGATGGCACAGGAAATTAGGTAGGACACTCAGCCACAAGGAATGGGACAAGATTGCATACCGGGCACGACACTCTGCGTATCATACTGGCCTTACGGAGACCTTCACCAAGGTGTCCACGTACTGGTACTACACCCCGGAGAGACTGTATGAGATGCATAGGTACACTGATAGGGGGTGCTGGCGAGGTTGCGGGCAGGTGGGGACCCTCTCACACATTCTTTGGGATTGCCCCGTGCTGACCGCCTATTGGAAGGAGGTTTTGGATGAGGTGGATAAGCACTTTGAAATCGAGCTGCCGCGCTTTCCGGCGTATGTCTTGCTAGGCCTCCCTAATGACCTAATGTACCCATTGAAGTCCCGCAGGGGTAGGCAGATTGCAATTGCGCTGGGGTCTGCGGTCCAGAATATCCTTATCCACTGGCGCACCACCACTCCACCACTGTCCCCTCCATCACGGGTTGGTTGCATAGACTCTGGCATGTGTTGGGAATGGAGAAGCTGTCGCTCACAGTGGCGGGGGAGACAGACCAATTTGAGGAGCTGTGGCAACCCTTCCTTGCGCTGCTAACCACCGAATTCAGGGAGCTCACCTGCCCGAGGTACCTCAGACTTCTAAGGCTGACGCCACCGGTGACTCCGGCGGAATAGGATGAGAGGGGGGCGGGTTCTTAGGGGGGGGGTGCGGATTTGGGGCGGGTAGTACTAGTAACGGACCATTGGACGAGGGAGTTGGGGGGAGTTGGGGAGTTGTTCCTTTCTATTTTGGGGGGGGGTTCTGGGAGGGCTTGGGTTGTGCTTGGTTGGGTTGCTATTTGCTTCTCTGCTTAGAATTGGGGTGTTGGATATGCGCACAGGGGAGACACAGGTTGCATTTTATTTTTTCATTTATCAATGCTTCTCCTTTGGACCAACGAACTGTTCCTCAACAGCGCTCCTGACGTTGCGCCTTTTTTCTTTTATTGTATTGTATGTAACCCTACCCTCCTGCTCCCCCCGTGTTCTTTTGTCTTAATAAAAATGCTTTAAACCTAAAGTGTTCCGAACACAAGTTTGCTCCTTATTGGGTGGGAACGGTTCACTGTTGTCAGTGATATTGTGATGCATTTTCCAAAGGAGTATGGGGAAAGAAAGTAGTAGAGGTTAGGTTAGGAAAACTATTACCTTTGTACAGTGCCCATAAGGTGGTGGAGAGGAATTATGAAGTAAAGAATTTTTTATTTATGTTTCAAGGGGGGGGCGTGGCCAAGCAGCATGGCCGACAGGACGTGAGCTCCACCAGCTCCGTCCCGAAGACCGATTAAATCCTGGTATTTCTCCTGCCCGGACCCTCTCGTTCCCGGGAAAGCGTGTCGGAGAGGCGGTGGGAGTCCCGCCGAACCCCTGTGCCTGGGGGAACGGACCCGTGGTCGGCAATCCGCCGCGACCTGCGGCCTGGCTGCTCCTGAAGGCGGCGCCGGCGTGCTTTTTCACGCGGCACCGCGGCTTTGGCCTACTCGCTGGGCCGGACGGCGAAGGCAGTGAGCAGCGACCCCAGCCTGAGCCTGCAACCTGATGCCCGCCGGCTGACTGCTGTGGGATCCCTGACCCGGGACCGGGAGACGGCGGTGCCGGAGGACCGAGGCCCTACTGTAATGCGGTGAGGAGGGGATTGGGACGGAGGTGTCGGCCATCTCACGCGGCCTCGCTGGGCTGAAGTGCGGAGGGCCCCCCCCCTCTCTGATTACTAGCGCTGCACGATCGGACGATGGAGCGCCTTCATCTGGGAGTGGGGGCTGTGGAACCAATCTGCCCTGGCCCCCCCTTGTGGCACGGAGGTGCGTGTGGGGGCCCTGGTCTGCTGTGATTCTGCCGGGGTCCGACCACACTGGATCTGCCACTCTTGTGCCCCCTCCCACTGGCTAGTATCCTGTGCCCTGAGGCAGATCGGGATCCCTGACACTTGTGGGACAACGGGGGAGCTCACGGAGAGGTGTTGCTGGACCCGTTGACGAACGGCGCCCCTCCCCCAGCTGTCCGCCATTTTGGAGTTGGCGGCCTCCTTGGGATCGGAGGCGGCCGGTAGAGGAATCTATCTGTGCCCCGCTCTGCCCTGCTCTTTGGTAGAGGTGAACCCATGACACTGCGCTCTGGTGGCATCTGAACTGTGACCTGCATTGCCTACTGTGATCTTGGCCTTGTGGACCTGTGCACTGCTTGCCCATTTTCCCTTCGGCACTGTGGTGGCGCGCACTCTACCCTGCTTGGGTGGCTTCAGGGAGGGCCCCACTGAGAACATTGATCCCTGGTGCAGCAGATATGACGGGCCGGACTGGCCGTGGCCCTAAGGCTACCCAACCCAGCACGATCACACAGTACACTACCCCTCGTCTGCCACCGCAGAGGATTACGCGCCAAACGGGCGCTGGAGATGGGGATGGGGAGTCACCGGAGCCGTCCAGGGCGGAACTTCTTAAGGCTATACAGGGTTCGCACACTGCCCTAGAGCGCCAGATTGAGACGGTGTCCGTGGATGTGAACCTTTTGAGGACTGACCTTCGCAAGGTGGCGGATAAAGTCTCGGACGCGGAGGGCAACATCACTCAGCTGCAGGGGGAGGTAGCGTCCCTACAGAAGTCACTCTCTCAGCTTGCCTCTACTACCCGAGCATTGGAGAGACGCGCCGAGGATGCAGAAGGTAGGGCGCGTCGAAGTAACATACGGGTCCTGGGGGTCCCGGAGCGGCTGGAGGCAGGGAACCCTGAACGATTCCTGGAGACCTGGATCCATGAGCATCTCTGTCCGAACGGTTTGTCCAGTGTCTTTATTGTGGAGCGGGCCCACAGAGCCCTGGTGCCCCCTCCGCGTCCTGGGGAGGCCCCTAGAGCCCTCATCGCAAAAATCCTAAACTATAAGGACCGGGACTGCATCCTCAAGGCGGCGAGAGAATCGGGGCCCCACACGATCGAGAACAGTCGCATCTCAATTTACCCCGACTATACCCAGCAGGTACAGGAGCAAAGGAAATCCTACTTGGGGGTCAAACAGAAGTTACGCGACATGCAGCTACAGTACATGCTTTTATACCCCGCTAAGCTCAAGGTGCTCTCCCAGGGCCGGGCACACTTCTTTGAGACGCCAGCAGAGGTATGGGAGTGGCTCGAGATCAGAGGAGATGATCTGCCCCCGGGTGAGAGAGGGGGATCGCGTGAAGTGTGGGGGACCAGACCGCAGAGACGACGGCGTGGCAGGAGGAATCGCCGTTCTGGATCCCGTGGTCCTCCTGAGACTCGGCCCACGGTGGGTCCGGATGGGGCCATACTGATGGAAGCCTCGCCTGAAAGGACTGAGTCACGTTTACACGGTGCGGCTGCACCTGATGGCATTTTGGTCCCGGATACCCTGCAGGAGACGCCGGTGAACATGGACTCTGCGGCCCCAGTGGTCCCGGAAACTGCCTTGCAGACCCTAGACTTGGAATGATCCTTGCCCTGCCTACACTGACTCTGCCGTGCGATTGCTGTTATTGTATAGTTCCTTGTAGCCCGGCAGCTCTTTAGATCTCTGCTCGTTCTGAGTGGATGTTGTGAGTGATTGTCCACTGATCGATACCTTCCACTTGGCGACTGGGTTGCATGTGCACCGAGTGAGGGGGCTTGTGAGTGTGGGCTGCTCCTCCCGCATTGCTGACTTAGGGGGGGAGAGATGTCCGGGTTCGTATACCGGATTCGTTGGGTCTTTCGGGGAGCGCTTGGGTTGTTCTGTTGTGTGTGTGTGTGAGTGGAGGGTGGTGAATGGGGTGGCTGTGCACGTCCTGCCACTGGCGGGGGAAGGGCGGGGTGGCGTTTCTGGTTGTTGCTATCCTATTGCTCGTGGGTGGTGGTTTCAGGGGTTCCAGTCAATATTTCGTCTGTTGGGGTTGTTGGGGGGCGGGGTTTGGGGTGTGACACTGATGACACTGGCATTTGGCGCATGTTGCTTCTGCTTAGCGGGGCGCTTGCTTTGTGCGATGCATTTTTGAACTTTTTTGTGGCAAGGGCCTACTGGCGACAGCCTAGGCTGTGTGTAAACTGTTGCCCGGCTGGGCATGAGTGGTGGTCATGGGGTTTAAATTCTTGACGTGGAATGTGCGTGGCCTGGGTACGTGCACTAAGAGACACAGGGTCCTCACCTTCCTAAAACGCCATGGGATTTCAGTTGCTTGTTTACAGGAGACCCACTTGGATGATGATGGTGCGCAGCGACTGGCCAAGAAATGGAGAGGCCAGCTATTTCATTCCTCCTACTCTACATCCGCTAGGGGAGTCCTAATCTGGGTGGCCCCTGGGGTTCCATGCGCTGTCCAATATATTGATGCGGATGTGGAAGGCAGGTACATATTGGCGAAACTCAGATTGGACGATAAGGTCCTTCTGGTCTTTAATACGTACGCGCCGAACATTGATGACCCGGCATTTTTCTCCCGGATGCAGGACCTACTGGCTCCTAGCCTAGACGCGCCCCTCCTTTGGTGCGGGGACTTTAACTGTGTGCTACATCATGAACTGGACCGTAATCCACCCCGGGCGGGAACTAAGCCCCGTATGACGGCGTGTTTGCGGGACGTGATGCATAATATAGGGGCGATCGATGTCTGGCGCGCGTGTCACCCCACACAGAAGCTTTACACTTGTTATTCCCCGACCCATGGCACTCACAGTAGGCTAGATAGAGTGTTGGCGGCCAATCTCCCCTCCTCTCTCACGTTGACGGTCACACACCAGGCCCGATACCTATCGGATCATGCTCCGGTCACGTGCGTGGCGCAATGGCCTGACCGGACGGAACGTCCCCGCTCGTGGAGACTGTTAACTGATCTGCTCCAAGATCAGGTGGCCCGGGATCATGTGGCAACGTCCCTCTCCGATTATCTGGAACTTAACTGGGCGGGGAGTGACTTGTCTTGCTCCACTAAGTGGGAGGCACTAAAAGCGGTCGTCCGCGGTGTGTGTATGGGCCTGACGTACGGGGTCAGGAAACAACTACTATCAGACTTACAGACTGCGGAGGCTGAGCTCTTGCGTGTCCAAGCCCGCCCTGACCCGGACATCTCGGATCAGCGCGTGGAGGGCCTGGCCCTTGGGTCGATCCATGATATTCTCACGAGGCTCGATCGCTTTACGCTGGGCCAATATAGACAGAGACTGCATCGAGAGGGGGATAAATCTGGCCGCTTGTTGGCCTGGATACTTCGCCGGGAGTTCACGGCTGAGCGTATAGTAGCCCTGCGGGCGCCCAATGGCGATATGGTCCACTCGGAAGCTGCTGTACTCACGGTTCTGCGGGACCACCTGCGGGCTGTGTATGAGTCCGACCGGTCTATATCTGAGGAGGTCTACCACCCATACCTCGAAAACATTGGCTTGCCGACCCTCCCAGAGGCAGCGGCAAAAGACCTTGATGTCAAACTGACGCTCGGTGAAATCTCTACGGCGATTGCCGCCCTCCCACGAGCCAAAACCCCTGGCGGGGATGGATTCCCTGCAGAGTTTTATCATACGTTTGGGCACACCCTGGCCCCCCTCCTTTTACAGGTTTACAATGAAGCCTTACGCACAGGTGACCTCCCACCCACCTTGAATCAGGGTGAGGTTTGTATGATCCTGAAACCGGGCGGTGACAGCACAGACCCCGCTTCGTATCGTCCTATCACTTTGATCAACTCAGACGCGAAAATCCTAACCAAACTGTTGGCCAATCGCCTTGCCCCACACGTAGCTCAGCTCGTCCATCCGGACCAATGTGGCTTTGTCCCTGGTCGCAATACGGCAATGAACCTACGCCGCCTGAACCACGTATTGCACGAGGTCCGGGGGCGAGACACTCCCCATGTGCTGGTCTCCGTTGACCTGGCTAAAGCCTTTGATACAGTGCATTGGGGATACCTGATGCATGTACTTCTCAAGATGGGATTTGGTCCCGGCTTTCGAGAGTGGATAGGGATCTTATATAGGACGCCCCGGGCCAGGGTGCGTCTGGGTTCGGCCCACTCTGATGAGTGGACGTTGGGGAGGGGTACCCGACAGGGCTGCCCATTGTCCCCCCTTTTATTTGCCCTCGCAATTGAGCCCCTGGCCATATCAGCCCGTAAGGAGTTACATGAATGGGGTATTGTGGTGGGAGACACTACTAATGTCATCTCCCTTTACGCCGATGACGTGCTTCTCTACCAGACCTCTCCGCTGGAGGCCCTCCCCGCTGTGTTGCGCCTCTTGGACCGCTTTGGTGCGGCCTCGGGACTGCGCATAAATGTTAATAAGTCCCTGGTGTTCCCACTGACTCCTGATGATCTCATCCCGACGCCGGATTCTCACTGTGCGGGCCTCCGGTGTGAACGTCTGACGTTCCGGTACCTGGGTATTCAGGTGGCCGCTTCTGATGAGGCTCTCTTAACCCATAACATGGACAGGATTCTTGTGGCCCTCCGCAAGTCCGTTGTATTCTGGAATACGCTCCCTCTCTCCCTTATGGGCCGTCTAGCAGTTGCCAAAATGGTGATGCTCCCTAGAGTTCTATATGTGCTGCAGAATACCCTATGCCCGTTGCCCCCCCGGGTGTTCCGCACACTGAATTCGCTCCTTACATCTCTTCTCTGGGCGGGCGGTCGCAGCAGAGTTGCGTTGCGCACGGTGACGCAGTGTTGGGATGCGGGAGGCCTTGAGGCCCCGAGATTTGATTTATATTACTATGCTGCACAACTTCTCCCGGCGGCCAGATGGTTTGCTGACACTGAGAACTGGGAGTTAGCATTGTTGGCGGGAGTGGCTTCGGACAGGGTGCTACAGGAAGCTCTAATGCAGGGTCGGGGCGCCGACGACGCACTGCCCTATGTCGTCAGGCATACGGCCCGCATTTGGCAGCACTTCGTTGAACGCGTTTTGCGACGTGCGCCATTCCATAGGGAGCTCTCCCTTTGGATCCTGGCCCCAATACTCAAGATGGAGGCGAATATGTCTTTCCGAGAGTGGCGCATGGGCGGTTGTGAGACACTTGCGGATCTCTATCCGGACGACTCGTTTGTGTCATTTGAGAGAGCAGCGGACTCATTTGGACTGCGTGAGGGCCAGTACCTGCATTATGGATGTCTCCGGGATGTAGCCAGGACGACATGGCCCCAATTCCCAGAGGCGCCCGAGCTCACTAATACCCTGGACATCATCTTGTCCTGTGGCAGAGGTAGGAGACTGATTTCCCTTCTTTACTCGGCGATGCGCAGGGACTCGACTCCCCCATTGATGCCTGCTTGGAGGGCTTGGGAGACGGACCTGGGGATTGAATTGGATCCAGCCCAGAGGAAGCGGATAGGAATGTTGACTCGTAAAGTCTCTTGTAATGCGCGTTTCAAATTGATACATTTTAATTTCCTCCATCGCACATATATGACGCCTGCCTCCCTCCACCGTATCTCCTCGGACAGGAGCCATAATTGCCCGAGGTGTAGGGCTGAACGGGCGGGATTCCTTCACCTGGCCTGGGAATGCCCCCTAGTACATGACTTTTGGGTGGAGGTGGTGGCACACATTACCCGGATTACACACCTTGCGATCCAACTGGAACCGCTTCACTGTCTGCTGGCGCTAGTGCCCAAACCCAGGAAGAGGGGTCTGTCCTACAAATTACTGCAACTCCTGTTGGTTCTGGCGAGAAGGCGGGTGGCCATTACTTGGATGGGACAGAGGGCGCCTGAAATCTCTAGTTGGTTACGGGACGCTAGGGAATGGGCCCTAGCGGAGGAGACACATATGCAGAGCACACGCAGGGATGGGAAACTCCAGGATGACTTACTCGCTTGGAGGGCCATGTGTATCGAGGGGATGGAGGAGGATGACTCGGACGCTACCAGCGCGGAGCTGTTTTCCTCCGCTTCCTCGGAGTCTGATGATGGTGGGGAGGGATCCGGGGTGCAGTGTCTTGAGGTGGTGTAGCAGTCCCCTGAGTCATGCCGATATTCCTTGTTGCGTACACTTGTTGATCATTGTGATTACCATCGACCACATTCTACTATGAGGATCGCTCTGTAGTAGGCCCTTGCCTACCTCTCCTTATGTGATTGCATCAATGCCACAAATGCCATTCATGGGGTTCTTGTTCTTGTTATGTTTTTGTTTGGATTGGTATAGCACCATGTAAGAAAATTGGCGAAGGTATTGATATTGACCAGGGGATTCTGGGAGCACAAGAGCAAATCCCTTCATTGCTTTGCAGGTTTAACGAGGTGCCGCCCTGCCCCCGGGATGTGGGCCGCACCTGGCTGTGTACCTCCTTTTTGGATCTGACCTTCCTGGTCCGTATGTGTTAACTGCTTTGTCATTTGTATAATTTGTGCCTCTTTATTTTCTTCGCCAACAAAAATAAAGTTTAAAAAAAAAAAAATTATGTTTCAAGGGCCACTTACATGATTGCCGTGTGGTGTATAAATCGCGGTGGAAAAATTACATTGTTTTGCGCTGTTTTCTTTCATCAAGTTTGTAGGTGACATACTTCTTAGTACTACTATTTACTTATAATGTGGTGTTTACTTTCATGATGGAGCGGCGTGGTTGCGCAGAAAAAAATTCAGTTTTGGTTAGAACCAGTTTTTATTAAGCAAATACAAATAAACTTTCTTCAGAAACTGTCGCAGTATATATGAAAGGGGTGACAATTAAAAATGAAATTTCATAAAATATCAGTTAAGCGTGGCTATATAGTTCATTTTTGTGCTACAGTTTGTAAAAGTGTAGCCCCACATTCTTGTTGATGTAAGAGGGCATCAGTTATTTTTGGATAAAGTAGAATAGAAGTGCTACAACAAACACTACCGCACTACATTATCTCAGATCAAGAGAACAAGTAAAACAGTCAAATCTAAATTGTTTCATATTACATATAAATGCTTGCATTATTATTTTTAAAATTTGTATTCTGTACAATTCAGAAACCATGCTGTCGTAGTGTTTACAAGTTGCAGACTGTTCCGCTAATAAATCACATACTCACCAAAGAATATATAGAATTTTACTCTTATAACATAGACAGGTCCTATATATTCTTTAGGGAGAAGGTGAATAGGAATCGTAAATAAGAATAGAAATTAGAAAATAACATTCAGAAATGTAGGGTTTATTAAATATTTAAAGTAACAAAGTATGCATGTTAGCTATATTTTAATATATATAAAAATATCTGATCAAGTTTTTATAAATATTTGATAATTACATTACAGATGGCGCTGAAAAATCTCCCTTCCTCTTCTGTACCAATAGGACAATCTATTATAATATAACGATTGATACCATTGTTACAGTAAAAAGAAAAGGAAAATAAAGTTCTGTATTTATCAGAACATCCATAATGAAATAGTTTAGAGCGGTAATTATTTACTGAACTTCTTTTCTCCGGGAGGTGAAAAAATTAGATCTTTGTGGCGATGGGTCATAAACTCTTCTGAGATCATGACGTTGAGAATATTAATATGTATATATTCTCACAGCATATGATCACACGGGGAAAATAGACTGAAAGCCGCAAGCCGGTAACGTTGCCTACTTATCGTTACTGTTTGTGACGATGGATTGTGAATTCCGCTAGGATCACTAAGACTGTTAATGTTATAATATACATATTAAACAAGAAATTGAGGCGGGTAAGCCTCAGACTTGAGTGCACTGCAAATGCCCGATAGGCGTATTCAAAACTCCACAGACGTAGTCAAAATTTAGTCCTTTTATTATAGGTTTCTTCAACATATTTCTCAATTGTACTGGTTGCGTAGTAGACAGTTAAAAGTATAAATGCTTTTACATGGCAGCTGTGTATCAACCTCTTGCTGTCGTATGCCCATACTTTTAAACACATCTTTCAGTGACTTCTTTTTCCCAATGCATTTCGAGCTTATGTTATAGCTCTTCGTCAGGGGATCACTATAAATTTAAGAAAACGTGAATGTTAGAATTTAACATGGCCCAACCATATAACAATCAATTTTGAGAAATCTTTAAACTGTTCGACAGTATCCCGCTATGCGCCTTGGCGCTACGAATTTACACATGAAAAAAACAAACATCATTGTGCATTTCCTTGACTGTTGTTAACCATTTTATATCATAATCTGCTGTAAATCGAGTTAACACGCGTGCATTTCTTCTCCCTACCTTCAATCATGCCCGCCTCCTGTTTTCAAAACTGTCATCATTACCTGACTAACCAACATCGTGTGTCTTAATAGGTGTAACACGGGGCTCCTCCCCCCTATGGTAACCAATGTGCGGTGAAACGATTGGTAGACAAAACGAAAAACTACAATCTCCATAATGCCATCCAATGACCCACAGTTTACCCGCCCCTCAATGCACATGATTTAGTTCAAACATGTTAAAAAATTCTATGAGCAATATAAACTCGTATATCCCACCCTCCCTTGTTGGATTTCGCTACTGTCAATCAGAACATCTCAACTTAATAACATCGGTATCCCCGCTTATAACAAGCGATATGGTCACTACAAATTAAAGTCCAACTTGTTGAATTGCCGACTGTCGAATGAACGGTGCGAATTAGCAGTCTTTGAATGGTGTTCAAATGCTTGTTTCATCCTTGGTAATCGTGGGTGCAAGCTTGGTTTAGGACATGGGTATATCAATAACTTGAAAGATCCAAGCGCACTCCATTTTCAATACTGTTTGTGCCATTTTTTGCAATTTCACATGTTCAGCGTGCACTCAATTAGCGGTCTGTCCTGGGACCACGTGGGTAAATACTAAACAAGAAATTGAGGCGGGTAAGCCTCAGACTTGAGTGCACTGCAAATGCCCGATAGGCGTATTCAAAACTCCACAGACGTAGTCAAAATTTAGTCCTTTTATTATAGGTTTCTTCAACATATTTCTCAATTGTACTGGTTGCGTAGTAGACAGTTAAAAGTATAAATGCTTTTACATGGCAGCTGTGTATCAACCTCTTGCTGTCGTATGCCCATACTTTTAAACACATCTTTCAGTGACTTCTTTTTCCCAATGCATTTCGAGCTTATGTTATAGCTCTTCGTCAGGGGATCACTATAAATTTAAGAAAACGTGAATGTTAGAATTTAACATGGCCCAACCATATAACAATCAATTTTGAGAAATCTTTAAACTGTTCGACAGTATCCCGCTATGCGCCTTGGCGCTACGAATTTACACATGAAAAAAACAAACATCATCGTGCATTTCCTTGACTGTTGTTAACCATTTTATATCATAATCTGCTGTAAATCGAGTTAACACGCGTGCATTTCTTCTCCCTACCTTCAATCATGCCCGCCTCCTGTTTTCAAAACTGTCATCATTACCTGACTAACCAACATCGTGTGTCTTAATAGGTGTAACACGGGGCTCCTCCCCCCTATGGTAACCAATGTGCGGTGAAACGATTGGTAGACCAAACGTAAAACTACAATCTCCATAATGCCATCCAATGACCCACAGTTTACCCGCCCCTCAATGCACATGATTTAGTTCAAACATGTTAAAAAATTCTATGAGCAATATAAACTCGTATATCCCACCCTCCCTTGTTGGATTTCGCTACTGTCAATCAGAACATCTCAACTTAATAACATCGGTATCCCCGCTTATAACAAGCGATATGGTCACTACAAATTAAAGTCCAACTTGTTGAATTGCCGACTGTCGAATGAACGGTGCGAATTAGCAGCCTTTGAATGGTGTTCAAATGCTTGTTTCATCCTTGGTAATCGTGGGTGCAAGCTTGGTTTAGGACATGGGTATATCAATAACTTGAAAGATCCAAGCGCACTCCATTTTCAATACTGTTTGTGCCATTTTTTGCAATTTCACATGTTCAGCGTGCACTCAATTAGCGGTCTGTCCTGGGACCTCGTGGGTAAATACTAAACAAGAAATTGAGGCGGGTAAGCCTCAGACTTGAGTGCACTGCAAATGCCCGATAGGCGTATTCAAAACTCCACAGACGTAGTCAAAATTTAGTCCTTTTATTATAGGTTTCTTCAACATATTTCTCAATTGTACTGGTTGCGTAGTAGACAGTTAAAAGTATAAATGCTTTTACATGGCAGCTGTGTATCAACCTCTTGCTGTCGTATGCCCATACTTTTAAACACATCTTTCAGTGACTTCTTTTTCCCAATGCATTTCGAGCTTATGTTATAGCTCTTCGTCAGGGGATCACTATAAATTTAAGAAAACGTGAATGTTAGAATTTAACATGGCCCAACCATATAACAATCAATTTTGAGAAATCTTTAAACTGTTCGACAGTATCCCGCTATGCGCCTTGGCGCTACGAATTTACACATGAAAAAAACAAACATCATCGTGCATTTCCTTGACTGTTGTTAACCATTTTATATCATAATCTGCTGTAAATCGAGTTAACACGCGTGCATTTCTTCTCCCTACCTTCAATCATGCCCGCCTCCTGTTTTCAAAACTGTCATCATTACCTGACTAACCAACATCGTGTGTCTTAATAGGTGTAACACGGGGCTCCTCCCCCCTATGGTAACCAATGTGCGGTGAAACGATTGGTAGACCAAACAAAAAACTACAATCTCCATAATGCCATCCAATGACCCACAGTTTACCCGCCCCTCAATGCACATGATTTAGTTCAAACATGTTAAAAAATTCTATGAGCAATATAAACTCGTATATCCCACCCTCCCTTGTTGGATTTCGCTACTGTCAATCAGAACATCTCAACTTAATAACATCGGTATCCCCGCTTATAACAAGCGATATGGTCACTACAAATTAAAGTCCAACTTGTTGAATTGCCGACTGTCGAATGAACGGTGCGAATTAGCAGTCTTTGAATGGTGTTCAAATGCTTGTTTCATCCTTGGTAATCGTGGGTGCAAGCTTGGTTTAGGACATGGGTATATCAATAACTTGAAAGATCCAAGCGCACTCCATTTTCAATACTGTTTGTGCCATTTTTTGCAATTTCACATGTTCAGCGTGCACTCAATTAGCGGTCTGTCCTGGGACCACGTGGGTAAATACTAAACAAGAAATTGAGGCGGGTAAGCCTCAGACTTGAGTGCACTGCAAATGCCCGATAGGCGTATTCAAAACTCCACAGACGTAGTCAAAATTTAGTCCTTTTATTATAGGTTTCTTCAACATATTTCTCAATTGTACTGGTTGCGTAGTAGACAGTTAAAAGTATAAATGCTTTTACATGGCAGCTGTGTATCAACCTCTTGCTGTCATATGCCCATACTTTTAAACACATCTTTCAGTGACTTCTTTTTCCCAATGCATTTCGAGCTTATGTTATAGCTCTTCGTCAGGGGGTCACTATAAATTTAAGAAAACGTGAATGTTAGAATTTAACATGGCCCAACCATATAACAATCAATTTTGAGAAATCTTTAAACTGTTCGACAGTATCCCGCTATGCGCCTTGGCGCTACGAATTTACACATGAAAAAAACAAACATCATCGTGCATTTCCTTGACTGTTGTTAACCATTTTATATCATAATCTGCTGTAAATCGAGTTAACACGCGTGCATTTCTTCTCCCTACCTTCAATCATGCCCGCCTCCTGTTTTCAAAACTGTCATCATTACCTGACTAACCAACATCGTGTGTCTTAATAGGTGTAACACGGGGCTCCTCCCCCCTATGGTAACCAATGTGCGGTGAAACGATTGGTAGACCAAACGAAAAACTACAATCTCCATAATGCCATCCAATGACCCACAGTTTACCCGCCCCTCAATGCACATGATTTAGTTCAAACATGTTAAAAAATTCTATGAGCATTATAAACTCGTATATCCCACCCTCCCTTGTTGGATTTCGCTACTGTCAATCAGAACATCTCAACTTAATAACATCGGTATCCCCGCTTATAACAAGCGATATGGTCACTACAAATTAAAGTCCAACTTGTTGAATTGCCGACTGTCGAATGAACGGTGCGAATTAGCAGTCTTTGAATGGTGTTCAAATGCTTGTTTCATCCTTGGTAATCGTGGGTGCAAGCTTGGTTTAGGACATGGGTATATCAATAACTTGAAAGATCCAAGCGCACTCCATTTTCAATACTGTTTGTGCCATTTTTTGCAATTTCACATGTTCAGCGTGCACTCAATTAGCGGTCTGTCCTGGGACCACGTGGGTAAATACTAAACAAGAAATTGAGGCGGGTAAGCCTCAGACTTGAGTGCACTGCAAATGCCCGATAGGCGTATTCAAAACTCCACAGACGTAGTCAAAATTTAGTCCTTTTATTATAGGTTTCTTCAACATATTTCTCAATTGTACTGGTTGCGTAGTAGACAGTTAAAAGTATAAATGCTTTTACATGGCAGCTGTGTATCAACCTCTTGCTGTCGTATGCCCATACTTTTAAACACATCTTTCAGTGACTTCTTTTTCCCAATGCATTTCGAGCTTATGTTATAGCTCTTCGTCAGGGGATCACTATAAATTTAAGAAAACGTGAATGTTAGAATTTAACATGGCCCAACCATATAGCAATCAATTTTGAGAAATCTTTAAACTGTTCGACAGTATCCCGCTATGCGCCTTGGCGCTACGAATTTACACATGAAAAAAACAAACATCATCGTGCATTTCCTTGACTGTTGTTAACCATTTTATATCATAATCTGCTGTAAATCGAGTTAACACGCGTGCATTTCTTCTCCCTACCTTCAATCATGCCCGCCTCCTGTTTTCAAAACTGTCATCATTACCTGACTAACCAACATCGTGTGTCTTAATAGGTGTAACACGGGGCTCCTCCCCCCTATGGTAACCAATGTGCGGTGAAACGATTGGTAGACCAAACGAAAAACTACAATCTCCATAATGCCATCCAATGACCCACAGTTTACCCGCCCCTCAATGCACATGATTTAGTTCAAACATGTTAAAAAATTCTATGAGCAATATAAACTCGTATATCCCACCCTCCCTTGTTGGATTTCGCTACTGTCAATCAGAACATCTCAACTTAATAACATCGGTATCCCCGCTTATAACAAGCGATATGGTCACTACAAATTAAAGTCCAACTTGTTGAATTGCCGACTGTCGAATGAACGGTGCGAATTAGCAGTCTTTGAATGGTGTTCAAATGCTTGTTTCATCCTTGGTAATCGTGGGTGCAAGCTTGGTTTAGGACATGGGTATATCAATAACTTGAAAGATCCAAGCGCACTCCATTTTCAATACTGTTTGTGCCATTTTTTGCAATTTCACATGTTCAGCGTGCACTCAATTAGCGGTCTGTCCTGGGACCACGTGGGTAAATACTAAACAAGAAATTGAGGCGGGTAAGCCTCAGACTTGAGTGCACTGCAAATGCCCGATAGGCGTATTCAAAACTCCACAGACGTAGTCAAAATTTAGTCCTTTTATTATAGGTTTCTTCAACATATTTCTCAATTGTACTGGTTGCGTAGTAGACAGTTAAAAGTATAAATGCTTTTACATGGCAGCTGTGTATCAACCTCTTGCTGTCGTATGCCCATACTTTTAAACACATCTTTCAGTGACTTCTTTTTCCCAATGCATTTCGAGCTTATGTTATAGCTCTTCGTCAGGGGATCACTATAAATTTAAGAAAACGTGAATGTTAGAATTTAACATGGCCCAACCATATAACAATCAATTTTGAGAAATCTTTAAACTGTTCGACAGTATCCCGCTATGCGCCTTGGCGCTACGAATTTACACATGAAAAAAACAAACATCATCGTGCATTTCCTTGACTGTTGTTAACCATTTTATATCATAATCTGCTGTAAATCGAGTTAACACGCGTGCATTTCTTCTCCCTACCTTCAATCATGCCCGCCTCCTGTTTTCAAAACTGTCATCATTACCTGACTAACCAACATCGTGTGTCTTAATAGGTGTAACACGGGGCTCCTCCCCCCTATGGTAACCAATGTGCGGTGAAACGATTGGTAGACCAAACGTAAAACTACAATCTCCATAATGCCATCCAATGACCCACAGTTTACCCGCCCCTCAATGCACATAATTTAGTTCAAACATGTTAAAAAATTCTATGAGCAATATAAACTCGTATATCCCACCCTCCCTTGTTGGATTTCGCTACTGTCAATCAGAACATCTCAACTTAATAACATTGGTATCCCCGCTTATAACAAGCGATATGGTCACTACAAATTAAAGTCCAACTTGTTGAATTGCCGACTGTCGAATGAACGGTGCGAATTAGCAGTCTTTGAATGGTGTTCAAATGCTTGTTTCATCCTTGGTAATCGTGGGTGCAAGCTTGGTTTAGGACATGGGTATATCAATAACTTGAAAGATCCAAGCGCACTCCATTTTCAATACTGTTTGTGCCATTTTTTGCAATTTCACATGTTCAGCGTGCACTCAATTAGCGGTCTGTCCTGGGACCCCGTGGGTAAATACTAAACAAGAAATTGAGGCGGGTAAGCCTCAGACTTGAGTGCACTGCAAATGCCCGATAGGCGTATTCAAAACTCCACAGACGTAGTCAAAATTTAGTCCTTTTATTATAGGTTTCTTCAACATATTTCTCAATTGTACTGGTTGCGTAGTAGACAGTTAAAAGTATAAATGCTTTTACATGGCAGCTGTGTATCAACCTCTTGCTGTCGTATGCCCATACTTTTAAACACATCTTTCAGTGACTTCTTTTTCCCAATGCATTTCGAGCTTATGTTATAGCTCTTCGTCAGGGGATCACTATAAATTTAAGAAAACGTGAATGTTAGAATTTAACATGGCCCAACCATATAACAATCAATTTTGAGAAATCTTTAAACTGTTCGACAGTATCCCGCTATGCGCCTTGGCGCTACGAATTTACACATGAAAAAAACAAACATCATCGTGCATTTCCTTGACTGTTGTTAACCATCTTATATCATAATCTGCTGTAAATCGAGTTAACACGCGTGCATTTCTTCTCCCTACCTTCAATCATGCCCGCCTCCTGTTTTCAAAACTGTCATCATTACCTGACTAACCAACATCGTGTGTCTTAATAGGTGTAACACGGGGCTCCTCCCCCCTATGGTAACCAATGTGCGGTGAAACGATTGGTAGACCAAACGTAAAACTACAATCTCCATAATGCCATCCAATGACCCACAGTTTACCCGCCCCTCAATGCACATGATTTAGTTCAAACATGTTAAAAAATTCTATGAGCAATATAAACTCGTATATCCCACCCTCCCTTGTTGGATTTCGCTACTGTCAATCAGAACATCTCAACTTAATAACATTGGTATCCCCGCTTATAACAAGCGATATGGTCACTACAAATTAAAGTCCAACTTGTTGAATTGCCGACTGTCGAATGAACGGTGCGAATTAGCAGTCTTTGAATGGTGTTCAAATGCTTGTTTCATCCTTGGTAATCGTGGGTGCAAGCTTGGTTTAGGACATGGGTATATCAATAACTTGAAAGATCCAAGCGCACTCCATTTTCAATACTGTTTGTGCCATTTTTTGCAATTTCACATGTTCAGCGTGCACTCAATTAGCGGTCTGTCCTGGGACCCCGTGGGTAAATACTAAACAAGAAATTGAGGCGGGTAAGCCTCAGACTTGAGTGCACTGCAAATGCCCGATAGGCGTATTCAAAACTCCACAGACGTAGTCAAAATTTAGTCCTTTTATTATAGGTTTCTTCAACATATTTCTCAATTGTACTGGTTGCGTAGTAGACAGTTAAAAGTATAAATGCTTTTACATGGCAGCTGTGTATCAACCTCTTGCTGTCGTATGCCCATACTTTTAAACACATCTTTCAGTGACTTCTTTTTCCCAATGCATTTCGAGCTTATGTTATAGCTCTTCGTCAGGGGATCACTATAAATTTAAGAAAACGTGAATGTTAGAATTTAACATGGCCCAACCATATAACAATCAATTTTGAGAAATCTTTAAACTGTTCGACAGTATCCCGCTATGCGCCTTGGCGCTACGAATTTACACATGAAAAAAACAAACATCATCGTGCATTTCCTTGACTGTTGTTAACCATTTTATATCATAATCTGCTGTAAATCGAGTTAACACGCGTGCATTTCTTCTCCCTACCTTCAATCATGCCCGCCTCCTGTTTTCAAAACTGTCATCATTACCTGACTAACCAACATCGTGTGTCTTAATAGGTGTAACACGGGGCTCCTCCCCCCTATGGTAACCAATGTGCGGTGAAACGATTGGTAGACCAAACGAAAAACTACAATCTCCATAATGCCATCCAATGACCCACAGTTTACCCGCCCCTCAATGCACATGATTTAGTTCAAACATGTTAAAAAATTCTATGAGCAATATAAACTCGTATATCCCACCCTCCCTTGTTGGATTTCGCTACTGTCAATCAGAACATCTCAACTTAATAACATCGGTATCCCCGCTTATAACAAGCGATATGGTCACTACAAATTAAAGTCCAACTTGTTGAATTGCCGACTGTCGAATGAACGGTGCGAATTAGCAGTCTTTGAATGGTGTTCAAATGCTTGTTTCATCCTTGGTAATCGTGGGTGCAAGCTTGGTTTAGGACATGGGTATATCAATAACTTGAAAGATCCAAGCGCACTCCATTTTCAATACTGTTTGTGCCATTTTTTGCAATTTCACATGTTCAGCGTGCACTCAATTAGCGGTCTGTCCTGGGACCACGTGGGTAAATACTAAACAAGAAATTGAGGCGGGTAAGCCTCAGACTTGAGTGCACTGCAAATGCCCGATAGGCGTATTCAAAACTCCACAGACGTAGTCAAAATTTAGTCCTTTTATTATAGGTTTCTTCAACATATTTCTCAATTGTACTGGTTGCGTAGTAGACAGTTAAAAGTATAAATGCTTTTACATGGCAGCTGTGTATCAACCTCTTGCTGTCGTATGCCCATACTTTTAAACACATCTTTCAGTGACTTCTTTTTCCCAATGCATTTCGAGCTTATGTTATAGCTCTTCGTCAGGGGATCACTATAAATTTAAGAAAACGTGAATGTTAGAATTTAACATGGCCCAACCATATAACAATCAATTTTGAGAAATCTTTAAACTGTTCGACAGTATCCCGCTATGCGCCTTGGCGCTACGAATTTACACATGAAAAAAACAAACATCATCGTGCATTTCCTTGACTGTTGTTAACCATTTTATATCATAATCTGCTGTAAATCGAGTTAACACGCGTGCATTTCTTCTCCCTACCTTCAATCATGCCCGCCTCCTGTTTTCAAAACTGTCATCATTACCTGACTAACCAACATCGTGTGTCTTAATAGGTGTAACACGGGGCTCCTCCCCCCTATGGTAACCAATGTGTGGTGAAACGATTGGTAGACCAAACGAAAAACTACAATCTCCATAATGCCATCCAATGACCCACAGTTTACCCGCCCCTCAATGCACATGATTTAGTTCAAACATGTTAAAAAATTCTATGAGCAATATAAACTCGTATATCCCACCCTCCCTTGTTGGATTTCGCTACTGTCAATCAGAACATCTCAACTTAATAACATCGGTATCCCCGCTTATAACAAGCGATATGGTCACTACAAATTAAAGTCCAACTTGTTGAATTGCCGACTGTCGAATGAACGGTGCGAATTAGCAGTCTTTGAATGGTGTTCAAATGCTTGTTTCATCCTTGGTAATCGTGGGTGCAAGCTTGGTTTAGGACATGGGTATATCAATAACTTGAAAGATCCAAGCGCACTCCATTTCAATACTGTTTGTGCCATTTTTTGCAATTTCACATGTTCAGCGTGCACTCAATTAGCGGTCTGTCCTGGGACCACGTGGGTAAATACTAAACAAGAAACTGAGGCGGGTAAGCCTCAGACTTGAGTGCACTGCAAATGCCCGATAGGCGTATTCAAAACTCCACAGACGTAGTCAAAATTTAGTCCTTTTATTATAGGTTTCTTCAACATATTTCTCAATTGTACTGGTTGCGTAGTAGACAGTTAAAAGTATAAATGCTTTTACATGGCAGCTGTGTATCAACCTCTTGCTGTCGTATGCCCATACTTTTAAACACATCTTTCAGTGACTTCTTTTTCCCAATGCATTTCGAGCTTATGTTATAGCTCTTCGTCAGGGGATCACTATAAATTTAAGAAAACGTGAATGTTAGAATTTAACATGGCCCAACCATATAACAATCAATTTTGAGAAATCTTTAAACTGTTCGACAGTATCCCGCTATGCGCCTTGGCGCTACGAATTTACACATGAAAAAAACAAACATCATCGTGCATTTCCTTGACTGTTGTTAACCATTTTATATCATAATCTGCTGTAAATCGAGTTAACACGCGTGCATTTCTTCTCCCTACCTTCAATCATGCCCGCCTCCTGTTTTCAAAACTGTCATCATTACCTGACTAACCAACATCGTGTGTCTTAATAGGTGTAACACGGGGCTCCTACCCCCTATGGTAACCAATGTGCGGTGAAACGATTGGTAGACCAAACGAAAAACTACAATCTCCATAATGCCATCCAATGACCCACAGTTTACCCGCCCCTCAATGCACATGATTTAGTTCAAACATGTTAAAAAATTCTATGAGCAATATAAACTCGTATATCCCACCCTCCCTTGTTGGATTTCGCTACTGTCAATCAGAACATCTCTACTTAATAACATCGGTATCCCCGCTTATAACAAGCGATATGGTCACTACAAATTAAAGTCCAACTTGTTGAATTGCCGACTGTCGAATGAACGGTGCGAATTAGCAGTCTTTGAATGGTGTTCAAATGCTTGTTTCATCCTTGGTAATCATGGGTGCAAGCTTGGTTTAGGACATGGGTATATCAATAACTTGAAAGATCCAAGCGCACTCCATTTTCAATACTGTTTGTGCCATTTTTTGCAATTTCACATGTTCAGCGTGCACTCAATTAGCGGTCTGTCCTGGGACCACGTGGGTAAATACTAAACAAGAAATTGAGGCGGGTAAGCCTCAGACTTGAGTGCACTGCAAATGCCCGATAGGCGTATTCAAAACTCCACAGACGTAGTCAAAATTTAGTCCTTTTATTATAGGTTTCTTCAACATATTTCTCAATTGTACTGGTTGCGTAGTAGACAGTTAAAAGTATAAATGCTTTTACATGGCAGCTGTGTATCAACCTCTTGCTGTCGTATGCCCATACTTTTAAACACATCTTTCAGTGACTTCTTTTTCCCAATGCATTTCGAGCTTATGTTATAGCTCTTCGTCAGGGGATCACTATAAATTTAAGAAAACGTGAATGTTAGAATTTAACATGGCCCAACCATATAACAATCAATTTTGAGAAATCTTTAAACTGTTCGACAGTATCCCGCTATGCGCCTTGGCGCTATGAATTTACACATGAAAAAAACAAACATCATCGTGTATTTCCTTGACTGTTGTTAACCATTTTATATCATAATCTGCTGTAAATCGAGTTAACACGCGTGCATTTCTTCTCCCTACCTTCAATCATGCCCGCCTCCTGTTTTCAAAACTGTCATCATTACCTGACTAACCAACATCGTGTGTCTTAATAGGTGTAACACGGGGCTCCTCCCCCCTATGGTAACCAATGTGCGGTGAAACGATTGGTAGACCAAACGAAAAACTACAATCTCCATAATGCCATCCAATGACCCACAGTTTACCCGCCCCTCAATGCACATGATTTAGTTCAAACATGTTAAAAAATTCTATGAGCAATATAAACTCGTATATCCCACCCTCCCTTGTTGGATTTCGCTACTGTCAATCAGAACATCTCAACTTAATAACATCGGTATCCCCGCTTATAACAAGCGATATGGTCACTACAAATTAAAGTCCAACTTGTTGAATTGCTGACTGTCGAATGAACGGTGCGAATTAGCAGTCTTTGAATGGTGTTCAAATGCTTGTTTCATCCTTGGTAATCGTGGGTGCAAGCTTGGTTTAGGACATGGGTATATCAATAACTTGAAAGATCCAAGCGCACTCCATTTTCAATACTGTTTGTGCCATTTTTTGCAATTTCACATGTTCAGCGTGCACTCAATTAGCGGTCTGTCCTGGGACCACGTGGGTAAATACTAAACAAGAAATTGAGGCGGGTAAGCCTCAGACTTGAGTGCACTGCAAATGCCCGATAGGCGTATTCAAAACTCCACAGACGTAGTCAAAATTTAGTCCTTTTATTATAGGTTTCTTCAACATATTTCTCAATTGTACTGGTTGCGTAGTAGACAGTTAAAAGTATAAATGCTTTTACATGGCAGCTGTGTATCAACCTCTTGCTGTCGTATGCCCATACTTTTAAACACATCTTTCAGTGACTTCTTTTTCCCAATGCATTTCGAGCTTATGTTATAGCTCTTCGTCAGGGGATCACTATAAATTTAAGAAAACGTGAATGTTAGAATTTAACATGGCCCAACCATACAACAATCAATTTTGAGAAATCTTTAAACTGTTCGACAGTATCCCGCTATGCGCCTTGGCGCTACGAATTTACACATGAAAAAAACAAACATCATCGTGCATTTCCTTGACTGTTGTTAACCATTTTATATCATAATCTGCTGTAAATCGAGTTAACACGCGTGCATTTCTTCTCCCTACCTTCAATCATGCCCGCCTCCTGTTTTCAAAACTGTCATCATTACCTGACTAACCAACATCGTGTGTCTTAATAGGTGTAACACGGGGCTCCTCCCCCCTATGGTAACCAATGTGCGGTGAAACGATTGGTAGACCAAACGTAAAACTACAATCTCCATAATGCCATCCAATGACCCACAGTTTACCCGCCCCTCAATGCACATAATTTAGTTCAAACATGTTAAAAAATTCTATGAGCAATATAAACTCGTATATCCCACCCTCCCTTGTTGGATTTCGCTACTGTCAATCAGAACATCTCAACTTAATAACATTGGTATCCCCGCTTATAACAAGCGATATGGTCACTACAAATTAAAGTCCAACTTGTTGAATTGCCGACTGTCGAATGAACGGTGCGAATTAGCAGTCTTTGAATGGTGTTCAAATGCTTGTTTCATCCTTGGTAATCGTGGGTGCAAGCTTGGTTTAGGACATGGGTATATCAATAACTTGAAAGATCCAAGCGCACTCCATTTTCAATACTGTTTGTGCCATTTTTTGCAATTTCACATAGTTCAGCGTGCACTCAATTAGCGGTCTGTCCTGGGACCCCGTGGGTAAATACTAAACAAGAAATTGAGGCGGGTAAGCCTCAGACTTGAGTGCACTGCAAATGCCCGATAGGCGTATTCAAAACTCCACAGACGTAGTCAAAATTTAGTCCTTTTATTATAGGTTTCTTCAACATATTTCTCAATTGTACTGGTTGCGTAGTAGACAGTTAAAAGTATAAATGCTTTTACATGGCAGCTGTGTATCAACCTCTTGCTGTCGTATGCCCATACTTTTAAACACATCTTTCAGTGACTTCTTTTTCCCAATGCATTTCGAGCTTATGTTACAGCTCTTCGTCAGGGGATCACTATAAATTTAAGAAAACGTGAATGTTAGAATTTAACATGGCCCAACCATATAACAATCAATTTTGAGAAATCTTTAAACTGTTCGACAGTATCCCGCTATGCGCCTTGGCGCTACGAATTTACACATGAAAAAAACAAACATCATCGTGCATTTCCTTGACTGTTGTTAACCATTTTATATCATAATCTGCTGTAAATCGAGTTAACACGCGTGCATTTCTTCTCCCTACCTTCAATCATGCCCGCCTCCTGTTTTCAAAACTGTCATCATTACCTGACTAACCAACATCGTGTGTCTTAATAGGTGTAACACGGGGCTCCTCCCCCCTATGGTAACCAATGTGCGGTGAAACGATTGGTAGACCAAACGTAAAACTACAATCTCCATAATGCCATCCAATGACCCACAGTTTACCCGCCCCTCAATGCACATGATTTAGTTCAAACATGTTAAAAAATTCTATGAGCAATATAAACTCGTATATCCCACCCTCCCTTGTTGGATTTCGCTACTGTCAATCAGAACATCTCAACTTAATAACATTGGTATCCCCGCTTATAACAAGCGATATGGTCACTACAAATTAAAGTCCAACTTGTTGAATTGCCGACTGTCGAATGAACGGTGCGAATTAGCAGTCTTTGAATGGTGTTCAAATGCTTGTTTCATCCTTGGTAATCGTGGGTGCAAGCTTGGTTTAGGACATGGGTATATCAATAACTTGAAAGATCCAAGCGCACTCCATTTTCAATACTGTTTGTGCCATTTTTTGCAATTTCACATGTTCAGCGTGCACTCAATTAGCGGTCTGTCCTGGGACCCCGTGGGTAAATACTAAACAAGAAATTGAGGCGGGTAAGCCTCAGACTTGAGTGCACTGCAAATGCCCGATAGGCGTATTCAAAACTCCACAGACGTAGTCAAAATTTAGTCCTTTTATTATAGGTTTCTTCAACATATTTCTCAATTGTACTGGTTGCGTAGTAGACAGTTAAAAGTATAAATGCTTTTACATGGCAGCTGTGTATCAACCTCTTGCTGTCGTATGCCCATACTTTTAAACACATCTTTCAGTGACTTCTTTTTCCCAATGCATTTCGAGCTTATGTTATAGCTCTTCGTCAGGGGATCACTATAAATTTAAGAAAACGTGAATGTTAGAATTTAACATGGCCCAACCATATAACAATCAATTTTGAGAAATCTTTAAACTGTTCGACAGTATCCCGCTATGCGCCTTGGCGCTACGAATTTACACATGAAAAAAACAAACATCATCGTGCATTTCCTTGACTGTTGTTAACCATTTTATATCATAATCTGCTGTAAATCGAGTTAACACGCGTGCATTTCTTCTCCCTACCTTCAATCATGCCCGCCTCCTGTTTTCAAAACTGTCATCATTACCTGACTAACCAACATCGTGTGTCTTAATAGGTGTAACACGGGGCTCCTCCCCCCTATGGTAACCAATGTGCGGTGAAACGATTGGTAGACCAAACGAAAAACTACAATCTCCATAATGCCATCCAATGACCCACAGTTTACCCGCCCCTCAATGCACATGATTTAGTTCAAACATGTTAAAAAATTCTATGAGCAATATAAACTCGTATATCCCACCCTCCCTTGTTGGATTTCGCTACTGTCAATCAGAACATCTCAACTTAATAACATCGGTATCCCCGCTTATAACAAGCGATATGGTCACTACAAATTAAAGTCCAACTTGTTGAATTGCCGACTGTCGAATGAACGGTGCGAATTAGCAGTCTTTGAATGGTGTTCAAATGCTTGTTTCATCCTTGGTAATCGTGGGTGCAAGCTTGGTTTAGGACATGGGTATATCAATAACTTGAAAGATCCAAGCGCACTCCATTTTCAATACTGTTTGTGCCATTTTTTGCAATTTCACATGTTCAGCGTGCACTCAATTAGCGGTCTGTCCTGGGACCACGTGGGTAAATACTAAACAAGAAATTGAGGCGGGTAAGCCTCAGACTTGAGTGCACTGCAAATGCCCGATAGGCGTATTCAAAACTCCACAGACGTAGTCAAAATTTAGTCCTTTTATTATAGGTTTCTTCAACATATTTCTCAATTGTACTGGTTGCGTAGTAGACAGTTAAAAGTATAAATGCTTTTACATGGCAGCTGTGTATCAACCTCTTGCTGTCGTATGCCCATACTTTTAAACACATCTTTCAGTGACTTCTTTTTCCCAATGCATTTCGAGCTTATGTTATAGCTCTTCGTCAGGGGATCACTATAAATTTAAGAAAACGTGAATGTTAGAATTTAACATGGCCCAACCATATAACAATCAATTTTGAGAAATCTTTAAACTGTTCGACAGTATCCCGCTATGCGCCTTGGCGCTACGAATTTACACATGAAAAAAACAAACATCATCGTGCATTTCCTTGACTGTTGTTAACCATTTTATATCATAATCTGCTGTAAATCGAGTTAACACGCGTGCATTTCTTCTCCCTACCTTCAATCATGCCCGCCTCCTGTTTTCAAAACTGTCATCATTACCTGACTAACCAACATCGTGTGTCTTAATAGGTGTAACACGGGGCTCCTCCCCCCTATGGTAACCAATGTGTGGTGAAACGATTGGTAGACCAAACGAAAAACTACAATCTCCATAATGCCATCCAATGACCCACAGTTTACCCGCCCCTCAATGCACATGATTTAGTTCAAACATGTTAAAAAATTCTATGAGCAATATAAACTCGTATATCCCACCCTCCCTTGTTGGATTTCGCTACTGTCAATCAGAACATCTCAACTTAATAACATCGGTATCCCCGCTTATAACAAGCGATATGGTCACTACAAATTAAAGTCCAACTTGTTGAATTGCCGACTGTCGAATGAACGGTGCGAATTAGCAGTCTTTGAATGGTGTTCAAATGCTTGTTTCATCCTTGGTAATCGTGGGTGCAAGCTTGGTTTAGGACATGGGTATATCAATAACTTGAAAGATCCAAGCGCACTCCATTTCAATACTGTTTGTGCCATTTTTTGCAATTTCACATGTTCAGCGTGCACTCAATTAGCGGTCTGTCCTGGGACCACGTGGGTAAATACTAAACAAGAAACTGAGGCGGGTAAGCCTCAGACTTGAGTGCACTGCAAATGCCCGATAGGCGTATTCAAAACTCCACAGACGTAGTCAAAATTTAGTCCTTTTATTATAGGTTTCTTCAACATATTTCTCAATTGTACTGGTTGCGTAGTAGACAGTTAAAAGTATAAATGCTTTTACATGGCAGCTGTGTATCAACCTCTTGCTGTCGTATGCCCATACTTTTAAACACATCTTTCAGTGACTTCTTTTTCCCAATGCATTTCGAGCTTATGTTATAGCTCTTCGTCAGGGGATCACTATAAATTTAAGAAAACGTGAATGTTAGAATTTAACATGGCCCAACCATATAACAATCAATTTTGAGAAATCTTTAAACTGTTCGACAGTATCCCGCTATGCGCCTTGGCGCTACGAATTTACACATGAAAAAAACAAACATCATCGTGCATTTCCTTGACTGTTGTTAACCATTTTATATCATAATCTGCTGTAAATCGAGTTAACACGTGTGCATTTCTTCTCCCTACCTTCAATCATGCCCGCCTCCTGTTTTCAAAACTGTCATCATTACCTGACTAACCAACATCGTGTGTCTTAATAGGTGTAACACGGGGCTCCTACCCCCTATGGTAACCAATGTGCGGTGAAACGATTGGTAGACCAAACGAAAAACTACAATCTCCATAATGCCATCCAATGACCCACAGTTTACCCGCCCCTCAATGCACATGATTTAGTTCAAACATGTTAAAAAATTCTATGAGCAATATAAACTCGTATATCCCACCCTCCCTTGTTGGATTTCGCTACTGTCAATCAGAACATCTCTACTTAATAACATCGGTATCCCCGCTTATAACAAGCGATATGGTCACTACAAATTAAAGTCCAACTTGTTGAATTGCCGACTGTCGAATGAACGGTGCGAATTAGCAGTCTTTGAATGGTGTTCAAATGCTTGTTTCATCCTTGGTAATCATGGGTGCAAGCTTGGTTTAGGACATGGGTATATCAATAACTTGAAAGATCCAAGCGCACTCCATTTTCAATACTGTTTGTGCCATTTTTTGCAATTTCACATGTTCAGCGTGCACTCAATTAGCGGTCTGTCCTGGGACCACGTGGGTAAATACTAAACAAGAAATTGAGGCGGGTAAGCCTCAGACTTGAGTGCACTGCAAATGCCCGATAGGCGTATTCAAAACTCCACAGACGTAGTCAAAATTTAGTCCTTTTATTATAGGTTTCTTCAACATATTTCTCAATTGTACTGGTTGCGTAGTAGACAGTTAAAAGTATAAATGCTTTTACATGGCAGCTGTGTATCAACCTCTTGCTGTCGTATGCCCATACTTTTAAACACATCTTTCAGTGACTTCTTTTTCCCAATGCATTTCGAGCTTATGTTATAGCTCTTCGTCAGGGGATCACTATAAATTTAAGAAAACGTGAATGTTAGAATTTAACATGGCCCAACCATATAACAATCAATTTTGAGAAATCTTTAAACTGTTCGACAGTATCCCGCTATGCGCCTTGGCGCTACGAATTTACACATGAAAAAAACAAACATCATCGTGTATTTCCTTGACTGTTGTTAACCATTTTATATCATAATCTGCTGTAAATCGAGTTAACACGCGTGCATTTCTTCTCCCTACCTTCAATCATGCCCGCCTCCTGTTTTCAAAACTGTCATCATTACCTGACTAACCAACATCGTGTGTCTTAATAGGTGTAACACGGGGCTCCTCCCCCCTATGGTAACCAATGTGCGGTGAAACGATTGGTAGACCAAACGAAAAACTACAATCTCCATAATGCCATCCAATGACCCACAGTTTACCCGCCCCTCAATGCACATGATTTAGTTCAAACATGTTAAAAAATTCTATGAGCAATATAAACTCGTATATCCCACCCTCCCTTGTTGGATTTCGCTACTGTCAATCAGAACATCTCAACTTAATAACATCGGTATCCCCGCTTATAACAAGCGATATGGTCACTACAAATTAAAGTCCAACTTGTTGAATTGCTGACTGTCGAATGAACGGTGCGAATTAGCAGTCTTTGAATGGTGTTCAAATGCTTGTTTCATCCTTGGTAATCGTGGGTGCAAGCTTGGTTTAGGACATGGGTATATCAATAACTTGAAAGATCCAAGCGCACTCCATTTTCAATACTGTTTGTGCCATTTTTTGCAATTTCACATGTTCAGCGTGCACTCAATTAGCGGTCTGTCCTGGGACCACGTGGGTAAATACTAAACAAGAAATTGAGGCGGGTAAGCCTCAGACTTGAGTGCACTGCAAATGCCCGATAGGCGTATTCAAAACTCCACAGACGTAGTCAAAATTTAGTCCTTTTATTATAGGTTTCTTCAACATATTTCTCAATTGTACTGGTTGCGTAGTAGACAGTTAAAAGTATAAATGCTTTTACATGGCAGCTGTGTATCAACCTCTTGCTGTCGTATGCCCATACTTTTAAACACATCTTTCAGTGACTTCTTTTTCCCAATGCATTTCGAGCTTATGTTATAGCTCTTCGTCAGGGGATCACTATAAATTTAAGAAAACGTGAATGTTAGAATTTAACATGGCCCAACCATACAACAATCAATTTTGAGAAATCTTTAAACTGTTCGACAGTATCCCGCTATGCGCCTTGGCGCTACGAATTTACACATGAAAAAAACAAACATCATCGTGCATTTCCTTGACTGTTGTTAACCATTTTATATCATAATCTGCTGTAAATCGGCGGGCATGATTGAAGGTAGGGAGAAGAAATGCACGCGTGTTAACTCGACTTACAGCAGATTATGATATAAAATGGTTAACAACAGTCAAGGAAATGCACGATGATGTTTGTTTTTTTCATGTGTAAATTCGTAGCGCCAAGGCGCATAGCGGGATACTGTCGAACAGTTTAAAGATTTCTCAAAATTGATTGTTATATGGTTGGGCCATGTTAAATTCTAACATTCACGTTTTCTTAAATTTATAGTGATCCCCTGACGAAGAGCTATAACATAAGCTCGAAATGCATTGGGAAAAAGAAGTCACTGAAAGATGTGTTTAAAAGTATGGGCATACGACAGCAAGAGGTTGATACACAGCTGCCATGTAAAAGCATTTATACTTTTAACTGTCTACTACGCAACCAGTAGAATTGAGAAATATGTTGAAGAAACCTATAATAAAAGGACTAAATTTTGACTACGTCTGTGGAGTTTTGAATACGCCTATCGGGCATTTGCAGTGCACTCAAGTCTGAGGCTTACCCACCTCAATTTCTTGTTTAGTATTTACCCACGTGGTCCCAGGACAGACCGCTAATTGAGTGCACGCTGAACATGTGAAATTGCAAAAAATGGCACAAACAGTATTGAAAATGGAGTGCGCTTGGATCTTTCAAGTTATTGATATACCCATGTCCTAAACCAAGCTTGCACCCACGATTACCAAGGATGAAACAAGCATTTGAACACCATTCAAAGACTGCTAATTCGCACCGTTCATTCGACAGTCGGCAATTCAACAAGTTGGACTTTAATTTGTAGTGACCATATCGCTTGTTATAAGCGGGGATACCGATGTTATTAAGTTGAGATGTTCTGATTGACAGTAGCGAAATCCAACAAGGGAGGGTGGGATATACGAGTTTATATTGCTCATAGAATTTTTTAACATGTTTGAACTAAATCATGTGCATTGAGGGGCGGGTAAACTGTGGGTCATTGGATGGCATTATGGAGATTGTAGTTTTTCGTTTGGTCTACCAATCGTTTCACCGCACATTGGTTACCATAGGGGGGAGGAGCCCCGTGTTACACCTATTAAGACACACGATGTTGGTTAGTCAGGTAATGATGACAGTTTTGAAAACAGGAGGCGGGCATGATTGAAGGTAGGGAGAAGAAATGCACGCGTGTTAACTCGATTTACAGCAGATTATGATATAAAATGGTTAACAACAGTCAAGGAAATGCACGATGATGTTTGTTTTTTTCATGTGTAAATTCGTAGCGCCAAGGCGCATAGCGGGATACTGTCGAACAGTTTAAAGATTTCTCAAAATTGATTGTTATATGGTTGGGCCATGTTAAATTCTAACATTCACATTTTCTTAAATTTATAGTGATCCCCTGACGAAGAGCTATAACATAAGCTCGAAATGCATTGGGAAAAAGAAGTCACTGAAAGATGTGTTTAAAAGTATGGGCATACGACAGCAAGAGGTTGATACACAGCTGCCATGTAAAAGCATTTATACTTTTAACTGTCTACTACGCAACCAGTACAATTGAGAAATATGTTGAAGAAACCTATAATAAAAGGACTAAATTTTGACTACGTCTGTGGAGTTTTGAATACGCCTATCGGGCATTTGCAGTGCACTCAAGTCTGAGGCTTACCCGCCTCAATTTCTTGTTTAGTATTTACCCACGTGGTCCCAGGACAGACCGCTAATTGAGTGCACGCTGAACATGTGAAATTGCAAAAAATGGCACAAACAGTATTGAAAATGGAGTGCGCTTGGATCTTTCAAGTTATTGATATACCCATGTCCTAAACCAAGCTTGCACCCACGATTACCAAGGATGAAACAAGCATTTGAACACCATTCAAAGACTGCTAATTCGCACCGTTCATTCGACAGTCGGCAATTCAACAAGTTGGACTTTAATTTGTAGTGACCATATCGCTTGTTATAAGCGGGGATACCGATGTTATTAAGTTGAGATGTTCTGATTGACAGTAGCGAAATCCAACAAGGGAGGGTGGGATATACGAGTTTATATTGCTCATAGAATTTTTTAACATGTTTGAACTAAATCATGTGCATTGAGGGGCGGGTAAACTGTGGGTCATTGGATGGCATTATGGAGATTGTAGTTTTTCGTTTGGTCTACCAATCGTTTCACCGCACATTGGTTACCATAGGGGGGAGGAGCCCCGTGTTACACCTATTAAGACACACGATGTTGGTTAGTCAGGTAATGATGACAGTTTTGAAAACAGGAGGCGGGCATGATTGAAGGTAGGGAGAAGAAATGCACGCGTGTTAACTCGATTTACAGCAGATTATGATATAAAATGGTTAACAACAGTCAAGGAAATGCACGATGATGTTTGTTTTTTTCATGTGTAAATTCGTAGCGCCAAGGCGCATAGCGGGATACTGTCGAACAGTTTAAAGATTTCTCAAAATTGATTGTTATATGGTTGGGCCATGTTAAATTCTAACATTCACGTTTTCTTAAATTTATAGTGATCCCCTGACGAAGAGCTATAACATAAGCTCGAAATGCATTGGGAAAAAGAAGTCACTGAAAGATGTGTTTAAAAGTATGGGCATACGACAGCAAGAGGTTGATACACAGCTGCCATGTAAAAGCATTTATACTTTTAACTGTCTACTACGCAACCAGTACAATTGAGAAATATGTTGAAGAAACCTATAATAAAAGGACTAAATTTTGACTACGTCTGTGGAGTTTTGAATACGCCTATCGGGCATTTGCAGTGCACTCAAGTCTGAGGCTTACCCGCCTCAATTTCTTGTTTAGTATTTATCCACGTGGTCCCAGGACAGACCGCTAATTGAGTGCACGCTGAACATGTGAAATTGCAAAAAATGGCACAAACAGTATTGAAAATGGAGTGCGCTTGGATCTTTCAAGTTATTGATATACCCATGTCCTAAACCAAGCTTGCACCCACGATTACCAAGGATGAAACAAGCATTTGAACACCATTCAAAGACTGCTAATTCGCACCGTTCATTCGACAGTCGGCAATTCAACAAGTTGGACTTTAATTTGTAGTGACCATATCGCTTGTTATAAGCGGGGATACCGATGTTATTAAGTTGAGATGTTCTGATTGACAGTAGCGAAATCCAACAAGGGAGGGTGGGATATACGAGTTTATATTGCTCATAGAATTTTTTAACATGTTTGAACTAAATCATGTGCATTGAGGGGCGGGTAAACTGTGGGTCATTGGATGGCATTATGGAGATTGTAGTTTTTCGTTTGGTCTACCAATCGTTTCACCGCACATTGGTTACCATAGGGGGGAGGAGCCCCGTGTTACACCTATTAAGACACACGATGTTGGTTAGTCAGGTAATGATGACAGTTTTGAAAACAGGAGGCGGCCATGATTGAAGGTAGGGAGAAGAAATGCACGCGTGTTAACTCGATTTACAGCAGATTATGATATAAAATGGTTAACAACAGTCAAGGAAATGCACGATGATGTTTGTTTTTTTTCATGTGTAAATTCGTAGCGCCAAGGCGCATAGCGGGATACTGTCGAACAGTTTAAAGATTTCTCAAAATTGATTGTTATATGGTTGGGCCATGTTAAATTCTAACATTCACGTTTTCTTAAATTTATAGTGATCCCCTGACGAAGAGCTATAACATAAGCTCGAAATGCATTGGGAAAAAGAAGTCACTGAAAGATGTGTTTAAAAGTATGGGCATACGACAGCAAGAGGTTGATACACAGCTGCCATGTAAAAGCATTTATACTTTTAACTGTCTACTACGCAACCAGTACAATTGAGAAATATGTTGAAGAAACCTATAATAAAAGGACTAAATTTTGACTACGTCTGTGGAGTTTTGAATACGCCTATCGGGCATTTGCAGTGCACTCAAGTCTGAGGCTTACCCGCCTCTATTTCTTGTTTAGTATTTACCCACGTGGTCCCAGGACAGACCGCTAATTGAGTGCACGCTGAACATGTGAAATTGAAAAAAATGGCACAAACAGTATTGAAAATGGAGTGCGCTTGGATCTTTCAAGTTATTGATATACCCATGTCCTAAACCAAGCTTGCACCCACGATTACCAAGGATGAAACAAGCATTTGAACACCATTCAAAGACTGCTAATTCGCACCGTTCATTCGACAGTCGGCAATTCAACAAGTTGGACTTTAATTTGTAGTGACCATATCGCTTGTTATAAGCGGGGATACCGATGTTATTAAGTTGAGATGTTCTGATTGACAGTAGCGAAATCCAACAAGGGAGGGTGGGATATACGAGTTTATATTGCTCATAGAATTTTTTAACATGTTTGAACTAAATCATGTGCATTGAGGGGCGGGTAAACTGTGGGTCATTGGATGGCATTATGGAGATTGTAGTTTTTCGTTTGGTCTACCAATCGTTTCACCGCACATTGGTTACCATAGGGGGGAGGAGCCCCGTGTTACACCTATTAAGACACACGATGTTGGTTAGTCAGGTAATGATGACAGTTTTGAAAACAGGAGGTGGGCATGATTGAAGGTAGGGAGAAGAAATGCACGCGTGTTAACTCGATTTACAGCAGATTATGATATAAAATGGTTAACAACAGTCAAGGAAATGCACGATGATGTTTGTTTTTTTCATGTGTAAATTCGTAGCGCCAAGGCGCATAGCGGGATACTGTCGAACAGTTTAAAGATTTCTCAAAATTGATTGTTATATGGTTGGGCCATGTTAAATTCTAACATTCACGTTTTCTTAAATTTATAGTGATCCCCTGACGAAGAGCTATAACATAAGCTCGAAATGCATTGGGAAAAAGAAGTCACTGAAAGATGTGTTTAAAAGTATGGGCATACGACAGCAAGAGGTTGATACACAGCTGCCATGTAAAAGCATTTATACTTTTAACTGTCTACTACGCAACCAGTACAATTGAGAAATATGTTGAAGAAACCTATAATAAAAGGACTAAATTTTGACTACGTCTGTGGAGTTTTGAATACGCCTATCGGGCATTTGCAGTGCACTCAAGTCTGAGGCTTACCCGCCTCAATTTCTTGTTTAGTATTCACCCACGTGGTCCCAGGACAGACCGCTAATTGAGTGCACGCTGAACATGTGAAATTGCAAAAAATGGCACAAACAGTATTGAAAATGGAGTGTGCTTGGATCTTTCAAGTTAATAATATACATATTAACAGTATGTGATCTCTAGGGGAAAACATAATAACAAGTGTATCATTGTCACGTTGATTGTAAATGTTTAGGGTTTGCATTGATGGGTTAGCAACACCTCTTGAGCGAAGTACAGTATCAATATTATAATATAAAAAGTCACTATATATAAGGTAAAAGGGCCAGAAAAGGAGTAATATTTGTTATAATATGTCTGTTTCTAAAAACAAGCTGCTGACGTTACAAAGAAAAAGGGAAAAACATGCAATAACATTTATTTCTACATATAAATGTTGAAATATTGACAAATAGTCACAATTTATAACTAAGTACTATGCCTATGCCATCTTGAAACAACTTACAACTCCAGAATATGTTTGTTGACGCAAAAAGAGAATCCGGTGCTGGAGAGCGGAACCTACAACAGAGATTGGCGATTCAGAAATAACTTGGGAAAACTAAACTAATTGCACAGTAGGTGTGGTTTATATAGTTTTTTGTTGTTTAGTAGTCTATGGAAGGAAGATGTGGCTCCGCCTATGTAGATGGCACGTTTTGCAGTTTACACGTGCTAACGTTTGAACTGTTTTTCATCTGCACGTGTTCGGAAAAGTTTCAAACTGTGAAGCTGTAAAGGTTTCGATTTTGATAGTAACATGTATAAGGTATTATTATCTACATACGTTGGAGAGTTTAAAAAGTGTTACTCAATAAAATGTTTTTCTTTGCAATTTCATGATTAAAAGCATCTAATATAAGATGTATAAAAAATATTGTTATCATTAGAAGAAAAAAAAAGGTTTAATATTTGTTATTTTTATGGTTCTTAATTTAAAGAATGCTAGCATTTGTGGATCACATCCTACCCTCGGAAAGGTAGGCAGGCGCTTGGAGCTTTGGGAAGGTTATTAAATAATAAATGCCTTTCGCTATGCACCTGTAGACTTGGCTTTTAAACTTTCAATTGCCTAGTCTGTATATTTACACTTTTTTTTTTTTTTGGTAGACCTTTATTGCACATTATGCATATACACAGCGGTGTGCCTACAACCCACTTACAGGGCCGGCCGCAATCAGTGTACCATACAATATAGACGAGCTTAATAACATATTACTTCGGCTCAAGTGCAAGTATAGAAAATGCTTAGCTCATGAAGGCACCATAAATGATCTAAATGCAGTGTTCCAGCACACCATTGATTCCGGCTGTACAGCCCTTATGTGATCTCGGTCTCATTTTCAGGTTTTGCCGAAACAAAGTCAAACGACAACCGATCCCAACTCACCCCCCAACCCCCCCGATCCTGGTCTTAGTGGGTATTCCAAGTCCGATATGTACAGTGTCCAAGAGTTAGCCGGCACAGCAGTCAGCAGAAGGTACATTAAGACGGTAGGTACCGTCACACAGTCTCTCTTACCATACACAAACCACGGCGAGACACCAGAAGGTGGCCAGGCCACGTCAACTTCTCAGAGCAAATGTGAAGATCCCAAAGAGTACCACGGTTCATGCACACTACATAGGACATTCGTCTCTCCCGCATCCAAGTAACACTCAAGCAGACTCCTGGTCTCCCCCTGACAATTCAGCGGTCGCACTCCTCTCACTATCAGAATCCGCCAGAGACAACATATAGAGCGTAAATGGAACCCACACATCCTGCGGGCGAGACTTCTCTGGCATTCCCTCATAGTAACAGTGCAGTTGGTCCCTGCAGTAAGCCATGTCATTCAGCCACAGCTGCACATCAGGTGCCCTCCTCCCTCCCCACCCTATAGCAACCCTCCTCTTAGCTAATTGTAGCGCCAATACCACCAGTCGCCGTGATTGCGCTGATACACCGGAAGCAATGCCCAAAAGGCAGAGGCGCACATCCAGCTTAACTTCAGTTGATGTCATGACAGCTAGCCTCTCAGTCACCTCCCTCCAGAAGTCATACACACTCGGACATCCCCAGGCCAGGTGTACAAAGTCAGCATCGTCAGCACCACACCGGACACATTGGGCAGCAGCCCGAAGACCATACCGAACCAGCTGAACCGGCGTGTAATACCACTGATGTAGAAATTTATAATGCAGAAGGCGGAAGTTGCCATTTATCACATACCACCCAGTCATGTTACAACATTCATTCCATTCGTCATCACTCAGAGGTTCTGGAAGGCTCCTATCCCACCGTGCTCTAGCCAAGACCGCCCCCCCTCCCTCATCCTCCTGCGCAGCTTTATACAGTTTAGAGAGCAATTTAGTCCTGTCTTTAGCTGTGTAAAGTAGTTGCAATGCCCCGAGTGTTAACGGTTCTGCCGGGTACGTTGGATACAGATCTCTTATGGCTGCCCGCAGACGAGCATAGATAAAGGTAGCCATACCTGTGTTAGTTGAGCGATCTGTCATGGCCTGCAAGGATAGAAATGATGCCCCTGGAAAAAGGTCCCCCATAGACTGTATTCCAGCTGCCCTCAGAACCTGTAATCCTCCAATCTCACTGGATACTGAAACATCTGAGTGGTAAAGTAGCGGCATAGCCGGTGCATATAACGGCAACCTGGCAGCCCGTCTACCAAGGCCCTCCTAGGCGGTCGCCGTGCTTCGGACAGTATCAATCTCCCCCTTCTCGAATACCAAATGTTTGTTAACAATCATGGCCCTCAGCGGATATGGCAAAACCGCACTCGCCTCAAGTGCCACATGCGGGGTATACGGTGGAGCATTCATCCAGTAACTCGCGAAATGCGCTTGTGCGCAGAGATAATAAAGCCTCATGTCCGGTAGGGCGAACCCTCCCAGTGCATACGGCTTGATCAATACCTCCCAAGTCACACGCGGTTTCTTGCCGGCCCAGGTGAGAAAGAGACCTCATCCTTGCAAAGAAATGCGACTTCAACGGGACAGGAATGTTCACAAAAAGATAAAGAAATTTTGGCAACACTACCATTTTAATTAAGGATATTCGATCCGCCAGGGTCAGAGGGAGACGTGTCCATCGCGCCACCTGATCTTCCAATTTAGAGATGGCAACGCCATAGTTAGCGCGTATGACTTCCTGACAATCCCTATGTACCTAGATGCCTAGATATCGAACCGACTCTGTCGCCCATTCCAGAGGAAATTCCAATGGGATTTGGTGAGTTGCGTCCGTGAGCGGTAACACTACAGATTTGTCCCAATTTATAGTTAGTCCGGAGTGTCTACCAAACTTAATGAATTCGCGGAGTATATTTTCCAGATGGAGTACCGGGTCTCTAACATACAGGACCATGTCGTCAGCATACATTGACACAGCCAACGATCTGAGAGGGAACTTCAACGCCACCTCCGCATACCTCTGCCGCAAAATGCAGGCCAAAGGCTCCATCATGATGGCAAATAGCAACGGTGATAGAGGGCAGCCCTGCCTCGTCCCCCTCTGTATCGGGAATGAGGAAGACACGTGACAGTTGACCCTAACTCTTGCCGTTGGCGCAGTATACAAGAGAGTAATAAGTGACGTGAAGAAGAATGGCACCCCCATCCGGTGTAGGACAGCCAACATATACTTCCATGCCACTGAATCGAAGGCCTTGGCCGCGTCAAGCATGACTGCGGCTGCGGCCAGGTCTGGTTTAAGCAGGTGTAGTACAGCAAACAGTGCCCTCAAATTGTGTGTAGTGGATCTGAGGGGAATGAATCCCGATTGATCCGGCAGCACCATGACTGGCAGAAGTAGACGCAATCTCGTGGCTAATACTTTGGCAATTATTTTAACATCGGTATTCATAAGTGAAAGGGGACGATACGAATCGCACTTATTCGGTGGTTTCCCTGGTTTAGGCAGTGCCACCAACAGCGCCTCTCTCATAGTCGCCGGAAGTCGCCCACACTCAATCGCTTCCTCCAAGACCTGTGCCAGTTGCGGAATCAGCAAATCTTCATATGTTTTATAAAATTCGGAGGGCAGACCATCCGTACCAGCCGCCTTCCCATTCGGGAGAGCTGCTATTGCGTCCCTAAATTCCGCTTCCGTGATATGATGCATTAGGAATTCCTGCTGACCCCTGGATAGCCATACTAAAGCGACGTCCTCTAAGTACTGATTCACTTCCTCCTCGTCAGCCGTGTCCCTGTGCTCATAGAGTTGTGCATAATGTTCTGAGAAGCAGGCTAGAATTCCCTCTGTGCTAGTCACCACGTCCCCTTGATCTTCTATTTCTTGCACCGTGCAGTGGCGTGCCCATGGGTCCCTGATTCGATCCGCTAGCCCCTTCCCTGGTCTACCCCCTTCGCCATAATACCTAGCTGTAGCATGCTTGGACAGGAATTTTACCTCCTGCTCCCCCAACTCGTTATATTCAGTGACTTTTGATCGAATGTCTGCAAGGATCGTGCCCTCCGCACCCCCCTCCAGTCGCCGCTCCAGAGTCAACAACTCTCTTTCCAACCTGGTCATGGAGTCTCTGATGGACGTGAGCACCCCCGACCTTAGGCCTATACACGCTCCTCTTACCGTCACCTTGAAGGCCTCCCATACCGTACTCATATTGTCAACGGACCCCACATTCTTCACAAAAAACTCCACAATTATCTGTCTCAGTTGCTCAGACAACACCTGGTCGGTCAGCACCCCAGGAGAGAGTCGCCAGGTGAAAGGAGCGGGAGCATGCGTTGGGAGCTGCAGTACCAGGGTAACAGGCGCATGGTCAGAAATAGTACGAGGCAGATGTTCAGCACTCATCACCCAGCCACTAACATCTCGAGTCGCTAGCCAAAAGTCCAATCTCGACCATGTATCATGTGCCGACGTGTAACAAGTACCTGCCCGCTTGGTCGGATTGCGCAATCTCCATATGTCCAGCAATTGTAGCCCATTCATACCCTCACATACCGCATCCACCGCTTTCTTGCGCACAGAAGGTCTGTCTTGTTTCTTGTCCAAATCTGAATCCAGTGTGACATTCCAGTCCCCCCCACAAAGGATAGCCGATGGTGCAAGCAGATAAATCTTGTTCCAGAGTGTAACATAGAAATCAGGATCATCGACATTCGGACCATATACATTGAGAAGAGTGATCAGTGTACCACACAATTTACCCTGCACAATGACATATCTACCATCCTGGTCAATCTCTTCATGAATCACTTCAAAGGGAATATTTCTCTTTATCAGAATCATCACCCCTCGTGCGTAGGAAGAGTACTTCGTGGCCAGATGCACCCCCGCCCATTGTTTGCCCACCATGTCAGCCGCCTTACCCTGAAGGTGTGTTTCTTGAAGAAACACTACCTGTGCACCATGCCTATTCAAAAAAGCAAGCATTTGTCGAGTTTTTTGCGGCCTATTGAGACCCCTCACATTCCAGGTAACACACGTGATTTTACCCCCCCTATCCATATCGCCAATCCTTCAAGCCTCTCATAAGCCAATAGACCTGCCCCAGCTCCCACCTTAGAGACCAACCAGCCGCACCCCTCGACCCGGAATTGACATGAATTCCTCTGTAACAAAGGCCGAACCTCGACCAGAAGTTCCGAACACAGTCCATCAGCATCTCAGAGCCCACATCCTTGACCAGGAAACAGAACAATCTCCCATCATCCCCCAACGTCCCATCCCCCATCCCACCACCCACTTCGGCGTCCCCAATTTGTCAAAGCCATCCAATATCCCCCCCCCTTCACAAACCCCAACAATTCAAACAACAGTGTGTGGGGATCTCCCATGTTGGGGGGCGTAGCGGCACACTACTCCCGCCAAGAATTGACGAGAGTGTAGACCAAACTCAATGATGACATCCCCAACCCTGCAGCCCTGATCTCGTGATCATGGCATCAATTAATGAACAATCAAACATCAGTATATTGCCAGGAGCGCCCCTTGACGCGTCCACAACCAATAGAGTAATATCGGTAGCTAAAAGCGCTACTAACAAGCAGTGCAGCACGCACGCAATTCTCTCCAGATCTAACGATCCCCAGCCATGCCCTCCACTGTGCTAACGGGAGAAATGATCTAGCCAATAGCAGTTCCGCATCAATCATAGAGACCCCATCTGTCAGCGTGTCCCTCCCTCCACAGCATACATGTTATTAGTTCAAGGCAATTCAGGCACCGGTGGACCTCATGACCTGGCAACGTCAACCAAATGCAGTACAGTGTAGGTGACATAGCACGGTGCTCCGTAGCAGCTCCCCTGCCGCAGTCAACAGCACATTACAGTTCAGGCGACCTCATCCTGCATCTCATCTTTGTCATCCCGACGTCCGTTCGGCTCTTTAGCACGTTTTTTCAGTTTTTTGGCGTAGTCCATGGCCGCCTTGGGGGAAGAAAAGATCTTGTTATCCGAAGGAGGCCCTATCCGAAGGCGTGCTGGATAGAGCATGGCATATGCAATGTCTTCCGCTCTCAGCATCTGTTTCACCGTGGCAAATTCTTTACGAGCTGTCTGCACCGCCATGGTGAAGTCAGGATAGAACTCAAGTTTGTTACCCTGGTATTCAATGGAGCCCTTTTCCCTTGCAAGACGAAGAATAGTATCCCGGTCCCTATAGTTCAGAATTCTGGCCACGATTGGTCGCGGTGGCGCCCCAGGCGGAGGCCGTTTGGCCAGAGAGCGATGGGTACGTTCCACTATAAAGACACGAGACAGTTGGTCAGCCCCAAATAAGTCAATGAGCATGCGTTCCATATAGTCCTCCATGCGTCCCACATTCGTGGATTCCGGCAGGCCCGTGACCCTTACATTGTTCCTTCTGGACCTCCCTTCCAACTCCTCATTCTTCGCCTGTATGACCGCCAACACCCTCTCCATACTAAATACCTTAGACGAGACTGTGGCTAGTCCATCCTCCGTGGCAGATACTCTCTGTTCCACCTCCCCCATTCGCTCGTTTTGACGGTCAAATTGCGTCGCCATTTGGTCGAGGCGGTGATTAACGGATTCCATGGTGCCTTCAATGGATTGTAGGGTCTTCTGCATGGCCACCAACGTGGATTCCAAATTCGGGGCGCCCCCCATAGCCCCCCCCTGGTCAGGGTCAGTGGGTGCCTGGGAAGACGTGTGCGCAGTTTTTTTTGCCTCAAACGTGATTTTTGGTTGGTTCCTCTCCGGTCTGCCCATGGCGATGATCAGTACACCCCAGGCAAAGGCGCAGATTTGTAGGGCAAATATACCAGGCGATGTTCTCAGAGTGGTTCTAGAGCATATACTAGCTGTCCCACGCCAGTTCCAGCCCTCAGCAGTGCTCCTTAACTCAGTGCAGGCAGCTCCACCGCACTCGGCGGGTAAGACGCCCCTAGGCAATCTCAGGTATTCTCACAGCTCACCCTTAACACAGCGAGCCGGTTTTCAGAAGAACATGTCGCCAGAACCAAAATCCCTGTGCTCTCCTCTTGCCAGCACTCCTATCCGAGTCCGTGGCCGCTGGACACAAAATCCCTATCGGAGCTCGACTTCCACCGTAACCAGGGATCAGTACTATAAAATGGCGGGCGCGCTGCAGGCCACCAGGCACCCAGTGTAAGCAAGCCCTCAGCAGTATGTCAGCGACCGGAGCAATGCACCGACACAGCCCAGGGTGATTGTCCGCTCCTCTCAGGGCCACAGACCCGCTGCTTCTCCTCGCCGCAGACCCCCTCGCCCCGCCCCCGCCAGCCTCAGCTCGCGCGGCACGGCCTAGCTAGGCCCGGCACCACCTCCGCAGCCCCGGGCTTGCGTAGCACCCCGCCCCACTCACCAACACCAGCAGGGCCGGGTCCAGGCCGCTCGCTGCTTGGGCGCCGCTCCGGGTGTATCCCGCGGTCAGACACCGCCGCCGCCTCTCCACCACAGGTTCCAGTCTCTACGCCTTCAGGGCAGCACCCGCAGGGATCAGCTGAGTTCTCAGCCCGGGCAGCAGCGGGATGGCTCCTCCACGAGGCACGAAGTCTCCGCCAGCGGGACCCCGGCCCAGAGCGGCCCGGCCCCGGCAGCGCTCAGTGCAGCCTCAGATGTCGGGGAAAAAGGGTCACAGCGAGCCCCCGATGGTAGCGGGGCTCTCTCAGCTTAATTACAGGGCGCAGGTATTAGAAATTAAAGGATTAATGGGCGAATTTTAGTTGGTCTCGACAGAGCCTCACGTAAGTGCGGCCATCTTGTCCGGCGCCCTCTAGCGCCCCCCCTGTATATTTACACTTCCTCCAAACGTTTTGGTACTGCTATTTTAGTATTGCAGTGAGCCATTCAGCAGTCTGTGTTTATGTATACACTGTACTAAAAGTGAAACTGTTTTACATTTTGCCAGACACTCTCCTTGTAGAATTGTAATAATTCAGCCAGTACCCAAGTAGTCATGGTGCAAAGTGGGCCTTAGGGCATGGACTGCTTCAAAGTCCTATACATTATGCATGCAGTCTTGTTTGCATGGGAAGCTTGTCATTTATAGCTTTTATCATTTAGTCTATGTTCTTACACTTCCAGCAAACTCTTTGTGATTGCTGATTCGGTATTGTAGTGAAGAATTCAGCAGAATGCCCTTATGTATGCACTTTGCTAAAAAGGAAGCTCTTCCAAATTCAGACAGACACTCTCGTTGAAGAACTGTAATTATCCAGTCTGTACTCAAGTAATCATGGTGCAAAGTAGGTCTTAGGCCATGTAATGCTTTGAACCTGTATAGAGTATGCATGCACTCTTTTATGTAGGTGCACATTTGTTTTTTATACATTCAATAGTCCAGTCTGTATCATTAGACTTTCACAATCACTCTCACTCTACTGTTTCAATATTGTAGTGAGCCTTTCAGCAGTATTTCCTTATTTATGTACTGTGGTAAAACTGAAGCTCTTATAAATTCAGTCATGCACTCTCTTTGCAGAACAGTCAGTACCCAAGTAATTATGGAGCAAAGTAGGCCTTAGTATATGGACTGCTTCAAACTCCTATTTACTATGCATGTACTGTTCTGTGCACCTGCAAATTTACCTTTTATATTTTGAATTCCCCAGTCTCTATCCTTACATTTCCAGCAAACACTCTGTCATTCCTGTTATAGTTTTGTAGTGACTCATTGATCAGTGTGTAGTAATCCATTCTCTACATTGAAACAGTAATCAGGAGATGTACAATAAGTGGTACATTCCCAGAGATATGGCAGTTATTGTGTACTGTGTTATCAGCACAATGGATGCACCGTATTTACAATGTAGTGTATTATGGAGCAAAAACGGCACAGATATGTGATGTATTTGTGTTGTGGAGGTAGCGCATTGCTTGACTTGCGTTCCAAGTGCAGCACAGCTCCAGCAATGCTCTTGGGGTTCTATGATCACAAAGCTGTGACAATCCTTACACCTGTTTCAAGCAGGTGCAGGGTTTTGATGTAGCATAGGACTAAAAGTGACTGAATGAAATATTATAGATTTCACTCAGTCACTTTTAGGAGGTGTTCCTATGCTAGAAAACTTGCACTCCCTCCCTCGCCCCCTCTCTGCGCAAGAAAGTCTCTTTCTGGCGCAGGGCTTTAGAATGTGATGCACCTTCCATATGCATCACATTGTAAATATCAAGTACTATTGTACATCTTTTGCAACACCGCTGCATCACAAAAGTGACGGAAACAATGTGTAAAAGAGGTACAAGGGGGGACATACAAATTCACCCAGGCAGTTTCACTAGCAGTGCAAATTAAAGTATAGACTTCTAACATATTTATATGGTTGTGTTACATTGAAGTGCTTCGGAGGTACTACAGTATAGTATAGGTAAACACCTTATACATTTATGCTGTAGCACTCTCTTATCGTTTTGCAATTTCACATTCACCATACACTACTAATTCATTCATTCATTTATGCACTACACATTCATTCTGACAAAGTTTTACACACTAATATAGAAATATAGTTATTTTTTAAGCCAGTGGAGGTAGTTCTGAAAAGAAGTGGTTTTTTTTTCTTTTTAGTTTTCTATTATTATTTTTTTTCAGGAAGTTTTTAGTTTTTTTTTTTTAAATCAAAAAAATGAAACTGGAAACAAAAAAACTGTGGAACAGGAAGAAAAAATATGAAATATAATATTGTTTTGGGCAACGGTGCTCTTCTTTGCTCTTAAAATGAGGTGAATAGACTGCTCACCGTAACAAAGGAGTTCTCTGCAAAATTTAAAATGAATTGTAAGATTTGCAAACTGAGGCACAATAATAGGATGTGGACTGTTCGGAGGAGGTGGTGGTGCTTTTGAGGTAGGAGGAACTGCAGGTTGAGGGTTTTCCTGGACCCTTTGTGTTGTCATCCTTCCATAATTATTTGGATGCAAATTTTTGACATGGTGAACCATTGAAGCTGTCCTGAATGAGTACTTTTCAGTGGGGTCAGCCCTGGAAAGTGTAACCTCACAGATCTTGCATGTTACTTTCGGTACATTCACCTTTTTCTGTCCCTCCGGAAATGAAGAAAACTTCCAAATGAAAGCTTCTTTTCTCTTTTTCTGAGGTGGCTTAGTAACAAAATGTTTCTTAGAGGAATGTACTGATGAAGTCTCTAAAAGAGCAGCCATTGTAGAGTTTGGTTTTAAAAGACTACAGCTCCACAGAATAGATGTTTTTCCTGGGAAAGTCAAAGTAGGATAATCGAAATGAGAGGGGTCTTTCAACAGTTTGAATAGGAAGTATTATGGACTAATCAAAACTCTCCTTTTATGGTCAGATGACTTTGCATATGCTTACAGTGCTCTTACGGTGCTCTTAAGATGCGAGTATGTATGACGTACCTTTGCGATTTGCGTAATAGCTTTTAAAAGTAATAATCGCTTATTAAAAGTTTTTAAAAAGTATTTTCATGATTGTCCTAGATACTGTCTTCCCTTAATATGTACATTAAATACATAAATATATGTTTTTGAACAATTAGAAACTTTTGCGCTGTACGCTTGCGGGGCGCCGTATATGACATCACGCAGAAACGTTGATGCGATGCGCAAGGTCAAAGAATATCTGTAACGAGTGTGTGGCTATGCGCAGAGGATCATTTGCCGTACAAAGTGTGGTGCGATCACTGTACGCGTACGGTGCGATTACCCAAAAAAATATGAAAAAGGAATTATACAGATTCTAATTGTAAAAAATGGGAATTCAATCTTTTTATAATAAAATAAATGTGGGATTTAGGTTTGTTATTATTTTACAATAAGAATCTGAAATATAATTTAAAAAATAAAATAAATTAATATAAATATTTTTCATAAAAATGTAAGAAATTAGTATAAAAAGAAAGAAATGTAATAATTTATACATTTATAAATTATCATTTACTAAACCTTTGAAATTCACTAAAAAAAACATACGTTTCCGTCACGTTATAGTTAGGAATTAGCATTTAAAAAACCTTGCAAATTCACTGAAAAAACCATAGGTTTCACACATGTTATAGTTGGCTGGAGATTTCACTCATACGAAACCATTGCAATTCCCCCATTATAGTTAGTTCAGCTAACTATAACTCGCACGCTCGCAATGCACTGTTGATAACGTCACATATTACATCACTCATGACATGGTCAGTGACATCAGTCATGACACCACTGATGACATCTCAAATAACATCACTGATGTAAATTTCTGTTTGCAGAAAAAACAACCATACTTTGGCCCTCATAAGGAGTTTGATTGATATTGGTATGGCGATACTGGAAAACGATTTGCAATTAGGATATGGCAAACACCTATGTACAACAGTGTCTCAGACACAGTTAGCGAATCCCAAAAGGTCAGATATGTAAATGCCTCATCAATATTCATGAGAAAGGTCGCAATTGGGACCCATTGTGAATGGCTACAATCACAGGGATGGTGGCCTGCTGGGGTCAGCAGACCACCATATCTGTGATTGCTTTTTGAAAAAAGCAATTTTTTTTGTAATGCAGTCTGTTTTCCTTAAAGGAAAATGGGATGCATTTCAAAAATAAAAATGAAAAGCTACCTTTTCATTTTTTAGGAGTAGGCAGTGGTCCATGGGCACAATGCCTGCAATTAGACAAATGCTGGTGCCCACATTCACAAAGGGGAAGGGGTCCCTTGGGAATCTCTTTCCTTTGGCAAATGGGTTACCACCAACTTGAAGTTGGTGGTAACTGCGAATGTTTTGTGACCACATTCCCAGTCGGAAACTTAACACCCCCCTTCCTAATAGCGACTAGCAAACCCTATTTTGCGAGTCGGTAATAGGTTACTGACTCGCATAATAGGGTAGGTACATGCAAAAAAGCATTTTACCTGTCACAAATGGCTTGATGGGCCGCTTGCAAGCATTAAACTGCTTCCTACATTTGGCCCTTTGTCCCCAGAAAGGAGGATAACAACCCTGACCTGGGAATATCGGTTCAAATTCAATGTGTTTTTCCTCCAATTCCAACGACCAACCAGGCAATTTATGCCTGTTCAGAGCGGGTGGAAATGTAAGCGGAAGTACTTAATTTGTAACTAAATAAGTGCCAGGACCCTCGTCAGGAGGCCACTGCAGCTTGCACCACCCATTTTCCCTGCCAGTTGTGCCAGTGACAGTATCAACACAACTACTTACCATCACACTCATACAAGTGTGACAATTCAGACTATTCTAGGCCACCCAAAGCTATAAGATGACTTGGGCGGTAAGTATTACTAATTTGCAATGTATATTAAATCAATAAACTCTTGTTGTGCACCACTATGTGGCAGACTGTTCTAAGTGCCAGTGTTGATGATGAAGTACTGGTGCCGAGCACCGGCTCAAATTTAGCACTGGTTAGTGGGAGGATTGGTGGGGCCCAGAGGATATTCAGAGTAGGCCACAACTGAGTAGTATTAAGCGGGGGGTGTTTTCTGCTCACTATGGTTGTGCAGGTGTCAGGCAGGTTGTGCTCTTGCCCACAGCCGTATCCCCACAGCAGTTTCACAGGTGTGCACCTGTCCCCAATGAAACCAGACCCATTGTTCCCAGTCCTACAATTATCTGACCCAGAGACACCAGGCTGCTTGTACCAGCCCGCTGAGGTATCCCCCAGGAGTTAATGCTCCAGGTAGTATACTTCCACTCATGATAAGAGCTTATGTGCTCCAAGTTCCATCAGCTCTGAAAAATGCCCTTGCCACTGCCAATGGTAACACCCTTGCCCAGAAAGAAAGTCCATCCTGGTAAAGTTTCACAACCTTAGTGAAATGAACTGGATAAATGCAACTTCAGAGATAGCAAACCTGGGAAACCGTTATCTCGACTGTCAAGAGAAAGGAGATAAAGTAAGGAATGCTGAACAGCAACTCTTAATGACGTGCAAGACGAATAAGCTTTCATCGCCTGCTGTCTGGAGCAAGCCTGATTCAGAGGCGTCCATTCCAGCGAGCAATACAGATCTCTTACTCCAAATGCAGCCCTCCTGCCCAAGTGAACACGATGTTGGATTATAGCTCTAAAAATTATGATTTTTGGAATTTATTTTTCTTCATTATTTTTTTGAAGTGGTCTGTGACATTGTAGTTTTTGTGTTTCTTGACTCTGAACTTAATTTCGCTCTTTAGGCCTGTAGCCACCTCCTCCCATAAGTTGTTTTGTATATAAGAAATAGATCTGCTTTTACAGATGTAATGTCCTGAAGTACATGGCTCTGCAGTAACCCTTTGCCCAACGGGGATTGGAAAGTGAGGGGTTTTCTATCAATTGTTGTCTAGTTAGTATGGGATATGTGTCAGTGCTTAGTTTGTGAAAGAAAGAGTGCAGGCGCCCGAAGCTCTGCTCAGAAGCCTGCAGCCGGTACAATTAAACATAGGTGCACCCAGTACCATGGCAGGTAGTCTGAACTCAGCCTCTTGCCTTTTTTATCCACTGCCAGACGCTCCCTATCCCTTTATCTCACTCTTGCAGTTTCTGCTTTCTCACTTTGAGATGAGTTTTTCGTCTTTCTCTTCCTCCTTCCGATTCGTGTGTTTTCCCTCTCTTGGGAAATGTATGAGGCAGAAAATAGTGCTAGTCCCCAAAAATAAGTCCTGGTGGCCCCACGGCAACCATTGACTCACATTAATCACTTGATACACAGGAGTGGTGAGGGGATAAATGGACACAATTAAATGGACATTTAAGTTGCTTAAATACTTGGTGCTGACATTTAAATGTAGAGAATGACCGTAGGCTTACTTTCCTTTTCGCTGTTTTTAGTTTTGAGTCCCATCATTTCTTAAAAATCTGACTTAATTATTAAATTGATTCTAATAAGTTTTTGCAACAAAATACTGATTTTGTATGTGTTTAATTACACACTAGGATCTGCTTTTATTCTTCATATCTGCAGCCATACTCTCTTTTTCACATAAAAGAGCAAGGCATCAATGATTTAAGTGGCTTGATGGAAAGATGATATTGCAACCAGGGCCGGCTTTAGGCTGGTGAAACCAGTGCAGTCAGCTGTCTATGTTTAGAAATTACCTATTGGTTTGAAAGTATCTGCTGCAGAGTTCCTTGTGTATCCACCAGTTTTTAGGCATATAACATTGCCAAGATAAATCTGGTGGTTAACGTCCTGCTGGAGAGAAAATGGAGTTTTGTTCAGTGGCAGTTTTGACTCATCATAAAGTAGTGTAGAGCGTTAATATGCCTGCTGCAAAGAACTTGTACCATGCAGGTCATGCAACTGTATTTTTTTGTGGATAGCTCAGTGGGTTACTGCTTTTGTCACTGAGATCATTTTGTTACTTGCAGTTCATAAATTACAGTCCTAATATAGCATAGTGACGTATGAACTCTGATAAAAGAGCTGCATGCAAACTTTATGAACGTTATGTTTTTTTCTCAGTATTTCATTATCTTAATGTTGCAAAAATGGGTTCTTTTGGGTAGAAAAGCCAACAACAACCACTGTGGTACATTTTAAATCCTGTGTTTGAGCTTCTCCAGACCAAACATTTTTAAAGTATTTTGCCCACTAGCATGGATGACGTTATTCCTACACGTTGTAATCTTCATTGTCTTATGTAACATTTCCTATATACTGATTTACATAAGTATGATTAATTGTCTCTGTATAATATGTGTGTGATATAAAGTTATTTGACTTCCTACTCTGGTATGAGTAGAGCTATCAAACAAATGAAATGCATGTAAGAGAGGGGCTATGGAAAGATGAGGGGCACTCTTGGTGGGTGATAGCCAGGGAATCCATGGAGGATATCATGGGGGCCCAACAAAGAACGCTTTCACGTTATCACAGAATAGTAGACATCTATTGCCAATGGGGCTACCACACTCATCAGCATTGCACTCACACACCTTCAGAAGCACTCTCACATTTATCACAGACTAGCAATTATACAATACTGGAGGCCTTCTCACATCCCTCACAGGGTAGCAATCTCACACCATTCCACCAAAAGACTCAAATTCCTTACACATCAGCAGTCTAACACTCTCACACACCCCAGAGACTAGCAGACACAACTGAAAGCACTGTCGTACCCCTCACAGACCAGCATTCATAAACTACTGGATGCACATTCACACCCTTTACGGAATGGCTGTCACACTCTGCCTGAAGCACTCTTCCACCCTTCACAGACTATGGACAGCACTCACTCATCCTTTACAGACTAGCAGTCATACACTATTTGAAGCATTCTTACACCACTCACAACGTTGATCAAAGCCAACAGGTCTGTATATATAGCTTATAACTGAGAGTGCCTCCTCATTAATTGGTAAGAGTGCTTTGTATTTTGCATAAGCAAGTGGGAAAATGCAAAAACCAATGAGTGAATCAACAAATGTATGAGCACAAGGAAGAGTGATGGAGAGCATGGATGATGAGAGATTGAATGAACACCAGGATGGATTGATGAGTGACTGTATGGATGAAAACATCAAGCACTTTAATTTACAAGTCATGCTAATTAAGTTTGTAAACACTTCTTTGCACTGCTAAAACTATTTAAAAGAAAGAATAACTCTTTCTGCATGCCACCACAATTCTGAACTGAAGAAATGTTGGGAAATAGTGCATTGAACAGCTTAAAATACATTTTGTAGGAATTGACAAGCAACATATTAGCATGTTTATCTAATAGAACAGATATGTTTATAGTACACATCTGCAATTATACTATCTCTTTCAAATGAAGAAGCAAAAGACTAAGGGGCAGATTTACCTGAAACTGACGCATCTGTAGACATGCGTCAGTTTCCCTGCGCCAGCTTGCGATACCTTTGCGACACCATGGATCATCGTATTTACAATACGGCGCACCATGGCGCAAGGATTGACAGATGTGTCAGAAAATCTGACACATCTGTTGGTTTAAAACTCTTGCATTGCTGGAGTTGTGTCGCAAGCATGACGCAACTCCAGCAATGCATGTTGAGGCCTATTCTCACTTCACTGCGTCACTCCTTACGCCTGCTTCAAGCAGGCATAATGTTTTGATGCAGAGGCGTCCCAGAAGTGGTACTGTGAAATCTTGTAGATTTTACTGCGTCAATTTTTACAAGGCTTTCCTGCGTGGGAATGTCCGCCCTGCATACATTCTACCTGATGCAGGCATAATAGGATGCAGGGCTTTACAACATGACTCATCTTCCTAGATGCATCACGTTGTAAATTGGACGCATGTTTTGCATCGCCACTGTGTCACAAAAGTGATGCAACAGTGTCGCAAAAGTGTTGCAAGGGGCTTGTAAATCTGCCCCTAAATATTTAAGAGGATCTGGGGAAGGGTGGTGGTGCCACCATGTATTAATTAGATAGAAATGGGGACCCCCTCTCAAAATACTTTCAGGTCAAGGAGTAGAGGGGAAAGAAACAAGTAGAAGCAAGGAGGAACTCCCTCAAGACCTATAATCACTTTACTACTGGGAATGACCTCTATTGCAGGCATACACAAAACACATATTCAACATATTGATTTACTCATTTATTATTGTTTTTGACAACTTTTTATCGTTATTTAAGTCATTTTTCATTTTTTTTAAATACAGGTAATCATTCACTGTACGTTACAAAAACCTTCTTTCTCCTTTTAAATACATATACAAAAAATGTTTTTCTATTATGATACAAAGATGAGAAAAGACATGATTATTTTATAAAAACGAGACAGCTATAATATCCAGGTCGAGAACCACACTCATTCACCCTCATTCAAACATTCTAAACATTCATAACTCAAATATAACCAAAGGAAAGAAAATCCTGTTGTTTTGCACCAGTTGTCCACTATACAACCAACAGGTTGGATCTAGAATAGGAGAAATGGCCGACGCGTTTCGGTGGAAGAATAGCAATAGGGACCACCTTCCTCAGGACCAGCCAGGGGCAATTCAACAGTGGGTCTCGTAACCTGAAGTTTTAGTCTCTCTAATAAAAAGTACTATGATTGTGTAATAGCACAAGTCTTCTGCGTAGAAACACAAATAAGTTTTCAGCCAGGAGCTAGGGCCTTTTCAATTTGGCAGATGGGACAGGTGTTATCAACCATCCTCTAGATGCTCCCGTCAAAGGAAGAAGACAGTCAGATAGTTCTCAACTGATATTGTATCTCATTTTGGGATGCTGTCAGCAGGGAGAACTTGCTCGTTGGTACAGAGTGTCCTTCTTAAATATTATTTTCGTATCACAGACGGTAGAACCAAGATTCTTTCCTTTTTTTCCTCTCCCCTTGATCTAAAAAAATATGTTATCTTTACATATGAATCATATAATCCTTTTAGTTGTGCCTCATCAAAAGCGGTAACTCTGGTGTGTTATACGGTTCAGTCAGCTGATCGATACCAAGTTCGTGTAGTCAGCGTACGTTCCAGAGCTCCGCCGAGTATCCCAGCCCAGATTCTGATCGCCACTATGAATTACAAGCAATAAAATAGCCTCTGTCATACGTTAAAAGCATAGTGCAAGTCACCTCAGAGATCTGCCACTTTATGATGGAACTAGAACTACAGCCTCATTCCTTAATATAATCACTGAACACCTCAGTGACTTACAAGATCCTCATAATTATGGCCGAGGGTGTTCCACTATCATATGCCTAGGTCTTAATTGATGTTATGTTAAATGTTATGCATACATATGGTGAGCAGTTTGCACTTGTTTGGCCTTCACAGTATTATTTGACTCTGTATATTCTCATCCAGGTTTTGAAGATTTATTTATTTATTTATAAAGTTTTATATAGCATGAACATGATCCCGAGAAATATCAGAGCGCTTTACAATTGGAGGGAGAGGAAGGTAAAAGTTGCAGTACATGTGTCAAATCGGGATACCAAACAGAGCAAATATCAAAATAGAACTCACAGAACAAGAACGGATACAAATGAAGGGGTCGACAAAAAGAAAGATATCAACTGGTACATAGCGAACTAGGAGGGGAGCAAATGATTTGAGAAAGAAAAAAAAACAAGAATAATATCCAGCGCAGGGCTTAAAAGGGTAAGTTCAATGCATTAGAGCAGACAATCCAACACCCTATTAAGGTAGGAACTTGTTAATAAGGAATCCTTTTACTTCCACTTTGAAAGCAACCTTTGAGGTGATTCTCCGTATTTCTGGTGGAAGAGAGTTCCAGATCTTCAGTGCAGAGCCGGAGAAAGTTCGGTGACAATTTCTCCTTTTGCGAAAGATCTGAGGTTTCAGGAGGAGGGAGTTAGCACTCCTCGAGGGTCTACTCCCTTCGGATGGATCCAGCTTTTGTGCTCGATAACTGGGGTTTTGAAAAGGAGGGCTTTGCGTGATAGGCAGGCAATCTTTAGCTGTATTCTTGCTTCATATGGTAGCCAGTTTAGTAGTTTTAAGACTGGGGAGATGTGTGCATTTCTTTTGGCACCCATAACCAATCTGGCCGCTGCATTAAATGAGACCCTTAGTAGGGCCAAGGTATATTTAGGGAGACCACAGAGCCTAGCACTGCCATAGTCTAGCCTCGTCAAAACCAGCGCTTGGACCGCTTGCTTGAAGTCAGCGGGTGGGATGAAAGTTTTGAGATTCCTGAGTGTCCTCATCAGGTGGTTAGCTCCCTTACAAACATTTCTAATGTTTGCATGGGAGCTTCATGTTCAAGTTCTTGTCTAGGGTGATCCTGAGAGATTTAGCGGAGTCAATATTGAGGGAGGATCAGTTGAAGGCGGTGAGGTGGTTTATCCAGATGTCTAACTTAGGAGTGTGATTCCGAGGAGAAAGGAGAATGAATTCTGTTTTGGAAGTGTTGAGCAGGAGGTGGATCTCGGTTAACCAGTTTTGAGTAGTCAATAGGGTAGTGTTGAGTGAAATGATGTTGTCGGGGGAGGAGACTTTCAGATAAAGTAGGGTGTCATCCGCATACATAGGGAAAAGAATGTCCATGGAATTTAGAGCATTAGCTAATGGTTCCGAGAACAGGTTGAAGAGTATGGGAGACAGGGCGGACCCTTGGGGAACCCTCATGGACACTGGTGAGGGCTGTGAGAGAGAGTGGTTTGCCTTCACTCTTTGTGATCTGTGATTGAGGAAGAACAAGAACCATTGCAACACCATACCAGATAGGCCCACCAGCCGCGGTCCGTGGAGGGAGTTCCGGCGGGGCAGGGTGGGGGGTGATAAACACCGGAAAATGGATGATTGCAGGTAAGTAACCAATTAAATTAATAAAATGAATTTCGTTCTGTGCCCTGCATCGCAAAATGCGATGCAGGGCACGGAACGAAATTCGTTTTATTAATTTAATTGGTTACTTACCTTCAATCATCCATATTCCGGTGTTTATCACCCCCCACCCTGCCCCTCCCCTGCCCCACCTGCCTGCCCCCCGGAACTCCCTCCACGGACCGTGGCTGAGGCCCACCCTGTACTGCAGAATGAATAGGAGGTTGTCATGATTAACAGTGTCAAATGCAGAGGAAAGGTCCAGGAGGATAAGTAGGCATGAATCATTTTGGTCAATTTTTTTTAAAAATGTCATCCATAACGTGATTGAGAGCCAGTTCAGTGCTGTGCCCACTGCGAAAGCCAGATTGATGTTGGTCCAGGAGATGGACATTTTCGATGTGAGCACAGAGTTGCAATTGGACACATTTTTCTAGGAGTTTGATTAGTGTGGGGATATTAGAGATAGGGCGGAAGTTGTTAAGGATAGCGCTGTCTACGTTAGTTTTTTTTAGAATAGGTGTTACCTGAGTTGCTTTTAGGCACTCAGGATCTTTCGTTGTGACAGAGACGCGTTGACAATCTTTGTCCAGATGGGAGAGATGACATCTTTGATTTCTTTGAAGATGGAAGGTGGCAGCGGGTCAATGAAGTGATTTGATGGGTTAATTCTCTGAAGAACGTTTTTAATGTCTCTTTCACTGAGGGGTGTAAAGGTGTCCCAGAAGGCATTGTTCTTGATGCCCATACTCATCAGGTCGATCTTGTCTAATAGGGCTGAGGGGGCACAGTCCCATTGGATAGTATTAGAGCCTGCATAGTCTCCAAATCAATATTGATGAGCTTAGATTTCTGTGAAGAAGGCAGCCAGATCATCACATGAGGGAGGGCTGACTTCAGAGTCAGAGCCGTTTGGCGCTTCAACCGCTTGTTGGTTAACCAGTTCAAAAAGTTTCTTGGGGCGATTTGCGGCTTGATTGAGTTTGGATCTGAAATAGTCCACCTTAGCTCTCTTGATTTGTTTGTTATAGGAGCTCCTTACTGAATTGCTACTGAAACACCAGTGGCTTTATGTGTAGTATAATTGACATAGGCCTGTCCACAAAAAGTAGAGTTGCACAGTGGAATAACTAGAAGCTGATATTTGTGCCACCTTTTATGGCCCAGTGAAACTCAGAAAGCAACATCTCAATGACTGTAGCCTCTAGTTGTGGCAGGGTGACAGGGACAACACAAGGTGCCTTCAAAACTCTTGATCAATGTTGCCTATTACCATGCAAGCCTTGATTTATGCTACTAATTATCTTTGCTGATTATGGTACAATAAGTATATTGGTCCAAGTCAAGAGCTTATAAAGCAAACAAAATAAGGGTGATGTGTCCAAAGCTATCACTAGTATAACTGAGACCAAAACCCATGATATTTCTTATTTTAAAAATTACAATAACTTTCTATGTTCATCTGATTTAAAATACAACATTCCTAAAGCCCTAGCTTCTACTCACTTCTCTACCTGATCTTGTTAATTTTGCTGGCCAATAAGATTCTTTAGCTGGATTGGCCCACAACTTCTGCTTTAAGGAGACAGCCCATTGAATCTACAGCAGCTGCGGGTCTAGCAGCAGTGCCTGCCCCAACCTTAGAAAAGTGACTCAAATTGGCAGCATGGGACCTTCTGTGGTAGTGCTCTGGACTTTGATCACTGGCAGGTCCTCTCGACCAATAGGCTGGTGATGGAGCAGTTAATCAGCAGCTGCAAAAAACTGGAAGTCTTGAAGGTGAGGAAACCCTGATAAGCTCCTGAGTGATCACTGCCTCTCCCCTCACTGCAGCCCTTCCAGCATATGCCTGCCTGGATAGGGAACTGCTAGAGAGAGAGGGCCGAGCCAGTCTCTCAACAAATTGCTTGAACGGGAACTTCTACTTAGGTGGTGTTAAGGTATCCCTGGGAAAGGAAGGCAGTGCTGCGGTGGGGGTGTCCCATGTGGCCCCAGGATTTCATTGAGAGCTGCTTGTGCCTCTTTCCCAGATATTAGGCAGTGATTGGCCATTGGCAGGCTGGCAGAGACCAAACATTGGAGCCCTGGGAGGAGATGGGGGTGACTTCCATAGGGAAACCCCTGATTTGACTGCCAATCTCATAAAGAGGTCTTCCTGTGACCAGTGGTGCAGGTGGCTAACGTGTACTGCCTGTGGTCGATACAGTCCTCTAAGGGAGCTGAGGGCACTGGTAGGAGTGGGTAAAGGAGCGCTGACCTAGAGACAAGGGCTGTCCTAACATGCTGTGTCACTTTCCCTCGCTAATAGTATTGCACCTGAAAGAGCCACATCAACCAGATGTGCTGAAAGCTTTTCTTTCCATGCCCAACCCAGGGTGAACCTTCACAGCCCAGGACTGCAGTGCCGGACTCATAACCCATAAGATGTTAAAAGTTTCCAGGCAACCCCAGTAGGCACCTGCAGCCTTGATTGGCCAGTTTGTAAAGGTAACCAGAACACACATGACCACACACCTATGTAACTTTGCTATCTCATTGATTCTATCAGATATATGGCTAATACTCAACACAATGATGAAGTCTTCACCTTCTCAGATTCCCATGGCTCTTTCTCTATGCTAGATTACTTTATTCCACTTTCAGATGCCCATCTAGTTCCCGAATCTAAGATCATGCCAGGGTACTTCTCGGACCGGAAAAAAGCCTCCATAGTACACATAGTTGAAGAAACTGAATCCTACTTTCAACTGAACCAGAACTCTGTCAGTTCCCATGCTGCATTATCAGAGGCACTTAAGGCAGTCGTATGGGGTCATCCACTGGATATATATCCTGTCACAAAAAAATATGTTTTGTGCTATCACGGTGCTAGAGCAATGGCTATTATATATAGAACTATGATTGAGACAAACAAGAGAATATGCAACACAGCAGTTCATACAAAGCCATTCAAATATTTTGGGTGTGCGCACATCACTGGGGATGGGTGCTTCCACCAAACTTTTAAAAGGTTTTACTGGCCGACGCTGGAGGCGGGCAAGATGGCCGACGCTGGATTGCTGTGAGCAGTCGCACTCTTCCCCTCTCCAGCCTTAAGGATTCCAGAAGCATGATTTCAAGATGCTGAATACCCTGAATGGCGCCTGAATGGACACTATATGCTGGCTCTAAACTGCTTGGCGTATCTGGTACGGGGTCTGCCATAAAATACGTTCAGAGGTGTTTACTGGTTATTACCTGGTTCAAGAGAGGTGCTAGGGGCCTGATGAGAGAGTTCGGGCTCAAGAAGAAACAACAGGCACAGCAGGCACAAGCGATTATGATGCCCGCAAGGGCTCCAAAGCAAGAAAGGGAGAAAGGGAGAAGGAAAAAGCGATGCCGGGAGGAGTATCCGTGAGCGCCGAGGATTTGAACAAACCCCCTCGCAACCCTGGTGCCATCCCAAAGACAGGAATCCCAGCTAGGGGGAAAAAGAAAACAGAGCAGAAATCCAAATCGGCTCCTACGGCACAGGAGAATACCGCAGCACAACGAGCGGCGACCGCTAGTAAAGCGGGGAGAAATGGAGAAAAGCAGAAAGACAAAGAGTCGACGCTGCGACAGCCTACCGTCACAGAGGCCTTTTCGCCGAGATTACCCTCGCAGCAAATAGAGGATACTGCAGGCGGCAGAAGCAGACGGGACAGCGGCATCTGCGGAGCTGGTAAAGGCGGCGAGAAGCAGGATCTTCGGGAGAGCGTCCTCGAGGACGCCGTGCACGCAGAGGCTGAGGTTGCTAGGCAACGCACACCCGGCCTGGTGAGTGAGGCTGAGCACGATTCAATTACTGACATTCCCGCTACAGCCCGGCCAGAGCAAGCGAATCAGGCACCACAGCCAGAAGGTAGAGTCCTCAACCCTGCTCCCACTGTGAAATGCAGAGCTAAAACTGGTGAGAGCTTGGGGCAGGGGGAGTTTGAATTCGGTAACGCTGACATGTTGGGGGCCCTGATGCTAGTAGAAAAGGAAATGAACCTAGCAAAGGGAGAGGGAGAGTCTTCTAAAACATGGGGAAGTACCCTTAGCCTCACAAGTAAAGATGGAGTGGGTGAGGGAGCGGAAAAGTCTGAAGGAGGCTCTGCTGAAGGAGACTGCTTTTATTCCCTTAATGAGGAATCAGAGCTTGAGCAAACAAGTGTTGGGAGCTCAGAGGAGTTCTCTGGCTCTGGCTCTGAATCTAGCACAGATAAAGATACTACCCAGAAAAAGAAATCACTAAAGCTATCCAGGCAGTTGACAGGGGGTTTCGAGGGGACCCAAAGACGATTAGTATGGGACTACTCAGCAACCTCACAGTCGTACCAGGAAGAGGATGACAATAACCCAGATATCTCACCTGGGGGTACAACGCAACAGATTCCTGTAGAGCTCCTGTTTAATACTCTTAAACAAATTCAAACGGAGCCCAGGGCTGAAAGCCGGAGAGCAAGGCAGGATGCCAAAAAAATCCAGAACACAGTGAGGAAAATGAATAAATTATATGATGAACTGTCTGAAAGGGTAACGGAAGCGGAAGAACGGACAGGCAAATTGGAAGATGACATGGGGGACTTCAAGACCTTTAAGACGGACCAGGAAAAACTCTCAGAAGATTTCCAATGGAAACTGGAAGATTTTGAGAATCGTCAGCGAAGGAATAACATTAGACTCTTGGGTGTGGCAGAGGGGATTGAAGGGCAGGACACGAGGCGATTTGTAGTAAATATGTTGAAGGGGGCTTTCCCAGAGTCAGAATGGCAATGGGAGAAAGAGATTCAACGGGCACACAGATATCCCTACACAGTGAAGCAGGGAGTAAGAAAGGATGGGCAGGGCTCCTTTCCCAGAGCAATCCTAGTAAATGTGGGGAATTTCTTGCTAAGGGAGGAAATTATCGCTAAGGCTAGACCTGATAGTAAGAGAACATTTGAAGGTACTTCATTCTTCGCTAGGCCGGATTTTTGCCATGTAACGGTAGAGAGGAGGTGGAGGCTTAGACAGCTGATTGCACCATTACAGGCATTAGGGTCAGAAGCATATCTCCTCTTCCCCGCTAAGTTGAAAGTGGTGACAAAAGGGAAAATAAGAATGTTTAATTCAGAAATTAAAGCACAGCAGTTTCTTGAAGAGCTGAAAAACAGGAAAGGGGGCTAAAGTGTTGAAAATACTGCATATGGTGGATTGAAACTAATGCATAGAACTGATTGATGAAAAGGGTTGATTCAGGGAGTATTTCAGCTTGTGATTATATAGGCTGAGGGGGGATGCGATTGACGCAATTCAAAAGCGGCCACACATAGGTCATTTTTGACCTATTTGCCAGTAAAGGGGGGAGGGTGGTCGTGGGAGGGGAGGGAGGTGAGGGGTGGAAGGGTGGTGAGTGGGGGGAAAAAAGGCACAAATCTTTGGTATTCCTTGCTTGATTCAGCACATTGTTACATGCTGTAGGTTTAGAGGTATATGGTACACAAAAATAGTAGGTTTTTGCATAAGAAATTTGTGGCATTATGATGACATGTAAGATTGCTTCTATTAATATCTGTGGACTCAATTGTGTTAGTAAGAGATTGAGAGTGGCGGCCTTGTTAAAATCTTTAAAGCTGGATTTGGTATGTCTACAAGAGACACACATAGAAGGAACAAGAGGGTATCTATTGGAACAACTTGGATTTAAAGTGTTAGCAAACACTAAACAAGGGACAAAAACAAGAGGAGTTGCAGTGTTGGGCAGAAATAATGATATAGTAGTAAGAAGAAAGAAAGAGGATCAATGGGGGAGGTGGGTGATTCTTGAAATCTGTTTTAAAGGGGAGATCTTAACATTAGTAACAATTTATGGCTCTACTGAGGATGATCCAGATGTCCTGCAATATTTGGATATTGAACTGGCTCAATGGCCAGAGCCTATTGTATGTTGCGGGGATTTAAACATTCATGTGCCAGATAGCTCTTTTTTGCAGACAGGAGGAAAGTATGGGGGGAGGAAAAAGAAAGTGTATAAGGCTTTGGTAGACTTGGTGTCACATAACTCTTTGGTGGACCCATGGGTTAAGCTGCACCCACATTTAGATGGCAGTACATTTTTTTCAGCCCCACATAGGACTCTGGTCAGGTTAGATTATTTTTTAATTTCTAGATCATTAATGCAGGGCTCGCAAATGGAGAAGCAGCCCCGGATAGTGTCAGATCATAGCCCGTTGATATTAACTTTGAAAATGGGGCAGGAACAAAATATCAGATCACAGTGGACTTTTGAAAGAGCTTTATTAAAAGACCCCACCTATAGAGAATATATGGAGGAATGGATTAAATTCTTTTGGGAGATTTATAGAGAAACTGCAACACCAGATGTCGTGTGGGACGCTTTTAAGGCTGGGATACGGGGGGAGACCACAAGTTTTGTTTTAGCAAGGCAGAAGAAAGAGAGAGCAAGATTAGAGGAAGTAAGATTGAAGTTGATAAAAGAGGAAGAAGATCTGGCCTCTGCTATATTACAGGATCGCCTGTTAGAAATACATTTATTTAGAATTATAGCTCTAAAAGCAGAAGCCATAGAAGGTATTGCCGAGAAAGCTGCAAAGAATTACCTGACCAAAAAAGAGAACGCATATGAATTGAGTGAAAGGGTAGGGCACATTTTGGCCGTGCGCACTAGACAGAGATTGGCTACATCAGATATCAAAGAGATTAAGGGACAGCAGGGTAATGTGGTAGGAGAGGCTGACTTAGTTAGAGAAGTATTTAGGAATTACTACACCGCCCTGTATACTCCCGAGAAGGAAAGTAGTAATGATGATACTGCAAGATACCTTAGAGAAATTGCTCCCCCTAATTTGTCTGAGGATGGAAGTGAAGTTTTAGAAGCCATACTACATATGGATGAATTTAATGTTGCATTAAGTAGTTTACCATCGGGTAAGGCAGCAGGACCGGATCAGATTCCTGTACAGTTTTAAAAAGTATTTAAAGGATCACTGAGGTTGATATGTTTAACATCATGGCTATGGCACAAAAAGGGGAGTCGATCCCCCAATCATGGGGGGGGGCGGATATTATTGTAATTTTGAAAAAGGGGAAGGATCCAAAAGCCACGGGGTCTTGTAGGCCGATAACATTGATGAACGCTGATGTTAAAGTATATTCCAAAATATTAGCCACAAGGTTGTCAGGGATTATTGAGAATTTGGTAAGTCCAGCACAACATGGATTTATTCCCGGTAAAGGGACAACGCAGCATATTAGGACGGTTGTTACCATGTTTGATGCGGCAGGTGTCCTGGGAGACCCTATGGCAGCACTATTTTTAGATGCTGAAAAGGCATTTGATAGGGTCTCCCGGGATTACTTATGGCAGACTATGAGGTGGTGCGGTATAGGAGATGGATTTATTAGGGCTATACTGGCGTTATATAATGAGCCTACGGCTAAAATTAGAGTTAACAGAGGGTACTCGGCAGCTGTTAAAATTGGGAGGGGGATGAGGCAAGGGTGCCCCTCATCCCCACTGTTGTTTGCACTCTATCTAGAGCCACTCCGGCGTAGGCTCGAACTCAATCTACTTATTTCTCCCATGAGGGTGAATGGATGCGTGGTTAAAACACTTGCCTACGCCGATGACGTGGCAATACTTACCCCAGATCCTCTTTTGTCAATCAGAGAGGTGGAAGTTGAAGCTGAGCTGTTTGGACAAGTCGCTGGATGTAGTCCTAATAGATCAAAGACGCAGATTGTAGAAAATGCCCACTCTAGCTGCAATGACTCACGGGTGGTTACCACTGCAGTTTATTTAGGGGTGGCTATCTCATCAGATCTAGATAAAGTTGTTGAAAATAATATCTCCCCCCTAATATCAAGGGTAAAGTCTGATCTGGAAAGACTGAATAACCTACACTTATCCTTGGTAGGTACTACTAATATTATTAAAATGTTAATCCTCCCCAAGTTTCTTTATTTATTTAGATCTATTCCACTTTTTTTTAAATTAAATGGTTCAACTCATTAGAGATTATCTTAAATAGATTTATCTGGGCGCAGGGTAAGACCAGGAGGGCTTACAGATTTATGTCTTTACCGAGAGAGAGAGGGGGGTGGGGGGTACCTGATTTTAGAATGTATTATTTTGCCGCCGCCCTACAATATATGCAGGGGTTAATAGGGGGGGGTGGTAATGAGCAAAAAGTGACAACTATGTCTACAGAAGTCTACGCGGCTGTTTTAGGAGAGGAAGCAGAAAACTGCTTCTTAAACTGCACGGAATATGGGTACTATAAGAGGACCAGATTTAGACACTTAACGCAGCAGTTAGGATTTGGAATGCTTTCCTAAAAAAGACAGGTCTTGGAAGATTTAATAGATATACCAGGCTATATAAGAACAGGTCATTCCCGGCGGCAGTCTTTGCTGATGGTACAATGGCTAGATGGGCTGAAAGGGGAATAGTACGGATCGGGGATTTGAGGGATACGGAAGAGATAGTACAGTTTGCAGAACTTACGGCGAAATATGGTATTGATAGGAGGTCGTTTTTTAAATACCTGCAGGTCAGGAGCTTTTTGAGTAATAAACAAGGAGGGCCTGCAGGGTATCAAAGAAACGAAATTATGGAGAAAATACAGGTATCTGCGGACTGCACAATTAGATCTTTGTATGCATGCCTGTTGAAAGGGAAAGCAGATGATATGGAAAGGGACTGTAACAAATGGGTAGATAAATTGAGTATTCCGTATGAAATATTCCAGGAGTCACTTGAATTGGCCCGTACGGTATTGTGCTCGGCTCCCCTTCAATCCCAGCACTATAAAACTTTGTACTTATTATATTTTACCCCAGCGAGAATAGCCAAATGGGGAGGTACTACTGGTATCACCTGCCCGAGGTGTAACTCCCTGGAGGCAGATATTGTGCATGTATTTGCTACTTGCCCCCAATTGCACACCCTGATTGGAAATAAAGAACGCTTTTTAAATGGATCATTGGATATTCAAATAACTCTAACCCCCTCATTGTTGTTGTTGGGGATAGGCCCAGATGGGGGAAATACGCAGAGAGAATTTATCTTTGTGGCCGCTGCAGTATATAGATTGACCATAGCCAGGGCATGGCTCGATAGAAACCCACCGGCTATGCAGAACTGGCTGGCTAACTTACTAGCGGCTTATAATTTGGAAAAACCTATATATGCTCGGAAAGGTGTGAGGGGTAAGATGAGAGGGTTGAGAATTTGGGAACCTATATCCAGATGGAAGGAGAGTATGGGTCCGCATTAAGATTAAGATTCTTATTGTAATGCAGAGCTAAAAGCTGTACTGTATATATATATAATATAATGATTTATTTCTTTATTTTGTAATTTATGATTGATATGAAATGTTTAAATGTACAATGTGCATAGTTTGGAAAAATAAAAAGATATTTAAAAAAAAATTTAAAAAAAGGTTTTACTATTGTAAAAACAAACTTCCAAAGCAAGAGTTTGCTTTTGGAAAACCAACAACCTATTGATTTATCTTGGCAGTCCAGTAAATCCTTGCCTACAGGTCCTTAAAACCCTTGAACACTTAAGACTGATACCCGGCCTCATAATCAATGAAGTAAAGAGAATCCTACATCCGCTTCAGGGGCCAACAGACATGGCAGTTTGGGGCCTAGAACTGGAGGAGGGGCCAAGCAGCTTGCTGCTTTGGAGTTTCGGTGTTGTCGTCAGTACCTAACAGCTGGCATACCATTGGCATAACTCAGCTATAAGAAGCATTGGAGGGAGTCATTATACCACTGATATATTAGGGCTTTGAGACCCTTCAATGTCCCTAAGAGAAGTAAATACTTCTTCACTGTATCATCTCATCTAGTTAATATACCTTCACAGCATCTATTACTCCAGTGGAAGTCTGATAGACCGGCACTTAGTTCTGGGGACTGGCACTTATTTTTCCACCTCAGACATAGTGCGAGAGAGGGAAAACTCACAAATTGGAAAGACGGAGAAAGAGAAAGATGGCAAACCTGTCACAAAGAGAGAAAGCAGAAACATACAAGAGCGAGATAAAGGGCTAGGGACCGCCTGGTAGTGGATTAAAGAGGCATGAGGCGGATTTCAGACCATCTCCGTTGTATTGGGCGCTCCTATGTTTAATTGCTCTGGCCTAGGGCCTTTGAGCAGAGTTTTAGGCACCAGCACTCTTCTTTTCATAAATTCAGAACAGATTGAAATTCTTTAGTATTCACCCTTGTTGGTGCTGCCAGTGCTGTGTATCTCTAGACACGTTTCAGGATAAGTATCCTTCTTCAGGACAAAGTAACAACCTCAGTTTGAGGGTGTTTGCAAATCTGCCCACAGTCTCTCAGGTTTCTGTACCACTCCCAGGGTGCAGGTTCATCCCAATAAGTTTGGCAGCCCAATAACTCGAAGGAGCCTTTTGTGTTAAAGGAGCAGAGGTTGGAAGGAACTCTGAGAGAGAGCTAGGTGAAGGCTGAAGGACAGCTGAGAAGATGAAGTTATAGACATGATTAAGGCAAGGGCAGGCACACTGGTAAAAATAAAAGTCCAGTTTGTAGGAGAACTAGCTCTGTGTCTACGCATTTGGAACAGCTAACATTAACTTACTGAAGAGATTGTTCCACCTTGTATGGAAGAGCAGGAGAGAGTTATGGATAGCGAGACCAAAGTCGAGGTCAACTACAAGGTGATATACAATTGACAAGAGCCGGTAACTGGGTTTCCCAGTTATGAGAAAAAGAAAGCGCATCAATATAATGGTTATTCACAACTTTTATGTTAAAATACATGCCTTTATATGCACACATCCTTAAAACACTAGACATTGATTTAGGAGTTATTCAAAAAGAAAGAGTCCATGTTCATGTGTTTCCTGAAAGAAACAGCAACACATTTTATTTTTGACAAATTGCACTTAATTCCAAGAACAGAATTCCATGTCCTATGTGCAGCATACATGAGACTTTGATTGAACAGTGCCACCTCTAAAATAATTCACTGAGCTACATTTTTTAAAACATACATTAAAAAGAGATCATCAACTTTAAATTCATGTTTCAGATTAAGAAGTCCACGCTGAATATTTCTCTCCTCACATATTATGGCAGCTCGGAAAACTATATGGCCAGAAGAAAAAGTGATTGAATTATTAATTCATGGTTTATATATCTATTTATGCAAAAGAGTTACGGAGACATCAATCACGTTGGCATTCAAAGCATTTTCATGTGTATTTATTGCGAATAGTTCCACGATATATCCTAATTGAATGGTGTTCTAACATACTATGTTTATGAATGCATTATTCAGAATTAATCAGCAAAGCATTTAATATTACTATTTGTGCATTGCAGATTTATTAAATATTTCACCAGTGTATTTATATATCATTCAATCAATCATAGCATTTGTATAGCGCGCTACTCACCCGGATGGGTCTCAAGGCGCTGGGGAGGGGGGGGGGAGTGGGGGGGAAGTCTGCTACTGTTCGAAGAGCCAAATCTTGAGTTGCTTCCTGAAGGAGAGGTGGTCCTGGGTCAGTCGGAGGTGGATGGGGAGAGAGTTCCATGTCTTGGCTGCCAGGTAGGAGAAGGATCTTCCTCCGGTGGTGGCTCTGCGGATGCGTGGAATGGCGGCGAGGGCGAGGCTGGTGGATCGTAGCTAGCAGGTGGGAATGTAGAAAGTCAGGCGGTTGTTGAGGTACCTGGGGCCCAGGTCGTGGAGAGCCTTGTGTGCGTGGGTGAGGAGTCTGAACGTGATCCTCTTGCTGACGGGGAGCCAGTGCAGGTCTCTCAGGTGTCCGGAGATGTGGCTGTGTCGAGGGATGTCCAGTATGAGTCGTGCGGAGGCGTTCTGGATGCGTTGGAGTCTTTTCAGAAGTTTGGCTGTGGTTCCGGCGTAGAGGGTGTTTCCGTAGTCCAGTCAGTTGGTGACGAGTGCCTGGGTGACCGTCTTCCTGGTTTCGGTGGGGATCCACCGGAAGATATTTCAGAGCATACGCAGGGTGTTGAAGCATGACGAAGAGACGGAGTTGACTTGTCTGGTCATCGAGAGGGAGGAGTCCAGGATGAAGCTCAGGGTACGTGCGTGGTCCGTTGGCTTGGGAGCGGTGCCCAGGGCAGGGGGCCATCAGGAGACGCCCCAGGCGGAGGGCGATGATCCCAGGATGAGGACTTCCGTCTTGTCTGAGTTCAGTTTCAAGCGGCTGTTCTTCATCCACTATGTATTTGCACAAGGCCATTTTGTAAGGGGGAATGTCTCTGCTTACTACCCATGTTTAGAGTTATAAGTAGAACTGGCAATGTGTAGTCATGATAATAGAGATAGGGAGCTTATGAAATGTGATTATTAATTATGAACATATTCAAAAGCTCAGGTTATATTAGCCATGGTTGGACCCAGCGATTGAGGCTCACCACTCTGCCATTTTACACAGACTGTGCTGTGCTAATGCTTAGGTCTACAGAAATAGGAAATTGTCACACTGCAGAGAAATAAATAGACTGATAATGCCTGGGAAACACAGTGTGAAAGAAGGTGACCCACTGTTTCTCTTTACTACACCCTTGCTCAATTGGCACAAGTGTATTGATAAGACTCTGAGATTCTTGAATAGACACCTACTTTTTCCTCAATTTAAACTACACAATAATTTTCCAACAACATTTGAGTGACCCAAGAATCCAGCGCATCTCATGGGCATCCATCCTTTGTTGGTGGTGTTGGTGGCGTTGGTGGTCCTTCACCTTCTCTGGCAAAGAGATGTTGCAATCCAATCCCTCTCGTGTCCTCCTGAACATCAAGCCTGTACTATGCTCTCTGGTTGGGAGACACATGGATGTCTATCAATGGCTGAGGGCCAATGTCGGTCTTTTATTACCCCCTTAGGAATGTGAGCATGCCCTGTGCCAAGTTACGTACACCAGGTAAATTAATCCCTTAGTGAGGACTCACTCAACATGGCCCACTTACTTTCCACCAAAGAATTGCAGACTTGGCAACTCTACTTCATTCTCAGAGGCTTCCTGCCCCGTGAGAAGATGGGCTACTGGAAAAGCCTCACTCTGGTGCAACGAAGCTTACTGCCTGGCCATCCAGCCCTTGAAGTCAGGCTGCAGAATATTAGGACTCCTTCCTTCACTGATGATATCAGGACTCTACCGATTACTCTGGTAAGAGGCCTACTGGACATGCCCACAAGAGCCACTCCACTACTTTCAGAGACCAGCTCTTGACTCTAACTAACGAAAATCTACAAGAACTAACTCGTCTATAAGAAAGTTAACTCATTCTCTCTCATGCCTCCACGATCAGCCAATCAGATAACATTACCGCCCAGAGTCATACTAGAACCAATCAGCTTATCAGCTCTTGCATCACCGGTGCTCCTTGGAAGAGATAGAATTGTAACTTCCTCCCACCCCTCCAAATGTGACATACCTGGTGCTAAGCTAACAGTACCCCTGTTGCATTCCTCACGCTTCCATATACACACTCACATAACATGTAGAAAAAAGCCCTCCACTTGGGAAAGTTGAACCCTAAAAAATGGGTGGCTAAGTAACTGAAAGTGAAGCAATCACGTTTACATAAATGTGGCTCTTCCAACTCTTGATTGCAGAAGGAACTGTTCTCAAAAGGACCACCACATTTCCATATTTTGCCAAATTTGCAATTAAGATCCGTACAATGGTTGCCAGTGTAGGAAGACTTTAAAACAAGGAAGTCTTATGATGAACTCTCAAGCAGGAAAAGTATCCAAATTCCTATTTCTTCAGGAAGGAGTGTGCACATACAGCTATCGCCATCTGTTTATTGGTTTACAGAGAGACTTACGGTCTCAGATGTCACCGCACCACATTCATAATATGGACATAGTATTTACAACAAATGAGGTGCTCTCCATCTTGTTTGTGTCTAGCGGGGTTGTCTAAATTATTTATACAAACCTTCCAAAGAATTATCATCTACATTGTGGTTAGGAAGTCTAGAGGAGGTCTTCGCCCTAAACACGCTGCTTGCTATAAATAACTCATTAGTGAGTGATAAAATAAGTATGTAACGACTAGGCAATCTTGGCAGATGTAATTACGCGTTCTGCCCTCCCCCAGACGTTTACATGGACTCACCCTATGGTGACCTCATTACGGAAGTGACACTGCAGACCTTTAGTACCATCTGTTAGATGCCCAGCCTGAAGCACCAGTTGTTTACCCACCCAATATAAGGAGTGTTATCAGTAATAATGACGGATCCACCCTCCAAATATTGATGCATCAAGTTTTATTGCGGAAATGTTTCACATGCACGAGTTGTACTTTGGACACATATTTGCTTTGGCTTCAGCTGCGGTAGATGGATGTCAATTATAATTATGGATTTCTTTGATAAAGCAACAGAACATGACATCTTCGAGATGATGGTGCTCTAGCATGGGTTTCATCGGTGACCTACACAAATCAGAGATTGAAGTGCATACATAAACCATGGTCATAGAGAGCTGGGACAGGAGAGGGTCAAACAGACAAAACAGGCGAGGGTGTCATTGACAAAACAGGCGAGGGTCACAATTACAAAACAGGCGAGGGTCACATTGACAAAACAGGTGAGGGTCACAATTACAAAACAGGCGAGGGTCACATTGACAAAACAGGTGAGAGTCACAATTACAAAACAGGCGAGGGTCACATTGACAAAACAGGTGAGGGTCACAATTACAAAACAGGCGAGGGTCACATTGACAAAACAGGTGAGAGTCACAATTACAAAACAGGCGAGGGTCACATTGACAAAACAGGTGAGGGTCACAATTACAAAACAGGCGAGGGTCACATTGACAAAACAGGTGAGAGTCACAATTACAAAACAAGAGAGGGTCCCATTGACAAAACAGGCGTGGGTCACAATTACAAAACAGGCGAGGGTCACATTGACAAAACAGGTGAGAGTCACAATTACAAAACAAGAGAGGGTCCCATTGACAAAACAGGCGTGGGTCACAATTACAAAACAGGCGAGGGTCACATTGACAAAACAGGCGAGGGTCACAATTACAAAACAGGCGAGGGTGTCATTGACAAAACAGGCGAGGGTGTCATTGACAAAACAGGTGAGGGTGTCATTGACAAAACAGGTGAGGGTCACATTGACAAAACAGGCAAGGGTCAAACAGACACAACAGGAGAGGGTCCCATTGACAAAACAGGGGAGGGTCACAATTACAAAACAGGCAAGGGTCACATTGACAAAACAGGCGAGGGTCACAATTACAAAACAGGCGAGGGTCACATTGACAAAACAGGCGAGGGTCACAATTACAAAACAGGCGAGGGTCACATTGACAAAACAGGCGAGGGTCACAATTACAAAACAGGCGAGGGTCACATTGACAAAACAGGCGAGGGTCACAATTACAAAACAGGCGAGGGTCACATTGACAAAACAGGTGAGAGTCACAATTACAAAACAAGAGAGGGTCCCATTGACAAAACAGGCGTGGGTCACAATTACAAAACAGGCGAGGGTCACATTGACAAAACAGGCGAGGATCACAATTACAAAACAGGCGAGGGTCACATTGACAAAACAGGCGAGGGTCACAATTACAAAACAGGCGAGGGTGTCATTGACAAAACAGGTGAGGGTGTCATTGACAAAACAGGTGAGGGTCACATTGACAAAACAGGCAAGGGTCAAACAGACACAACAGGAGAGGGTCCCATTGACAAGACAGGCGAGGGTCACATTGTCAAAACAGGGGAGGGTCACAATTACAAAACAGGCAAGGGTCACATTGACAAAACAGGCGAGGGTCACAATTACAAAACAAGCAAGGGCCACATTGACAAAACAGGCAAGGGTCACAATTACAAAACAGGCAAGGGCCACATTGACAAAACAGGCGAGGGTCACAATTACAAAACAGGCAAGGGTCAAACAGACAAAACAGGAGAGGGTCCCATTGACAAAACAGGAGAGGGTCACATTGACAAAACAGGCGAGGGTCACATTGACAAAACAGGCGAGGGTCACAATTACAAAACAGGCAAGGGTCACATTGACAAAACAGGCGAGGGTCACAATTACAAAACAGGCGAGGGTCACATTGACAAAACAGGCGAGGGTCACAATTACAAAAGAGGAGACGGTCCCATTGACAAAACAGGCGAGGGTCACAATTACAAAACGTTTGTATAAGCTTTATTCGAGACAATTCTCATAAAAGCACATAAAATCAGAACAATTACACAAAATACATAACTACAGAGTAAAAAATTCATTAAACACAGTGCAGCTCATACAACATTACAAATAAAACAATTTATGCCAATTACATAAAAATTTATTAATTTATTAGAAGGAATCCCTGGCTACCTACTACCTCCCAAAGACCGTCGTCTTATCGCCCAAGCCCAACCCATGTATTTGGCGACCCCCATGACTATCGAATCCTGGTTTGTTGTGCATAGGATTCTTAAGGCCACAGAACTATCGCGTGTCCCCAAGTTTTTACATACCGGCGAGAGCCATTTTCTCCTCGGTTTTACATAGGCTTGACATGAAAAGAGAAAATGGCCTAGGCTCTCCTCGGCATTTTCACAGGCAGGACATAGGTTGTTAGTGGGTCTGTGCCAGCCAGATGTCAATTTCTTGAGGGGGATAGATCCTGACCTTAACTGGAAAACAAGTTTCCTGTCCATTGGTACCGTGATATTGGCCCAGTAATTTTCTAGGACAGGAAAAATTTTTGTCTCCAGGAAACGACCAGACATAGAATCTGCCCTGGTGTCATTCAGCATCTTGCCTCCCACCCAATCCCAATATTGCTCTTTGAGGGCTTCTTTGCTTGGGAAGGTTTCTCTCTCGGGGTTGTTACAAAACAGGCAAGCGTCACATTGATAAAACAGGCGAGGGTCACAATTACAAAGCAGGCAAGGGTCAAACAGACAAAACAGGAGAGGGTCCCATTGACAAAACAGGCGGGGGTCACATTGACAAAACAGGCGAGGGTCACATTGACAAAACAGGCGAGGGTCACAATTACAAAACAGGCGAGGGTCACATTGACAAAACAGACGAGGGTCACAATTACAAAACAGGCAAGGGTCAAACATACAAAACAGGAGAGGGTCACAGTGACGAATCAGGTGAGGGTGATATAGACAAAACAGGTGAGGATCACATTGACAAAGCAGGTGAGGTTCAAGTCGACAAAACAGATGAGGGTCACATTGACAAAACAGGCGAGGTTTCAATTAACAAGACAGGTGGGGGTCAAACTAGCAAAGCACCATCTCTGCAGAGGGCCCATTGGACTTGATTGCTCCATTACCAGTGACCCTACACTGGAAAGGGGGCCCAGGCTGAGCTACAAGAGCCCTGAAGCCTCCGGCTTGAAGAGCCGGTCTTTAATGTGGATCTGAATTCTTTGGACGGTCCCTCCAGAGGAATGGTATCTAATGCAGGATGAAATGGGCAGAGGGCAGTCTGTGTGCAAGCGAGTTAGGACAATTTCAACAGGTTAAGCAGCAGATTTCTGGGAGGTGCATCCATGAATAATACACCAGCAAAATCTACCGCCCTTCCAAGGCTTACCCTTCTGATGAATGCGGAGTAAGAAACGCGTTTCAAGGGTTATAGGCTCAGGGCTGAACTTAAACATGCAAGAAACCACTAGTTACAGTGAGTAAAGACTATGCCTTCATGGACCTTTATGCATTTGGGGAGAACTGGAACAGTCTTCCCAGAAAGTGTGCAATCCCACCCTTTTTAGGTCTCGTAGCGAAAACACAGCGCGTCAGCGCTGTGTCTCGCTAGAGATCTATTGTTGCCGACTGTGCTTCCCAGGAGACAGTCCCGGCCGCGCGCATCGCCTTGGAGGCGATTTGAAACTGGAACGCGCGCTGTGGCCAGGCGCTGTCTCCTGGGAAGCTCAAGCACCACACACGCATGCGCATACACACACACAAGCGCCCATGCACGCACGCACATACATACATACAGAGACACCCCCCCTCACACATACACACACACGCGCGCACACACACACACAAGTGCACCGAGGCCCCCCATCCCCCGCCGTCACCGTCGCACACATACATACACAAGTGCACCAAGCCCCCCAGCCTTTTGGAACTTACCTGGCCAATGTCGGGGACTCTGCTCTCAGCACGCGGCGCCCAACCTCCTGCTGGCGTGGCCCCGGGGCTCCACACCGCTCACAGGAGCCCCGGGCCGCGAGACGCATTGACTCCGCCTGCCTCCTCTTCCGGTCTGGACGTGGCCCCACCCCCGTCACAGGCGACCGTGCCTGACTTCTGGGGCGGCCGCGGCGGGATTCCGGGGTGTACGGAGAGGTTTTCTGTTTGGCAGGTGTTTGTATTTCCAACAGATACCTCTTTGTTGGACGCCACAGCATTTGCACAGCAGGAGTTTGCATTGGATCAGGACTTTGTGTACAACTTGCATCAACTGGAAAATTTGAGGGGCTCCGGCTCTCAGAAATGCTGCAGTTTGTACTCGCGCTGTTTGAAGCCTTAGCCTGTACTTCCTGTTGGGTTAAAAATGTCTCACTCTCCGTTCCACAAAAGAGCCAAGTCGACATTAAATACGACGATTTCATTGAAGCGCGAGCCTCTCCATGTCAAGTAAACATAAAAAGAGGCGCGCGGCCGGTGTCTGTTCTTCAGATACGGCACTTTGCTGGCCCTTTGCACATGGACACTGGGGGTCCGCGAAGAATAGGGCTGCAAAAGACGGGGCGAAAGGTGTTGTCTAAGAAAGATATAAGGAGAGGAAATTAAGGAGAAACCTTAAGCAGTTTAGAGAAGTAATCGCACCAGATAATGGAGTGTCACACATAGATGCCACGCACCTCACAGGAGATTGCATCACGCAGTCACTTGGGCTGATCCAGTAGGTCAGAGAGCTCCCAGATTCCTTGGGCAGGTTAGTTCATTAAATGCCACCATTAAGAATTCTATAGTGGAACCCCATGTTTTGTCAAAGCACAGTAGTGTATTTGTAATACTCTCTTTTCCATACCTAGCCCCTCCCACATCTTGTGCAGCCAATCCTGTCAAGTCGGGACACTCTCAGCTCCCCATCTGGAAAGCAGAACCTGCTTGGCGGCCCCAGATGGCTGGCTCTCCCTCGGAAGGTTTGAGAGGATGGATTGAGGCATTTGGAATCTCTTATAGTATATAGCTTGGGATCCTAATCTGTGTCATAGGTGTTGTTTATGTCAGACAACATGGCCTCTCAAAACTGTTGAATTTTTGGACAGTGCCAAAACACGCGTGTGCCCTTTTAACCACAGCGGCAGCAGCTCTGTGTGCCCCCCTTCGTTCCAGCAGGCCACCCTAGCCGGGATATAGTACCAATTGAGTGTTATTTTAAGAAACATTCCTTTACCGGCGGGTGCTGCAAAAAGAGGCCCTGGGCCTGTGTACAATATCCTGCCATTCCTTAAAGGAACATTCTTGCTCAAATTCGGACTCCCATCTACGCTGTGCTGGGGATTTGGTGTGGTGTGAGGAGGAAAGAATACATATCGGAGAGCAGGCATTTGTCTGAGTGGCAGGTTATGAACCATTTTTCAAAGTTTGTTAGAGGGAGGCCATTGTGTATGTGGCTGTGGGACATGTGAGACCCAGTGCCTCCGGGCAATATATTGCCAATAAGCCTCACTAGGGAAACTATAACCAGTCCATCACCCCTTCGGCATCAAAGAAGTCTCCAATTTTCTTACAATTAGCTTCCGGACACTTAATGTAACAATCTCCGTCTTTAGCCGGTGGGAAGTCTGGGTGGCCTATAAAAGAGGTGAAAGGGGATGTGTGAGTGGAGAGGTGTCGGGACTCCTGCACCGTGTTCCATATTCCCACGTAGCCTTAAGAATTGGCGAGATATATACCACAGCAGGTCGATGTTTTTTTAAGTACCCAGGGCACCTTCCAGATATGGGTTCCTGTGACTACTCAGTCAATGAAACACTAAGGTTTCCCAGAAGTGAGCCTGTACCATTCAATCATTTAACACAGCTGGACAGCTTGGTAGTATCTCTCTAGGTGTGGGATTCCCAGATCTCAGTCCTTCTGCTGAAAGTCAAATACCAGTTTTTGGCAAAACACAAACCCAGTGAAAGTGTATGTGATAGGGACATGCAGCATTAATTAAATCCAATGGGCCATCAGGCTGTGAAAGCATCTTGGTTGCTTTAGTTTTTTGCAGGGCGTGGGTTCCCTGGCTCCTACATCTTGGGGGCCTACCACTCGCTGTACCCAAACTATTACCCGAAGTTCCTTGTTGTTGGGGCAGAATGCAAAGACTAATTACCTTTTCACCCCAGACCGTAAACAACTCAATGCTCATCCAGCAAGAGTAATAACAATGATTTTGGTGTAGGGCTGTAAATACCTTCTTTTGATAAAAATACAATCTCTGAATGGGCACTATTCACAAGATCCAAGCTAAAGAAGATATACTATTGTCGGCGTCTCATTCAGAACCACGCAGTCTCAACAATCACAAATCACAGTCTTCGATTAAAAAAACCTCCGTTCAGAAAAGTGCACCTTGAAGTCCATTTGGACACCAACACTGCCATGCACACACAGACACCACCACTGCCATGCACACACGGACACCACCACTGCCATGCACACACAGACACCACCACTGCCATGCACACACGGACACCACCACTGCCATGCACACACAGACACCACCACTGCCATGCACCACATCACTCAGGGGCACCGCCACATCAGTCAGGGGCACCGCCACATCACTCTGGGGGCACCACCACATCACTCTGGGGGCACCACCACATCACTCAGGGACACCACCACATCACTCTGGGGACACGACCACATCACTCGGGGACACGACCACATCACTCAGGGACACCACCACATCACTCTGGGGACACCACCACATCACTCAGGAACACCGCCACATCACTCGGGGACACCACCACATCACTTGGGGACACCACCACTTCACTCTTGGACACCACCACATCACTCGGGGACACCACCACATCACTCGGGGACACCACCACATCACTCGGGGACACCACCACTTCACTCGGGGACACCACCACACCACTCTGGGTCACCACCACATCACTCAGGGGCACCACTCGTCACTCGGAGACACCACCACATCACTCGGGGGCATCACTCGGGGACACCACCACATCACTCGGGACACCACCACATAACTCGGGGACACGACCCACTTCACCCTTCCACCAACTCAATTACAATAACTTTTATTTAAGTATTAAAAAAATGAAAAGCTATTGTTATTTGTAATATCAATACATCTAAGTCATGTAAATACAACTCATATTGCATTACAAATGCTTTAGGTGTCACATTTGCAAATGTTATAGCTATTGGCATTGTCATACACAATGCCAATAACTCAAACTTTAATGCTGCGAGACCTATTGCATTGCAAATGCTTGTTGAGCATGTTGAGGGCATGTAGATAAAACTCTACCTATATTTGGAGTGGGGGTAAAAGCCATATATGGCCTTGAATTATAAATTAAAGATGAATTTTGCAACACTAATCTGTAGATGAGGGCTGATCCTTCAGCTAATACCTGGATAATGTACTGATAATGAAGGAATCTATTCTCATATGTTAATCAATGAGCACATTGAGGTTTCTGTTTCTGGCAGCTTTGGAGGTGGAAATATTATGTGGAGGGAAGGGGATGAGCGTTGTTATCACGGAAGTGTTTACGGCTGCAGGGATGGAGGGAAGTTCACTTTTGGGAAAATTGGCACATGATGATAGGATGTAACGCCATCCAATGCTCGGATTGTCGGCAGGGTTCCTCTTGAACATTTGATGGAGACTAAATTCATGTATGTGGCATGATATGGATGGATACTGCTCATGTTTGTATTCCAAGAAACCACTACAATGGGCCTTTTTTCCCTTATGTCTCTATATGTCCTTGAATTTAGCAATGCATAACCTAAAAATCTATTTAAATGCTGTAATCAGAGGTCTTAAGATGTCCATGCCCTTCCCTACAGCCCAGGTTTTATTAGAATTGTGGTAATTGAAGGCCTACATACCCAAAATGCATTCAGTACTACAAGTAGCAGAATGCAATTTTAAAAAATGTTGCTGGATCTGCTACCCACACATGAACCTAGGAAACGTGAGGGCTGTGCTATTTGAATATATTTCTTTTGTGGTTTGAACTCACTTGCTTAACCCCTGTCCTTGATCTATTCTGCAGCCCTAAACCTAACTTTTAATAAAGCCACTATTTTAGCCCTAAACCTATCCTGACAGTGATGCCTTCCTTTAAAAGGGCCGAAACCTTACATTTGATAATTACAAAAATCTCCTATTGACTTCAACTGTGCAGACCTCTCTCTATTTGAACTGTTTCATGTGGCCAATTCTTTGTTGTGGTGTTCTCTGCCACGGCTTTGACAGAGGTCTGAAAGTAAGAAAAAAACAGTTCATAATAATATAAAGTTTCATTAATGCCATCACAGATACACCTCCCTTAGGTGTATCAAGCATGTGTTATGTGCAACATTGACCCTGTACCATACACTTCACATGTAGCCTATTTCACATTAAGAATCAACCACAGATATATGGAAAACCCTGATTGCACAGTCTTCATCAGGTATCCAACTGTTCAGAGAAAGACACGTTTCTTAAGATACTCAACGTTTGTTCCAAACGTAATGCCCTACTACAGACAGCTTTTATCTGTATCAAAGTCCTCACAGTCATCGAACGTACATTGAGAAAATGAAGTTAATATGAGTAGAAAAGTGTGTACTATAAACAGTGTTTACTCTATGGAGAGAGTTTACTCTGAACCACACTGTTTGCAGACAGTGAAACTCTCACGAGAAATACACCACAGAGTATTAAAAAAGTACAGTGTACGTTCTATGCATCACTTGTCAAAGAAAACACTGTTCCCTTAAAATAACCAAGGTCTGAAGGTGCTAAAGATTATACTACTTGCATCCTTCATACTGTGGTGAAGCCTTTACAAATAGCCCATCTTCTGAAGCAAAAGAACCATGTGTATATAAGTTAGTACCTGGTGCATACAGTCTTCTATGTAATGTAGAAATTGTAATACTGAGATGATTCTGTCTAATGACTAAAGACTGTTTAAAATAATTAGTATCTTCTATATAGATGGCCTCATTTATGAGAATTGTCGCATCGCTGCATGAAAACCGCAATGCAACACTTTTCAGTGCACCCTCCTCGAGGCATGAATGATGCGCCATATTTACTGTTTGACGCATCATGTCGAAAGGAATGACAGATGCATTAGCATTACTGACGTATCTGTTGGCGCAAATGTGGCGCGTTGCTGGAGTCGTGTCGGAAGATCGACACAACTCCAGCAATGCTCATTTCACATGGGGCAAGCCCCATGTGAAAGGGCCTGCATCACCTTTATGCCTGCCATGAGGCAGGCGTAAGGTTTCGATGCATTGGCGTCGTAGAAGTGGGCAGCAAAATCTCATCGATTTCACTGCGCCACTCCTACGACCCATTCTTGTGGGGGAACACCCACCCTGCATACATTATACCTGACGCAGGTATAATGTAGCACAGGTGTTTACGAAGTGATGCATCTGCCTAGATGTGTCACTTTGTAAATATGGTGCAGCATGGTGCATTATTAACGGCACCACTGTGTCACTAAAAGTGACACAACAGCGGCGCAAACGTGATGCAGGCCTTCATAAATAAGGCCCAGCATCTTTGCCTTGTTGGAAACTTTTCCAGCAAACGTTATTTTTTTTTTTTACTATGACTGTAGCACGAATATGTATTACCACAGAGTGGCGTCAGGAAAATCCACCACTATTTCAGCAATGGCGAGCACGAATGTATAAGTTATATAAATTGGAGTGGGGCCTCTTTTCTGTTTCTGGCTTATGATTTATTTATGCCTTAAACCAATAAAAAAATAAAAAAAGGAAACTTTTCCAGCAGAACCAAAACATTTCTTGAATACAAAAATGTATAACAGGTCTACACACCTATGATGCATTACAAGCACTTGTGTTGTGTAAAAACTTACACCCATTAGCTGGACTCAAGCTGAACAAAATTAGGTAGAAAAGTAATATGGTAGCTACCGACCCCTATGTAACCTATAAAACAAACTAACACACTCATTGGATGATGTCATCAGTGATTTCAATAATGTCATATGAGATATCAATGATGTCATAAATGATATCATAGAACATGTCATGAGTGATTAAATATGTGAGGTCATAAGCAGTGCATGGTGGGGGCGCAAGGCAGAGTTAGCTCTGCTAACTATGACTGATGAATTTCAGTGTTTTTTTTAGTTCAAAACGTTCCTAGCACTGACATATTCTCCTAACTATAATGTCCCTTCACCCTTTGTTTTTGTCAGTGAATCTAAGGTTTCTTTAAACAAAATCAGATCTTTTTATCACACCTAACCGCAATATTTTTTTAACCTTTGTTTGTTTTCAGTGATATTTTTTTAGCGTAAAGCAATACTTTATTACTATACCTAAAACCAACGTCTGCTGCTGTCAGACCCTGCAGCCCACCCATCTTAGTCTAGCAACCGCATGCCACATACTGCCTTTGACCATGCACAGATGGGGTTGGCCACAGGGCCTGGCTTGGGCCGGACCCTGAGTCCAACCCCCTGCAAGCAGACAAACCACCCCTGCCTGGGAGAGGGTTGTACAGCCCCCTCCCCAAACCACTATTAGCCCCAGGGACCTAGGGTCCCTTTGTTTTTAAAAAGGGGAGGGACTGCGACCGGGTGTCAAAAATATCTTATTCAGGGGGGGGGGGGGACATGTGGTGCCCTCTCTGAGCTGTAAAAGGACCTGGGGCCAAATACTTTTACATTAGGGGAGGAGGTGTGGGGCCCCCCTCTCCAAGCCCAAATGGGCCAGAGGATCCTATCCCCAGGGCCATCTCTTAATTTAAGGGGAGGGAGCACATGGCCCTCCTTCCTGAACCTTAAAAGGCCCCTGGAACCCCGGTCCCCCGGAGCCAGATACCTTAGAGAGGGGAGTACGTGGACCACCCAAAGTTCAAATGGGCCCTGGGAACCCAATATCCCAGGTCAAATTTTAATTAAATGGAGAAGGGCATGTGGCACCCCTCCCCGAGCCTTAAAAACCTCTAGGACCCCATCCCCTTTTACCATAATTAATAGGAAAGGGGCTCTGCAGCTGCCCTTCCTGAGCCTATTGTGGCAGCAAGGACTCCATCCTCTGGGCACAAATTCTATAATTAAAGGGAGGGGGCCATGTTGCCCCCTCACACTAGGCCTTAATAGGCAGTGGGACACCACCCCCAAGGTCCAATTCTAATGGGAGGGGGAGCATGGCCACCCTCCCCAAGCCTTATTAGACCCTGTTGACGCCATTCCCTTGGTACAAATGCAATAAAAAGTTAGGGGGAGCACAGCAAAATTGTTTTCATGTTGCTGGCAGCCAGTCAGAGCTCTTACTCCTGCAGAACTCTGACTCCCAGTGGAATGAATTGGCCCAAAGTAAAAAAGCTTCCAGGGCCAATCAGAACACCCTATTTTTTAATTGAAGCTCCTGCAAGACTCTTCAGAGACTTTTGTGGACCCCGCCGTCCAGATATACAAATATTTTAAATCTTAATTTTTCAAAACCTAATGAACTAATTTATACCAAATCACACAAAGCACAATCTGTGAACCAAGATCAAGGGAGCTTCCAAATTTGGTGTAATTCCGTTCAGCAGTTTTTGCGGTAGTGCTTCTTAAAGACGTTTATGGAAAATGCATGGGGATTTAGCATCTTTGGTCAAGCCTTTTTTCTCTGCTCCCGCTTGATGGATCACCCCAAAGCTTTCAATGTTCAAACTGGGCATAAAAGAGCACTTGTTGGAAAGTTTTGCGGAGATTCATCAAATGGTGCTAAAGCTATTAGCAAAAAAATAAAGGCATTTCCAATTAAAACAATGACCTAACTATAACTACCCATGGGCTACTGCCACTGACTAACACATATTCAACGAAAAAACAAAAGGTCAAAGTAACGCTATAATTCGGTGAAATATTCAGTACACATGTAAAGTTTTAAACAGAAAAAAACCCACAGAAATTAATCAATTATAGTTATCTCAAGTAACAATAACTCGTGCCCTAAGGTAACTATAACTTGGGCAGCAGGATTGTGCTGCTGTTTGGGGATTCCATCTCCCACAAGCCCTCTCACTGTTAGGAGCCCAAGAGGAGGGGTTCCCACCTATAACAAGCACTAAATAGCACGTGTGGATCTGTGGGTGCCGGCCGTGCACCAGGACTTTTCCGCTATCTGGGGACTCAATTCCCCACATTCCTTCTTAGTATGAGGAGCCTACCCATGGGTGTGGGATGCGCACCAGGACACTTCTTCTGTCTGAGGACTCCATCCCCCACAAGCCTTATCACTGTTAGGAGTCCAGGAGAAAAGGCTTCCACCTGTGACAGCGCTAAAGGCACGTGTGGACACGCAGATGTGGGACACACACAAGAATCTGCTTCTGTTTGGGGGACTCCATCCCCCACAAGCCCTCTCACTGTTAGTAGCCCAGGAGGGGGAGCTTCCATCGTAAACAAGCACTAAATAAGCATATGGACCCTCTCGCACAGGACGCGCACCAGGACATTGTTGCTGTCTAGGGACTCCATCCTCCACAAGCCCTTTTCCACTGTTAGGATCCCAGGAGATGTTCTCCCACATGTAACAAGTGCCAAATAGCATGCGTGGATCTGTGGGATGCACACCAGGGCACTGCCGCTGTCGGGGGACTCCATCCCTCACAAGGCCTCTCACTGTTAGGTGTCCAGGAGGAGGGGCTCCCATGTGCAACAAGTGCTAAAAAGTGCATATGGATCCACAGGATGCACACCAGGTCACTCTCCCTGTTAGGGGGCGACATCACTCACAAGCCTCTCACTGTAAGAGCCCAGGAGGTAAGGTTTCCAACCTGTAATAATCGCTAAATTATGCATGTGGACTCTTGGGTGAGGACGTACACCAGGATACTGCCGCTGTTCTGTGGACTCCATCCCCCACAAGTCCACTCGCTGTCAGGAGTCCAGGAGCAGGGTTCCCTCCTTTAACAAGTGCTAAGCAGAGTGTGTGGACCCACGGGTGCAAGGCCGGCCTGGGACACGCACGGGCACGTGCCTGGGCGAGTACCGGGCCAAGAGTGGATCCATCTGGGCCTGCCAGAGCCCAGAGGATACTGGGCTGTGCTACCCCCTTAGCATCCAGTCATACGTTTACCCATCCTACTGCAATAAGGGTTAGACTCCTTCTTATAATATTCTTGTGTTAACTCACCTGTCACTATAAATATATCTCTGTGTGAGTACTGGCACAATGGACAAGTGTAAATCCATCAAGACTTTAGCAGGAAAGAGGAAAGAAAGTACTAAACTAAAGCCTAAAGTCTCTGTTGATCACCCTCAAGCAAACACTGGAGGATATGAACACATTAATAGAAGACATAGAAGCTTTGCTGCGGGGTGACAAAGTCAAAGGGCAGAAACAAGGCAAATCCTCCACTAAGATCGCCCCAATAGTTGGCAAATAATTAAAAAACATTTTTCAAATACCAACCAGAAACCAACCTGCACGGATAACCCAACATCTAATGCGCCCTTAAGGCTATCATTGAAAATACTGCTGTTACCAAAACTGTTGAATGTCCTCTTGTACCCTTAGAGCCGGTAATTATATGTACACACCAGACCGAGAGCTCAGCAAAAGCAAGAGCTTTCAATATCTACCCCCAACAATACATGCACTAGTTTAGTAGAAGAACGGAACTGGTGAACATCTCCCAAAGACAAGACCTGCCATGATTTGGGATATGTGCATCAGAATTGCGTGAGCAAAGCACGGACCCATCATTAATATTATGAAATATTATGGAAAGTGGCGGGTTTCAAATCCAAATCTGGCAACCTTGCATGGGGGACATTTATCAACCTTTTCGACATCTGCCTATTTTAGGAAACATGGTGCTTGGGACCTGTGTATGGGGCTGCATACCTGAACGTCTGCATCCCAGCTCACCATACTGGTAAGGGCTGGCCTCCTGGGGGCTTAACAATATGGGTACGATCATTATTGATTACCTATATAGGCCTACTTGTTATGGCCTCTCCTGACATCCAGGGTTTAACTATCACTAGTAAGGCTGCCCGCATGCTTCACATGTACTACATCTATAAGCGAGGGGTCAAAGGGGGCTTGGAAACACCCACACTGAAGCACTTTATGGCCGATTGGGGGGAAATTTGACATCCACGACTCTTTGATCTTAGCAGGAGATCTCAACACTACATTTAAATCCCTAGATACCAAAGGACAAGACCATAAAGAATGGGGCATTTCTGAACTAGAAACAATGCCGGTGAAGTGGCGTATGGATGCAGTTTACCAATTCATGTAATTAATGTTGACCTTTGGCCGAAGGGCATGTCATGGCTGAACAAGTTCAGACTTGCAGCTTGGCATTCTTACAATCACCCAGGCCACAACAGCTGAATTCTGGTCTCTTTGACTCTTTGGAGGTTTGTTCTTGACATGAAGGTAGTAGTTGCGAGGAACGACTGTGACCATAACACAATTCACAGCACAACGGTGGATATATTACCCCATCTAGAGAATTTCCCGTTGTCACTGTCAAGAGACACAAGGACAGCTAGCAAAAGATGCACATTAAAATTCAGCCCAGCCAGAAATGACAGAAGCAATAGATACTTTAGAGGGGCCCCCCTAGTTACCAAACCTAACAAATCATGTTACAACAAAGCCTGCAGGGGTGTCAAAAATGAGTTGCTCCGTGTGCTGAAAAGCGATAATACTGATCTCATTAGGGCAAAGAGAAGTCAACATGCAATAGCGTAGGCCCAGGCATGCTGGCACTGGAACACTCAACTTCGGGAACATCTACATGATGCAGCAAAAGCAAAAATGCAATGAAATGGTGGCACTTTGTGACCAAAAGAGAACAGTGTTGAAAGTCTTTCTTGACCAACCACATTCAGCCCCAGGTCTGGCAGAAGCATTTTCCAGCTTTTTATGACACGCCAGGAGAGGAGGCTTTGGTCTCTGATGAGCCATCAGAGCTAGGGAGGAATACCATTAAATCCCAAATGGTCATAGATTGCAAGGACACCTTATGTGCAGTTAAGAGCATTGTGCCAGGCAAAGCCCTGGTCCCTGATGGGATCCAAGGGGATCTTTTCATCACTGACACCGAGAGCTGGACAATTTACATTAACAAACTCACAAACGCAATATTAGAGGGCGCCGAGATTCTCATCTCCTGAAAAGCCACTGAGATTGTCCCTATCTACAACAAGGATTTACCATTGAAATACAGACCAATTAGCTTGATAGATGCCACCCAGAAAGTATTTTACAGACAGATTTTGAACACGCTCGACACAAGGATAGAAGATCACAGTGACTTGTCTTATTTGCAGGCAGGTTTTAGCAAACAGGTTAACATCCTTGATCAGGTGTTGAGACTCCTAACTCTGTATTGGAAGACAGTAGTCATACAGAAAGCCCACCTAATTTTAGTTTTTATGGACTTAAAATACATATTTGACCTGGTCTTTCATATCAAGCACAGGGAGGCACTAACACAAAATGGGATTTCTCATGCCCTGCTAGATATTCGAACTCACTTGCATTCAGACACCTATGTGCAAGTACACTGGCGACCGCACGGTGAGCTTACATAACGCATAGGGATCGAGGGAGGGGTGCGAAGAGGATGCTTGCTAATCCCCATTTCTTATCGCTGAACATAAATGATGTGGTGGCCCAATTGGAGGACTGCAGGAGTGATGCACAAATGATTGCTGGTAGCAAGATTCCTTTACTCTTATTTGCGGAATGAAACCTTGCTGGTTTCCAAAACTCTGGCCAGCCTACAGACCTTGGTGGACCACTTTGCAGCTTCCTGTGCATATCAGGGCCTGGAAATAAACCAGGGAAAAAACAAATTTATATCCATCAACTCACATAAGACATTTTAAAGGATCTATCAAATTGGGTGGCCACAGTCTGGATAGGGTGTTTGATTTTGATTATTTGGGCATTAGCTTAACATTGAATATATCCTAGTTCCTTCAAGTCAGGAAAAGGAGCTTAAACCTGCGCTAACAAGCATCTGGGATACTGAGGCTTTACAACTCCACAAAAACAAGGCCGATGCCACCCGCCCTTAATCTCCCGCATTAAGGCAGTAGGGTGTGTCCTATATGGGGCTGAGTTGTGGGGACACATTGGGCTGACAACCCTGGCAACTTCCGAAAACAATTTGATAAGATCCTTGTTGATTCTACCCAAGAGCACACCATTGCTCCCCTTGTCGTGGGAGACAGGTACAAAACCCATCACGAGTAAGTCTAAATTAAAGCCTGTCCTATACTGGCGGAGACTGAAGTCTACCCCGGCCCTTTAATGTTATCATAGTGCTTTCAAGGAAATATAAGACTTGGAAATGGGTAAGACAATAAAGTGGGCAATCAAGTTAAAGGCATCCCTTTCACAGTTTGGCCTAGATGAGTATTGGGGTAGCGTGATTCAATAGAAATCTAGAGATTGTGTAAAGGAATCATTCTGGGAACATAACTGGAGACTGGAAGTAAGCAGCAAGTGTCTAGGAATCCTTACTCAGATTTTATGATATTTGAAAATTATTGTGTGTTCAAGGCTTTTCTTGACTTTATTTTGGTTCTAACGGCTAGACAATTGTATATCAATTTGCGGCATGGTACTCTTCCTGTCAATTCCTTTTGCACAAAATTGAAAGATATCTCTGATCTGAGTCGATTGTCTGTGTCGTAGCCCAATTTTTACATTGGAGTTGGTCCATAAGAGCAAAGTTGTTGAACAAATTCTAATGGGAGATCTTTTTTCACTCCCTTTGCGACACCCAGTGGAGTGTCTTGCACTGTGCTGCTAGCAGATTAAAGAAGAGTTATTCTACACTTCAGATTAAATCTGTTGCACTTTATGACCACCCTTAGTTGCACACAGTTATATATGATGAAAGTTTTTTAGCATTTGCTTTTTTAGTGTACTATTGTAATACTCCTGATATACTAAAAGTGTTGTACCAATCTAGTAGCTATATCACTGTATTTTCACATTTTTATGAGCTACTAATGTTATAATGATTTTATGTATACTTGTATGGTTTTGTGAATAGAAATAAAGTTTGTAACTAGCTAACTATAAATCATGCCAATCATGCACAGTTTTCTCATCAATAATTTCATTGTAATTGATGCAGTGATATTATCAATAATGTCATAGAAGATGTCATGAGTGATGTAATATGTGAGGGCACGAGTTAAAGTCACCTTAGGGCACGAGGGCATATATCCACTGAATAATCCAAAGGCTAAAGTAACCTTGTAGTTAGGTGAATATGTCAGTGACAACATTAATGTTTTGAAATGAAAAACACAAAAAATTCAACAGTTATAATTAGCAGAGCTAACTATAATTTGCGTCACTGGCATGCACTGCGTATGACCTCGCATGGTACATCACTCATGACGTGTTCTATGACATCATTTATGACATCACTGAAGACATCTCAAATGACATCATTGATGACATCGCTCAATTAACGGTGCACATGTCTATCACCCCCAATAACAACTCACATCTTCCCTTTACTAATCCACTTCAATCAATAAATCCATTTCAAAACAGTATAGTATATACATGAGCTCTTAAGAGCACAAACTTAACCCACTACCCAGAACTAATCCACAAGGAACCAAAAAAGAGCACTATTACTAATATACTATTTTGTTTTGTTGTCTTGTCCAGTTAGTCACTTCTCAGCTACCAGTAGTTATGTTTTGGGGCATATTCTTCCAATATCAGAATTTGATGCCATTCTTGGTGTATGGAGGGTGGGGTTATGTTAGCTACTTTGTAGATTTGGGAGACGAATTGTGTCAGGATAATGTGAATGGATGTGCCATAGAGGTGGTAAATAATTAGCTGACTATAAAGTTTAGAACTTTGCTGTGTTTCTGATCGTGGCAGGGTTATGTCTAGTGTCTACTTTTATTGTAGGCTAAGGAGTGAGTATAACAATCTAGCTGTGACATTGAGGTGACAAATGCTTAGCCAACTAAATAACTTGGAGCTGTGTTGTGTGAACTCCGGTTCCAGGAGTTGTATCTATTATGTACTGTTGTTGCACGGGAAGTATGAGTAAAGCTTGATCTGCCAATGTCCTAATGTCAGTGGCAACTACTAAAGTATGATCTATTTGCAGCCGAGGTAGTAACATTTTCAAAAGGTTTTGTATTATGCAGTTTTCTGATGTACCTTTTTATGTCTCGCCTGCAGGTAGCACGCATGAGCTGTTGTTTGACGGCGAACTGTTGTACCAAAAAAAAAGGATCCGTCCCCAATGCTCACATACCTTGATACATGGGGTCAGTTTAAGGGCATGATGTCCGGGCTGTATACCCTTCTGATCTGCCATCTAAACTCACAGCCGCAAGTAGAGAACCTCAAAGAGGTCTGGCAGACACATCTTCAGGTGGAATGCGAGGATGAGGACTGGGTGGACATACTGGAGTCCTTCGGAAGGGGGACCCCTGAGGCCTGGATAGAGTACCCTTTTTTTAAAGATTCTGCAGGGCTGGCATTGGATGCCAGCATACCTCTGTGCTGCAGGCCTGTTACCTCACTCCTCCTTGTTGAAGGTGCAATCATGCATCCTATGACATGGTTAACCTTCTTGAGGAATGCCCTGCAGTCTGTCGTTTCTGGACTTCAGTAGATTCCAAGTTGGGGGAGACCCTGGATATATTCGGTCCACTATCAAGTCGGCTGCTCCTCCTGTCCAACCTGGCGGTCTTCCCTCCTCTAATACATCATGCTCGCCTCCTCCTCACTATGACTCCCACAGCGGCCAAATCTGTATACTGCATCATTGGTGCTCTCCACAGGAGAATGGCTCACAGGGAATGGCATGTGGCCATGTTCAGGACTGCCTCCTACCAGAAGGTGATCTATAACCTGAAGGATAAGGTTGATGAGTTCCTTCTATTTGGACCCCCCTTCCTAGGGGACAACTGACCTATTTGGATGCCCGACCTCCCATTGTTTGTTCAGCGCATTCCCTTTTCTCTCATACCCCTCCCCCTGCTCTCTCCCCCGCTTCCCTCCCTCTCCCTTTTTTGCTTGCCTGTTATACTGGCTCCTTCCACCTCCCTATTTCTGGATTCATATGTATCGCACTTGACATTTGTATAACTCTCCTAAACTCTTTCTTCTTGTATTCAGCTTTGTTTTCATTGACATTAGTGAATTCAATAAAATAATTTCAACACAAGAAAAAAAATCCTAAAAAAGGGCTTTTAACCCGCCCATTACTTACCACCCATAGGTATCATCATCATTCTTTTTTGCTGTCTTCAAATTCAGTAACCTGTTTGAGGCGTCATTTCTTTGTCTTTGTGTGGTGCATGGACCAAGCCCAGATAGAGTTCACTTAATTAGTGTCTGTCGCTGCTCGCGCTATGATTGAAGTACTGTTTCTTCTTATTTTCACATTTTTATATAGCGCAAACTTGACTCGACCCTAAGATATTACGGCACTTTCCATAAGATCCATGTACATTACACATGTTCACAACATGCCTGAAAGTTTTTTTTTGTGTCATAATTTTTTTTATTGGAGATCAATGCTAGGCAACTTCATAGGATACAAAACAATATAGTAAATATAAATCAGTATGTGACAAATAATATACATCTGTAATATATTACAGAAGAGGAAAAAAGGAGGAAAAAGAAAAGGAGAAGGGAAAAAGCTATATATAGGGAGGGAAAGAAAAGAGAATTAAAATTTCAGGAATCGTGAAGAAAGGGGGTCCACACCTGTTGGAATATTTGTTCTTGGTCTTGCATCCTATAAATTACCTGTATCATCGCAACCATCATGCCTGAAAGTTTTTTTAAAACATGATGACGTGAACAGTGTTACCTGCATCATAGCCTTTGTTAGTATTGGCTTCCAGCTCAGCCTAAAGGAAACTATTAAACTGAGATATTGACATTAGTACTCTACCACACTATTAGCATGCACTCACCACAATAGTACTGGTGTTCAATCTCTAGCACACTACACACAGTGCTTAGTTTGTGAAAGAAAGAGTACCGGTGCCCGAAGCTCTGCTCATAAACCCGTAGCCGGTGCATTTAAACATATCTGCTCTTAATACTACAGCAGAGGATGAATGAATTAGATACCCACATACACATTTCTGAAAAGAGGGCTGGGAGCATGATACCACATTGCTGCATGTCTGCTTACCTTGGGTGTTCTTTGCATATCCGATCTTTATCATTTGACTGATCTAGTGCTAAGGACGTTGAGCTCACGTTCTTAACAGGATTCTGCCATTCTTGATGCTGCAGATGTCATTTAGTAGGTAAGCTGCAGAGATTAACTACTGCCTGGCCCATCCAGCCTGATCATTTCTCCATACACTTTGACTCACATACTCCACATAGTGCCTCAACTTGAATTTTGCTTTCTTAGCACTGGAGCGACGCCTATTTACAAGCCTCTTGCGCCGCCGGCGCGTCACTTTTAATATGGGAAAAAGTGACCTACCGGCGGCGCAAGGGGCTTGTACCCATCATTATGTGGTAGCAGTGGTGCTATTTGCTTTGGGTCAGGATTTTACTTGCACTTAATTTCCAGTGTACTGTAAATCATAATCGAGTTTACGTGTTCCAGTGCCTTGTTCATTCATCCCCTCGCTGACCGGTGACTCATCAAGGTGCCAGGCAGCCCCGGTAGCCGAATCCAACGAGGCTTCATGGAGCCCAGGTGACAGCGTTGCTAGGGAGAGAATGTGTTTGTTTTCATGAAATTATTCTAACATGTGGTCGTAAATGTGATATAGTCTATCTTCTGGGCATCTTCCGCATGCGCCGCTCAGCCTGTCAGAGATTACGTCAGATTGACACAGTGACCATTTACTCAGGAATGTCTTAAACGCTCCGCACAGATTTCAGCGGTTTGTCTGGCGCGTGGGTGCCTGTTTCTTTTATTAGGTCTCGTGTGTGTGTGTTTCCAGGTTGGAGACTGACGGGACTATTCGATCGTAGACATATTGTTTGCTTCCGCAGAAAAGATCCTATAACGTGAAATATTATTGGCTTCACAGCTTCTGAGTTGTCCACGCACTTATCAGAAAGGCGGGAACGGTCCCTGTGGTCAGAGAAGTCAGAGGAGTTGACTGGCCAGGCAGGAGGCGTGCTATACTTAAGGCACCCTTTGACCAGGCTGTTTCACGGCGCTGGTGGGGAGAAAGATGAACCCAACGAAAAGCTGTTCATGTAACGCGCACATTTCCACTGAGGAGCCTGAGTTAGTCCCTCCTGTGGAGCATAGTCTGTTTACCATCGCTCCATGTATTCTTTCATAAGAGTTCACTTTCTGTAAACAGCCCTTTAGATTTTGTCAGTCTCAATTGCTGTGCATTCAAAGACAGAGGGCAAATGTTAGACTCTGTCTTCTGAGGGAGCTAGGTGTGTACTTTTTCTTCTCTGACTTCAAAGTGAGAGGGTTTATGTGACAGTCTTGCTGGTTACCGGTTTTGTGAAGGAAATGCTTTTCTAGCACACAACACAATTTAAATATCAGTAAATGAACTAGGCAGATATTTCAGAAGATATCAGAATTAGAAAAGCACAAATGAGGCACAATATTTTGTAATTTTGAAGTGTGGTGGAAACAAATAATATAATACGATTAAAACAAATCAATACACTAGGAGATGCCATTTCCACACATTATCGTTTGTGCACTGTATAATTTTATCATTAAAAACAGAGTGTCTGTGCAAATATAATGGTAATTTCCATGGAAAATGTGTTACCTGTACTGGCAGTGTGCTAACACACCATGCATATTCCACATTATGTCACTCCACTCTACACCACTCCACAACACTATTACTGACTCTATGCCACTGTACTCCCCTCCAGTCTATGCCAGTGTATGCCACTCTACTCCACCCTACGACATGCCACTCCACTCTACAACACTCTACGGCACTCCACTATACGAAATTCCACGCCACTCCACTCTTCGATACTCCACTTTATGCCACTCCACACCACTTCACGCCACTCAATAACATGCCACTCCACTCTACGGCACGCCACTACATAACATGCTACTCCACTCTACAACATGCCACTCCACTCCACTCTATTCTACGTCATGCCACTTCACTCTACGCCACTCCATGTGCCGCCACTCTAAGACACTCTGTGACATGCCACTCTACGACATGCCACTCCAATCTACTTTACGCCATGTCACTCCACTCTACTCCACTTTACTAAATACCACTCCACTCTATGACACTATATAACACGTCACTCCACTCTATGCCACTCCACTCTATGCCCCTCCCCTCTATGACACTTTACTCCACTGTATGCCACTCTACATCCCTCCACTCTATGCCCCTTCCCTCTAAGCCTCTCAACTCCGACACTTTACTTCATTCGACACAACTCCCTCTACACAACTCCAAGCATCTTTACTCTACAACACACTATGCCACTTTATGACACTTGACATGCCACTCCACTCAATGCCACTCCGCTCTATGCCCTTCCACTTTATGCCCCTCCGTTCTACACCCCTCTACTCTAGGCCCATTTTCTCAACACCACTCCACTCCACTCTCCTCTCCTCTATTCTACTCAAATCTACTCTACTATACTCTACTCCACTCTATGCCACTCCACTCTATGGCACTCTTCTCCACTATATGCCACTGCACTCTTTGGAAATCTACTCCACTCTATGCACCTCCTTATATGCCACTCCATGCCACTTTACCCCACTATACACCACTCCATTCTATTCTACGACACTGTACTCCAGTCCATGACACTCTACGACACTCTGCTCAATCACACTGTACCCCACACCCCTTCACTTTACCCACATTCACTCTATTCCACCCCATGACACTCCACAACATTCTACTCCACTCTTTACCACTCCACTCGATGGCACTCCACTATGAACAATCTTCTTCACTCTGCACCACTCTGCTCTACTCCACTCTACTCCACTGTATGCAACTCCCTCTATCCTACTTCAGTCTATGCCACTCCATTCTACTCTACGACATTCTACTCTATGCCTTCCCACGCTAGACCGTTCTATGACACTCCACTCTATGACAGTTTACTCCATGACACCCTATTCCTCTTAACCCCCTTCCACTCTGCTCCACACCATGACATTCTACGCAACTTCCTGGCACTTCACGACATTTAATCCTAAAACAGTTTACTCCATGACACTCTATTCCACTCTAGGCCCTCCACTCTGCTCCTCTCCACAACACTCTACGCATCGTCATGGCACTCCACAACACTCCACTCACTCTAAGACATTCCACTCTGCGCCTCTTCACTCTACGATACCTTACTCCACCCCACTCTCTTCTATGCCACTAACCTTTAGCCATACTGAAAAGCAGCCACGCTGATGTAGAGCATGGCTAAAACACAATGGTAAAACCAATAGGTCTTCCATAGCCGAGACCTATTGGCTTTACCAATGCTTCTCCTCTCTAGCACCACAGAGGTAATGTGATTGTAAAGCTATTTCCACAGAGATAGCAGCATCTAGCATCATCCTGGATCTTTTGCATGTTCTGTGATTGAAGTTTGCATATGCACAGTTTTAAATTGATGTAAAAGGGACGTCATTTCTTTGATTTCACTTTGAGAGGTTGATTGGTAGTCATGTGTTTGCAGTTTGTATTGGTGCAATGGTGAGGTAGAATTAACATTAGGGGACTGATCACAGGCTTTTTTGATTTCCGCAACTCCATATCCTTGGTGGTCGGTTAAAACAGTCCTTGCTCTAAATAACATTTATCATGGTATCATGAAAAGAAGATTCTAGAGGTGGTAATGTGGAAGAAAGTTTGTGTACATTTCTTGTGTGGCATGTTCTTGTGGTGATAATGTTTTCAACTGTCTTTTACTGTGATTGTTGTGTTGCATTCACTTGTGTTGTGTTGTGCCCTGTTACGTTGTGACTGTGTTGTTATGTTGTTTTGTGTATGTTATTGTGTAATGATCTGTTGTTTTCTATTGATATGTCAACATATGCGGCTACATTTCCTGCCACACGCAGCACAAACAGTGGCATAATATAGGCCCCTGCAGACCCAGTGGTGTGTGGGGGAGCAAGCTGCAGGGGGCCCCCTCAGCACAGTACTCTGGCCTGAGAGCTCCTGACTAAATCCAACGCGGGCACCTCCACGTACATGCAGGGGGGGCCCTCAAGCTTTGTTACGCCACTAAGCACAAGCCTTTAAAGATCTGGGGGTAGGCAACAATTTACCAATGTTTAAGGTTTTAAAATAGCGTAGTTTCTGTTCTTCAACTACTTTAGACACTGGGTGGCCAAAAACTGTATCAGAAACTTTGTATAAACTTAGCCCCCACAGTGCTCGCTTTATGTGATATGACCTAGTCCTTTAACTTTACTTTAGGTGGCTGCTTAACTGTGGGGTAGCTGGGGTGTTTACATCTGCAAAGGTTAGGGGTGATGGAAAGGACATTTTGTTGTTGATTTCATTTTGGCTGATTGCTTGGCTGTCTTGTTGAAGATTGCATATCAACAATGGCCAGAGGGCAGTTTTGGGAGCAGGAGGGAGCGAAGCATGGGCGCGGCCATTTTGCCGTTGGGCTGCTTTTGGTTTGTAGCCCAAAGGCAGCCCAAAGCCAACGTTTCGCTAGGGGTATAAATTGCGCCCCTCACGTGACCCAGCCACCATTTTAGGTATCTGTACCTGGTGGCTGGGAGAGGAGCGAGGTTTTTGTGTGGCCATTTTAGGTATCTGTACCTGGTGGCTCGGAGAGGAGCGAGGTTTTTCGGGTGTTTTGGGGGGTTTAGAGTTGGGCGGTGCGTGATTCCCTGACGTGCGGTGCGGAGATCGTAGGAAGAGGGATGGCTGACAACGGCGATTTCAGGGTGCTGGAGGCCATCCGCCTGCTGGGCGAGGCGGGGCGGATGGACCTCCTGGTTGGCACGGTGCCGTCGGCGCGCCCTCCGAGGCGCGCCGCGGCGGGAGTTGCGGCGGCGATCCTTGCTTGTTCGCCGCTAAGAAAGTCCCCTAAATTGCAGGTAGGTGCTGGGGGCCGCGCTGATGTCAGGAGCGCGGCCCGCGTAGTGACTGGGGGGGGGCGGGGCAGCCAACGGTTTTAAGGCGGGCGGCGAAGGGCACGCCGCTGCGGGAGGGCCGGGACATGAGGGGAGGGGCGGGCCAGGGGGACGGGTGGGAGGGAATAAACCCCCGAGCAAACAGCCGGGACGTCAAGCGGATCTCCCCAGCACGTCGGCTGGCGGCAGGGAGACCCAGTCAGAATCGGACCCGGGAAAGAGGCGGACTGAGAGAGGACAGGGGAAGAGGACAGGGGGTGGGCGGGGCAAAGGGGGCAAGTGCATTCCCACGGGTTTGGCAGGCTCGAGGCGAGGAGGTAAGAAGGCCCAGAAGAGAGCAGGTCCTCCCGACAGGGGGCAGGTAGGGGAGCCCCAAAGGGGGGGGAGGGAGAGCCCGTCACCAGCCAGACGGGGGGAGACACAGTGGTTGGGAGGGGCAGACAGGGGGCAGGGACAGGGACCAGAAGGGGGGTACCTGGGGTTCTGAGGCGGGGGGGCAGGCAGGCAGCAGGTGGGGGAGAGGGGGGGGATGGGGGGTGGAGGGAGGAGCTGAGTGGGAGCGGTTGGGTGTCCCCACTACTGATAGATGCGGGGGAGGGAGAGCAGGACTGGGGGGGTTTGGATGTTTTTGAGTCCTGGGAGGAGGGGTTGCGGGAGGGACGGGGGGCGGTAGGGGGTAGAACAGGGGCACCCCGGATTGGGCAGACGGAGGAGCGGAGTGCAGGGGGGGGGGATATCCCCGGAGGCAGGGGGGCGGGGGAGGGGGGACTGGCGTGGAGCGACGAGGAGGTGGAGGGTGAGGCCCGGGATTTGCCACACAGGCGGCAGGATGGTGGGGGGGCCGAGCAGTGGCAGGGACCCAGAACATCAGCAGTGCCATTTCTATTGCAGAGGGATGGTCAGCGCGGGGTTGCAGACTTGGCCAGGCTTGGTGCGGCGGATCGGCGCCAAGGTGAAGGGAGGGCTGTGTTTCTCGCAACAGGCCCGGAGACTGCGATGGAACTCGACATGGCTGGCACACGAAGGCCCCTGGCGGGCTCGCTGGCCCATCACCCCACAGGGCCCCCACGGCTTGGGGTTCAGCGGCGGACAGAGAGCGGCAGGGAAGAAGACTGTTTTGTGTGGGCTGGTGGCAGCGGGGGAGAGAGGGTTGTGAATAGGGTGCAGTCGGCGCCTCCGCTGGCTCGCCGAGTGTATAGATAGGGTGGAGAAGAATTGTGTGAGGGTGAGGATGAGAGTTTGGAGGAAGGAGAGTTACGGGAGGGTGAGGGCGGACGGGGGTCCGTTAATGGTTTGAGTTCCCTATTACAGGTGTTACGGGGTCTGGGTGCAACAGCGGCCCGGACACAAAGCGGAGACGGGTCAGCGATGGAGCGGAGAGGTGTGGAGCGACACGGGGAGGCGTTGGTGCCAGGTAAAAGCATTGCAGCGCGCACGGTGTCAGTGGGGGTGGGGGATGGGGGGCAGAGGGAGGTGACCGGTTGTGCAAAGGCAGGTATGTGACGGATAAAGGGATGAGTTCCGAGGAGCTGTTGTTGGCCTCTGCGGGGAACACAATGCCGATTGCGCCCGGGACGTCGGGAAGTGCGGCGGCGGACTCAGGGGCGGTGAGCAGCGGAGAAAAAGTAGAGAGTAAGGAGCTGAAGATAAAGCGGCTCCCTTATATGGGGGTCACGAAGCCGCTGGGGGCGCACTTAATGGTGTCCACTAAGGAAAGGATTTGGAAAGGGGAGTATGTGGAGCTGTTGAAATTGCTGCACCTCGAGGTCAGATCAAAAGAAGGATCAAAGGAGGAGGAATATGAGCTCCAGAAGCGACCACAGGTTCCCTTGACCATTGAGAATTGGACGGCGGCGTTTCTGATTTTCGCGAGCGTCTATTGCGAGAAGTTCCCAGAGCGGTCGGTGTCCATGTTTAAATACATGGACGTTGTACGGAAAGCACATATCACAGGGGGGGGTTGCGTGGGCTCAGTACGACGAGGAGTTTCTGGCTAGGATGGCGTGGGATCCAGAGGCAAAGTGGGGTGAGCTGGACTGCGACCTCTGGCAGTACACGATGGGGCTGGCAGGGTCGGGGAAGGCTATCTTCACCGCCAGCGGTTTGCCAATAGTGTACCAGCGCCATTCAGGGGGCTCCCCACCCGCGGAGGGGTGGGGGCAGGGGCCAAGAGCCAACCCGGAGCAGCAGGCGCCTGCTGGGACTTTAACCGGGGGGCATGTGCCAGGGAGCTTTGCCATTTTAAGCACGAATACTCGGGTTGCGGCAGGTACGGAAACCCAGTGGTGCGTTGCTGGGGCCCCACATGTGGGGGAGCCCAGGTGCCAGGAGAAGGCGCGTGGCCGGGACCCGCCCCGCAGGCAGCCGGCGGGCGAGGGGGTAGGGGCTCTGGGACCCAGGGCTCGTACTCCGGTTAAGTTGGAACTGACAGCGGCCCTGGGTACCTACCCGGATGTGGGGGCCGCTGAGTGCATGCGAGACGGTTTCTGGGTGGGGTTTCGTTTAGGTTACGCGGGACCGCGTCAGAGGCGTTGAGCGGACAACCTGCATTCAGCGGGGGAACACCCAGAGGTGGTGCAAAGCAAGTTGGACAAGGAAGTGCAGGAGGGCCGCATGGCAAGTCCGTTTTCAGAGTGGCCGTTGGAACACTTGATAGTGTCCCCCATCGGAGTGGTGCCCAAGAAAGAGGTAGGGCAGTTTTGCCTCATACAACATTTGTCCTGGCCGGAAGGGGGGTCGGTGAACGACTTCGTTGCGGAGGAGGAGGCCACGGTGTCGTACTCCTCGGTGGAGGCGGCGATGGAGCTGGTGGTGCAGGCAGGCCCCGGCGCGAAAATGGCTAAGTGCGATATCAAATCGGCTTTCCGGTTGTTGCCGGTTCACCCAGACGACTGGTGACTACTGGGGATCCAGTTTTGCGGCCGCTGGTATGTGGACAAGGCGCTGCCGATGGGCTGTTAATGTCTTGTGCTCTTTTTGAGTGTTTTAGCATGTTCCTCCAATGGTTTTTTATAGAACGCACGGGTCACCAGGGAGTGACTCACTACCTGGATGACTTTTTCTTGGTCGGGGCCCCAGACTCCACGGACTGCCAGGTGGCGCTGGACAGGTTTCAGGAGCTCATGGAGGACCTAGGGGTGCCTTTGGCGCCGGAGAAGACAGTGGGACCAGGCACGGCACTGTCGTTTTTGGGCATTGAGCTAGACTCGGTGCAGATGGAGGCACGGTTGCCCGAGGACAAAAAGAGGCAGATGTTGGGGTTGCTGGAAGTGATGGTGGCCAAGAACAAGGTGGCAGTACTGGACGTTCAGGTGCTGTTGGGTCACTTGAATTTTGCATGCAGAGTGGTGCGCGTGGGGAGGACATTCTGTAGGCGGTTGGGTAGGGCGCTGGCGGGCAATAGGCCGCCACACCACCGGGTGCGTTTGTCGGCGGGCGTGCGGGAGGATTTGCGGATGTGGCGGTTTTTCTTGGACCAGTTCAACGGTGTGCCCTTACAGCGGGACGTGGACATGGTTTGGGAAGTACAGATCTTCTCGGATGCGGCGGGCAGCGGCGGTTTCGGTTTGTACTGGTGTGGAAAAAGGTAGGGCTAGGACCTTTCTCAAGATTTGCCCGGCGCTAACCGCCCTTGTACCATTCAAGTTTACCAAGCAATGAGGCAGGCGCCGGAGACCAGAAGGCAGGGAACAGAAGTTTTATTCCGACGGAGCAGAACACATCAGATCAGACAACAAGGTATCGTCTCGAGGTGCTCTAACAGCCTCTCGGAGGCCTGGCCTCTTATACACTGGTTTATGGCATGTGACCTTTCTTTATTACAATCAGAACTTTGTAAAGCAAAGAAAAGACATCCCCGTAATCCTCGTGTCAATCCCACCCCCATATACCTTCACAATAGAGGTCTTCAACCTGCTGATAAGAGGAGGGGGTCATCACGCAGCTGAGTGTTCCGTCGAGTCTTAGGATGTGTGCGCCTGATCATATCACAGGGGGTGGGGAGGCCTGGATCAATAGAGGGTCCTTTGAAGGAGAGCGACCTCATACAATAAGGGGCAGTAAATGATATCTCTCGGCTTAGGCAATGGCCTCGGACCTGCGTGGACAGCTGGACACGGGGTGAGGGGTCATCAAAGGAGTGGTATTCATGCCGTGTGGACAGACCAGTGCGGAGGGGAGGTTTATCAACAGAGGGGCATTCATGGGAGGAGAGGAGGTGTTGGTCAGGCGCTGGCGTGACTCCCAAGGACAGGGTCATGCAGAAGGGTTATGTTCATGAGGGGGAGGGAGGGGGAGCCAGGGTGCGCGGAGGATGCTTGCTGGGTCAGAGGGGCGCGCTGGCGATCGATCGTGGACAGGGAGACCATGATATCTAAAATGGCTGCCGTGCACATAGTACATAGGTGACCTAGAATGGCTGCTGTGCACGTAGTACATAGGTGACAAGCTGGCGCAGATGATGTTCAGATCGCAAACTAAAATTCCACAGTCCTCCCTTTTAACATGTCTCGCCAACTTGTCAGTTTGGATTTATCCCCATAAGGCCACGTATTTCTACTTCATAGAGGGGGCTCATGTGCTCATTTCGGAAGTCCAAAGTCTTTGGGCACATACAGTTAGAAACAAGGCCGCACAAAGGTGGCAGACATTGGATACCTAAGCAACACCCACATAATATCACAAGAGGTATCAGCACGAAGGAAAACAACTTCCAACCCCAGTTCTTCAGAGTGTCCCAAAACCAGTTCCCAAGCAACCATCCTTCCTGTTCTTGGTGAACCTCTGAGGAAAGTCTGTGGAGGTGTTCGATGGCTTTGTAGACTGAAGGCGAGTTGTCTGGCACGTAGGTGCAGCAGCTGGACCAGATGATGCGGCATGCTCCTCCTCGGTCGGCTAGGACCACGTCTAGGACAAGACGATTTTGAAGGGTCACAAGGCGGACCGCCTGAAGCTCCGCAGTGTTGTTGGCGAGGATGCCAGCCGTGATGTTGATCGTTGTTTCTACTGCCTGGGTCAGGTGTCGGATAGCACGGCTGTTTGCCATTGGGCCCCACAGAGGAACAAGTCCCTTTGCTGCATCCAGGAACTGTGCTCCGGTGGAGTCGGCTTGTCCAAGGTCGTCTGCACGCCTCTGCCGGTGATGGTTGGCAGGGGCTACATATGTGGGTGGAAGAACGAAGGCAATGTAACAGATACCCTTCCAACCCTTCGGGAGCCAGGTGTAAGCCTTGGTGCCACACACAAAGTACATGTTCGGAGAAGCAACAAAGGAAGGGGGGTCAGCTGAGTCCAATGTTCTGGTGATTCGGCAGGCGCTGTGACCCACCAGCTGCGTTCCATGGCCTTCGAGACACACGAGACCTGTGACATTGATAACAGACAGGGCCACAGTCAGAGTGGCGGTAGTTTGTTTTTGCAGATGAGTGAAGGTGGTTCTGGCTGGATTGTGGAGCACCTGTACTTCGACTCGTTCTTTGGCTGGAATGTCTTTGAGGAAGGTGGCGCCTGCGAGCGCAGGACACAGGGCAGCAGGGGTCTTTCCGGTTTTGTTCAGCCAGAACCCAGAGTAGAAGTGTGACACTGTCCGGCTGGAGGTGGCGTTGTCCTTGTGGCTCTCTTGCATGAGGATCAACCAGGCGAGGCAAGAGCCGTGAACTGAGAAGGGTGAAGGGATGAAGGGGATGGAGTGTCCAGTGGCATGCGGGAGCAACCCGCAGATCCAACAGTTCGTAGCGTTTGCAGCAAGGTTGTGTTGGTGCAACAGTTGCACGAAGGAATTGTTCCAGAATTCCCTGCGCCTTTCTCGGAGCTGAGGCGACAGAGAGATTAGGTGATGCTCTTTCAGGGGAGTTGGCTGTGCAGTAGGTAGCAATGCCTCATGAGCCGGTGTGCTTTCCTCCAGAATCCAGAAGGAGGTCATGAGGAGGAGGCAGAAGAGGAAGACAATGAAGAGTGCGATTGTCTTTGATTTGTGCAAGTTGTCAGTCTTTGGATTTCTATAGTGGGTATTCCCTGTTGCTTCCATCATCTTCTTATCTGGCGCTTCCATCATCTTCTTATCTGGCGCTTCCATCACCTTCAAGGGGCTCGGTAGTGGGCAGAACCACAGACTTCGTTTAGCTTCTCTCCCGGTAACCCTTGATTGTGTTTAGGTCACCGTTCTGAGATTTAACTTAGTCCGTGGCCTACTTAGCCGAAACTCCCTCCTTTCGACGCAGGAAATACCCTTCTCTGGATGGCACAGTGGGATCAGAGAATTTTGCAAGTTCGAGTGCCTCAGTATCGGGATAACAGTCCAATATCGGTCGATCTTTGCTCAGGAGCTCTTCTTGGGTGTTGACGTTTTCTGTCGTGGCCAGGTTTGCAGAGACCTTCCGGCAATGATGCGCGTGCAGCCAGTGCTTCTTCCCCTCCACTCGGAGTGCGGTTCGGGTGGTGATCAGCACTTGCCAGGGGCCCGTCCACCGAGGTTCCAGACTCTTGGTTCGCTGGAAATTTCGTATCAACACGAAATCTCCCGGTTGGATGTCATGGCCGGGGCCCCTGGAGGCATCGGGGATGGCCTGCTGCACCTGTTGATGAATGACAGACAACGTTTTAGTTAACTTGCACAAATAATCAGATAGTAGGACGTCTGGGACGTCATGAATGGAGGTCGGTTTGGGAGCAGTCCAGAGATTCATCGGTCGCCCAAACACGACCTCGTAGGGGGTCAAATGGTGCTTGGTGGGAGTGGAGCGCATCGATAACAAGGCCAGTGGGAGGGCATCCGGCCAGTTAAGTCCAGTGGTGGCCACTATTTTTGACAATTTCAGCTTCAGTGTGGCGTTATGGCGTTCCACTAGACCGGCGGATTGGGGGTGGAAGACCGCATGAAACCGTTGCTTCACCCCCAACCCCTTTAGGATTAGTTGGATAACCTCAGCTATGAAGTGGGGGCCATTGTCGCTCCATAAAATTCGACAAAGGCCATAGCGAGGGAAGAATTCCTTCAGTAGTACTTTGGCAGTAGTCATGGCAGTGTTGTCACGGGTTGGATAGGCTTCTACCCATTTGCTGAAGGCACACACGATGACTAGTACATACTTCAGGCTTTGGCATCTCTCTAGTTGGATGTAGTCCATCTGAAGGACCTCAAAGGGGTGATTGGGGGTCCCAAACCCTCCCCGGGGTACTACAGTTCCTTTCCCGGGGTTGTGTTGCAGACAGATAAGGCACTGCTGAACTAGGCGTCTGGCGGAGTCAGGGATTTTGTAATTGTGCCAGACTTTGGAAATGAGTTCGATCATGGGTGCAGATCCTATGTGTGCGGGGGAATGTGCCATCGTCAGTATGGGGATCAGATATGAGTCGGGCAGCAACCATTTGTTTGCATCTTTCGTTCGCCAGCAGCCTTCTTCGTCCTTCAAACCCACCTCTGTCCACTTAGTCAGTTCGTGAGGGGTGCTGGCCGACTGGATGTCTCTGATCATTTCCCTTGCGTCAGTCCATCTCTCTGCTTGTGACCTGGTCACATACATGCGTGTCATTGTCCTATTCTCAGCTGTGGTTCGTGCAGTAACGTCGGCTAATGCATTCCCTTGTCCGATTAAGTCTGTCAACCTTTTGTGTGCCTGACATTTGATCACCGCTAATCGTTTGGGGAGGAGAACTGCTTCGATCAGAGCGGAAACTAGGTCTCCGTGGAGGATTGGGGTGCCGTGGGACGTCAGGAATCCCCTCTCCCTCCACAGGAGCCCAAAATGGTGGACCACTCCGAAGGCATACTGGCTGTCCGTATATACGTTCGCGGTGGTCCCTGCGGCTATGATGCATGCTCGGGTGAGGGCTATCAGCTCTGCTGCCTGGGCAGATCGTTGTGTGATGCAGGCTGTCTCAACTACTGTTCGGGCTGTCGTTACTGCATAGGCGGCTGAAGTGGTGCCATCTGGGAGTTTGATGCATGAGCCGTCTACCCATAGCTCTCCATCGGGGTCAGTAAAAGCAGTGTCTCGGAGGTCAACCCTACTCCTAGTTTGTTCGTCCGTGAGGGTCACACAGTCGTGAATGGGAGGAATGTCGGGGTCATTTTCAGGCAGGGGCAACAATGTGGCAGGATTCAAAGTCGTGCATCTCTTTAGTGTGATGTGGGGTGCAAGCAGAGTCAACTCGTACCCTGTCAGTCGTGCGCTAGTCAGGTGTTGGGTCTTTGTCTGGTTCAAGAGGGTGTCGACTGCATGGGGTACTAGCACAGTGAGGGAGTTTGAAAGCACGATTCCTTCGCTCTGGCGGATAGAGACAGCAGCGGCAGCTACCGCTCGAAGGCAGGCAGGTAAAGCTCTGGCTACAGGATCAAGAGTGGCGGAGAAGTAGGCACAAGGGCGCTGCTTAGGACCAATTGATTGAGTTAGGACAGACAATGCGCACCCCTCCCTTTCGTGAGTGAAGAGGGAGAAGGGTTTGGAGTAATCCGGGGTTCCTAGGACAGGCGCTGAGCAGAGTGCATCCCGTAATTCCTTAAAGGAGGCTTGACACTCAGTGGTCCAAGGAAGCGGGGAGGGGACATCTTTGGTCAGCAGGGCAAGTAATGGTTTCACAATGAGGCTGTAATTAGGCAACCACTGTCTGCAAAAAGAGGTTAGGCCAACCAAAGAGCGGACCTGTTTTTGTGTTTTTGGGATGGGGGTGTCTAGGATGGTTTGGATTCGGTCGGGTGTAAGTTTCCTCCCTTCTTTGGACAGAAGATGGCCTAGGTAAGTCACTTGTGGCTGGCAGAACTGTAACTTCTTTTTGGAGACTTTATGGCCATTTTCTGCAAGAAAGTGTAGGAGTTGGACGGTGGCTGTCGTTGCAAGCGGGGTGGTGTCGGCCGCCAAAAGGATATCGTCAACATATTGGATCAACACCACTCCATCTGGTAGCTGGAAGGCATCTAGCTGCCTTTTGAGGGCCTGGCTGTAAATGCTGGGACTTTCAGTGTACCCCTGGGGAGCTCTACAGAATCGGTACGAGCGGGATTTTAAAGTGAAGCCGAAGAGATAACGGCTGTCTGGATGGATGGGGATAGAGAAAAACGCGTTCTTAAGGTCGATAACAGTGAAGGTGGTGGCAGTGGACGGGATGAGGGTCAAAATGGTGGTGATATCAGAGACTACAGGATATTGGGGTACAACCACTTTGTTAATCTCTCGTAAGTCGATGATGAAGCGGTACGCTTTCTCATCTCCTTCACCTTGCTTCTTAACAATAGGTAAGATTGGGCTGTTGCAGACGTTGCTAACCACTTCTTCAACCACTCCTGCATCTACCAGAGACTGAATGATCGCTACCAGTGCCTTCTCACCCTCTGGCGATATCCGATATTGCGGGAGTTTCGGGAGCATAGCGTCCTGTCGTACAGTTATGTGAATAGGATCAATCATCATTCGCCCCACATCAGAGTCATTTTTGGCCCATAGGTACGGAGGCAGGGTGTCAAGCAAGGACAGGTCAGCGTCAGTTATGGAGCACATGTGTCGTGGGGGACGGGATCTGGGCATGTCTGGGTTGTCGTACAGGATGACTCGTATTCCATCTGGGGAACACCTAATGGTAGCTCGAAAATGTTTCAGTAAGTCAATGCCCATAATGGCGTCAGGGGAGTTGGAGGAAAGCAGAAATGTCGCGTCAGTGGTGTTGTTTTCCAGGTCAAAGGTAATAGGTACGGACAGGGGGTTAGTGGAGGGCGTTCCATCGAAACCTATCGACGTTATGTGTGAGCCAGACAAGGGTGCCCTTGGAATCAGTCGTTTTGATAACACACTACGTGTCGCCCCAGTGTCTACCAAGAATGGAGACTCTGTACCCAGGACCTTAGCGGTGACATAAGGACCTTGCTGGTCAACACAGAGCTCGACTGGATCCCTCCCTTGCCCCTGGCAGTCCTATGCAAAGTCGGGGGTATTTTCACCTTCGGACAGCTGATATTGGTTTTGTCGGGGACGGTCAAATGTGTTCGGTCTCCCTGATCTGTCATTGTTGGTGTCGTTGGTGTGCCCTCGTCCTTGTGCCTTATTTCTTGGCCCTCCTGCCATATCCCTGGAGTCCCTATTTCTATTCATCTCTAGTAGAACCGGGCACTGGGATTTCCAATGGCCGAACCCTTTGCAGAAGGCGCCTTGGTCATTGCTAATATCTCTTCGTCCAGTGTGAGATGTTGGGGTGTGATCTTTAGGAGGTAGATCTCTGGGGGTGGTTGATTGGTAGTTCCCTCTTTGGTGTTCCCGTCCTACCGCTATTCCCTGTATCTGGGCTATCATTACCCTTTCCTTCAAATCTTTCTTCTTTCTCTCGGACGCCCTATCATTCTCATTCTTTTGGTGCTCGTAATACTGAGCCATCTGAAGGATAGCTGCGGGTTTGGAGGCCCCCCAACTACTCTCACTCGTCTGCAGTTTTTGGGAGACTTCTTGTGTTAGACCCTTTACATAATTTTGTACAAACAGGTGCTGTCCGGTTGCGGTGGTCATGTCTTGGCCACTGTAGTCGGAGAACACTGTCTCGAATCGGGAGAAGTATTCTGACACATCTTCCTGGGGTTTCTGTCGACAGGCCGTGACTATCGACCAGTCTACCTTTCTTTCCGGGACCAGTGTTTTCAATTTCTGAACTAGTTTATCTGGGAGTTCCAGTATGTCTTTTACTGGTTTCCTTCCAGGCTCTCTTTGTCCATCTAGTTTACCGAGTTGGTCCCAGGTATGTCCAAACAGATCCGTGTGATCAGCCTTCCGGATTTGCTTCCACACGTCAGCTGGCAGGCATAACCCAAAGAACAAGTCAATATCTGCTAAAGTCATTATTGTCGAACCCAAGGCTGTGCCTAATTCGGTATAAAATGCCGTCGGGTTCTTTCTTAAATCGGGCAGGGTTTGTTTGAAGGTTAGGATATCTTGTCGGTCCCATGGTTGGTAAACCCAATTGTACACAACCCTTCCCTTTGCATTTTCATTATTAATATCATCGCTCGTTCCCTGGCCCCGTGGCGGGATCCAGTAAGGGGCCGCTTCTCTGATAGGCATCATAGTATTGGCTACTTCTACCGAGGTCGTTTCAGGGGCTGTAGCCTTGGCTTCTGGTTTTTGTTCCGTGAGGTGGCGGAAGACCTCAAGCATCTGCATGAAGAGCTCCGTCGCCTCACGTTCAGTCCCATCTCCAACATCAATTTTCCTATACAGCGTTGTTAGTTTAGCAGGACCCTTGCTCTGATACCTATCTTCATATGCGTTCAGGGTGTAGTAGCTGAATCGTAAGATGAAATGCCGTCTGTGGCTGTCGGCATGTGAATTATATACACTCATTGCATAATCTTCGCTCTCCCTTCGTTCTACTAATGTCTTTGCTATTTTGTCGATCCCATCCCGCTCATCTTTGCTCAACCTAGTTAGCCTAGCTGGTGATTGTTTGCTAGCCTCGGGATCGTCTGACGAAGTTGTGAATGTGGCTGGTGCAGAGGCCGTGAGGGCCGGTGCACTAGCACTAGGGTCACTTTCACTCATACTTGGGGCTTGCAGGCTTCGTTGGCTGGGAGCATACGGAGGGGGCATGTAGATGATTGGGGGACCTAGTAGTAACTCATCGTTCGCCCGCTGTTTGGAGGGTAATTCAGGGTAGAGTGCAGAGGGGGTCCTAACAGGACATTGGCCTGTCGACCCTGATTCTTGGTTTTGTGTAGCTTCCTTTCTTTCTTTTATTTCCTCTTCTAGTTGCTTTGCGGCTAGGTGGGCTGCCTTTCGTAATTCTTTCCCTATTTTTGCTTCTTCTCTTTTCTTTCGTTGTTCCGTTTCTTTGCGCCACATGCCGATACTGTCGAGCATAGTGGGCGTGGTCTTATTCTTCTGGAGCGCTATTTCTAATGTTCTTATTTTATTTTCATTAAAGGAACCTATCAGTGGCCACTGACTTTCAGGGTTCTTCTTTGTATATTTATGCCATAGCTTAGTATAAGCTATAGCGACTAGTCCATACTTAGTGAACATGTCCTTATTAGGGGTGCCCTCCAGTGGAGCTGGATGGTTCATCTCTAATAAGCGGTCCGGGCTAAACAGGCTACCAACCAGTGGGGAGAAGATAGGCATGACGGATTACAACGGGGACAAAAGTCTGCACTACCTATCTTATCACGGCGGGCAAAGACTAGACAGAATATTTCTATTCTCCGTTGTTTGCCGGCGGTGAATACCTCAAACGAACCAATACCGAACAATCGGTCAATCAAAACAATTCAGTGGGGAGAATAAGTGGGCACGAAAAGTTATCGTTACCCACTCTTTCTCTACCTGCAAAGAGGGACCTTGTTCTTCCCTGTTTGCGGACAAAGAATCTCCAGACAATAATCCACGAACGACAGTTCGGGAAACAGTGGGGGAGGAAGATAGGCACGACGGATTACAACGGGGACAAAAGTCTGCGTTACCTATCCTTCACTGTTTGCAAAGAGAGAGCCTGTTGTTTTCTCCGTTTGCAGACAGCGAATCTCCAGAGGTTTCAACAAAGCGTAATACTAGTATTATCCCAACAAAAACAATCTTTTCTCAATTCGTCGTGTTTACACGACCTTACCCGGACCGCATGGACGGTTTCCTGTCCTCTGGATCCAGCGCCCGATCGTCCTCTCTCCTTCGTGATGTTCGTGGCACTCCTGATGGTTCCCAGTCAGGACCGTAGATCACTCGAGAGAGGTCTGTTCAGAACTAGTGAAGGTCGGATGATCGGCTGTCAGACGAGGGTCTATCGGACACGAGCTCTTCCCGATCGTTGCAGTCGTTCACTCTGTCATCGGGACCTCTCCCACTGGATCCACGTGTCGCTGATGGGCCCCACGTTTTGGGACGCCAATTGTGGAAAAAGGTAGGGCTAGGACCTTTCTCAAGATTTGCCCGGCGCTAACCGCCCTTGTACCATTCAAGTTTACCAAGCAATGAGGCAGGCGCCGGAGACCAGAAGGCAGGGAACAGAAGTTTTATTCCGACGGAGCAGAACACATCAGATCAGACAACAAGGTATCGTCTCGAGGTGCTCTAACAGCCTCTCGGAGGCCTGGCCTCTTATACACTGGTTTATGGCATGTGACCTTTCTTTATTACAATCAGAACTTTGTAAAGCAAGGAAAAGACATCCCCGTAATCCTCGTGTCAATCCCACCCCCATATACCTTCACAATAGAGGTCCTCAACCTGCTGATAAGAGGAGGGGGTCATCACGCAGCTGAGTGTTCCGTCGAGTCTTAGGATGTGTGCGCCTGATCATATCACAGGGGGTGGGGAGGCCTGGATCAATAGAGGGTCCTTTGAAGGAGAGCGACCTCATACAATAAGGGGCAGTAAATGATATCTCTCGGCTTAGGCAATGGCCTCGGACCTGCGTGGACAGCTGGACACGGGGTGAGGGGTCATCAAAGGAGTGGTATTCATGCCGTGTGGACAGACCAGTGCGGAGGGGAGGTTTATCAACAGAGGGGCATTCATGGGAGGAGAGGAGGTGTTGGTCAGGCGCTGGCGTGACTCCCAAGGACAGGGTCATGCAGAAGGGTTATGTTCATGAGGGGGAGGGAGGGGGAGCCAGGGTGCGCGGAGGATGCTTGCTGGGTCAGAGGGGCGCGCTGGTGATCGATCGTGGACAGGGAGACCATGATATCTAAAATGGCTGCCGTGCACGTAGTACATAGGTGACCTAGAATGGCTGCTGTGCACGTAGTACATAGGTGACAAGCTGGCGCAGATGATGTTCAGATCGCAAACTAAAATTCCACACTGGAACGGAAAATGGTGTGCGGAGAGTTGGCCCGTAGAGTGGCAAGGAGGGGGCCGGAGCATCGCTTTTCTGGAGCTTTTTCCTCTGGTGGTGGCAATTTGGTTGTGGGGAGAGGTGCTCGCACACCGGCGGGTGACGTTTCATGTGGACAATATGGCCGTGGTGCAGGTGGTGAATCGTCAGTCGGCCAGGGACGAGCAGGTGTTGAAGCTGTTGCGTGTGTTTGTGCTTGGCTGCTTGCGTCATGACATTGCCTATCGCGCGGTGCACGTCCCGGGAGTCGACAATGACATTGCGGATGCCTTGTCTCGTTCGCAGTGGGTGAGATTCCGTGGGTTGGCCGAGGACGCAGAGCAGGACCCGACGCCCATGCCGAGACAGCTGTGGCAAGTGGGCAACACCGGATGTTACAGCTGGTTCTATGATCATTGGCGGATTCAACCAGGGCAATGTATGTTGTGGCTTGGGGGGAGTTTTTGGCGTCCGGGGCACGCTGGAGGTCGCCGGGAGCTGCAAGGTGCAAAGATGTGGTTCGATTCATGCTCTCATTGATAAATAGAAGCCTCAGGAGGGTGACCATAGCGGGCAAGTTGGCAGGGATTGCATTCATGGGGAAGCTATACTGGGGATACGCACCATCCGTGGGAGAGTTCGGGTCCAGGATGTTGGAGGGGTGGGCCCGGGAGTGCGGACAGGCAGGGGCATTGCGGCAACCGTTGTCGGAGGACCTGTTGGGGAGAGTGCTGCAGGTATTACATTGGGTGTGTTTGGACGAACGGGAGAAGTGCTTGTTTGCGACCCTGATGGTGTGGATGTTTGCGGGGGCCTTTCGGGTGTCGGAGCTGGTAGGGGGTATAGGGGGCCAGGGACTGGGTTGGGCGAAGGTGTGTTTGGGGCACCGGGACGTGCGCATTTGGCTGCGGCGGTCAAAAACAGACCAGCGTGGGGTGGGAGCCTGGGTGACGCTGCAGGAGGGGGTTGGGTTGGTGTGCTCGGTGCATTGGGGGTGGACCTGGAACGGCTTTCCGCGGGGGGACGGGTTGGTCTTTCAGCATGCGGATGGCGCTCGGACGACGGGGGCGCAGTTGCTGGGTGTGTTGAGGAAGGCTCTGGTCAGGGTGGGGCTCGATGGCGGGCAGTATGGCACTCACTCGTTCAGAATTGGGGCGGCGTCGGAAGCCCATAGGAGAGGGTGCGGGAGAGGGGCCATTAGTTAGTAGTTAGTAGTCTCCCTAAATCAGGTGGAACCCTCTCCGACTAATCTCTGCGGCTGCTTGGAAGCATTCGCAGAGTGGATGGATGTGTCCCACCTGAAACTGAACGGGGGAAAAACTGAGCTGATGTTGCTTGGAAGGAAGGCCACTTTTAACACCTCCTCAATGTGGCCATCTTGCATGGGGCCGGGGCCCATCCCAAAATCCGAGATAAAAAGCCTCGGGTTCTGGCTCGATACGGAACTGTCTTTCAAAACTCAGGCAAGAAAGACAGTGGCTACTTGCTTTGGTTTAATGAAAACAATCCGCAAAATCCTTCCCCAGCTACCTGAAACTGCTAGGAAAACCATAGTCCAGTCCCTTATCCTGTCAAGGCTGGACTATGGGAATGCACTCTATCTAGGAGCTCCCACCTCAGTTACCCGACAATTTCAGATTGCCCAAAATTCCGCAGCAAGGCTACTCACTGGTACCAGCCATCGTACTTCAGCGGCACCTTCGCTAAGGACCCTGCACTGGCTTCCAATAAAGGAGCGGATCCATTTCAAGACCCTCTGTTTGGTCCATAAAACTCTTTATGGGAATGGCCCCCCCATCTTAAACGATATGGTTAGACCATACAAACCAGCTAGGGATCTTCGCTCAAAACAGCAGAACCTTCTCATAATTCTGAGGACCAACAGAGTGCGATCAGGGGACCGTCTCTTTTCGCGAAATGCAGCCAGGCTGTGGAATGCTCTCCCTCCTCCACTTCGTCAAGAACCCAGCCTGCCCGCATTCAGAAAAAAACTAAAAACAGCATTGTTCCCCAAGACATAGATAAGCTGCCTCCTATTCGTTAGTTTTCTGCTCACTCCTTCTGTTTAATATCAAGCGCTGGGATGCTTCCGAGTAGCCATGTGCTATAGAAGAACCTTTTCAATTCAATTCAATTCAATGCGCTTGGGGAGGTGGTCCTCGGCTTGTTACAGGCGGTATGTGCGTAGCGCTGAGTTGGCTAAGTGCGCGCTGGATGTTTGGGGGGAACAATGTGACTTACATCTGTTTTTTGTTTCAGGTACGGTGGCGGGCCCGGCGGCTCAGGGGATGTTGATCTGGATTGTGGGCCATTCTTTTGTGAAGAGGGCGAAGTTACAGGCCCAGGATAGCTATTTCGGGGAGAACTTAGGTTTCAACCCGGCCTTGTTTCAGGTGGTGTGGCTGGGGAGGGGGGGCATGCGTTGGAAAGAACTGATGTCCACGTTGAACGGCATGGTGCAAAGGGGGCGGTGCCCAAATGTTTTGGTCCTCCCTTGGGGGAGAACGACATGGTTCGGGACACTGGTCTGGTGTTGATGAGGGCGATGCGACGGGATCTGGCAGAATTGCGGAGACGTTGGGCCGGGTGTTCGGTGGTGTGGGTGGAGAAGATTTCGCGGAGGGTTTGGCGCGGGGCGAGTCGGCCACAGGTGGTGGATAAGGCACGAAAAAAGATCAACTTGGAGATGGTCCGTTTTTGTCGGCATCTGGGTTTCGCGAGGATTTGGCACAGAAATATCCATTATGATGCACCAGAAATGTTTAGGGGGGACGGGGTGCATCTCTCAAGGATGGGGATGTACCTGTTGGAGCTCCGGGAAGTGTTGTCTCGCTTGTTAGGTGTGCGCCAGGAGTAGGAGCTGTTGTTGAGGTTCCTGTGGCTGCGTGGGACAGGTCGGAGTGTTTTTTTTTGGGGGGGGGCAGGGAAAGGGGGAGGTGGTGTATTCACCTGCAATCCACCTTTCCCTGGGTGGCGGAGTTTGGTGGGGATGTTGGCCAAGTTTGGCTGGAGTTCGGTATTTTGCCGTTAAGTTGGGGACTTGGGGACCGGGAGCAGGGAAAGGGGTAAATAGTTGGGGGTTACATTAGAGGGTAGTTTGGTTACAGTTGCAAGAGGACAGACGGGAATGTAGCATTTGTTAGGGCTTGGAGTTAATAGGTAGGGGACAAAGTTGGATACTCAGAGGATGTAATGCTGTGATATATATTGTAATGTTGCGGGTGGAGGGATATTATCATGTGGGATCGTAGGGGTGGAGGGAGAAAAACAAAAAGGGGGTCAGGTAATTTGATGTTTAGAGAGGTTATAGTTTTGTAAGGTGGTTTGCCAGTTGGGAAATAATGTTATATGCACCTGTTTCAATACACAAAATGGTAGTCAGTCGTGCTTGCCTCCCTCTCTCCCTCCCAAAGGAAGGTTTAACTGACATTGTATCTTGATTTCACTTTGAATGGATACTTGTCTCTTCCCATGCTAGGTTTTGTCAATAAAAGCTTGTGACAAGGCCAAGATCTCTTTGAGTACAATTTGTATTGTTGCTTAATTATCCTGAAGTTGAACTTTGTTTAGTTGCTGAAGTGAAAGAGATCGAGGAATGACATCATCACTTTAATTTCTCTTAGACAGGGATCTAGAACAAGCAAACTGTTATCGTCATTTCAACTCATCAAACTGTTCTTCAGTCATATTTGGATGTGATCGTAGATTGTTTTGAGATCCTTGATCTCCTGGTAATAGACACGGTAATATGACAAACAGCATTTTTATGCTGACGAATGTAAAGTTATGCACAGTCACGTCTGACGAGTTGGATCTGCTGAACCCAAACAGATGTAAATTTCATAAACTCCCTCAGGTCAGAAAAATAGGGTCTATCTCTAAATTACACTGTATGGTGAAAATTCATTGAATTGTGTGCATCATGTGTTCTTTTTTTGTTGTTTTGTTTTACCCTGCTAGTTCTACCCCTGATGCCCTGTTCCTACTCATTTTCTCTTGCCTTTCACTGAGGTATCTCCCAACCTTTCTTTCTTAACTTGGCATTATCCCATCTGTCCCTTTCTCTCTGGTTTCTTGATTTAAAGTGTCTGCTTTTTGGTTTGTTATCTTGTTCTTATTTCACTTTTGTTCCTCCCAACAATCTAGTACCACTCCCCACCCATGCTCCCATTTTCAAATCCTCCTTGCATGTATTCTCCCCCCCTTTTGTTCTTCTCTCTCGGCTCGTTCTATTACAACTTCTAGGTGGCCTTGGTGTAGTCACATAATTGACCTACAAGCCAACCTTATTTGCCTGGATCAATGTAAGTGTGGAGAAGCGGAAATGAAAGAGAGACCCATACCCCATAGCACTGTTTTCTACCAATCACAAAGTTGACTATGTGTCCAAGATAGCAGAGGAGAAACTCCATCTGCATTCTTTCCTTGAGGAGGGAACAAATGCCTGGTTTTATGTGCCTGAGATATGTGTTGTTCTGCATGGAATATAATGCACACCGGGAGAAACATTTCAACAATGGATTGATTGAATGCCAGTCAATATTCTGATTATTTTCAGCAACACAAACATCTAGGGCCTGATTCACAGAACTAACTTAAGATAAAATCCTAAACTTATTACTTATGGTATTCACAGAAGTTAAGATAAAATTCTAAACTTACTACTTATGGTATTCACAGAAGTTAGGATTGTGTCTTGACTTAAGACAGACTTAAGACAAGTCTGTCTTAAGTTTTTCTTAAGTCTGTCTTAAGTCTGTCTTAGGTTTGTCTTAAGAAAAACTTAAGACAAAATCCTAACTTCTGTGAATACCATTAGTAGTAAGTTTAGGATTTTGTCTTAAGTTAGTTCTGTGAATTGGACCCCTACACTTCAGCCAGCACATGTGAACTGGAAATCTAGACACACCACGGCCAGACAGGAATCTCCCCTGCATGGTATATGGGAACTTTGCCCTGCTCTGAGAGTCCAACTGTGTATCTGGTATCCTGACTTTTTATTTGTCTCTAGCATTACATATAAGCATGGGTCTGACACTTATTGTGAGGCCCTAGACCTCTTCTGTGACCTGCAGAGGTGTATCCCCATGCTGGAAAGAGGGCTACTGTTCCTCTTGTGTGTAAGTACAAAAGAGGTTGTGAAAGCATACAGTATTTGTGCGATTTATTTTATGGCCAAACTTATATTATTTGTGTTATTGAGAGTGTTTCTTACAGGCCCCTCTTGTATAAAGTTCCACTGATATGTGTATGTCTAGATCCTTGCCCTGACAACATATGTGTTTGTTGAGAACATGTGTAGTGTGTGTAGCACATGTATAGTAGGGAGGCTCTGTGTGTGAGTGAGCATGAGTACTGAAGCCAGTGGTATCCATTTTGGATTCCCCTGCTTTGGCCCAGTACAAGTTAGAAGATAAGAACAAACTTTACCAGGCAGTGGAGGTGCATTGCTTGCATTCCTGTGACTCAAGGGTTGAGATCCATATTCTAAAAGAATAAGGATGGATACCAGGCTATCTTTAGAAAGTACAAGAGGACGTTTATAAGCAAGGACCTGCTGATTAGTACTTCCTGAGCATTGCCATTTGGTTGGGGATAAAGGCGAAAGGTGGCACAGGCCTGTCCTTTTGCCTTCTTCTGATTTTGACTGGAGAGCAACCTAAGAAAGACACCTAAAAGGAGAATTACCCCAAAGCAGTTCTGAGCTTTGAGACAGTGGACCCACACCCCTACCTAGAAGTTGTATATAAAAGTGGGACCTAAACCACCCCACTTCATTCATGTTCCAATTGTCCAAGACCAAGAAAGCGAGAGCACTGCAAAGTATTCGAAGGATGCTGTGTGACCAGGGCTGATGTCTGCCTGACAGACATTCTCCCAGAGGTGAGGGGACATCACCTGAAGTCTGTCTTTTCTCCTGAAGTTGCAGATGGTCTTTCCAAGTGTCTTGAAGCCTGCCTGCTGAGAGAAGAAAGGTGTCATCCGGGCTCTGAAGGAGGAGAGACTGCCCAGGAGGAGAATCCCAGTGCATCCCCCCCCCCCCCGGGCTACAGGACAACCAGAGAAAGCTGACTACTGAGAATGAGCTTGGAGGAGCAAACTGTGCTGTGGGGCCCCTAGTCTCCTGAACCCTGTTCCTGGCGGAAACCTCTTAACTTGAATACCTATTTTGCCAAATCAGGGCTGAATCTAGCATGATTTCTTACATTAGGACCTATGTGTTGCAGTTTACATGTATGTTACAGAGCAGGTTATGTTTGTGTTTATCAAAATGGTGATGTGTACATATGAGTCTGCTGACAATCTTTGAGATGATAATTGAACACTATAAGATAATTCTGAATTCTAATCTAAATACATGCAAATGTATGGATTTTATCTCAGTTTCACTTTTGCATGATATTTGTCATCACAAAACAGAAGAAGAAATCTTAAATGTAAATAAGCGCAAGAAAATCAATAAATTTTTATTTATCTGTATTTAAAAACTGGGTATTATGTAACCAAAATTGGAATATACAATACATTGTATGTGATTATGCTGGTAAGGTCTTGCATATCTGGTTGAGGATCACAGTGAACTAATCCCTTCACGTCTAAATTTCCATTCATAGCATGTAATTACTGGACGTATTTTGGGCGTCGATTTTAAACATTCCAAAGGCATCCTGTCAGAAACAGGCAAAAATAATTAATTATTTACTGTTGTTGAATATTTTATTGCATATAACAAGTCATTTCCTGTCTCGAATGGGGCTTCCTCCTCATTTACCTGTTTAATAATTATGTCCAAACATAAAAATTTTCTCAGTTAGAACATTGTTTTTCAGTGCAATACAAGTTATAGGCAAAGTATTCATTTTTAGAACAATGTCCTGATATGCATAGACGCTCTTCTGAAAAGGCCAACCCTTCAGCATAAAAACCTTCATACCTCAAGGATAACTCTCCATCAGCCACAAACCTCCCAAGCCATACTTTAACCCAACAAGTCATTTTCAAGCAAGCACACCCCCCAATTCTGCAATCCTAATAATTTGTTGCCTCATGATTCACTGTTGAGGACCTGTGTAGAAATCCATAACATGATCACAAAAACTATAGATTGCAAACATTGGCAGTACAATCCTTCAACAGGACATCACTCAATGCTCAACAGGGTCTGAATATTTGGGGAGTTGGGGCATTGGGTTTGGGGTAAAGAAAATTAGAACTGAGAATTCCTACAATTGCCCTTCAGTGTGTAATATTATGAGATGAACTCTACGTATGCAGAGTTCACAGAAGTGTTTCATACTCTGATCTGAGGTGTATTATGTTTAATATTTGGGACAAAGAGTAAAGATGTGAAACAAGTTTATAGTTAAGAAGCAGCGCCATAAGACATGAACACATAATCAATACATTTATTAAGAAGTCGATTTGAATTCGACAATAGAAGATTCATGCAGAAGTTTACTGCTGAGATTCAGGCATCACAGCATCCGGAGCAATGGCAATTACTTCTGCGTGTAGAACAATTCAGGGGGACCCTCGGGTTATAAAAATGTCTCAGTCATGTGGGCTACCTAAATAAGAAAGGTTTTAGCTATGGTAATTCTGGAAGACATGGAAGGTTTGGTGAGAACGGTCATAGGTAGAAGCTCTACATTCAGTAAAGTAGCACCTTGCTTTATAACCAAGGATCTGATTTAGTATTTTGAGGCCAGTAAAAGTGATGGATGTCTTGTTCACCTGCAGGTGCATTGGAATGTAGTCAGGCCCAAAGTTTCCCACTGTTACTGAAAACTTCTATATGAATTAGTCTACATCGCTTACTGGCCACATACAGACAAAAACGTGGATCCAACATGGTTGTGTTATAACATTGTATAACACTTTATCAACTGTACTGTCTTTGTTGTGCACTGTCTTTTTTGTGCAACAGTTTTGCGTTAGTGTGCTGGAGAGAGAATTAATTTAAATATTTAAAATTATCACCTCATGCATAGAATTGAATCTAACTTCCTTTTCTTATTATTTCTCTCTTGAATGGAGGTTCTTCTTTCGTCTTTCTCCAACCTAAGAACATGAGCGTCAAATCTTGACCACCGTTTATGAGAATGAAGAGCTAATCATCACTTAAATCATAATCATAATTATGAATGCTAAGTTTAGCCAATCATGAGAGTTTGAATTAGTTTTAGGGGCCTTATTTTAATATTTCTAGTAAAATCTTTTTGTCTTTATTGAATTAGTTCAATATCTCAACCAATTAACAGAATTGCTAATAAAAGTACGATGAGATCAAATCATTTTCATAGAATAAAGCATCAAGCGAGTTTCATAAAGGAAAGAATCCTTAATTCTACGAATGAGGCAATAATGCTGTTAGCCAGAACCCATAAAGAGTTCAAGTTCATGAGAAAGAGTGAGATAGAGCATAACCCTCAGAGTCAATCAACCAATATCAGTAAAACTTCCCATAAAGAGATGTTTATGAAACTCAATAGAGTCTCAAGCAAATAAGAAAAATAATCATGCAATGGCAGTAGCAAACCACAATCAGCAGTAAGTTCAAAACGGTTATAAATCAGCTTTCTGCATTCAGCATGAAGCCTTCAGCCTTCAGCCTCGGGTTCAGGTATGGAAGGGGGGAAATGTGTCTTGAAAGATATCTGGCAAAATGTATTACTCTACTCTAGGAACACACACTAATATAAACAGTCGAAAAGTATTGTCACAGTCCATCTTGAGTCTTCTTCTTCTCTCATCCAATCAGATTTCAGGATTCTTCTGAGAACAAGCTTTCCTCCTCCTTTCCCACGTATAGAATGATGAACTGCAGACAGTTATCAAGAAGTGAGAAACAACATTTGTAATTGGATCTGCATGCGAGGATTTCGATTCTTTCCCAAGAACATGACTTATTTCTAACCTTCTAATAAAATAAATCGTATGTAAGCTTAACAATGAACTATGTAAAACAGAAACATCAGCTATACTGAGACATTATTTAACGCCACATCCTTTATTATAATACTAGCTTACCCGTCGCGCGTTGCTGCGATCTCAGAAGAAAGGAAATTCAAGGAAACTCGTTATGAGAACATTCAATTTACATTGTGTCATTGTTATTGAAATTTATTCATTTTAATATGGAAAACATTTTAAAGTGTGGCTTGAGCAGTGAGTACTCGATCGGCTTCCAATCTTGATTCTGGTTGCTCTCCTGTTTCATTCGAGCGGGCTTGAGCAGTGCGTTCTCGATCGGTTTCCAATCTTTATTCTCGTTGCTTGTTCGTTTGAGAAGAACGGGCTTGAGCAGTTTTTAATCGAACAGCTTCTAATCTTGCTTCCCGTTGCTCGTCTGTTTCTGAAGCTGGTAATGCCTTTTTCTTTCGTGCTATTGATGTAGATTGACCAATGGATTTCCGTTTGGGGGTCATAACTGTCGACGATGCTCGCAAATTCGCTGTCTATTTCAGTATTTGAAAGATTCCTTGGTCCTTGGTGGGCCGATTTTTGGGCCCTGGGTGGCCGATATTTTAATTTTTTTTTATGCCAGAAACCTTTGCATGAGTGTACTAAACAACTTCCCAAGTTTCATGGCGATCGGATGAATGGTGTAGTAATGCATAAAGGACAAACAGACAGACAGACAGACATTCGTTTTTATATATATAGACTAGCTGACCCGTCGCGCGTTGCTGCGATCTCAGAAAAAAGGAAATTCAAACGGGCTTGAGCAGTGCGTAATCAATCTTTTTCCAATCTTGATTCTCTTTGCTTGTTCGTTTGAGAAGAACGGGCTTGAGCAGTGCGTACTCAATCGGCTTGCAATCTTGATTCTCATTGCTCGTTCGTTTGAGAATTACGGGCTTGAACAGTTTGTATTCAAACAGCTTCTAATCTTGCTTCCCGTTGCTCATCTGTTTCTGAAGCTCGTAATGCCTTTTTCTTTCGTGCTTCTGATGTAGATTGACCAATCGATTTCCGTTTGAGGGTTATAACTGTCGACGATGCTCTCAAATTCGCTGTCTATTTCAGTATTCGAAAGATTAATCAGAAAGTTTTCCGACGCGTGAGCTGGCCACATACAGTTGTCCATGTGAGAAGCACGTATTCTCCAAATCTAGTCCACACACTTGCAGCGATTGTCCTAGTGCTTTGTTTATGGTCATTGCAAAAGCGAGTCGCACCGGAAACTGTAAACTTTCAGTATTGGAAAGATTATGAGGGCCCTGGGGGGCCGGGGGGGGGGCGATATTTAACAATTTTTTTTTTTTGCCCGAAACCTTCGCAGGAATGTACTCAACAACTTTTAACAATTTTTTATTTATTTGTTTTATTATTTTTTTGTATTTTTTTTGGGCCAGAAACCTTCGCGGGAGTGTACTCCACAACTTCCCAAAGTTTCATGCCGATCGGATGAATGGTGTAGCAATGCATATAGGACAAACAGACAGACATACTTTCATTTTTATATATATAGATGAGGAAAAATATGTTATTAAGGTTAACATTTCCATTCAAGCATTACATTCTTGTGTGATTATTCTCTATTACTTCACTAAAGAAAAGGCATAGTCATGGAAAAGTCAACTTTGAAACAGTTGCATGCAGGTTTCAGCATTTTTCTGTCGAGTCATTTGTGAGGCAAAGCTGCTTTTCAAACATTTTGAGGCTTAGTACCAATGCATATGGCTACTTACTATTTTTGTTCATTTTTAAACACAAATTCAGTTCAATATAAGCTGCACATTAACGGTGCACATATTATTTTAACTATTTTATTTTGCATTTTTAATAATCTCTCTCAAGTGTCATAGTATTGTGTGCAGTAGGCCTCCTGCTGAGATTGAGTATGTGATCCATTGAGTGGTCGGAGGGCAAGTGCTATGTGGGTGTGACTTGGCAAAGTGCATGAATCTCAGATGGCTTAACATGACAGTTATCTATGGCCTTAGTATGGAGCTCCCTCTTTATACTACCTGGGGTTGGATTTATGCAGCAACGGGAGTAAAGACGCCCCTCAAACTATTCAGCTGCTGTGGTATCGATCACTGCTCGCTACAAGGTCATCTTGCAGTCACTTGGTAGCGCTGGGTGTAACTGGAGATTAGTGAAAAATGGTCTGAAATAGTTTGAGGGTCCTTTTCGTATCGGGTTAGGTTTAGACCCTGTCAAATATTCTTTCAGTTACTGCCTTCTGTTTGGCAGGTTCTCAGTCAAAAGCAGCCCCATGTTAAGTTTGCAGGAGTTGTTTTTTATTACAGCTAGACGTCAGACCAGGGTTTAATTAGTTTTTGTAAGCAGTTCAGTGTAAGAATACTTACCAAACTTTCACTCGATACAACCAGCAGACAGTTGGTTGATTTCAGAACTATTTTCGCATGTTGTTGTGTCTGGAGATTGTAATTGTATATAGCTCTTACTTCCCTTGAAGAGGCCTTAAAAGGGCTTTTTGGTGAGTATTCTGCAACCCACAAGTGGATTAGTAGGAGGAAATATAAATTGTTATTGGGAGTCGTAGACATGTAAGTCTGTTGGGTTTGGATGAATAGGATAGAGAATGGATAGAGGAGGGAAGAGTTTGGAAAGGATTATTTGTGAGTTCATAGTAGTGAAAGAGGTTTAGGATGAGTCAGAGAGCTGTTAGTTGATGAATACGATAACGATGTAACACAAAAGCCTGGTTCTGCAGCCTCTGCAATCCTCATAGTGTAAATGATATTGCAATAATCAAGGCACACCATTAATAAAACTCCTCTTATTTCCTTTAATTATTGATTGAGGAGTGGGAGGATTTTTCAAAGCATGGACCATTAGAAATGTACGCCCTTTATTTGAAGTCAACATGACATGTATTTCAAAGATGGCTCGCTGGTTTTACAATTTCTGGGATGATCGAAGGCCACTGTGATCTTAGACTAGAAAACTATTCATAAATTCCACATATGATGGAGTCTCACTGTTTGAGCAGAGAGAATCTTTTATAACCCATCAATATTTGCGCTTGAGATATTTGATAATGACAGATTTGACCAAATGTACCTTGTACATACCAGTGTTAGACGGACCGGGAGGGTCGGCCGAGGTTACGGGGAGAGGTCTCCAGGGAGAGCCGTCTCCAACGACTGTACAGATAAGTAACTTCCCCCCCACAGACGGACACCACACAAGGTTGAAGGTTAACAAGACTTTATATGCAATTCTTAGGTTACGATGATGGATACAAGGAGGTCTGGACTCAGGGGTCCCCTCGGTTCTAGTCTCTGGTTTAGGAAAGGGGTAGCGGGACAGTCTTAGTTACCAATGAGTACAAAATAGCTCTCAATCCTCGAGCTCGGCGTTCTAGATGATCGGGCCGTGGAGGAGCCAAGCAGGTCCCGAGATGGATGAAGGAAGGACGACGGTCCGCGGCGGAGCCTGCAGGTCCCGGTGGAAGATGACGGTTACAACGGTCCGCGGCCACGCCAGCAGATCCCGACGACGATGAAGGATGAAGGTTACGACGGCTGTGGCAGCGCCAACAGGCAGGACGATGGTGCACAGGACAGAGCTATGGCAGCGCCAGTAGTCCGTCCAGGATGAGTTCCTCTTTACGTCTCTCGACTCCAAGATACAACTGCCTTCCTGCTCTGGAGCTGCCCCAGTTATAGGGCTGGCGTGCTTTGATGTCCGGACCCTCGCACTTGGAGGTCGGGAGGTCCGGGATGGGGGAGTCCAGACACCCAGCAGGGGGGTGGAGCCAGCGCCCGGGGAGGCGATGGGCGAGCGGCACTTGGTGGGGGAGAGCCATCGGCACCTCTTTCTCCCATTGACTTGCCAAGTAGCCCGCTCACCTCCTGGGTGGAGGGTGGTGCCGGAATGTCTGAGGCCGGGCCAGGCCCAGGGTTGAGGTCGATCGGGGGCCAGGCGGCCTCGTGGTGGAGTGTCCAAGATGGCGCCCCAGGCTGGGCGCGTGGGCCGGCAGTGGATCGGACCCACGAGGTCGGCAGGCTCGAGGGCAGGGGTCCCTGAGGGGACGGAGGACGTGCAATGGTGGTGTGTGGTACTTGCGGGACTGGGCTCAGGTCTGGTTGGGCCGGGGGAGAGCGGCCCTTCATGTGGCCTGTCCAACATGCGTCCCCCCCAGCTGAAGGCGGGGAGAGTTACCCATCCTCTTGGGGACTCTCCTCGTCGAGGCGGAAAAACCGGGACAGGCCATCCGCGTTGGCGTGATCTGGCCCAGGCCGGTGTTCGACTGTGAAGTCCATACCTTGCAAGGAGATGGACCAGCGTAGCAACTTTGGGTTCTCCCCCCGCATATGCATCAGCCATTGCAGGGGTCGGTGGTCGGTCTGCACCCGAAAGTGGGTGCCGAAAAGGTAGGGCCGGAGCTTCTTGAGGGCCCATACCACAGCGAAGGCTTCCCTCTCTATGGTGCTCCAGCGTTGCTCCCGTGGTAGGAGTCTCCGGCTGATGAAGGCCACCGGTTGATCAAGGCCTTCGGTGTTCACTTGAGACAGGACTGCCCCAATGCCCTGGTCGGAGGCGTCCGTCTGGACGACGAACTCCCGGCTGTAGTCTGGGGCCTGGAGCACAGGGGCGGAACACATGGCGGCCTTTAATTGTTCAAATGCAGTTTGACACTCTGGGGTCCAGGTGACTTTCTTGGGTTGGTTCTTTGACGTGAGTTCTGTGAGGGGCCCCACTATGGTACCATAGTCTTTTACGAACCTTCGGTAGTAGCCCGTGAGGCCCAGGAAGGCTCGTACCTCGGTTTGGGTGATGGGGGGCTGCCAGGCCTGGATGGCGGCAATTTTCAGCTGTAGCGGGGCCACTAGGCCGCTTCCCACCTGGTGTCCGAGGTAGGTTACAGACCCTTGCCCAATTTGACACTTGCTGGCCTTGATCGTGAGGCCAGCTCGCTGAAGGGCTTGCAGCACTGCTCGGAGGTGGTGGAGGTGCTCGGTCCAATGGTGGCTGTATACAGCGATGTCGTCTAGGTAGGCGGCGCTGAATCCTTCGAGCCCCGCTAGGACCTGATTGACGAGCCGTTGGAATGTTGCGGGGGCATTCTTCATGCCGAAGGGCATGACCGTGAAATGGTAATGGCCATCGGGGGTGGAGAAGGCAGAACGTTCTTGCGCCCGGGGTGTGAGGCCGATCTGCCAATAGCCTGCTGTCAGGTCGAAGATGCTGAGGTAGCGGGCAGCTCCCATTCGGTCGACTAGTTCATCTGCCCGGGGGATGGGGTGCGCGTCTGTTCGGGTGACCGCATTCAAGCCCCGGTAGTCGACGCAGAACCGGAGTTCTGGTGTGGTGCCGGGGGCAGCTGCTTTGGGGACCAGTACGACAGGGCTGGCCCAGGGACTGTCTGAGGGCTCGATGACCCCGATCGTGAGCATCTTGGCTATTTCTTCCTGGATGCAGGCCCGTACCCGGTCTGGCACGCGGTAGGCCCGGTGGCGGATAGGGGGGCTGTCCCCGGTATCCACATCGTGCACACACCAGGAAGTGACACCCGGGGTGAGGGAGAACAGGCTGGCGAACTGTGATAGGAGGGCTTGACACTCCTGGCGTTGTTCTCTGGTGAGGGCCTCTGAGAGCCGGACTCCATCCACGGAGCCGTCTTGCTCTTGAGTCCGTAGGAGGTCAGGGAGAGGCTCGGAGTCTTCTTCAACCCCAGTGTCTGTGGCCATCAGGAGGCTGAGCTCTGTTCGCACAAAGTGGGGCTTTAGTCTGTTAGCGTGGAGGACCCGGAGAGGGTTCCGGGAGGATTCCATGTCGATGAGATAAGTGGCAGGACCCTTGCGCTCTATTACTTTGAAGGGCCCCGTCCATTTGTCTTGCAGGGCGCATGGCTCAGTGGGGGACATCACCCATACCTGTTGGCCAGGTTCGAATTCAATGGATGAGGCATTCTGGTCATACCATTTTTTCATGTCCTCTTGACTGGCCTCTAGGTTGGCCTTCGCTAGTTCTCTGAACCGCCGGGTCTGGTTGCGGAGGGTGAGGAGGTACCGGAAGACATCTGGAGGGTTCTTTAGCGGAGGCATCTCCCAGCCTTCTTTGACGAGACTGAGCGGCCCTCGCACTGGGTGTCCATATAGCAGTTCAAATGGGCTGAAGCCCAGGGATTTCTGGGGGACTTCTCGATACGCGAAGAGGAGGCACGGCAGCAGCACATCCCACTGGCGACGGAGGGGCTCTTCCAACCCCCCGATCATTCCCTTTAGCGTGCGGTTGAACCGCTCAACGAGTCCGTTCCCTTGAGGGTGATAGGGGGTTGTGAATCTGTAGGTGACCCCGCACTGTTGCCAGAGGGACTTCATGTATTTGGAAATAAAGTTCGTGCCTCTGTCGCTGACGACTTCTCGGGGGAAGCCCACACGGGAGAAGATCCCCATCAGGGCCCGGCCGACCACCGGGGCTGTCACAGTTCGCAGAGGAACAGCCTCAGGGTAGCGGGTGGCGTGGTCCACTAGCACCAGGATGAATCGATGGCCTTGTTTTGTGCGTGGGTCCAAGGGCCCCACAATGTCTATTCCGACTCTCTCAAACGGGGTAGTGACCACGGGAAAAGGTTGCAGGGGAGCCTTTAGTTTGCGGCCGCTCTTCCCACTGGCTTGGCACGTGGGGCAAGATCGGCAATGCTGGTGCACATCGTTTCTCATTTTGGGCCAGAAGAAGTGGGTCACTAGGCGACTGTAGGTTTTATCTTGTCCCAGATGTCCTGCCAGGGGGACATCGTGGGCCAGGTTTAACAGGAAGTCTCTGAAACGGAGGGGTACCACTAGTACTCGGTTGCTCCCCAGCTCGGCGATTCTTTGCTCGCTGTACAGCAGATCATTGTCCCAGTAGACCCAATGAGTTCCGGGGGTATCCCCTGCGCTTTGGGCGAGCGCTTGCTGGCGGAGTCCCTCGAGGGAGGGACAGGTCTTCTGTTCTTTGCGAAATTGTTCTTGCGTGGGCCCCCCTTCTTGAGGCCACTGGTCGAGGTTAGCGAGGTCGGTAGGTGGAGCTGGTTCGGCGGGAATGTTACGGTCGGTGTTTTCGGCCGGGGCGACCGGAGGCGGTGGCGCCGGCCATTCGGGTTCTTCTGGCTGGTGGTTGGCACGGGCGGCCATGGAACGGGTGGTGACGCACGCCCAGTCTGGGACGCCCAACATCCCCAGGTGTTCCTTTCGCTCCACGGCGGCCCACGGAGAGCTTTCCAGGTCATTGCCCAGGAGGCAGTCTACGGGGGCATCGTCTCGGACCGTCACTTTCAACATGCCGGAGACCCCCCCCCATTCGAAGGGGACGCAGGCCATCCGACACAGGCTCTCCGAGTTATCGGCTGATCGTACAGGGCAGAGAATGTTCGGTAGATACTGTTCTGGGGCCACCAGGTGACAGCGGACGGCTGTTACACTGGCCCCGGTGTCACGAAGGGCTTCGGCCTGGTGTCCATTGATGCTCACCCATTGGCTGTACTTCTGGGTGTTAGCGGGTAGGGGGACCCGCGGGACCATGTCTTTCCCCCCTAAGCAGGCTAGAGTCATGGCGGCTGGCTCCCACTCTTGATGCTCTTGTTCGTACTCTTCCTGTTCCTCGGAGATCTGTTCTTCCCCTAGGGCTGCAGCGGCCACTTGGCGGGGTCTTGGGCTCTGGTACTGCGGGCAGTTTGGGTCGTTCGCATAGTGGCCGACTCGTTGACATCGGTGACACGTGACATTGGCTCTGTACCCCGGTCGCGCTGGGGTGCTGCCCCGGTTGGCCGGGGGGGTGGTGTTGGTAGCGGGGGTGACCGGGGCGTTGTCTCTTCCTCGCCCTTGGCCCCCTCCTCCTCCTCTGGGTCGGTGCTGACCATTGTTGTTCCGGTTCTGTTCGTAGGACCCATTCCGGCCCACTCTGGTGATCTCCCACCGGTCAGCTTCGGCTGCGAGCTGCCGGGGATCCGTTAACTTGCTGTCGAGGAGGTGTTGGCGGAGTTCAATGAAGCAATTGTTCGACAGATGCTCCCATACCATCAGGTTAAATAGTTGCTCGTAGGTCGTGACGTTGCTTCCTCGGATCCAGCCCTCGAAGGCTCGGCTAAAGTATGTTACATAGTCCACCCAAGTTGTACCCGGGATGCGGGTGCAGTCTCGGAACCTCTGACGGTACATCTCGGGTGTGAGACCATAGCGGGTGAGGAGGGCTGCTTTCATATGGTCGTAGGAGGTCATCTGGTGGTCCGGGAGCTGTAGTAGGGTGTCGCGGCCCTCATTGAGGAATCTTCCCCAGAGACCGGCTCCCCAGTCGCTTCTATCGATCCGGTGTGCAGTCATAGCGATTTCGTAGGCTTTAAACCATTGCTGGATGTCGTCCTCTCTGAAGTATTCTCGGACAACATCCTTGGGGATGTGTACCTTTTTGTCTGTGGCCCCTGGGGTGGGGGGTCGCTCGGGCACCCCTGCTTCTTTATTCTGCTTGCGTAGGTTGATCTCGGCTAGGTTTCGTTCGTGTTCGTACGCTAGTTTTTTTTCCTCGAGCTCCCTTTGTCTCTGTTTCTCCTCTCTTTCTTCTCGGAGACGCAGGTGCTCTAAGTTGATTTTTTGTTCGGCCAACTTAAGTTCAACGTCCATTTTAAGTCGGGCCATTTCTAGTTCGTGTAGTCGGGTCCTTTCTCTTTCCTGGATCTCGCCTTGCGAGAGACCCGTTCTTTGCCCTTCCGGGGCCGTGGTCGTTTTTTCTACGGTGCTTTGATCAGGGGTTCCGGCAGCCCCGGTTTCTGCCCAAGATTCTAGGGCATGCTTAAAATCGTCCTTGGTACTCAGTCCGGTGGTAGCGATACCCAGTTCGATGCAGAATTGTTTAAGTTCACGATGGTTGTACTCCTCCAATTTCTCCATTTGAAATTTCTCGGTTGATCCGCTCTCTTTCGTGGTCATTGTGACTTCGTCGTGGGGTGAGCTACTCTCTGTACGTTTATGCGGTGATTCGGATCGCGCCGCTGGCCACCAATGTTAGACGGACCGGGAGAGTCGGCCGAGGTTACGGGGAGAGGTCTCCAGGGAGAGCCGTCTCCAACGACTGTACAGATAAGTAACTTCCCCCCCACAGACGGACACCACACAAGGTTGAAGGTTAACGAGACTTTATATGCAATTCTTAGGTTACGATGATGGATACAAGGAGGTCTGGACTCAGGGGTCCCCTCGGTTCTAGTCTCTGGTTTAGGAAAGGGGTAGCGGGACAGTCTTAGTTACCAATGAGTACAAAATAGCTCTCAATCCTCGAGCTCGGCGTTCTAGATGATCGGGCCGTGGAGGAGCCAAGCAGGTCCCGAGATGGATGAAGGAAGGACGACGGTCCGCGGCGGAGCCTGCAGGTCCCGGTGGAAGATGACGGTTACAACGGTCCGCGGCCACGCCATCAGATCCCGACGACGATGAAGGATGAAGGTTACGACGGCTGTGGCAGCGCCAACAGGCAGGACGATGGTGCACAGGACAGAGCTATGGCAGCGCCAGTAGTCCGTCCAGGATGAGTTCCTCTTTACGTCTCTCGACTCCAAGATACAACTGCCTTCCTGCTCTGGAGCTGCCCCAGTTATAGGGCTGGCGTGCTTTGATGTCCGGACCCTCGCACTTGGAGGTCGGGAGGTCCGGGATGGGGGAGTCCAGACACCCAGCAGGGGGGTGGAGCCAGCGCCCGGGGAGGCGATGGGCGAGCGGCACTTGGTGGGGGAGAGCCATCGGCACCTCTTTCTCCCATTGACTTGCCAAGTAGCCCGCTCACCTCCTGGGTGGAGGGTGGTGCCGGAATGTCTGAGGCCGGGCCAGGCCCAGGGTTGAGGTCGATCGGGGGCCAGGCGGCCTCGTGGTGGAGTGTCCAAGATGGCGCCCCAGGCTGGGCGCGTGGGCCGGCAGTGGATCGGACCCACGAGGTCGGCAGGCTCGAGGGCAGGGGTCCCTGAGGGGACGGAGGACGTGCAATGGTGGTGTGTGGTACTTGCGGGACTGGGCTCAGGTCTGGTTGGGCCGGGGGAGAGCGGCCCTTCATGTGGCCTGTCCAACAACCAGCATCAATGGAAGTATGTACACGATGTCTTAATCAAATATTGTTCCTTTTTTTCGAAGTTTATCCCAAACCTATGTAAATTGGGTGAAATAACAAGTTCTTAATCTCTAAATAATATGAAAAGAAAACATCGCAAATGCTTTCTATGGGGAATCCTTAATTTGTGTGCCTATCACTTATATAAGGAAATAAATAATTTGAAAAATATGGCAATAGACAAATCTTATATTATAGAGGATTAACTAGTCAATCCAAATGGCAGATTAATTACCAACAAACCTGCCACAATTATTCACTGACACATTAGAATCTGTGAATACCTTAGTCTGTCTGCTGCCACAAACGCCTTAAGATTCGGTGCTTGCCTCAAATCATGTTTAACACATTCAACGTTTTTTTGACATTGAGGACTCCACACAAACTCTGCCCCTTTTTTGCAAAGCCCATGCATGTCCTGGGTTTTACTAGAAAATGTTTTTGTGAACTTGCTATAAAACTCAACTATGCCTAAAAATGATATTACTTCCTCCTTATTCTCAAAAGAGATTAATTTACTCATGGTGTCAACCTGAACCTCCTATGGTTTAACACCTGAACATGTTAATGTGTATCCTAGATACAATATTAAATTTTTCCTGAATATACAATTTTTTCCGAATTAGGAGTGAGACCAGCATTTTTACGTCTTTCAAGAACTCCAACAACTCTTCTATTATGCTCTGCCCAGGTTTCTCCATAATCCTGGGACGAGCAAACACCCTCCATGATGCCCAAAATAGAACTTACAACCTTTTGAAATACCTATTCTACCGGTGCTAGCCCAGTCAGCATTCTCAGAAATTTGTAGTCCCCCATGGGAGTTCTAAATGATGTTAAAGCTTTTGATAAGGTATGTAAAAGAATATCATTATAGGCAGATGCAAGATCAGGAGTAGTAGAAAATCTTGCACCCACCAAAGGAGAAATCATATCAGAGATATTCAAAAGAGGATACATGTCCACTACAATTTCTCTGTTCAAACCTGTTAGACCTGACACCCTTGGCGTGGTTTTCCCCCATCTTGTTGCCTCTGCCTCCTGTATTTTTGATGCTGTGCTGGATTTCGTTTTTGCTGGTTTGGATGCTTTGGACACTCTGCCACTGCTGATCAGTGCCAGAGTGTAAGTGCTCCCTATGTAAATTGTCATATTGATTGGATATACCTGATTGGCATATTTGTATCACCATGAAGTCCCTAGTAAAGTGCACTGTGTGTGCCAGGGCTGGTGATGACAAATACTACTAGTGGGCCTGCAGCGCAGAGTGCGCCACCCACATAAGTAGCCCTTAAATGGTGTCTCAGGCCTGCCAGCGCAGTGCCTGTGTGCAGTCAGTGGACTGCCATGTCCGCCTAGCCAGTGTCCCCACTGGCTGAGCCTAACCCTTCCCTGTCTGTGCACATCAGTCATCCCTATGGAAGGCTCAAGGTACCCCCCCTGGGCAGCGTGCAGTGTATGGGTAAGGTAGAGCATGTACTAGTGCAGGTAACATGCTCTGGTAGTGAGCAGCAGCCATTTTGTGTGCTCACTGCTGCAAGGTTATCTTGCACCATAGACTAACATGGGGGAGGCTGGTCCCAATGGATACCAGCCTATCTTCCCATAGGAACAAGATCGGACATAAGTGATTGATATCCCTGAACTCAGAATTTAATAACACATCTTTTAGGAAAGGTTGTTTTTAAATTCTGTGTTTGAGAATAGTACTTTTAGAAAGTGGCTGTTCTCTTGTCTAACCTTTCTGTGTGCCTGGGCCTGCTTGTGGATTGACTGTCTGGTTTGAGGGTGACAGGGGCTGCAGAGCCCCCAGGAGGTTGTCTAAGTCAGCCCGTGGTTGAAAGGATGCATCTGCTGCCAGGGAAGTGGGAGGAGATAGCACCTGGGAGTGAATAGGGCTGTGCCTGCCTGACCACAATGCTGGCTCCACCTCCCGCTGGGTGACTGTCACCTCTGTCCCTCACACTGAAAGAAAGAAGGAAGCCAGGAAGCCCAAGGGCACCAGCAACACCCAGAACTGGTTTGGACCGGGCTCAGGGCCCACTTGCACAAAGACTTCAAAGACTTTTAGGGGTATAAGAGAAGGACCCCTGACAACAGAAAATCAGATTCGACAATCAAGAGGAACCTCTGCTGGAAGAAGGACTGCTGAAGAACTAAAGGAAGGTTGCCTTGCTGTGTGCTCTAAGGGCTGACCTGTTCTGCTGACCAACTAAAGCTGAGGAGAAGAGGGACTATGCTGTGTGCTGTGTCCCTGCTTGCTTGAACTACAGAGACTTTGCTGTGTGCTGTGTCTTTTAACTGAATCTCCAAGGGCCTGAGAAGAGCTGGCCTCCTGTCCTGGAACCCAGGGTCAAAAGGTTCTATTGCAACTGAAAACGCTGTGAAGATCGTGCTGCAGATTGTTTGGGTGTGTTAGTTTTTAACTGCGGGCCTGGAGCCGAGATCGGTGTGCTCATCGGCACGCATTCCACGAGGTCTGGGAGATCCGGGTGTCTCTGCTCGTGGGTTGTGGCCCAAAGAAGATCTGTGATCGTGAGGGCGGTCTATTGCGACCTACGCCCCCAGAAACCCTGTGCCGCCAAGTACCGATCTTGCCCGGGGCCCGGGAACACCCTACGCAGTCCACTGTACCTTGCTGGTACCATCGAAGCCAGAGCGAGACCGCTGTTCTCTGTTTGGAGGAGAGAGCCAAGCCCCCTCACTAACGCCGCGACGGGATTGGCCCGAGCGCCGACGCGTCATCGCTGAAGCCGGGTGGTGAGTGGTTGCCGGCCTTAGCGTCATCGAGGGCCTGCCCCGGGAGCCCCACTGCCATTGGCTGACTCCTGGGTTAGTGTGGAGGCCTGCCATTGAGAGCCGCGACCAGCGAGGGATCCAACGTCGAGTCCTCTCCGGGACCCGATCTCGCTGAGGGAGCCGCGTGTGAGTTCATAGCCCCTGGCCTGTTGTCCCTGCAAAAGAGTGCTGCTCGATCTCCCCGCCACTCGTTGGATTGTCGAGAGCGGGCGGGAGAGCAGTCGGGACCGGCCGGGGCTGTCGGTGAAGGCTCCGCCCACGCCGAGGCTCCCAGAGTAAACATGACAGCGAGGGGAACGGGGTAATAACCTCCTGACATTGTGTTGGCTAATAATTTGAAGAGCTGACTGAAGTATATAGATAAGTGATAGTAGTTTCACTACTGATTTAAAGTGACACTGAGACTGATTCGTTTTTAAGAGTAAGAACTTCCTAACATTAATGCAACCATCGAGATTAAGTGCAACCATTTGCTAATGAAGTAACCATCGAGTAACTGTTGATTTTCCCTGCATAAACTAGATAAAGTTATATTTTTATAAATATACTTACCTGTGTGGTCTCAGTTTGTGGTGGATTGGGGGTCATTGTTTGTGTTAAGTGCATTTATTATACACATTGCCTTGGGGATAAGCCTGTCTGCTCGAGCCAAGTTACCTAGAGGGTGAGCAGGGGTTATCTACTGTGTGTGTTCCTTCACCCTGACTAGAAGCAAGGGTCCCTACTTGGTCTAAGGTACTTACCTCTGCCAATTAGAAACCCCCAGATCTAACATAACCTCTCAAATCAATTGACATACGAATGGCCCTAGTGGGTTTCCGTGCCTCCACAATAGACGCAATTCACTCTGTGGCCTCAATAAATTTCAGAACACCTGTGGAGTCTAGCCGGAACATCTCTTTGCAAAACTCTTTCTGTACTCTTAATTAAATTTCCCTTATTTTAGCTGTAACAGGAACAGTTCCAGGTTGCCATTTTATACAGATTACATATTTCATAGCATATCCTAATTTATCAGTAAACAATTCTGAAAAAAGATTTGCAAAGTGAACTTGTCTCACTATAACTAGTGGTTTTGCATTAGGATCAAGAGAAACCGCTAATTCTTCCTGATGTGGCCATTCTAGATTATTATCTGCTTTAACCGCCACTTATGCTTTAACATGAATTATGCAACCACTATATTCCAGATTGCCCATGAGATACCCTCTCCTCTTAATTTCCTGTCAACCATATCCACCCGGCCTGATGTTCATGTGTTGTAAGGATTATTTTCCTGAAAGAATTTCTCATACATCAACTCAGAAAAATTAGTGAGTTTAGAACAAGAATCAAATAATATTCGCAGTTCCACATCATTCACTAATGTTTGTCATCGGGGTAGATTGTAATCTTCTCCTCCCCATGTAAAACAACTTTCTCTTCTTCATTTCCCACAGACTCATTTGCTTGTAATGCTACTTCTCCCACAACATCTTTCACACTCTTCTTTTGCTAGATCTGTCATTATATTTAACATTTTTTTCAGCGGTGCGACAACATATGGTTAAATGCCCCTTGTGTTTACAAATAGCTGGACAGGACAGCAGAACAAATACTGTTGTTGGCCATATGACCAAATTGGCCACACCGGAAACACTTTTCTTTGATTTTTCCCAATTCCTTGTTAGGAGTTTTGACTTCTACTACCTTTACCACGTCTTTCACAAACTCCTCCCTGTGCAACTCACAGTAACATAAAGTAAACGGATGACAGAAAGCAAAAGAAAGTCACCTGTAACTAATGTTTAGCAGAGTTCTAGCCAAAAAAATGTCACTGATGTAACCACCTGCAACTATCAGTGTTGTGCTCAAAACTTAGCTCAGTAGTTGTTGGACTTCAGCTCTCTTCTCTGGTACCAAAAATGGAACATGGTTCAAAGCTTTCCTTGTGCAATTTTGCAGGATACTTAGAAGAAGAACAAAAATGTTCTCAACAGGGGCATTGTAACGATGAACACAGCAAGGGCTTGGGGGTGATTAGTGGATGACGTAAGGACAACTGACTCGGAAGAGGCAGTGGTGAACCCCTAATGAACCCCATCACCTGAGAGAGAAGGAAATGGAATGGGCCAGAGAGCATAGGAGCAGATAGGGTCCAGTCGATACCCTGACCTACAGTATGACCCTCCAAAAAAGGACAGTGCACCCGAAAGCATAATCACACATATATGGGACTAACAGTTAACAGTGAAGCAACTCATAGGGGGTGGGAGCGTGATTTGGGACAGCACTATTAGTAGAAAGGGGATGAATATAATGCAATAATGACTATACTACAGAACCATTGAAAGCAGATGTTTGTACAGCGCTGAAATAAAACCTGTTTTAAAAAAAATAGACCGAACGAAAAACATTTATTATTTTGTCTGCATTTATTTTGAAATGTGGATACAAATGGAAATTGGACTGTTTTTGAGTGATTCTAAATACTGTCAGTCAAGACTGCTAATCCAATTGCTGTGCGGACTGACAGGTAAGGGGGTCTAAAGAAAAAAAAACATTTTTAGTAAAGAGGCTTAAACAGCAGGAGATATGCACAACGCTTATGCTAAAATGTGCTTGTTTCATATATGTGCATTAATTTATAATACGTGAGTGTTCACATCATTAAAACATGTCAGGCACTTAAGTATTAGTGCACATTTATCAGTTAAATAAATGAGGAAATCGTACACTAGTTTCAGCTTCATTTTTTAGCAAAACCCAAAATAAATACAAATAAAACTAGAAAAAAATGAATCCGGATAAATACAGATGGACATTTCATAAAAATAAATACCAAAAACCGGGAGCCCTAATTATTAATTGTTGAGAAAATAACCTGTTGAAGTCTGATCCATAGTACTGCAGATTGGTGAGTAACCATGACCCCATTATTCACTGTATGTTGGGAGTATGAATTGTCACTGCTATGGACCAACACTTGGAACTTAATGTTCTGTACAAATAGTCTGTAGGCCTGCTGGACCACACTGGTGGTTTCCGATAATTAGCAGAATGCTGGATATCAATACAGAACTGTTACCCTGGGCTGAGATTCCTTCTATGGCTGACCTCCATTCTACAATGCTGCCATTTGTTCTGATGAGGAAGGGGACTAGGAGGGAGAGAGGTGCACATCTTGGGTGAGATTTGTGGGATGGACCTATGATGCACGTATTCACACATGTCTGCACAATGGAACCACTGTCTCCAAGTTGTGAATGAATGTCTGCTTTTGATGAGCCTGGTTCCTCGAGAGCTGACGTGGACAGGCAAAACTAAGCTTGGCTGCTCTTGCGTATACTAGAAAGACCAACTCAACCATGTCTTGATGTAAACTCAAATAAATTCTAAAAACTCTGACTGACCATGTTTGTAAAAGGTAGATTTCTCTTATCAGTGAGTGAGTTGCAATATTTCTTCTCTCCTACCCACTGTACCAGTACCTGAGAAATCTTTGGTCACCTCTAGAGTCTATTGAGTGAGGTTTTCTGATGTAGAGTCAAGCGGGGGGAATATGTAATCTCCATCCATTGGTAATAAATATTGTTTTGCCATGATCCTCCGTTGGTTTGCTCCTCTCGATGCTTTCGTCTTCTGACCTCAGCACCTTCACCTGAAGGTTAAGTTGAAGTAGAAGGATACATGACTATGGAACTGTAACAAACATCACAACTTATACTGGATTAATCACTCTCTATAGGTAAATTCAAATGACATGCCACCTTTTGAGGATTACAGAGAAGTCTCCCCAACCCGTATGTGTTTCTGCTTTGGTTTAGGGTCAGGATCTTAGTTTAGTTTAGTTTAGTTTAGTTAGGGTTTATGAAGAGCCTGGTTACACTAGCTGGTGTGTCCCCGCACTCTTTCCATTCCAGCTGATAACTTCAAGGGCCATTTGCATGCATTTTATATTGCCTTCAGTCTAACTTTGTGAACAACCATGTTTTTAATCTCCTGCGGAAGAATGTATGTGATTGTCCGCTCAGAGAGAAATGGGAAGCTCATTCCAGCTCTTTGCTATCAAATATCTGAATGAGCGTGCACCCATAGTGCTCTTCTTATCTTTGGGACATCTACTTGGTGTGTCCCTGTTGATCTTAACTGTTGTACCATTTTATGTGGTAGGAGTAGATTGTGCAGGTAGGCAGGGCCTTTCCCTTGCAAAATACTGTGACCAAAAACACAGTGCCTTAAATTTAATCCGCTTCTGCACAGGCAGTCAATGCAATGTTCTCAGTGCATTTTTAGATGGTGCCGTTCTCGGTAAGTTCGGGGCCAAACGGGCAGCTGCATTCTGTATGGATTGCAACTTCTAAAGTCCCTTTTTTTGTTGCCCCCAGAAGCAGCACATACCCATAGCCCATGTTGAAGCATTTCCCTCTCGGTCTATTAATTTGGCCCTCGAAAGACAATTTCGAGTCCATCCATTCTCCCAAGTTTTTCACCTCCGTCTTGGGGTCAGGAGTAGGTCCTAGCATAGTTGGCCACCATAGCGGTGACCATGTAGATGGGGAGTTCCCCACTACTAGTGCCTCTGTCTTACTGCCATTTAGGCTCAGACAGTTATCTGACATGCATCCTGCCAGGTCTTTCAGGCAGGCTGCAAAGTTATTTGCTGTCTGGGGTGAGTCAGGCACCAGAGTTACCACTAACTGAGTGTCATCTGCGTACGACACAATCGAAACTCCATGTTTTTCTAAAATGTCTGCTAGGGGTGCGATATATAAATTCAAAAGAGTTGGGCTCAATATTGAGCCCTGCGGCACCCCCTGTGCCAGAGTAATGGGTTTAGATGTGAACGCAGATTGTATCACCTGAAAGCTGCGGTCCTGCAGAAAGGATAACATCCAGTCCATCTCAGTCCCGGTCACACCCCCTTTCCTTAGGCGATGGATGAGCAGCTTGTGTGACACCGAATCAAATGTTGCGCTCGAGTCCAATAAGACTAGCGTTGTCAGCCCTTCATCTACTCTCTTCTGTTTTGTTTCAGTAGCAAAAAGCAAAGCTGTCTCAGTTGAATAAGTTGGCCTAAAGCCAGATTGTGTGGGTTGTAATAGATTATTCTACTTTATATGCAGTTCAAGCTGTTTATTAACCAAGTTTTTTAGCTATTTTTAAAATGTATGGTATCAGTGAGTCAAGTCGTAGGTTTGTTAGTACGTTCCTATCTGCTATGGGTTTTTTCTTAATTGGACGAACAATAGCACATTTCCATCTATCAGGTAGCTGGCCTTCCCGAAAGGAGATGTCTAACAGTTGTCGGATATAGGGGAGTATTACCTCTAACCCTATACCACTTACCTTGGGAGTAGCTGGATCAGTAGGAGAGCCTGATCTTTTACTATGAGCTATCTTTTTCAAGTCCTCTAGAGGGGGGCAGAAAAATTATTGGATACTGTTTTTGCCCCAGTCTTGAATGTGCTCTTTGTGTTGTATACAAAGAGCAAGAGGTGTGGCGCCCCGGCTAGGGCGACTTACTCTGGAATCTGGGGAGAACGGTTCGATCCCCGGCACCGGCAGCAGATTAGCCCAGCACCATGTGACTCTGGGCAATAGCTTGCTTAATCTTCCCGACGGCCCCCAGCGCCTAGAGACCCTCACGAGTGAATGCGCGCTTTACAAATGTGGATTATTATTATACAGCCATTCCAAGCTTCGTCAGTGAAGGATTCATGGATCTTAGATACTTTTTCAGCAAAGAACTCCGCAATATCATTGCATGTCTCTGTTAATCCTAAAAGTGGAGTTATTGTTCTCTCTAGTGAGGATATCTCTTTAAAGATTCTAAATAGTTCCTTTGATGAATTGTTCTTTACAAGCGAGTGGTATTGTCTAAGCTTGATTTTATATATCATTTTCTCTGAATCTGAGAAGCTTTCTCTCCATTTTCGTTCTTGCTTTTTCATGCCTTTCTGGCCAACCGTAGAGTCTCAATGAACCAAGACGCACTCTTTGTCTGCCTCTGTGGAGTACTGTTGGTCCATGGAACTGCCACATCTAACGCATCCGTAATCCATTTATCTACCCATAGGCTTGCTTCATTACTGTTGTTTCCCATAACATGATGGTTTGCTAATAATCAATCAATCAATCAATACACTTGTAAAGCGCGCTACTCACCCGTGAGGATCTCAAGGCGCTGGTGGGGGGTCTTAGTGCCGCCTAAGGCCTGGGTAACATTGCTCTCATTAAGTTTAGCCCATTTCCTAAGCTTATTGTAGGTCAATAAACCTTTTTTTGTTGGTGGTTTTAGTATTGGGATGGAGAACGTCACCAGATGGTGATCTGACCATGGCACCGCCATCGGATTTTCTACCAATAGCTCTCATTAAGTTTAGCCCATTTCCTAAGCTTATTGTAGGTCAATAAACCTTTTTTTGTTGGTGGTTTTAGTATTGGGATGGAGAACGTCACCAGATGGTGATCTGACCATGGCACCGCCATCGGATTTTCTACCAATAGCCCTTTACAATTTGAAAAGATGGGGGCTTCCTAATTGATGAGTGGCATGTGTAGACTTCAATTCTAATTGGAGCCCCGCCATCTCCTGGCACAGAGATTGTGCTTCTTTACACATTTTGTCATCAAAATGTAAATGTAAGTCTCCCAGAACAATCAAGTTACTATAGTACAGTGCTGGTTGGGTTACATTTTCCAAGAGGCTCAAGGTAAAAACTGTGCATGTCCCTGGGGGTCTATAAATCCAATAACCATGTATGTTTGTTTTTTTGTTAGATTTTATTGTAAACACCGCCGCTTCACATTCTCCTGTGTTTGTCTCCATCAATGTACAGCTAAGTGTCAATTTGTGAATTACAGCTATACCTCCTCCCTTCTTAGTACGGTCCACTCTAAGGATTCCATAATCAGGAGGGAGAAACAAGACATCTGGATCTTTCTCAAAATACAATCATGTATTTCAATTTTATGTCTGCTCAGTGATCTACAGTTAATGAGGAGGCATCTCAAAACGTAGGCGGTTTGTTTAGTAGTTTGTTCAATAATGGGTTATAATTTGAACGGGCAGTATGAACATTTCCTTGTTGCTTGCTCTATATCAAAATTGTATCTATAATTAGGCATTGACTTTAGTGCCAGTTGTCTAAGTTGCTCACTGGAGTAATTGATCCAACTTTCTAGGGCAGAATGGGCAGCGTTTTTGGCCCCTGGCCCCGGTTGGGCGCAGACGGGCGCAGACAGGCTTGTCTTTGGCGCGCCGGCGGCGCATCCGCTGCGCGTCCTTGTTGCCATCTGCTTTTGAATGCGCGATAGTCACGCCACTAAACCACTCCCTTCTCCCTCCAACTTTATGCTTTAAATGTTTTGGAGATGGCTGATGTCAAGAAATAAGACACATAAGTAAGGAACTCACAATGGGTACAGGAAAATGAATCCTTGGATGTGCTTCCAACTTCATTAAGCATAACATGGCCTATAACTTATCATCTCATATAGCAAGGTTTACTGGAACCCCTGAAGTGCCGGTCTAAACCTGCCCCTCTTTCACTCTTTTCTTTACATCCCCGAGGTGGGCTTGAGGTCTGGAGTGTTCGAGAGGCATGCTTCCTAGTTTCGTGAACAGGGACCTCCACCCCCTTCCAGTTTCTTAGCTTACAGTTCACATAGACCAATGCCAGTGACAGCCTCAGTAGACCCCAGACAAGCCCTCATCGTGTTGCCAGGAACTATTCACTGTAACAATTCTCCTGGCAAAAACCATCATCCTGGAAGAATAGCAATACGCTGAAATACATTGTATTGGACAAAGTGAGGAACCTTCCGCATGGGCCCTATTCCTCCTCCTGTCCACCGCCACAGAGGACCGGTCGTTGTCAAAGATTTATGACTCGAGTGAAACCGAGCCAAACACTCAGCTATTCCTAACATTTTCAGAGGAAACAAGATTAAAGTAAAGTGTCTCGCGTATGTCCACTCTCGTCTTTGTTCCTCAGTCCTCTTCACCCCCACCCTGAAGTCTCCCCTCTCCCTCATGCTCCCTTAAGTATACTTTCTTTTCATGGTTTTTGTGGACGTTCCTGCTTTTTTTTACATGCCTCGTTCAATCAGATTCCCTGTCTGGGAAAGAATCCATTTGCTACCAATCTTTTCCTCCCTTCTGATTTTTGAAATAGTGCACTCTGGTGTTGATGTCATTATTTGAGCAAACACTCCTTTATGACTTTTGGCCCGGGACGGCGGAGTTTGCAAGAGGCACACAGCAATCTATTTGCTGAAGAAAACCAGACTAGCTTTGTCTGTGGTACCCAATTTATGAAGAGTTGCACGACTGAAAAATGCTACTTTGACAACTATTGTGAGGAAAAAAAGAGGAAGTTTACTTTGTTTGTATTGCTTTCCAGCAACAACAATGGGTTAAACTGTTCGCCGCACAGCCATTGCGCAATGCAGGCATTTGTCATGACACAAACATTAAAGTAAAGTGCTATTATGGAAGTCAGAACATGTAAGCCTTCAATTGTTATACCTCAAAGAGGCCATCCTGTGAAGAGAAAAAATCAATTCTCTGAAGCCAGTACAACACACGAACAAACACCAGCAGCAAGCATTCCAGAATATTCTTTTTTATGATGATGTTTGCATGGGTTTAGAGATATATTGAAACATCATTCATCAGATGGCTATTTTAAATAAAGTGCAATTCACAGCTTACATGTGCATTAGACCCCAGTAATTATATATCCAAGCCATTCTCGTGTGAGCAAGATAGCGGAGCTTCTTCAACTTAACATCACCGAATATGTAATTAGTTGTCACTCATTTACACTACTTTTAAATACATAAATTCATTTATATTATGCAATGATCTGTTGAAAAAGTAAACATCCAAAACAAAGGTAGGCTACAGGAACACCAAGGCACCGTTTCACTTAGAGGCGGGCAAACCAACAATTTAACAGGGAGAACTGACCCAGAGCCGAGCCAAGTGTTTGGCGCAGATCTTAGAGCCCATGCCCCAGCCGAGCCATAAAATTATGGGTTATTTAAATCATACGAAAACCACACAAAATATGTTAAAGTCTCTATAAAGTTGGAAAAAAAATGTCTTCAATATACTGAAGCTTTGACATTAATAGGGCGCATTATAGCACTGCACTGAGAAGAACTTATTAAAAGTACAACTTGTAGTCTGAACTCACATATTAAAAAGTGCTTTCATACACGATATTGAGGAAAAAGGAATTAGAGTGAAAAGAAATATATGCCTAAAATCACACAATTTAGGCATATTGTGTGGTCGAACAACTCGTGGTCTCAGAACCTTGGCCCCTGTCCATCTCTCAAACCCATGGTTCGTAACCTTGGAGCAAAGATCAACAATAAGCTATCCATGAAAGACCACATAAACCATATAATGAGTACTTGCTACAGACTAATGCGTAGCCTACTTGACATCTATCAATGGATTCCAGTATATTCAAGGAAACCGCTCGTCCAGGGTCTAATTATACGTTGGCTTGACCATGGAAATGCCCTGATGGCTTCCATTAATGAAGAGCTTTATACAAGACTCCAAGTTTAACAGAATACTGCCGCCAGGCTAGTGCTAAACCTTCCATCACGGTCCCTGTCTACACCTAGTCTAGAAGCTCTTAATTTTTCTTCTCATCAGGAAATTAATCAGTTTCAAGATTATCAGGCCGAGCTACCTTGTCAAAAAACTCAACTGGTACTTACCTAATAGGACTCTCAGGTCAGGAACTAAACTGCTACTTACTCCCCTCGAGATTAGTACCACCAGGAATGGCAGTAGATCCTTTTCTCATTTGGCTCCTGCTTTTTGGAATGAACTCCCATTGCAGGTTCCAATGTTTTCGGACCACATACAGTTCTGTAGAAGGCTAAAAACGTTGCTTTTTTGACCACCTTCCTCCTTCTGTCAGTCGTCTCTCTTGCCTTTTACCAGAGTTTGCTAGCGCTCTGAGACCCTCGGGTGATATGTGCCCTCAATAATACCTTATGACTATGACTAAGCCGTGATTTATCCTGGGTTTTTGGGTTCACCCTGCACAAATCAGCCAGCCTAACGGTATTGTAGCACTTTACATAAGCACCAATTACAATTCACAAGGTCACATGCATTGTTTATAGACATGGGGAATATAAGTGATTTGCCCAAAAACACAGACTCGAACTTTGTTCCCAAATTCCGCAGTGGTCCAAAATGGGCAGCTGTGACTTGAATACTACATCCCAGGTAGAGGGATGCAGGAGCCTCATGAAAAGCTCAGCTCATTATGGGCTCGAGCTGCTAACAGAAACTTGAACTTGGCTTGAACTTACAGTGGCTCGCCCACCTCTAGTATTACTGGGGTTTTTGTTGGAGCTCAGGCAACACAAAGGCGCATAAATGCCAGTGCCAAACAATGTTCTTGCACAATAGATATTTTTGAATTAGAAGTTGATGCAAGTGTTGCACCAAATGCAAAACCCAAATGATGGATAGAAAGGGGCATAATGGGACAGAAACAGTTCTTTATTTGAGCCAATGGTTGCAGGTGGGACGCACTGGCACATATTTTTGGGGATCAGCACTTATTTTTTCACAACAGACTTTCATCCAGAGCAAGAGAGTTAAAAACACAAAAGGGGGAAAAGGAACAAGCGAAAAACTGAAAAACAGTCACAAAAGAAGAAAGCAGGAATGAACAAGCATTTGCAATGCAATAGGTCTCGCATTAATAAAGTTTGAGCTATTGGCATTGCTAAATAATGTAACACCAATATTGGTGTTGCATTATTTAGCAATGCCAATAGCTTAAACTTTAATGATGCGAGACCTATTGAATTGCAAATGCTTGTTTTAAAATCAGGGAGGGCCCAGCAAGACTCATACTTCATGCATGTTTCATTTACAATAAAAAAAAATGACCCTTTAACTCTGGTGGTTTATGATCCTGCTGGAGAGCAATCATTTGTCTGTTGGTAGTTTGGAAATACAGATAAACTGTATGTTATGTGGGTAGCTCAGTGTTTAACTCCATTTGTCACAAATATTCTTGTTTTACTTGCAGTTAAGAAGTTACAATCCTATCATAGGAAGGTGAGCTATGAACTGTCATCAAAAAGCTGGATGCAAACCTGAATGGCATAGTTACATAGCTTTTTATTTTGTGTTGTAATATAGTTAGAACTTCCCCAGTCTTTCATTATTCTAATGTTGCTAAAAATAGTTTGTTTGGGGAGATAAACATTTTTTATCAGTAAAGTCAACCCCTAACCACTGGGGTATGCTTTAAATCCTGGGTTTGTGCGTCCACAGACCAAACCCTCTTAAAATATACTGCCCACCAGTATGAATGATGTGATTCCTACACCTTGTAATCCTCATTAGCTTATGTGACATTCCCTGTGGACTGATTTACATACTTGCATGATTGATTGTCTCTGTATAATGTGTGTGATGTAAAGTACTGTAACACCCTACACTGATATGAGTAGCACTATACAACAAATTCAATGCATAGGAGAGAGTTGCTACGGAAAGATAAGGGGCGCTGGTGGAGGGTGGTAGTGAGGGTGTCTGAGGAGGATGTCAATAGGGGGAGGGGCTGCAGAGAGATGAAGGGCACTGGAAGAGGGTGGTTATGAGGGTGACTGAGGAGTAGGTCAACAGGGGGAGAGGCTACAGAGAGATGAGGGGCACTGGAGGAGGATGGTAGTGAGGGTGTTCGAGAAGGAGGTCAATAGGGAGAGGGGCTACGGAGAGAGGTGGGGCACTGGATGAGGGTGGTAGTGAAAGCGTGGACATTAGAATACAGCACATTGCTGTCATATTAGAAACAGATAGCATCATGAGGGGCCCTGTGTCATTATTTGTCAGACAGGATGTATCAGTCCTAGAACACAATGTTTTCTCTCCTGAAAAATGTAGGAGTTAACACCTGCCAGTCATAAAACACAGCTAAATAAATAAGACAGGCCTTACCCATGCACAAGCTACAAATAAACACCATGGCAAATAGGTTTTAAGTTAGTACAAAATGGCATAAAAGCATGTGCATTACAGACTACTAATTTTGAAAGTTAGAAATACAGCTTCATTATTTTGGATAATAGAGAAAGGATAAAAGTAAGGACTTTCTTTCCTGTTGCTTTCCTAAGAAGCACATCCGTGGATCTGATGGTAAACAATTACTACTTTCTAAAAGGCGAAATACTTAGTTCTAAAGGGTGAAACAAACGTTCTATGTTTCAGTAAAGCTTCTGTGCTTAGTTTCAAAAGAAGTCTTGTGAGTGTTATAAATAAATGCATTTAAAGACAAAATGAAAGGAATGAGGCTTGCTTTTCATGTGTAAAAACAACAAAAGGGTTAGGGATTTTTATTAAAAAATGACTATGTTTTTGCATTTTTATGATCTTTATAATGTCTAATGACACTATTGTGAAAATTCAATGATATTTAGCTATGTGAAAAATTACCATGTGCAAAGTGTGCATTAAGATTTCAATGTCTAAATGGTCAATATGTTGTGCATCAAAATTAAAATGGTGAATATTAGTTTCTCTAACAATGACAATTTTACTGTATTGTTAAAAAGGGTTCCAAAGACAACCGGTAACCAAAGACCCTTTTATGTTGCCCGGCGGTATCGCCTCTATGACCCACCAATATTAATCAATGAAGAAGCAGGCGCTGGAGACTGGAAGGCGGGAAACGAGGATTTTATTCTCTCCGGAGGAGAACACATCAATTCAGACAGCAAGTATCGTCACGAGGTGCTCTAACCACATCTCTGAGGCCTGGCCTCTTATACTAGAGTTTACAACCTTTATTGCACATAACACATTCTCGTAATATTTTAGTATTTGAAAGGACATCCTCGGAATCTCCCCTACAGACCCGTTCCCACATACATTTACAGTTGGATTCCCCACCCCGGTCACAACAGGTGGTGGTGGTCGCACAGCAGGGCATTCCGCCGATTCACGGAATGCATGGGGTTTGATCGGATCTCATGGGGTGGGGGCTTTGATCGATTCGGGGATCTTTGATGGAGAGGGGAAGCTTCCTACTGTACGGGTAATAAACAATATCCGCAGGGCCAGGTGGCGGCTTGGGAACAGGGAAGACAAACGGGGACGCAGGAAAAAGGGGGTTTGCATCAAAAGGGTTTGAGGCCATGAAAGGAATGAGGGGAGGTGTTGCGCTGGGAACAGGATGGGATTCAGTGGTGAAGCTGCGCTGAAGGGGGTTTATGACCCAAGGCATGAGAGAGCGGGGGTTGTCAGCGTGCGGGGGGAATGCTTGCGAGGTTAAGAGAGAGAGAGACGCGCTGGCTATTAGCGAGGGGCAGGGAGGCCATGGCATTTAAATGGCTGCCGCTTACGCGCACGAATGGGCTCGAAAAAGGGGGCAAGATGGCGCCGATAATGTTCACCAAGATTGTATTCATTTTTCACAGTCCTCCCTTTAACATTTCCAAGACATCTTGCTGGCCTATTTCCTATCTATACCTATATGTAGCGATCATAAGTAAGGGAGAAGGGGCCTAGACAAAGGAACTGCACATATACATCATTTTATAAACATCATATTGAAAAATCTCATCATCTAGTAAGCGTGTTCATTGCTAAGTTGGTTGCAGGAGAAGTCATCGTAATGCAATATCAGCCTAGAATTACGCAGCGAGGGCGTTGGGTACAGATCATAGAATAAGAACTGGTGAGTTATCATATAAGTAAGTCCTTTTTGTATACAGCGAGTACATAGTCAGTCAAATGGTGATTGGGAGAGAAAGGAGATACAGTAAATATGTCAAAGTTCTCGTTGTCCTTTGTCGTCTTCTGTCAGCGCTGTCGAGCACCTGGATTACCTAGCAACAGAAATGTTCATGTGGATTGAGTCGTTGGAGGTCTGCGGGCAGGGGTACCTTTTGCTTTGATTCGCCAGACCCCATAGGAGCAATGCGTTACGGTTTGGAACAGATGCACTTTCTTTTGTAGCGCAGAGCATAGATTTGCAAAAAATGCGATTGTTCCAGAATTGTGAGATCTGTTCGTTTCTTGAGTCTCTGTGGTGGGCATTTCCTGTTGCTTCCATCATCTTCAAGGTGCTTGGTAGCGGGCAGAACCACAGACTTTGTTTATCTTTTCTTCGGGGGCGACCCTTGGTGGAGTTCTAGGTCACTGTTCTGGGATTTTAACATAGTTCGTGGTCTACTTAATCGGAGCTCCCTCCCTTCTGACGCAGGGAGTACTCTTCTCTGGGTAACTCAGTAGGATTTGAAGGAACTTGGGAGTTCGGATGGAAAGGTGCGGGTGTGAACAGTCCTTATGGTAGGTCGGAGGAGGAGGGGATGGAGCAAGGCCAAGTCGGGAACAGATCGGGGGACGGAGGGTTTGCGACAGGCGGGTCCATAACCATGTTTCAGAGAGCGGGGATTCTTTGGCACACGTTGATCACAGAGCAGGGGCTTCAGGTCAGCCCTTTCCTTAGCTTTGTTTGAAACAGTGCCCCGTCCGGCGTCTCCTTACTGCTGTGGTCTCGCCTCGGCCTCCGTCGCTGATGTTCCACAATCCGCAGTCAGGCCGCGTGCTCCCACATCCGGTCTCTTTCTCCTCCGACAGTGATACCCTTAAATGAGTTTTTAAAAAGACAGTCTTTAGAGATTTTGCAGAAGAAGGTAATTACATAAATCTATTTCTCTCCCAACACCAAGCAACTGGGGTAAGCACTCGCTACATTTGAGATTCTGTAGCCAACGTACAAACAATTGATGATGGGTTTGCTGGATTCCTTACAATTCCCTTTCGCTGGCTAATTCTTTGGCGCTTTGATGATTATTTCGTTCATTTGTCATATGTCTAGTATAGTAGATGTCAGTTCTTCTGGCAGAGACCCATTTTCCCTAGTACAAGTCTTGAAAGGCTAGGCTGGTCTTCAGGGCCTTGTATTTTACAAAAAGTGCAACGTGCTATTCACCATAGTCTGATAGGCATCCTTCTGAGGGATGAACATAGGCTAAACAAATCTGCATTACATAAAAACATTTTATCATCAACCAGGCTTACTGCAACAAGTTCTTTCGATTTTCCATCTAATTTTCAACTTTGCACACATCCTTCTAATTTTCTATATAAATCCTCGCAACCTGGTCACTACAAAAACTCGGGAGGGGTGGTTTGAAACAATTATTAAACTTATTCTCGGGGAAGGAGGGATCTTATGGAAAACGATTAGGGACACAGCGAATCGGAGCAAGGGGCATTTTTCAAGTTCTCGTTCAGGGTGGCTGATACCAAACTGGGGGCATTTTGGGTAGATGGGGGTGTCTCGATCATTTTCTTACAGCTTGGGGTACGGAGACAATTTTCAATGGGAATGGTCGCATTACCACAGACACATTTTATCATAGAAACCACTGACAAATAGGTCCCTGAGAGTGGGCCAAATTTAGGGAACCTTCGTCGTCTTACCTGTCCCTTTTCTATTGGCCAATTTAATTTTCATCCATATTTTAGTAGAAAAGGAGAGGTAGTAACGTGGTACCGATACAATTTTATTTAGGACAAATTTGTGCAAATACTTGTGGTATTTGGGGCCAATCAGGAGGTGCACCAGGTTCGCCAATTAGGTGCCAGTTGTTAGGAAGAGGGAAAGTGTGGAGGAGTGGAAGAGTGAGTGAGAGAGAGAGAGAGAGAGAGAGAGAGAGAGAGAGAGAGAGAGAGAGAGAGATGGAGAGAGCGAGATGAAGAGAGAGAGAGAGAGAGAGTGAGAGAGACAGACAATAGGCCAAACAGTACACGTGTGACATGGGGGATGACCGTGTATTGTTTGGGCTAGTCAGTGCGTTACCCATCGTCAGACGTTTCGGGTCTGTGTTAGGGGGTAGAAAGCATGCAGTTTTGGGACAGAAGAGCATTAGATCAGGTAAAAAGGCCGTGAGAGCGTCCTTGTTGCGCCATTTTGCAGCGCCGGCCCGTCTTCATGCATCGGGCGTGACGTTGTTCCAGATCCCTTAGGATACTCTAATCGGGATTCTAACGTAACCTGCAGAGGGAAAAAGGAGGGAAAAGGGGGAAGTGGGAGGACAACATTCAAACACATCAAATGTACGGGCACGAAAGTCCTTTACTTACTGCATACTCGTATTCATCTCTTCGGGATATAATCCCTCAGGGTTCTGGTTTCCTAAAATCATGGGGGCAGGTAGTGTGATAGGTGGTTCATGGGGAGGTTCGAGGATGGCATTAAGGATCGTGTGCAGTGAAAAAAACGCTAAAAAGAGGAATCAGAGGTGTCTAGCGCGAGGTACCCGGTTTCGTAGATGTATCCGGTCATCGGGGTTCCTAAATCATTCCCAAAGTTGTGATGTTCTAAGGCATATCAGTTCTTCGTTCAACCCTGTACCTTAGCGCCTTCGATCACCATATCTTTATAACAGTCTATTAATCACACCGTTTTTATTTTTACCCATCCTCAGAAGTCGAGGTCCTTCTTCATACGTCAGTTCCTGAGCTTAGTCGCATATCTTGGAGGCAGCGTATCATACCTTTGGTCCGACCATCAACTCAGGGCCGAACAACCATTTTCTTCAGATAACCTTAAAAAGAGAGCAGAACAGTTTTGCGCACAGAAAAACCCTCCCACCGATACCCGCATTTACAAAAAGTACGCGATGCCTATCCTTAACCCTTTAAGACCTTTATTTGTAGAATTATTCAGTACGTAAAAAGTGAGAGCGCAATTCATATTTTGGCCTGACATGTCGTCGATGGAAGCATATACAGTAGGTGTTATTTTGCAGTACAAGAACATGTAAAAAGGTCTAATTAATTATTTGTAAGTAACCAAAAACATTTCATTGCGTTACAAGGGAATCAGGGACATTTCAGTTCATAAATGGAAACACAGTCAAGCTCATCGTAATCACATTTCCTAAATGCAAACCGCGGGCGTGCATCATGAGCGACGTTATGTATCAGATACATCAAATATCAAAAAATAAATTGTTCATTGAAATCAACATTTTTACGGAACCCTTCTCAAATGTTCGCCAAGTGAACCTTCCTCCCTTTAACATCGAGTGCACAATGGTTCATATATATACATATATCTTAGTACACCAAGTTTCATTAGCTAAGGAACACCACGAGGCATCCGTTGGTTTCCTATTGATACCAGCGCCATTTTGGGCGAGGTCGGTTTAGTCCGGAAGTAGCATCAGGGGCAAAATATCCCCGACAATTGGCGGTTGGACCAGAGTCCCTTTCGGTAGTTCAAAAGAAAATTGTGCTAACAGAGGGGCTGGTGGTGTGGACCGTCAATCAAGAGAGGGAGGGGGTAGAGTCTCTCTTACCGGGTCATGTTGATGTTCAGCCGGAACTTGTTCGAGTTCGTTAGCCCATAATGTTCCTGGGTGGTTCAGACGGAAGCTGATGCAGACACGAGAGCACCGCCATCTTGTTGCTGTGCCGTGGTTATTTCATTTGAGATCAATGCAACTGTTCCTCACCGGAAGCCTGAAGGGGCCGAGGGCTCTTGGGACTTTGGTAGAATCTTCAAAGTCGAGGGGATGTTTGTCGATGGTGGGGGCTTGCGCCCAGGTGGGCAAGTGCCCGAGTTGCAACTTTGGACAAAAGTTATTCCAGTGGCCTAGACCCGCCTTTTCGTGGGCCCAGACGCCATTTTGAGATCCTTGTGGCAGCCACCTTTGCCGTATCCATCAGGAGTGGAAGGAACTTCTTGTGATGGCGGAGGACAGAGCATCATGCTGCTGGAGCTGGACATTTTTTTGGTTCGGGGCGCCAGGGTGCAGCAGTGGAGCCTTCATCTGGGGAGGTGAGGGAGGCTCACTCGTGCCGTCTCCTTCTCCCGACGCATCCTACACCGTCCCTTGGAATCAGGGGCGCACATGATGACCACCCTACACCCCTGATTCCGACTCTTGGGGGACCACTGTACATTCGGTGCTCCGTAAATGTGCCCGCCGGACATTGTATGTCCTGTGCTACGGAAGTATACCAGCCGGGTCTTGTATGTCCTGTACTGAGAAAATATACGAGGCGGGCATTGTATGTCCTGTATTACGGAAATATACCAGCCGGACATTATATTTCCTGTGCAGCGTAGGTATATGGCCGTCGCCCGGCTGGAGGACATCGGCGCCGGTCCAGGGCAGGGAAGCCTCCTACCTGTGGAGGTGGAAGAGGCTCGTCCGCGTCGCCTCTTCCTCCCTGCCCACCCTGCATCCGTTCGATGGAGGAATTCGTGATGGCCGGACCAGAAGATACGAGGGAGGGGGTCATTTGCAGCCGCCCCCTCCCTATCTGTGGCCCGGGGGACGCCATCCCTGGAAGGGCGGCATGGGAAGACCATTTCATTGCCTGCTTGGCGGAGCCTCCAGGACTTTCTCGCCAGCGACCTCCTTTTGGCTCATGGCTGCTGGCAGGCCCCGCCCACACGTGCTATGTGTTTCGGATGGGCGGGACCATCGAACTGTTACATTGGAGGACTTCCGGAGTGAGCATAACACGTTTTGTATTTTTCCTATCAGTAAAGTTTGTTTTAGAAAGTTCTACTAGTTATTCTATTTACCGTTGGTTGTGTGTTTTCTTTACCGTGATTAAATTCTAAGTTTTATATAATAAACGCTTGGCTTCCTTGAGTCTTTTCTTTAACAGGGGGTTGTTTACACTGACCTGCAGTTGTGTTTGTTTTTTTTAGAGTGGGGGAGCAACAGAGAGCAATCAGTCCCAGAACTCTAACATGTCGTTAAAATTGGCCTGACGAAATCTGTGCCACCGAGCATAATCAAACGGGGTGGTCCTGTCTGTTCTGTCTGCACTAGTCTGATTGGTTTTTATTTCACGTCTTTTTCCTTTCTGTCGGTCCGTCCTTTCTGTCAACCCTCCATTCTTACCTATGCTTTGCAGAGTCGGGCATTGGACTTTCCAGTGTCCAAGACGTTTACAGAAAGCACATTGGTTTTTTTGTAAATCTGTCCGTCCTGTGCGTAATGTCGGGGGATTACCTTCGGGTCGTTGTGTTCCGGGGTTGGCTTGTCGGCACATCCCTTTACACCATTCGTTTTTCATGTCTACTCCTCGGGGCTGTGCCATCGCTGGCCTTTCCTTTTGCCTACTAGATGTTTGGAGGGTTGTCCGTCGCGTCCCTTCACCTTTTCTAAATTCGTTGTCTTCCCTTCGTTGTGTGGCTTCTTTGCGCCACATGCCGAGACTATCGAGCATAATAGGTGTTGTTTTATTACTACGAAGGGCTATTTCTACCGTTTCTATTTTGTCAAGATCAAAGGATCCTCTCAGTGGCCACTGTCTTTCTCGATCCCTTTTTGTATATTTATGCCACAGCTCACTATAGGCTATAGCAATTAATCCATGCTTCATGAACATGTCCTTATTAGGGGTGCCTTCCAGCGGAGCCGGATGGTTCATCTCTAATAAGCGGTCCGGGTTAAACAGGCTACTGACCAGTGGGGAGAAGACAGGCATGACGGATCACAATGGGATAATAGTCAGCACTACCTATCTTATCACTGCGCGCAAAGACTAGACAGAATATTTCTATTCTACGTTGTTTGCACGTAGTGAATACCTCATGAACCAATTCTGAGCAATCGATCAATGTTAGGTCGAAAATAAAAAATCAATATGGTCAATGGGGAGAATAAGTAGGCTCGCAAAGGTTCGCGTCACCTACCCTTTCACTATCTGTAAAGAGGGGACCTAATCTTCCCTGTTTTCAGACAGAGAATCTCCAGAAAACAATCTATAACAGTTAATCAATGTTAGGTCAAAAATAAAAAATCAATATGGTCAATGGGGAGAATAAGTAGGCTCGCAAAGGTTCGCGTCACCTACCCTTTCACTATCTGCAAAGAGGGGACCTAATCTTCCCTGTTTTCAGACAGAGAATCTCCAGAAAACAATCTATAACAGTTAATCAATGGGGGGGGGGGGGGGGGCAATTGTTCAATGGGGAGGGGGAAAATAGGTCCGGCGGGTGCGTACCTATCCTTCGCTGTTTATAAAGGGAGAGCCTGTTGTTTCTCCGTTTGTAGACAGTGAATCTCCAATAAATTAACAAAGAGTAATACTAGTATTTTCAACAATTATCAATTACTTTCAATTATCTATCACTTTCGCAATTCGTCGTGTTTACACGACCTTACCCGGACCGCATGGACAGTTTCTCGTCTTCCGAATCCAGCGCCCGATCGTCCTCTTCTCTTCGTACTTCTCGTGGCACTCCTGATGGTTCCCAGTCAGGACCGTAGATCACTCGAGAGAGGTCTGTTCGGAACCAGTGAAGTTCGGATGATCGGCTGTCAGACGAGGGTCTATCGGACAGGGTACCTTCCGATCGTTGCAGTCGTTCACTCTGTCGTCAGGACCTCTCCCACTGGATCCACGAGTCGCTGATGGGCCCCACGTTTGGGACGCCAATTGTTAAAAAGGGTTCCAAAGACAACCGGTAACCAAAGACCCTTTTATGTTGCCCGGCGGTATCGCCTCTATGACCCACCAATATTAATCAATGAAGAAGCAGGCGCTGGAGACTGGAAGGCGGGAAACGAGGATTTTATTCTCTCCGGAGGAGAACACATCAATTCAGACAGCAAGTATCGTCACGAGGTGCTCTAACCACATCTCTGAGGCCTGGCCTCTTATACTAGAGTTTACAACCTTTATTGCACATAACACATTCTCGTAATATTTTAGTATTTGAAAGGACATCCTCGGAATCTCCCCTACAGACCCATTCCCACATACATTTACAGTTGGATTCCCCACCCCGGTCACAACAGGTGGTGGTGGTCGCACAGCAGGGCATTCCGCCGATTCACGGAATGCATGGGGTTTGATCGGATCTCATGGGGTGGGGGCTTTGATCGATTCGGGGATCTTTGATGGAGAGGGGAAGCTTCCTACTGTACGGGTAATAAACAATATCCGCAGGGCCAGGTGGCGGCTTGGGAACAGGGAAGACAAACGGGGACGCAGGAAAAAGGGGGTTTGCATCAAAAGGGTTTGAGGCCATGAAAGGAATGAGGGGAGGTGTTGCGCTGGGAACAGGATGGGATTCAGTGGTGAAGCTGCGCTGAAGGGGGTTTATGACCCAAGGCATGAGAGAGCGGGGGTTGTCAGCGTGCGGGGGGAATGCTTGCGAGGTTAAGAGAGAGAGAGACGCGCTGGCTATTAGCGAGGGGCAGGGAGGCCATGGCATTTAAATGGCTGCCGCTTACGCGCACGAATGGGCTCGAAAAAGGGGGCAAGATGGCGCCGATAATGTTCACCAAGATTGTATTCATTTTTCACAGTATCTTAGTGACAAACTTAAAATATGATTTCTAGTATGGCTTAATGGCTGCAGTCTCAAATACAATTAAAAGTAGTGCAAAAAGAGGAGCTTTAGAGACATGTGAATTAAATCACACGCCGTAATGCACAATAGTTCTGGGCGCATTATGGTATTCTGAAAGCTAACTGCACACAAATAAAAATAAGAATAAAAAACAGCAGAATTTAGTTTCTACCTTTCAAATATTAGGACGGATGCCCCTCAGTCATGCTTCCCGAGAGATACTTTCAAATGTGATGGCCACATGGGGGTAACTTTGCTCAGACAAGAGACAACAGGTTTGAGGGTCAAAGGCCAAGTTCTGTATTTTGAAAACTAGCACTGCTGAAAGCAAAATACCCACACAGGGGGTTTTGAGCATTTTTTTTTAATCTGAGGAAAGCCACTGTGACTGTGATTTCCACTTTTAGGGGCCCACATTAGACTATGAAAGCATCTCAGCGTTTCCTGATGTGTACATGTACATATATAATTATGTAAATGCAAGTTGTACATTTAGTCTATAGCCCTTGTACTAATAATACAAAAAAAATAAACATGGCTGTATTTGATTGAACTGGGAACATATTCCTTTTCAGCAGATTTGCTTCTATTTTGGTCTACAGCAAATAACACGTGTTAAGCAAATGCACACTCCAATGCCACTTGTTCTAAATAGGATACACATAGATATGTAATGCCTGCTTGTAATGGTGAAGAGTAGTTTAACAACTTAATTCCTTTGTATTCATTACATTTCCTGATTCTAACATTGTGTAACTTGGCTCTGATGATGTCTGAGGCTATCATGTGCCTAGAAAAATTAGGGTCAAATTAATGCTCAATTCATGTAAATGATATTCAGAATATCGTCATTAGTAAGTTAACTACATTTTTAAGACATGGAAGAATTTACACAGTTGTTTCAATGAAATTATGGCCTTGTTTAGGCCTTCCTGGAACTAAATTGGACACCACGGATCTGTTTTAGGTACCATTAGCTAAAGGAATAATTGCATTTTATGTAAGGATCAGTTGGGGATATCACTATTTTCTTGAGAAATAATACCTTTGTAGGAGATATGCAGGTTGGAGTTTATCCCACTGAAAAACATTATCAAGGGGCGCAGCATACACACCAGAGAGTAGATAAGAGTATTGTATCAGTTTTATTGTTGCACAGTGTTTCAGGATGAAGATATCAGACATGCCCAATGAGAATGTCATGTTTCCACTAAGGTAGGAGATGTTTCCACTAAGGTGGGAGATAAAGGAATACATTTCACAATTTTTATACAAATTAATATGGCCTCTATGGAAACACATTTTTGCAGCAGTATATTACTTGAATAAATGGAATTTACTCACAAATACCTAAGGATAGGTTAGAACAGGGCACTTACTGCTTGCAGCTTCAGTAAGGATCCTCTGTTGTATGCACCCCCTGTAGTGCACTTAGGGATGTGTTGATAGATGATGAATAATGCTGTTAGACCGCAGCTTCATGAATATGAAAGGGAAAGAGCTGTACAGATCACTTACAATAAGGTTCTAGAACTAGGGAACCAAGAGATTTGGAAAGATGCCCTCCCCATAAAGTGATATTTAAAATAAATAAATAAACAAACAACATTTAAAGAAAAAGAAGATGGTGACATGCTGTCCCCATAAGATGATTACCTAACGTTATGAACTTGTGGTTCCCTTAGAGCCTGTTGTGCCTGACACCAGTGGTATATTATTATTAATACCTGTAGAGATGGAGCATTTTTCTCTCCTCGGTGAGTTTTAGCAGTAAAGTCCATCCACAGGGTGAAAGCCTCTTTGACCTCATGCTGGGATACCCAGAACACTTTGTTCACTGTGAGTCCCAATGTCAATGCGCAGGCAGTAAAGAGAGACTTGGACCACCTATGCCTGGAAGGTGGTAGCATCGTCTTGCAGTGACATCTCCATCACTTGCAGCCTGTGAAAGCTTGTGAAAAAGACACTGTAGCTCTGCTGAACTACCTCCAGGAGAGAAGACACAAAGCCTCATCGTCAAAATGCCAGTGCTACCAAAAGGAGGTGACTTACCTGGGTTATGTGATATTCCAAAGTACACGCCGCATGCCACCTGGCAGAATAAAATTGTTTCAGGGCATTTAGCTCCTGCCCACCAAGAAAGGAATGATGTCTTTCCTGGGGATAATGAACTGCTGCCACCAATGGATCCATGAATGCAGATGCTATGACTAATGAACTTGCAAACTGTTTCAAGAAATTGAAACTAATGAACTTGCAAACTGTTTCAAGAAATTGTAAGAGACATTGTGTACCACGCCATCATAGGGACTGACTGACTACAAACTGCAGTGGTGTTGAAAATGGTGTGCTGACAAAGCTGGAAATGAATGGCCTTTGGGACACAGCTATGTGACTTTGCTTTCTGCAGTGATTGGAGGTCAGCAGCTGTAATGGAGAGGACGGATCTCATTGTGTTGGACTATACTTGTATTGTCTAGGTGCCACATTTGGTGCAGTTGCATTTGGTATGGTTGTTGTTGTTTGAATCAACACAACATTTTCTGCTGGCAGGCACACAGGTTATAAGGGCACCATGTTGTCTAATTGTAATATCATAATATGATTCCCACCTGTTAATTTGGCAAAAGTACTACCTGCAATGGGTTATTCTGATGAGATCCAATGTCGTAGAGACAGATGAGACCCCTAAAGTAAGTTGGTATTGAGATTGTAGAAAACTGCACCACGCCAAGATTAAACACCATTAGGAAACACAAACTATAAGTGGTACACTGATGGTATGTTCAGCAGACTGATAGACACTGAATATACAGTGCAGGGTATGCCATAGCAATGTACAAAGAGGGTATGAAGTTCCTCAAGGTCTGAGTAAAGAACGGGAATATGTAGATGGGACGTAAACGCCACACAGTGGTCGTACCACCTAGGAGGTGTGCAAAAAAAGGGAGAGGAAGTTCCCTTTCTGGAACTAGGGCTCTCACACACCTAGCAAGCTAGGCGTCATGCTTCATCATATGAGCCTGCCCCTCGTCAGGTCGGTGCTGTAATACCTGGCGGCCACCCAGTACGGGGCTCTTTGGCGGGGATCCTTTGTTCCTACCGGTGGGTGCAGTGGGGGTAAGGGGCCTAGTATGTGTAGATGTGTGAAGGTGAAATAAAACAGGTCAGTTAGTCCTAGTGAAATTTTATTCTGGAAGGAACAAAAGATTCCCACCAAAGAGCCCCGTACTGGGTGCCCGTCAGGTATTGCAGCGCCGACCTGACGAGGGGCAGTCTCATATGATGAAGCATGACACCATGCTTGCTAGGTGTGTGAGAGCCCTATTTCCAAAAAGGGAACTTCCCCCTCCCTTTTTTTGCACACCTCCTAGGTGGTATGACCAATGTGTGGCGTTTACCCCCCACCTACATATTCCTGTTCTTTACTCAGACCTTGAGAAACTTCATACCTTCTTTGTACACTGTCTCTACGGGGCATGTATGCTGAACCTCATTAAACTTGCCCCCTCGTCTCTCTCTTTGGCTTCATATGCCATAGCAATAGCAGACAATAAAGTTGAAAGAGCAGCTCTGCCTCTTGAAACATTTACCCAGTAAAATAAGCTGCATGCTGTAACAAACGCATGAATACTAATCAAGGGTAAAACTGTTAACATTTACACAGACTCACATTATGTTTTGCCGTACTTATTTGTGGCCAGCTGTGGAATTATCAAGGATTCATAACAGAAGCAGGGCGCCTTAGTAAAAATGGTCCTTTCGTAAGGATCTTGTTAAAAGCAATACCATTATACACCGGGATAGCAGTAATAGAATGTGAAGCCTACACAGGAGCTAATACTAAGTTAGCCAAAGATGATGCCATCGCTGACACAGCATTAAATTAAAGCATGTTACAGCCAGTGCAGATGGGACTAATAAATACAATATTCCAAAAAAATACAGCTCATTCAGAGACAATTGTTTCAAGCTAATGTAAAGGAACCAGAGTACCTTAGAGGGTGGATGGATGATGGATGTGAGCCGAATAATGAAGAGTGTGTGGGCCTACCAGGATGAGATGCCTGTGTCCCCACGCAGTATGTTCCTTTCCCTTACAAGACTAGAGCAGGGACCCTCTGATATTGCACAAGGGAGGATGAATGTGCAGATGCATATTGCTTCCCAGTGAATGGACTTAAATATTTACTGGTGTGGCTGGATATGTTTTCAAAATGAATGGAGGTGTGTCCAACAGGGGAGAATGATGCAGTAACTGGGGTGCAGTGCTTCAGGAAAGCCAGCTGTCCAAGATTAGGGGTCCACCAGGGCATAAATAGCGATAGAAGGAGATCTACATTTATGCTAAAGAGGTTGTTTTGGGGGATAAAGTATAACATGCATACCTCATACCACACTCCAACTTGAGGTCAGGAGGAGTGAATGAGCGCCAAAATAAAAATTAAAAATAGATTGTTAGTAAAGGCAATTGATGGAAGAGGCCTGAAATGGCCTGATGCTCTGACTTTAGTACTGCCTGCAATGTGGCAAAGACTTCTAAAACGATTATGGAGACATGGTCATGGTGAGAAAAATAAAAGCTGTTTCTTTTATTTCTAGGTAGACTGAACCACAGACGGTGAACCAACGCCATGAATGGATTGAGGGGACAAAATGCAGGGCAGCACCCCAACGCCTGAGAGGACAGTACCAGTAATAGATTAACATCTGGCACCAGAGGAGCGGCGCAACACAACAGTCAAGAAGAGGACAGACCAGACCATTTCTACGATCCATGAGGGCCAATTGTTATTGTTATTGTTAACTGGGACTTCTATAGCGCCAAATCACCGTCAGGTCTCTAGGCGCTCAAAACTGTCAGAGGTACATGTCATAAACTTATGCTGTTGAGTGAAGTACACGACACAATCTCGAAGAAAGGTGATAGTCTGCACCTGCAGAAAAATAAACTGAAGAAGACAACGCAGGACAGGTCCATGAAACAGCCCCTGAACAATACGACTACGGACCAGGATGAGAAGCAGATGACCGCTCACTGGGTGCCTTTAAATCACTGACACTTACGGAAAGTACCCGGGATCTGAGTGACTAAGTGACACAATTTTGATGGACACTTAATAAGGAGTATGCCGCCGGTATCACAACAGCCTGCTGATATAATAATGATCTCATCAGAATGTATCAATGTGACAATATATGCATTTTATACAAACACTGTGTAATGTCATCCAAAGAAATTTAACTAATGTTTCCTTCATAAAAACATATATATATATTTTGGTTTTACACTAATGTTGGATTGGTCTATCCAAAAGGGAGGATTGTTGCAAAATATATATGTATATCCATATAAATGCATGTGTTTGCACTTCAAAAGTTATCATGCCTAGATATATCACATTAACATGAGGCCTGGAGCTCCAAAGGGCTTCGTATCTGACCTTAACTGGCAGCTATTCTGTATACCCTTAGAATTCACCTTGCTTGCCCTGACTACATGATATTTCTTAATCTGGTTGTGCAAGTTGCTTACAGTGCCGAGCCAGCTTTTCTGGTCTGCCCATATCTGTCTGTTTATAATTTGCATGGTGCAGACATTGCACATCCATGTTAGCCATATTTGGCTTGGTGCCTTATTCTAGTTCCGCTGACATGGCATTACTAAACTATATAGCACCCAGAAACCAGCCACTCTGGAAAGAAGCGGTCTGAGAGCCCCTAAGGCAGGAGTCCTGACTTCACCTTGCTGATTGGCAATGATACATGCTTTTGGCTCCAATAAATACATTTCACTCTGTTTCTGCGCAAACCTGCTATGTCTGGTGAGTTTCATTCATTTGCTCCTTGGAGGGTGGCAGTATTTCCCCATCACTGGTGGAGGGTGACAGTGAGGGAATCCGAGGCGGAGATCATGAGGGAGAACCTGAGAAGTGTCACTTGTCTGATACTCCCATCTCAGAAACCTCATCTTCCCATCAAAGAGCGTGATAACATTTAGAAAGAGATTTGGAAAGAAAATAATGTGTTTTACTAGGGCCTTGTAAGACTAAGGAGAGATAAAGGAGGACCCTGAAGGAGCCCTGGCTAGACATATAAATGACAAATTGGGTCCGCAGTGGCCCACCCAAATGCATCCTGGGCCCACCCAAATAAAAATTCCTGGAGCCAGGCCTGTTTGGCAGCAATGACAGGGTGATGGGTGGTGCACGCTGCAGTGGCCCCCTGGTCAGAGCCCCAGCACTTAATATTTTACAAATTAAGCACTAAGAGGAACGTTGCCTTAGGGAGAATGTGCAGCTCACTGGGGTAATTACAGGGTGAGGGCAGAACAGAGTAGGTAATGCTTCCTGTAAACACCAGCACACTGTTCCTATGTGCTGCTTAACTGGTGCAGACCTTGAAGCTGCCGTGGGAAAGGTGGGAGAGAGGGCGTCCCCGTCGGTATCATGCCTGTACACTTCAGAGAAACATGGTTATTATTTTTAAAGTGGGAGTCTTTTAACATTCTTAACGAGTCCAACAGAGCCGTCCTCCCTAAAGGGAGTGCATTCCAGACCCTTAGGTGAATACCTCTGACTGGTACCCAGATCCGCGGTCCCATTCTGAAGCCAAGACACACGAGGCGGAGTAAAAACCATTATTTGCCAAAGCTCTGTTTTCTGTCACAATGAAGAAATATCTTTAAAAGGCCTGTCTTTCTGGAATGGCATCACAGATTAAACGCTGTAAAAAATTGCTTCTGTGAAGCTTCCATTACGATAGCCAAAGTTGCTACTAACTAACTTTTATTTTGAAGCTTTTTTCTTGAATTATTTCTTATTATGTGAGTCACCTATGCTCAAAAATATTTCTCTGTGCAGCTCACCTTTGAATATATATATTTGCCGGCTCACAAGTCTTAGAGTTGTGGCTCGGAAAAATCATAATGCCCGCTTTTGTAAGTGCTCAAATGGATTAACCAAAGTAGCAGTGCACACTTTGTCCCAGAGTTACTAAAACATCGCAAAAATAACACAAACCCAGCGGAAAGTGTTGTTGTGAGATCTATGCACTACAATACTCTACTTTGAGCCAAGGGGGTTACTTCCCATGCAACTACTTATGGGTTTTGAGCACATCCCTATCTACTAACATTTGTAGCAAGACATGTGTGCCGAATAGACCTTAGTCAGGCAGTTGAAACAATGGAACAACTTTTAAAAGCTGCTACATTTTTCCAGCTTTGTAAGTGTGCTGCAGTATGCAGCACACTTACAAAGTAGGAATAATGGGCAATATGTATCATTCCAAATTACGATTGCAAACGCCGAAATTCGCAGAATTTCAGCGTTTGCGATCGCAATTTAGCTAAGTGGGATGTATTAAGGTAAAACTGCCTTGCAAAATAAGGAATCACAAAATTTGCGATTCCTTACTTTGCGTTTGCATTTAAGGAATCACAAATTTTGAGATTCCTTAAATGCAATGTAAGAGGCACAGAAAAAGTGCAATTTGGGCTTAAGGAATCGCAAATTACCACCAACTTCAAGTTGGTGGTAATTTGCGATTTCTCAGAAAAATGCGCTTTTTTGCATTTTTCAAAGTGCCATGTGATGCACATACATGCCCTCAGGGCATGTATGTGTGTGTGCCACATGTGCACACATGAACATTTCAGGGATGCAATGGGGTGTCCTTTTGACACCCTGGCACCCTTGAAATTGCATTCTCAATTTGCGATTCTCTAATTGAGAATCGCTAATTGAGAATGTCTTCCCATTCATTCCTATGGACCTCTAGGCCCATAAGAATAAATGGGGAGGTATTCCTTAATTGGGAATCGCAATTTGCAATTCGCAATTAAGGAATATGCACGATTCGCAAAATTATTTGCAAATCCTACATACATTGCGTTTTGCGATTCTCAAATAGCGCTTCCCAGTTTATGTCCTAGAAGGTTCCCCTTCCGGTTCAAAACCTGTGCTTGACAGAAATCACAGATCGGCGCACTATGACAAAGGGTGTGTGCGATAGCGCATTGGCAATCTAAAGTGAGCCACTGTTATGGGAGAGAAAATCAGCACCACTTCTTGAGGAATGGTGTTGTTTTTATCCCTTTTGACACAACACAGCGCAGCAACTTTGGTTGCTGCATTGCCCCCAAAATCAGCCCCAAGTGAATAAACAGTTTGCATATATAAGTTTCTGTTCATGTAAATTACGAATCTGCATACAAAATTGACTGTAAGCTGGCTTGAATCAGGCATGCTAAGCAAATTTGTTTTATACCTACAAATTAGTAACTAATTTTGTGTTTATGAGTGTTTAAAAGTGTATGTCACTTCATCTAATTATTTTACTTGCACAAAAAGGGTGTAGCGGATTTTGTACATCAAGTGCCACATAGGACACCAATATCTGCAGTATTTGGGTCATCCAGCTTTATCTGCCCCACTCAATCTAGCTATCTTGTAAAAACTCAAACAAACATCACTCATCTCCTCAAAAAATCAAAAACAGACACAATGGTCATCTCCAATTACAGACCCATCTCTGGTCTCCTTCAGGGAACTGAGCCTTTAGAGTGTGTGGTCCCTTTTCAATTTTCACCACAACTTGAAATCATCTACTTTATGAGTGACTGTCAGTCCAGTTTTGCACAAGTGTTGCACTGAAACAGTCATCCTAAACATCACAGAAGAGTTGCTCACTCTGTTTTCCTTATGTAACGCAGCTGGTGCTCATGTAAAGCGCTCTGATACCTGATACATTTGGGTCAAGTTTGCGCTATATAATACTCTGAACAAAAAAATGTCAAGCATATGCTTGGACACTCCTTGACCATTCCACAGCATTCACCACCATTCATCATAAGCTTTCTGTGACATCATAGAACGTTTGTATTTAGAGTATTATTGTTACACCTGCTGTGGCAGCTGGTAGGATGAGCTGGTGGATGAGGTCTTACCTATTAGAACATTGGAATGTTGGGCGCTCTATTGTAGACAATGGAGTGCTCCATGCTTCTATGGGCCAGTAAAGGCCTGCAGAGCAACATTTTGATGTTTTACAAAGGCCTCTCGGAGCTCAAGGGGATTTAAATCCCCTCGAGCTCCGAGAGGCCTTTGTTTTATTTGTTAGAACATTCTGCCCTCTAGTGGCAGAATGTTCTTATAGCCTTATAGCTCTTTGTAGCAGGGCTATACTGGCTATTAAAATCCTGGTCCCTTATTAAAGTCCCTCGCCTTCAGCTCGGGCCTTTAACGCTGGAGCAGTCCTTTAATAGCCGGTATAGCCAGCTACGGCGGGCTATAAGGCTATATTAAACCTTCTACTTCAACCATACATCATGTGTGAAGGGTCATAGATGTTTTTCGGTACCCTCAAACATGACCACTCCGATTACCAAGGAATTAGTGGAAACAGGTCTAACCCTTTTTTTGTATCTTTTGCATACCCACGGTGTGGCAAAGAAAAGATATGAGAACACATTTTCAAATATTTATGGAAAAGATCTGATCCTTGTAAATTTTCTATGGTCTACGATTATTAGACTAATCATTGTTATAAGCATTATTAGAATAGTGAAAAACACAAACAATTCAACCATGTTAATTGCTCCTAATGTTACTCACTCTGACCTATATCTAATACCTCCGCACCAAAGAAAGCCTTTCGGGGCACCCTTCTGCCAGTCCTGTTGGAATCATCTAAAAACATACCTGGTACAGTGTGTCAGGCCTTAATGCATTAACGAATACACCCTGTCTTGAGTTTACAGGCTTGCACACTGGACAGCCATCTTCCTTCTCAGGGTGAAGGTCAGGGACTGTAGAGCTGCATCCCATCCACAGCTCACAGAAGCTTCCATGATAACTCTGATGTGAAGTGAATCTCTTACCGACTTTAGCATGGACCCTATTTAAATAAGCTTATCACACTGTGTCAGAGATGCAGAACAATGTCTTTAGTTAGTCTGGGAAGCACGAGTCATCTCCTACGGGCACATAAATAACACGCATTTACAACTTTGCAAAAGTTAGAGCTGTTGGCATTGTAAATGACAAATTTTTCTCTATGTGTTTGTTGGACTTGGCCTTTTCCCCAAAAAATTTTCGCTTTTGACCCCCTTATCTAGGATGTCTCCCCCATGGGATTAAACCTGTATAGGCCATGAGTTGTGTGAGACACCTTGTTTAAAATGTAATTACATGTAATAATGTGAGCACTTGTAAATTTCCCCATTTTAGAACTGCACCTGACTGAAATGTATTGTATTTAAAATGGATGCCATGGCCATGGGTTTTGCCACTGGACTGCCATAGGTCAGCGGTCTAGATAATATTACCCAGCTACCCCTAGCTTTTGGAGGGAAAGCCTGGCACCCAGGGTGCTCACCCCTTCCTCTAGAGCCAGTTTAGGCCAGCTTTGCCAACCTTCTAGAAGGTCCTGGCACTGCCTGGGAGGAGGGTATAAGTAAGGGGGAAGTGCCACCAGAGAGTCAGTCAGCGCTGGGACAAGGAAGAGAGGGGACCTGCTGTGAGGTGCTACCGCCACATGGGCCTGTGAGCTGGGCCCTGCACCCCTATAAACCCCCCCGCTGCTGTCCCCATGGGCCCCTGACAAGGGAGGGCCCCTATCCAGGTCACTGACACTGTTTGACCGGGTATCACGCCAGCACTGTGTGAAGAAGCGCCCAGGAGGTGAGGAGTGTGCCCCTGAGGAATTGCTGTGGGACTGTCTGCCCCTCTGAAGCACCATGAGGAAGATTGAGCCCCCAAAAGAACTGCTGCGAGCTGAGGTGCTGTGAGGCCCTGTGAAAGCGCTGGGCCCTGGGACTGTTGTGGCCCCTTAGTGCTGTAAAGCCTACCTGACAAACGCTAAAACTGCGAAGCGCGGAGGAAATGCTAAATTCCTGCCCCCTCTGCGTGGACTGAGGAAGAAGCTGAGGTTGTGGGCAGAGGGAGGAGCAGTGCGCTGCGAATAGCGCCGTTTTCTGAGGAGCAGTGCGCTGTAAATAGCGCCGTTTGTGGAAGCGCGCTTTTGCCGCTATCTAAAGAAGTAATTAAAAAGGGAGCCTACCCCTTATTGCCGCCGGAAATCACCGCCGCGGCCCGGGGCTGTCGTGGGGATTCCCCCCCACTGCTGTGGGTATCGTTGCGGCGGCCCCCGGTACCAGGAGAGGGCCGCCGAAGTGAGGAAGGGGCCGCGCTAGGCCCTGAGGCCGCGGCACTCGCGTCACGTGACGGGGGCGCCCGGCCGCGTCATCGGCCCGCCCCCGCCAACGCCGCGTAGGGATTGGTTGCCGGCCCGGGCAGCCGGGAAGGCAGGAGGAAGCCGAGTTGGAGCCCCGGGTCCCTGTGAGGTAGGAGGGGGACCCGGGTGAAGCTTCGTTGCGGGGCTCCCGTGCCAAGGAGGGAGCCCCGAGAGGAGCAACCGGAGCGGGAGGCCACCCCGCCGGTCTGTGCCCCCACGCGAGGGGCCGGTGAGGTAGGCGGGGCCGGGGCACACTGTCGGTGCCAGCCCCACCTCCCGACCTGAGGCGCCCGGAGTAGAGCAGCTGCGAGGCTCCCGTGAGGTCGAGGGAGCCCCGATTGAGCCGCCCAGGCCCCCGGTGAGGAGGAGGAGCCGGGTGACTCCCCCGGAGGGGAGAAAAGTTCCCTTTGCGTGTGCTACGCCAGGGGGCCTCGAGGCACATTGCCGGTGCCTGCCCCCTGCAGCCCGGGTCCCCACAAGATAAGAGGGGCCTGGGAGAGACGGAAGTCGCGAGAAGGTGCTGCAGGACCTGCAGGGCTCCCGGTTGGTCAGGGAAGCCCTGCAATTGAGAGCACGGTGCAGCAGGGGCATCGAGGCACATTGCCGGTGCCTGCCCCCACCGCAAAGGAGGCCCTGGACAGCCCGGTGAGTGTGGGCAACAATATACAGTGTGGGGGGTGAAGAGGGCAACGGGGCACCGGGTCGGTGTCCGCCCCTCCCCTGCCTCTGTTGACTAGGTGGAGCCTAAGTGCCCAGAGACCAAGTAAAGGCTGCTGGTGACTGGTGCTTCAGAGCCCCGGGATACCTGAACTGCCTACCGAAGCCCAGGCTCACCCTAAAAGTCTCAAAGAGGGAGGTAGAATGTTGTTGTGGCCCCCGGGAAAAGGTTTGACATGCCTAGCCCAGCGAGGGGTTCATTGAAATGCACCTTTTTGCCTGTTTCCTAATTTTCCCTGAAGCGTCCCACCTATATATGTAGGCCCCGAGGAGGGTTTGCCCTAGGTTGAGGTTCTTAGGCCCAGAGGCTGGCCCCCATTAGGTTCAAGGTAATACGGGCCTAGTGGTTAGGTGACTGCTATCTGCCTGTTCTCCCTAGTTAGGGCTGAGCCTTATGCTAAAATAGAGTGCCTAGCGTACTGCGTCCCCTACCTGGGATTGGGACGTCAGGGGCCTAATAAGGGTGGGCTGTTGTGTACACCCTGATGTTCGATACCCCTAGTTGGATGGTAGAGGGAGTCTAGTTGATTCATGACAGGGGTTCCTAATTTATGAGAAGGGCCCCTACCTGATATTTATGCTGGGCAATGTATGTTCCGCCTAGGTTGGTCAATGGGTTGGCCTGATGTGTTATTCCAGGCCCTTGTTTATGTACCAGATTGATGGGCCAGACAGGCTGATTTATTACAGGTGTTCCTGTCCATGTTATGCCGGGATGCCCTAATGTTTTCTTTCCCTAACAGGGGTTGGGTTGATGTTAATGTGCATGATGTATATCTATGCTAATGTAGAAATTTTGCAATTACAGCCTTCCCTTTAGGATGAGAGTCTGAGTTGGCCCCGCCAGATTGGCCCCAGATCTAATGACATTTTAATCCCATCCTTTTTCTTCCTTTCAGCATGAACTACTTCCTATGTAAATAATTCCCCCCATTACTCACTTGGCTCTGGCGCCATTTGGCGTCCTGTGTGACACTACTGTTTTGCATTCTTTTGCCTTGCAGGTTGGAAACCCTACTAAACTACGTATCTTTTTCCAACTCAAAATGGTGTCCTGCCTCTTTTGTGGTGTGCCTGGTGTGTTGACTGTGGGTACTGCGTGAATGCTTCACATGTCCTCGAAGTTTGGCCTGCCCGCTTGATGCCATGCTACCCCCTTGGAGATTTGGGTAACTCCCATTTCTTACAGTGTTGTTTTTGAAAACAGATAAATAAATGACATTGCCATTTACAATGACAATAGCTTAATCTCTCGCAAGTGTGAGTAGTGATTAGTTGTAGTAGAGTTAGTAGTAGATAGAGCGAGTAGTATAGTGATTTGAGAGTAGAGAGTAGTAGAGAGTGAGTAGTAGAGAATGAGTAGTAGAGTAGTGGTGAGTAGAGTAGTAGAGAGTAGTAGAGCAAGCAGTATAGAGTTAGTAGAGGTGTTGATAGTGATTAGTAGATAGTAGAGAGTGATTAGTAGAGTGTGAGTAGAGTAGAGAGTAGTAGAAAGTGAGTAGTAGAGAGTAGTAGAGAGAGTAGTAGAGAGTAGTGGAGGGTGGAGGGTAGGATGAGTGTGGAGTTTTATGGTGAGGGTGGAGTTGGAGGGTGATGTTGGAGTTGGAGGGTGGAATTGGAGTTTGAATTGGAGGGTGGAGTTTGAGTTGGAGGGCGGTGGTGGAGTTGGAGTTGGAGGGTGGAATTTGAGTTGGAGGGTGGAATTTGAGTTGGAGGGTGGAGTTTGAGTTGGAGGGTGGAGTTGGAGGGTGGAGTTGGAGGGTGGAGTTGGAGTTGGAGGGTAGAGTTGGAGGTGGAGGGTGTAGTTGGAGGGTGGAGTTGGAGGGTGGAGTTGGAGTTTGAGGGTGGAATTGGAGTGTGGAGTTGGAGTTGGAGTTGGAGGGTGGAGTTGGAGGTTGGAGTTGGAGGGTGGGAGAATGTCAGTAAAATTCCATCAGGCGGGTGCTTCCAAGTATCCACACGCACAGCAGGCGAGCTCCCTCTTTCGCTGGAGTGACCAGTCCTTACATGTCTGCACTACCCAGCTGCGCCCCACACCCCTTAGTCTACACCAGGTGACAATACTAATGCACTTGTACTACTGTGGATTTGAAACGCTTTGACCTGCTACATCAGAGTACGCCCAGCTCCATCGTTCAAACACCCCCTTCAGAACATGCCAACTCCTCAGATCTGCAGTGCGTCGGTCACAGTTGGGCCTCTAGAAGCCTTGCGGTGCATTTTAATTGCACCAAATACACAGCGACCTACAGCCACATTAAGTTTGTAAATGGCTTCAGAAATTACCTAATTTCTAGGAGAGGAAGAGTGCTCAAATGGCAAACTCTTATTCTGCCTGGGGTTTCAAGAATATACTGCAGGGTGATTTAATGCACAAGGATGGGGGGGGGTTCAAGGCACGCAGGATGCATGCACACAGCAGGCGCACAATCTCATCAGTTTCTCAGCCGTGATGAACACTTTTCTTATCAGCTTGTTAAATAAACAAGCTGATAAGAAATGTCTTCACAAACCAGACGATGTTGTCCGTAGGGGCTGCCCGAAAAGCGGACAGGGTGGCACCCAAAACTCCTCTTTTCCAATGGGAAGCCAGCGTTTACCATGAACGCTGACGCTAGCCAATGAAAAAAGGGGCGGGGCTTACAGGACCCTTTTCAGAACAAAATCTCTCGCAGGGCGTGGCCAGAGCAGCTTTGCTGCTCAAGCCCACGCTTCTTACGAGACCTAAAAACGAAGGCATTGCGTTCTAACATGTATGACCCTGGAACAAACTGTGCAGATTACAGGGCGACAATGTCTATCAGAAATACATGGTGCATGCCATAAACCACCATTAGAAAAACATGCTAAATTAAAAAGGAATGCTAAAATGGAGACTAAGTGGAATCTATACAAAACCCTCCCCTTGGTTAGATGAGATGACAATATAAAAGTAAGCAATAGCAACAATTATATGTAAGAAGTCTTGTATTTCATTTAAAACGTTAACAGCATAAGCAGACGCAGAAAACAATAAAAAATTGCAAATTATAAAAACACGCAAACTGCTAAAAAATGTAAACAATTTTTAAAAAAATAATTAAAGAGTTAAAGAGGCATCCAAAGTGAAAGATGGAATCTCCAAAATGTCCATCACATCCATTTCCAGAGTGTTGTTGAGGACCAGGAATAAACCCACATTCGCAGACAACACATGAACAGAGGTCTGAAAAGCAAGATACAAAAAGACAAAGAGAATCATCTCCAGCCCATCTAGCAGAAGCCGGAGGCAAAAGTGGAAAGAGCACAGCCTCCAAAGAGGAACCAGATGCCAGACCGGAATCAGAAGAAGCATCCAGCATTAGTGAAAGCAGCTTATATTAAGCATCTTGCAGCAAGGAAGCATCATCACAGGACAACGCAGCTAGTGCGACCACAATACACGCACACGCTGATCCATATACATAGACTGCAAAGATTGCATAGCAAGACGTAAATTGAGTGCTTGCTCGAAAGAGCACCACAGGCAGTGAAACACAAGCTGCTCCCTCTAGAACCACATTGGCTGGAAGGATAGAGTTCTCATTCAGTTCCAATAACAGAGACTCTCCAAAGTACTGCATTATGTGTTCACGACACAGACATATGTGTGGCAGTTAATAGAACAGTGAGACAAGTTCAGAATTCGTGGTTACCCACACTCGGTGTTGGAACAGGCTATGTACAAAACACAGTCCCAAGAACGCAAAGATTTATTGATGTCTAAGACTAAGACCAGTTCCAACCAACATGTAATTGTTTCAGGATTCTCCACCAGATCATTAACCATCAAAAAGATAATCCGTAATAAGTGGGAACTTTTAAAACATGAGCCAGACTTCGACAATTTGTTTATTGATGAACCACTGTTCGCGTACACTCGCAGTAAAAATTTGAAAGATATGTTAACCACACCTAAAATGGTACAGCAATATACAGGAATGCACAAATGCTTTAATTGCTTTAATTGCAACAATGTAATGACGGGTAACGTCATTAATCATCCTCATTCTGGCCAACCTACCCAACTTAGATACAACGGGGATTGTAACACAACAAATGTAATCTACACTATCAAGTGCCCCTGCGGGCTCCTCTATGTAGGAAAAACGACGGGCAAAGTCAAAGTTAGAATTACGGAACACAAAAGTACCATTCACACTATGAGCACCAAATCACATTTTGCTAAACATTGGTTGGATCACAATCACACTATCGCACAGCTCAAATTCACAATTCCACAAGTCTTAGAATCAAAAATTGGGTGCGATAATAACAGGGTACTAGCACAGAGAGAGGTGTGGTGGACCAAATTTTTACAGACAATAATGCCAGGGGGATTGAATGATCGCATAGAAATGTCTTGTTTCATATAAGTAATGCTCAATTTTACATTATGTTGCTAAATGTGTTCATATTTCCACTGTCATTGGCTACACAGGTAGCACTGTGTTCTCTGCTCTGCATCCGCTCATATAGATTGTGAATATACATGTTCTCTAGGCAATATGTTTTCACCTTTTCTTTTTTTCCCCTTTTTTTACCGTTACACGCTTAACTGTATTGTCCTTTGTGGTCACAACATCATTGCACATCATTATATTCTCTTTTCGTTATCACTTTTTGGGCATTTTTCAACAATTTTGTCTTGTTATGTCGTTTTGAGTGAGATTGCACGTTCACCGTCTTTGTTTATTCATATCACATTTTCGTTTTGTATCGCAGCTAATCAGCAATTCTCCATCCTTGGTCACTTCACTTAATTATTGAATATTGGAGAACACTCCAATATGGTGCCTGTATTACTTGGAGGCTAGTCCTGTTTTGATGATTATGCACGATCACATGCTCGCGGCAGCAACAAGTAGAAGGGGATCGGTAAGGTGGCAATAACACCGTGTATTGAGTACGGGAGTTACTCGATTCTTCAGCTGTGCAATACTGTTAGCAAGGTGAGCTGCTACACTCGTGGCAGTACGTATATTGGAGTTTTAGAAACATAGGTTCCTGCACAAAGGTTAATTGGCCACTTTTTGTTTATTGTACGTTTTTTAGATTGAGAGCGAGCACTTGGCACCAGTTTTTTGAATGACTCCATTCGGGGTTTCGTCAACCTTTAAGCGAGACTGTCAACACAGATTTTCTTCGCAGTTGAGGTAACTAATTCAGTTTGGCATATATGCTCAAGTGTTTTACATAATCAATGTTCACGTTGGCAATAGCGAGTGTCCTATTTCTCTTCATTCTGAGTCTATATGCTTACCAAGACATCCTTCTGAAATTGTGCTTTTGTGTCTCTGTGGCCACGTAAGTGGGTTACACAATTTCTTTTTGGTATTGTTACTTGAAAGCTTACGACAGGGGTAGTCATTATCTCTTCTTTTTTTCTAGCAGGATCCCTCAGGCAAGAGCGAACTGGGAAGTTCAGTTATTTCATCTCCTTTGCCCCTAAGTGAGTTTTTCACGTGCTGTGATTACTGGTTTCATTCAGTTTGAATAGGCTAGCACTATGGCAGTCACCCAGTTTAAAATGGTAATTATTAATGATTTGTTAGTTGCACTTTTTCTTTTTCCGCGCACAACTAAAATCTCACATTCTCAAGGGTGGTCACTATCAGTCACGTGACAGTCTGGGTCTTTCATTGCCTTCAGTAAGATGTATACAAGGTACTTCAGCAATACATTTTTGTTTACAGTCAAGAAGCTATTTTGTTAGTCTGACGGTGTATCTAGCAATGCTTAGTTAATTCCAGTGAACAGCATATTGATTTTTGTCTTTTCTTACAGTGGCCCCTGAAGAAGGGATTTGGTTATAATCCCAAAATGCATTGGGCATGGATATGAATGTTCGGTTCTCGCTTCAACATGTATTGTTCATACATTCTGCATTAATTTCATTTTTATCTTATGTTAAAGCTAACACATTACTGATGTTTTGGCAATTTCGATGTATTTCACGAGTATATTTGGCATTCCAACGAGTCAAGAAATTGAAAAGTAAATTTATTTAGAACGTTTGAGTACGTTTTGCCTAATTTTGAATGAGTACTGTATAGTTCATATACTATAGCAGTGCACTCGTTATACTGGTGATTGTTCTCCAGATATATTCTGTATTTCTCAGGCTGGCTGCCTTTCAACTGAGCTGCACGCCTCTTTGTTAAACAACAGACTGAGGTTACAGTTTTTCTTTAAAAATAGGGTGTGCAATGACGGATTAACCTTCAAATCCCGCATTTTAGACATAAGGGAAAATATCAGCTCCTGTTTAGCCACTTTTATCCAATATAGCTTTGTGTATGGCATCTCGACTAAAATACCTAGGAAGGAAAGTTGAAGACAGCAAAGGGCTTGTAGTGCGATGCCTAGTGGCTGTATTAGTTCTATGATAAATCTCATTTTAATTCATTTTGTATGTATTTTTAAACATTATGAACTGTGTGATTTTGTTTATGGTTTTAATTGACTAACAAACAAACTAATACTTACTTATCCCGCAACAACTCTTATCATTTAAAATTAGGTCGCTTACATTAGAAGGTACACAAAAGTGAGCAACCCAATATACCCTTGAGGGTTTGGGCAATAGATATGTTATGGTAATTGAACCTTCAAGGGTTTTAATTGTCTTAATGTTTCGAATATTATTTTAAATATCTACAATTGTACGACCTGATATATTTGATGCCGTTAATGCACAACAACTGTGACAAATGTCTTTTTAAGTTAATTTCTGTTTGTCACTGAACAGTGATCTTTTTGAGACAAAAGAGAGCAAGAGAAAGGGTGTATATGAAAGAGTATTCGGATTTAATATTTGTTACAAGGGTACATGATAGATAAACAACGTTGTAAGAGAACATACAAATAAATTGATCTATAAAAATTCTCTATACAACAATCGCAAAAGCTTTTCTACCTATTTACAATCTAATTTATTATCCGGTAGAAAAAGAATACTCTTTCATATACACCCTTTCTCTTGCTCTCTTTTGTCTCAAAAAGATCACTGTTCAGTGACAAACAGAAATTAACTTAAAAAGACATTTGTCACAGTTGTTGTGCATTAACGGCATCAAATATATCAGGTCGTACAATTGTAGATATTTAAAATAATATTCGAAACATTAAGACAATTAAAACCCTTGAAGGTTCAATTACCATAACACGCTTACATTAGAAAGCAACAAAAATTCAGTTTTGATCAACTGTATGGGAACACCCTATAAACAACATGCCAAGTTAGCCATGAACGCATTACAGACTCAATGGAGACTTATCTCTTTACAGACGAGTGTCCCAAAGAAGTTCCACACTCATGTAGGCTAACAAAAACCTCTTTGTTTTTGTGTATGTATCTTCACTGAAACAGGAGAAACCAAGCTTAATGTAAAAAAAAAACGGCACTTATCTCCTCATATCTGTCTAATGGGAAATGTCTAATTCATGATGTGAAATGAAACGCTGAAATGGGAAGAGAAATTTAACCGTGAAATAGCCAGGTGGCTGATGGGGTTTAAGTAAAGCAACAGTAAAAGGCAACTTCTCTAACCATTCTATATTAAGCGTTGTGTAGGTAATTTCATTGTTAGCCATACTTTTTTGCACAAGTGTGAAGTTATAAGACAAAAACAGTTCAGTCACATTCAAATATTTCCATGGTACTCGATTTGGCTTCAAAACTTGCAATGTCCAACTTAACTGCAAAATCAATCTCAATGGACTTTGGCCTTGTTGAACCACAGACATACCCTGTTGTATGATATCAAGTGCAGCGGAAACAATAATATTCAATGAATAAATATGTTGACAATATTGTCATCCCCTTTATTGAAAACGTCCACATTTTTTCATAAATTTTCATTATCAATTTGTCTTACCCTTTCAGCAGCTTCTTGAGAGAATTTTCCAAATCTCATTATAAGGGTCATATTAAACATCTAGAGCGAGGAGATCTGTGACCCAAGAAAAAATCGTACAAATTCATGTTATCAGAAAGGAGGGATAAGTGGTCTTTACCGGTGGACAAGGTGGAACGTTCCAACCATTGCTGACATAACTTTCCTACGCTACAGGTAGTAACTACTCCTGAGTGTTGTAATGGAATATCCGAGGAGTCTGGCCTGCTTGCTTTAAACACCTTCAAATATTTTTTTTAAAACAAGCATTATAGTCATTGGTATCAATTGGCCATAATAACCACCCATCTGAACCAGAAAGAGAAGAATTATACATTCTATTCTACATCATTTCATTAAGCTTTTCTTCTGTGAAATTAATAAACTGTTGCCGATTAGCAGACTTCACAACAGAGGGAATGTTTGGCAAATTTACATTTTTATCATTGGCCAACCCAAGACATGAAGTCTGTTGTACTGATCTGTTTAAAAGATCATTTGGCGAGGGATCAGACAAGACCTAAATACAGCTTCATTGCCTTGGATCTGTCAGTGCAGTGTACCCCACATGGTTTTTAACTCAATATTTTCCTTCCAATACTCAAGACCCTGTAGGGCAAGTTGTGAAATAAACAAATCAGAAAAAAACAATTTAGTTTGCGTGAGCATAAGTATAAGAATAAAAAACAGTCTGTTCTGACATGACTAGAAAAATAAGGTAACATTTTAAATATGTTGTAAAACTACCCATAGGTGAGCTGGTACCAGGCAGGTTCCCACTCTGTATAATTAAAAACAACACATGGAGTACTAGCTCTATGTAAGAAATGAAGCGCCTTATGATGGTAGCAAAACATGTCACCATAATTTGCAGAATTCAAATACAAATCTTCATTTTCAAATACTGTTTATTATTCTGATTTAGATAGCATATTAGAAACAGATATAGCATCTCATTGATATTATAATATCCAATATCAAAACATTCCTCAAGGGGCAGGCTCTCGGGCTCAGCTGAAAGCTAATTCTATAATATTCACTGCACTCTAGAATCTCGCCCCATAATGCGTTGCTGGGCCTTTGGTTGACATTGTATTTTTGCCCATAACTTTGCTTGGGGTTGTCTTAGGAGGATGGGACCACCACAATCGTTGAGCATGATATGCTCTTTGTGTTTAAAGCAACTGCTTGGTCCTCCCCCTAGGTTAGGGGGGACCCCAAAATCATCACCCATCTCATTGCCTGCTATTTTTCAAAGCTCACTTTTGTGAATTGTTTATAGGCTTTTTAGCATGTAAAGGTAAAGTTGTTTTATCAAAGGGTTGTGGGTGTAGTAGCTAACTCCACTATGTGGCGGAGTCGGAATTATTGCATGAATTCTATGTTTTCAATGTAATGCGTAGTTAACAAACCTCCGTGAGCGGTGTTCATTGCCCACGGTTAGTTATAGGGAACTTTATTCCAGAGAATATCATCATGCACAGGAAATGCAGTAATGCTCACAAGGGACAAGTCAGTTTGGACCTTATGTGATGAAGAATGGGGCATAAGCACCTCAGCTACAAGTTCTGGTGAAGTACAATCTGGGAGATAGTGTCCATTCAATAATAGAAAGAAAAATGCAGCAAATCCAATCCAGAGAAACAATCCAGTTGTAGGATTGTGATTCTGGGCAAATCACTTAATCTCCCCGTGCCTAACAAAAAATGTATGTGTGTCCTCATGTAACGTAACTGGTTCTATGTAAAGCGCTCTGATACCCGATTCGGTTGCGGTTCAAGTTCGCACTATATAAAACTCTGCAAAAAAAACTTTAAAAAATCAGGTAAGTCTTTTTCAGCCAAAGAAGTAGTGCATGCGCACCATGCTTGAAGGTATGTGAAAAGCCTGTCATCAAGGTTGACAAAATAACCAGAGGCTGTCTGAGTAAAAACAGTGACCTCATCAGGCGAATAAGAGCAGGCAGGTGCACCAAAGGCGTTTGTTAATAAATAATCTCATTGCAAGAAGCAGGTGTAGAAAAAGGCAAGCTCTTCTTCAGAAATACATAGCGTGTTCTCATTATTTACCGGTCCGGAACATTGCAACATACAGCATCTGAAGTCCCCAGCTGTGGAGTAGAAATATTAGGTCTACTTAATGTATGTAGGGGGATTTCATGCAGGGAAGGGAGCAGTGTGAAGGTATTACCCAGAAGCCTCCATGACCTAGTATGAAGAACCGTCCACAAGGAGTAACTTGATCAAATCAATAGAAAATTGTTGTTTCTGTCTGCAACCAGCAAGCAGTGGTAAAATCACAGTTCAAGTACCTTGGACAGCTAGGACAGGCAACGGTACATGGTAGGACAAGCCACACTCTTTTTCATCTGCAATATTCTCTCAGAATAGATCCCAACTTTAGTAATCCAGCCAGAAAAACAGGGGTTCCTCCTTCCCTTTGTCAGTGGCAGAACGTTTAGAGTTGAAATTGGAGTGCTCATCTCAGAAGTCTTGTAATTCCTGTAGGACAGTGAAATGTTCATCAACGTCAAAGGGCACATTTCTAGCAACTGTACCAGAGTTATCAGGATCTGGAATAAACATTCTGACGAGAAGAGTACCTTGTTGTGGGGTGGGATTAACCAAAAAACATTCTAGACACATTTAAGGCTCTCTGGACACCATATAGGTGATGCATCCAACTGCAACCTGAACCTAATATTCTAGCTGTTAAGGACTGCTTTAAGTCATGGTTCTTCTGTTCCATTATCAAATTTCCATCTGGATGATAGGGGGGAATAGCACATAACAACACCCTGGGTGCCTATAGTATCCTGGTAAGCCTTACAGGCGAAAGACGGTCCCTGGTACGAGTGGAATGCTGCTACTGCATATGTACTGATAAAAACTTGCAAATCTTTAATAATAATTCAGGCGTTAGCTAGGCTCTGTGGCAACACCCATAAAAATGGAGTACAAGTATCAATCGCCACTAAGATATATTTAAAGGAACGATTCCAATGGAGTGGTCCACAATGATGTAAATAGACACACTGAAATGGCTAATTTGAAACTAAAAGTGGTGTCTGCGGTGGGCCAGCAGCAGTGGAATTTTGAGTTTGTTGACATTCGTCACAACTGAGGACACATTTTTTTGTCTGTTTACAAAGACTCCTTCACCAGTAGCATTTCTGTAATAAAGAAACTGTAGCCACCACACCGGCATGGGTAAACACCAATCCTTCATAAGCAGCTATTACTAGCTATAACCTGTAATCCCAGTTGGGTATCACTTGATCACCCACCCCAGGAATGCAGGCAAAAGGAATATTTAGAGAGCTCAATAAATAGATAGGAGTTTTTTGCTGAATACCCTTTAGGTAGAGCTCGCCATGATGTCATCATCTGTCCTCGTATGTGAACGAGTAATCGCAGTTACTAATACAATCTGAACAACCTCCTTGGCAGCTTCATCAGCCAATAAATTCCCTGCAACGTGTACAGCAACACATTGATGGCTCAATGCAGGACTCACATGAGCCTGTCGCAAAGCATCTTTCAGTATGGTCCCCTTCCACCTCAAAAGCTTATGCTTTAAAGACTTTCCTTTAGAATTAGTAAATTCATTGAAGCGCCAACACTATGAGTGTGGGGAATTCTGAATCCGTATTCTGCAATGCCAGAACCAAAGCTTTCAATACAGCCAGCTGAGTAGTACAGTCACCTAAAGTTTCTGTATATGTTCTTTGTACCTGAAATACATAGTCTTTCATGACACCCTTCAATGTAGCACATGCCACTGAGTATTTGTACTTTGTACCAACTACAGACTGGGTGGAACCATAAGTATAGGTCATGAAAGTTTATTCATCTAAAGGCAACATTTCACTAGAAATGGTGTATTTATGTTTGTACTGGAGATAATCCTGTGTTTGCAAAGTAGGGTCCAAAACATAATCTACATCAGTAGCTGTCAAGGAATCGGCCCACTGGATCCATCTTGGAAGTAAGGCTTTTATGTTAAGAACACTGGCCTTGGTGACAGCCTCAAAGGTCGAAACATGAGATACCAGAATGGTGTGTTTCCCCTGAGCGCTGAGTACAGCAATCAAAACAAAATTCTGTGTAAGCAAAACACATTTCCACATTGGAATATTAATGAGATTCATATGCAATCGGCACTGTTTCTCCTTTATTGAATAAAACATGTGTAACCACTGAAACCTGCAATTATGCATATAACTAAGGTAGTAGTGTTAACATGAGTATGTAAGTATTTAGACTCAAGCATGTTGGTCTGTACATTTATGAGAATAGACGTATGTTCAGTAGTCCAACGTTTATTAGAAAAATCAAGGTAAATCAAATTGTACAATGTTTAACCCATTGTGCATAATCTGAGATATATGTTCTACCAAAATTTAGAAATTCGAAAAGAGATTGAATCTTTTTCAAGGTTTTTATTAGTTGCAAAGGATCACATTTCTCTAAGAAATGTGGTGCTAGGCTTTTGATAATTTATATCCCAAACACAGGACAGTGAGAAAGGTAATTTTAAATTTTGGAAAAGTAAATTTATATCTATGGTCAGTGAATACCATAATAATATGATCCCCTCTGTCCAAAATGTGTTTAAATCATCACCTGTGGTGCAAATGTCATCAACATAGGACAATGCTTCTGATTCAATTTCTTGTCGAATTGATATTACCCGGGCAGCACATAGAACTGGACTGTTCTCATACTGTTGGGGGTGCCTACAGAACCTTTGTTGTGCTCCTAGCACTTAGAACACCTTTAAATTGCTGGTTTCAGGTGCAACAGTTTGATAGAAAAAGCCATTGGAAATGTCCAATGTAGTTTTGTATTTTTTACAAACTTTGTTATGTATGAAGCCAGGGCTGTGGGAATTCTGTGCAGTAAAAGTGTGTGTGTGACTGTTTAAATGCCAATAATCTAAGACTATACAATGCGACTGATCAGGCTAAGCACAGGAAATAGTGGAATATTCATGGGGGAGGCACACAGTTTAATGACACCCTGAGATTCTAATTGTGATAAAATCTTCTTAACTGGGCATTTAGCTACATGTTTCATAAGGTATTGTGCTTGCAACTGTAGGCTGGACCTTAAAGGTATAACATAATAAGGTGAGTTTTTATCCCAACCCGCTTGATTGCGAGATACTACTAGAGCTTGTGCAAAAGCCCATTCTGTAGCATATGCCACTTTAACTTCCTCCGGAAAGAGATTGGAAAAGTATGATTACTTCCTCCCTGGGTGGGATGTTTCTAACAAACTCTGCTGGCCAATCTACCACAGCCAAGAGAAGGTCTTATACATTATTTAAATTTTGCCAGAATATTACTTTGGTAGTATGTGGTATGTCACTCTTAAGTTGTATGTCCAAATCAAAAGTCTATCTTGCGGGTTTAGTTGCTAATCTGGAGTTCAACCTGTACATAGTGATTAGTCGGTCTCACCACCCGAAATTCTTGAAGAGTCTGTTGAACTATTGTGACCTCTGCTGCACTGTTGAGAAGAGTTCTCCCCACGGCTGGGTCCAAAGAAGAAGTTTGAGTATTTTTGGCATATTTTGTGGAAATTCCGATCACTTTCTTCTCTTTAAATTGAGTTTTTTGCCAAAGTTTCTCTTCCTTCTTTATGCTGGCATTAGAATAGCTGTGTGAGTCTGTTTTCGGTTTGAAATACTGCTCCTGTCTGCGATCACTTTGTCCCCCTCTCTCAAATTTGCCTGTCCTCATGAATCCTGCAAGGGACGAGATGGACTGTATCAGAATACTGATACATACCAGGCTTTTTAAGTATATCACTGTTACGTAAATTGTACAAAATGCTCCGAAGACACAGGTTGCAGAGATCCAGTCCGTGTTTTAGCTTTGTTTTTATCCCCCCGCTTGTTAGAGGACTCTGGTGTCTGCTTGGTATTTTTGGCATCAGATTTGCCTTTAAGTTGTGGCTTATTAGCCCTGGTTCCCAAATTATCTTGATGTATAGATGAATACGTATCAGAAAATATGTTAGGCAGCTCACATTCCTAATCTGCAGGTGGAACTAAAGTGAGCCATTGGTGTGTCACCTAAGAAACTGCCTGTCAAGACCTAGGTTCTAGTACTCTTAAACACACAGGAGCAGAATGATGCTAACTCCCAATACCCCTCTCAGAACGTTCCTGCTAGGTTTAGTAATCCTTCACAGGTAAGTACTATCTGGCTGTTCTGTTTCATCGTCTTTTTCTTTCTTCTTACAGTGCTGCAAAAATATACATTTCTAAATAACAGCTCTAAATTCCAAAACTTACTGTATCTTTAAATAAGAGGAAGGTCCCCGGATGATGTGTTCATTGATGAACAAACTTGGGTCAACCATTTCACCCATTTGTATGAAGCCCCAGTTAGTGACGTGATAGCTGTTGGAAATAGCCCATGGCTGGTACCAGCCACAAATACTATAGAGTTTAGTCTCGAGGAAACCGAGCAAGTAATTATTGCTGTGAAAAACGGTAAAGCCCGAGGCTTAGATAAAATACCCGGGGACCTGTATAAGCATGAGATCAGTGTATGGGCGCCTTACATCAACAAGCTTTTTAACATATTAGTTGCAGGTGGAAATTTACCAGATAGCTGTCGGGGAGCAGAAATTATCTTAGTTTTTAAGAAGGGAGATAGATATGATCCCTCTAACTATCGTCCCATTTGTCTTTTAGATATTCTACAAAAAATCTTTTCAAGGCACCTTTTAAATCAAATGGATTTGTGGATAGATGAGAATGAGATCTTAACAAAGTTCCAAGCAGGCTTCAGACGGAACACGAGTACAATAGATCAGGTTTTTAGGTTTTGTTGCATTTGTTGGAAATATGTTTTTTTATTAAAAGGACACATTTATGTAGCTTTTGTTGACCTTAGGGCAGCTTTTGATTTAGTTTTGCGGGATCGTTTATGGGATTGTCTGTTTGCACTGGGATTACCAACTTGTATACTCCAGCAGATTAGACGATTACATGATAATAACTTTGCCAGAGTACGCTGGGGCCCGAAAGGGCAACTAACAGAACCCGTACCTATCAGACGGGGAGTCCGCCAAGGATGTGTGTTGGCCCCCACACTCTTTTCTTTATTTGTCAACAACATTCCAGACTATTTAGATGGGTGCAACAATGATTCCCCAAAGCTGAATGGTGTAAGGGTCCCCTCACTCCTATTTGCGGACGACACATTCCTGATTTCGCAAACGCCCATTGGTCTACAAACCCTTTTAAATTCCTTCAAAATGTATTGTGATTCAAAAGGCCTAGAAATAAATACGAAAAAAAAAACAAATGTAAGTCCATAAATCCCCATAAATCTTTCAAGGGGCAATTTTTTCTAAATAGTCAAAGGCTTGAACTTGTTTCAAATTTTTCGTACCTGGGTATCTCCCTAGATTCAAAAACCTCATGGAGAACGCAAATCGAAAAAAGTAAAACCATTTTCAACCAGAGTACTCTACCTATTATAAAGCGTCATGGGGCAAGTCTAAGCAAGTCCAATTCGCAAGCACTAGAAGTTTTTAAATTTAAGGTTCAATCTGGTGCTTTATATGGAGCAGAAATCTGGGGAACAAATGCAGGTAACATTTTTATGACTAGTGAAAACAACTTTTATAGAAGGCTTCTGAGATTACCCAAACGTACTCCACTTGTACCATTATTTATGGACTTAATCATGAAACAAACAGATCATATTGCATTACTTAGGCCACTTTTGTTTTGGGTCAGACTTTGGAGTACTCTTGAACTTACAGATTATAAACAAGGAATTTTAGAAGTTAAGAACCTTGATGTTTATAATACCAACCCTTGGCTGAAGCATGTCAAAAATTGGTTCCATCGGATAGGCCTTGCTCACTTCTGGGATGATCCAGCGTGTTTGAGACAAAGATGCAAGATTCTGGTCAAGGCAAGATTTTGGTTTTATATAACACATAATTACCTAAAGGATCATTCATGTGGATCCATTACACGTAGCTTTCTTGATTTTAAGGACTCTCCACTTTTTGAAGATTTTTTAAATGAGATTCAACCACCCATTGCAAAAAGCTTGTACTTAAAATTTAGATACGGTATACTCAAATCAAATTCAGTACTAGCTAGATGGGATAAGTCCACAGGGCAAACAAAAAGTGCAAATTGTACATGTTGTCAGTTAAATCAAATAGAGGATGACAACCACATATTGTTTTTTTGTACTGTATACGATCTAGCAAGGAGAAGATGGATTAAACCCTTGTGCAAAGCTCTAGGTATACGATCATACCTGGAAGCATACAGGATCGTTAAAACAGACACCGGTCGCCTTACAGTGTTCTGTGTCAGTAGATTCCTATTGAGTGTTAGTTACACCCGCAAAAACTTGGCCCTTGATTTGTAGACATTAAATGGGTGCACTTTGCAGGTAGGTTAGGTAGCCCTGATCCTGGCTGGTGGTGGTACTATTCAAAATATCTGTTTTATAGCTATTTATTGTTAAATATAATCTTTTTCTCTATTACTATGCCTATTTTAATTTGGATTATTTTATTGTACTAATTGATGAATTGTATATTTTCTGCTTCCCACTGGTATGTTGTATCCACTGTGCAAAATGCATTGTTGTTGTCTGTGCATCTTTTATGGCCGAATGAGCCGAAATAAAGATTGAATGATGATGAAAATAAGAGGTCTTATCTTGCCAAAATAATCTTGGAGCTATGCCTCTCTTCTATTTACTTCTCTTGAATGTGGTAATATGTTAATGAGAAGATATTTACTCTGTTCTCTTCCTTGCTGGTAAGACTGGACTTCTTCTAAGTATGGCTCTTGACACAAGGAAATAAAGGTAAGTTATAGGTATGTCCGTAATCAGCTACTGAAATATTTATTGGGATACTCTAGTTTTCTTTTACTTTTTACTCACTGATAATAGAGCTTCTTTTAAGTTCTAAATTCTGAAGTAATTCTTTAACTGAAATTAAGCCTAACTATAATCAGACTAAACAACTGGAGGGAGGATCGATTGTCTGGTTCTACAAGGTAAGCAACCTCGATATTATCTTTTTTTTCCTATTTAAATGAAAACTCTTGAGCATATGGAGAAGTACACGCACGCATTTACCAGGGCTCGCAAAGTTTTGCTTTCACCTCTAGTCTTGCTATAAGCGCTGAACTCGTAAATACTGTTACTGGGCTTGCGTAGATATTTGCTCACTACTTTCAATGCGGTGAAGGAGTTATGCGCAACCGCATTATTCAATTTAATGTGTTTACATATGACACTATTCTCTTTTGACATGCGCTAACTCGAGTTCGAGTTTTCGGGCATGCGCGAATATATTCCACTAATCTGAATCAGGACTGGAAGGAAAACCGCCAAAACTGGATGCGACGATTCAATGACGCTCCCTAACTAACTTCTTAAGACGATGCTTCTCAGGTAACTGCTACTTGGGTGAAAACCTTAGTGAAGTGCGCCTCAACGTTGGGGCGCACTTCACCAGACCAGTGATTGCTAGTGGAAACTAGACCTCTAAACAGCGGCATGCTGTACACCGGGTATGTTAGCGGCCATCTTCTAAGTCCAGCGTCGTCAGCATGCTTGCCAAGTCAGGGGACAGCTGAGTCCCAAGTTGGGCTGATGTGGTTTAAGGGCAGAAATCATAGCCACAGCATGACTACGAGAAGGAAACCTCCTGTGAGCCCTGACACTACCTCCCCTTTGATATCACTCAAAATAATTGTGGACACAGTGGCAAAGTTGCCAATGACTTTTAATCCCCAAATCGAGGGCAGGGGCCGCTCCATGCCCAGCCTGAATCAGTTTAGGGACCTCAGGTAAAACAGCAATTGAAGCGATACCAGAAGTAGTGGTGTAAATGGCAGCACACACAGTACCCCATGTATTATACTCCTCAACAGGGGGAACCATACCAAGTGGAAGGCATATGGTGAGAATTCTACATTTGGAATTGGGTCCTGTCTGGGGAAACACCACCTCAAGCTGATTTATTTTTTGTGCAATCCAAAGTGGAATTTCCTTGCGTTTGGAAGGGGCTCTACATATAATGGCATTAATGGTAACTGGACTAATTGCAGGTAAAGCTAGCTGACCCTGACCAACTTGAGGAGCCTGTTAGAAGCTGGCTTGGTGTATGATGTCCACTAATGTAAGTGAGCACCTTGCAGCAGTCCAGACAACCCTTAATAGGTCTTAGACAACCTTAGAAAGCTCTCTAAGTGGTAGCTGTGGATAGCAGCCTTCAGACTTAGTCTTGAAGGAGTGTAAAGGAGCTTACTTTACCAGAATGCAATCTGGTAGTATAAATTAAATTAAAATCAACCACACAAAGTATATATAAAAATATGTATTTATTATATAACAATATGTAGTACATTACTGTATCTCCCACATGGAGATAGACATAAAGCACACAATACTTTAGTAAAGAAATCACAGTAAATAACGCTAATACACAGTGGGCCAGGGGACAAACCATATACTAAGAAAGTGGTATAAGAACCACGACTCGAGACAGGACAATGTCTAGAGGATGTAGAATCGCTGGGGACCACCTAAGGTAGGAAGATAGGGACCCTATGGAGAGCGCGTGCAGTGTGGTAACACAACCGCTAGCTATGTACAACACTATGTACAAGTCACTGTTAGATTTTTAAACATTAAGCATCCTTCCCAGTGTATCCTGATGAACCCCATGGAAGATAGAAGGTTGGAGAGCCACCCCACCTGTGGATACCCTAGTACCCGTGTTACCTATACCAGAGAAGCCAGGTGCATAGGGATAAAGTGGTGTCGGAAACTGCAGTCGAACCCAATGGAAGACTCAGGAAAGTGCCGCTGCTGGAAGAGGAGAAAGTGTCCGCAGGAATTCAAACATGGATTCTTGAAGAAGAGTACCTGAAAGCAGAGGGGACAGAGTCTATGTTACTCGGGAGTGACTAGGAGACTTGGAAGAAGAATGCTCTACGATGTCAGGTACTTCAGAGATGATGTTGATGACCTTAACACTGCAGCTGTGTGGACGGTGTCCAGCGGGAGCACCAACAAGCCTTGTTAAATGCAACTTACGTAGGAAGTCAAAAAGGTACAAAGTTGGGACTAGCCAGGTCCAAGAGATTCACCAATAGAAGGGTAGTCAGGGCAGGGCCCGAGCAATCAGGAGATCCCAAAGAAGTTGTAGATGACCCTCCACAGGACCCACAGGCCGAAGACACTGGAGTGACGGAAGGACCTCAGGCAGTTTACCAAAGCAACAGGCCACGGTGCACACAATGTGATGTGGCTGAAAATCTTGATGGAAGAAATTACCAGAGGTTGGGACTACTTGGAGCCCGGTGCACTTTTTGCAAAGTTGCCAACAAGCCTTTACACTTGCAAAAGTATGCAGTGCACAGGGGTTCGGTTATTGCACTCCCCACAAGGGATACTGGCCTCAAATTCAGTGAGAGGACAGCTCAGGCCACACGAGATATAGAAAACCACCATCTGTGTTGGAGAACCCTTTGGAGTCCACAGAAGCTCGGGATCAGCAGACCAATTAGCAGTGTTGAGGTACCTTAAATGCAGGGAAGTGACTCTTGTACTTCAAGGGAGATTCCTTTAACTGTCTTTGATGCTCCACAGGCCTTGGTAGGTTTTTGTGTGAAGCATGGACACAGACATTACAGCAGACAAGCAGGGGGACAAAGTCAGGCCCTTACGAGGTCCAGCGAAGTCCAGCGTATCCAGAGGGTCGAAGTTGAAGTGGTATTGGAATTTAATTTTATCCCACGATGAATCTAGGGACCTACACCCAGGTAAGCCTTTAAGTACCCCAGACTTTCTGGCATTGGCAAGCACACCCACCCAGCCATAATACACTAAATCCTGTCCTGGAGGTAGTCACACTTCCTTGTGACAGGATGCATATTGTTCCAACTATCATCTGCTTGAGCTAGGCTCAGAAGCAGGAGGGCATAAATGTGTCTCTGGTTCACAGCAACCATTTTGTGCTGTCCTGGTCAAGAAGGCTGGTACCAGGGACACTGAGAGCATAATGGAGGGCTCTTCCAGTGCTTGGAATCATACCCCCCACACCATTTATGATGCAGGGGGATGATTCCAGCATGTTTTATACCAAACATGATAGGATTTGTTGCACCCATTTTCAAGATGGTCATCACGCGATTACGCGTGGCCCCTCTATATCGTATATGGCTGCTGCACTGACATCCACAGGAGAATGGGCTCCGTAGGCTGAGGGGTGTCCTGCTCATGCAGGGGCACCCTCTAAATTAGAACCAAGCACCCTGTCTTCAGGATTGCAAAGGCCTGCTATAGGGGTGATTTATAGGTTTTAAGGGCAGTGACCCTTAGATATAGTAAACCTATATCAATAGTAAGTGGTGCATGCACCAACTTACACAGGCTGCAATGGCAGGCATGTAGTTCCAATTTGAATGGTCTGCCTTGGGTGGCATAATACATTGTTCAGCCCATGGGGGACCTCTGGGGTGCCTATGCCCTGGGTACATGGGTACCATTTACTAGGGACTGACAAGGGTACCGCAGTATCCAATCTGGGATGTACCTAAGTACTGAACTTACCAATTTAGGGAGAAAGCATATAGACTGGGATCCTGATTAGCAGAATCCCAGTCAGACTAGTCAAAAACAGCATCACATCAGGCAAAAAGTGGGGGTAACCATAAGATCCTATTTTTGTACCAAGACCTTACTGGGAGCAACAGTTAATGTACGCATAATGTACTGCATCAGATGTTGATACAGCCTAGCCAAATGGTTTAAGAGAACAAGCGTCTCTCTCTGATTCAATTAATTTATATGTGGATAAGGTGTATAGCCTGCTAAGACTGGACAGGTTGACCTTTATTACTGGGAGGTCCCAGTCATACATTTTGAAGCGTATGTGGGAGGGCACCTTGGAACCAATCATGATGTTCCTGGTAAGTTAACGGTATTTCAAAATATTCATAAGATCTATGTTTGGCTGGAACTACAGCCTCAGTGTTATTGTGAATTTCCATCGACTGCTGGAAAATCAACCCAGAAATAAAAAACATTACATTTATACATTTTGTGTGCCTCAACCATGAAGGTAACTTCCCCACCGCTAGTGGCGAGCCATTATCTAGCGAAATAATTTGTGACATCTTGTCTACAATTAACAGCAATAATTACTGCTTGCACCATATTTAATGAGTGAATTCAAAGAAAGGAAAGCACTATAGGGGACGATCCTTTTAAACAATCAAGCTTAATTAACCTATAGACATAAAAAGGTGCTTCCTAAAAGCTGATAAGCATAAACCCTTATCACCACATTCGTCTCTGTATAAAGGCAATTAAGGAGCCGTATACACACACAAGTAATCTACTCAGGAGACCCAATAAATAGGTACTAGACCTAGAACATAGGTGGTGCCACGGTACACGGTTCCTACTAATGTAGTAGGACCGTGTATTAGGTCAACAAAACTTCATAATACAGATACTGAATCTTCTTATATAATCAGTAAATGTTGATTTGGCTAGCTCACAGTACTATATCTAAACCCCTAACCTTAAAGGCATAGTCTTCATTTGGTGATAGCCAGTGGTCGCAGCTGGTACCTCTAGATTGCTCCCTGCTACTCCTGGCACTTCCTTTGTGCCTCCTGACCTCAGAGGGGGCACATTTTGACTTTGAGAGAAGGTATTCAAATTGCACATGTGAATTGTGTATCTTGGAAGGATCAATTTAAGGAACATCTGTTCTCATATCGTATGTGTCCGCATTCTACTACTGGGTGTTCTTAGTTCAATCCTTTCTGGAGAAGAAAACTGCATACTTGTATGTCTCCAGGTGGACGTCACAGCAGAAAGGGTATGTTGGAGACTTGGGGAAAGGTGTATGGAGCAGGGCTGGTTTAAAGTGGTGCAACCGGTGCAGCCGCACTTGGCACTGTGCTCTGCTACAGAGTTCCATGTGTGTCCAGCAGTTTTCAGGCAACAATAAAAATGTCAAGATAGTTCTGGTGATTAATGCTTCTGCTGGAGGGAGATTAGAGTTTTGTCTAGTGGTAGATTTGACTCATCATAAAGTAGCACAGAGGGTTAATATGCCTTCTGCAAAGAACGTGTACCATGAAGATCACAGAAATGTATTGCTTGGATAGCTCAGTGGGTTATTGCTTTTATCACAGAGATCCTTTGGTTACTTGCAGTTCATAAGTTACAATTCTAATATAGCAAAGTGACCTATGAACTGACATCAAAGAGCTGCATGCAAACTGTACGGTAAAGGTCATAACATTATACTTTTTTATGCAGTCTTTCATGTTCCTAATGTTGCAAAAAAATATTTATGTAGAAGTACATTCTTATTAGTAAAGCCAACCTCAGCAACTTTGGTCCCTAATAAATCCTGAGTTTGTGCTGCTCCAGACCAAATATTGTTAAAATATACAGCTGACTAGTATGGGTTGTATGTGATTCCTACACCTTGCAAACCTCATTGTCTTATGTAACATTTACTATAGACTGATTTACACATGTGTGAATTGTCTCAGTATAATGTATGTTTGAAGTAAAGTGCTCTAACGCCCAGCACTGGTGTGAGTCTCACTATAAAACAAATTAAATGCCTGTGAGAGAGGGGCTATGGAGAGGTGAAGGCACTGTTAGAGGGTGGCAGTGAGGGAATCCCTGGGAAGTGGAGTTTGGAGGTGTGTTAAAGTCAGTAGGTGAAACGTTGGGCAATGGTGTCAAACATGACTGTTTTCGAAACAGAATTGTGGAAAACACGGAGGCCTAGCATTTTCAAATACATAATTGTTTGCTCATATGTAAGCCTAGCTATTTGAAACAATAAAGTAAGTGCCATAGTGTTTGCTCTTTTTGGCATTCTGTTGAAATATAATCGTACTTGAAAGAACAATTTTATTGTCTCTATTTGGAAAAAAATTTAAATTCTATTATTTGCTTTATTTTTATTTTACTCCTTTATGTTCTATGGGAATTTTCTGTTGTCTTTTTGCCTTTAAAAATGAAAAAAGAAAAGGGAAAGAAGTGTGATGTCATAAAATGTTTGTATTTAGAGTGTTCTTGTTGCACCTTCTGTGCAGAAGAGTCTATCTGTGGATGTTGATGGAATCAGCTGGTAGATGAGTTCTTGCCTATTAAACCTCCTACTACTAGTTTATTGAAATAAAGATTGCAATAAAGAAGCGTACAATATCATCAATACAAAATGAGAAGCAAACAAGTCAAAAAAGTGATCTACTGCAATATAGGAGGAAGAGAAAGGGAAGAAAAAGAAAAAGAAGGAAAAACAAAAAAGGAGGGAGAAACGGGGGAGGGAAAAAATAAAGAACAATCTTCTTATAGAAAATGCAGTAGGAGCATAAAACATGTAGGATTTCTGCATAAACTGTCATAGAATAAAAAGAAAACATTCAATTAATATAGGAAAATAAGATGATAATGACTATATCATGGGGGTTTAGGGACTTCTTCACGAGAGGGGGTATGTAATAGGCGAGATTGAGCAGATACATCTAAAAAATCAGTAACTGGTAACCATTAAATCTCGTTTGATAGCAAGCTGAACAGGATATACATATGCTCTGTCAAGTCTATGATTATAGCAGACACCATACCACCAAGCTTGAAAAGAAACATTTGATGCATTCTTCCAAGACTAAGTGATTTGTTGAAAAGCCACCGCTAAGAGAAGGTCGATAATGGAAATATTGGAAGTGTGGGAAGACCATATGTCAGATAAGCTACCCAGAAAAATGTGGGTAAGGGAAAACGGAAAATGAGTAGAAAAAATAGTATTAATTTGTTCCCATACTTTGGACCAAAAAAGATGAATCAAAGGACACGTGAAAAGCATGTGTTTGAGATCAGCATGTGTATGTGGACAGGAAGGAGGGATAGATGGATCGATAGCATGTAATTTGGAAGGGGTGATAAGAATTCTGTTATAAACAAAAAATAACGTTTGAGTGGTAGTGGCTGCTCTAGAGGATTTTCTTAGTTTATTCCATATATTGTGCCATAACGGGATATCGAAAGAAACTTCTAAATCAGATTCCCAATCTTGTTCTGTTTTAGATTTATCATGAAGAAGAGAAACATTCCTCAATTGTTTATAGATTTGAGAAGCTGAGGAAGAGGACATGAGAAAGGAAATAGTAAGAGAGGAAGGTGAAGCAGGAGCAGAAGAAGCAGAAGAAGAATTATAACTAGATTGAACAGCCGCGCACAATAGGTTGTATTTGGGAAGGAAGGAATGAGGTAGAGAAAAACGAGACTGGAGAGATGGAAAAGGAAGGCAAAGACCATCCTGAAAAAGTTGATGAATCCAAATGAGACCAAGAGAATGCCAGTCCTTCTAGAAAATCTTTCTATTGTTGATTTTAATAAGAGGATTGTACCAAATGGGAGATAGTAAAAAACGAGTTCGGTCATCAATACCATTGAGGAAGAGAGGAAGAAAGAGTTTCCTAGAATTCTTAAGAATAAGAAGAGACATCTTCGGAGGGATATGTGGTAAAGAGATAAATTCTTGAAAGGTAAAGGGTTGAAAGAAAGAGGATTCAATTGCAACCCATAAAGGAAAAGAGGAAACATCATCAGTAGAGTCTAGTAAAAAAGAAACGGAGTGAGAAAGAAAAAATGAAGTATGATAAGAAGAAAAGTCTGGAAAATTAACTCCACCTAAAAGACTTCCTAGCTTTTTTATTCTGCCATAAGAATTTTGAAAGGAGAGAGTAAATCGACTTATAACAAGACTTAGGAAGATTAACAGGAAGATTAGAAAGAAAAAATAAAATTATCGGAACCAACATCATTTTAATGGAGTCTAATCTACCCCACCATGACAAAAATAGAGGATGCCATCTAGTAGTGGAGTCTGTTTATGTGGTTTGCAGATTTTTAATACTTAAGGCTACTGTGTCTTTAATAGAGGGAGTAAATCAGAGACCTAAGTATTTTATTTTAGAGGGACTCCAATGAAATGATGAAATCATAAAATCAGCATGAAAACAATATTTATTAAGAGGGAGAATTTCACACTTATCAACATTACGTTTATCACCGGAGACTGCTGCATAGGAAGATACTTCGGATAAGAAAGCTGGGACAGAGGTTTGAGGATGGGAGATAAATAACAGAATGTCATCTGCATAAGCAGAAAGCTTTAAATGGTTTTCCCCATACGGAAAACCAGAGATATCATTATTTAATCTAATCCTTGACAAAAATGGTTCTAAAGCTAAAATAAAAAGAAGAGGAGAAAGAGGACAATCTTGACGGACTCCTCTAAAGAGAGGGAAGTAGGAAGAGACAAGACCTTTAGCAAAAATGAAAGACCTAGAAAAGGAATACAGTAAGGATATATAAGAAATGAATTTGGATCTAAAAACAAACCAAGATAAAGTAGAAAGCATAAATGACCAATTGACTCTATCGAAAGCTTTCTCAGCATCCAATGCGATAGCAGCCAAGGAGTGAGAATAGGTAGGGGATTTACTGAGAACATTAAAGAAAAGGCGAGTATTATCCGAAAGATGACGACCCTTGATGAAACCACATTGTCCTTTACCAATGAGTTGGGGAAGAATTTTATCTAAACGTAAAGCTAAAATTTTGGCAAAAATGTTATAGTCTAAATTGATTAAAGAAATAGGCCTATAATTTTTAGATAAAGTGTGATCTTTATTATCTTTGGGAAGAAGACAGATTAGAGCTTCTTGAAACGAGCCTTCGGATTTCTGAGAAGATATAAAATAGGAAAAAAATGGGGTGAAGTTTAGGTACTAGAAAAGAAGAGAAATGGGAATAACATTCGATCAAAAATCCATCTGGGCCAGGGGCTTTGCCCTTTTTAAGAACCTCCAAAATGTCTTTGGGAAGAATGTCTTTATCCAGGGGTGAAAAGTCTACATTCGACACTGAAGGGGGAGGGATGGAAGAAAGGTAAGTATCAATGTGAGAAGGTAAGGGAGGAGATTCCGGGGTATAAAGATTTTGGTAAAAATTGGTAAATTCTTCTAAAATATCTTCATCTTTATGGAGAATGGTATTGGAAGAAGAAACAATCGAATCAATTTTCGGACGCTCTTTTTAACTTTAAGATAATTAGCGAGAACATTACCTGCCTTATTTTGTGAAGAATTAGTAGATACCTTATTAAATGAAAGTTTTGCATTAATGAGTTGAGTGAGGACAGAAGGTGATTTGGATGAAAAATAAGAATGTTCAAGTTGTTTAATTTGAGAAGTTAAAGAGGATAAAGATTGATGAGCAAGGCGATGTTTCTTGGCAACATAGGAAATAATGAAATCTCTAGAAGCAGCTTTAAACGTGTCCCAGATTAATTGAGGAGATGTTTGGGAAGTTTCATTTTCTGCAAAAAAGCGTGGAGCAAAATCATGGAAAGCAGAAGTAAAAGATGTGTCCAGAAGGAGAGAATTGTTAAATCTCGATCGTCGTGTACCTTTAACAGGAGGGAGTAAATCAAGACCTAAGGATACAGGAGCATGGTCGGAAATCAGAATAGAGCCAATGTCTGTGTGAGTAATGTGTTGTGTCAAAGCCTTGGAAATAAAGAGATAGTCAATTTGTGATTGGGAAGAGTGAACTGGTGAGAAAAATGTGCACTCTTGTAATGTAGGATTGCAAAGCCTCCAGGAATCAACAAGAGACCGCTGAGAAATAGTGTTTGTAAATTGGGTATGAACCTGAGAGGGAGAAAAACGTGAGGAAGACTTCCTATCCAGAAACGGGTCCATAATCATGTTGCAATCCCCACCGAGAATAAAATAGTCATCAGTATATTGCATGGAAGAGGAAAGGATTTGGGGCCAAAATAATTTATCTTGTACAGTGGGAGCATAAATATTAAAAATAGTTAGAGGGATCTTGTTAACCAATAATGAAACAACTACCCATCGAACTTCAGTATCGGTGTTTTGAGAGATAAGCTGAACATTCAGGCGTTTATGGCACAGAACTGCAACTCCATTGCGCTTACCCGAACCAGGTGAGGCGAAAACATGGCCTACCCAAGTACGACGTAATTTAGGGATTTCAACATCCTTAACATGAATTTCTTGTAGTAATACTATATCTGCTTTCAAATGAGCTAAATGAGAAAGAACACGTTGTCTCTTAATAGGAGACCCCAAACCTCTAACATTCCATGAAATTACATTAATCGACATCTAAACTTTTTGAAACAATGTCTAAAAATGTAAGAACAATGTAACAATAACAGGAATAGATATTAAAACTATATCCAAAATAAGTAGAAACAATACAACCAAAGTAGAGAGAGGAAGAAATAGGAAGTAAGGAAAAAAGCTGAGGGAAAAAAGTAAGACAGAGTAAGAAATGACTGCAAAATCAGAAAGGTGAAAAGGGAGAGGAACCGAAAGAAGAGAGAGGGAAGAAAGAAAATAGGAAGGAAGGAAGAAAACAAAGAAAGAGAAAGGTAAGAGAAAAAGAAGAAGAAGAAGGGAAAGTAGAATCATGACAAGGACACGAAACATAGAACATACCAAAGGAGAATGAGAAAAACAGGGGTGGTGAAGCCACATGAGGGAGATGAACCAACGGACGAAAAACTCTGTGACGCAACGGCAAGGAAGGCGATAACCCCAGGAATTAATGACAAAGGTATAAAACAATGAGGGTTCATACTGGAAGCCACCTGCAAAAGGAAAAAAGGAAGAAAACTAGTATAAGGGAGAGAAATAACCGAGACGTACAAAACTATAAAAAGTATTACATCATGACTTTACATAGGAAAATACAACTACTAGACAATAAACCGGTAGGAAAGGGATATGGGAAAATCAATGACAAGGTAGACCGGGGACTATAGAAATTGAACAAAAAACATGGGAAGGAAAAGAGAAAGAACCAATGAACAACGAAAGAAGAAGCACATATGAACAAAAAGTTGTCATAAAGTCAATTAGGAGTGAGGAACTTCCATGGGGTCCACACTGCAGCTATTCAGGAATTGTTGTAGTAGCACAGGATCTTCATAGTTGGTCGTTTTATTGTTATATGTCACTTTGAAAATGCAGGGATGGAATAGTCTGTATCGAGCATTGATGCGACGTAAGGCAGGCCTCATTTCCAGAAACTTTTCCGACGGTCAGCAGTGACCTGGGCATAATCTTGCGCAAAAAAAGAGAGTGGAACCATTCCAAATGATCTTGCCACGTTGTTTAGCTGCCTGAAGTACTTGAAGCAAAACAGTATATTCAAGGAAATATGAGATAACTCCTCTAGGTTTTGTAGAAGATGAGGAAGAGCAAGAAGGTGGGCCATGCCTATGTGCATGTTGAATGTTCAGTGGCGGATTGTCAGGAAGACCCAAAAGTGTTGGCAAAAATGTTTGAAAAAAGGAAATCGGGTTAGGGCCCTCAAGACCTTCCACCAGGCCGTAAATGCGTAGATTATTACGCCTGTTGCGATTTTCCAGCTGTTCAATCTGTTGCTTAAGATGAGTGATCTCCTTGGACACAAGAGGGACTTGGTTTGCAAGACCTTGAACATGATCAACACGATTTTCTAGGTCTCCAACTCTCTGTTCGGTAAAAGACCAATTGGTTTCCAAATTATGATGACTAGTATTAGTTTCTTCCATGTGCGGTTTAAGAGCACGGATTTCCTCAAGGATGAGTTCCATGGAAATGGAAGAAGCGGAGCTCGTTGGAGAAGGGGGGTTTACCTTCACTCGCTTACTAGTAGCAGATGTTGACGTAGTAGAAGACTTATTAGTTTGCTTGGCACCCACACAGGAAGCAGTATTGATAGACCCCGTAGAATTCACAACAGGCTCATTAATATTTTCCACTGAAGAGTCTTGTAGAACATTGAAGGGGTTAAAATCCGATTCCTTGTGAGGTAAAGACCCATTGCGGTTAGTACGAGCTGTCACCATTTTGAGCTGTAGAAGGGACAACAATGGAGGACCTCCTTGTGTAATATGCACTCCTTGTTCAAAATATGGAAAAATCAAAAGGGGCAGCCTAGTAATTGGTTAATAATTGCAGGAAACAGAAAAAGTAGGAGTCACAGCATAGAATGGATGAGTTCTGTGAGGAAAAAACATCTCATGAACTGTTGGCGGGAGAAGACGGGACTGCCGATAAACAAAATGGCGGCCGCAACATTACAGTGCGACGCGGCAGAAAAACGATGAAAATAAGGGGAGAAATCTCACCAAACAGAGAGCCCAGCACCGCAAAAGGGGCAGCAAGGGTTCCGACATCGGTTATGCCGAAAATTGAGTACCCAGACAAAGAAGAACTTCATGGAGTTGGTCCGACACTTCACGTCGCGACGGAGCTCAGCCAAACCGCGGCCATCTCCGAAGGCTTCAAAGCCACGCCCCCCTAAACCTCCTACTTAAACCATATATTGTGAATGCAGCTTCTGCTATTTCTGACCGTCCTAAGATGATCAGCGTCATATGCAGCATTGGAAAGCACAGTGCTAACATGGTTTATGTCATTTCTGACAACTGTAACCCACCAAGTCAAGCCAGGTATTTTCCTCTCCACGGTGTCTGCCATCAATTGCCTGATCCTGAAGATCCTGCATTCTCGCCTAGCCTTGTGAGGTTTCATCTGGCACCATAGGCACCAATACTGGCGGTACAAAATGTAGGGTATCACATACACTGAGACAATAGCTCTTCCCTATCAGGATGCAAACTGTTATAGGGATTTCCAAATTTGGATGGATCGTAACTGGCTTCATTCAGTTACCATCCTGCACGTAAACTAGGCCTTAAGGTATTTTTCTCTCTGCAAATGTGCTGCATCTTGCAGCACACATGCGAAAAGGAAAAACTGTGAGAAATGATAGCATGTCTCCTTGTTATTCCTGCCTCAGGGAAGTCCAGGATTTTGGCATAAATCCCGATCTACAACTCTTTCCCGATAGGGATTTGTGTTAAAAACCCATGGGTGGTTGCATCAGAATGCCATGTACCCCAAATGGAACGCCCACTGGACACAATGTAACGCAAGGCTGTATTGCATTACTTTGGGTTACAAACCAACGCATGATTTGTATAGGTTTGTAAATCCCTGCAGGTTATATTAAATCTGTTCCAGGATAAATATTTCAGCCCAAAACACAGAGGGCCTCATTTACGAGGTCCTAGCGCCACTTTTGCGCCACCAGAGCATCACTTTTTTGATACTCCATTGGTGCAATGTGCTGCAACACATTTACAATGCCATGTAAAGCTACTTTAAGTATTTTTTTATCGTCTTGTAAATATGTGCTCCTTTCACGCAGAACTCCAGGGATGGCGTTAGGGACGCACAACGTGGAGAAATATCCTTGTTTCTCCTCGTTTTTTCCTCTTTCAAGGTGTGCTGTGCTCTGCAGCACACATAGAAGGAGGAAATCGCCTCCATTGATTGTTTTTGTGCAGAAAGGTGTCCTTTCCTGCTCAAAATCAATCATCCCCACAACGCAGGCAGTGGAGTGGTGTGGCTCACTGGTTAGAGGCGGCGGACCCGGAAGCAGAGAACGGCCCGGGACCAGGGTTCAATTCCCGACGCGGCAGGGTTGTGGACCAGGGTCAACGGACTCGATAATTCTCGCCTCGGTGCCTACTATAACCAGGGATCACACTCGGCAACTCTGGGCGTTAAGCTTGCCTCATCTCTACAACGGCCCCCCACAGACGCCGGGAATGCCTGGTTTCACCTTGGAGATACCCAGAAGGGACCATCTCACAGGGAAAGCCAGGACGGGTTCCCCAGCGGTCTTCAGCGCCAGGACACCCCGAGATGGGGTAACAGTGAGCTTTACAAGTATCATCATTACATTACATTACATAGCAACCTGGTGCAAGGGTGCCTGCATTGGAGCTAGGCTGCTTTTTTAGAACCGGCACAGTGGTCAGTTAAAAAATGCACTGTATTCTTGTAAATACGGCATATTCCTGCACTTTTAGAACGATGCAGCACAGTCTGGCACCGCGCTGCACCAACCTCTTGGAAATCAGGCCCAGAGAGGGCTAGGGGAGCACAGTGAACTCAGACCTGTTTTTACTTAAAAAAAAAAAGATTGAACGCTGCATTTTTTGTATACTACGTTTACCATTACAAAGAAAGTATATTTCTCATAATACATTCTAACCTAGACTTGCGTGTCTGATAATTTTACTCCGTGGCTGGCAGTGCTCCAGCGACCCTCCACAGAGCCTTATAAAGTAGCAAAGGGAGTCTTAGTGAACCTCAGAGATAACTCCTCATAAATCAGAAGGCAGCAGAAGAGAGCTTTCAAAAACATAGGGCAGCAAACCAAAGGGGAGAACAGCACACGAAGGAGGATATGTTGTCTCCAATCACTGATTAATCAGGACCAGTATAGAAATATTCCAGCAGGCAATTAAAAGGGATAGAATATCCTGACACAGGCCTGGAGAAGGCTGCATATAATGTGAGGATTTTGTAACCCAGAGGCACTATGCGCTTGAGAGAGAGAGTTGGAAGCAAATGTTGACCCTCGACTCCCATAGGGCCATTATAATCCAGAGTTGGTTTGTGGTCCACTCCCTGTTTCCTAGGAAAGGCAAGTCCCAATCACTACACCTTATCACAAGTGGGAGCTACCCTACATGAGGCTTCACAGGGGTGAGATGCAGGCATTGGGATAACAGGCTCCTTAGTCAGTCAGATGCAGGATTGTGAGTCAGAGTGCAGAGAGAGGACTGATTCAGGGCTTTGAAATGTAGAGCTGGGTGGTGGGGTGGCATAACTCAAATAGTGAGTGAATGATTCCACTGTCCAGGCTCTGCTTTACCCTCAAGAGAAGGAATGTACTGTCTAAAGAGTGGTATCTTAACATTAACTTAGATATGTACACAATGTAGGGCTAGATTTACAAAAGTATTTTGTAATCACAAACACTGCAAAGGCAAAATCAGAGGGTTTTTGAGAGAAAAATTTAAGTATTTACTGAAACCCCTTCGCAATTCAGAAAAGGTTTTCCAAATCACAAAAGAGTTTGTGTGTCTCTTTCCAAATCGCAATTAGGAAGGGGTGAGAAAGCGATGTCCCCTTTAATTGCAAATTGCAATATGATATACCAATGCTTTGTGAACGCAATTCCAGTCACAAATCACAGAAATGTTACAGACTCCTGTGATAGTGTGGTGCTAACTGATTCCCAAATAAAAGTTCTCCCCATTGGACAGCCACTCATTTGGTAACTGCATTTGTTGGACTCAGAGGGAGAAGGTAGTGGACGACTGTCTACTTACCCAATGAGCACCCAGATAAGAAACTCTTCTTTAAAAATAAAGGGACCTCTGGGGCCTTTAAGGAACACAGACTGCTTTAAAAACAAACAAATAAAAACGTTTCTCGTTTCGGAACATACACACTGCTGGTGGTCTGCTGTTCCTTGCAGGCCACCATCCCTGTGTTTGGACCCAATCACGGGGGTCACAAATAGTGACCTGCCTAGCAAAATAGCTATTTGTTGATTTTAATGTTTATTATGCAGGTCGTCTGCGATCCCCTGAGTCTGACGATTTTATGACATGACCTATTAGTAGGTAGGGCACACTGCAAAAGACAGATTGTAAATATTTGGTTGAAAATTTGTGACAACTATTTGTGACCTGTGTGGCCCTTATTCTGATATGTTTGTAAAACATTGTTGTGGCAATACCAAAGTAAACCAGCATTGTTCATTTCTCAGGTCTGTGTCCGGATGTATGACGTTACAACGGGGTCTTTACACCGCGATACGTTTAAAACGCAGTCATTACAACGCAAGTCGTTACAACGACTTGCGCTAGAGGCGCTGGACTTAGGAATAGTATGATTTACTATTCCAACTCCAGCCTACGTAACAGTAGGGAAGGTGTTGGAATAGTAAATCATACTGTTCCTTAGTATATAGCGCCATCCAACGCAAGTCATTGTAACGACTTGCGTTGTAATGACCACGTTGTAAACGTATAGCGGAGTAAAGGCCTCGTTGTAATGGTTGTCTCCCCTATGTGCACAACAAATTACGTTGAAGAAGTGGGGCCTCTTTTTTTTAAATTAATTTCTCAGTTGTTATCATGGTGCTTTTAGTTTCAGGTTTCAATATTGATTTTTTGCTATGAAATGTGACATTTGTTACACTTTTCTTTAAGCTCATCGGAGGAATATATATCACATTTATGTTCATTTGTTTGCAGTTCAATCATTATAAATGGCCAGTGCGAGAGTACCACTACAACGAGTGGTCTTCCCTGCGGAAAGCTATCAATGTCTAGGTAGCTTCTTCATTTACATTTGCAACAAGCACTGGCAAAACCAATAGCTCTGGTCTTTTTCTAACGGATAGTAAACACCTAGTGGGGCATATTTACTAGAAACTGGTGGAGACCCGGTGTTACTGCAAAATTGATGACACTGCGCTCCATCAGTTTCACAATGCAGAGGTGCCCCATGTTTACAAGAATGTGGCGCACCTCCTCGTTTCCCTTTGCGCAGGCGCTAAAGGAACTGCCTAGCACCAGTGCAGGCACCTTTGTGCCATGTTGCAAGGGTGCCTGCACAGCAGGGGTGATTGTTTATGGATACCTTCCTGCGCATGAACAATCTTTACAGGCGGTTTGCTGTTTCTATATGTGCTGCAGAATGGAGCACACATGGAAAAAGCAAAATAAGAGGAAAAATTAAACATTTCTCCTCATATCACCTGCTTAATACCAATTATTACCAGTGATATTTTTGGCGCTGCCCCATACCTTATAAATATAGGGCAGCATGAAAAAGCAATCTGTGTTGCGGCGGAAATCACACTGCAACACCCACTGCATGCCCCTTTCATGCTAAGTGCTGCGTGAAATGGGGCATTATTTGCAAGGCGGTGTTAAGCCATGTTGAGTGGCTTAATACCACCTTGTAAATAAGGCGAAGAACTTAACGCCACCAGAACACCAAAAAAAGTGATGTTCTCGTGGCGTTAACTCCTTGTAAATATACCTCAGTGTCTCTCACACATATGCCTCATCAACTTTTTTCTAACAGTGACACAATACTGACAAACACAAAATTGCTTACCCCGACATACCCACAAGAATGTTGTGATGGAAGTGGAAGTGCAGGTAAAAGTGGTGATGAAGGAAGTTGTTGTTATAATGATGGTAATGACAGAGGTGAGGATGGTGGAAGAAGTGGCGGTTGTGACGGGGCTATGATGGTTGATAGCAGTGTTTGGTGGTTGCAGTGTTGATAGTGGTAGTATGTTGATGATGCTGATATTGGTGATAGTGGCGGTTGTGTTAGTGGTTATTGTGTTTGTGCTGGTGGTGTGGTGGTATAAGTGGCAGTAGTGATGATTGTAGTGAAGGGGGGGTTATGAATGGAAGTGTTAGTGGTGATGTGTAGAAAGTAGTGGTTGATGTGTTGATGATTATGGTGGTGGTGGTGGTTATTGTTTTAATGGTAGTTGTGGCAGTTTAATGGTGTAAATAATTGCAAACGTCATGGTTCTCGTTGTGGTGGATGTGGTAATGGTGCTGAATGTGGCAGTGATTACGGTGGTGGCAAGACCACAAGATCCCAATTTAAATCACTGCTGTGACATGATGTTGAATCTGCTATAGCTAAATAGTAGATGCCCTATCTGCCATAGCACAACTGACTTTACCATGAAGTATTATCTTGTACAGTGCTTGATTATTCTGGCAAACCTCTGAGTAATCATAACCAATAGGAGTGATTTCTCCATTTGCACCAAAATATCAAAGTTGTTTCCAAATGCTTTCACCATCACTTTTGTGATGTTCTTTCAGAGAACTATTCTTTCACCTGCAGGATTTAATTTCACTAGAGAATGTGTTTTATATTGTAGGAGAACAGAATCATGAAGCAAACAGACAAGTGGTGATTATTGTGACAGAATGACGTTTCAAAAAAAGCCCATATTGACTCAATGTGTACAACCCTGTGTCCTTTGTTTCCTCTTCCCCATCCACTTTTGGGCCCAGATTCACAAACATATCACGCAACGCCACAAGTGAAGTTGTTACACCTTTTCTGCTTTCTCCCTGAGCTGGCGCACTTTGGGCTGCCTAGCACCCATGCAGGTACCCTTTTGCAATACTTTACGAGTGCCTGCATTATGGTCAGGATCGTTTCAGTGCAGGAAGGGGTATCTTCCTGCTCAAAACTATCTTTGGAGGCTTTTTCCTCTTCATATGTGTTGACGAATGCAGGTCACATGCAAAGGGGAAGTATTTAGAAGAAATAAAGATATTTCTCCTTGTTACACCAGCCTCAGGCCGGCGCCTCATTTTGGCAAAAAGCCATGTCATCAACTCTTTATAAATATGGGTTTGTGTCAAAATCTATGGGTTCATGCATGGGTACATCCATGCACCTACCATAGACCGCCTTCCTGTTGCAAAGTAACGTAAGGTAGCACGACACAGCACACAGCCTTTTTTTTAACAAAGTAACGCAACTCAACATTTACGTTGCTTTATAAATACCAAAATGTATTTTACATTGGATCTTTGAAAAAAAAGTGACACAAATCTTTGAAAATCTGGGCCAATGTATCCTCTAATTCTTAGGAGCTGGGACATTTATGTGGAATGTTCATACCAGAGGTGTGTGTTGGGTAATAAATCCATTAAGTTGGGCAATAAATCCTCCAACCCTCCCCAGAGTGATGCAAAGCAAATAGACCCCAGCTGCCACAAAACACAGGAAATGTTCTTGCACCTTTGTCCGTTTATTGGCATGCCAAGGCAGAATGCATCATGGAACAAGCTTCTTCTGCCCCAGATAGATAGTCAGAGGTGAATATATAGGGCAGAAAGTGCAGTCATCAGTAAAATCATAAGATGTGGCCAAGGCCAAATACGGTTGTACATATACAAATAGAAGTGTCAAGCAGGCCCAGAGACAGAGAGCAATATTAGGGCACAAGGGACCAGAAAGAAAGTTTAAGCCAACCTGCAAGATTCAGAGGCTTTTCACAGCTGTTGTCCTATGACTGTCAAAGAGGGCACTACAGGTCATGGGGTCAAGCTTTAATAGATTTCTAAAGGGAGAGGTATTCAGGGGCACGGAGCAAGCAGTTTGGTCAGAGCGGGCCTCGTTAACTCAGAGGGTCTGAGATAGTGTGGAGGAGAATATGGGATTGATTCACTTATTTGGCAGATGCAAAGATATAGATATATATTTTTCCCCACAGTGTGCACATGAGCGGTGTCCAGAGCTGTAATGTAATTGGTGTAATTGCAATCTTGACATCATTGAAAATCAGGCCAATATTTTGCCTTTACTCCTTTATACCATTTTGATGCTATTCAATGCAGGCCCGATTCAGCAGCATTTGCATAGGTATGGACTTTCATGCAGACCAGAGGATTTTACTTTTCTTGTTGAAGGAGAAGAACAAGACACGATGAAGTAGGTTTTTGTTTTTTTTAATTTCTTTTTATTGAATTTTTCTTCAAAATGAAACAGTACAATCAGTCAATAGAACGTAGGCCAGTACACTTCTGCATTCATCATTCATGTGTTTTTGTTACATACACAGAACCAATCAAGGTATAATACATACAGTTCGGTAACATTGGAATAGAAGATAGAGACATCCTCACTTACAATATTGCATCCATGTCCTTATCCTGCAGGAAAGCGGTGAGGTACCTCCAAAAATCTTTTGGTCGCAATGTGGCCTGTAGTTCCTCTTCATACGTTAGTAATCTATCCCTGCAACAAGTCATGTCTCACGACCATTGTTTGATACTAGGTGTCGGCGTACCGCACCAGCATTTAGATATTTGACGTTTGGCTATTGGGAGCGCAATAACACAAAATTTACGTTTCTCAGCTCGCACAGTTGACAAAAGTCCCAATAGACATGTTTTTATAGAGCATTCAATCTCCGTTCCCACCATTTCTGTAAGCAAGTTAGTTACTTTCCCCCAGTAATCACGTATTGTCACACAGTTCCAAGCCAGATGGATAAAATCAGCCTCCTGTGTCCCGCACCTTCTGCAGGGTATGTCATATCGTAACCCGTATTTATGAAGTCTCTCTGGAGTGTGATATGTTTGGTGAATATATTTGAAGTGTAAGATTCGTAAGTTGCCGTTTGGTGTGAGCAGTTTAATTAACGCGCAAGTGTTGTACACCTCTTTTTCAGTTAACAGGTCCATGAGCACCTCATTCCACCTCATCATTGCTCTAGTAGTGGTTTATCGGATCTCGTTTTGGGCCACTCCATAAAGACGCGATACTAAGTGTGCAGTATTTGAGGATGTCAGTATAAGCTGAAGCGTATCTAAGCATGCTGGTTCCGGAGGGTAGTCTGGGTATAATTCCTGAATAGCCCTTTGCAGTCTGTAATATGTGAATCGGAATAACAAGGTCTGGTTACTTATATAAGATAGTTCGTCTAATTGCCAAAACCGATCGTTGTGATATAGATCTCCAAATGTGTCAATTCCTATCTGTTTTAAGAGATCCATGCCTACCTTCTCCTTAGTAACTGATAACTCAGGGTGACGGTGTAGAGGTAGTGCCGGGGCATAAAGCGGGAACTTGTGAGCTAGTTGACCTAATTTTCTCCAAGGGTGTGCTGTGGTGTCAATTGTGTTGATGTCTTCAGAATGTAGGGGCTGTTGTGTGAGTATTGCCGTTAATGGTATCGGTAATGCATCCCCCTCTTCCACTGCAGTGTGCGTTAAGTAAGGTATCTTGTGAAACCAGTATGCGGCATATTGGGCCTGTGCACACAGATAATATAAGAAGAAGTCTGGTACACAATAACCCCCTTTTTCGTAGGGTAATGTCAATGTTCTGAGTTCTATACGTGCTTGTTTGCCCGCCCAGATCAGTTTCAGTACTAAGGATTTGATATTTTTAAAAACTACACTCGGAGGTGGAATAGGAATATTTTTAAACAGGTAAAGGAACTTAGGTAGGATGTTCATTTTCACAATTGCAATCTGGTTCGCCAAAGAGAGCGGTAGTTGTATCCATATATTGATCTTTTCCTCTAGCCTGGCTATCACTCTCCCGTAATTAGTACGTATGACCTCTTCCGGGTTTTTGGTGTACCACACCCCTAAATATCTTATCGGGTCAGTTTGCCAATCTAAAGGGAATTCTGTGGTCTGTGGTTTAGTGGTGTCGGTTAATGGGATAATTGAGGATTTATTCCAATTTATCTGCAGACCAGAGTGTCGTCAGAATTTTATGTACTCCCTTAATAACGGGTCCAGATTTTGTTCAGGATTAGGGACATACAGAAGCATGTCGTCCGCATATAAGGATATGTGTAACGGACGACCCGGGAAGTGTAAGGCAGAATGATTGTGTGTTTGTGTGATAATGCAAGCCAGGGCGAGCGCGAAGAGCAAGGGCGCTAGAGGGCACCCCTGTCGTGTGCCCCGTTCAACAGGGAAGGTGTCCGAGATATATCCATTCACGCGTACCCTGGCTACCGGGTTCGTGTATAAAAGTCTTACCCACTGTACGAACATCGGGGAGAACCCCATCCGTTCCAGTATTGTGAGAAGATAAGGCCATTCTATCGAATCGAAAGCTTTGGCGGCATCCAGCATGACTGCCGCGACCCTAGTGCTTGCTGTTAAATAGTGAGAAAGGGCACATAGTGTTCTGATGTTGTGAGATGTGGCCGTCGAAGGTATGAAACCTGCTTGATCCGGTAGGACCAGGTTTGTCATAAGAGGCTTTAACCGGACCGCCAGGAGTTTGGCCAGTATCTTAGAGTCAACATTAATCAGTGACAGCGGTCTGTACGACTCACATACTTCAGGATCTTTATTTGGCTTCAGGAGAGCGATTATCATCGCCTCCCGCGGTGATGGGGGTAGTACTGTCTGATCGAATGCATTGCCATACATAGCAACTAAATGGGGGGCTAGAGTATCAGCGAACATTTTATAGAATTCACAAGTAAACCCGTCAGGGCCCGGTGCCTTCCCATTAGGTAGTGTTTGAATAATTTCTGTAACATCCTCCACCATTACTGGTAGCGACAAATATTCCCGCTGATTGTCTGAGAGCCATGCAATGGCTACATCCTTCAGGTAGCTAAATATTTCCTCTGGGGGCGCTGTCTGTTTGGATTCGTACAATTCTCTATAGTTATGAACAAAACTGCGTAGACTACCCTCCGTGTGCGTGATCAATTTGCCTTCCTTGTCTCATATTTGTAAAATTGCTTGGGGGCCTTTCCCTTTGCAGATATTGGCAGCTAGGTCTTTACCTGGCCTTCCCCCTTCCCCAAATTGTCTGGCAGCGGGTCTTTTGGAGACATATTTGAGCTCATCCGTTGTGTGCGTTTGGTGTTCTGTGTATACCTCCCTCAGTTCCGCTAATAAAGCCGTGTTTTGCGTTTGCTCATATGCAGTTTCTAGTTCTTTCATTCGATTTTCACATCTAGTGATTTGCCCCTTATATCCCTCAGAATACCTACTGTGGTGCTCATGCATACCCCTCTTATTGTTTCTTTAAATGCCTCCCATAGAGTGCCTGGGTCGTCGACTGTGTGTACTTTAAGCTGGAAATAATCTTTTATGGCTGTGGCTATGGTATCCGCATATATCGGGTATGTGAGAGCTTTGGCATTAAATCTCCAGCTAAAGGGAGGAGGGGTATAATGTGGTATTTGGAGTGTCAACAATATCGGGTTGTGATCCGAGAGGGTTCTGGGTAGTGTTTTCAATATCTCTGCCCATAGTAAGACGTTGTCTGATCCTAACCAATAATCTATACGGGACCAGCTACCATGTGCCATATTGATGTGTGTTGCCCCTGTTACATCTTTATTTCTGGCCCTCCAGAGATTCTGAAGTGGAAGTTCCTCCATAATATCCAACACTTTTGCTCGGGCCTTCCTATGTGGTTCCATAGATGCTGTTGATCTATCCAGGTAGTCACTTAACGCCAAATTAAAAACCCCACCCCATATAATGTTGGTGTCAGTGACATCCTGCATATGATTCCAGAGTTCCTGAAAGAAATCGGGGTAATCTACATTTTGACCGTATATGTTGGCTAGTGTCACCGGTTGTCCCCTCAGCATCCCTGTCAAGATAACATACCGTCCATTGGGATCTAGTACAGTTCGGTTTATTTTAAAATGTATATCTTTCCTGATTAATGTCATCACCCCTCTGGAGTATGAAGAGTAGTTAGCAGCGTGTATAGATTCTGCCCATCTCGCCCCAATTTTCTTGTGCATAGTCGGTGCTATGTGAGTTTCTTGTCATAAAGCTATATCTATGCCCCATCTATCGAGACAAGCAAATATCTGCCGTATTTTCTTTGGATTCGTGAACCCCCGCACGTTCCACGTGAGGAGGTTCAGATTCTTCTTACCTAATTTCTCTGCAGTATCAAACGCATGATAACATTGTCTTTCTAAACCTGTATCAGCAATGTCTACTACCTTGCCCTTAATTGACTTGTTGCAGATTATCCAGAGTACAACATGAATATCAGCAATGCATCTTAAATGCCCTGGCCCATTCATAAGATAAAATACAACTCCAACCCAACCGCAATCAACCTCAGCAACCCAATCCTGCTGAAGCCATGTCCCCCAACTAACATCATAAAATAACATAACTGTTTGGGGATCACCCATGTAGAGGTCCACCGGGGGTACACCACACCACCCAACTGAATAGATGGGTGCAGACTCAATGTACTTAAACAGATATTTCACTGTAGAAAAACATTCAGGTGTACAAACTCGATACCGTGACGTACATATCAAATCATGAGCCTAGAAAAGCAACAACCCATATTGCGCTGTGTTCGCGTCTCGACCATCACTTCTTAATTCTGGTAATCTAGGTGAGTGTAACTTCAATCAAAATTTGCATGTCTAATACTATAGCATGTAGGACTTGGTACATGTTGCAATTATGCAGGCAGCCATATGATTGTCACTCATATTTGTCCCAATTCACTCGTAGCTGCCTGATGGATTATTTTTCGCGCTTCTTGCCATCACAATCTGTCGACAGAGACAGCCTGACCGTACACAGCTAGCCCTTTTGTCTGCTATTGTCCCCACGCGTAACAGTCCATCCACATCCAACTGGATAGTCCCAATGCATTACCAATGTCCAACTGCTCTGACCTTTATTATTATTTATTATTATTATTTATTATTATTTGAGAAATTTATAGAGCGCACAGCGGCCCCAACGGGGCGTCCCGGCGCTGAAACAATGAAAAACAAAGGGAGGTCATAGGGGCAGATATCCAAATTTATGAGGAGAACAGATGTGTTTTCAGGGATTTACGGAAAACTAATTCAGTCTGACAGGTGCGTAAGGCTAATGGAAGTTTGTTCCAGCACTGAGAGGTACAGACCTCAAAGGTTTTGCCACCGGCCCGAGATCGTTTAAATCGGGGGGTTTCCAGGAAATGGAGGGTATTGGACCGTAGAGTCCTGGAGTTGGCATAAGGTCGAAGAATGTTTTTGAGGTGTGCCGATCCCTTGCCTTTTGAAGCTCGAAAGGCCAGAGTCATGGCCTTGAATACACATCTTTTTGCTATGGGCAGCCAATGTAACTTACGGAGATGAGGAGTAATATGGTGTCTGGCCGGGATTCTCTCAACCAGCCGTGCGGCGGCGTTTTGGACCGTCTGGAGCTTGTGGCAGAGGCCCGCTGTGATACCAAGGTAGAGAGCATTAGCATAATCAAGATGGGATATGATCAGGGCCTGGATCACAGTCTTACGGCAGTCTGCCGGCAGATAGTTGATGAGGCGTTTTATGATTCTAATCTTGGCGAAACAGGAGGTTGCTACTGTTTGCACCTGATTTTTGAAGCTAAGTTGAGTGTCCCAGCGGACTCCGAGATTTCTCACCGAGTCTTTAGGGATGGGAGCTAGGCTTAAGTCTTCTGGCCACCATATACTGGAATCCAAGGGGGATGATGTGTTGAAAAAAAGGATCTCTGTTTTTCCGGCGTTGAGCCGGAGGGAATTGGTATCCATCCAGCTCGAGATGTCCCTGAGACAGGATTTCAAAGGATCAAAAGCAGAGGCAGAGTGAGAATCGAAAGTGAAAAGAAGCTGGATGTCATCAGCGTAGGAGGTAGATTTGATCCCCGTCTGTGCAATCAGCTTGGCCAGAGGGGTGAAATACACGTTAAAAAGGAGCGGGCTCAGGGAAGAGCCCTGTGGGACTCCCCATTTGAGTGGTCTGGCCAGAGAAGAAAAAGGGGGTGTGAAAACCTGCTGTGTGCGGTCCGAAAGGTAGGATGAAAACCATTTCAGGACAGCTCCACCCAGCCCAAGGTCCTCCAGTCTTTCCAGCAGGATTTTGTGAGAGACGGTGTCGAATGCTGCCGATAAATCCAGCAGCACAAACACCGCCCTCGATCCTTGGTCAAGCGTCCACCTCACCGAGTCGGCCATTTCGATAAGGGCCGACTCGGTGCTGTGGCCCGACCTAAAGCCGTGCTGGGAGTCGTGGAGAAGACCATGGGTTTCAATGTATTTCGACAGCTGGGAATGTGCCAGTTTTTCCAAGATCTTAGCTGGGGCAGGCAGGAGAGAAATAGGCCTGTAATTACTGGGATTGTCTGGATCTAGGTTAGGTTTCTTTAGGATGGGAACTAAGGAGGCATGTTTCCATTTGGCAGGGAAACAGCCCGTTCTGAATGAATCATTCCAGATGAGATTGAGGTAGGGGTTGAGAAGGGGTGCATGTTTTTTATAGAGCTTGGCAGGCCAGGGGTCTTTGGGTGAGCCTGATTTGCATTTGGTTAGTTCGGCCAGAGAGTCTACTTCTGATATGGTGTCAAATTCGAATAGGGTAGGTAGCTGGGGCGAGGGGGTAGAAAGTTTCTTTTTTTGCCCTGCGGTTTTGGGGAGGGGGAAAGAGGAGTAGATGTCCTCAATCTTATCCTCAAAGAATTTAGAGAGTTTGTCGCAAAGCGACTGGGAGGCAGGCTGAGTACGAGTCAGCGCAATGGGGTTTGTGAAGGTTCTCACTATGTTGAAAATTTCCCTAGGGCCATTACTGGCAAGTTGGATTCGGGATGCCAGAAAATCACGTTTGTGTCTTTCAATCATTCTCCGATATTCTTTAAGGGCTGATTTGTAGGTAATTTTGCTGTCAAGGGAGAAGTTGAGTCTCCAAAGGCGTTCGAGGGATTTACAAGAGGCCTTTTTCTGCCGCAGCTCATCAGAGTACCATGGTGCGGAGGGTGTCGCCCTGTAGGTTTTTATGGGTTTGCTGGGAGCTAAGGCTTCCAAGGCCTGAGTAATCCATGAGTCCAGATTATCGATCAATATGTCCGGATCGGACGACAGACAAGGAGGAAAGTTTTTGAGGTGTCCCAGGAGTGATTCAGGAGTGATGCAACTCCAGTTTCTACCTGATGATTTAGGGGTGATGGCAGGTCTAGCGTGGCAGGTGATGTCAATCTCGAAAGGGATGAGGAAGTGATCCGACCATATAACCGGGATGGGAGATGTGACTCGGATAGATGGTAGATTGGAACAGATCAGATCCAAAGTATGACCGGCTTTATGGGTAGGTAGGGTAACTGTTTGGACAAGCTTACAAGCGGCTAGCGTCGAAATGAAATTACTGCTGTGGGGGCAGGAATCGTTATCGACGTGGAGATTAAAGTCTCCTAGAGCGGTGAAATTGGCGTATCGTGTGCTAAGCTGAGTAAGATAGTCCACCAGAGCCAGTAAGTGAGAGACATTGGAATGCGGGGGGCGGTAAATAAGAATTCCAGAACAAGAAGAGGATGGGGAGATTTGGACGTTGAAGGGGAGACCTTCAATGCTGTCCTTTGTGCATGATATCTCTGTGATATGTGCGCACAATATCCTTGTGTCTCATGTTGGGCAATCATTTTGTCCACTATTGTTTTTATCCATCTATTAAACAAATGATCAGCCTCAGACATGGATTTACAGAATGCTCTTCAATCGACTACCAACTATTCTCATCCATGACCTATATAATTGGTCATTCCACTACACAGCCGAGGGCCTTCGCGGCCGTCTCATTCAGTCAATGTTCCAGCACCTTACCGTCAATCAGAGTCCTGCTGCTGTTCCTTTCTGTTCGCTTTCTTGCCTTTACCTGCCACTTTTTTAGTGAAATCCAGCGCTGCTTTAGGAGTGGCGAGAATGACCGTTTATTCTTCCCAGGTCACCTTTAGACGGGCTGGATAGAGCATGGCGTAGGGTATTTGCAATTTCCGCAATTTAGCTTTTACTGTAGGGAACTTACGACTTGCCTGATGTACTGCAACCGTATAGTCAGGATAAAATTCTAGTTTATTCCCTTGATAATGGATCACTCTTTTTTCTCGTGCAAGTCGAAGGATGTTGTCACGATCCCTATAGTTAAAGACACGGGCCACTATGGGTCTCGGCGCCGCACCCGGTGGAGGTTTCGGTGCAAGGGATCGATGTGCCCTCTCGATTTTGAAAATCGGTGACATCCCCTCTTCACCAAAAATGTCCTTGCATAGCTGCTCAATGTGCGATTCCATACAGCATGTGTTTGTTGATTCAGGAAGTCCTGCTATTCGTACGTTGTTCCGTCGGAAACGGGCTTCCAGCTCCTCCGCCTTTGTTTTGATGACCGCAAGGACTTTTTCCATGCCCGTACATTTGGTTGTTGTTGAATGTGCTTCATCTTCCACCGCCGAGATGCGATTTTCAGCTGTTTCCAATCGTTCCCCTTGTTTATCCATTATTGCAGCCATGTTGTCCATTCGTCCTGTTAGTTGGTCGAGTTTTCCATTTATATCTTGTAGGTTGGTTTGTATTGCTTTGAGGATACTTTCCATACTGCTCTCCGCCGTGGTTTCTGTCTCCGATTCGTCCTCTATGGGCCCAGCCTGGCCTATTGGCGCTCTCCGAGCTTCAAATGTAAGCTTCGGTTGCTGCTTGTCTGGCTTACCTATATTGTGGTGTTGTGTAAAACACTATGATGAACAGTCCAGTGGTATCCTCTTCTCTGCACCGAAGTAACAAGTTCCCACGATCACGTTTAAGTTACCACAACCCCAGATCACAGGCGAGGTCCACAGTATGATGCCTCTACTTTATCTAATGGCCAGACCCACCCGTCCGCAATGCATACTCGATAATATTGCAGCTGGTGATTGTCGGTTGCGTGTGCCGATCCCACCTCAGAATAGTACGTACTAGGCACCTTGTGCAGTCAGCATTACCCTCGCTGGCTGGCCGTGGTGTTCAGTTGCGCTCTCTTGTCTGCTCACTTCCCACATGTAGCGCTAAATGTACTGCACCTCCTGTAGCAAATGGTAGCAATGTTCGTGACTTCTCCAGCACTGTTTCTCCGCCGAACTCCACACCCCCCTGATAGTTAGGCGCTGTGTTCTCAGTTCCCTCTGGGGCCTATTGGCAAAGGCTAAGTCACCCCCACGCTCCGCTGCCTGCCTTTGGACTCCATTGAGCCTGCCTTTGGACTCCATTGAGCCCCGCTTGCTGTCCTGCCGCACGGACGACCCAGCCGCCGCTGAGCCGCCGGCCCCAGAGACTTCCCGCCGCTGCCTCCCTGTGGCCCCGCCCCCTGCAAGCCCATTCGCCGCCCCGCTCCTGCCACCCAGCTGCTCCTTCCTCCCGGCTCCTCAGCTATGATGCCCCCAGAGCGACCGCGCAGCAGACGCGCGCAGCGGGTGCACCGATTGTGTGCCGAAGGCGTGCCAAAGATATAGCCCGTCTGCGCCCGTCTGCGCCTGGACCGCGCCCAGTACCAGGACCCCTGGCCCCCATTGACGCAAGACCACACGTTAGACCTACGACGCCGCCACCCTCAACAGACTCAACGCCGGCCGTATTCCCCGCCTGCTACCGAGCAACCCTGAAACGCACCCACGGACCCTTCACCTGCCGAGCCTGCAAATTCACCTGCCTCCAGACCTGCACCGCACCCGACAAGCCGATCTCCAGCAGCAACCACCTCAAGTGCATCCTGCTCAACACCCGCTCCGTCCACAGACACGCCGTCGAACTCTGGAACCTGCTTGACACAACATCACCAGACGTCGCCTTCCTCACAGAAACCTGGATGAACGCCTCCTCAGCGCCGGACATCGCCATAGCCATCCCGGACGGATACAAGATCACCTGGAAGGACTGCGTCAACCAGACTGGAGGAGGCATCACCATCGTACACAAGAACACCATCCGCATCACAACCAACCCCGACGACACCTTCACAGCCGCCGAACACCTCCACTTCCAGATACACACTGTCAAGTTCAAAGGATACACTGGTTCGGCCCCCTCGGGAACAGAAGCTCTTACCCCAAATCCACCCCAGGGGTAACTCTGGGACTACTGAGAATTTCTCTGTCCACAGAATTAACCCCGTGGGGGAAAGGGGAAGTGGATGACAAACAAAGAGAGACACGCTTCGGACACTGGCTTCCAACCTGGTCTGGTCTGGTCTGCGCTGTAAGGGAAAACACTTATTAGCTTTCTAACTCACAAGAAAATGTTGCATCTTATTATCTATTCTTTCCTGACCAAAAACTATTCTTACCAGTGTTTAAACTGAAGCTAGCTCCTCCCTATTAATGTTTGCCTGGTATTGTATATCTGATTCACTGCAAGAACTGACTGACAGCCCAATGGAAAACGGAATAAGGAATGGCCACCAATACAGTCCAAGGCAGCTGGCAACATACAGTCTTGAAGTTTTTTCATGTAGAAGATTGCAGGAAAATAAAGTCTATAACAGCACTCTCTGAAGTCTTTAAAAGAAATAATGTTCACTGTACTCAGAAGTGCTAATCTCTCAGGCTCAAGGATCCTCTTGCTCCAAACACTGCTAGCTTGAAGATATCATCACCTCAGTCATTGCCTGGAGACTGAAGCACAAGAACCACACTCTTACTTGGTATTCAAGGTCTTCTCTTCACAGAAGACGCTCTCACGTCACAGCTCCACTACTCTCCGAACGCTAAGAGATAGCGTCTTTACTCTGACAGGACTCGGGTTGCTTCAGGACGAAACGAGGGCAAAAACGAAACACTCGAACAGCGTGTCAAAGTCCCTTAATGACACGTAATCACTGTGAAGGGCAACGAATAATGTTCTTAAAGAAATGCCCCAATTATTCCTCAGAAAGAAGACAGCGAGCAACGGAAGCTCCTGTCAGGCGATGAAAGTCGGTTGAAGTGCGCAGCGCGAGGCTCGCGCATGCGCATTACCGACAATGCTCGCCACTGCTCCCAGAAGCTAGACCGCTGCAGGATGTTTTGATCGATGGGACTGAGAGCTACCTTTGCAACATGGCGGGACACGGCAGGACCTTAGCAGCCACCGCAAAGATGTTTTCCAGCATGGATTCTTCCTCACTAATGGCCTTTGGCGAGGTGCATGGATCCTGACAGTACCTCCCACCAAGAATGCTCTTCCTCCTTTGGGTTTAGAAGGATTGGCCTTGTGAAACTCCCGAAGAAGTCTTGGAGCATGAACGTTTTCAGAGGGCTCCCACGATCTTTCCTCAGGGCCAAAATTCTTCCAGTCAATCAGATAGTACAAGATACCTCTCTTCAGTTTGGAATCTAAAATTTTGTGTACCTCAAACTCTTCGTGTGTGTCTATCTGAATTGGTTTTGGTGCTAAACGCCCTCTCAACTTGGGTGGACTTTTCTTTAACAGGGACACATGGAAGGTGGGATGAACCTTGAGATATGGAGGCAATTGAATTTTTACTGTAACTGGATTAAGCATTTTTTCCACTTTAAATGGGCCTAAAAATCGGGGCTGAAATTTCCGATTTATTTTTAACCGTAAATTCTTTGTGGATAGCCACACTCTATCCCCTGCCTGAAACACTGGATTCTCTCTTCTCTTTTTATCTGCATGTTTTTTGTAAGATTCTTTGGCCTTTTCTAAATTTTTCTTAACTTGAATGAGGGATTTCTGCATTTCACTAACCTTCTGTTCCACTGCAGGAACTGGGCTTTCCTCTTTTTCCACAATGAAGGCGGGATGCCTACCATAATTTACAAAAAAGGGTGAATAACCAGTGGAAGAGTGAACCGCATTATTATAAGCAAACTCTGCTGCCCACACCAATTCAGACCAATCTAATTTCTGGTCCAAAAGGTATAAACGCAGGTACTGCTCAAGCTCCTGGTTCACTATTTCCGTTTGGCCATCAGTTTCTGGGTGGTAGCTTGTGGAGAAACGAGTGTCAATTCCCAATTTTGCTGAGAAGGCTCTCCAAAAATGTGAAACAAATTGGGTCCCTCTATCCGAAATTAATACTTTAGGGATGCCATGAAGGCGCACTACATGCTGGACAAAAAGCTGAGCTAGAAGAGGAGCATCTGGAATTCTTTTCAAGGGAATAAAGTGTGCCATCTTGGAAAAGACGTCTACAAATACCAAAACTGTGGTATACCCCTGACTTAAGGGTAGTTCCACTATCAAATCCATGGACACAGTATGCCAAGGATGAGGCGGAACAGGTAAGGGTCTTAACTTTCCCTGAGGAGACCTTCTCTCGGACTTCCCCCTCAGACACCTCTCACAAGTGGTTACAAATTGTCGTACCTGAGATCTCATGTCCGGCCACCAAAAATTCCTTTCCACCAACTCAGTAGTTTTTTGAATTCCTTTATGCCCTGCTAACAGATTATCATGACAAGATTCCATGGCCTTTTCTCGAAGTGCAGGGGTAGGGAGGAACATGCGATGATTCTGGTAAGGAACTCCATTCTTCACTTCTCGACCCTCCGCTTGATTGGACCAATCCTTCATCTCTTGATCAGTCATAGAATTTTGCAACTGGACAACCAATTTTGAAGAATTCACAGCCAACACAATTTTTTCTTCTGGAATGATAGTTTGAGGTCCTTTTTCTGCATCTGAAGATCCAGACTCTATCCGAGATAAAGCGTCAGCTCTAGCATTACTCTTTCCAGGTCGGAAGGTAATGACGAAATCAAAATCAGCAAAAAATAAAGACCAACGTAACTGCCGCGCCGTGAGGGTTCGAGCAGATTTTAAAAACTGAAGGTTTCTGTGATCCGTAAAGACTGTTATTTTGTGTCTGGCTCCCATTAAATAATGGCGCCATTCCTCAAAAGCATTCTTGACCGCTAGCAGTTCCTTATCCGCAATTGAATAGTTGCACTCCTGGGGGACTTAATTTTCTTGAATATTAAGCCACTGGATGCAGCTGTCCTGAAGTTGGATGTCTTTGCGATAAGATCCCTCCTATTGCTCCGTCAGAAGCATCTGCTTCCACAAAAAAGGGGTCCTCCATCCGAGGATGCAACAGAATTGGTGCTCTTGTGAAAGAATCTTTTAGGTACTGGAAGGCATGTTCAGCTTCTGTGTTCCAAATGAACTTGACTCCCTTCTTCAGCAAACGAGTTATGGGAATCACCTTTTGAGAGAAATCTGAGATAAATCTTCGATAAAAATTGGAAAATCCCAAAAAACTCTGAACCTCCTTGACTGACTTCGGGGAGGGCCACTCCTGTACCGCCTTGACTTTAGTGGAATCCATACTCACACCATCAGGGGACAGTACAAACCCCAAAAACTCCACACGAGCTACATGAAACGCACATTTCTCCAGCTTCACATAGAGATGATTCTCTAATAATTTTGTTAAAATCGCTCTCACATGAGGGATGTGCTCTTCTTCATTTTTTGAGAAAATGAGTATATTGTCTATGTAGACCACTGCAACTCTATCCAAAAATTCTCCCAAGACATCATTTACAAAATGTTGAAAAGCAGCGGGAGCGTTGCAAAGTCCATAGGGCATGACACAATACTCAAATAACCCATATCGTGTTCTGAACGCAGTTTTCCATTCATCACCAGGTGCCACTCGAATTAAATGGTATGCCCCTCTGAGATCCAACTTGGTATAGATCTTGGCATCTTTTACTTGATCAAGCAATACTGAAATTAACGGAAGAGGATAACGATTCTTCACTGTTACTTGATTTACAGCTCTATAGTCTATGCAAGCCCGAAGATCCCCATCTCGTTTTGGAATGAAAAACAAAGGAGATGACACCGGGGACTGAGATGGGCGTATAAATCCATTTGCCAGATGTTTATCCAGATATTCCTTGAGATACCGATTTTCTTTTTCTGTGAGAGCGTATATTCGACTGCAAGGTAGAATTGCTCCAGGCTCGATCTCAATTTTACAATCATATGGGCGATGGGGGGGTAACTGATCCGCACCCCTCTTATCAAACACCAACGCCAAATCCTGATATTGCTCAGGAATCTCTTTAACCTCCAAGGCGCAGATTTGCGTGGTGTGACCAACGGCTAATAGCTTAACTGGAGTGGGCTCTTCCTTAGATTCTGGAACATGGAAACAATTTTCACTACAATAAGAAGAGTTCATTTCAATGGTTCTTTTGCTCCAATCTATCCTCGGGTTGTGTTCTGTTAACCAAGGTAAACCAAGGATCAATTGAAACTGGGGCGCGTCAATTAAATTGAACGACATCCACTCCGAGTGCCCATTCAATCCAGTTAGCAACACCATTTCCGTTTCATGAGTAATTGGACCTGATGACAGATTGGTCCCATCTACTGCTCGAACTGCTTCCGACACAAGTTTTTGGACTGGTCGAATTCCATTTTGCCTGGCATATTTTAGGTCACAAAAGTTCCCTGTGGCTCCTGAATCAATCATCACGGAAACTTCATGTAACTCATGGTTACGAAATTTGACTACAAAAACAGCTGTCAAATGAGGAGCCGCAGACTGTAAGGTGTTCATAATGTGTTGTTTGTCAGGAGTCGTCTTTGAAAACGCTTCCACCCGTGCGACTCGGTCTACGGGCGAAGCCGATCTTTTACTGGCGAGGTGGTCTTTGGCCTCTTGGAACATTCCTTAACAAAATGACCAGCGCCCCCACAATATAGACATAGCTGGGAACTTCTTCTTCTCTCTTTTTCTTCTTTAGGAAGTGGTCCACGCACAGAGCCTATTTGCATGGGTTCTTCCGAGGAGGCTGCTTCTGAATTTTTTGGAGATTCAACCTTAACTCTATCAAATCGTGGCGGCACGAAGCGAAAGTCCTTCTTCTTTTCATTCCTCCGCTCACTCAGCCGATGATCTAACTGCAACACCAGATCGATTAATTCTGAAACTTCTGTAGGTCTTTGAGGGATTTGAGCCAAGGCATCTTTAAGTTCATCTCGTAGACCTCTGTAAAAGATCGCTGCACGTTTAGCCTCTGGCCAATTTGTTTCCACCACTAACTTATTGAAACTTGCCAAATACCCAACCAAGTCTTTATTTCCTTGTTTAAGGTCCAACAACTCATTGTCTGTAGCTTGTGATGCTGACCTTCGGTCAAATATTCTTTCAAACTCTAACTTGAAGTTGGCATAATTCGTTAACACAGGATCCTTCCTGGTGACCAAGGACATGGACCATGCGGCTGCATCTCCTGTCAGGTACGACAAAATGAAGGCCACCTTAGCTTGGTCGTCTGTAAAAATTACCAGACGACACAGAAAGTGTAAAGAACACTGTGTCAGAAAAATTTGCGCTTTCATAGGGTCACCTCCATATCTCTCAGGAGAGGCTAACGGAATTACAGGGGAGATGGAATGAATCACCTGGGTGGAGACTCCCGCTGAGGTGGAGGGTTGAGATGTAGGAATACTACCTTGAAATAAGGACCCAGCTGCTTCTAAGTCATCTAGCCTTTGCTTAGTTTGGGTGAACTCCTGTCTAGACCTCCTAATCTCCTCCCTCAGGGCTTTATTTTCTTCTACAGTATTATTCAATTGTTCCTGCATTCCGCTCAAAACAGCCGTTAAGGCTTTTAGATCTATGCTCTCCACCATCTTCTGCTCAGGGGGGGGCCTAATTCCTCAATAAAGAGGCAGGCACTTCAATCTGTCAAGTTCAAAGGATACACTGGTTCGGCCCCCTCGGGAACAGAAGCTCTTACCCCAAATCCACCCCAGGGGTAACTCTGGGACTACTGAGAATTTCGCTGTCCACAGAATTAACCCCGTGGGGGAAAGGGGAAGTGGATGACAAACAAAGAGAGACACGCTTCGGACACTGGCTTCCAACCTGGTCTGGTCTGGTCTGCGCTGTAAGGGAAAACACTTATTAGCTTTCTAACTCACAAGAAAATGTTGCATCTTATTATCTATTCTTTCCTGACCAAAAACTATTCTTACCAGTGTTTAAACTGAAGCTAGCTCCTCCCTATTAATGTTTGCCTGGTATTGTATATCTGATTCACTGCAAGAACTGACTGACAGCCCAATGGAAAACGGAATAAGGAATGGCCACCAATACAGTCCAAGGCAGCTGGCAACATACAGTCTTGAAGTTTTTTCATGTAGAAGATTGCAGGAAAATAAAGTCTATAACAGCACTCTCTGAAGTCTTTAAAAGAAATAATGTTCACTGTACTCAAAAGTGCTAATCTCTCAGGCTCAAGGATCCTCTTGCTCCAAACACTGCTAGCTTGAAGATATCATCACCTCAGTCATGGCCTGGAGACTGAAGCACAAGAACCACACTCTTACTTGGTATTCAAGGTCTTCTCTTCACAGAAGACGCTCTCACGTCATAGCTCCACTACTCTCCGAACGCTAAGAGATAGCGTCTTTACTCTGACAGGACTCGGGTTGCTTCAGGACGAAACGAGGGCAAAAACGAAACACTCGAACAGCGTGTCAAAGTCCCTTAATGACACGTAATCACTGTGAAGGGCAACGAATAATGTTCTTAAAGAAATGCCCCAATTATTCCTCAGAAAGAAGACAGCGAGCAACGGAAGCTCCTGTCAGGCGATGAAAGTCGGTTGAAGTGCGCAGCGCGAGGCTCGCGCATGCGCATTACCGACAATGCTCGCCACTGCTCCCAGAAGCTAGACCGCTGCAGGATGTTTTGATCGATGGGACTGAGAGCTACCTTTGCAACATGGCGGGACGCGGCAGGACCTTAGCAGCCACCGCAAAGATGTTTTCCAGCATGGATTCTTCCTCACTAATGGCCTTTGGCGAGGTGCATGGATCCTGACACACACTGACCCCAAGACCACCCTCAGAGGCACCCTCATCTACAGACCCCCGGGACCACGCACCCAATTCAGCGAAGACCTCGCCGACGTCATCAGCCCTCACGCCCTCCCCTCCGCTGACTACATCCTCCTAGGGGACCTCAAGTTCCACCTGGAGAACAACAAGGACAGCAACACTCTGCTTGACAACCTCGCTAACCTCGAACTCAAGCAACTGGTGAGCACCCCCACCCACTACGCCGGCCACACACTGGACCCCGTCTTCTCCTCCAGCAAACACATCTCCTTCAGCCACTCCACCGGACTCCATTGGACTGACCACAGTTGCATCCACTTCAGCTTCAGGAGACCCACGACCCACCACCACCCGCAACAGATCCCTCGCAGGAGCTGGAGCAAGATCACCACGGAGCAGCTCGCTACCTCCCTCCGCAAGAACCCTCCCGCCAGCACAGCAGACCCCAACGAAGCAGCCAACAACCTCACACAGTGGCTCACCAACTGCGCAGATGACCTCGCACCACTGAAGAACCCTCTCAGCAGACTCGCCAGCAAGAAAGCCCCCTGGTTCACCGACGAACTCAAGATCTCCAAGAAGAACTGCTGCACCCTCGAGAAAACCTGGCGCCACGGCCAGACCACAGACAACATGACGGCCCTCAAGCACGCCACCCGCAAACACCACCAGCTGATCCGCATCACCAAGAAGACAGCATTCAAAGATCGATTGGACAACAACGCGCACAACAGCAAGGAACTCCTCAGCATCGTCAAAGAGTTCTCCAACACCAGCGCGGGAAACAACGACATCACTCCGTCGCAAGACCCCTGCGACTCACTCGCCTCTTTCTTCCACCGCAAGATCGCCGATATTCACAACAGCTTTGGCGCACCAACCACACACCCAACCACCGAACCAACGCCCCCCACCACCACCATCTGCGCCTGGACCCCGGTCAGCACCGAAGACACCACCCGCACGATGAACACCATCCACTCCGGATCCCCAACCGACCCCTGCCCTCACCACGTCTTCAACAAGGCCGACTCCATCATCGCACCCCAAATCTGGGACATTATCAACACCTCCTTCAAAACCGCCACCTTCCCGGAGATCTGGAAGCATGCCGAGGTCAGCGCCCTCCTGAAGAAACCAACAGCGGACCCCACCGACCTCAAGAACTACCGCCCCATCTCGCTCCTCCCCTTCCCTGCCAAAGTCATCGAGAAGACCGTCAACAAACAGCTTGCCGCCTTCCTCGAGATGAACGGATCCCTCGACCCCTCGCAGTCTGGCTTCCGAGCCAACAACAGCATGGAGACCGCCCTCATCGCAGCCACTGACGACATCAGATCCCTGCTCGACAACGGGGAAACAGCGGCCCTCATCCTCCTGGACCTCTCTGCAGCGTTCGACACTGTATGCCACCGCACCCTAGTACAGCGCCTCAACAACATTGGAATCCAAGAGAAGGCACTGGAATGGATCATCTCGTTCCCCACCGAAGTCATCTGCGGCGTACCACAAGGATCATCACTCAGCCCAACCCTCTTCAATGTCTACATGAGCCCTCTCGCAGCCATCGCATGCAAACAAAACCTCAACATCATCTCCTACACCGACGACACCCAGCTGATCCTCTCCCTCACCAACGACCCCGCCACCGCCAGAACCAGCCTACACGAAGGGATGAAAGACGTCGCCGAATGGATGAAGAACAGCCCCCTGAAACTGAACTCAGACAAGACGGAAATCCTCATCCTGGGATCATCGGCCTCCGCCTGGGATGACTCCTGGTGGCCCCCTGCCCTGGGCACCACTCCCATACCAACGGACCACGCACGCAACCTGGGCTTCATCCTGGACTCCTCCCTCTCGATGACCAGACAAGTCAACGCCATCTCATCATCATGCTTCAACACCCTGCTCATGCTCCGCAAGATCTTCCGATGGATCCCCACGGAAACCAGGAAGGCGATCACCCTGGCACTCGTCACCATCCGGCTAGACTACTGAAACACCCTCTACGCACACAAGGCCCTCCACGACCTGGGCCCCAAGTACCTCAACAACCGCCTGACCTTCTACGCGCCCACCCGCCAGCTACGATCGGCCAGCCTCGCCCTCGCCACCGTACCACGCATCCGCAAAGCCACCGCCGGGGGAAGATCCTTCTCCTACCTGGCAGCCAAGACATGGAACTCTCTCCCGACCCACCTCCTCAAGACCTGGCTATTCAAGCAGTAACTCACCCCTCCCCCCAGCGCCTTGAGACCCTCCCGGGTGAGTAGCGCGCTATACAAATGCCGATGATTGATGATTGATTGATTGAATAACAACCGGCAGATGTCCTTATGGATATTGCTCCTGCCCCGTCAGTGCGCCAATGTCTGCAGCGGGATATAGATTTGTCGCTGGTACTCCCCGTGTTGTTTAAGGAGGCGTTAGTGTGTGATCTAGAAACGCCAGCTTCCCGCTTTTTCTCCTCGACTCCAATTACCGTTTCAGCTCTCAACACCGCCACTGTCCACCATCTTACGCTCACTATGCACTGGTCGCCTTGTCAGATATTCCGGCAGTGTCCTCTATGCTTGCTTCCCCATACCGTCGCTTCTGCCTCAGCGCCGTTAGTCTTCGCTGCAAAGGGGATGGACTGTTCCAGCGTTAGTGGGGTTAGCTCAGGAGGAAAGGATCTTTCGTGCCATACGCGCAGTGTCTCAGCAGCAGGTCTGGGACATGGGCGCTGCCATTTTGCGCGTCTCAGCCCGCCAGCACTCGTCAGCAATATCGGGCGTTTTTCATGAACTTTGCCACTTACTTGGATGCCAGAGTTTGTCTGGTGAAGGGGTATTGCCCGAAGTCACTGCTTTGGAGCGTCTCAAGGGAGCAGGTGTACCGCGTTTTCAGTGCAGCTGGTCCGTTCCGTGAAAGTAGCTCTGTTTTCCGCCATCTTGCCCCTCTTCCAACTCAGGGTGCTACGACGCGTGATTTACCAGTATTTACTGCTAACGAAGCAGTTTTAACCCCGTTTCTTAGTCCTGAATGCTTCCCATCTCGTATTTCGTGCTCAGAAAACACTTTTAGTTCAGTTTGTGAGATTAAAACACCCCAGGCTAGTCTGCCCAGCGGAGCTGTCGGATCAGGCAGCCATCCCGCTGTGCACCCCCTAGCGCCTCCCACAATGAAGTAGTTAATTATAAAAAGAGGGACGAAGCACGAACTATCGCGGTATCAACAACATGGAAAAAATACTTCGGATTGAAGACTGTCCTTCAGTGGTCTATTGGGGCAGCTTGGATGTTAGTGTTCTCAGCTGAAGTTTCTAGTGGAATGTTCTTCCTTAAGCAGGCGACAGATGCATTTCTATTTAAGGATAATTGTGTTATAGTAGACTATAAGATTTGTACTATGATTGCTAATTTTTCTTTCATTTAATTGTGTTTTTATTAATTGAAGGAAAGAATACCACATGCTTGTTACATAGATTTAATGTAGAAATCCAATAGGTACTTTAATTACTTGTGTAAGTATTTATTGAACCAATATGTCTGCTATTTGTTGGAAATGTTTTTTCTTGAGTTCTGAAAGAGGGCATGCATGCAACCCTTGCCAACTGTACAGATGCATTGCTTCCACACTATTGTATTCACCCATGCTCTTCAACTAAAAAGTTTGATAGCCACCTCCCCCATCCACAAGTCTGATTTTCTCTAGTCCTCTTGTCTACGTATCCAATGTACACAATGTGCCCTCGTATAATGTGTACAATAAATGCTATAAGACCGGCAAAGTATCAAATAAATCCCAATTACCGGTGTACACGGAGTTCACTGAGTTTCCGACTTTTCGGCATCTACTCCCTGATGTACTTTGATACGGAAACTTTTAATATTTACTCCTGGGTGCTAGCCGATCCTTCAAATCAGGTGCCATTTTCTTGCAAGTTAATTTTAAAACTGTTTTTCTAGCAACTTCAAAACCGGATGCATATTGGTGATAAGGTCCCAGTAATAGACTGACGAGGTGGTGAAAATCCCAAACTTCATGTGAAAACCTACATACAGATGATGACTTCACTGACTACGGATACAAATTGTATTCACAAAAGCTATGGGAAGATCCGTGAGACAAAAACTTGGCAACAATGCACATCCCCACCCCTTACCAACGTGTCCAATTATTCCACCAAAACAACAAAGATTTCAAGGATGTGGTAATGTGCCTGCATGGAATTCTCCTGATGAGCAGAACTGAGTAGGTGTCCTTTCCCTAAGGGCATATATTGTATTATAAAAAGTGCTGGTGCCGAAAGCTGTCGCCCTAGCTATGGCCTGTGGCTCCTAAAGTGCTTACATTTATAATTGTCTCCCTCCTTATACACCATGACTGAGTTCTCCTTTATGCTCTACCAGCTCCTGGCATACAAGCCCTCCTCCTTAGGTCCTGCTTCTAGAACAGGGAAACATCAAGTGGGAAAATGTGATGAAGGAGTAGTGTTGTTTTAGTAAAACATGGAGAGTTACAAAGTACAAAAGGGTGGCCTTGTAGAAAAATTCATGTAAAAGAATATTCACCCAGTAAAAGCAGCACAGAATTCTAAGAAAGAGGGCAATCTAGTGGCGGCTCCTCCGCGAAGGCGGAGGAGCGATGCCTCACTGCTTTGAAGCAGTGAAAGAAAGGAAACATAAAATGATAGTAACTCAATGATATTGTCAATTTAAGTTTTCCTGCTGCAGCAGGTTTACAGGTAGGGGCGGCTGCTCCAATGACAGAGGAGCAGGAGGAGGAGTGGTTTGCCCACTCCAAGTGCACATGAATATGCAACTTTACATGTTCTCCACGCAGGCTGCATTGCAGCGTTGTTATATGCTCAGGGTAGACTGGGTACTTCCTGTTCCGGCCCAAAGCAAGAGACAGTAACGGAGATACGGGGGAGAGACGCAGCATCAGGTAAGTGTTTTTTATTCTTTGAACCCCCTTACCTGCCCACCTGCCCTCCGCCCCGATCCGTGCTGGCTGCCACTGGGGCAATCACTGTCTAATGTTTTTAAAAGTAATTCTCAGAAGCATTTTAGGCCTCTGCGGCTTTCAGTGAGTTGGTTCTACCTGCACTATTGGCCATTTTAAAGTGTGTTCTTATTGACAGAAGTGTCATTCCCCTTAGTTGTTCAACTGGAGCGACAACATGGGTGCCATACAATTATCTGATAATATTGTCCGATAGAACTTCTGTATTACACAATTTCTCTGTAGTTCATTCTTCTTTATTAAGTACCCACTCCTCAGGAGATAAATTACCATCCTACAAAACGTTGGGCCTGATTTAAAGTTTGGCAAACCAGTACTCCCCAGTGCTTAATTTCAGATGGTGGTTGCAAGTTTGGCTCACCAGCACTTATTATGGGGGACCAGCACTTATGTTGCTCAAGAGCAAGAGAGACAGGGAAAAATAAACTGGGGAAAAGAGGGAGATAGAGGAAGACAAAAAAACTGTGACCAAGGGAGACAGCAGGGATGAAAAAGAGCCTGCATTATTGAGATAAGGAGACAGGTAGTGTCTGGTGGTGGATTAAAGAGCCATGAAGTGGAATCAAGACTCCGCTTCCTTGGTGTTCAACATCCTATCTTCAATAGTGTCAGCCACTGACCTCTAAGCAAATCTTTGCCACTTAGGGGCATATGTATCATCCGTTTTTTTAGTCGCAAACGCTGCGATTCGCAAAAAAGCAGCGTTTGCGACAAAAAATTCGAAAAATGCGATGTATGATTGAAATCGCATTGCAAAATTAAGGAATCGCAAAATTTGCGATTCCTTAATTTTGCGTCAGCATTTAAGGAATCGCAAATTGCGATTCCTTAAATGCTATGTATGAAGCACTCAAGTTGTGATATTTCTCATTTAGAAATCACAAATTATCACCAACTTGAAGTTGGTGGTAATTTGCGATTTCTTTCACAAATGCACTTTTTGCCATTTGTGAAGGTGCCATGTGGCGCACATACATGCCCTTAGGGCATGTATGTGCGCCATATACGCACACATGTACATTTCAGGGGTGCATCAGGGTGTCCTTATGACACCCTTGCACCTTTGAAATTATTCTCAATTTGTGATTCTCAAATTGCAAAGCGCAAATTGAGAATAACTTCCCATTCATTCCTATGGGCCTCCTGGCCCGAAGAAATGAATGGGAAAGTATTCCTTAATTGTGAATTCGCAATTTGCTAATCGCAATTAAGGAATATTAAGAAATCGCTAAAAAATTGGATTTTTTACATACATCCCTTTTTGCAATTCTCAAATAGCGATTTCTAAAAAATCGCTATTTGAGAATCGCAAATGAGAGTGTTGATACATACGGTCCTTGATCTTTTACAAATTAAGCATGTCCCATCCCCCTATACAACACAATGCACTTGTAATAAGGTAGACAGGATAGTGGTCCGCCAAACTCTAAATCAGACAATTTGGTAATCAAAAAAACATCTAGTGTCAAGAGAAAGTTATAATCCAGAAAATTGTGCCAGTGTAGAATCCGATCTACAGTTTTTCTGGGACAAGTCACAACATTTCCCAGTGCACATTCTCCCAGGTATCAGCCTGGTTTTAGCTGCAGCTTCCCACACATGTAATTGCATACTTATAAATCAAAAACTCATGACACTCTAGACATGCCAGATCAAAGTCACGCCTTCCTATCTTGCTAAACAGGAGGTATTGATTTCAAAAGAAACAAAATACTCCTCTGGTGTGCATGTGCTCACTCATTTATCAACAGGGAGACCTGCCCTAGACAGCTTTCTTCTTGTAGTTATTATTTTCCCACTGTAATTAACTTCACATTAAAAAACACGTTGATTAGCTCAGTCAGGAAGAATAGGCATTTGGGTAAGAAACGAGGCAGGTGAGATGTACACAGCCTGGCGTTTGTAAATGACTGATTTACATTAATTGTGCATTGTTTTGCTATTGATATCTGCTAATGCGTTTTGTTCATATATCAGTGTTTGTTTGCACTGTCAGGGCCTAATTGGCACTTGTGATAGTATCCTTTGTTTCTTTCAGTATCATTATTGAGGTAAGTATACGCTTCTTTGGGGAGGCCTCCATGTACTGTATATGTGTGATCCCATATGTGAAGCCATCTCTATATAAATGTTGGTGGTTGAGATAGTGTGTTTTATAGGCTTTGTGCACCGGCTTTCTGTGGCCACTGATTGGGCATTGGGTAATAAGGGGCAGCACAGACCACATATTCGCTTCTTGTGTGAAAAAGGTAGCTTTATTGAAGACAGGTGCACATCACATACAATTCATCATAGGCCTTAGCTTCACAAAACTAGACCTCACTACGCAGTACTTCACCTAATACCCCCTACTCCCACTCCTAAATTTCCCACCCCCTTTAACATCCTTATTGTGAAACTGTAACTCCTACCCTGGCATTGTATTGTCAACCTTCATATTGATAAACACTTTAACCTACATCTATTATAATCTAACTATCTAAGTATCCTAACTCTCAACTTTTCCTTTGCTTTCTCCAGGTTTTACTTTATTACCAGTCTCACATTCTGCTTCCCCTATGTTCACAACCATCATCTTAATGCATACCCATGGCAACTGAACTGCCCACCACCACTAAGAAAAGATCTGTCCCCCAACTCCCCTTTTCTGACCCATCCTTTAGGAACATCCCCACTCTCCGCTCCCTGTTCATGCTTTATCTAGCGCCTCTTTTGTCTGTATCAAATATAACTGGATTCTGTAACATGATAAATGCAACTCATCCCCAAAAATCTAGTAAACCGGATATCAGCTCTGGATGTTCAACCCTGCCAAACCTTTCCTCTCTAAGTAAACCCTCACATCTCTGTTAATCTTTCCCTGGGCCTTGTCAGTGGTGGGTGGTTTAGCTCCCTCTCTCCAATGTTGCAGCAGAATACATTCTGTTCAAATGACAAATGTCCCTGGCCACTGCCTCTTATCTCCAGTATGTCCCTCTTCATCTCTTTTAAGAGGGCAAGGCCTTTGCAAACCACTAAAAAGTGTTCCCCTAAATGTAACACAAGAATGTCAGGACACCTATGCCTCTTCAGTGAATGATTCAAGCATAGTAAAAGTTCTCGCCATCACATACGACCTTTTCCATGCCACTTCACTGTAAAAAGCTGTTCATCCAGCCCAAGGTTACAGCCTCAACCCTTATGGAGTTTATGCAGGTTCAGCCCATTTGATAATTGAATGCCCCAAGATCCATATCAAGAAGTCAATTGCTTCCGGCCCAGCTATTGCACCTGAAAAGAACACAAATGTAAGATAAAGAATTGACACCATTCAAAACCCCCCTTCTTGTTCCCTGCACACATATTGCAGAAAGTTGTCTGATTACCAGTGTCCCAATCCCATAATCCTTTCCCTGTCCCAGCCCCTCCAGGCTGCCTCTGTGGCTGCACTAATTCTAAAAAATGTGTCCTAAAGTCCCTCGTGTTTTCCCCAATGCTTTCCAATGTTCTTCGCATGCCCCACAGAAGCAGATGAGCAGTCACGCAGGCAGCATCAATGTAACAAAAGACTTCCCCTTTTGATGCCCTGCTAACCGCCCACCACTTTGCTTCCCACTGTACTAGACTTGCATCCTGAGAAAACTTGAAGCCTCACTTTCTTACCCAGTGACTTCTGATTTGTCTTGGATTGCCGAATGCACAATTCCAGTCTACTTTCCTGGCCTTCCACATCTATCCATTCTAACCCGGAACACCTTTTCTACCCAGCATTTCCAAAACCCGAAAAGCCCCGAAACACATCCAGGATATGAGGGTCGAAAAAAGAACCCCATTCTCTCCTTTCCTTGCATATCTCCGGGAGCACCACTATAATTTTACCTAGAAACTACCGGGATAAAGGACTCTCCAGACAAGCCCAGCAAACCCTTTCCCCGGACCATCCCTCTAACATTCTCCTTCCCAGTGCCTTGGTTAAAGGCGCATAGCCTCTTGAAACCTTGCCCATGAAGGCAATGCCTGCCAGCTTGCCAGCAATCGTGACCCTCGAAGCCCTTTTCCAATCAGTGTGAGAATGTACTGTACTGCATCCTCTTACCCTGCTGCCCCACTGCTCTCACCTTCACTTTGCCCCTAGCTTAAAACTCTTTCCAGGCCAGAGCATACGCTTTTCTGGTGAATACGGCCAGCGACCCTGCCACCAACTACATCATCCTCTCTCTCTTAGGCTCTATATATTTGCTGGAATCAAAGTCCTGTCTTTGTCTGCCTCCATGGCCATCTCATGTAACCTCTTCCACTGTGAACGAGACAAAGTGTTGACAATATATTTGTCCGTCCCTGGCACGTGCTTTGCTCTGAAGGCAACTGAAAAAAGAACAATTGATGGACAGAAAGCAAAACAATGTCATAAATTCACACCAGTACAAAGGTCTGGGGCTAATTCTATTGTTTATTTGCTCACCATGCCCTTCCAGTCAGGAACAGGGTCAAGACTGATTTGCATATAGCTGGTCTGAACTGGGGTGGCAAAGTGAGCTAAAGAACAATGATGGATTCAACCCATATCTATGATTGGGGGTGAGGGTCTGAAAAGTTTCAGTGCAGCTTATGTGCCTGTTCATCTCTCGCCGACTGCATGTTCACTACATGTTCGACTGACATATTATCTACTCTGCATAAAACCTTTCTGTGAGCAAGCTCCTGCCCCCATAGCTTTACTGACATGAATAATGGAAAAAAATCTAAAAAAACAATTCTCCTACCCATTGCCTACATGGTGCGGGCCTTTCTTCTGCGCACCACTTGCCCTGCCAGTAAAGGCCAAACTCGATCCACCAAGATGCATCTGAGTAAATATGCACATCCCACTCACATTCCTTTAGATTGATCATTGATATCCCATTGAAATCGTCCAGGTACCTGCGCCACATGTGCAGGTCCTCCCTTGTGCCTGCAGACAGACGTATGTGATGATGGGGCAGTGACAGCCACGACAAGGACAGGTGCCTACAGAAAGTCCTACCCCTCCTGATTGCTCTACACGCATAGTTCTAATATCCCAGCAAGACCTGCACCTACTTGACCATCACCTTTGGTTTGTCCAGCATTGCGCCAAATAACAGTTGCGTTTGCATCTTTTTGCCCACCAGGAGGCGCACTTCCATGGATTCCAAATCCAGTTTGATGCCCAAGAATTAAAGCACCATTGCTGGCTTCATAGTGTCTTCCGGAGTCAGCGGTACCACACTGTCGCGCACGACTTCTTGAAAACTTGTCAACTGCTGTTGGCAGTCTGCAGAACCAGGAAGCCCCACAAAAAAGAAAGTGTCCAGATAGTGCGCTACAGTCCTCTTCCTCATGTGTGACATGAAAACCCACTGTAGGAAGGAGCAGAACCGCTTAAACAATGCACAAGATATCCCACAACCCATGTATAACAGCTTATCAACGTACCTGGCCTTCAAACTGTATGCTTACCAACTGAAAATCCTCCAGATGAACTGGCAACAACCAGAAGGCTGACATAATGTCACTCTTCACCATGAGTGCACCCCTTTCGATCTGTTCAACCAATGCCATAGCCACATCCACTGAGGAATATAAAACCGACATCACCTCACCTGGGATAAAGTCATTAACCGAGTTCTCCTCCGGCCATGACAAGAGCTGAACGGGCCGAAATGTCACCGTTCTTTTTTTGGCACCACCCCAATATCGGCAACACAGTAAACTGCCATTCTGCCCTCCTGCCAACTTCTCTCTCATGACTTGTTTGTGTGTCATCACAGATTTCAAACTGTCAGATCACCTCGGGTGAGGTGGCACTGAAAGGGCCGATACACCAATGGTAACCCACTTGCTGTGTATGTCGTCTTGCTGAACTTAACTGACCCCACTGTTTGCTGATATGTTAGTGTCAATTTCCTTCCCCATTTGCCTCCGTGTCCCATGCCATCCTTGCCCAAATCCCCTCATCAAAATGTGCCCATGCATACCCTCTGTACGTGATGTGTGCACTGCGAATGGTGTCCATTTATTCAAAGAGTGATACACACCTCTCCGGATATATTTCAAAATATACAGTTGCAAAAATGAGAAAAGCAGCCTTCCAGTCCTCTATTGTCATAGGCACCCTAGGTGGTTTACACAATTCAACTTCCTCCTCTTTTGACCCCTACTTGGCCTGCAATTCCCTGAGGTGGAGCTTCAGCATCTTCACGCACTCCCCCTTCCATAGTCTTTCCTTGGTCGCTAGCAATAAATGCGCTCCAAGCGCTTGGTCACCCCCACATACGGCAGTCTCTTGATCTTTATTTCTTTACTCTCATTCAGCCTTGTGTCCTCCACTCCTGTCTTCTCCTGGTTGTCTTTCACCTCCGCCTTCCCCTGCAGCATGTCCTGCACTCCCTTTGTGGGATGCCTTCAATTCCTGACCCTCCGTCATTACTTACCCGTCCCAGCTTTGGCGTCGTCAACTTGCACCTTTGTGCCTATCCCTGCGTCTATTACGTACCGTCCTTTTCACAAACGAACATACCCCCTATCTTCGGTGCCCCCCGCATTCACTCCCACGGACACCTTGCCTTTTTGTAATGTTTTGTACCCTTCCCCATCGGCACCATTACCTGGCCTCAAGGTTGGTCTCCTCTTTGAACCCAGCCAGCCAATCAGCTGTGAAGGGGCATCACCAGCTAATTCCGTCGGACATGTCCCTATTCAGTTGTGATACTCCTTCAATGAAGCATGAACTAACTAGTGCATTATGTGACCACCCCTGATCACCCCTCGCCCACTATCTGTCCTCTTACTCCTGGGTGTTATCCACTACTTCCCCTTCTTCTAGGTTTGTTTTGTCATAATCTAGTTGTTCCTGCTTCTCGTCTAGCTCTTCCTGCCCCATGGCCCGCCTATCAAACCTGTTGCTCACTTTAGGTTCCACTCTAGTATTCCAATCTAAGCGAGGACAGGGTCCTGTTATATGCCCTCCTGTCTCGACCCCCAACTGATGCCATTTGCTGCCACAGCTCTCTGTCATAGGGGGCGCATTGACCCATCCTGTCTATTGTACTACCGAAGCCATTCAACTTTCATGTGGCAGGGCTGTCGCCGTGCCACGTCGCTATCCGACTAGCCGGCCTAGCCCCTGCCATCTCTTCTCCTCGAGGTTTGTGAACCGCATAAGACTCTCCTGAGTGTGCATGTCCGCCATGACGCTGTCCCTGAAAAAGAAAAGGCAGGTACGGCGAGCCATCGTTAAGGTCCCTCTCTTCCCACTCCTCACCCTCATCTGGCATCCACAACCAACTTCCTCCCCTGCAGACTATCTCAACTAGCCTCTCCACCCTGCCCACTGTCCTGATCTTACCATGCATTCCCAAACGCCACCTGTCCCCTCCTTCCGCCTCGCGCTGAATGGTCACCCTTCCTCACCAGTGCCCTCTCCTAGGTCAAACCGCACCAGCTATAGTCCTCAAAGGGGCTACACCCCACCCCACCCCTTGCTGTCCCTCCCCCTTCACCATTCTCCCCTCCTTCTCCTCCCTCCCCAGACCCTCCTTATCACTTCCCTCCAAAGCTGCTACAATTATGGCGACGCAGGTCTTTCAACATATTGCTGGTCCCACCCCCTGGGCAGATCCGCCAGGCTCTCTTCATGTTCCTTACTGTTTACCTACGTTTTTCTCTGCCCCAACTCCTTTCTTCAGTACAGAAATCCTGCAGCACTCTAGGAGCCCTCTCTAACTACCCCACTGTAGATAATGACACTGGGGGCCATTTCACTGCTCCTCACCCCTGTCCCTCCTGCTCCACTGATCCCCTATGGCTGTTGGGTCCAGGATTGACCTCACCCACTTTGCCTATCTGGTCTGCTGCCCTGTGGCAGACAGCTCATCCCCTTCAATCTCCGCTCCCTCCTCCCTCTCACCAGCAAAGGGTTTCTTTCCCTCCTCCCTCACTTCACTACGCTCCGCGGTGGAGCGAGCTGCCGCTTTTGGAAGTGCTCTGTCACTTTCAGTGCACATGGCCTACCTCTTCTCTACTGGCTGGGACTTGGCCCCACCCCCTTCCCCACCCATAAATAGCAGTGCGGGCCGACACACTGGGCCTTTCCAACACGCAAGTCATGCACTCCTGCTTACCGAGTGCCCCTTACGCTTACCTGCAAAACATTGCCCTGGCATGGGGTGAGCAAGTGAGTACTACTGCCGCTACACCACCCGCTGCATGCCGGGGTAAGTAAATCTATGCCACCTGCTTTAGCAAGCAAGCACATGGCTTCCTGAACGAGAAAGTCCTCTATACTGACTTATAGTACCTACATTCAATAAAGGCAAAAATTGCTCATGACTAAGTACTGGCGGTCACTGTGTCACCTACAAAATGGTGATTGGCCCTATAAAATAGCTAGTCATATAACGTGCTGAAAGCCCAACACAGCCCAGCCTAAAAGTATCCTGGTGCAACTTGGGCTGCACAATGTCCCAAACTCCTCAGTGCACACCTCTCTATGGCCAGCTGCTGCCCCTCAAAGCCCATTCTCATTATTGGACATCAGAGAAAGCCTTTGATAGTATTTGATTGCTCTTCCTCACGCCGCCATATTAAATTATATGTTGAAAGTGGCTGTGGTCAAGTCTTTTGACGGGGAGATGTTGGGTGGCACCTATCTATTTAAACGTGTCTGCTGCACAGCCACACCTCAGTTATATGCAGAGGGTGAGCAGGCTACATGCTAAATACCAGCATGTCACTGAGTGACCGGGACTAGGGACAGTCAGTATGCATAATCTCAGAGTTCAAAAAAGACCTGCTAACATCATGTCTTAAATACTGTTCTACCTGGCGTAGTTAAGTATCACACTGTGTCCGAGCTCTCACCTTCCACTTCACAATCACACAATGCCACTTGGGTGAGCTTAAGATAATTATAGTAATGTTAGTAATGTACATTCATATTCCAATCATTCCCATGAGATAAAAGATGTTATAACTACAGATAAGTTTGATGTTTTAGTAATAACTTAAACATGGTTAACTGATACCACATTTGTGGGAATTAGGAAGGCAGAACTTTCTCATATAACACTAATTTAGATAAAGTAGCTTAAAAATGTAGTTTAATACTGCAACTGGACCATTGGAATCATATTTACCTTTCATCACACCCTTCAACAACCCAATGTACCTATGGAAGAAACCATTACAGGGCAGTGTCCTGCTTAATTGTAACTGGATGGTCTATTGACATACATGTACATCATAAAAGGGTGCCTCCAGGGTTGCCTTATAATATATAATATATATATATATATATATAACAGAGTTTTGCCTGCTATAGGAGAGCCACACGAGGAGGAAAAGATTCGCCTTTTATTTGATGAAGGATTACAGGCTGGACAAACTGCTTGCTGCTTCGCTTTCATTCCAGTCCACCCGACGCGTTTCATGTATTCAGCATTTCTTCAGGGGTTATGGACACTCTCAGTGCATCGGCGTCACTGTTTAAAAAGTACCAGGTGAGTAAAAAGTCCCGCCTCTGTGGGCGTGTCACTTGCGTGGCATTCTGGATCTTGAGGTACTTCACTTCATCCCAAGTGGGTAGTTTGCTTTTGCACAGTTTTCGAATAATAAAATTCATCCCGTTGGGTTGCGAGATGCCACACACACAGTTGTCAGCTTGGGATTACTTCCATCACCGGCATCCTCGCCCTCATATTGCCTCGTAATCAGCGCTGCAACCGGACTGCACACAGTACAGCGGGCTCTTCCCGCGGCTCAGGCGGGCCGCTTCAACATCAAACAGAGTTTTGCCTGCTATAGGAGAGCCACATGAGGAGGAAAAGATTCGCCTTTTATTTGATGAAGGATTACAGGCTGGACAAACTGCTTGCTGCTTCGCTTTCATTCCAGTCCACCCGACGCGTTTCATGTATTCAGCATTTCTTCAGGGGTTATGGACACTCTCAGTGCATCGGCGTCACTGTTTAAAAAGTACCAGGTGAGTAAAAAGTCCCGCCTCTGTGGGCGTGTCACTTGCGTGGCATTCTGGATCTTGAGGTACTTCACTTCATCCCAAGTGGGTAGTTTGCTTTTGCACAGTTTTCGAATAATAAAATTCATCCCGTTGGGTTGCGAGATGCCACACACACAGTTGTCAGCTTGGGATTACTTCCATCACCGGCATCCTCGCCCTCATATTGCCTCGTAATCAGCGCTGCAACCGGACTGCACACAGTACAGCGGGCTCTTCCCGCGGCTCAGGCGGGCCGCTTCAACATCAAACAGAGTTTTGCCTGCTATAGGAGAGCCACACGAGGAGGAAAAGATTCGCCTTTTATTTGATGAAGGATTACAGGCTGGACAAACTGCTTGCTGCTTCGCTTTCATTCCAGTCCACCCGACGCGTTTCATGTATTCAGCATTTCTTCAGGGGTTATGGACACTCTCAGTGCATCGGCGTCACTGTTTAAAAAGTACCAGGTGAGTAAAAAGTCCCGCCTCTGTGGGCGTGTCACTTGCGTGGCATTCTGGATCTTGAGGTACTTCACTTCATCCCAAGTGGGTAGTTTGCTTTTGCACAGTTTTCGAATAATAAAATTCATCCCGTTGGGTTGCGAGATGCCACACACACAGTTGTCAGCTTGGGATTACTTCCATCACCGGCATCCTCGCCCTCATATTGCCTCGTAATCAGCGCTGCAACCGGACTGCACACAGTACAGCGGGCTCTTCCCGCGGCTCAGGCGGGCCGCTTCAACATCAAACAGAGTTTTGCCTGCTATAGGAGAGCCACACGAGGAGGAAAAGATTCGCCTTTTATTTGATGAAGGATTACAGGCTGGACAAACTGCTTGCTGCTTCGCTTTCATTCCAGTCCACCCGACGCGTTTCATGTATTCAGCATTTCTTCAGGGGTTATGGACACTCTCAGTGCATCGGCGTCACTGTTTAAAAAGTACCAGGTGAGTAAAAAGTCCCGCCTCTGTGGGCGTGTCACTTGCGTGGCATTCTGGATCTTGAGGTACTTCACTTCATCCCAAGTGGGTAGTTTGCTTTTGCACAGTTTTCGAATAATAAAATTCATCCCGTTGGGTTGCGAGATGCCACACACACAGTTGTCAGCTTGGGATTACTTCCATCACCGGCATCCTCGCCCTCATATTGCCTCGTAATCAGCGCTGCAACCGGACTGCACACAGTACAGCGGGCTCTTCCCGCGGCTCAGGCGGGCCGCTTCAACATCAAACAGAGTTTTGCCTGCTATAGGAGAGCCACACGAGGAGGAAAAGATTCGCCTTTTATTTGATGAAGGATTACAGGCTGGACAAACTGCTTGCTGCTTCGCTTTCATTCCAGTCCACCCGACGCGTTTCATGTATTCAGCATTTCTTCAGGGGTTATGGACACTCTCAGTGCATCGGCGTCACTGTTTAAAAAGTACCAGGTGAGTAAAAAGTCCCGCCTCTGTGGGCGTGTCACTTGCGTGGCATTCTGGATCTTGAGGTACTTCACTTCATCCCAAGTGGGTAGTTTGCTTTTGCACAGTTTTCGAATAATAAAATTCATCCCGTTGGGTTGCGAGATGCCACACACACAGTTGTCAGCTTGGGATTACTTCCATCACCGGCATCCTCGCCCTCATATTGCCTCGTAATCAGCGCTGCAACCGGACTGCACACAGTACAGCGGGCTCTTCCCGCGGCTCAGGCGGGCCGCTTCAACATCAAACAGAGTTTTGCCTGCTATAGGAGAGCCACACGAGGAGGAAAAGATTCGCCTTTTATTTGATGAAGGATTACAGGCTGGACAAACTGCTTGCTGCTTCGCTTTCATTCCAGTCCACCCGACGCGTTTCATGTATTCAGCATTTCTTCAGGGGTTATGGACACTCTCAGTGCATCGGCGTCACTGTTTAAAAAGTACCAGGTGAGTAAAAAGTCCCGCCTCTGTGGGCGTGTCACTTGCGTGGCATTCTGGATCTTGAGGTACTTCACTTCATCCCAAGTGGGTAGTTTGCTATTGCACAGTTTTCGAATAATAAAATTCATCCCGTTGGGTTGCGAGATGCCACACACACAGTTGTCAGCTTGGGATTACTTCCATCACCGGCATCCTCGCCCTCATATTGCCTCGTAATCAGCGCTGCAACCGGACTGCACACAGTACAGCGGGCTCTTCCCGCGGCTCAGGCGGGCCGCTTCAACATCAAACAGTTTTGCCTGCTATAGGAGAGCCACACGAGGAGGAAAAGATTCGCCTTTTATTTGATGAAGGATTACAAGGCTGGACAAACTGCTTGCTGCTTCGCTTTCATTCCAGTCCACCCGACGCGTTTCATGTATTCAGCATTTCTTCAGGGGTTATGGACACTCTCAGTGCATCGGCGTCACTGTTTAAAAAGTACCAGGTGAGTAAAAAGTCCCGCCTCTGTGGGCGTGTCACTTGCGTGGCATTCTGGATCTTGAGGTACTTCACTTCATCCCAAGTGGGTAGTTTGCTTTTGCACAGTTTTCGAATAATAAAATTCATCCCGTTGGGTTGCGAGATGCCACACACACAGTTGTCAGCTTGGGATTACTTCCACTGTTTGTGTGGCATCTCGCAACCCAACGGGATGAATTTTATTATTCGAAAACTGTGCAAAAGCAAACTACCCACTTGGGATGAAGTGAAGTACCTCAAGATCCAGAATGCCACGCAAGTGACACGCCCACAGAGGCGGGACTTTTTACTCACCTGGTACTTTTTAAACAGTGACGCCGATGCACTAAGAGTGCCCATAACCCCTGAAGAAATGCTGAATACATGAAACGCGTCGGGTGGACTGGAATGAAAGCGAAGCAGCAAGCAGTTTGTCCAGCCTGTAATCCTTCATCAAATAAAAGGCGAATCTTTTCCTCCTCGTGTGGCTCTCCTATAGCAGGCAAAACTTTGTTTGATGTTGAAGCGGCCCGCCTGAGCCGCGGGAAGAGCCCGCTGTACTGTGTGCAGTCCGGTTGCAGCGCTGATTACGAGGCAATATGAGGGCGAGGATGCCGGTGATGGAAGTAATCCCAAGCTGACAACTGTTTGTGTGGCATCTCGCAACCCAACGGGATGAATTTTATTATTCGAAAACTGTGCAAAAGCAAACTACCCACTTGGGATGAAGTGAAGTACCTCAAGATCCAGAATGCCACGCAAGTGACACGCCCACAGAGGCGGGACTTTTTACTCACCTGGTACTTTTTAAACAGTGACGCCGATGCACTGAGAGTGTCCATAACCCCTGAAGAAATGCTGAATACATGAAACGCGTCGGGTGGACTGGAATGAAAGCGAAGCAGCAAGCAGTTTGTCCAGCCTGTAATCCTTCATCAAATAAAAGGCGAATCTTTTCCTCCTCGTGTGGCTCTCCTATAGCAGGCAAAACTTTGTTTGATATATATATATATATATATATATATATATATATATATATATATATATATATATATATATATCAATCACCTACTGGCGGTCGCCAGTAGGTAGTTATAGTTAGGATTTTTTTCAATGCAAAATCTCAAAATTCTATTGTGAATAACTTTGGCGCCGGTTGACGAACCTGCCTGGAAATTTCCTCAAATTTGCCTCGCGGAGCTCTGGTCCTTCCCAGTAAGTTTCGGGAGGATTCGTTAAGCGGGGGCCGAGATAAAAGGGGGGTCCCAAAACATGTTTTCCCTATGTTAATTTCCATAGGGCGGTCGACCTCACTTTTAGCCCGAACGGCTGAATGGATTTCCAACAAACTTGGCAAAATTGTAGGGACTGGTAGCCCGATGTGCCTTTGCTATGTCTCAAGATATGTGCTCCAGTGGTTTTTACAAAAATTAACTTTGAAAAAATATATATTGGGCTACATTGGGCTATATATATGTTAGAGCCCAAATGTAGCCCAATGTAGCCCAAAGATGGCCACCAGAGACAAAAAAAAAACAAATGTAGCCCAAATATCAGCCAGATGTAGCCCAACTATAGCCCAATGACAGAATGTCCCAGAGTGTTCTAAAGAACAACTAGAGCGCTAACAGTCTATCAGCCTGATTCATGAAGCCAAATTGCGCCCGCAATAGCTGCGAAAATGCTATTGCGGGCGCAATTCCCATAATCGGAATTCACCATGAGATTTGCAAATTCGCAAACACAGATTTGCGAAATCGCAAAAATATTCGCAGAATACCGGCAGGAGACCATTTGCGAATCGGAAATAGCGAGAAATCACGGATTCTGCGAAAATAATTGCGAAATCGCACATTACTCGCAATCGGTATTCATGAAAAATCGCTCATAGTGAAAAGCCCAAAATCGCATTTTGCGAGGCGCAATTTAAGGACAACCCAAAGCAGGTGGTAACCATCAAACCCATAGTAAAAAAAAAAATTGAAAAACCGTTGGCCAATCAGTAACTGGTGCAGGCCTGACCAAACACACTTAAGGGGAAGCAGCATCAGCAGAAGGAGTCTCACAATGCCAGGAATGTACATGGTGGTCAGGCGGCGAAGGCTACAGCGAGCAGCAAGGAGGAGACGCAGAATCCAGGACAGGATACTCCGCCAGCGGGTCACCCTGCTGGGCAAGACCATAGAGCAAATATACGCAAAGTACCGGCTGAATGGGGCTATGATCATCAAGCTAATACAGGACCTTGACCCCCTGATGCAGCACCCAACAAGGCGGACCAATGCCGTCCCAACACATGTCCAGGTATTGTGTAGCCTGCACCTCCTGGCCTCTGGGAGCTTCCAGGGGATAGTTGCGGTAGCTGGGGGGATATCCCAGCCCACCATGTCCCGCTGCCTACGTAGTTTCCTTGACACAATGCTGACCCAGCTACACCACCACATCAAATTTCCCACCAGCCAACAGGAATTGGATGAGACCAAGCTACAATTCTACAATGTTGCCCGTTTCCCACACGTGATAGGATGCATTGACTGTACCCACGTCCACATTTGCCCACCTGCTGCAACGGAGTACATGTACCGCAATCGCAAGTCCTACCACTCCCTCAACATCCAGATGGTCTGCAATGCAAAGACATACATCACGGACATAGTGGCACAGTACCCGGGGAGTACACATGACTCATTCATATTCCGGCACAGCGGCCTCCACACACAACTGGTCAGGGGAGACTTCGGGGAAGGACACCTACTTGGTAAGTACACTTTGCCCACAATGTCACATTGCGAATAACTAGCTGCGCTGCACAGGCACTCACCCTCTGCTCCTCTCATTCAGGTGACAGTGGGTACGCCCTGCGTGAATACCTCCTCACCCCATACCTCAACCCTGCTACACAGCAACGGCGTTACAACGTATCACACATACGCACAAGGAATTGCATAGAGAGAACTTTTGGCCTACTGAAGAGCAGATTCCGCATACTTCACAAGACAGGTGGGGCCATGTACTACAGTCCTGAAGTGTGCTGCCGCATTGTGGCTGTGTGTGCTATCCTACACAACATTGCTACCAAGCGCCGGATACCTGTCGACATCTCTGGCAGTGAATCGGAAGGGGACGACCGGCCACCTGCACATGCGCGCCATGCACGCGGGGAGAACCCAGCTGAAGGCCACAGACGTCACAACCACATCACACTGAACAGTTTCTAGTGCACCCTCTACCCTCACCCCACAAATCACAAATGCATGCAAAATGTAATAATGACACAACGCCAATGTGTGATGCTAAATTAAATATTTTTGTTTCATTCACAATAATGGTACCAGTTTAAATCTTGTCATTGCTAACAGTATTTCAGCATACTGCTGTGTGAAAGGACAGGGCAGGCTTATACTCAGCCTGTGCCAGTACAAGTCCTATGAAGTCATGTGCGCCTCCTGCGCGTACCACCCAAGGGCCTCTGCGGCTCATCCTCATCCAAGGCACGTGTTCCTGCAGTGGGCCTGGTGCTGCGTCTGAGTGCCCCTACGTGTGAGGCAGAGTGGCTGCTCACACTCGATGTCCCCTCACTGGCATCATCACCCCCAACAGTGGCAGTTAGAGCAGGGTGAAGTGCTGTCACGGCAGTGGTCAGGTGCTCAAGGACCCTGGCCACATCCTCGCAGCACTGGATGAGCTGCTGCTGCTGCGCAAGAGACCGGCGCGATAACTGTGAGGTGGCATTGCCTATTACATAATTGGACCTGGTGTAGGCTGTCAGCCGGGTCAATAGCTGACGGTGGCGGCGGCGGGCTGTGTTGCGCTGCGATGTCATTGCAGCAGTGTTGGCCTCCATGGCTGCAGTCATGCGGGCCATTCCCTCCCCCACACCTGCCATGGCTGCCGTCATGCGGTCCATCCGGTCCCCCACTCCGGCCACATTGCGGCCAATGTTGTATAGCTGTAGCTGTATGGCACCTTGCTGGCGTGCCTGCAGCTGATGTATACGGAGCATGCGTCGTTCCACGCTCATTCTCGCCAGCCGCTGTCCATTCCCCCTCCTGGTGATAGGTGCATTGGTCTGCAGGCAAGACCTGCCACGCCTGCTCTGCTGGCCTGACACAGTGGGTGGCCACTGTGTTGCCGCAGTCGCGGGCCCTGATGTTGAAGCACCAGCTGCTGGTGGTGTCACGGTAGGCGTTGCTGGTGCGGCAGGGGCTGGAGGCACACTGGTAGTGGGCCTGGCTGCGGCAGTAGTTGCTGCGGCAGAGGCTGGGGGCACACTAGTTGTGGGCCTGGCTGCGGGAGTAGTTGCAGCGGCAGAGGCTGGGGGCACACTAGTAGTGGGTCTGGCTGCGGGAGTAGTTGCTGCGCCAGACGCAGGAGGCACACTGGTGGTGGACCTGGCTGCAGGAATTGTTGCTGCGCCAGGGGCTGGAGGCTGTGTATGTGGCGGCACCTCCTCCTCATCCTGTGCTTCCTCATCTATTTGCAGCCTCTCGCTGTCGCTGCTGTCTGCACCACCTGTGAGGGGAAGTGGACGTTCATTAGTTGCATGTATCTGTCACACGTGCAGTTGCTACATGCATGCTGGGTGACATTCTCTGACTGCCTATGGCTTTGCGTACTTTGGAACCTGTCTGGCTGCATTGTGGTACTTCTACATTGTGGCCACACTACATGTCCCACAATGCTTTAGGGCATTACCTGATGTGCAACGATGGCATGACTATGGAACATTATGGGAGGCTATATGGTCATGGCCATTCATAGGGGACAGGGTCGCAGTCGCATGCCACTTACCTTGGATGTCTTGGGTGGGGCGGGATGAGTCCAGACGAGTCACTCCGATGCACGCCTCAGTCTCCAGCGTGTCTTCTACTTGATCCTCCAAGGGGGTGTTTGGAGGGACTGTAGGTCCTCCCCCTCCAGTGCCCAGGGACTCTCCAAGCCTCTCAGCTACCTTCTCTTTGGCACGACCTCGGAGGTCGTACCAGCGTTTCTTAAGTTCGTCCAGTGACCTATCGGCCACACCCACAGAGTTCACCGTGGACGCTATACCCTGCCAGATCCTGAGTTTTTCCTGCTCGGGCACCCTCCTAGAGTCCTTCCCAAACAGTTTGGAGTGGTTGGCCACCACCCCTTCTATTAAGTGCTCCAGCTCCTGCTCGGAGAACTTTAACTTTCTCTTCCGCCCTGTGGTGTTGCTGGGCCCAGGAACTGCATCCTCAGACATTGCTGCAGTGTAGTATCACAGTAGAAATCCAAGCAGAATTGCAGGAGCTCTCCCCGTTGCTGACTCGAGGTCTGCCTCACTGTGGTGAATGGGGGTGGGAACTGGCTGCTTCCTGGTTGTGATGTCATCACTGTGCTTGAAATGCGACTTCCCGTTTTCCCGATCTCGCGATTTTGCGATCTCGCTTTTTGCGATCTCGCAATTAGCGATATCGCTATTTGCGATATAGCAATTCCGACACGAATGTAGCCGGAAATTGCGAATTTTCTGCGATTATCGATAATCGCAAACGGCTTTTGCGGCCGCGTGAGAATCGCTTTTTTTTTACGCAAAACATCATGAATTCCATTCTGCGATTTCTCAATTGCGATTCGCAGCTAATCGCTAATTGAGAATCGCAGATTCCGGTTTTCATGAATCAGGCTGTTACTTATGACAAAAGTATGGCACACCTGAAGTCATCTTGATTGGAATAAAGTGTCAACACTTAAAACATTTAATTTGCAAAGGAACAAAATGAGGGGGTTCATTTTGCCATAGAAATTATGATTAGTGCTGAAGAAAGAAAAATTAGGGCACATTTTGAGTGACTTCTCAAATCCTCTTATATTTCATTAAAAAAATTCTGATATGCAGTCTCCCAAGATGGCCACCAGAGACAAAAGAGCCCAAATGTGGCCCAAATATCAGCCAGATACAGCCCAGCTATAGCCCAATGACAGAATGTCCCAGAGTGTTCTAAAGAACAACTAGAACGCTAACAGTCTTACTTATGACAAAAGTATGGCACACCTGAAGTCATCTTGATTGGAATAAAGTGGCAACACATAATACAATTAATTTGAAAAGGAACAAAATGAAGTGTTTCATTTTGCCCTAGAAATTTTATATATATACATATACATATATATATATATATATATATATATATATATATATATATATATATATATATATATATATATATATATATATATATATATATATATGTATATATATATATATATATATATGTATATATATATATATATATATATATATATATATATATATATATACACATATATATATATATATTGTTGGGAGAATAAAGCCCTGACCAGAAGCCCTGCGAGTGTGGTGGGTGTTTTTCAACACATGAGCTTGCACATTTTGAAAGGTCCCATCACCTTTCTTCGCCGCACCCCCCACAGAAGAGTGCACAGCGCCTTGATGGGGAATGAGCGTCGCAGAGGAACTGCATTGCGCTGAGCACCGCCACGCGACGAGATGGAAAGAGTCCAGAAACGGCGAGCATACAGCTTGTTGGGATATGGACATATACTTATCCCTTGCTCCAACACCATGACGCCGCCTGGCTGGCGAGGGGTCTCCAGGCCAGGGCTCTTTCATCACAATTGAAAACTCAGGACTTAGACCCAATATGCGATAAAGAATCACATGCAGGAATACAAGTACCATAAGGAACGGCGCCCATCCAGGGGCGTGTCATGAACATAAAGAAAGTTCCTTCCTGCCACTACCCTTAAAATCAGTTCGTCACCCTCTGAAGAAGAAGGCAGCCGCCTTCGAAACGCGTCAGGACATATGACAAATCAGGATTCATAACGAACCTTGCTCCTTTGTTCTCAAGCTATTTAGCAACTTGTTGGGAGAATAAAGCCCTGACCAGAAGCCCCGCGAGTGTGGTCGGTGTTTTTCAACACATGAGCTTGCACATTTTGAAAGGTCCCATCACCTTTCCTCGCCGCACCCGCCACAGAAGAGTGCACAGCTCCTTGATGGGGAATGAGCGTCGCAGAGGAACTGCATTGTGCTGAGCACCGCCACGCGACGAGATGGAAAGAGTCCAGAAACGGCGAGCATCCAGATTGTTGGGATATGGACATATACTTATCCCTTGCTCCAACACCATGACGCCGCCTGGCTGGCGAGGGGTCTCCAGGCCAGGGCTCTTTCATCACAATTTAAAACTCAGGACTTAGACGCAATATGCGATAAAGAATCACATGCAGGAATACAAGTACCATAAGGCACGGCGCCCATCCAGGGGCGTGTCATGAACATAAAGAAAGGTCCTTCCTGCCACTACCCTGAAAATCAGTTCGTCACCCTCTGAAGAAGAAGGCAGCCGCCTTCGAAACGCGTCAGGACATATGACGAATCAGGATTCATAACAAACCTTGCTCCTTTGTTCTCAAGCTATTTAGCAACTTGTTGGGAGAATAAAGCCCTGACCAGAAGCCCCGCGAGTGTGGTCGGTGTTTTTCAACACATGAGCTTGCACATTTTGAAAGGTCCCATCACCTTTCTTCGCCGCACCCACCACAGAAGAGTGCACAGCGCCTTGATGGGAAATAAGCTTCGCAGAGGAACTGCATTGCGCTGAGCACCGCCACGCGACGAGATGGAAAGAGTCCAGAAACGGCGAGCATCCAGCTTGTTGGGATTTGGACATATTCTTATCCCTTGCTCCAACACCATGACGCCGCCTGGCTGGCGAGGGTTCTCCAGGCAAGGGCTCTTTCATCAGAATTGAAAACTCAGGACTTAGATGCAATATGCGATAAAGAATCACATGCAGGAATACAAGTACCATAAGGCACGGCGCCCATCCAGGGGCGTGTCATGAACATAAAGAAAGGTCCTTCCTGCCACTACCCTGAAAATCAGTTTGTCACCCTCTGAAGAAGAAGGCAGCCGCCTTCGAAACGCGTCAGGACATATGACGAATCAGGATTCATAACAAACCTTGCTCCTTTGTTCTCAAGCTATTTAGCAACTTGTTGGGAGAATAAAGCCCTGACCAGAAGCCCCGCGAGTGTGGTCGGTGTTTTTCAACACATGAGCTTGCACATTTTGAAAGGTCCCATCACCTTTCTTTGCCGCACCCGCCACAGAAGAGTGCACAGCGCCTTGATGGGGAATGAGCGTCGCAGAGGAACTGCATTGTGCTGAGCACCGCCACGCGACGAGATGGAAAGAGTCCAGAAACGGCGAGCATCCAGCTTGTTAGGATATGGACATATACTTATCCCTTGCTCCAACACCATGACGCCGCCTGGCTGGCGAGGGGTCTCCAGGCCAGGGCTCTTTCATCACAATTGAAAACTCAGGACTTAGACGCAATATGCGATAAAGAATCACATGCAGGAATACAAGTACCATAAGGCACGGCGCCCATCCAGGGGCGTGTCATGAACATAAAGAAAGGTCCTTCCTGCCACTTCCCTGAAAATCAGTTTGTCACCCTCTGAAGAAGAAGGCAGCCGCCTTCGAAACGCGTCAGGACATATGACGAATCAGGATTCATAACGAACCTTGCTCCTTTGTTCTCAAGCCATTTAGCAACTTGTTGGGAGAATAAAGCCCTGACCAGAAGCCCCGCGAGTGTAGTCGGTGTTTTTCAACACATGAGCTTGCACATTTTGAAAGGTCCCATCACCTTTCTTCGCCACACCCGCCACAGAAGAGTGCACAGCGCCTTGATGGGGAATGAGCGTCGCAGAGGAACTGCATTGCGCTGAGCACCGCCACGCGACGAGATGGAAAGAGTCCAGAAATGGCGAGCATCCAGCTTGTTGGGATATGGACATATACTTATCCCTTGCTCCAACACCATGACGCCGCCTGGCTGGCGAGGGGTCTCCAGGCCAGGGCTCTTTCATCACAATTGAAAACTCAGGACTTAGACGCAATATGCGATAAAGAATCACATGCAGGAATACAAGTACCATAAGGCACGGCGCCCATCCAGGGGCGTGTCATGAACATATAGAAAGGTCCTTCCTGCCACTACCCTGAAAATCAGTTCGTCACCCTCTGAAGAAGAAGGCAGCCGCCTTCGAAACGCGTCAGGACATATGACGAATAAGGATTCATAACGAACCTTGCTTCTTTGTTCTCAAGCTATTTAGCAACTTGTTGGGAGAATAAAGCCACGACCAGAAGCCCCGCGAGTGTGATATATATATATATATATATATATATATATATATATATATATATATATTCTATGAAAAATCCATAGGTTTCACACCAGATTTAGTTAGGAATTAGCATTTAAAAAACCTATTAAATTCAATGAAAAAACCATAGGTTTCACACCAGTTATAGTTAGGTGGAAATTTTCCTCGCATAAAACCATTGAAATTCCCACGTTATAGTTAGTTGGACTAACTATAACTTACGCGTGCAATGCACTGCTGATGATGTCACATATTACATCACTCATGACATGGTCAGTGACATCACTCATGACATCACTGATGACATCTCAAAAAAGCAGTCCCTGTTCCGTCAATGGTCGGCGGAACACAGCAGGTTTAGACCTCCAATGGCGCCACAGAATGCAGCGAAAATCAGGCCAAGAAACCAATCAAGCCTCAAGTGAGTTGCAGATGGCGATTTATTCAATAAGAGTTGACGCGTTTCACTCCACTAGGGAGCTTGTTCGGCTGAGTGTGCTAGTAAGGAGTTTGCAAAAGCATGATCTCTTCTGGGCACCAATTAACTCCTGTGGGTGGCTATTCCTACACCCAGCCCCCTCCTGCTTTGCGCATTTGCTCAATCCATTTGTTTTTAGGGGTAGACAGTGAAGGAGGTGGGAGAGAGGCTGACTCTCCAACCTTCCAACAGAACTTTAATGGTGCAGGAAGTGGTTTGTTCATAGTTCCTTCTGTTCCATTCTACTCTGCCTGCTCTTTATACACAGCTACTTCGTCTCAGAACGCATCTTCTCTTCTGTTCTCTTAACCTAAGAAAAAAAACAGAGCAGCATCTGGCACCTGCTGGGAAAGATAGATCTCTCCTCATCCAGTGTTTCCCTCTCCACTTTTAACACTAGCAGTAGAGCCATCTTCAAAGCTGCATAGTGGAGGAAGGCTAGGCTGAATAATGCATCTACAATACATTCTGTAAATCACTAAAGACTGGATATTAGCAAGAAAGTGAGCAGGGATTACTATGATTTGACCATCGTGAGAAAAGATAGCTGGAGCAAACAGGATCTCAATAACTTTCGGATGCTAGCTTAAAAGTGAGGCATTAATTAACAGAGAGCAATTCTCCTGAGGCTTGAATGATCATTTTCAAAAATGTTTGTTCATCCAGTGCTTAATTTATGCCAGTGTTTTCCCCGTGCTAGTGATGGAGCAAGGTGGAGAAACAAAACTTTGTGCACCCCTTGTAAAGTCACACTTCCATAACTATAACTTGAACTAATTGAGTGATGTGTGTAATTAATCAATTTAGAATAAGAAATGCACCTACACAGACATACGTGGGAAACTAATTATGCTTATGTTGCAAACATAATTAACTAATTATGTGATTTTGTCATGTCCTAAACTAATAAGCAGCTTTGAGATAATGGAATGCGGCACAAATGTGCTTTTGTTAACGTATTTTTTGGCAAAACACGAGGATAAGTGAGTATAATATGCTTAAATGTGGCTATTTCGCTAGGTAACTACTAATAGGGAAAACCCTAGAAAGGGGGAGGTAAACAGAAAGGTTAAAATTCCTAAATTAACGTTCATTTGTGTTTCTTTCTATGATAGTTCCCAAATTTTGTCTCGTGAGGCCTAGCAGAAAATGGAGTCACTCGATTACTGTGGCCATAAGAGAAATATGCATGCGCGAATAAAACCGAGAATGAATGTGAGTTGAATGTGCCTGAACAGCGAGGTTCAAGGCCACCATGCCTAGAGAATACAGATTACTGCCAACAACTGTGGATGTCACTATTGTATAACGTGGGAATATGTTTGGATATATCAATTTGAGAACGTGACTAGGCCGAATATTTTCTTAAACAAAGGACCTATTAGATTTTGCTGACACAACGGAATACGAATATTAAAAAGATGAGGTTATGCTCATCCACCCCTAAATTGTCCAATCAGAACTTGAATTTAAGCTGAAAGTTACTTTTTTAGATAGATAGAACGAGGGAAAAAGGTATAAAAAGGGTTGATTTTACTGAAGAAATATGCTTCTCTTCGATTTCTTCCCGAGATGCTGTCGGACTGCTCATTCTCCTGGGATGTAAGACTTTGAATAATTTTCTATTTCTTCTGAATGAGATCTAAACCTTAGGTTAGGTTATTAGTCAGGGAAGTTAGGGAAATAGGAGAAAATTAATTTTGGGAACTATCTGTCTTTTGCTAATACTTGTATTTCTGAAATTTAAATAAAATGTCTAATTCTGAATTTTCCTAAATAAATGGAAATAACTATTTGAAATAAAATCCTTATTTTTCTTTTTAAATGTCGACTTGAATAATGAAATAAATAAAGAGAATAAACCTTAGACATGTTAAATTTGCTTTTAATAAAAATTTGATAAATGTAGAATTAAGCTGGTCTTGAGTTTTCCTACGCCTAATTTTTTACTAGCAGATCCGTCAACCTTAGTGGTGGCGTGTCTAATTAAATGGTTTTTTAAATGAAAACCATGGTAAGCTCATTTAAACTGCAGGTGTAAATAGTATAAATATCCAATTTTAATCTAGACACTCCACTATGATACAGCGGCACTATGATACAGCGGCTCTCCTTTGAATTTCACCGATCCATGAAGAAGGATGGAAGTGTTTAGTGAGTGACTCGCAGTGTCATTGGCCCCACTGTCGAGTATATGTATGTTCTTCAGGGAAAGGTGTTATGGTATTAGAAATTATTTCCGGAGTACCGCTGCATCACTAGGTTCAGATCACATTTAAGAGGCGCAAGAATTATATGATTAAGATGCAGCTGTAAAACTCAGATATATTACTCTACCCATATTAGACTGAGCCTGTTTATGTAAACTTTTTTTATTGTCCTTTGACCGGATTTTTTTTTTAATTCTCATCTTTTTAAATAAATATGCTCTATAGTTTTATGTCTTGAAGACGATGGGGTGAATCAACCTAAATACCACTGAAACGCTGCGTCAACAACTTGTGATGAAAATTGCTTTTTTATATATTATGGTACTAATAACAATCATTGTATCTTTTATGATTGTGTAGAGCAAAACAAATTTCACTTTTTTTAATTAGACATAGAGATATTCGGTGATGATAACTGTAGATGGTATGAATACTGTTTTCATAATTTCAGAATAAACATAATATTGTTTTAGATTAATGCAGTATTATATACAGTATGTTTTAACCCTTTCCATGCGGCCGCGATTCCCCTGGTGTGCTGTAAACAACACGAAGAGGGGCGGGCCGTGACGAACCCCAGCCGTCATCAGCACACGAGCACCGTAGTGCATGTCGGCTGGGGTTCGTCATCAGCATGGAAGGGGTTAATAAAGAATACTTTTGGACATGTAAAGGTTTTATCATAGAAATTTAAAATTAGAATTGTTTTACATAAAACAGTGTTCAGTGATAAGATAGTGTAGTGTGTGTGGTTGTTTCCACTTAATTAATAATTAACAACAATAACAATAACAATAACAATACTGCATGCATCAGTATATGGTGTCCATCGTGAGAGTGTGTGACACAAAAAGGATCCTTTCTTGATTTAATTTGCAATTGACCCTGTCCTTTTTCGTTATAAGGGTATCTGTCCCATAATTATGGACTAACATAGCCCACTACACTTACCCACTGTGTCTTTTGTGAGTCTGCTTGGTCTTATTTGGTGTCCTTTGTGCAGACCATGTGCCAGCACACCTCTTCTTACTTACTTATTTGGATGGACTTCAGTGCATAAAGTCAGAGCTGCATACAGATCATTAAAATGCTGTGTTTAGAGAGTGTGGGTACCCTCCCTACTTTAGAGCCAGTACAGCATACTAGATTTAGTGGAGCTGAGTGATCATACCGAATTTTCACTGAGCCTCGCTCTGATTGGTGGTGCAGTCAACTGGACACATAGGTTATTTCTGCGTGCTCCTCACCGAACTGTTGGATGAGGGGTTAGCTGTCTCTGCTTGATCCCTGGTCCTGTAGAAGGTTAAAAAGTGTTGTTTTCTTTCTAATTTACTAAGAAAAACGTTGTTATATCCATTTTTGGAAAGGTGGGGGGGATTCAAGTACAATAAGGATAGCATGCAACATGCACTAAGATAATCAGGCACAAATGACAAAAGCAGTATCCAAGGTGCCTTCCTTTCCTCTCACTTAAATACACTCAGTAAAGTGTTAGAACATTGCTAGTTGCAAGCACATACTAATCCACGCTTTCTAATGAATATTCTATACAGTTGCTGCTGGTACTGAACGAGGGTGGCAGGGCAGAAGGTGTTAAAGCATAAATATCACTTGCCTTGTAAGGGCACTGACTCTCCTTCATCGTTGTCTCTTGTGGCTTGGATCTGGATGGAACAGAAAGCACAGAGGCTACCCTACGCCAATCACAATGCTTCTGTTAGCAGCGTTGTGATTGGCTTGAGAGCCAGTGTTCGGCCTAGAGGGACCGGCCAAACAGTCATGCGCACTTAAGTGCACAGATGTCCTCCTCCCCCTGCTGGCTGTGACACAGTCAAGCCTGCCCGAAAACCTGCCTCAACACGAAAAAAGAAACGATAACAACATTGCGTTGATAACAACATTGCGTTGTTATCATTTAATTTTTCCTTCTTTGCACTGCCTTAGCTGAGGAGTCGCCACTGATTTTGTAGCCAAAAAGAGGTAAGCTTTTTCTAAGTTTCAGAAACGGTAATTGGCAACGGTAAAACTTCAGTTTGTAGCTCCTTGCTGCAAACTGAAGCAAACATGGATGGTGTAGCTTGGCCACGTTTTAGAAGCAAAACAATGTTCTTAAAAGAAATATCAGGACGGTCACCCTCTGTGCCGTGTAACTTCGTGCCTGCTCAGCTCTGCCAGGGTAGGAGGTCCTGCAGTACAACGTCTGGTGCATGGGCAGAACCCCATCCTCACTTCACAAGCTCCAGAGGGCACTGGGGCTAGAAAGCTTAGCCAATAGTTGACACTTAGACCACCCCTTCATGGCCTCTGATTGGCTTCTAGGGTGGGTCAGTGATTTCAGCCCGAGGTAAATTCATGTAGGCTGTACTGAGATTTGCTGAATCCTGCTCAGGCCTATAACACATATGGTAGGGCAGGAGGGTAAAAATGTATAGGCATTAAGGCCGCTGCAAAAGTGATAGTCTAGTAGTATCTAAATCTGTAGGGTCCCATAGAGCTTGAAGTAGGGGTGCAGGGGTGCTGCTGCACACCCAAAATAACCATGGTGAAATTTAGAAGGTGAATGAACAGTTATGATGCCTTTACATTTAGATTTTATGTTGTCAGATTTGCTGTGTGTTCAAAGACAGAGGTCAAATGCCAGGCTATGTTTTTGACAAATTGCTGCTTATTTTTTTGACATGGAGATTTGTGTTTACTAGCCTTTTTCAGACCGCAAAGTAAGAGAATTTTGTAAAATTTTCTTTAGGCAATCCTGTTGAGGTACAAAGGGTGAGAAAGGAAAGGCTGCAGAATGTTATTTTTACTACCTCACATTTAAATACCTGTAAATGAATTGTACACATTTTTCAAAATATTTCTAAGTTAGGAAAGCACAAATTCTGAAGCGTGATGGAAACAAACATTTTAATAGGATCAAACAAATTGAGACTCTATGCTTGGTGATGTGCACATGATACATATTTGTTGAAACCTGCTTTCTACACATTTTTGAGTGCTATTTTTTTTTACAGTAAAACTGCATTTCGTTGCAATTTATATGGCCATTTCAATGAAAAATGCTCCGTCTGTAAATGACAGTGCAGTACTACGCCATGTTTTAGTAAGATGTTTTCGACAGGGTGCTCCAAAATTCACCTCTGACTAAATGCCATAACCTTGTCGTTCGCCTGTTGAATGGGTGTGGCTCATTTGCTATCTTATTCTTGTGTGACACTTGGATTTTTCACAGTCCCTATGACTTCAGTGATCTAACATTGATGGCAGCATCTCCACCCTGAAAATTGTTCCAGCACCACTTGGAAGCGTTTTCAAGTATACATTCCCACACACTTCCATAGGACCCTACTGTCATATGGTTACTGCGTTTCTATATATTGTGTTAAGTTAGCATGAGTTTATTAAATGTTTAAACAACATATTTTCCTTTGGCTTCAGTTTGCACACGACACCTAATTGTTATTGTAGCTTTCAACCTAGACGAAAGATGTGATTTATTTGAGAATAATAAATTATTGCTCTGATATCAGTTGTGCTTGGTACACTTGGTACAACTGTCTGCACACTGAGAACTGCACCCTCTAAGAATAACCTAACACAAGGTTGCTGGAGGCCTGATCCTCGCACCACATTAGACATAACACAAAAAATGTTGCTGCCAACATTGGGCTCTACGCAGGTTTAAGATAGAGTTACAGGGAATTAATCAACACACTTGATGCTTTGCATGCAGAGAGCCGGTAGCTGTTGATGTGATCTTCTCCTACTGAGATTTAGAGGTATGGGCCCGCCCTGCTAAAAACCCAAATGAGACCTTCTTAGATATAATCTAGTATGCTGAATAGGGTGCGCGAAATATAGGTGATACAGATTTCTATAGAATTTGTATTAAAATATGCTATCACCTTTTGCTTACTATGGATTAGTGACTATGCTGATAACTCTGATTTTTATAATATGTATTCTGGTATTATATAAGATACTGCGTTTGAGAACCTTGCATTGAAAAATAAATATTTCAAACTTGCACGTGTGTTCTTTGACTCCCAGTTTTGGTTTGAAATGATTATATAACGAGAGAGTGTTCATGTGTTCCACGATACCTGAGGTAACCTAAGATCATGTTCTGGTTTGTCTAAGTCATTGGTCAGCTTGTTGTGACCAATGAGACACTGTAGCTAGCTCGGTAAGGGGATTTCTGACACTGAGGTGAGTTTTGCGTCATCCTAATTCACTGAGGTTCTAGATCTCTATGCACAGTTCTGTGGGAGAACGGAAACCCTGCTACATGGCGCCCATACGTTGTTGGCCTTATATCATGACACTCGAGTAGTATATCATTCAAACCTTAACCCCTTCATTCCCGTTTCCGGAAAACGGTGGTGTCGGACAACCTACCTATTTTTAAAATAGGTCTTTTCAAGCTTGAATTCATCTAAAACGGTTTCCTTGAATTACTACCCAGTTGTTCTACATAGTATTCTTTGTTTTTGTTTTTTTTTCTCGTTTTCCTGTGCTGACATGGCACAAGCCGTGGACATCCCGCAGCATAGTCGCATTGCGGTGCGTGACCACTTGCGGGCTTTTAATGTCCCTGTGGAAGGCATGGCTGTGGATCTGGTAGTGAGTGCGGAACATGCTTACCCGTACGAACTGTTTTATTTGTGGGTGACATTTCCGCCTGTGGACGCTAATTCTGGTATGTTCCATTCTTACACTGCCTCAGCTGTACCGGCTGGGTATGCTCCGTACAGGGCACTGGAGGTTCCTATTGATGTTTGGCAGCATGGAGTTTGGTTTGGTGGTGCCCTACCACACGCTTTAACCGCTCCGAGGTTGGGTCCTTTGTCCATTCCGGGCACTAATTGGCCCGCTTTGGCTGGATTCACTCCTCACCCAAATCGCGCCACTTGTAACGTGGCTGATCTGCGGCGTCTTCATGAGGTCGCCGTGTCAGTGATTAGAGCGCTTGTTCATTACACTAGCCGTAATGTTCAGGACGCGGCCCCTAGGGGTGCGCAGCTTCGAGCAGAACAGGCTGGTTTGAAAATCAGTCCTGTCATGGTGAATTCCGTAATGGGCAAGAAGCCCCAGGATAAGGATGATTTTCCTTTCTGGCTTGCCGAGAAATTCGACCAGCTGGAGGCTGTGTTTCCTAATACGAATCCTGGTGAAAAACACTGGATTCTTACACTTAGTTTACCGAAAGATTTGGCCCCTGAACTTGTTGACTGTGAGACCTGGGGTAAGACTTTTGCAGCGGTCTATTCGAGGTGCTATGGCACCCCGTCTGTGACCAACCTGTCTGCGGTCCTTAAACGTTTTCAGGATGATAACGGACCGGAGTCGGCGGTTGAGTTGGGTATGCGCCTGTGTGGCACCTTTGATATAGTTTGCGATCTGATCCTTGCAAATGTCAAGGAGGATGCAGTGAACTTTCAGGTGGCTAACGCTTTGGCGTTAATTCCCGAGGCCGAGAAACCCCATCAGTTAGCAAGGATAATTGTGGCGGCTTATAAAACGGTTGGCCGCAATGCAAAGGGTCTTAAGACTTTTTCTGATAAAGAGAAAAAGCAGCCCCAGGGACAGTCTTCGGAAACTAGTGGTCAACCTAAATCCAAGAAACAGAATTGGCCTAAAAAGCAGAATCAGGGTAAGCAACAACAACAACAAACACAGGTTTCTACTCCTGCGTCTCCGTTGCCTACGCAGTCGGATCGAGTTTATGATTTGCGTGATCGCGCGATGATTAAATCACCTGAAAGGTTTCAGGCTTTTGACCAACGCTATCCTCGTTCCTTTCAGGACTCATCGGCTCCGTCAACCGGTGGTGGAGGGGGCGGCAGGGGCCGGGGTGGCCAGCAAGGACGTGGTCAGCCCCTCCCGCGTAACGGTGGGGATCAGCAGGAAGGCACTACGCCCAAGAGACCACAGTTTGCCACAAAGAAAGTCGCCGCCTTGACAGCGCATCGATATGCCCCAGATAGTGAGAACGCGGCTTCGGAATCTGACGTGGGCTCTGACCTTGCTGGACAGCGCGGCGGAGATTACCATAGTGAGAGAGGCCATCCGTCCACTGTTGAAGGTGACAGCGACTGACACTTATGTTGTAATTGAAACGGCTGATACGCATGTTGCTCCCCCTGAACGTCTTTTTGAAATTGTCCTGTTAATCGAAGGTGACATGCAGCGAACTGTAAAAGGGGTATTTTGGGAAAATCTTTCGTCTACGTATGACATTTTGCTTTCAGAGGCTGACTGGCCCCCGCCTTTTGTTCTCGCAGCTCCGCGAGGGGAGGAGGTGATCCTCCCCAGTTTTGCGCACACTGTATCGAGAGTGGAAGCGCTGCATTTTGCGGAAGAATGGGCTCTGGTGCTTGCGCCGGCTGTGTACTGCAATCAGTGTGGCTGGGATAAATTGTCTCCAAGCCACGAGATTCCTTTACGGTCTCAGCCGCAGCCTCAACCTCAATATCCCATACGGTGTGAAGCCAAAGCTTCAGTCGCGGCTATCCTTGAACAATTGGAATATCAAGGTGTAATTGAGACGTGTGTGTCACCGATGAATAACCCCCTTTTTACTGTAAGCAAGCCGGACGGCTCATATTGTTTGGTTTTGGATTATAGGCATTTAAACTCGCATTGCCGTAACTCTGCAGTTCAGAATACTCACGGCTCTGCTTTAGTAAATAGTCTTGAGCGTAAACGGTTCAAAACCACGCTTGACATTTCCAATGGTTTTTATGCCCAGAGATTAGATGGTCTAAGTTCCCTATGGACCAGCTTTACTTGCGGCTGTGTGCAAAAAATGTTTCGACGTCTCCCGATGGGCTATAAGAATAGTCCTGGAGTTTTCTCCGCCCGCATAGTCTCTCTTTTGGAGGGAATCGACCCAGTTGCTTGTTCGTATGTGGATGACATTTATCTCACAGACGACGATCTTTGGGAGCATCTGTGTCGAGTTAATAGCATAATTTGTAACTTTGCAGACATAGGTTACAAGTTTAATTTTGCAAAATCGCACATTGCAGAGTACACAGTGTTGTTTCTCGGCTACGAGCTTAACAACGAGGGAAAGGGGTTGGCACCTCAATTCCTGGAGAAATGCGCACAGTTGCGCTCTCCGACAACACTGAAAAAATTACAATCTTTACTGGGCTTTTTGAATTTCGGGAGGACTTACATGCCGGAATATGCCCAGCGTATCAAGCCTTTGTATGCTTTGATACAACCATCTTTTTCCAAATCATGCTGGCTGCCTGAGCAGTCAGCCATTCTGCAGTCTTTGCAGGCTGATTTGCTCGCTTCTGAATACTTACAGACTCGTGATAACCAGACCAACCTGGTGATAAGAATTATCCCTGGGGCGGTGGGTTTCACGTACCTGACTTTTAATGAAGGGGATACAGTACCTATTGCTTACAAGTCACACTTGTACACTTCGGCTGAACTGCGTTTTTCCACTGTGGAGAAAGTTTTAACGGCTGTACAGATGGCTAATCTTAAGGAACGTGCCCTGTCACAAGGAAAACGCATGTTGGTTGTTACCCCGTGTCCTGCCTTGGAGGCAGTTACGAAAGCCAGTGTACCAAATTCCAAAGCTTTGCACCCTAGGTGGATTCAGTGGGCTGCATCCTTGACATCCCAGGATGTCACGTTTATTTTTGACGCCACTTTGCGGTCGCAGGAGTATTTACAGTATGAATTTGTTCATCCTGCTCCTTTAGCAATGCGGCCGTTGGAGGATTTCCATTGCATCATTTACACTGATGGTTCGGCGCAGGTTGCGCATGGCTCTAAACATGCCTACGTTTCCGCATGCGCCATTGTGGTCGGTGCCATGGTGAATGATGAGTTCAAGTCCAGTGTCGTGCACACGCAGATGCTTGGGGACTGCACCGCACAATTAGCAGAGCTTCGTGCTCTGATGCTTGCATTGGAGTACGCAGATCCTAGTGTGACGACTTTGATCGTAAGTGACTCTTACTACTGTGTCCAGTCTTACAATGAAAACTTGTTCTTTTGGATTCAGAATGAATTTCGTGATTCCAAAGGTAGCACAATAAAACATAAAATGATCTGGGTCCGAGTGGCGGAACTTAAAGAGAAGTTGCCACTCGTGTTTGTGATTCATACTCTTGGCCATCAGCGCGTGGGGGTCCACGCTGTTGGTAATTCGCTTGCTGATGAAGCAGCGAAGTCAGCGGTATCGAAATACTTAGTTGCAGCAGTCACGAGGTCCAAAAGCAGGATAGATGATGACATCTTGGCAGCTGTTGCTACCACTGAGAAGGGAGGTAAATATCCTGCGGGGTTCCCTTCAAAGTACACATACCACTTAAGTCCCGATAAGGTTCCTTATGTGAAAATTCCTGATGTTGGCGAATGTCTAGTTCCCAACTCGGATCGCAGGGCTGCTTTGATTACAGCGGCTCATGAAGGTGTGGCGTCTGCGCATGCGGGCGTCTCAGCCACTGTAACTCAGCTACAACAAAGGTTCTGGTGGCGGGGACTGTACAAACAGACGCGCGATTATGTCCTTCAATGTGACGTTTGCCAGCAGATTAAACCTTCAACTGCTGAGCGTCCGCCTCAGACACTGTTGTACATCTCTAATAAACCGCTTGGTTGCGTTTATTTGGATCACTGCGGTCCATTTTCTTCTGATACTGCATACAAGTACATCTTGGTAGCAGTTGATTCATGCACACGCTTTGTGTGGGTATGGCCACATCGGAGCGCTGATTCACGGACTGTCATCAAGGATTTGCGAGTCTTTATAGGGATTTTTGCCTTTGGTACCTTCCATTCGGATCAGGGTCCGGCTTTCGCCTCTAGGGCGTATAAGGATGCTATGGTTTCGTTGGGGGTACAAGTCAAGTTTTCGAGTCCGTACAGACCCGAGGGTAATAGTGTAGTGGAACGAATGAACCGTGACTTAAAGCAATCTTTGACAGCTCGAGTTATAGGCACTGGCAGAAACTGGTTGGCCCACCTCAATGGCGTGCAGCGTGCGCTTAATAATCTCCCTAGAAGGTCTCTGGGTGAGCGGACCCCGTACCAAATGCTCTTTGGTATGTCTAGACTGCCAGGCCCAGGCCGCGGCCTTTGACGTAGATGAACATTGCAATGTTTTACAGGATCTACAAAAGACCAGAGACAGTCTAGCTAAGGAACATTTGCCCTCCCCATCGGATGATGCGTTGCAGATCCCGGTAGTTGGCTGGCTACCCCAAGTTGGAGAACTGGTTCGAGAGAAGATCGATAACAAGAAAGAGTTTGGTCCCTCATATCGTGCACCGGTTCGAGTTCTTGGAGTGAAGGGCACAAGAACAGTCATTTTACCACCACTTCCAGGTCGTAAGGAAAACAGATTTATCTCAATTGACAATGTCAAGACACACAGGGTGGCCGATTCTTCATAGCATGACACCGGCTGTATCCTGTCCTTCCATAGTGAGGCACTCTGTGCTGGCAATTACTTCTGGTGCAGAACCGGAGGTGTCCCTCGAGATGCCTGCTATTTCCAGTCCTTTATTAAATAATATTCCTGTTACTAACATTGATGAGCTGAACTACGCCTATCCTGCTGATTTATCAATGCCTGATTTGCAGACTCATTTGGCCGACCAGCCCAGACTCTCTTTTGACTCTGTTTCGGAACTTTCAAAGAAACCCTCAACTATTGCGAAATATGCCACTTTATTTAAAAAACATTTTTTAATTCCCCCTTGGACATACATTTGGTTGATTCTATTTTCATTTTATCTTTTTATGTCAATTGGTTTTGTGTTTTATTTTTTCCGCCTGATCGATGGCCATTATGTCAAAGAAAGAACAGGAATTCGGTACCTTAATGGAACATTGGCCCCTCTTTCCTCCTCACATTCAGCACACAGACTGAAACGAGAATTGAATACAGTCAACATTACTGCTTGGCCTGTCCTTGATGGGATTGTGTGGGATGCGGTTAGATTTCAAATACATGGCCCCACTGAAGTGATTAATGTTCTGAATGTGCTTAGAGTAAACATGGGGGATGTGATTAAACAAAATATACGTTCTGATGATTGGGATATTCAGGCAGTAGAAGCATTATTCTCTGATTTAAAATATTATGCAGCTTTTGATGCTGAAGACTTATATTTAGATTCTGTTAATTATGGTGATTTGTTTTGCTTCCAACATTATGGTAATAATTTTCTCCATAAGACGAATTCCAGGAGGGTTGCTGTGAATTACACGCAGTGGGAACACTGCCCAGCTCCATTAATAGGAAGCTCCAGTACATTTCTGAAAAAATACACTTATTTTACAGATTTTAATCAATCGAATCCTGAGTCATTTTACTTCAGAATGACACAAAAGTCCATGTCCAAAGTTAGACTTAACGATACAAAGTTGCTGTATTCGAAGTCCTTTCTAGACAAATTGGCTGTAGATGGCTACGAGTTCTGGAAGGGAATAATTGACCTTAAATCGGTTTGGGGTACCAAAGATTGGCAGGTACAAGGCACTGAGGCTTTGCACCGTGCATGTCTCATCCCGAATCACATGTTGTTTCTAAATTCTACTATTTCCCAAACAACATGCTTTGGATTGGCTACTTCTAAAAAATTAAATACACCAATTATCCCCGAATTAGAAGAATATTCAGGTTGGGGTAATTTTTCTGATTTGTCTATTCGTGAGATACAGTCTCTTTTACACAATTCGTCCTTTAATATATCCAGTTTGGATCCAAAGGGTTGGCTGTTGTGGCAAAGAAGTGCTGATTCTTGCCAACGTCGCTTTCTGGGGTTGGCTGAAGGGTTCACACAAGTCAGACCAGATCCCCGTTTTGAAACTGATTATACTGTCACCACTTACTCTGTGGGGAAACTGTGTCAGAATTGGTTACAACATTCCACTTTAGCTGCAGTAAAACTACATCTGTCTCAGTTAACTGAAAATGTGGATTTAAATGATTTTATAAAAGGCCCGGGTAAGGGTAGATCTAAAGGTGGATTTATGCAGTTTACAATGAAATTTGGAAAGTTTCTCAAATTGAGGCTGCTAAGCGCCTAAGGGCAATTGACCAAGCAAATTTGGAAAAAGTACTTGCAGTTGTCGATAACAGTATTAACATGCTTTCTTCCCGAATTTACACGTTGAACAATATTGTCTCTTCTGTTGTTGACATTGTGTATGATGAAGTGTCCGTATTATATCATGGTCAAAATCAATTGCATTCTGTTATGCAGTTTGCATGGACACTACAGACTCTGAAAGCTGGTCGAGTGCCTTGGAGTTACATGAATGTCTCATCACTATTTGCCCCATTTAATTTGACTGACAAGCAGCGCATGCTTTCCATGCGAGATGCATCATTTTCTATGTTACACATTGAAAAATTAGAATCTTTGCCCTTTTCTGTAGCTGAGGCAGCTGCTGCTACATGGCTTATCCATGGTATTATTACTTTACCATTTGCTCTGTATAAATTTACAAATTGTATGCGATATATTGCTATAGGGCGATATGAACCACTAGGCAGTGCTTTCCTACATGAGACATGGTCTTTGCCATACACATACAGATGTCTGAAGGAAGGGAAGGAAGTGAATCTGAATGGTGAAGAATGCACACAGTCGCCTGACCGTTCACTGATATGCAGACACATCCAGTTGCATGGTTCTTGTAATCAGGACCGGCCTAATTTAGCCTGTGTTTTAAAAGGCACACCGGTTCCTGCAATAGTTCCCACATTCACTTTATTGACTAACGGTAGTTATTTTCTTTTGAATAACGAGGAGTGTTGTGGGTTAATGGTCGGTATCGCCTATGTGGTTACTGTATCAGAACGTGTGGTGTGTTGCAAGAACGTGTTATATCCACCCACGCATGGGAATTCAGCTGTTTCCATCTGGCCGTGCATCCCAACCTTGAGAGCGGAGTTCAACGGTTTGAGCCGAATAAGAGCCCTTTTCTCTCAAAAAGAAGTGGCCCTGAGCTCGGCCCGTGAAACTTATGTCCTTCACATAGCTAACACACGCACAGAGGTGCAGGCACTTTTAAATACTAACTTGCTGTTTCATTTCTGCAAGCTGGTTCATCAAATCTTTAATGCCTCCTCCACGTCTGGACTCGCACATTTTTTTTAATTGGTTAGCAGTGGTCTCGTGACTACGTTTGAAAAAGTATTTGGTATTATTCCTGCGTTCTTTCATTCTATATTCGCAAGTTTGTTTGGCGGATTCCCTGTTTTGCTGGCTTTGGCTGCAGGCGTTTTGGTGATATTTTGCTTTATAAAACATGGATGCCCATCCTGCGCAAGAAGCCGTCCAACAGCTCCTGATTCTGTTTCGTAATAGGATGCTTGATTACTATGGCACCTTGCCGCTTGCGACTTTAAGCACGGCTTTTGTATAACGTTTTTATTTGGAAAACCTCAGTTGTACCATTACAGGAAATTGCAAGCACAGACCAATAATCGCCGAACAACAACATAAAAGGATTTAAAGCCTCGCACAGCGAGGGGAGACAATACTGTAAAGGTCGATGTAGGCCTGTAGTCAGGATCAATGAATTAGTGTGTCCACAATATTCCAGGAGATGAGAGGATTCCATTTTATAATTAAGGTATGAGGATCTTATAGATTGCAATATTACAAAATCAAAAACTGAGCAAACCTCAGAACAGGAGAATAGTCTTCAATAGTGGAGCACAGATTGGGAAGCATACTGAACAGCAATCACGTACCGAACCACAGTGTTCCACTCACGGGAAGCAAAGAGCCACAGCTAAGTCACATGAATACGCATTACAAAAGACTTCCCAATAATACTGGACCCCGATCCCCAATTAAGTAAAAAAGGTATATAGAAACAGGAAAGAGACGAATTAAGAAGAAGAGAAAGAAAAAGGAGGGCCATAGAAACAAAGAATTAACATAAAACACATCCCATCCCCCAACCCCCCACCCTGCATACCAGCGGAAGGCCACGGCCCCCCCCCCCATAGGCATGCCTGTCGCCCCAGTAAGAACCCCGAAAGTGGGAAAAAACGGAGGAGGGCCCTAGCTCCAGCCCCAAGCACACCCCCCTCCCCCAGAAAGCATAAGCCCACTAAGATGGAATGTGAGCATTAATTTACGTTCATCCCAGCCCCCCAAGGTCTCCAATTCAAGCAATGTTCCGTTTCGGCACCGAGGTCACATAAGAAGTGTCGTGAACAGTCAGCGTTCAGCCCTGGCCAGTCCGAGCAGAAGTCAGCAATCCTCCCAAAGCGTGTGTAAATAATCGCAATAGACCGACAGTACCAGAAGGGGCCACCCAGGCCCATGGCAAATACCACAGCAATGACTCAGAAGCATTCCTCCTGGACATACTGATCGTCCGCGGTAAGACAGGGCGCAGATGGTCAGGAAACAAATCAGCCGGTAGGATGGTAGTAAGGGTAACAGATGCACAGTCCCGGTCATTGCGCTCACTAGTCCCACCATCCAGCACCACACACTCCTGGGAGTCCTCAGCTTCAACAACCAGAGATAGGTCGGGCATATATTCCTCTTTGCATCCGTCTGCTTCCAAATGTTTCATGGCAGGAGAGATGGCCGACTGCGAGGCATGCAAATCCATCCACCGACCTTTCAGGGCTATGTGCAAGTTATTGATAGCCAGCCAAACATCTCTCACTGTAAGCGCCATCCCCCCTCTGCCAGTATACCCTGAACCTCGGGTCTCAAGGAACAAAGGAAGATCCGTCACCACAGCGGCCTGGCTCCGATAAACAACGTGCAGTTTTTGAAGGGATTACGAAGAGACACACTCTCAAGTCCACACATAAGCACAGTTCCACGCGCCTCTTACCGCACTGCGGCCAAAGTCTGGTCCGGGCAATTAACTCTGCCTCGCGGCTTATTGTTCTCAAAGTCACAGGAAACCGGTGCCGGGGAGCTCGAAGGTCCGGTGCCACGACTCGCTTGTTGGCCGCGGCAATATGCGGTTTCAGTTTCCAACACGGGGCACCGGACCGTCATGGCCGAGCGGGGCCGTTGTTTATCACTTGCGAGGCTGCTGCAACGCAACCCGAGGTCCCGGCTCACCCATAGGGAAGGCCAGAAACTTCAGGACGGCGATTCTTGGTCGTCCGGGGCGGTGCGTGGACCGGAGTCACACGGTCGGGCTCCACCTCCGCTCATCTGCACGGGGCCACGGCCGGGATGCAGGATCGTGAACAGGATGTTGCGGGAGGTGAAGGCGAGCGGCGGAGCTGGGCGTCTATGCGGCCATGTTGGCCGCCGTCTTGGCTCCTCCCCCCGGCTTTTGGATTATCATTTCGATTTTCCTATTTCACATGTGTCCAGCCTGTGTTTCATTGCCTGAGCTGTGATTTCGACTGGGCCATTGATTTGTGTCTCTGCTTGACGACTTCTCCTGACGTCGATTTTGATCAGCTGATGAGCCCCGTAGTTGCTCACGAGTTGGTTTGTTCTCGCGAAAGGGTTATGGCCGTGGCAGCGATGCATGGACTAATGGGTCAGTGGGACATACCCGCAGCGGCGCATGACTTTCTGGCACATAGCGTTCTCGAGAACTCACTGAGTTGTCCTCTGATGTTGCTAGAGGATTCGGTGCTGGAGGAGCACGTATGTTCTTTCCCATTGCTTAATTGGATGGCTGAACTGTTTTCGGATGATGACAGTGATTTCATGTTGGAAGCTGTGGCTGCCTATTTTGCATATTCTATCCACCCATGAGTGGCTTTGGAGACTTTCACTATTATGGCACGTGACTTTTTAGTAATTCTGAATGGTGCCTTTTCTTTTACGAACATTCGACTTTTATATGTTCTGGGCCTATGATTTTATAATTGGCCTCAAGTTCAAGATTTTTTATATTTTTGTGTGGCCACTATAGGCATTCATACATATTTTGTATTATTGATTTTTATATACATCTACATACATTTAGCGTGGTTCAATATTGTTGAACTCTGCTTTCATGTTTTGCCTTTCTTATAGTATTGGCTTGTTTTTTTTTCCTTTTTGACCGTCCTCGGATCATTGGGGGGGGGTCATATGGTTACTGCGTTTCTATATATTGTGTTAAGTTAGCATGAGTTTATTAAATGTTTAAACAACATATTTTCCTTCGGCTTCAGTTTGCACACGACACCTAATTGTTATTGTAGCTTTCAACCTAGACGAAAGATGTGATTTATTTGAGAATAATATGTTATTGCTCTGATATCAGTTGTGCTTGGTACACTTGGTACAACTGTCTGCACACTGAGAACTGCACCCTCTAAGAATAACCTAACACAAGGTTGCTGGAGGCCTGATCCTCGCACCACATTAGACATAACACAAATAATGTTGCTGCCAACATTGGGCTTTACGCGGGTTTAAGATAGAGTTACAGGGAATGAATCAACACACTTGATGCTTCGCATGCAGAGAGCCGGTAGCTGTTGATGTGATCTTCTCCTACTGAGATTTAGAGGTATGGGCCCGCCCTGCTAAAAACCCAAATGAGACCTTCTTAGATATAATCTAGTATGCTGAATAGGGTGCGCGAAATATAGGTGATACAGATTTCTATAGAATTTGTATTATAATATGCTATCACCTTTTGCTTACTATGGATTAGTGACTATGCTGATAACTCTGATTTTTATAATATGTATTCTGGTATTATATAAGATACTGCGTTTGAGAACCTTGCATTGAAAAATAAATATTTCAAACTTGCACGTGTGTTCTTTGACTCCCAGTTTTGGTTTGAAATGATTATATAACGAAAGAGTGTTCATGTGTTCCACGATACCTGAGGTAACCTAAGATCATGTTCTGGATTGTCTAAGTCATTGGTCAGCTTGTTGTGACCAATGAGACACTGTAGCTAGCTCGGTAAGGGGATTTCTGACACTGAGGTGAGTTTTGGGTCATCATAACTCACTGAGGTTCTAGATCTCTATGCACAGTTCTGTGGGAGAACGGAAACCCTGCTACACTACAAAGACACTTCATGGCTGCATGACTGTGGAAGGATTCAACATTTCTGCCAGAATGCATGGAAGACCTGGGCTCCCATGCTGCACTGATATATGGCTATAAACTGTTTCTTGGCGCACAGCCAGTCTCCGTCCATCATATAAGTGGTTTTCGAAGGATAGTTTGTAGGGCCGTTTGACATCTCAAAGTCATTGTTAGTTCGTATGGTTGACAAACCTCAATCCTGCCACCAAGGGATAAGAGAGTTCCAGCCAGGGATTTCTTTCAGATGATATTGTGTGTATGAAAGAGTAAACAGAATTCAGTCTAACTGAGAGCATGCCTTTCCCATCCATTGCATGGGAGAGCAATTTAACTTCTAACATTAATATCTAAATCATGAATGAATTAATATAGGATTCTGACTGTTATAGAAAGCCCCGCAAAATCCATTCTGGATGACAAATTATCATTCTCTCCTCCAAGCTTGACCCCGGAATACTGATCTCATCCGTCTTGAACATATATTATGTAATCGTCACTGCTTTGTCAGTGAGGACATGATGCTATCTTAAAGGTTGTTGGCACTAAAAACAGCTTTCCAACACATTCATAACTTTAAAATGATTAAAAAGTCAATTTTTAAGAATGAAGCTAAAGCAGATGAAAACAATCTCTTTTGAAATGCCTTTATGGTTTTTGCCATTTTGTGAGCAAGATTCGTGAAATGCGCCCCTCCCAAAGGCCACAGTCAATTAACTTTTCCTTCAAAGAGTGAGACAGTGTTGGTTAAACATGCTTACACATTTGTTCATTTAGTTAGTGACTTTTGAGCATTAAACATGCTCCCTGTGACAGTCATATTTCGTGGGTTATCCTAATCAAGCAGATGTGGTCACAGTTTACACACAGCATTTTATTTTAGTGGCACTAACTCCAGTCGGATTAGGTTAGACGACTAGTCTTTGGATCCACTATTAGATAAAGGACCTGGCCCCCAGGTGAACAATAAGAAGGCCTGCTTGACCAGTTCAGACTGGACCAGTTGAATTTCATTAACTTGATGATTAAAAATATGACCTAACGAGTATGTCAGAACATTGTGCCACTTGTACAGAAAATTGGAATTGCAATATCCCAATTGTGATTCTTACTGAATTACAATTAGGAAATTGCAATTCCTAATGTACAAAATAAAGATTTCCAAAATAGCGATTCCTACTGGGCTCTCAAATACATTTACTTCATGAAAATTAATTAGGTAGGTTGCAATCTGCGAGCCACTAGGATTCATGGCCATCACAGGTATTGTTGCCAGCTGAGGCCAACAGACCACCATGTCTTTGATTACTTTTTAATAAAGCAACCTTTTTTTAATGCAGCCTGTGATCCTTCAAGAAAAATGGGATGTGTTTAATAAAAAGAAAATTAAACTTTTAAGTTTAAGTTTCTAAGAGTAGGCCGTGGTAGATGGGACCACTGAGTGCTTGTAAAAAATATTTGTTTCAACATCCACAAAGGTGAAGGGGAGCCTTGGGGACCCCTTCCCATTTGTGAATGGTTACCACTTTCTTTGAGGTGTAGGTAAAAAATGAACGTTTACAACCGTAATTCGGTCACAAAACATTCACACATACCACTGCAATTCTGTATTCGGAAGGGACACCCTTAACACACCCCTTCCACATACGGAATCACAAACACAAATTGTGATTTGGTAACATTTTACCGAATTCCAATTTGTGAATTGTCTTAATCGGGCCGTTTCTGAATGCAAAAATGATTTGTACATATGGCCTCCATGCCGTTTCGCACCCTAGGAAAAATTAGTCTCTAGAGCTGGGGAAGAGCTTCCCCAGTACCAAGGCTCTTTTTGTTTTTTCATTGAGATTATGATCAGCGAGCGTGGCGCGCTGATGTAATTAAAATGAAAATAAAAGTAAAATGAGCCGATCTGCCTCAGGGACATGGGGGGGAGAGGACCCTTAGGCAAGGGCTTGTGCTCCCCCTACCACAAGTAAAACCTTTAGTCTTTCCGCCCCCACTAGGTGCTGGATGGGGGCAGGAAGACCACTAGACACCAGAGATTATTTTATATATATATATGTTTGTAGGGGCTGCCCACAACCCCATAAAAATTTGGAAAGAGTCTTTTTGACCCCCTTGAAGGAGATGGGGGGAATTACCCCCATCTGCTCCCTACAGGGGCATAAAGTCCACTAAACACCAAAGATGCCTTATTTGGGGGTGTAAATGTAGAGGTGGGGCAGTCCAGCATGGTCATAGTGATGCCCCCACCCGCATAAAAATTACTAAACAGTCTTTATGGCCACCTGGGGGGCAGATGGGGACAACTAACCACATTTTCCCCCCTGGGGAGGCAAAAAACCTACTAGAAATCAGGAATTATTTTTTTATATATATTGCTAGGGGTGGGAGCTGCCTAGCATGAGCATGACAATGCCCCCACCTCATAACAATTTGGAAACAGTCTTTCTGCCCCCTCCCCTGTGGGGAAGCAGAGGCAATTACCCCATCTGGCCTCGAGGGGGGCAGAACGCTCCCTAAGCACCAGGGATTACTTTTGTTTTTGAGATTGTATGGGTGGGGCTGCACAGCATGGGCATGGCCATGCACTCACCCCTCTAAAAATGGGTAAAAAGTCTGTCTACCCCCGGGAGGCATACAGGGGTGAGTACTCCATCTGACCCCCTGGGGGCAGAAAGCCCACTAAACACTAGGGATTACTTTTTATATATATATTTGTAGGGGTGGGGGCTGCCCGCATGGCCATGAATCCACACCTATAAAAAGGGAAAAATAGTTTGTCTGCCCCCCTTGAGAAGCAGATGGGGGCAATTACTCCTGTGTGCCTTCTCAGGTGGCAGAAAGCCCACTAGACACCAGGGATTATGTTTCCTTTTAATTCTAGGGGTGTGAGCTGCCCAGCATGGCCTTGACTATGCCCCCACCCCCATAAAAATGGGTAAACAGTCTTTCTCACTGGGGGAGATGGGATATTTCCCCTAAACTAACCCTCCTTGAGGGGGCACAAAGCCCACTAGAACCCAGGGATATTTTGTAACTATAGGGATGGGGGGCTGCCCAATATGGATATGGATATGTCCCCAACCCAAGCAAATGGGGCAACAGCCTTTCTACCCCAACCAGGGTAGATGGGATAATTACCCAAATTGTTCCCCCTGGAGGGCAGAAAGCCCACTGCATATCAGCAACATATATTTGTAATAAAATAATGGGGTGGGCCTTTCCCAGCTTAACACCAGGCCCCACCTTCACCCCGAAAATCTCACCCGGTTTTCTTCTCCCCTTTGGACTAAAGCATCCCATCGCAATGGCAAGTAAGAGGACATTCAATTCTTTTGGGTGTTGTTTTTACAAATGGGCCAGGAGAGTTTGGCTAACTCTCAGTATCATCCCACTTGCAATGATGAGCGGCTGCACATTCTGGGCTTGGGTAGGGTACCACCTGCACAAACGTACCAGTCCCAGACAGTTCTGAAAATGAAACATCTGGGATAGTTCAGAGTGATGGTATTGGCATGAATCCCACACCATTTTCTTACCCACAATGCTCTGCAAACCTCAAATATTGAATAAAAAACAAATTTTCCTCACATTTCTGTCAGGAAAACATCTGGAATCTGGTTTAGCCACAAATTTCCTACCAAACAGAATTCCCCCAAGTCTCCTTATAAAAATGGTAACTCACTTTTGTGGGTGGGCCAAGAGAACTTCACACAAAAAATTCCGTAAAGTGCTACATGGGGAGAACAGCTTTAGGGTTACCTACGGAATTTGTGGCCATGCTGGGGTGCCACTTATAAACTACAGACAATTTTTTAAAATTAAACACCCAGGGGAATCTAGGGTGGTGTGCCTTTTGTGAATTCCATGAGGATTCTTACCCACAATTACCTGCAAATTTCAAACTGTGCGTGAAATGACGCATTTTCCCTACATTTCTGTGATGGAAACTTCTGGAATCTGAAGTAATCCCCAAAATTCCTACCACCCAGCAATGCCCCACTTTTGCCGATAAAAATGCTGTGCTACTTGTGTGGTTGGGCCAAGTGCCGGCGACAGGAACGGACCTCTTCAAGGGTTTCCAGAACTTTCCATCACACAAATATGAGGAAAATGAGTATTTAGTCAAGGTTTAAGGTTTGCAAGGGATTCTGGGTAAAGCAACCTGGTAAGAGCTATGCAAGTCACCCCATCCTGGGCTCTCCTGTGTGCCTAGTTTACAAAAATGGACTAGTTTGCTACGTTTTCTGGGGTGCTGGCTGAGCTAGGGCCAAAAATCTACAGCTAACCACTATGCAAAAAACTGGCCAGTTTTGAGTGGAAAAATGTGATGTATCCATGTTGGTTTTGGGCTGTTTCCTGTTGCGAGTAATAGGCCCACCTACACAAGTGAGGTACCATTTTTATGCAAAGATTTAGGGGAATGCTGGGTGGAAGAAAGTTTGTGGCTCCCCATAGATTCATGAACGTTTCATTACAGAAATGTGAGGAAAATGTGTTTTTAGTCAAAGTTTGAGATTTGCAAGGGATCCTAGATAAAACAGCCTGGTGTGAGCCATGAAAGCCACCCTATCCTGGGTTCTCCTATTTGTCTAGTTTAACATTTTTTACAGGTTTGCTAGGTTTCCTAGGTTTCAGCTGAGATAGGGTCCAAAATCAACAGCTACCCAGTTTGCAAAAAATGGGCCAGTTTTAAGTAGAAAAATGTGATGTATCCATGGTGCGTTTTAGGCTGTTTGCTGTCACGATTACTAGGCCTACCCTCACAAGTGAGGTACCATTTTGTCAAAAGACTTAAGGGAACGCTGAGTGGAGGAAAGTTTGTAGCTCCCCACAAATTCCAGAACTTTCTATTACAGAAATGTGAGGGAAATTTGTTTTTTTAGTCAGAATGAGCCAGGAGAGTTTGGCTAACTCTCAGTATCATCCCACTTTTTTAGTCAGATTGAGGTTTGCAAGGGATTCTGGAGTAAACAACCTGATTAGTGCCACACAAGTCACCCCATTCTGGATTCATCTAGATGTCTAGTTTTCAAAAATGTACAGTTTTGCTAGCTATCCATAGATGCCAGCTGAGTTAGGGCGCAAAATTCACAACTAGGCACATTGCAAAAACAAATGGTCAGTTTTCAGTGGAAAAATGTGATGGACCATGTTGCATTTTGCGGTATTTTCTGCCGCGGGTACTAGCCTTACCCACACAATTGGCACCATTTGTATTGGGAGACTTAGGGGAACACAGAATAGTACAAGTGTTATCATCAATTGTATTTTTCTGCATTTGTGCCTTCCACATGTAATCCACTGGGCAAGAAAAAAGGCATTTTGGCAAATAACCCCTAATTCACATGCTGGTATTTGTATCCATAAATTTGGAGATGTGCAAATAACCACTGCTACTAAACTCCATTTCTTGTACGAAGTTCGGAAATACATAGGTTTCCTTGATACCTATTTTTCATACTGTATATTTTACCATGTGAATTAATCTATACAGGTACAAAATGAAAAACCATTGCAAGGTGCAGCTCAGCTATTGGCTCTGGGTACCTCGAGTACCTGGAAAACCCACAAACCCTGAATAAAAAGACAACCTGAAGGGTCTAGCATTTGTCATGATATATTGCTTTAGTAAATCAGCCGTCATGACGAGAAGTTACAAATGAAAACATTGTTAAAAATGCCTATTTTTCCTACTAATTTTCAATATTTCTTTCTTTCAACAGTTAGTTTCTTTAAGAAAACCTTCACTGAGCCACACAAATGACCCCTTGCTGAATTCAATATTTTATCTAGTTTTCAGAAATGTATAGTTTTTCAGGATCCACCATGAGTTTCACACCTCTTTCCACTACAAACTGAAAGAAGGTTGAAAACACACAAAAAATAAGAAAAATGGACTATCTTTCAGTAAAATGCTAAAACATTTACTTAAAAAATGTGTTTTTCTGAATCAAGTCTGCTGATCCTCAAAGCTGGGAAAAAGGTGATTTTAGCCCTGCAAATCTTTTGTTGATGCTATTGCAGGGAAAGAAAACAGACATATTCTTCACAAGCAATTTTTTCCCATGTTCCTCCCTGAAAACAAAATTTATCTATATTTTGGCTAATGTGTCTGTCTCCTCTTGGGCAATCCACTAACCCTGGGTGCCTTAAGAATCCCCAGGATGTTGGAAACAAGGATGCAAATTTGGTGTGGATAGCTTATGTGGACAAAAAGGCATGGAGGCCTCAGTGCGAACTACCCCAAATAGCCAAACAAGGGGAGGCCTAGCAGTGAAAGGGTGAAAGTGCATGTGTCTGCTTACTGCTGGCTACTCCCTCAGATGTGATACCTGCCTTGGATTCATCAGAGGTTTATGATCAAAGTCAAGGCAGGCACACCTAAGACGCATCCCAAAACAAACTTGTGTGCACATGTTCATGATAAGTTGGAACCAAACACAACTAATGCACCTGCTTCAGTTCTTTTGTGACCCTTAATAATAGGTTGTGTTCAAGAAGAAATATGCTCCCTCATCAAGATGCTGACAGTCCTTGGCGATGGAACTGTACTATAAAAGCAATCTTTGTTGCTTATTTAGATGGTGTCCCTTACTGTTGATGCTTTTAATATTATGAATCCAAGCTCATACGCAATGTGATGTGGGTTGTGCCGTGCTGACTGCCACTACATCATGTTGAATTATCCCTTTAACGTATCCCCATATTGATCATTCAAGCTCAGACTGACTGCATTGCTTTCTAACCCGGGGAACATCATGAATTCTTGTGGATTTTTAGGTGATGCTGATTGGTCCAGATATTGAGAATTGCAGCAGTAAGGTACTCTACCAGTCTTTTGATCATAACTATATGTTAACTTCCAAGGCAGAACTCAATCTTTAGAAAAAAGTTCTTTAATTTGCAAATAGGAACATGGGGCAGGTAAAATTAAGATCAACACAAAATACAAGCCCTTCTCAGCACCTTTTGGGGTACAGACATGACCACAAAAAGACAAAATCTATAAAATTCAGACAAGGTAGGGGCTTTTGGCCAAAATCATACTAAAGCGAATGGGGCAGTGTGCTCTGCAGCTTTTCAGAACTCTTGGGTTTACGTTTTGTAGACGACTGCTAACTGATTGAACAGAGGTGTTAGAGAGCATGTTACAAATGTCCTCACAATGTCAGAAGAGTAGTTGCACCTTCATCGACACCCGGGAGGACTCCAATGAGTACCACCCATGACTTAGATTTGTTACCCAGCAGTACGAAGACCATACCAGACTCTAACACCTCAAATGCCGGTGTTGAGCAACCTCATTATATCTTCCCTCTATCTTATATAGGTCTCTCCTATGATTCTATCCTTAGGCAACAGAACAGCAATCAGGACATCTACTTCCCAGCTCTTAGTAGAAACTGCAGAGATAGTTTTTTACTCTAGTATTGAAGATAGCCCAATGGTACACAAGCTCATTGATGAGTGCGTAGTTCATCCCCAGTCAGCATAGTTGTAATATTTGAACACCACTACTATATCCTGCCTTGTTATCAAGCCTTTGTCCGTGTGGACTATTGGTGTTGTTATTTTGAAAGTCACAGGCAATCTAGAACTCTGTCTGTAAGACTACTTGTTGATCACAGCTGGATGTGGTCCAGTCTGGACCTCTCTGCTTGCCTTTGACATGAGGCAGAAGCATCTCTCCAGGCTCCAGCTCTTCAGACTCCAGACCAGTTGATCTCAGCCGCTTTATCTGCTTTCCTCTAGTGCATCATCTAGCTCTCTAGTGTTAAGTCAAGTCAATTCGGATTTGTAGAGGTTGACTAATCACCTGTGAAGGTATCCAGGTGCTGGGTTCTTGTTGGACGTTATTATATACGGGGTAACCCAAAGAAAGTCCTAGGACCTGGGTATTGAGCGTTACAGATATGGTGGTCCTAGACGTTAACTCCACACACAATTCTTGATATTATTTCAAAAGAACTTTGTTCAACTCTTATTCCACATGCAAAATTAATCCTGCAATGAAGAATTTGGAAACATAGAAAAAGAAACACAATAGCCCAAAACAAATAAATGTCCAACTCACACAAAAAAGGGGGTTTTTCAATCGTTTTAAAAGTAGAGGAGAGAAGACTCTACTGTTTATTCTCAATAAAATTCCTCCTCATGGTACAATACACAAATATGCAGTTCTTGGAAAACAGGGGGTTACCAAAGGGTAAAGTGCATAGAGTGAGAAATTAGTGCTCGTGTAAGATAGAAAAGGACCAAGCTTCAGGTACTTGGGGATTTACATCTCCAGTGATGTGAAGGCGCGCTACGAGCACAACCTGCTTCCCCCTCTTCTCCGCCTTCGGCGAGACGTGGAGGGATGGCGCAAACTTCCGCTCTCCTTGCTTGGGCGTGCGGCATTATTTAAAATGATGTCCTTGCCTAGGTTTCTTTATGCCCTGCAAAACACCCAGGATCCGGTCCCAGCCCGATACTTCCGGGAGATCGAGGGCCTGCAACGTGCCCTGCTTTGGGACGGCCGACCCCGCATTGCTATCACGAAGCTCACGCTTCCGTGGTATGATGGGGGGATAGCGTTACCCGATGTGCGAAGGTACTATTGGGCCTCCTAGCTAGCGGCTATCAACCACGGTCTGTATGGTCCGGAAAACAACCCTGGATACGCCATGGATAGATGGCTTCTGGGCGGCGGGAACTACTACAGGGCGCTTTACTCAAGGTCTCTTGATGGGCGGATGTCGGGTCCAACGAAAACCGCGGTCCACATTTGGAGGGCAATTACCAGGGCTCAGGGATGGAAAGGTAGACTGACCAAATTGACCCCATTATACGACTCGGACATCCTGGGCACAATGTGGCATACCAAGGGTTTTGACAAATGGGACCTGAAAGGCATTTCCAGGGTGGAAGACATGTTGTCGAGAGGCAAGATTAAGACCTTTGCCCAGTTACAGGAAGAATTCCAATTGGGTATGCCCAGTTACGGCACGCATTGCTGTGAAGTGAAGTAGTGTGTCTCACTGGTTAGAGGCGGCAGACCTGAGAGCAGAGGACGGCCCGGGACCAGGGTTCGATTCCTGGCGCGGCAGGTTTCGGGACCAGGGTCAGCGGACTCGATAATTCTCTCGCCTCGGTGCCCACTCTGATCAGCGATCACACTCGGCAACTCTGGGCATTAGCTTGCCTCATCTTCACTAACGGCCCCACCAGACCGCCGGGGATGCCTGGTCTCACCCTGGAGATACCCATTAAGGGACCATCTCTCAGGAAGCCAGGAAGGGTTTCGCAGCGGTCGAAGCGCCTTGGGACCCTACGGGTAAATAGTGCACTATATAAATGCCAATACATTTACATTTACATTGCTGTCTGCCAGACCGGAGGAGGGGGCAATCCCGGACAGCTCCCCATTGGAGGATAGGGTGCTGGACGGCCACATGCCGGACAGCGCCATCTCACTGTCCTATAAAAAACTCATCAATGTCCGCACCGACCTCCTCCTGGGTGTGAGGGACCAATGGATGCGTGATGGGTTGGAAATTGATGATGAGGACTGGCAGAGTGCGGTATCCTCCCCTAAGGAGGTTGCCATCTCTTCCTGTCTCAGACTGGTGCAGCTTAAGATTTTGCACAGGGTTTACGTAACTGGTCCCCGACTTGTGCACATGGGCTACTCTGAGGACGGGCTTTGTCGCCGTGGCTGTGGTGCCCTTGCCACCTTTATGCACATCCTTTGGGAATGCCCCGCAATAGCCTCCTACTGGCGACGCGTGCATTCAATCATGGGTGAGGTGACTGGGGTAGCGGTGAATGCGGAAGCCAGGAGGTGCCTTCTTAACATCTGGGATCCGACGGACCACAATGTGGCCCAGACTCAATGGGTAACCCTTGGCAACATGGTGGCTAAACGTGACATTGCGCAGAAATGGGGAGCTACGACAGCTCCTAAGGTTGTACAATGGAAAGCCAATATGGATTGGTGTATGTTTAGGGAGAAGACCGTTTATGTTGCCAGGGGTAAACCTAAAAAGTGGCAGAAATTGTGGGGGGCCTGGAATGCATACAGGGGAGACATCTGCATACCCCCAGAACCCGCTCCACTGGAAGAACATCTGTCGCCGTAGCCTGTGACGCCAACTGCAATGCTGTATATAAGTTATCCTGGGTTTTCCTCCCTCCCCGCTCCTGGCCTTTCTCCTGTTTTCATACATGTGCTCCACATACCCCCCCGACCCCTCCATATCGCCTCACTGATCCTCATACTCCATTGCCTAAGTCTTTCGTGCCTGAGCTGGCGCTTCTCTTGATTTCTTATTTCTCTGTGTTTTTCTTACAAAAAGTAAAATCAACCTTCATTGTTCTGCTGTATTGATTCTTGCACTACGGTTTTCTCTGATTCAAAATGCTGCCTTGCCTCCGGGATGTCAGGCTAAATAGCTGTGTGCACTGTTTTTGAATAAAGGTTTTAAAAAAAATTGTTTTAAAAAAAGAAAAGGACCAAGATGGTCAGAGGACGGTGAATTTCAAATGTTTTTGAGTCCAAGGTTAAATAATCCTTGGCAAGGTTCAAGAGGAGCCTGCCCTCAATGGTTTTTACGCAAAAAAATGTCAATCTTTCTTGCTGTCTTACGGCGATCAGTTTGTCCGTTGCCTCGTATTTTCAGAGGGGTGAGTGGGCAGGGGCACAAAAGATGCAGGCTCCAGGGAGAGGGGGAGATTGTCGACGTTTCGACCCAAGGATACGAAGGACAATTGATATCCTCATGAACGGGTCTTCATCAGGACGGGAAAGTGAAGAGAGGGAGCTAAGTTACATTACATTCATGTAACCCCAGCGGTGTGGGCGAACACCTGTAACAACAAATGTGAGGGCTAAGTATTTCAAACCAACAACATGAAGGTCAGAACTGATTACCAGTACTCCAAAGGCACTCACCCTTTAATGGTGTGCCATATGCGAAAAATCAATTGGGTTTTTTGGAAAGCCGTCCAAACGTGCTCTCGAGTACTGGAGAGAAAAGGAAAACACAATGCCATCAGTGCTGTGTTTCCTAGGGTACAAATGGACATGAAAAACATTGACTGGACTGAGACATTACTACACACAGTGATATTACATAAAAAGCGCTTGAAAACACTGGTTCCACTCACCCTCGCTGTCAAAGGCGATGGATGGGTATTGATTGGTTTGTCGAACAGTATACACGCTGTGTCTGTGGGCAAGAGTGTATAGTTAGCTAACTAGATTCACAGTCCAAAACAGAGGATAAGTTTAAAGTTAAAGGATGCTTGTTTCCATAACATACCTCCTATGTCGGACTGCGTGGCCTATCAGTGGGGCTCTGTCTGCTGGCGACTGCTGAGGGATGCTCAGTCGGCGCCGATTAAGTAGTGGACGTGACAGCAACGTGCACGCCTCTAAGGCTCACGCTAGAGCCGGGGCTGTTGCCTAGCAACGTGTTTTGTTTGGAGTGAAGACAGACTCCAGGCGGATCAAAAGTTTTAGAAAAACAGAGTAAACATAGGATAAAAAGCTGTATGCAATTAGAACAATTTACAAGGTATATATTATACAGTACATAAATGTAAGATGTAAAAAGAAATATATACAAGCCGGTCATATAGTTACATACAGTTTCATATGGATGTCGACTGATCACTTGCCCCGCATCATAGAGTAAAACAGAGAATTAGAGTCAACCATTGTACAGGGTAGCCATTTGCCTTGTTGTTTCCTCATACTCATTTAAACCCCGGTTGACCGTGTCGAATATATGCATCCATTTGCATTCTCTGAGGTTTAGGGTGCTGGCAAAGTTCCCACCCCTTACATTCACTTGGACTTTCTCCAAAACCCACCATCTGATGCTCTCTGGTGGGTGATCAAAAGTCAAAAAATGTTCCACCAGGGGGGCGCCCTGTACCTTACAGCGTATCCTGCTTACATGCTGCAGAATACGAGCTTTGACTTTCTGTATAGTCTGACCTACATATAGGAACCCACATGGACACATGATCGCATAGATAACACCAGCGGAGTTGCAGTTGGTTTGTTGTCGCATGGTCTGGGTGTAGTTGTTATGCGTACACTGCTTGATTTCTAAAGTCATGGGGCAAGCTTTACATGTGCCACACTTGTAGTGACCGACCACAGGTGGCGTATTCCACAGAGTCGTTTGTGTATTGATGGATTTGCTGGGAAGCAAAGATCGGACTACATAGTCCCTCACACTCCTCCCTTTCCTGAACGCATGCATGGGTGGGTCAGGGATCCCTATCTCATCTGCCACTAGATGCCAGTGATCATTTATGATTCTCTTAATGTCACTGCTTCTGGTATTAAAGGTAGTTACACAAGTCATTCTATTGTTGTTGTCCTTCTCTTTGGATTTAGGTTCGAGGAGGAATCCCCTGTGGCAGAACCATGCTTTTTTACGGGCCTTTTTGAGCAATCTGCGTGGATAGCCCCTGTCAGCCAAGCGTTCAATCAGTAGCGATGATTCGTTGAAAAAGTCAACCTTCTGGCTGCAATTCCTACGCAACCTCAGGATTTGCCCGTAGGGTAGGTTGTCCCTGAGGTTGCGGGGATGATGGCTCGAGTAGCGAAGGAGGGTGTTTCTCTCACTAGGTTTTCTGTAAAGTGTGGTCCGTAGGAGTCCCTCATCTTCTACTATGCTGATGTCAAGGAAGTTAATCTTCTTATCGCTAAAGTCCAGTGAGAATTGGATGTCGTTGGACCGGCTGTTGAGCCAGATGTGAAAATTTCTTAGGGGTTCCTCACTACCCTGCCATATCATCAACACATCGTCTATGTAACAACGCCATAGCACGATGTTTTCATGGTAAGGGTTGGTCTCATTCAATACAAAGTTGTGCTCATAGGAGTTCATGAAGATTATAGCCAGATCGGGGGCAAAACTTGCCCCCATGGCTACACCCTTAGTTTGGACATAGTGGTCCCCATCAAAGTAAAAGAAGTTTTTCTTCATAGCTATTTCGAGGAGGTCCAGAATAAAGGTCGTCGGGACCTGGCAAGGTCTCGGCCTTTCATCCAGAACCCCTTTGATGACTTCAAGTGCAGCCTCTTGTGGGATATTGGTGTAGAGTGAGGTTACATCCATTGTGACCAACAGGTTGTTAGTTCGGTCAAAAGGGTACTCATCCACCAATTGTATCACCTGCATAGTATCTCTCAGGTAAGCCGTGGTCGCCTCAGCGATCGGTTTTATGAATATATCCACGTACTTACAGAGGGGTTCTAACACTGAACCACAACCGGAGACGATCGGTCATCCCGGGGGTTTGTCTAGCCTTTTGTGCACCTTGGGGAGCGTGTAGATCGTGGGTAGTCTGGGATGGCTGCTGTTCAGATACTCATACTCGTGTTTGGTCAGAAAACCATCCGCTAGTAATAGATTTAATATCAGCGCTTATCTCCTTAGTTGGATCTGCCTGCAGTTTCCTGTAGTTGCCTTCCACCCCAAGCTGTGAAATTATTTCCGATTTGTAGTCGTCCCTGCTTTGGATGACAATCGCCCCACCCTTGTCGGCTGGTTTTATCACGATGTCAGAGTTCTGTTTTAGTGATTCAAGTGCCTGTCTCTCTTGTCTGCTGGTATTGAATTTAGTATATTTCTTTTTTGACAACACCTGGTTGATATCTCTCATTACCACTTGCTCAAATGCCAGAATCTTATGCGACATCATCTGTGCAGGTGGCGTAAATGTTGAGGGTGGCCGCAAACCGGTATTGCTGAATATCGGTTTGAAAGGGATTTTATTGAAGTGTTGTTTCAATCTCACCTTTCTGAAAAACTGGTGCAGCTCAGTTTTTAAATTCAATGTGTTCGGGAGGCTGGTGGGTACAAATGAGAGGCCCTTTTCAAGTATTTTGGACTCCTCTGGTTTTAGGACATAGGTAGACAAATTGATTATCGAGCTGTCTTGCTTGGTTTCTGGTTGAAATGCTACCACCTGTAGTGTTTCTGCCGGGTTCTGATTTCCCCATGTGCTTCCTGTTTGAAGTGGAACTGTTTCTTTCCTGTTCCACCCCTTCCTTGATTCCAGTTCATTTGTCCGCGCCCCCTGGGTCTCTCCCAGGGACGACCTCTGCCTTGGTACCCTCCCCATTGTTCCTCTTCTAAAAAAGTGTTTGAGTAGTAAGGGTATGTGGTACTGCTGGTGCTTGGTCTTTCCTGCTCGTTTTCTGAATTGCTGGTGGCAGAGGAGTCAGAAAAGGTAGTGTACCTCCTGTATCCACCTCTCCCCCTAGTTGAAAACCTACCCTGGGACTCCTGTTTGTAATAACCCTCTGCCAAATATGGGTAGACTGCTTTCTTATCATAAAACTTCAGGTCCTTAGCTAACTTATCTAATTTGGTTGATTGTGTGAAAGTATCAAAGTCTTTCCGTATTTTCTCAAGGCGTTCCAACGCTTCTTTAGCGTTGTTCAAAGCTTTGTCATCTATAATCTCCTTTCTGAGATCTGCAATTTCCTTTATCAGGCGCTCAACCTCTTCAAGAGCAGTCTCCACTCCAAGCACCATCCAGTGCCTGGAGCAATTGTTACTGATAAAGCTGAAGTTACCTTTGAACTTTGGGTTGTCTATGAATATGGCCGGTTCGTTCCTCACCTGCAAACCAATAGGAATCACATTTGCCTGCAGATATTGGGTTAGTACACGGCCATGTAGCCTAGTACGAATTAGCTTTTTCTCTAGTCTTTCAACTTTATTAATTTTGTTATTCAAAGTGAGGTCAATGGGAGTTGTGGTGCGTCCCAGGAAGCTGCCGCCCTTCTGGGCCTCAATGAGTTTGTTAATATACTCCTCACTATAAGTTAGAGTGTCTTTCTCTGCCATATCCTATGTAATACTTGTGGATAAATGATCATGCAAAACAAAAGCACATTAGGTACATTTAACATACAAAACACCCTCGCAGGAATCCCTGCTCAAGAAGTCGTTATTATATACGGGGTAACCCAAAGAAAGTCCTAGGACCTGGGTATTGAGCGTTACAGATATGGTGGTCCTAGACGTTAACTCCACACACAATTCTTGATATTATTTCAAAAGAACTTTGTTCAACTCTTATTCCACATGCGAAATTAATCCTGCAAGGAAGAATTTGGAAACATAGAAAAAGAAACACAATAGCCCAAAACAAATAAATGTCCAACTCACACAAAAAAGGGGGTTTTTCAATCGTTTTAAAAGTAGAGGAGAGAAGACTCTACTGTTTATTCTCAATAAAATTCCTCCTCATGATACAATACACAAATATGCAGTTGTAGGAAAACAGGGGGTTACCAAAGGGTAAAGTGCATAGAGTGAGAAATTAGTGCTCGTGTAAGATAGAAAAGGACCAAGATGGTCAGGGGACGGTGAATTTCAAATGTTTTTGAGTCCAAGGTTAAATAATCCTTGGCAAGATTCAAGCGGAGCCTGCCCTCAATGGTTTTTACGCAAAGAAATGTCAATCTTTCTTGCTGTCTTACGGCGATCAGTTTGTCCGTTACTTCGTATTTTCAGAGGGGTGAGTGGGCAGGGGCACAAAAGATGCAGGCTCCAGGGATAGGGGGAGATTGTCGACGTTTTGACCCAAGGATACAAAGGGCAATTGATACAAATCCGAAATAATTTAACGTCTAGGACCGCCATATCTGTAACGCTCAATACCCAGGTCCTAGGACTTTCTTTGGGTTACCCTGTATATAATAACGACTTCTTGAGCAGGGATTCCTGCGAGGGTGTTTTGTATGTTAAATGTACCTAATGTGCTTTTGTTTTGCATGATCATTTATCCACAAGTATTACATAGGATATGGCAGAGAAAGACACTCTAACTTATAGTGAGGAGTATATTAACAAACTCATTGAGGCCCAGAAGGGCGGCAGCTTCCTGGGATGCACCACAACTCCCATTGACCTCACTTTGAATGACAAAATTAATAAAGTTGAAAGACTAGAGAAAAAGCTAATTCGTACTAGGCTACATGGCCATGTACTAACCCAATATCTGCAGGCAAATGCGATTCCTATTGGTTTGCAGGTGAGGAACGAACCAGCCATATTCATAGACAACCCAAAGTTCAAAGGTAACTTCAGCTTTATCAGTAACAATTGCTCCAGGCACTGGATGGTGCTTGGAGTGGAGACTGCTCTTGAAGAGGTTGAGCGCCTGATAAAGGAAATTGCAGATCTCAGAAAGGAGATTATAGATGACAAAGCTTTGAACAACGCTAAAGAAGCGTTGGAACGCCTTGAGAAAACACTGAAAGAATTTGATACTTTCACACAATCAACCAAATTAGATAAGTTAGCTAAGGACCTGAAGTTTTATGATAAGAAAGCAGTCTACCCATATTTGGCAGAGGGTTATTACAAACAGGAGTCCCAGGGTAGGTTTTCAACTAGGGGGAGAGGTGGATACAGGAGGTACACTACCTTTTCCGACTCCTCTGCCACCAGCAATTCAGAAAACGAGCAGGAAAGACCAAGCACCAGCAGTAGCACATACCCTGACTACTCAAACACTTTTTTAGAAGAGGAACAATGGGGAGGGTACCAAGGCAGAGGTCGTCCCTGGGGGAGACCCAGGGGGCGCGGACAAACGAACTGGAATCAAGGAAGGGGTGGAACAGGAAAGAAACAGGTCCACTTCAGACAGGAAGCACATGGGGAAATCAGAACCCGGCAGAAACACTACAGGTGGTAGCATTTCAACCAGAAACCAAGCAAGACAGCTCGATAATCAATTTGTCTACCTATGTCCTAAAACCAGAGGAGTCCAAAATACTTGAAAAGGGCCTCTCATTTGTACCCACCAGCCTCCCCAACACATTCAATTTAAAAACTGAGCTGCATCAGTTTTTCAGAAAGGTGAGATTGAAACAACACTTCAATAAAATCCCTTTCAAACCGATATTCAGCAATACCGGTTTGCGGCCACCCTCAACATTTACGCCACCTGCACAGATGATGTCGCATAAGATTCTGGCATTTGAGCAAGTGGTAATGAGAGATATCAACCAGGTGTTGTCAAAAAAGAAATATACTAAATTCAATACCAGCAGACAAGAGAGACAGGCATTTGAATCACTAAAACAGAACTCTGACATCGTGATAAAACCAGCCGACAAGGGTGGGGCGATTGTCATCCAAAGCAGGGACGACTACAAATCCGAAATAATTTCACAGCTTGGGGTGGAAGGCAACTACAGGAAACTGCAGGCAGATCCAACTAAGGAGATAAGCGCTGATATTAAATCTATTACTAGCAAGGCCCTAGAGGATGGTTTTCTGACCAAACACGAGTATGAGTATCTGAACAACAGCCATCCCAGACTACCCACGATCTACACGCTCCCCAAGGTGCACAAAAGGCTATACAAACCCCCGGGACGACCGATCGTCTCCGGTTGTGGTTCAGTGTTAGAACCCCTCTGTAAGTACGTGGATATATTCATAAAACCGATCGCTGAGGCGACCACGGCTTACCTGAGAGATACTATGCAGGTGATACAATTGGTGGATGAGTACCCTTTTGACCGAACTAACAACCTGTTGGTCACAATGGATGTAACCTCACTCTACACCAATATCCCACAAGAGGCTGCACTTGAAGTCATCAAAGGGGTTCTGGATGAAAGGCCGAGACCTTGCCAGGTCCCGACGACCTTTATTCTGGACCTCCTCGAAATCGCTATGAAGAAAAACTTCTTTTACTTTGATGGGGACCACTATGTCCAAACTAAGGGTGTATTGAAAGGCAAGAGCGTCCCACGAATTAGCCACCAAGGTGGTAAAAATTGTACCAGTGGTGCCAGGCTTCTTGTTATTTAGCAATACCAATCACACAGATATAAGCAGAACAGGAAATCAATTCACTGGACATAGGCCAACCATTATGGACATTTATCAAAAAACAAATATTATACCAATGTAGCACACATATTACTTATATTCAGTCTGAGCTGGAGAAAGAAAGCAGGAAAATTGTTTTTGTAAAAATATATATCATTTGTGTATTTATTCAAGCATACAGAATTATCACAGTTGTAACAAATGGTTTAAAAAATATACATACAGTATATTGTACATTTAATTAAAAACATATAAAATCACAAAGAAAAGCAAAACCAATTTACACAATATGGGTTTAAAAAATATTCGTAAGAACAGGGGTCGACGCGGCGTTTCGGTTAAGGAGAAACAATTAACAACCTTCTTCAGGACCAAGTTCTAGAAGGAAACAGACCATTACTTTTTTGTGTTTACAGATTTTTACAGACAAAGCATATTCCCAAAAACATTTCCTGTTGGCTAATCCTCTACGACATTTTATAATTATTGGATGGTTGGCACTAGTCAAAAACTGATTGTTGGTAACTTTATTGGTATTGTCAAAATACATCACCTTCTATTAAGGGCACCGTTAGTGAATCCCAGCATTTATTTATAGGGAAGCATTTACGACAGTGACATCACCTCATCCGTCATGTCTAACAGACACTTAAGTTACCTGTATTTTATTAATGGCTTCCAGCAGTTCTATCCTGGAGGGCCAGGGGCCGGTTGAGGAATCCCGGTAATAACTGTACTGTATATTCTCAATGCTTTTGATATAGCATGCGCAGTATTAATGTCTGGAAATGATAATAGGATATGGATCAATATGTTGTATGCTCTGTTTGTCTTAGCATTAGTAATATTAATAACGGGCATCTACCTTATACTTGTATTGGGAGGGTTCACGCTCTGGTAGTAGGAGCCACCGATATTGATTTTCAGTTTGGCTGTAAATTAATACACATCTATTACCATATTGCATTTAAAGGAGTAATTCCCAATTGTCATGGAAAATTCTGTTGTCCGCACTTACCCAGGTTTTAATAACTGGCAAATTGATAATATCACGAGCTTTTCAATTGGCTTGTGTTGCGGTTTTGGCGTTCATGTAATGGCGGGGATTCTCCTGCCGCTGTTGGTGTAAGAGGTGGAACTTTTGTTAAAATTGATACTCGTTTATTAGTTATAAATTGTAGTTTAACATAGGGTATCTGATCTCTACCTCTTTGTTAATTCAATACACACATTCATGGTGCATTGTTTAAAGCGTATTGATAATGTCAGGCCTACAGGTGGGTCAATCTTCCTGTTGAGGCACAGCGGTGCAATTACACCAGTTAATCTAAGACACCATTTCTCAGATCTTGTTAAGATTATCCTCTCTGTTTTAAATCTATTATATCCGCCCCAAATCTACTGTTAAAGTTGTTCGTGGGTTTTACTGTTATGTTAGGTATAGCACGCTTTGCAGTAATTCATGACTGATGCACTTTAAATAGCTTAAAGTTCTGGGGTCCATAGCGAGTCTAATAGCTTATGGATTACCAAAAGGGAGTAGGATCACAAACGCAAGTCTTTCGGCGTATATTGTTAATCACGTTTTTTTTTTTAACTGTTATAGTAAGTATAACTGTTTTAGAGTGATTCGTGGCTGATGCACTTCAACCGTCTTAAGGTAGCGAATCTCATAGCTTATAAATTGCCGGATGCAAGTAGGTTGCCACAAGCAAGTCTTATAGCTTGTGGGTTACAGAAAGCGAGGCTCTGTTAAGCGCAGGACAGGTAAAGTACCAGAGGGGCTCTGTTAAGCGCGAAACGGGTAAAGTAGTAGAGGGGCCGGTCGCGCTCGGCTTACCTGGGAATTTAAATTCGGCCTCCCTGCTCCTACTCCATCAGCATCCCATGGATTCTGCGAAAGTTGAAAGTACGGAGTGGACGCGGGTTTAGGCCTATTTATGGTACAGCGCCACTGATTGGACCTGAAGTTTTATGATAAGAAAGTAGTCTACCCATATTTGGGAGAGGGTTATTACAAACAGGAGTCCCAGTGTAGGTTTTCAACTAGGGGGAGAGGTGGATACAGGAGGTACACTACCTTTTCCGACTCCTCTGCCACCAGCAATTCAGAAAACGAGCAGGAAAGACCAAGCACCAGCAGTAGCACATACCCTGACTACTCGAACACATTTTTTAGAAGAGGAACAATGGGGAGGGTACCAAGGCAGAGGTCGTCCCTGGGGGAGACCCAGGGGGCGCGGACAAACGAACTGGAATCAAGGAAGGGGTGGAACAGGAAAGAAACAGGTCCGCTTCAGACAGGAAGAACATGGGGAAATCAGAACCCGGCAGAAACACTACAGGTGGTAGCATTTCAACCAGAAACCAAGCAAGACAGCTCGATAATCAATTTGTCTACCTATGTCCTAAAACCAGAGGAGTCCAAAATACTTGAAAAGGGCCTCTCATTTGTACCCACCAGCCTCCCCAATACATTCAATTTAAAAACTGAGCTGCACCAGTTTTTCAGAAAGGTGAGATTGAAACAACACTTCAATAAAATCCCTTTCAAACCGATATTCAGCAATACCGGTTAGCGGCCACCCTCAACATTTACGCCACCTGCACAGATGATGTCGCATAAGATTCTGGCATTTGAGCAAGTGGTAATGAGAGATATCAACCAGGTGTTGTCAAAAAAGAAATATACTAAATTCAATACCAGCAGACAAGAGAGACAGGCACTTGAATCACTAAAACAGAACTCTGACATCGTGATAAAACCAGCCGACAAGGGTGGGGCGATTGTCATCCAAAGCAGGGACGACTACAAATCCGAAATAATTTCACAGCTTGGGGTGGAAGGCAACTACAGAAAACTGCAGGCATATCCAACTAAGGAGATAAGCGCTGATATTAAATCTATTACTAGCAAGGCCCTAGAGGATGGTTTTCAGACCAAACACGAGTATGAGTATCTGAACAAAAGCCATCCCAGACTACCCACGATCTACACGCTCCCCAAGGTGCACAAAAGGCTATACAAACCCCCGCGACGACCGATCGTCTCCAGTTGTGGTTCAGTGTTAGAACCCCTCTGTAAGTACGTGGATATATTCATAAAACCGATCGCTGAGGCGACCACGGCTTACCTGAGAGATACTGTGCAGGTGATACAATTGGTGGATGAGTACCCTTTTGACCGAACTAACAACCTGTTGGTCACAATGGATGTAACCTCACTCTACACCAATATCCCACAAGAGGCTGCACTTGAAGTCATCAAAGGGGTTCTGGATGAAAGGCCGAGACCTTGCCAGGTCCCGACGACCTTTATTCTGGACCATGCGACAACAAACCAACTGCAACTCCGCTGGTGTTATCTATGCGATCATGTGTCCATGTGGGTCCCTATATGTAGGTCAGACTATACAGAAAGTCAAAGCTCGTATTCTGCAGCATGTAAGCAGGATACGCTGTAAGGTACAGGGCGCCCCCCTGGTGGAACATTTTTTGACTTTTGATCACCCACCAGAGAGCATCAGATGGTGGGTTTTGGAGAAAGTCCAAGTGAATGTAAGGGGTGGGAACTTTGCCAGCACCCTAAACCTCAGAGAATGCAAATGGATGCATATATTCGACACGGTCAACCGGGGTTTAAATGAGTATGAGGAAACAACAAGGCAAATGGCTACCCTGTACAATGGTTGACTCTAATTCTCTGTTTTACTCTATGATGCGGGGCATATGATCAGTCGACATCCATATGAAACTGTATGTAACTATATGACCGGCTTGTATATATTTCTTTTTACATCTTACATTTATGTACTGTATAATATATACCTTGTAAATTGTTCTAATTGCATACAGCTTTTTATCCTATGTTTACTCTGTTTTTCTAAAACTTTTGATCCGCCTGGAGTCTGTCTTCACGCCAAACAAAACACATTGCTAGGCAACAGCCCCGGCTCTAGCCTGAGCCTTAGAGGCGTGCACGTTGCCGTCACGTCCACTACTTAATCGGCGCCGACTGAGCATCCCTCAGCAGTCGCTAGCAGACAGAGCCCCACTGATAGGCCGCGCAGTCCGACATAGGAGGTATGTTATGGAAACAAGCATCCTTTAACTTCAAAGTTATCCTCTGTTTTGGACTGTGAATCTAGTTAGCTAACTATACACTCTTGCCCACAGACACAGCGTGTATACTGTTCGACAAACCAATCAATACCCATCCATCGCCTTTGACAGCGAGGGTGAGTGGAACCAGCGTTTTCAAGCGCTTTTTATGTAATGTCACTGTGTGTAGTAATGTCTCAGTCCAGTCAATGTTTTTCATGTCCATTTGTACCCTAGGAAACACAGCACTGATGGCATTGTCTTTTCCTTTTCTCTCCAGTACTCGAGAGCACGTTTGGACGGCTTTCCAAAAAACCCAATTGATTTTTCGCATATGGCACACCATTAAAGGGTGAGTGCCTTTGGAGTACTGGTAATCAGTTCTGACCTTCATGTTGTTGGTTTGAAATACTTAGCCCTCACATTTGTTGTTACAGGTGTCCGCCCACACCGCTGGGGTTACATGAATGTAATGTAACTTAGCTCCCTCTCTTCACTTTCCCGTCCTGATGAAGACCCGTTCATGAGGATATCAATTGCCCTTCGTATCCTTGGGTCGAAACGTCGACAATCTCCCCCTCTCCCTGGAGCCTGCATCTTTTGTGCCCCTGCCCACTCACCCCTCTGAAAATACGAAGCAACAGACAAACTGATCGCTGTAAGACAGCAAGAAAGATTGACATTTTTTTGCGTAAAAACCATTGAGGGCAGGCTCCTCTTGAATCTTGCCAAGGATTATTTAACCTTGGACTCAAAAACATTTGAAATTCACCGTCCCCTGACCATCTTGGTCCTTTTCTATCTTACACGAGCACTAATTTCTCACTCTATGCACTTTACCCTTTGGTAACCCCCTGTTTTCCTAGAACTGCATATTTGTGTATTGTACCATGAGGAGGAATTTTATTGAGAATAAACAGTAGAGTCTTCTCTCCTCTACTTTTAAAACGATTGAAAAACCCCCTTTTTGTGTGAGTTGGACATTTATTTGTTTTAGGCTATTGTGTTTCTTTTTCTATGTTTCCAAATTCTTCATTGCAGGATTAATTTCGCATGTGGAATAAGAGTTGAACAAAGTTCTTTTGAAATAATATCAAGAATTGTGTGTGGAGTTAACGTCTAGGACAACCATATCTGTAACGAAGGGTTCTTGTTGGAATCACTATGGTTCAAGGGGACCTGCGTTGGTGCTAGGCACCTGAATTTAGCACCAGGGGAAACACAGAGGTGCACCATATTATTGTAAACATGGCACATCCCTGCATTTTCAAGAATGTCAGAGCGCGACATTACCAATTGTGGCAGTCCACCATTCTGTTGTAAATATGCCCATTATGTGTCAACTGCAGACTTTTACCCAGTCTTATAGGACTACGAACATGACCTTGTGGAGCATCATTCAAGGCTCACCTTGCCAGTTGTCTAGGAGCTGTAGATGCTTCTTTTGATTCTTAATATTTTTAGAACTCTGGCACTCTCATGTTTTGTCTATTTGCAGGACATAATAAACAAATCAGGCTTACTGAACTGGTCATAACTTTTCATACCAAACCAACCATTGGCTTGCTACCATTATCAACTCAGTTCTACAGTACTGAGCACAGGCTTTCCACAAAAAAAAATTCAGTACAAGCACTCTTTTATTGTCAAAGCACGCAATGTCTGCCCATTAAAATTCTGCCCAGGGAAATCAACATGTAGGTGGAGCAAAAGCCCTTCTCTCGTTATTGCTTCTTAACACTTTCCATGCGCCCGTTGGCCAACGGCCATCGCAAGCACTACCTCCGTAGTGCTGTGCACTTCTGTTGGCTGACGCAGCCCCGCCCACCTAATCAAACCACTGCACCACAGCAGAATTGCCCCCGCAGTTAAGCGGTTGAAGCTCGTTTTTGTTGATCGCAAAACATCTGTTGATAGCCGTGCTGCAAGAGAGACTTAAAAAACACACTGAATTTCTAGCATCATGGTTAGCCTTGTAATCTGTACCATGGCTACTAGCCATGCAAATAACTTGCACACAGCATGCAATGCTTATAATATATATTCATACCAATCAGGAGCAACGCCTGAAAGATCACTCAACAGTAACACATAAATAAACCATCCCATTCAGAGTATTGATGGTAATGAACTGTCTTAGAGGTGACAGCGAGCTAATATTTCCACAAACTAGGCAAAATGTGTGATTACCTTATAGCAGCAAATTTAAATACTGTTTGTCAAGAACAGACCATGAGTCAGAGACGGACTTGTGATCAACAATTATGAGTTACTAGTCAGCTCTGGCTTCTTAACACCCAGGCTACCATTTATCTGAACTGCTGATGGTGTGGATTTTCTCATGCCATAGATCCTTATGTGTCATATGAATATACAGCAATCTGGGGTAGCTCCTGTGCTCTCTGTACCCTTGACTATGGATATTTGGTGACAGGGTCGGACTGGGAACCCAAATCAGCCCTGGCAATTTTTTTTCAGACTGCTCCCCACCCTGGGGGCAAAAGTGTGAAGCACTGCTGCTAACAAAACCGGCCCCCAGCACTGCCGATTTTGTGACTGGGGGCTGATATTGCAGCATTGCTGCAAAATCGACCCCCAGAAACAAAACCGGTGCCCACCACTCCAAAACCGGCCCCACCGTACCAGCATACTGGGAAAATGCCCAATGCCCGCTATGGCCCGTCCGGCCCTGTTTGGTCAGGAAAAGCAGGAAAAGTTTTCCTTGATCAGTTTTCATAGAAAAGATGAACGGACAAATACAGAATGAGGACTTGTTTGAGGGGCAATGACCAAAAAGCGGTTTGTCCATCAAGGCCTCTATGGCCACGGCTTGCAGGGCAACAAAGTGAGAAAGGAGAGATGTCTTGATTGCGCTAATGACCGATGAACCCCTCTACAATGTCGTTATCAAGGCCCCCTTCTTTGTTGTGAGCAGGAGAGGAACTAAAAGCGAAGGGATGGCCAGCATGGGTGCAATGACCAAGCTGCACTCTCACTCCTCTGTGCCCAGTAACCTGGCCCTCCCTGAGCTGGGTTGAGGTTCTCACCTTCTGTTTCAATGCCTGCACAAAGCTCCCACAGACTGGCGTGTATCAGACCCCAGGGAAGAAGATGGAAATGTTGCTATTTAGACAATGGGAAACAGCAACTAAAATAAGCCTTCCTAACCAGCAATTTTAACCTTGTGTTAGAGCAAAGCTGGTCTCTAATTTATCTGCTACCAGTGGCACTCAACATGGTGTAATTAATGCCTACAGTGGCCTAAGTAATGTGATGCAATGACATCTCCTGATGCCCAGATGCATGCCCTCTCTTAGTTTATTGTTCTCACAGTGGAGTTGCATTTGCCATTTTAAAGTGGCACATCTTTGGGTGGCAACATATGTGGCATAAGCATACACCGCAACTCCACCCAGGGACTGAAGACCTGTAAAGAGAAACCTGTGAGAAAAGGCAAACACTAGCATACATTTTAAGAGTTTGTAACTGGCCTCATGTCATCACAAAAAAAGCGTATTCGTCCCTATGTTTTAACGACAGGCACTTTGCTTGCTGGGGCTGTTCTATTGAGCCATGGAGCAAACCATATTAGAAGATCCAAAAGGCAAAGTGCTGTTGGTAAACGTGCCAGGACTCCATAAACCTGCTCCTTTTGACGTGGCCTGATTGCCAACACTGAGCAGTCACATTTAGGAAGAAATGCTTGGATCCTGTTGAATGAACATTGCAGAAGGGGTACATAGTTAATTCATTCTTCGCACATTGGAGAGTCCTCACATTTCCTAGGTCCACGTGTGAGCAGTTCATCCAGCAATGGGTGTATCTTTACATTCTGTCAGTGCTTAATGTGAGGCAGTGCTTGCTGGCTTTCAGCACTGGAACTCATTGTTTGCTGGTGTTCAGCACTGAAAGTCATTTGTTCTTGGAAGATGTGGTCAAGGAGACTGCCAGGACACCGGCACCGAACAAGCAGGATGCATCTCCGCAGGTTCTGCATGATAGGAAACTCCTTGTGATATTTCCTGTTTATAGTCGGCATCCACCCAATCCTAATGAGTCCCAAAACAGCAGGTGGGACTCATTGGGATCCCACCTGCTGTTAAAGACTCAGTGCTTCGTTTACAAACAAATGACGCAGGTCAGTGCTGCAAGCTGTTTTGCTCCACCAGGCTGCGTCATTTTAAAAGCACAGGGATGTGTCAAATTAACAACAATACGACATCTGTGTGCCTTCCCCTGCACTGGCACACAATTGGCTGCCATGGGCCAGCGCGGGCCCCCTTGTGTCATGTTGCAAGGCTGCCTTCGTAAAGGGGATGGTTGTTTCTGTGCAGGAAGGGACACCTTCCTCCACAAACACAATAATTGTTGGCATTTCCCTCTTTCTATGACTGCTGCAGAATGCAACACTCATAGAAAGAGAGATAAAAACTAGGAGAAATAAAAGTATTTCAACTCGTTGTGCCACTCCTACTGCATACCCTGGGGAGGCGGTGGATTCTGACGCAGTTCTAGCTTTACAAAAGTTTGTAAATATGGGAATGTGTCATGCTTGATGGAAGATGCATGGGAACAGAGTAATATGTAAAAGGGGCCCATGTTTACAACGCCATGAAAAATCATGCAGGGTGACTTTACGTGGCCTTGTAAATATGGGCAGGCACACTGAGCCACCGGTGCGTCGAAAACAGTGACACACCAGCGGCGCAATGGCCCTCACAACACAAAAACAATCTTAACGTGTTAGAATATTTTATGATAGACAGTGTGCTACCAAATAAGAGGTGCGGCAACAGAGAAAAGCTTTTACGCCAATTAGAGACTAAATACATCCTCGAATTAGACACAAAGAGCCCCAGAGGGATGAACATTTGTGAAGATTTACATCATTATCTCTAGATATCGCTGGCATAGAACCATGATTTTAGATCAAATAATAGGATTTAAATGATATAAAATCTTTAATCTGAAATGAAGTTTACATATTTTTAACAACAGATATTTAAAGTTTTACACAAATTGGTTAGTTTTAGGAGGTTTTTTAGCTCTTTGTCTGGTGTTGTATTAATTGTATTTTATCATGAATTTTTTTAATTTGTGGTTTTATTCAGTTTTTTGACGCCATAGCATGGACTATTTTGACCACTAAAATTGAATAACAATTTGAATACAGTTTGCTATGAAATAAGAGTTACAGTATAAGCATTTCACTAATATCATGTCCAATTGCAGTATTAGAACTGTTAATATTGAGTCAACAATTGTGAGAAAAAAACTCTTTTTGGCTACCTCTGCTCTGAACCCTGCCCCAACACTGATATTTAATATCTAAATATTACGAAACCCCTGATTGGGGGTTTCTTGTTGCACTTTATAATTGAGCACGTAAGCACAGGCACTTTAATGGTCATCGATAGGGACAAAGGTTTTTAGAGAGATACAGTGAAGCCGCGTGAATTTCATGAGAATTTACAATCATTACCTTTTGATTGATAAAATGCAGTGAAAGGGATTAGGTCAAATGCATTGACAATTTTGTAAGAGGGGTTTAACACTCTTTCCAGCATTTGTGCATAAATGTAACAGAAAATGTATTTTAAATTGCCGTTTTCCACATTGCATGCCATGTAAACTGTACAAAAAGGAGGGCTTTTTGGTTAATAGAGTCTGTTTTCTCGAACTTTAAAAATGTTGCATAACGTTACGTCCCGTCTTCCATGTTCATGAATGAGAAGTGATGACCAAGTCGAACGGTAATTGGTAGATGTGTATTTTTAAGCGTAAAGGGGGAACTGAATGTTTAATACCGGTGAGCAAGGCGGCGGAGCCCGCCGAAACGCGTACAGTGTTTTTGATGGCACAGCACTTTGCACTTTAAATTGAAATGATACAATAAAATATCACTTGCAACTGAAGAAACCTGAAGAGTCCTTCTCTCCGTTTTTAGCCGAGAGTGAGCACTGTGGAGTTTGGAACAAGATATATATATATATATATATATATATATATATATATATATATATATATATATATATATATATATATATATATATATATATATATATATATATATATATATATATATATATATATATATATATATATATATATATATATATATAGATATATAGATATATATATAGATATATATATATAGATATATATATATATATATATATTACTGACCAAAGTCTCCTGCGCGTCGCAGCTCTCCCTCAGCGTGCGCAGGAACACCAAGCACGGACCAGAGTTACGGTGATGAAATTTTTTATTCGCTAGTCGATCTCATAACGTTTCGGCACCCCAGTGCCTTGCTCACATGACAGCGAAAGTAAGTGAGGGTGATCAATTTAAAGTGACAGTGCATATTTTTGATTGGACGATTGCACATAGGTATAGAAAGCGGACTTGTATCAGGAGCAGTCAATGTATAATACATTATTACGTAACAGGGTAATTATATACAATCGTTAAAATGGTAAGATATTAAACCAACAGATTGTAAATTATTTGTGAAAAATACGGCAAACTTCATGTATAATACAGGATTTTTTTCACATAATTAAATACAATATTGAAAAAATTCTGTCTTAAAAACATTAAAATTCAAGTAAAATACCGAAGCAGATCAAGGCCATAAAACCATTAACGTTCAGCCCCACATTTGACCATATTAAGGGAATCAACATTCACATATCTAGTGTGGGAGATGAAGCTCAGAACTTCATCTCCCACAAAGAATGAATGAGCCGCACTCGTTCAAGGTTGCTGCTCGGTTACTTTATTGACTCGAGACAAAAAACACGAACACAGGACGTGTTTCGGCTTCGCACCTTTTTCCAGCTGTATACATAGTGCCGTGAGTTCAAAATCATTATATCCGGTACACTCCTAGAGCTTCTGGTGCACTTCTAATCAACATAAATAACGGACTCAACCGTAAAGCTTAAGTTAAACAGAGGCGCCATATTGGAACATGCAATTTAAACAAATAATAATATATATATATATATTACCTACTGGTGGTCTCCAGTAGGTAGTTATATTTAGGACCTCGTTTCTATTCAAATAGACTTTTTTCTTTTGATAATATTTTTGGCGCCAGTTAACAAATCTTTGCGAAACTTTCAAAACTAGTGGGACGTTCCGGTCAGCTCCAGTTTTGAAAGTTTCGGGGTGATTTGTAAAGAGGGGGCCGAGAAAAAAGGGGGGGCCCAAAGCGCATTTTCCCCATGTTAATTTCCATAGGAAAAATTGGAACAGGTTACAGCCCGAGCTGCTGAACGGAATTACACCAAATTTGGAAAAAAGGTTGCCCTTGGATCAGAACGAGACCTTTTTTTTAAATGGTGTGAATCCGTTAAGTAGTTCCTGAGAAATTAAAAAAAAGAAAAAATATCGATATCTGAGCACCGAGGAGGGTTTGCAAACCCTCCCGGGCACGAGCTTCACTCTGATTGGCTGCCAACACTCTAATCCAGAATGTGTTGGCAGCCATCTTGTGGCTGAGTCACAAGAAAAGAGTTAAAAAAAGTGGAAAACAAGAAAAGAGGGCAGTGTAGAAACACCCTGACCCCCTAGGCCTGCTCAGGGGTCCCACAAGCACCCCCAGGCCCAAAAAAAGCTTTTTGGTATTTAACCGGCAGAATTTGTGTTGGGATTGTGAATCCTGCCGTTAAAATATATATTTTTTTAAATGCGGGCTTCACGCTTCATTATTTGTATGCCCCAGGGTGGGCCAGGTCCCAGGGGCAATGCCAAAATATATTTGTGGGGGCCCGCAGAGGCCCCTGCAGCCCCTGGGACCACCACCTCCCCGGGGCTTCATTCATTGTGTGCAGGGGACATGCAGCCACCCCAGCCCTGGGGACCGCCACCTCCCCAGGGCTTACAATAAAATGAATGGGGGCTCCTGGCTCCCCCCACACTGCCCCAGGGACCGCCACCTCCTCGGGGGATTTTTTAATTGGGTACGGGAGGCCTAACGGCCCCCCAAAGGCCCCGGGGACCGCCACCTCCCTGGGGCTTAATTTTAAAAAAGTGAAGGGGGTGCACCTGCCCCTCCCCACACTGCCCCAAGGACCACCACCTCCCCAGGGCTTTAGAAATGCTGGGATGGGGGCAGCGCGGCCCCCCTCCTGGAGCCCTTGATGGCCCTGGGGACCATCAACCCCCATGGCCTGCTCCTGCAGTGTCCCTGGGTGCCCCCCCCCGGGACATTGCAGTTTGCTATGCTGTTTGCTATGGCGATGGGGTCCTCAGGACACAAGAGGACCTCATCGCCCCACCAGCAATGCACCAAGAGGCGTGTCTGCAGAGTGGTGTATAAAGGCACGTGGCCTCAGACCACCTCTCTGCAATGTATCTCTGTAGGGCTTATTGGAGGTACCTGGTGGGCTAGTTGGCCCCCAGGGACCCTTCAGGACTCAAGGGGACTTAATCCCCCAATTTACAACGCACCAGGGGGCATGTTTGCACAGTGGTTGCACAGTGGTGCAGGGAGGGGGCGGGGCCTGACATAACAAGTGTTCAAACACGCCCCCGGGCACATTGTAAATTGGGGGATTAAGTCCCCTTCAATTCTGAGGGTCCCTGGGGGCCAACTAGCCCACCAGGTACCTCCAGTAAGTGACACAGAGCTGCATTGCAGAGAGGTGGTCCGAGGCCATGCCTCTTTTTACACCTCTCTGCAACGCAGCTCTATGTGCTTACTGGAGGTATCTGGCAGGCAAGTTGGCCCCCAGCGACCCTCAGTATTTAAGAGGAATTAATCCCCCAACTTAGAACATGGCAGGGGGGCCATTTGCAGTGTGATGGAGAAAGGGGGCATGGCCTAGTATGAGAAGTTAGCAATACTGCTGTGTGGGACTTACTGGATGTAATAGGAGGGGTAGTTGGCCTCCAAGGTTGACGATGGGGGATAACTACCCCTCCTGTTACCTCCAGTAAATCTCACACAGTGGGATTGCTAAGAAGTGTTTGGAGGCCATGCTCACCTTTCTCCACTACTCTGCAAACGCGACTGCTATGCTATAGTTAGAAATTAGCGTTTAAAAAACCTTTGAAATTCACCAAAAAACATGGGTTTCAGGGTTGTTATAGTTAGAAATTAGCATTTAAAAAAACCTTAGCAATTCATTTAAAAAAAACATAGGTTTCAGGGACGTTATAGTTAGTTGGACATTTCACTCAGACAAAACGAAATTCTGCCATTATAGTTAGTTTAGCTAACTATAACTTGCGCCCCCGCAATGCACTGCTGATGACGATACATATTACATCATTCATGACATGGTCAGTGACATCACTGATGACATGACTGATGACATCTCAAATGACATCACTGATGGCGTCATCTAGTGACTGTGTGTTTCTATAAAGTTTAAATATGTTTATATATATAAGGTGTATTGAAGAATGAGTGGGTGTATAAGTGTCTGGATGGAAGGAGGATTTAGTAGGTGCATGACTGACTGTATAAGTGAGTGATTAAATGTGTCTTACTGAATGTATGGTTTAGTGACTAAACTATGTGAATGTCTATATCTGTCTGTTGTTGTGTAAGTTGCCGCATGGGTTGGTCAGTAGCTACATGAGTGTATATATGTGTTATCGATTGGTTGCCTGAGTATTTGTATGGGTGCCTGAGTGTCTTTGTGAGTGGATGGTTGGTGGATGACTCTGTGCATAGATGTGTGAGTTGTTGATTCACTGGGTGTATGGGTTTGAGTGCATATGGAAACAGCTGTCTGGGTGGGTGAGTGTGTGTATGGGTGTGTTGATGAGTGAATGGATGTCTCAGTGGTACATGTCCAAGTAACTTCATATCTAAAAGGCAGTGTATGTGAGAGTTGGAGTATATAAATGACAATACGTGAGAGTCAGTGATTGTGAGAGTGGCTGTATGGATGAGTGTGCCCTTGTATCAGTGATTGTATAAGAGAGTAAGTATGCGTTAGTATCTGTATGAATAAGTGAGGTGGTGTGTGTAAAACTGTATAGGTGAATAAATGGAAGTGTGATTGATTCTTTGCATGACTGAGTAGGTGTGTGTGTAACTCAGGGGCGTAGGAGACACTAAAATTCTGGGGGGGACAGGGACAACCTTGTGGACTTTCCGGTGACCCTATACAAATCACTGCCCGTTAAACGAATGCAATTGCATACTTTTGAAATGAAATATTGAGACAAGCAGGCATGTAGTCACAGTTTGCATCTACGCTTTACTGTTATTTACATTTACATAGTAATCAGACCAAATGTTAAAAAAGCATGTATATGAAGCTTGCATCTTCATGCACCAAGCAAACAAAGGTCGCTGACTTAGGGTGGGGGCATTGTGTTTGCAAGTGCATTCTGGATTGAAAAGTACCTGCTGCTGTATTCCTGGTCTCCAGCAATTTTCAGGCAACAATAAAAATGTGAAGATAACTTTGATGATTAATGTTCTTTATTGAGAGAGATCAGAGGTTTGTCTAGTGGAAGTTTTGACTCATGGTAAGGTAGCCACAGTGGGGTAATATGCCTACTGCAAAGAATGTGTACCACGCAGATCACAAAATACATATCATGCAAATAGAGCAAACAAAAGGAGATGATGGATGGAGTGCTGAACCTTTTTAGACACTCATCCCCAGTCATAGATCTGGGTTGAATGCATCATCGTTTTTTGGCTCACTTTGCCACCCCAGTTCAGACACAGCTATATGCAAATCAGCCCCAGGATACTTGTTTCCGGTCCAGGAAAGACATGGCTTGGCAGTTCGGGCTGGACTGTTCTCATGAGGCACATGGGGTCAAGACTGATTTGCATATAGCTGTGTCTGAACTAGGGTGGCCAAGTGAGCTAAAGAATGATGATGGATTCCACCCAGATCTGTGACTGGGGTGAGTGACTGCAAAGTGTCAGCACTCCATCCATTATCTCCTTGTGTTTGCTTTGTTCACCCTAAGTTGGTAGGGTATGCCCAGATGTGGGACCCTTGCTCACTTTGCCACTGGATTCAAGCTAGCCTGGCTGATGAGGGCTGTTAGCCCGAAACCAGACCCAGGATGCTTGTTTTTGGTCCAGGGAAGACATGGCTAGGCAGTACGGGCTGGACCGTTCTCATGAGGCACAGAGTCAAGACTGATTTGCATATAGCTGTGTCTGAACTGGGGTGGCAAAGTGAGTTAAAGAACAGTGATGGATTCAACCCAGATCTGTGACTGGTGGTCAGTGTTCGGACCATCATCTCTTGTGTTTGCTTTGTTCGCCCTAAGTTGGCAGGGTATGCCCATACATGGGTCCCTTGAGTGAGTTACTGCTTTTGTCTGAGAGATTCTTTTGGCATTTGCAGTTTATAAGTTAAAATCTTAACAGTGATCAGTAAGCTATTAACCGTCATCAAAGAACTGCATGAAAACCTCAAGGTATAGATTAAAATGTTATGACTTTACCCCAGTCTTTCCTTATCCTAATATTTGAAAATGGGTTCCTAAGGATACAAATCAATTCTGATTATTAAAGAGAACCCCACAAATATGCTGTTATGTTTTTAATTCTGAGTTTGTGCTTCTCTAGTATTGCAAAGCCATCCTGTGCCCTGGGCACTCCCCAACGTTTTGCTGACTGGTACTGGTGGTACCTGACTCTGACTGACCCTGGCCTCTGCCAACCAGGCCCAGGACCAGTGCTATTCTGAAAGAGACACTTAAAGATACTGTGAAACACCTACATGCACTAGGGTGCACTATGGGTTAGGGTACCCCTATGATTGGCATGACCTATAAGGCCCTAGTACATAATAGGGCAGGGGGATGAGAACTACCTTTAAGTCCCTAGTATATAATAGGATATGGCAGTTTAGAGGCCAGCAGCCTTTCTGCACCTGCATGTGTGCACTGCTGAAGCCTGAGGACAGTTTAAAAGTAGCCCTGTGTTGTAGGACTGCTTTTAAAATGCAAATTGTGCCCCAAATCGACTTTTGCGTTCAGGAACTTACAAAATGATGAACTACAATGTTGGGGCAACATTAAGTTAAGTGGAAAAATGTTTCCACTTAACTATGGCTGTATCATATATGCCACATAATACATCATTTGCTGCATAATCTAACAATTTCACCCAAAACAATTTTGTAGCTCAAACTGATCAAAAACGACTAAAAGAAATGTGACTTATGTTGCTGTGGAGTGTAGGGCCCTTTGCAAAGGTTGACTGGTCACCTTTCCCACTGCTGAATTTGTATGTTACACAGGTACTAATGAGGCAAAAGATCTGCAGAGGCTCTTAGTATGTATAAATATGTCAAAATAATAAAGTATAAAATGTACCGCATTATGCTGTGTAATTTAGTCAACACTGCAACATCATTTTGCCCTCCATTGCTGCATAACTCCAGTGGCCCGAAAATAGGTTGCACATGTTAAAAGTGTTTGTGCATGAAGCAGAAACCATTATGTTTGAAAACTTAGGGGTTGATTACGATGGCAGGTGGACTTCAGTCCGTCTGCCATCGAATCGGGGAATGGGACCTGTGGCCTGCAAGGTGGCGGCCCCACAATAGGCATTACCATGCGACAGCCACTATGGCGTTCGCAGTGCCTATCTTTTACATTGCAGCAGGTGCTGCTGGCTGCATCATCCACTGCAATTTAAAAAAGAGACAGGTTACATATATCAATGCACTACGTGGCAGGCACAATGCGGTGCCTGCCTCATGATGCAGTGATATGTAGGTGGGGCATCATAGGTGACCCCCCAGGTCTGATGTCTGGGGGCTGGGGGGAAAGTGGTACGAACCCCCAATGTCCCTTTCCATCATCTTTTCCATGGTGTATGAACCGCCATGGATAGGCTGGCGGGTAAGAGACATCGTAATCCCTACTGCGGTGCACCACAACCAGGACTGTAGGAACCACAAGCTCCTCCGCTGCACTGGCGGGCTCAAGGTGCCCATCGGGTTTGTGGTGGTTGGTCTTTCCGACCGCCAGGGAACAGCCTACCATTATAATATGGCGGGCGGTGATGCAGTCACCGATGGCAGCGCCACCGATGGGGTGACGTGGTGGTCCCACTGCCATTATAATCACCCCCTAAGTTTGGTGTGCGTGCAAATCCTACATTGCCAACCCCTGGTAAGTTGCACTACTACTGCTGAAAAAGGCCAATGGAGGTACCAATGGGTGAGGTGGACTGGCCTCAAGGGTCTTGTGACCTCAGTGACAGAGTCACTGCCACACTAGGGTGTGCTGCTTGGTAGGTCTGCCCGCAAGACTGGAGGTGATCTGCAGTATGGATTGTGGTGGACAGGCCTTCAAGGTTAACTCACACTTGCCACTGTTAGGGTCCACCTGCGGATGCTAAGACACCAGGGCTTCTAAGGTCTATCGGGCCTTCTAAGGTGTAGCATCGGAATAAGCTCTGTCAGGAGTGTGGTCTGATGGACTGGTCATGAAGGCTGAACATGGTTCTCCAGGTCCAAATTCAGCAGCTCTGGACAGAGTGCCACATTCTCTCCCACACTGAACACCATACTGCCCCACGGAGAGAATCTCGCACTGCCTTCGGCTACATCTCAATTGTGCTGCGACTAAATTCAAATTATGCACTAGACAACAGTATAATTCTGCCTGAAAAAAAAATTCATAACACCCTGGAAAAAGCAAACAATCGTAAGGAATGAAAGAATAGGCAAAGCTGGTGAACTGTAATCAGTAACAACATGGTTACCTTAACGGTTTTAAACTCCTATATGACTACAGGACCAGGAAGGCACCAGTTTCAATGTCCATTGCTTATATCCTTACAAAATGTAAGAAGTTTGGATTAAAAAAAAAAAGACTACCTCCCCAAATACAGAGCCGCTGTACACATTTTATAAGCTAAAATAATTAAAACAGTTGAAAACGATCATATTAAAGGTTTCTACTCCACCCATCGACCAGGTATTGCAGTACCTTTAGGAATGGTGCACTCCCCCACCCTGGGAAAATAATGTTGTTCAAAGAAAGAAGATAAAAAGAAAGTAGCGCTTTTACTGGCAAACTCTGCAAAGTGGTACTAATGTGTGTGGGTGTAAATAACAATCTGGCCTGTCTGCTGCCCACTCTGTATTGTTTTATATAGGTATTTAATAATATTTTCTCTCCGAGGTTGTTCTTTTCAGTAGAAAACAGAAAATGAGGACATTTCCAGCCAAAGTGTTCCGCTCTTTTTTGGATCCATTTCACAGGGGATTAAATAAAGAAAAGGAGAGGCAAGAGAGAGTAGTAAGAGCGGTCTCTTCAAATCACACAAGTGAGGAAGAGCGAGACAGAGAGAGAGCATGAATAGAGAGAGAGAGGGCAGGAGGGCGCTGCCAGAGGCAGATCAGGAGAAGTGGACACTGACTTGCCTTCTCTGAGCATGAAGGCAAAAAGTTTTTTTACCTTCTCGGCCCTTCGCAGAACCGGAGCCTTCCTGCAGCATAACAAAAGGACAGAGGCCGGGCGGCCTCTTTGATTGCAGCAGGGCAAGTGCAGGGCCATTAGGTAGCGCTTTCACGCGCTAATGGCCCTGCGATTAACAGGAGGGCGAGGGGTAATTATTTTGTCCCCTCGTCCCGTCCCTCGTGTCCCCCCCCACTCCAAAATCTGGGGGGGACATATCCCCCGCGTCTCCCACACTTCCTACGCCCATGGTGTAACTCTGGATTGGTAGTGGTGTGTGAGTGTCTGCGTAGGTATAAAAGTGCATATGATAGTGTTGTATTGATGAGGGGCTGCATGTATGAGTGATTGTATGGGTGAATGAGTGGATGTGTGTGTGTAGACCTAGGAATCAGTGAGCGCATATGTAGTAACTGGTATTGATGTGTCTATGGTTTCGTAAATGGTAGTCTGCATTTTACAGTGGGTGTATCAAAGGTTATATTAGGATGTGAGGAGATGCACAGATTTTCAGGTGGAAGATGTCAGCAGTGAGGTCATTTGAGATGTCATCAGTGATGTCACTGACCATGTCATGAATGATGTAATATGTGACGTCATCAGCAGTGTATTGCGTGGGCACGAGTTACAGTTAGCTGAACTAACTATAACGTAGAATTTCTCTGGTTTTGTATGAGTGAAATGTCCAACTAACTATACTAACTATAATCTCCCAGAAACCTATGGTTTTTCAGTGAATATATATATATATATATATATATATATATATATATATATATATATATATATATATATATATATATATATATATATATATATATATATATTTGTTACCAAGCACACTTCCTCACAATAAAGGACGGCACCGACTCCGTGAGTTGCTTAAGATTGAAGTTTTATTTCCCAAAACTGCTGAAAAGACGCGTTTCGGCGGAAGCCTCCGCCTTGCTCACTTCACCTACTTGAATGTAAAATACAAACATATATACCTGGTGACAAACACAGTTGCCTCACTGTGATTGGTGTCTAGTAACTATGGTAACACACAAGTTTGGTCATGTGATCACGCAAAAAACATAGAAAAGTTCCTAATGTGAAAAAGTGCTAATTTAACTTAGGAAATGCATGTTTGTCATCACATTTAAATTCCATCATACTATCATGTCATTGTATATTAAATAAACAAAGTATTCACATTATATGTCTGTTTTCAAAAGTCAAAGTGTTGACTTTTTAGATACATGGCATAATTTATAAACCAACACATTAGATAAAAACCAAAACCAAAAGGGGGTCATATCACAAATAACACAGTAACCAATCGGACATTCAGGGCATTCTGCGTTATACCCTGTGACTATAGTCAAACATTGTCCTGGTGACACGGCTTCTAGAGCATGTAGGTAATTTTCTCAATGATACATTTATGTGACCAGGTCATTCCATAATCAACAGAGATATTCTCTGCCCCCGTGCACGTTCATAAACCAAACATTACGGAACAGACCACAAAAGTTGCTGCATACACATCGTCTCCAAGTGGATTAGTGTTTGTGTGTCTTTGCATGGGGTTGTGAACCATATTCATACACAAATATTGAAATAACATAATGTCATGCCTAGACCCGTTCATTTATTCTCGGGACCTTAAAGTTTTGCCTGGATTAATAAGACCTTAGCGTTACCAAACTAGATAGATAACAAATTACTAAAATACTTGACACAAGGTATAAAAAGAAACAAAGTATTTACACAAGTGCTGGTGTAGGTGTGTTACCAGCGGGAAAGGGAAACTGCGGGAGTCTGCTGCACTATTTTATAAATGTACTGTCAATGCTTCATCGGCATTAAGCCCATTCGGAATCTTAGAATCCAACAAGATGATGTATCTTGATTCCAGACGCCTGAGGGCAAGTCTGCGATTCCCCCCTCTGATACTTTTTGCAACGTTGTCAATGACAAAGTATTTGATGTCAGAACTGTTGCCAGCGTGTGTCTTGTGTATGTGCCTAGCCACCGGGTAGGTTTCATCATTGTTCGTTATTGCTCGCAGGTGCTGCAATATACGGACATGCGCTGGATGGATGGTGCTCCCCACATACCGTTTGCCACATTTGCAAACAAGGACATATACTGCATACTCCGTTTTACAGGAGTAGCAGCCTCTGATGGTGTATGGTTTGTTTCTAAATGGAACAGGGACCTCTTTGGTGTTAATGCCTTGTTTGCAAGCTTTGCATTTTGCGCATTTGACGAAACCTCTTTGGTTATTTAACCAAATAGGTGGCTTTGTGATAGTCGGTGCACTGACTACAAGCTGGTTACGCATTGATTTGGCCCTCCTGAAAGTGATTGAGGGGGTTCTGTTGCACCATTGCCCTATTACGGGGTCATTTTGTACCAGAGGCCAATGTCTCTGCAAGATCTTTCTAACTTGGTTGTGATAGGTATTATAACCCGTAATTAGTCTAGGCATGTCGGGGACAGTTTTATTCTCTTGAGTGCTTTTTTTCTTTTTTTCTGAGAATAGAAGATCCCTTCTATTCACGTTGCGGCATTTGTTCTCTGCTTGTGACATAGTTTTAGCACTATATCCTCGTTTGCTAAGTCTGTCAAATAAATTTGCCTTGGCTTCACTCACTCCTTCCTGTGTACTACAATTTCTTGTCATTCGTAGACACTCTGCGTATGGAATGGACTCTTTAAGTTTGACTGGGTGAAAGCTCTGCGCGTGTAAAACCGCATTTCCTGCAGTAGGCTTGCGGTATGTTTTGGTCTGGATTTTATTGTTTTCTACGAACAGCTCTAAATCTAGAAATTGAATTCTTTCTTTGCTGGTGGAACAGGTGAATTTGAGATTAAGACTGTTTTCATTAATTTCTGATGCAAATTTCTCTGCACTTTCATTGGACCCTTTCCATAAGATGAAAATATCATCTATATATCTCCTATAGATTATGACATTTTCCTCCATGTTGGATATATGGGTGACGGCTAGTACTTGCTCCTCCCACCAGCCCATATGCAGATTCGCATAGCTGGGGGAGAAGCAAGTACCCATGGCCGAACCTTGTAGCTGTTTGTAATGTAAGCGATCAAAAATAAATGTGTTGTTCGTTAAACACCATTCTACCATCTGTAGGAGCATGATGGTATGTTCATGTAGTGCAATGGGTCTTTGATTAAGATAGTGTTTGAGTGCATTGAGCCCGTCTGTATGCCTAATGCTGGTATACAGCGACTGTACATCTAGAGTCATGAAAACATAGTTGTCCTGCCATTCAAAATCATAAATTTTTCGTAGAAAGTCACCACTATCTTGCACATAAGCAGGGAGATCTTTGACAAATACTTGCAAAAAACTGTCCACATATACACTGTTTTTTTCAAATAGACTGCCTATTGCAGAGATTATGGGTCTTCCTGGGGGTTTCAGTGCGTTCTTGTGTATCTTGGGTATTAGATACAGTTGAGGCATGGTCGGATAATCATTTTTAAGGAATTCGAATTCTGCTTTAGTGATCAGGTTGGCACTTTTCCATTTGTATAGTTCCGCATGGAACCGTTCTTGAATGCCTACAGTTGCAGTAGGGCTAATTCTACAGTAGCATTCATGATCTTGTAGTTGTGCCATCGCTTCTTCATTATACATTTTGAGTGGCCATAAAACAATATTACCGCCCTTATCAGACCATCTTACAACTATATCTGGTCTGTTTTTGATTTTCGTCATGAGATTATTATACTTAAACCTCTTTATCACATCAGTTTGGTAAAAATTCTTGGTACTCAATAATGAAAGTTCCTTAAGTTCTTTTATCACATATTCTGAAAATAAATCTAAACCATCTTTCAGTAACATAGGCATAAAAACAGACTTGGGTTTGAAGCTCGTTTGGGCAGCCACGTTCGTATTTAAATTGGATTGAGCTGCTATCTCGCCTGCTGATAGTTGTGAAAGTGATTCATCATATTCCAAAGCAATCATGTCACTTAGAACCGCCATGTCTGTGATAACTAGCCTTTGTTCTGGTCCAGTGCCTGGTTCTCTATCAACATCTTTTCTTGCACTATTCCAGAAATGCTTTTGTAGTTTAAGTTGTCGCAAAAAATGAAATAGGTCTATCCTGGTTTGGGCATAGTCAAAATTAGTAACCGTGCAATATGTCAATCCCAGAGATAAAATCATAGTCTCTTCCACAGTTAGTTTTAAGTCAGTAAGGTTCACCACGGTGTTGTCCATATTTTCAAAGTTTGTGTCTGCCATTATTGTTTCCTGTTTTTTCTGTAGGTTGGCTTTGTTTGTTTTCCCACCGCATTTCCCCCAGCGTCTGTCTTTTCTCCGTCGGCTTTTTGTTTTTTGTCTTGTTTCGTTTTGCCCCTGTACCATGCCTGCCGCTGAGTTTGCGGTCGAAGGGTTGCGAGGCGTTGTAACCGAAAATAAGTCAGCTCTTGTGCTGGTTTGGGGATTGTGCCTTCTATCCCGCGTGAACTGTTACTGTCTGTGTCTGAGCCTAAAGAGGAGCTGAGGTCAGTGCCACTTGCAGGAGCTGTAGTGTCCCCACCACTCGCTGATGCTGATAACTGCTGTCTCTTGATGTTATCAAACTTTCTTGCAAACGTGTACACACGTCCATTTATGTAGTCGTTTCGGTCTCTTTGAAACTTGATTGCTTTGCGCTCTTTAATTTCTTCCTCGTGTTTTACCAATTTCGTTTTTATTTCATTGAGTAGTTTCGTGATTTCATCTTGTTCTTCTCTTGACTCCAGTTCTTTAAGAATTTCCTCAATTCTAGTCATTAGTTTGTCACGGTCACTAGCGGCATATTTTATTAGGATTTTGACCATATTCTGTGATGCTAGGGCAGAATTATCAGCCCAGTCTTGCAGCATGGCAGGGTCTGGGTTTTCATACGTCGGGGCAACCAGGATTCTCAGCCCCCTGGGTATTCTTCCCACATCCAAATATCTTTGTAAAGATTTAATTTCCCACCATTTAGCAATTTCCTTTTTGCGAAGTTTTTCCAATTCTCCACATAGTTTTTTAGTACTGTTGTCCGGTTCAGATTCATTACTCCGTGCCTGTTTATTAGTAGCTGCCTTGCCTGTGTCAGCGTCTGCAAAAATGTCTAATGCAGCTTCCTCCCTTTACTTTTCCCACTCAGCAGCCATATCTGTCCTTGGAAATGTATATTTTTTCTCACTTGAGGAGCTCACTGTCCGTTTCTAGCTTTTCAGAAAAACGGAACTACCTCTCCCACAAACCCTTGCGTTTGTGACTGACTGGCTGACACAATGGATTTTCGCCGTCTTACCTGACTGCCCGTGATTGCTTCTCCAGCCCTCACAGGAATCCAGCAATCCGGTTACCGATCCCTGCGCAGCACACACAGTCTTGGATGACGGGTTTCAGGGGGCGCTGCGCGTCTCTCTTCTCGAGGGTTTCACCACCAGTAATCCTGAAGGCACAGCGCTGCCAGAACGAGGAGGGTCGGTGTGGGATTCTCAGGAAACATGAATCCTTCGTATTTGTTACCAAGCACACTTCCTCACAATAAAGGACGGCACCGACTCCGTGAGTTGCTTAAGATTGAAGTTTTATTTCCCAAAACTGCTGAAAAGACGCGTTTCGGCGGAAGCCTCCGCCTTGCTCACTTCACCTACTTGAATGTAAAATACAAACATATATACCTGGTGACAAACACAGTTGCCTCACTGTGATTGGTGTCTAGTAACTATGGTAACACACAAGTTTGGTCATGTGATCACGCAAAAAACATAGAAAAGTTCCTAATGTGAAAAAGTGCTAATTTAACTTAGGAAATGCATGTTTGTCATCACATTTAAATTCCATCATACTATCATGTCATTGTATATTAAATAAACAAAGTATTCACATTATATGTCTGTTTGCAAAAGTCAAAGTGTTGACTTTTTAGATACATGGCATAATTTATAAACCAACACATTAGATAAAAACCAAAACCAAAAGGGGGTCATATCACAAATATATATATATATATATATATATATATATATATATATATATATATATATATATATATATATATATATATATATATATATATATATATATATATATATATATATATATATATATATATATATATATATATATATATATATATATATATATCGTCACACATTCCAAACAATGCTTTCAGGAAAAGAAACGGCCAGCACACCGATGTCGTGATCTTATCGTTATTTTATTTCCAAACCCCCCGGCACCCCCGACAGACGCGTTTCGCTCAAGGCTTCGTCAGTGTCACTGACCATGTCATGAATGATGTAATATGTGACATCATCAGTAGTGGATTGCGGGTGTGCGATATACAGTTAGTGCAACTAACTATATATGGAATTTCAATGGTTTTGTAAATGCTAACTCCTAACTATATATGGTCTATAACCCATGGTTTTTTCAGTGAATTTTCAAGGTTTTGTAAATGCTAATTCCTAACTATATATATCTATAACCTATGGTTTTTTCAGTGAATTTCAATGGTTTTTTAATAGCAAATATCAAAAGCTGTAAAATGTCAAGTACGTGGTAGGTAAAAACATTTTCGTGTCTATGCACGCTGATGTGCTTTGAACGCTTCCCCCCCCCTCTTTTCTTTTAGGAGTATTCTCTCTTTGCAGATAGTGAAGGGTAGGTAACGCAGGCCTTTGCCCCCGTTGTAATCCGTTGTGCCTGCTTCCCTCTCCATTTGATTGATTGTTATCCAAGCATTTACTGTTTTGGAATTGGTTCTCTTTGGTTCATTCTCTATTTACAAACAAGCACAGAGTCGCAATACTCTGTTTAGTCTTTGCAGATAGTGAAAAATCGTTAGAAAAAACAAAAGGAATCAAGCAAAATCAGTAGGCCACTAATGGGATCTCTTTTTGACCTCGCTAAAATAGAAACATTAGGAACAACCCCTCATGAGAAATATGAAACTAGTGAGAGGAAGTGAGCTCGACGCCATGATGGCTGCAAGACAGCTCGGCTCCGCCGCCCACCCCACCCAAAACAACGACAAACCCTATGCAAATATTATAAATATATACAACACACCAGCAAAGTAACAGAGTAAAACGTTTTATTAAATAACTATTTACATGGCAGCCTGCTGCAACATCGATCCAAATGCATGCCGCCGTTCCCGGGATTTCTCCCCGACTACTCTGTGGCCTACGAGATGGAGAGGCCGGGCGTTGACTAGGCGGGGCCTCTGGCCGCAACCACAGCGCCAACGATCGCTGCTGACGGAGGGGAGCCTTGCCGGTGACAGCCACTGATCTGAAGAACCGCTGCCTGCGGTGCCTCCCTGAGCCGCTTGACGGAGGCCCCCGAGGGGAGGTGTGCTGGCGCGGACTCGGAGGGGGCGCTTGACTCCTGCCCCCTCCCCAAGTCTTGTTGCCCTCGTGTGGCCTGAGATCGCCCCCGACATAGGCGGTCGGCTCCCAGGGTCAGGCGGAACTTGTTGCCTTTTGGTGACTCTTCCATTCTGGACCTTGTCCCACAATCCGTTTGACCTGAAGACACGTCCTGCGGTGCCCTGGTCCAACCATCACATATACCTGCGCCAGGAGATGGCATGTGGTGCACTGGAAGGGAGAGGCGGCTAGAACGAGCCTCCCCCACTTCCCCAGGTGGAGGTTTCTTAGCTACACCCCTGCGCTTCACTCGGCCACCTGAGTTGTGCCCGCTCCTGCGGCACAGGGCCTCGCTCGGCCAGCTGAATTGCGCCTGCTCTTGTTATTACAGCGTCTCACCCGCCATCCGGATGAATTGCACCCACTCTTGCAGTACAGCGACAGGCGGCTGCCACGGAACTCAGGAAATGGCGGTCGTCTCCACAGACTTGGGCCTGGCCTGCAAGGATGGCTCTGGGCAAACCTGGAACTCGGACGCTTGATTGCTAGGGCATGGGCCCCATTCCCAAAAGCGTCCCCTCAGCCTTGAAGATTCTACAAGAGTCACCGGGGCCCCCGACTCCCGCAGACTTCCGGTGGGGAGCGACTGCCATGATTCCTCGCGGAATGGCCACGACATAGTCACGGAATGCTCTCATGCTGACGCCAGCTTCAGTCTGAAACATCCAGAAACACTGTAGACTACCAATTCGATCAGTTCCGGTGGAGCCCCAACGTGACCCGGTAGAGAAGAACTTGCCCTCCCCTCTTTGACTGATGGTTCTTGTTGCCTGTCCCTTCTGTCATATGACGCGCCGTGTTAGCGCACCCAGAAGGGCTCCGGTGCGCGAGGCGGGAAGTGCAGCTTCCCGGAAGCGATCCGGGGCGCGGCGCGGAGCGCGTAACGTAAGCATAACAGGTCATGTGACTTGTTAATAAAACTTTTCATTGGTTCATTTCACTTTTGGGTTCCTAATGATGTAAGACTAGGTCATGTGACCTAAAAATAACACTTTTCATTGGTTCGGACTGGGAGGGGGCGCTTAGCTCCTGCCCCCTCCCCAAGTCTCTCTCGGCCAGCTGAGTTGCGCCTGCTCTTGCTATTACAGTGTCTCACCCGCCATCCGGCTAAATTTCACCCACTCTTGCGATACAGCGACTCTTCCATTCTGGACCTTGTCCCACAATCCATTTGACCTGAAGACATGTCCTGCGGTGCCCTCGCAATGCGGCCTGGTCCCTGAATGTGTGCAGGGGGACGGTATTTCTCGCTCGGCCAGCAGAGTTGCGACCACTCTTGCGGCCTACGACATGGAGAGGCCGGGGCGTTGACTAGGCGGGGCCTCCGGCCGCAACCACAGCGCCAACGATCGCTGCTAACGGAGGGGAGCCTTGCCGGTGAGAGCCACTGATCTGAAGAACAGCTGCCTGCGGTGCCTCCCTGAATGGCTTGACGAAGGCCCCCGAGGGGCGGTGTGGTAGCGCGGACTTGGAGGGGGCGCTTGGCTCCTGCCCCCTCCCCAAGTCTTGTTGCCCTGGTGTGGCCTGAGATCGCCCCCGACATAGGCGGCCGGCTCCCGGGGTCCGGCGGAACTTTTTGCCTTTTGGTGACTCTTCCATTCTGGACCTTGTCCCACAATCCGTTTGATCTGAAGACACGTCCTGCGGACTGGTCCCTGAATGTGTGCAAGGGGACGGTATTGATTGGATCAAGATGGCGGCTTCACACAAAGCTGACTCAAGTGTTGCTGCTGATGCTATGCAGACAAAACCTGGTTTTCAGTTTGTACATTCTTCAGGATTTTTCCATCCAAGGCTGGTTGAGAGTTTGTAGAACGATGGCTTCAGATTTTCAACATACTACTCTTCAACATTCTTCATAAATGTAATTCTGGTCCTGCCGCTACTTATTGGAGACATTAAACTATACTCTGGACCTGCCTGGCCTCGACCAAAATGGCGCCAGTATGGGAGCAACTTGCAACTCCTTATGACGTTCTAGTTACTTAGCCTTGACGTTATGGGGGATGTATGCGGTCTTTGTGCACAAGGCGGGCGGGGAAGGGTACTGACTGGGAATACGGACAACCCTATTGATGTCGATTTTTCATTATTGATTATTGTATTAATAAAGCTTTGAAGTAATCTAACCCATGATACTCGCCCATGGTGTGCGTATGGACGATTTTATTGTAACTGATCCTGTTATACTTTCAATTAAAAAATCAACCTTCACTGATCCTACAACCGTTTATCACGTTTAGTTTTTTCATTATTGATTATTGTATTAATAAAGCTTCGAAGTAATGTTACCCATGATACTCGCCCATGGTGTGCGTATGGACGATTTTATTGTAACTGATCCTGTTATACTTTCAATTAAAAAATCAACTTTCACTGATCCTGCAACCGTTTGTCACGTTTAGTTTTTTCAATTAAATGAATATATTTGATGTACTGTCAGTATAGAAGGCAGACATTTGTTGGACATTACACTGGACACTTTTTGAATTGAGACCGCAGTATTTAATTTTTTTGGAACAATAGAATGAGTGGGGACAACCAGACAGTAGAGGAGTGATACCGCACTGCGATAGATAGCAGGGGTCTACCTCGGTATGTAAACAAAGAATACAACCTGAGTGATGTGTACTCATGTCTTTGAAATGTAATAATCGCCCCAGGTATAGGGATCTTGTTGTTGATTGACTGTTTAGAGTGGAGGGCGATCCCTTATACCTTTCCATATCCCTCTTGGCTCCTTTTTGCTATTGTTCTAGTTACTTAGCCTTGACGTTATGGGGGATGTATGCGGGCTTTGTGCGCAGGACGGGCGGGGAAGGGTACTGACTGGGAATACGGACAACCCTATTGATGTTGATTTTTCATTATTGATTATTGTATTAATAAAGCTTTGAAGTAATGTAACCCATGATACTCGCCCATGGTGTGCGTATGGACGATTTTATTGTAACTGATCCTGTTATACTGTCTATTAAAAAATCAACCTTCACTGATCCTACAACCGTTTGTCACGTTTAGTTTTTTCAATTAAATGGCTCGCTTGTTACATACTCCTATACCCCTGGCTTTTGACCCTTTCCTACGCGCGGTCTGTACTACCGTTCTCGGGCGATCTATGTAATGAACAGACTACCATTGCCGAAACACAAGGGGATGCATCTCAGAGAGATAAGTCAAGTACGTGGTAGATAAAAACATTTTTGTGTTTATGCACGCTGATGTGCTTTGAACGATGCCCCCCCCCCCTCCTCATCATTTAGATTACCACCGCCCATTGCACAAAAGCGTACCGGGCGCTCCCCACGCAAAAAAACGTTTTTTTTTTTGCCCCGCGGGGCCCTTTTAAAGCCTCCACATCAAACCTAGGGGGTCAGGGAGGATCTACTATGCCCCCTTATGGTCATTTCCCCCTTCGTTTTGGCCTCCTCTTGTCTCTCGATCCTACCGAGAGACAAGATGGCGGCCGCTCCGGACTGTTTAGAATGTTGGCAGACACCGGAGAGCCAATCAGCTTCGCTTCGCGAAGTTCCGTTTCGCGTCAAGTACGCGAACCGGAGCGCTACCCGGAGCGCTGTCACAGATATATATATTTTTTTGAACGTTAATTTATCAAAAACCACTGAAGCACATATATTGAGACCTAGCAAAGGCACATCGGGCTAACAGTCCCTACAATTTTGCCAAGTTTCATGCAAATCCATTCAGCCGTTCAAGCTAAAAGTGAGGCCAACCGCCCTATGGAAATTAACATGGGAAAAATGCGTTTTGGGACCCCCCTTTTTTCTCGGCCCCTCCTTGATGAACCCCCCCCCCAAATGTTCAGGGGCTGCTCAGAAACAAAATGTGCAATTTTCCTGAAAATTTCAGCCAATTCCGTCCACAAACGCCAAAGTTATTAGACATAGAATCTTCAAAAATCCCATAGGAAAAAAATCCTAACTATATATACCTACTGGCGACCGCCAGTAGGTAATATATATATATATATATATATATATATATATATATATATATATATATATATATATATATATATATATATATATATTCACCAAACGCCCAAGAGCATTGAGGACGCACTCTACAGTAAACCACCATCCGGTTTATTCTTGCAGCAACCAACTGCAGCACTCCAGGAGTTCCATTCTTCATTCGCCTGATGCGTTTTGAGGCCAACGCCTCTTACTCATAGGCTACTTCAGTCACAGATGAATCATGGAGGGCTCTTTTTTATCCATTTCCGGCATGGTGACCCCCAGTGGGTCTCGCGTCGTGCATTTCAGTCCTTCACTGCATGCTGGGTCTTGTAGTCTTAGTCAGACCTTTAGTAGGTGCCATGAAAAACATCTGCCTATATTAAGAAATTTTTTACTCCCATATTAGGGTCCAGGGTACTGCGGCAGGCAGACTAATGCCGCTTACTGTGCTGCACAAACGGCCTTGACACAGTGCCAAGCCGCAGCCTCTCCTCACTACGGAGATGGTGCCGTCCTCCACGGCAGGACCACTGTGTCCATCAATTCTTTACCAAGCGCCCGAGATCATTGAGGACACACTCGACAGTAAACCACCATCCGGTTTATTTTTGCAACAACCCACTGAAGCACTCCAGAAGTTACATTCTTTATTCACCTGACACGTTTTGAGACCAACGCCTCTTACTCATAGGCTGCTTCAGGTACAGATGAATCATGGAGGGCTCTTTTTTATCCATTTTCAGCATGCCGACCCCCAGCAGTGCAGCGATCCGAAAAATAAAGAAACACTTCTCTGCATTCAGTCCTACTAAGGAAAAGGCATGCATTTTATTATTAATAACCGACAGGAGCCCACTTAGGGGAGACTTTTGCTCGTCATGGAACTACTTCTCCCAGAATGCCAGTAAAAACTGCACCATGCAAAGCCTATTGAGGAAAACAAATGATGAGACATGCGGAAATAAACATAAAAGAGTGCCTTTCCTGTGGTAATTTCTGCAAGCCTATGAGGAAGATGCTTTCTGCATCGAAACGCATCAGGCTACACATTTTCTTTTTTGTTTTGCAGAGGAAAGTCAAGAATGAAAGCTGGATGGCTGGATTGCTGCAGAAGTGCCCTCCCGAAGCTCTAGGGCATTTGTTTGAACAAAATTATCCACACGGCTGTCCGGTCATAGGGAGGTGCACCATCTCTAATAAAGGCAACAGAGAGGCTGTGATGGGAAACCATTCCTTGACTGTGCAGAGCAGCGATCCGAAAAACAAAGAAACTCTTCTCTGCATTTAAAGTCCTACTAAGGAAAATACATGCATTTTAATATTAATTTCCGACAGGAGCTCACTTAGGGGAGACTTTTGCTCGTCATAGAGCTACTTGTCCCGGCAAGGTACTAAGCTGCACTATGCAAAGCCTATTAAGGAAAACAAATGATGAGACATGCGGAAAAAAACATAAAAAAGAGCCTTTCCTGTGGTAAGTTTTGCAAGCCTATGAGGAAGATGCTTTCTGCATCTACATGCGTCAGGCTACACATTTTCTTTTTTGTTTTGCAGAGGAGAGTCAAGAATGCCTTTCCATGAGTCGAGAAGAAGCTGCGCCTGATTGCAGGAATACTTACCGGGCTCTTATCAAGGAGGCCCTTGCTACTGTACCAGTCCAGAGGCCAACCCTTTTGGCCTTTACCACAACGCCCGGATCACATTGGGCTACACAAACTACTCTGTCAAGAAGCACTGCTCGCCACTATTCGTATATCTTCACACATGCCCTGACAAAGTTCAACAATTGAACAAAATATGTTGGCTGATGCTTTGCATTGACAGTTTGAAATAAAGATATATATTTTTGCAATGAAGAAACTGATCAAGCTTCCTCATTGACATTTTATTTACCTGGTAGTGCACCGCTCTAGTTTGTTCAAAGAATAAAAGCTGTATATACCTCTATATATATATATATATATATATATATATTATATATATATATATAGAACACCAATCCCGCCTTTTCCTAAAGAACGGGTCCGACACATGCTTGGAACCTCTTCAGGAAAAATTTATTTGCCACCATCCGGAAGTAAGACTCCTGGCAGACGCGTTTCGGCGTGTGCCTTAATCATTGCCAGCTTCGTGTTCAATCTTTGTAGTTTGCACGGGGCTTTGATATGCTGCTAGTTGTGTTCCCATTGGAGATTAAATAGTCCAATCAGAGGCGCGATGTTGGGCCTCTGTGTGCAGCACACGCTTAGAATGCTGGTAGTTGTAGTCCACAAATGCGTTTGCAGTCTGGAAAAGCTCACTCATACAGGGCATGTAGGTGGTTTCACGTTGCGAACTTAAGTACAGTATATATATATACATACACACACACACATATATATATATATATATATATATATTCACTGAAAAAAACATAGGTTATAGACCATATATAGTTAGGGATTAGCATTTAAAAAACCTTATTTTATTTGCACAAAACCATTGAAATTCCAAATATAGTTAGTTGCACTAACTATATATCGCGGACCCGCAATCCACTGCTAATGATGTCACATATTACATCATTCATGACATGGTCAGTGACATCACTGATGACATCACTGATGACATCTCAAATGACATCACTGATGACATCACTGATGACATCTCAAATGACATCACTGATGACATCACTGACATCTCATTTGACATTACTGATTACATCACTGATGATATCATTTAAGTGATAATACATCTTCAGACTCTAATATAACCTTAGATACACTCAGTGTAAACAGGCACTCACAGACTGTCACACATCCATGGAGTTACTCACACACCTCACATTCCATATATAGTTAGTGCAACTAACTATATATGGAATTTCAATGGTTTTGTGCAAATAAAATAAGGTTTTTTAAATGCTAATCCCTAACTGTATATGGTCTATAACCTATGGTTTTTTCAGTGAATTTTCAAGGTTTTGTAAATGCAAATTCCTAACTATATATGGTCTATAACCTATGGTTTTTTCTGTGAATTTCATTGGTTTTTTAAAAGCTAATATCTATAGCTGTAAAATATATTCTTTATTAAGTGACGTATCACGTAGCCCGTGAGACGCCTCATGATGCATCGCATAACCGTGACGTATCGTCTCTGCAGCGCAAACCAAACCCAAAACGTAAGTGCGCCAGAACACGCTTAAAGATATATATATTTTTTTTAACCTTAATTAGACAAAATCCACACGTGCACATATCACAAACGTTCAAAAAACACAATATGTCGGACTCCCGTTACGCTGCCGGTTAGCTGCCCGGTTAACGTACCAGGAAGCACCTTTACCGCGAAAAATCGCAATTTTTTTTTCTTTTGCCCCGCAGGGAACTTTAATAGCCCCCTCATCAATCCTAGGGGTTCAGGAGGGGTCTGCCTTACCCCTTTTATTCATTTACACCTTTTTTTTTTCCACCTCTTGTCTCTCGATCCTACCGAGAGACAAGATGGCGGCCGCTCCGGACTGTTTACAATGTTGACAGCCAATCAGCTACTCCTCAGACTCCCATTACACTGCCGGTTAGCTTCCCAGTTAGCTGCCCGGTTAGCTGCCCGGTTCGCGTACCAAGACGCGTCTCTACGGCGAAAAAATCTGAATTTTTTATTTTTTTTTTGGCCCCGCGTGGCTTTATAATATCCCCCTCATCAATCCTATGGGGTCAGAAGGGGTCTACCTTGCCCTCTTTCCTTCATTTCCCCTTTGTTTTGGTCTCCTCTTGTCTCTCGATCCTACCGAGAGACAAGATGGCGGCCGCTCCGGACTGTTTACAATGTTGACAGCCAATCAGCTACTCCTCAGACTCCCGTTACACTGCCGGTTAGCTTCCCGGTTAGCTGCCCGGTTAGCTGCCCGGTTCGCGTACCAAGACGCGTCTCTACGGCGAACAAATCGGATTTTTTTTTTTTTTTTTGGGGCCCCGCGTGGCTCTATAATATCCCCCTCATCAATCCTAGGGGGTCAGAAGGGGTCTACCTTGCACCCTTTCCTTCATTTCCCCCTTTGTTTTGGCCTCTTCTTGTCTCTCGATCCTACCGAGAGACAAGATGGCGGCCGCTCCGGACTGTTTAGAATGTTGACAGACACCGGAGAGCCAATCAGCTTCGCTTCGCAAAGTTCCGATACGCGAAAAGTTCGCTAACGGAGCGCTACCCGGAGCGCTGTTACAGATATATATCTTGTTTTAAACGTTAATTTCTCAAAATCCACTGAAGCACATATATTGAGACCTAGCAAAGGCACATCGGGCTAACAGTCCCTACAATTTTGCCAAGTTTCGTGGAAATCCATTCAGCCGTTCGGGCTAAAAGTGAGGCCAACCGCCCTATGGAAATTAACATGGGAAAAACGCGTTTTGGGACCCCCCTTTTTTCTCGGCCCCCCCTTGACGAACCCCCCCCAAATTTCCAGGAGCTGCTCAGAACAAAATGTGCCATTTTCCTGAAAATTTCAGCCAATTCTGTCCACAAACGCCAAAGTTATTAGGCATAGAATTTTCAAAAGTTCCATAGAGAAAAAATCCAAACTATATATACCTACTGGCTATCGCCAGTAGGTAATATATATATATATATATATATATATATATATATATATATAAATATATATATATATACATATATATATATATATATATATATGTATGTCATGTGATCAAGGTCCAGGTGGGATCGAAACGCGTCATGGCGGCTTTGGTGCGGGATATTTGAAAAAATAAAAATTGGCACAAAGAACTCTCTGGGTCCGCGTGTTCATCTGCTTGCCAAGAAGCTGTTTTGGTGAAGTACGATTATGTATATATATATATATACAGTATAAGAAAGGAAATCCCTTGGTGAAAAATGAATGCCCCAGAAATTGGAAAAGGTTAAATTAGTGGCTGTGCTATGGCCCATATAGTAGAAGTGAATGTCAATAACAAACTAAAAAATGTTTTTTGTAAAAAACTGTTGATGCTTTTATTTCCAAATAATTAAAAAGGAGTTTTTTTGTACAAAAGGTACTTTAAAAACAGTGCATGCTCAATACATTCAAATATACCACAAACACATCTTACAATAAAAAACTTTAACAATCAGTTCTAAGGATAGGAAAAGGACAGAGGAGAGAAACAAAAAACAGACAATCTTATTTGTCATAGCAGTACATATCTGGGAACACGAAATGAAAGAGGCTGGTCCAGGACACGTTTTGCTTATATTGTCTATGGAAATAGCTCTGTCCCTTGATTATGTCCTTTCTTGCGTCGACGCAAGAAAGCACATAATCAAGAAGACGCAAGAAAGCACATAATCAAGAAGACGCAAGAAAGCACATAATCAAGGACGCAAGAAAGCACATAATCAAGGGACAGAGCTATTTCCATAGACAATATAAGCAAAACGTGTCCTGGACTAGCCTCTTTCATTTCATATTCCCAGATATGTACTGCTATGACAAATAAGATTGTCTGTTTTTTGTTTCTCTCCTCTGTCCTTCTCCTATCCTTAGAACTGATCGTTTTAAAGTTTTTTATTGTAAGATGTTTTTGTGGTATATTTGAATGTATTGAGCATGCACTGTTTTTAAAGTAACTTTTGTACAAAAAAACTCCTTTTTAATCATTTGGAAATAAAAGCATCAACAGTTTTTTACAAAAAACATTTTTTAGTTTGTTATTGACATTCACTTCTACTATATGGGCCATAGCACAGCCACTAATTTAACCTTTTCCAATTTCTGGGGCATTCATTTTTCACCAAGTGATTTCCTTTCTTATACTACTTACTAGTACCCTATTCCCCTGGTGTGCAAAGGGGTCTCTCTCATTTGATTAAGCGCTATATATATATATACATACAGGCTCACCCTGGGCTCGGAGGAAGAAGGATAGGTGAGGGGGGCATTGACTTTACGCTGGGCTAAATCGGACTCCCGTTTGAAGCCCCCGCTGAATTGATTTCCGGACCTGGTGGTTGGTGCGGTGTGGGGACACAGGAGGACGCCCAGTTTCTTGCTGCATCACAGGCAGTTGGCTCTCTTCACACCGCGCAGTGCCCTGCTAAAGCCTGACAAATCACTTGGTTTTGTCTACTCCTGCACCACTTACCTGAAAACCACATGCTTTCTGGGACTGGTAGTTCACAAAGTACGCGTGAACTACTGCTGGTGAGCTACAACTTTAAGGAGGAGGTGAACCTTGCTCTACCTGCAAGGGGTGGGACACATATAAAGCGGCTGTTGAAAATGCCACCTGTTAATTATTTGGCGCTGACGAAGGCCGAGATGGCCGAAATGCATTCGCCTGCAGAATTGAAATAAAGGTGTGCTCCTGTGCTCCCCCAACACGGTCTCTGCTCTTTCTTGTAAGGAGGTTGTTTGTGACATTTTTCACGCACATGCCAGTGGCACGTTTCAGAGACCCCTGCACTACAAGCTGGCCTGAGTCTTGCTGGCAAACTGCTTCGGCTACTTTTGCTTTCCAAGCATTGGATCACTCAGGCTCACCCTGGGCTCGGAGGAAGATGGAGCGGTGAGGGGGTCATTGACTTCACGCTGGGCTAAATCGGACTGCCGTTTGAAGCCCTTGCTGAATTGATTTCCGGACCTGGTGGTTGGTGCGGTGTGGGGACACAGGAGGACACCCAGTTTCTTGCTGCATCACAGGCAGTTGGCTCTCTTCACACCGCGCAGTGCCCTGCTAAAGCCTGGCAAATCACTTGGTTTTGTCTACTCCGGCACCACTTACCTGAAAACCACATGCTTTCTGGGACTGGTAGTTCACGAAGTACGCAGGAGCTACTGCTGGTGAGCTACAACTTTCAGGAGGTGGTGAACCTTGCTCTACCTGCAAGGGGCGGGACACATATAAAGCGGCTGTTGAAAATGCCACCTGTTAATTATTTGGCGCTGACGAATGCCGAGATGGCCGAAATGCATTCGCCTGCAGAATTGAAATAAAGGTGTGCTCCTGTTCTCCCCCAATGCGGTCTCTGCTCTTTCTTGTAAGGAGGTTGTTTGTGACATTTTTCACGCGCATGCCAGTGGCGCGTTTCAGAGACCGCTGCACTACAAGCTGGCCTGAGTCTTGCTGGCAAACCTTCGGCTACTTTTGCTTTCCAAGGGATTGGATCACTCAGGCTCACCCTGGGATCGGAGGAAGATGGAGCGGTGAGGGGGTCATTGACTTCACGCTGGGCTAAATAGGACTGCCGTTTGAAACCCCCGCTGAATTGATTTATGGACCTGATGGTTGGTGCGGTGTGGGGACACAGGAGGACGCCCAGTTTCTTGCTGCATCACAGGCAGTTGGCTCTCTTCACACCACGCAGTGCCCTGCTAAAGCCTGACAAATCACTTGGTTTTGTCTACTCCAGCACCACTTACCTGAAAACCACATGCTTTCTGGGACTGGTAGTTCATGAAGTACGCGTGAGCTACTGCTGGTGAGTTACAACTTTAAGGAGGAGGGGACCCTTGCTCTACCTGCAAGGGGCGGGACACATATAAAGCGGCTGTTGAAAATGCCACCTGTTAATTATTTGGTGCTGACGAAGGCCGAGATGGCCGAAATGCATTCGCCTGCAGAATTGAAATAAAGGTGTGCTCCTGTTCTCCCCCAACGCGGTCTCTGCTCTTTCTTGTAAGGAGGTTGTTTGTGACATTTTTCACGCTCATGCCAGGGGCGCGTTTCAGAGACCGCTGCACTGCAAGCTGGCCTGAGTCTTGCTGGCAAACTGCTTCGGCTATTTTTGCTTTCCAAGGGATTGGATCACTCAGGCTCACCCTGGGCTCGGAGGAAGATGGAGCGGTGAGGGGGTCATTGACTTCACACTGGGCTAAATCGGACTGCCGTTTGAAGCCCTTGCTGAATTGATTTCCGGACCTGGTGGTTGGTGCGGTGTGGGGACACAGGAGGACACCCAGTTTCTTGCTGCATCACAGGCAGTTGGCTCTCTTCACACCGCGCAGTGCCCTGCTAAAGCCTGGCAAATCACTTGGTTTTGTCTACTCCGGCACCACTTACCTGAAAACCACATGCTTTCTGGGACTGGTAGTTCACGAAGTACGCAGGAGCTACTGCTGGTGAGCTACAACTTTCAGGAGGTGGTGAACCTTGCTCTACCTGCAAGGGGCGGGACACATATAAAGCGGCTGTTGAAAATGCCACCTGTTAATTATTTGGCGCTGACGAATGCCGAGATGGCCGAAATGCATTCGCCTGCAGAATTGAAATAAAGGTGTGCTCCTGTTCTCCCCCAATGCGGTCTCTGCTCTTTCTTGTAAGGAGGTTGTTTGTGACATTTTTCACGCGCATGCCAGTGGCGCGTTTCAGAGACCGCTGCACTACAAGCTGGCCTGAGTCTTGCTGGCAAACCTTCGGCTACTTTTGCTTTCCAAGGGATTGGATCACTCAGGCTCACCCTGGGATCGGAGGAAGATGGAGCGGTGAGGGGGTCATTGACTTCACGCTGGGCTAAATAGGACTGCCGTTTGAAACCCCCGCTGAATTGATTTATGGACCTGATGGTTGGTGCGGTGTGGGGACACAGGAGGACGCCCAGTTTCTTGCTGCATCACAGGCAGTTGGCTCTCTTCACACCACGCAGTGCCCTGCTAAAGCCTGACAAATCACTTGGTTTTGTCTACTCCAGCACCACTTACCTGAAAACCACATGCTTTCTGGGACTGGTAGTTCATGAAGTACGCGTGAGCTACTGCTGGTGAGTTACAACTTTAAGGAGGAGGGGACCCTTGCTCTACCTGCAAGGGGCGGGACACATATAAAGCGGCTGTTGAAAATGCCACCTGTTAATTATTTGGTGCTGACGAAGGCCGAGATGGCCGAAATGCATTCGCCTGCAGAATTGAAATAAAGGTGTGCTCCTGTTCTCCCCCAACGCGGTCTCTGCTCTTTCTTGTAAGGAGGTTGTTTGTGACATTTTTCACGCTCATGCCAGGGGCGCGTTTCAGAGACCGCTGCACTGCAAGCTGGCCTGAGTCTTGCTGGCAAACTGCTTCGGCTATTTTTGCTTTCCAAGGGATTGGATCACTCAGGCTCACCCTGGGTTATGAGGAAGATGGAGCTGGGAGGGGGTCATTGACTTCATGCTGGGCTAATTCGGACTGCCGTTTTGAAGCCCCCACTGAATTGATTTCCGGACCTGGTGGTTGGTGCGTTGTGGGGACACAGGAGGACGCCCAATTTCTTGCTGCATCACAGTCAGTTGGCTCTCTTCACACCACGCAGTGCCCTGCTAAAGCCTGACAAATCACTTGGTTTTGTCTACTCCAGCACCACTTACCTGAAAACCACATGCTTTCTGGGACTGGTAGTTCACGAAGTACGCGTGAGCTACTGCTGGTGAGCTACAACTTTAAGGAGGAGGTGAACCTTGCTCTACCTGCAACGGCGGGACACATATAAAGCGGCTGTTGAAAATGCCACCTGTTAATTATTTGGCGCTGACGAAGGCCGAGATGGCCGAAATGCATTCGCCTGCAGAATTGAAATAAAGGTGTGCTCCTGTTCTTCCCCAACGCGGTCTCTGCTCTTTCTTGTAAGGAGGTTGTTTGTGACATTTTTCACGTGCATGCCAGTGGTGCGTTTAAGAGACCCCTGCACTACAAGCTGGCCTGAGTCTTGCTGGCAAACTGCTTTGGCAACTTTTGCTTTCCAAGGGATTGGATCACTCAGGCTCACCCTGGGCTCGGAGGAAGATGGAGCGGTGAGGGGGTCATTGACTTCACGCTGGGCTAAATCGGACTGACGTTTGAAGCCCCAGCTGAATTGATTTCCGGACCTGGTGGTTGGTGCGATGTGGGGACACAGGAGGACGTCCAGTTTATTGCTGCATCACGGGCAGTTGGCTCTCTTCACACCACGCAGTGCCCTGCTAAAGCCTGACAAATCACTTGGTTTTGTCTACTCCGGCACCACTTACCTGAAAACCACATGCTTTCTGGGACTGGTAGTTCATGAAGTACGCCTGAGCTACTGCTGGTGAGCTACAACTTTCAGGAGGTGGTGAACCTTGCTCTACCTGCAAGGGGCGGGACACATATAAAGCGGCTGTTGAAAATGCAACCTGTTAATTATTTGGCGCTGACGAAGGCCGAGATGGCCAAAATGCATTCACCTGCAGAATTGAAATAAAGGTGTGCTCCTGTTCTCCCCCAACACGGTCTCTACTCTTTCTTGTAAGGAGGTTGTTTGTGACATATATATATATATATACACAACTTCTTTTTCCAAATAATTTCTTCTGCAGACAGTTCAAGATTTTATTAAACATGGAGCTTGGCATCAGTCCAGCAGACACTAAGGGGGTGATTAGGATGGCAAAAGCACCGACAACGCAGAGCCGGCGGTGGCAACCGCCGACCCTGCTGTGGCGGTCCTTCCACCATCAAACAGATTTTTCCCACCGCCAGATTAGGATGGCAATGGGAACTTGACTGTGTACCCAGCATACGCAAAGACCGTCTGCAGCCAGCAATCGTTCTGATTGCCTGGCGGACAGTGCAGGGTGCCCAAAATGGTGGCGGTGCCTAGCAGGCACCGTCGGCCAGATTAGGATACATGCAAAAACCGGCCTTTCCATGGCGGCGATGCCGCTATGGAAAAGCATGCAGAGTTTTGCTACGGGGGCCCGTTGTGGTCCCCCCTTGTGTTGGGGGGAGGTAGGGTGCACTTGGGGGTACCAATGTGGTGCAGTAACATGCACTACAGGCTACTTCAGCATCGCTGCGGGCTCCGCAATGTTGAAATGCAGAATGCGGCCTGAATCGTATTGCGGGACCACCGCATGCCTGGCTGCCGGTCCGGACACAGCGGGGACGGCGGGCGCACTCAATTCCTCCCGCCATCCTAATAAGCCCCTAAGTATCATCCAACCATCCATTCAGCATCTATCAGTTCATCCACCTCACTACGTGTTTATCCTTTCCCATCCTTATATGACTATTGGTGTGTAAGATGGTTGTGGATATATCTGTGTATATGTGTGCCAGGAATTGTCACTGGCAGGGGGTGCGGTGCAAGCCTGACATGGCTACAGTCCAGCATATAATCCGTCTTTCATTGCATGAGGCATCTTGTCGTTGAAGGTAAAGGCTCGTATTTTCAGTGCCTCCGTTGGTAAACCATGCATGCCAATGCCTGGAATGGTTCAATCCATAGTGTGCGATGCACAATAATTGTGATTTCCCTCAATCTTGTCCATTTCTCCATTTAATTAACTCCCTTTTGCTTCGGATCTAGATAAAAGTGGGAAATATATTCAAATGTATTCAGATATCAACAACATCCTTTTGGTTATAAATAATGGCCTTTTAATCACAATCTAAACTTCTTATCTTGGATCCTGGCAGAGAGACGATTCCATGGAATAATATTCAGTGCTGGCTGCGCATTCGCAGTCCTCCCTTTCCAACAATACTGCATAAGCAACTTGGAATGCGATGCTGGAAGAATTCTCTCTAAAGAAAATGATTGATTCCTTATGGGAAGGAATGTTGCCCCACACCCTCAGAACTCAGCACTCTTCAACTCTTCCCAGAAGCATAAGGCAAAATGATTAGAGGCACTTGTAAACTAAGACGTACTTCCTGTGCAGCCCTCAAAAAGCCATCTATGTAGATATTGTTGAACCTAGCTTGTCCTCAGTGTCTATGGCCCTCAGGTTTAATGAGGGACTATTTATTGGGGCCCAATATGGGGTTCGATCCATCCATACTTTACATGCTTGAATCTTAATGACAACGGCTAAAAAAAGTTGCATGCGAGCAATTAAAAAGTATAAGTTCACATATGAATTTTCTTATTAGATTATAGCGATCCACAAGTGTGTCAGAGCTCTTTTCAAAATGATAAAAAAGTACACAAACAACTGTTATCTTGGTGACAGCAACTAGTAAAACAAGTGGTGTAGAGTTTACAATAAATGTGGTCTTGCTTAATGTAGCTGGTTGCCTGTGTGCCGAATAGGACTCTTTTTTGGGACCGGCACGTACTTTTCAGAAAGAGAAAAAAGGAGAAATGTCATAAAGGGAGAAAGCAGGAACTTGCAAGAGTGAGATAAAGGGGCAGGGAGTGTCTTGTAGTGGATTTAGGAGGCATGAGGTAATTATAACACTAGGCAGGCTTGGTATTCAGTGAACCAACATTTAGTAGCGTCGGGCATGGGCTTATGAGCACAGCTCTGGGCACTGGCACTCATTTTTTTTTTTACAAATTAAGCACTTTCAGGTCACAGTTTCATAAGTGCAAACAATGGACATTTGACTGGTATACTTATTTACGCATTGGTAATTACAAATCAGATCCCTCGAGGTCCTTTGATAATTCACTCATGAAAAAGTCAGCAGAAAAGTACATTTTTCAATGCTTTTCAAAGTCTCAAAGTAGACAGATTATTGGGGGTGGGCACTGGTATACAGTTCTATATCTTCGGGGCACTGACACTAATGGTGCTCGGGGCTTTGATTTCTCAAGTCAGGAAGTAAGAGGAGTGAAACAGAGCTCCACAGGATGGGACTTTCATCTGTTTTTAGGTCCCGCCTAGGCAGCGCTTGCACTCTCTTCGAGACATGTTGTATTCAGAATATGGGCTTTAAGCTCCCATGTTCCGTCCATGTTTTTAATTGCGCCTATGACTGACTTTTGAAATGCTTTTTTTTATTTGGCTAATTTCTTTAGTAGTCCCTCCTTTTCTACTCTTGTAACTTCCCATAAAGACTGCCCCTATACACGTGACAATACTCTGTAGTTTCATTTACAGTTTCTCAGCACTGTTTTATTAATGGATTTGACTTCATAACTGGTGTTCTAGGCACAACAGCTATGCACTTCCCCAACTGCACGACCCTGACACGTTCTTCCTGTAATTATTTTGTATTTGTTCCTGTTCCTTAGCGTGCTCTGCTTAGTGAGAGTGCTGCATTAAAACATTCTTTTTTTTGTGCCAGCGCGCCATACCGCACTTTCATTTCTACAATGGTGGCAGCACGCCTTTTTTTGTTCTGCGCAGCTTGCCATATTCAACTTGTAAAAGATTAAGGGCCTGATTCTGATCTCACTCGGAAAGCCCTACATACAACTCAGATCCGGAGGGCTTTCCAACTCCAAGCGAGACCTGCTCCTGGAGTCCGAACGAGCGAGTACGATGCTGCCGTATGCTTATGGATTCGGTTCGGTCGGACTCCCATTGAACTCCATTGGAACCTGTGCACAGACGCGTACACCGGCTACCATAGCAGAGCAAGGGTGGGTGGGGAAAAGCGTACACCCTGTGGCAGGCACCCCATGGTGCCCATCACACTGTGCATGCCTGGATTTGGGCGATCCATGGGTACCCCGTGACAGATTAGGAGGGCCCAGGGTGCAGGGGGGTCTTCTATGGCCCCCCGAAGTACGCTTCCGACAGCCATTTTATCTCGCTGTGACCGAGGCAAAGCAGCTCTCTGAATCGTGCTCGCTTGGTCAGAATTCGGCTCCATTGCGCGGCACAATCCGGCTACGAACTATTTGTACTGAGTGGTTCTGGTCCGGAAGCAATTCGGTCGGCGCTTATGCGGTCTTCGCATCATACTTGGTTGTTCGGACCTGTGTGCAATTTGGTTGTAAGCAAGGGCTACGAATCGGATCCGGCAAAGCCAAATCTGATTCAAAGGTGTTCCTAATGAGATCGGAATCGGGCCCTAAGTGTTTATTTTTTGCAGCGCCCCATGCTGCACTTTTACTTTAACAATGGCGGCCTCGCACCTTTCTTTCTGCGTGACTCAGAGTATTCAACTTGGAAAACATCATAGGTATATTTTTGGCAGCACGACATTCTGCACATTTACTTTAACAATGGCGGCCCTTTAACTGGCGTGGTGCCCTCCTGGCACGCTCCTCCCATCGGCCGGTACTTTCGCCTTTACATTTTGACTTTAGCGCCCGGAGTTTTGCCGTAACATTTTTTTTTACCACAAGGTCCTACTATCCCACTGCTCAAAATGATAGTGATAAACTTAGGCCCTTTAAAAAAATGATTCCTCAATTTTGTAAGGCTGCAAAAAAGGTATAAAAGAACTTTACATGAACACCAGTTGCCATAAAGTAATAGTTTTTAGGTTGAGTCTGGGCAGCGTACGCATTGCTCATTGCTGTTGTCCCTCCTATGCAAATGAGGTCACCACAAGCAGAGCTTAATAAAGAATAATGGTGCATTTTTAAAACGCAAGCTAACAAAAATCACACTTCCAATAAAAACACATAGAAAGAATTTTCAGCTGCAATCTTTATCCTTATAATTGCATGAAGGGTGCAGTACCTTATGTAGCTAATAGAAGTCCCTTTACAACTCCACAGGGACACCTAGTAACAGCCTGTGGTACTGCACCTTTTCCTTGTTTCATGGATTTTCTTTTATTACTTATGCTAGTGCTGGGATATTTTTTTACACAAACAAAATACAACAAACATCATTTGCAACAACAATAGCTCAAACTTTCACTAATGGGAGACCTATTCCATTGCAACTAATTGTTGGATCAGGCATTCACGAGTAACTGAGTGAATGATTTGTGAGTAATGCGGCCCATTTTGAAAAGACTCAACCCCTTCAGGGTGATGAGGACCGAGAGATATACTACAAGCATGTGACTGCTGAGACCAGCCTAGCTCCAGTGTCTAGGGCAGTTTTAAGGGAGGCAATTTGAAACTTGAATATGTAAGTATCATGCAAATGAATACGCAGATGGGCTGAGCATTCATGTACTATACACAAGAAAACCAAAAGAATCAGTTGTTTCTTCTGACTCAGGCATTCAGTGTGATGAACAAACAGTTTGCCTTCAACGAATAACCACTAGAAAAAACTATGCAAGCCAGTGATTTAAAAAATGGATTTTAGAGTGGGACAGATACATTGTTTGGTCTCCATTGAATAAGGACGTTTCTAAGATTTGCATTAATGAATTTATATGAATCTAAAGATTATTGTATATTGTATGCTGCTATGGTTTTATTATGACTCTCTAATTTGCACATTTTTAACTTGTTTGATGTTGTGTTTTTGTGCTTTAATGGATACGACGTTATCCGAATAAAGTGGTTTTGAACCTTGAACCTTTTGAACCTTGAATAAGGATGCGAAACCCTTAGGCCTTCCACCTTGAAGGCCAAAATTCTGAAGATTAACCATGTAGGATCTGTTTTCCTCCAGTGTATGGCGTTTAATAGAATGGTGCTGGCTGCCGCTCAGTGGTTTTGCTGTGAATGGTAGTGCCTCGGAAGAGCATTCACTTCAAATGGGACTCCTGTGTTGCAAATGGGACTCCTGTGTTGCAAATGGGACTCCTGTGCTGCAAATGGGACTCCTGTGTTGCAAATGGGACTCCTGTGTTGCAAATGGGACTCCTGTGTTGCAAATGGGACTCCTGTGTTGCAAATGTCTTCGCTTCTCGGAAATGTAAGGATGTTCGGCCCTTGAGAGAATGCAGCCCGCATGGCATGAATGCACAGCACTAGAATGTGCACTTTGTGTGGATGAACGGATTGTAATGCACCGTCACAAACATTCCTTCAGAGCTGTACTAGAGCACTTCCTGCTTGCAGGTGCATACGTTGCAATAGCGCAAACCTGATTGGCGGATGCAATGACGCTGGGACATTTTCAGACTGCGTTTGCTGACCATCGACCTTGGCTTGGTAAAGCCATAAGAGCTGTGTAAAACCAAAATTACACTTAAAGAGCGAGTTAACCAAATAAGGTAAAACCCGGTCATTGGTAGAATGTCAGCGGAACAGTGAGGAACCACAGATGCATTGTGGCGCACATCTTCACAAATATGTGTCTAAAATGTACTGTAGTACGGTATTGTCTTGGTTTGTATTAACCCTAATAAAAGCTTGGGCCTCATTTACAAGCCCATTGTGCCGCCAGTGCGTCACTTTTTTTGACGCATCGCAATGGTCTTGTCCATATTTACAAGGCCACGTAAAGTCACCCTGCGTGACTTTTCGTTGCCTTGTAAATATAGGCCCCTGTCACGCATCACTCTGCATGAAATGGGAGTTCCATGGGTGTTGCTGTGGGTGTTCCCACGTAACGTCCATGGAACCTAACACCCTCCCAGATTTACAATGTTTTGTAAGGCTGGGAATGCGTCAGAATCCTAGAGGGGTGTACCTTCCTGCACAAAACAATCATCCCTGCAATGCAGGCACCCTTGCAATATGATGCAAGGGTGTCTGCGTTGAAGCACGGCTGATGTTTGGGCCCCATCACAGAGGAGAACAGGAATGCGCGGTATCTTGTAGATAAGGCGCATTCCTGACCTTTTATTTTGATGCAAGGCAGTGCAGCAGGAAGGCTTACTGTGCTTCCATGCGTCAAAATATAGTAAATGAGGCCCTTTGTTGCCAGTTGATTTCATATTAAGAGACCATATGCCTCATTTGTCCTGCCCTGCAGCACATATATTTCGACATATTTAATATGCAAAGCAACAAAATGTTTTATTTATATGTATGGACAACTCATAACATACTGTATTGTTATCCTCTCACACTGCCCTGTACTCTGGGAAGTGTAACACTAACTGAAGGTTAGATTCAGCCCTGACTATGCATTTAGAAGTCAGACAAGGAAACAGATCTCCATGTTAGCATGAATGGAAGCCCAGTGCCAGAGAAACACCCTGGCCTCTGACGTTCTATCCTTTATCATAGTAAATGCTGCAGGAAAATAATAGGCCTTATTGTTGTTAACTGCCCACCCCAACACTTTCAGAGGTATCTGGGGATTTGGCTGCACCCTCAGCATCCCTCGTCCAAAACCATTGAATAAATCACGCTATCAGTGCATTAAAATTGTGATGTCATTATGGTAAACTTTTTGCCTGATTTAGAGGAGGGTAGTAAAAATAACTCTGAAAAAAAAATCACAGCTCATATGTGAGTAGTGTTGAAGAGGAGTAGTAGCAGAGGACAAAGCCTCAGGGTCTGATTGATTTACACATTGCATTTACATAAAGACAGCTGTTCCTTGCACAAGTGCATATTTTCATAATCCTTTCCCAATGTCCAGCTAAGTGTAATTTGCAGTGATGTGGTCATCGCTGAAGGTTATGGCAGGCCACACCTGCAAGGTTATACTGACAGACAGTTTTGAGCAAAGGGTTAAAGAAAATAAATGACATTGTGGAACGTAACTGCTTGGGCCTCCTAATTAGCAAATGACATGCAACCATGCAAAAAATAAATCAGGTGGCAATATGGCATGATAGGTGGAGCAGGCACGAGATATTATTAAAAAAAGTCACAAAATGATGGAAAGCAGAAGTTTTTCGGCTGGAACACTTATGTTTCTTGCAGTGCTGGAATCGAAAAAAGTATTCTGGAATTCCATAAATTGAGCTCTAGGGGTGTCAGCAGAAAGGGAGGAGTAACGGGAGGCGTAGTCATGAGGAGTGAAGTTTTTCAAAAAGTTTGCACCCAAAGAATTGCCAACAAAAAGACATGCAACAGTAAATCTGTTCTAGCTTGTTTATTTAGTCACAAACAGTGCATCATACAATAAATGATGGAGTGAAGGCACAAGCTAAAGAGACCTTTTTGCAGTGCTTAATTTGCAGCAAAATAACTTCCAGGGCCCTCGTCAGGAAGCCACCTCAACTTGCACCACCCATTACCCCTACCAGCGCTACCAATGACAGTACCTACACAACTACTAACCACCTCACTGCTAAAAAGTGTAACAATTCATATTGTTTGAGGCCCCTAACGCTATAAGAAAGGCTTGTGACGAAGGTTTTCGTTGTTTTTTTAAAACAACTTTTGTTCAGCACATCTCTAAATTACACAAACAGCGCCACAAAGTGGCAGCAGTCATAAGTGCCGGTGCTGAGCACCAGAAATCACTGGCTCAAATTAAGCACTGCCTTTGTGTACCCTCAAGTTCCTGGATATATTAGCAGATGGATAATGCACTTGCTGAAGAGATCTCTTTGTCATCCAGTCACATGTTTGACACATCATAAAATACCATACAGACAAGTCACACATTTGTATTTTATGTAGAAAGCTCAGGGGGTTACCACTTGTGTTGCAGAAATAATTTGGAGCCAACATCAAGAATCTGCACACAAACTGCAACACATACGTTTAGAACTATGCTATGTTTTTTCTAAGAGTTTTGTTATTCTAATGTTGCTGGAAAATGTTCTTTGAGTATAAATAAACACTTTCTAACATATTCTGAATACATGGAAGTTCCTAGGTTGGGTATGGGTGCTTGGCTGGAAAGAGAAGAGTGAGCAGCAAAGGTCTACCACAGAGAGGACTCCCCAAACCTCGAAACATCCACTTCCCTATCTCACTGGATTATAATTATTGCGGCTTATCCTGGGAGTGTTATTTAGGATTTTAATCTTGGGTTGTTAACGTTTTTATGTCTTAAAAATCAATTTTAATATGTTTTAAACTTATTTAAATAAGGTGCAAGTTCTTTAACTGTCTATGCTTCTTTGTAATATCATGAGCAATATTGTCACAGTTTTTAAAGTACATCATGCTTATGTGTATTAACTTTTGTGATTTCATTCAAATTGAAATAAAGTTATAAATGAAATGAAATGAATACATGGTTATTGGTGCAATCCTCATAAAGACAAACATCTGAAAATGTTAAAGTGCATGTATTCCTCTTATATACAGAGTTTGTAAAAGGATAAAAAGAAGCCTGCCTTCTTATCCTACCTCACTCCTTAAGCATATGTAAAGTGACAAGGTGAGACTCTCTGTTTCCTGGATGTCATTGGCATCTATAGTTTGGGCTATAGCTTGCTCTCAGGCATGAAAAGACTCAAACTAAAGGAGTCCTGTTGACCCTCTGAGTGTGTTGGGCCACCTAGAACTGAAAGAAGACCATCCTTACCCAATGGAGGTTACTGCTCTGTACACAAAGTATACAAACTGCGGGCACCATGCATTCCACTGAGGTGTGATCCGGGTAAATAAAAGCTGCCGGGTCTGACATCCATCTGGACGTCTAGACTCCCCTTTTCCAGCACCGGTTTTTACTCAGGCCTAGCTTTTGGTACAAGTATATGACTTTTGAAAATATTGGAACTTTGTAAAGTATGGATGAGGTATAACAATGCAATTAGAAAGCCATGTACATTGATGAATAAACGTGTCACATGTCAACAACAAAGTCTATGGATCAAGCCATTCACTCAAGTACAAGACACTCCCAGTCGGCCATAAATCATGGAAATTATATATTTTTTAAACTAGCACGGACAAGTTTCTAGCACCACTTGTCATGGAATGTATCTGCAAATTCTGCCAAGTTAACCATCAACTCGAAAACCAACAAAAAAAGAGCCTTATAGCTTATGCTTGCTATCCTACCACATAGAATATGTTGTATTTAGTGCATGTAGCACTCAGGTAAAAAACGTGCCAGTGAAGAGTCATGCTTGATCTGTTAAAAAAAGTAATGAGTCATAATCGCGTTCATGATGTGTGAGGCTCAGTTTAATAGAAGTAGTGTCATGGGGAAATGCTACGAAGTCTCGAGATGGGGTAACGCGTTCCAACAGTTATCAGAGCAGAGGCAGAACTGTAGGCGCTGGAAAATGTATGGCACACAAGCAAGCAGATTTACAAAAGGGGTAGAATAATGCATTCTGGCCAACTAAAAATCAAAATCTGGAGCGTGGGGTATATACGAAACAAAAAAGAATGCAGACAGCGATACTAACTTGCTATCATGGCCCATAGAAAAGATAGGAGGACACTACAGTTTTGATAAAAGGACGAATTGGTTGTCAAGTCGTTTGAAGAGCGGATTAAAGGAATAGGTTGTGAAAAAAGATCACGTGATGCATTGACACATTTGCTGCTTGGATTGGTACATAAAAAATGAGCACTGTAGAGAGGAGGAGCTGTAACATTCAGAGCTGCCGACTTTCAAACTGGGGAACCGGGTTCAAGAATGCGACTGTTCCCCTGTGCCTACCAAAAAAAACGATGCGAATACATGACAATCATAAACAAAGTAAAACAATGGCGAAAACCAAAACAATTCCGATTGGAATCAAAATTCGGGATGGAAACAAACTGACAAATGGAGAATGCCGCTACGAACGTTTATTAGCACTACAGCAATCATTGCTGAACTACCATCCAGTGACTGTGTAAATGAAGAAAAGGCGACATTGCAAAAATACGGTCAGAAACAAAATAAAAAAACTGTGCACTTAAATAAACCTAGATGCACAAAAGGGAAAGCCTACAATAATAGGGACATGGTCCATGGGAGGGGTTGACAGACAAAAAGGAGGGACATATAACCAACAGTGACCACAGAGAAGGAAGCCTTTGTGAACGACACGCAAATCAAAAAATGAAAAGCGATGGGCGGGCTGGAAGCCCACAAATTAGATACAGTATGTCTCGAAGAGAAGCGCAAGTGCTGCCTTGGCGAGTCCTAAAGAGGAAAAAGCCTCAGAAGATTATTTTGGTGCACGAAGGTGCCCCTTCTGGTACAAAAACAATCCTGCCTACAACGCAGGTACTAGGCTGCAGATTGTGCATCAGCAAAGGAAGAGAACATGAATGTGCCATACATTGGTGAATATGATGCAATCCTGCCCTCTCCCTTTAACGCAGCGTAGTGCAGCAAGTTGTCTTGCTGCCTTGCATGAAATCATGATAAATCAGGCCCTTAATGCCTAGTGTCTGTCAGAGGTATTATCTTGACAATACTCGGAGACACTCAGACCTTTATTCCTGATAATAGCCAGCATCACCTAGAGCTGTGCCCTTTAGAATTCTCAGACATTTGTGTTCTGTTGTTGATAATGCACAGAGGCAATAAGAGTTGGTCCCTTACTAATAATTGGCTTTACTCAGAGCTCTACTCTTCAAGACTTCCAAACTCACTAAGGAAATTCGATTTGTTAAAGTATAGTCCCTCTTATATCCACTACAGTACTACACAAACACTCACTCTGTGCTCTGTTCCAAATAGACAGACATATGCAATTCTATTTCATGCCCAAGCTCACTAAAATGGCTGACCCAGGCAGAACAATGAGTTATGCTCAACTACAAGTGGTTTGTTCTGGTTCTGAGAAATTGCCCCACTAGAAAGTTTCACGAGGGCGAGCACTGTTGAAGTGGAGCAGATGGTTGTGTTCTGTGGGTTTCATATAAAGGGAGCTCATTAGCTTCCCCTCTTTTTCTGTGATGTAGATGTCAAGGAAAGAAACATTGCAGTTGTTTGTAGTCATGGTAAAACAAAAAATGGGCTCCTTTCGATTTGCCTCTTCTGTAGTATCCTCATCGCCTTGCCAGATTACCAGGACATGTTCTGGCCCTCATTACGAGTGCATAGCTAAATTATGATCCATGTGCAAATGCTTGTTCACACAAGCATCAGAATTACGAGTCGTGTGATAATTATCACACCATCGCAGTTTCCCTTTGATAGATTCCCGAGGGTCTAATATAACTACATTTATTGGAGGGGGGGGGGGGGGGGAGGGACCGTAAAAAAATAGAAAACATTTTAAATTAGCTGTATTAAATACCAATTCTGTATGTTATGCCTCATTTGCAAGTGGGGAACTCTGAGTAGCACGCATTTATCACACATGCTAAATACTTCACCTTATTCTGCCTAACTTGTTTGTAGTGATGGTTTGTTTTGCAACCCATACTGCGAATTTCGGCATTTGCGAAGTCAATTTGGCTTGATACATATAGCCCTTAGAGTTTGGCGGATAAGGCCCCTAATCTGTTAACATCACGAAAATGCTTGTCACAAATGGTCAGTACAAATACTTGTGAATTTCAATGGTTTAAGAAATTGTGTAATGTATTGCAAAATTTCGCGAAATTCCTTGAAGTTTCTTCAAAGTAAACAAAATGATGATCTCATAGTAGAATGTGGTTTGCAGGTATCTGATGTGCCTCCGTTTTGAGGAGTAGTAACTTGAAGGGTTGTGCATCCTACCCTGCTAATGTGATGTATGCTTGTGATTGTTGGAATTATGATAGGTAGTTCAAGGAACATCGAATATTTGTGTATATGGGGGTCTGATGTATTTTGGCAGTGACTCTAATCACTAGTATATGCAGTAGACTTTTGTACTCTCTACCATTCCTATGTGACTCTTAGAGTATATCCATTCGTATCCCTTCCCGATGTATATAGAGATAACTCTAATCACTAGTATATGCAGTAGACCTTTGTACTCTCTACCATTCCTATGTGACTCTTAGAGTATATCCATTCGTATCCCTTCCCGATGTATATAGAGATAACTCTAAGCACTAGTATATGCAGTAGACCTTTGTACTCTCTACCATTCCTATGTGACTCTTAGAGTATATCCATTTGTATCTCTTCCTTGAGTGACTTTACTATTTGTACATTTGCAATTTTTCTTTCTGTTTATATCTCTTCTTTGTGTGACTTTACATCTTGTACATTTGCAATTTTTTTCTGTTTGGATCGTTTATGTAACGCATGTAATCCTTAGTCCTTATGTTTTGCAACTGGTTCTTATGTAAAGCGCTCTGACACCTTTGGGTAAAGTTTGCGCTATATAAAATCGCATTAAATAAAATAAATAAATAAATAAATATAACTAGGGAATCGTCTTATGAGGGCGGTTAGGGCCTGGGGTTTGTAGCTATCAGTTGAGGAGCACTGGTCTGTACGGAAATTAGGAGTATCCCCAAAGAGGTCCTCTCCCAGTCTATAGGTGGAATCACCATACAGAGAAGGCTCCCATTTAAGCCAGATAGGAAGACAACTCCTGCCCATTAGGCCAGCGAGAGTGGGTTGGCACAGGTGCAGGGTAGGTAGTGAGGGTGCACAGCAAATAGGTCTATGTAGTGCGTATTTTGTAAAAGTGATGGTGCCCAGAGCTCTACAATGAAGCCTGTGGTAAAGGGAGGATTTGCAAGGGTCTCTAGGCGCTGGGGACCGTTGGGAAGATTAAGCAAGCTATTGCCCAGAGTCACATGGCGCTAGGCTAATCTGCCACCGGTGCGGGGGATCGAACCCCAGATTCCGGTGTCAGTCTCCCAAGCCGCGGCGCCACACGTCTTGAATGCAATTCTTTGCAGGACATTTGTCCAAGGCCAGCCGCTGCCGATGAGGGAGTTATGGTGGGGCAGGAAGGCGGGCGGGGGAGGGGCAGGGTGGGGGGTGCTAAAAACCAATATATGGATAATTGGAGGTAAGTAAATCATTTTGTAAATAAAACGAATTTCGAGGCGCGCCCTGCATTGCAAAATGCGATGCAGTGCGCGCTACGAAATTCGTTTTATTTATGACATTGTTTACTTACCTCCAATTATCCATATTCCAGTTTTTAGCCCCCCACCCTGCCCCGCCTCTCTGTCCCACCGGAACTCCCTCCACGGGCCGTGGCTGTCCAAGGCGCTGTTTTACCCAGACAAGAAGTATTGGCCAGCTTCACGTAAGTGATAATTGAGCATGGAAAAAGTTGCAAACACTGCCTTGAAAGTGTATTCTTTCTTTCGGGTGCCGGGGGTCAACATGGTTTTGCATATGCAGATACCACGTAGATGAACAGAAAGTCCACAAAGCATGCAGATGTTTTTGCATGTGTAAGTGACACCCATAAGTGGATCACTGAGCTTTTCTATGTACATGTCAGAGCGTATTCAGGGAAATGACAACAGTGTGATGTGAATGCCCAGTGGTCAGTCACAATCGTTTACATTTCTGATACGTGGTACCAAATTTACACCTCAATAACTCAGCCCTACAAGCAAAACAGAAAATGTGGGACAATGCAGAGAATGTCCCACTTATTTCCAGTGTGTGCAAAGGAAGCACCAGGAAAGGTAATCCCTTCATTACTCCTTGAAGTGGTAAGTCTCTGCAGGCATCACGAGGAGTCACCGCTTCAGCGTGTGACGTTTTTTCAAGTTTAGGTATATTGGTGTTGGCTGGCTATTTAAATAATATAAATCATGCTAATTAAAGTAAGAAAACACAAAAGGAGATTTTTTGGGGGAGAGAAAGTTCAGTATCACCAAGTCACTAAAATTCGTATTCTACATGATTTATGAGAAGCAGGGTCATCTTTTGGGAGGTAGACGAGGAGCACAACAAGGTCAAGCGGCAACTGAAACAAAGGATGCGACACTGGGACGATATTTACAGCCGCCCTTATCTGCAGCGGGAAATGGTGCTTGATGAGGAAGGGCTGGGGGCCAGTCCTGCTGGTCCAGAGTGCCTGACCTTGTATATCTCATCGTTTTACATAATGGGCTGTTGCACGCACTTTATTTTGCTGTATCACGTTATTGGACACAACTAGGAACAAGCATTGGCAAAACCAATTCTCCTTGCCACAAGGAAGACTGTTATTAATTAGATTTGTGTTTTTTTTTAATAAAAACTGAAGATTGTTATTTTCTTTGCCATAAAGAAAAAGGTTATTATTTAGAATTGTTTTTTTAGAACTGTAATAGGATGCGTATGTGAGATAAAAATATGTATATGTGGCGAGAATTTGTAATTTTGTTTGTATTTTTAATAAAATATGTGTTTAAATTCATGCAACTAACCTAGATCTGACTGTTACACTTCAGTTTCTTAATGCTGGGTTTATTTGTTCTGGTTGTAGTCAGAAGAAAAATGTGAATGACAGAATAACAGCCTAATGTACAAAGAGGGCTAGCTGAATAACTCTTTAAGTAAATATATTTTACATGTATATTTAGTAAAATCCAAAGCAAAATGTGAGCTGCATATGCAGGCCACTTTAAGTGAAAATTCAGACAACTATTGTGTTTGCTGCAATATAATACATTTCCCACATTATGGTGTTTGCGGAGGCTGCACAGATTTTCCACAGCTGAAAAATGCTAAACATTAAAAGGAAGTCTGCTACTAGCTGGGCTTGTTTAACCTCCTGCTGAATTAGGAAGTATACATGGCTAAGGATCTGAACACATCTTTCTCTCATCGTGCCCTTTGAGTGCAGTGCTGGAGTTAGCTTAATTCTTACATGGAAATATAAGTGCCTGTGCAACTATCAGTGAAATGTTTTTGTTGGTAGATGGTGCCTTCATATTTAAGCTGAATGGATTCAGACTCCAACTTTTACCTGTTCGAAGTCCGTTGGGTTCAGTCTATACTCCAACCTAACCCTCAAGGAGGCCACCTCCCAGAAAATCATGACGGCTTGATACTAGCTCTCTCTACTAAAGATGGTTACTCCCAGAAAGCCGCTTCTGACCTTCCTTTCAAGCCGCCGTAGTCTCCCATCTGGATGGTGGCAACACTCTACTCTGTGGCCTTCCAGACGCTCATTCAAGGAGATTCTGCATGGTGCAGCATGTCTCATCAAAGGCCAGAAAGAAATATGACCATACCTCCCCATCCTGAAGGATACTCTGCTGCCTCCCCTAGCAGGCTGGCATCATCTTCAAAACCACCAGCACTTTATACAAAGTCATCACGACCCTCACCCCTGCCTGCCTGGCTGACAAGCTACCCTTCTTCTGTAGCTCTCTGCACACAGAATACCATTAGACTGGATACTAAGCGCAGGAAAGAAAAGAAACAAGCATTAAAATTGCAATAGGTCTCGCCTTTCATTAAGTTAAAGCCAGGGAGGGATGGGTGGGGAAGAGGGGGCGAAAGAAGCGGGGGGGAGCGGGGAGCACATACATGGGCCTACTTACTATCATCTACTTTCTCTCTACTTTCTCTTTCTCTATACACTCACATGGAGGAGCAGTACACGCAGGAGTAGGGGGATGGTCCCACACACAAGTCTGAGACAAAAAAGACGCAGAGGAAGGCCACAGGTAATGCGAAAAACGGAGCAGTATAAATGACAAACAGCAACCAGAGTAGCATAGCGTCTGACATTAAAATAGTGTCCCTAAACGTCAAGGGCCTGAATAGCCCGGTGAAAAGGAGGAAGGTGCTCGAACACCTCAGGAAACTTAAAAGTGACATATATGTGCTCCAAGAAACGCGATTACAAGCAGAAGACATCAGACGCATAGGGGCCAGTTGGATAGGCGAGGTGCAGGGCTCACCAGCACAAAATAAAAAGAATGGGGTAGTAACAATCGTAAGCAAAAACTCCAAAATAGAAGTTGTAGACTCTCAAGCAGACAACCAAGGAAGAACGCTTATAACGACGCTCAGAAGAGCGGGGGAGAAATTCCATGTAGTGAACATATATGGCCCCAACAGTGATGACAGATCATTCTGGGAGGGGGTGGGTGCACAACTGTATTCACTACCGCTAGGAGATCTGCTGATCGTCGCAGGAGATATGAACCAAGTCCTTGACCCAGCAATTGACAAGCATCCATACAAACCAAGCCATTCAACAAGCAATCCCCACATCCTAAAGAACCTCTGCTCCAAACTGAGACTAAGAGACCCATGGCGCATGAGCAACCCAGATGCCAGAGAGTACACATTCTACTCCAACCCACACAGCTCATATAGCCGAATAGATTACATCCTAATGTCAGAAACACATACCCACCTCATAGACCACACAGAGATAGGACCCAGAACAGTATCAGACCACTCGCACATAAGCCTAACACTAACGGGCAAGCACAACGAAAAGCCAACCCGCAGATGGCGATTCGATGACAGCCTGCTCCAACACACCTCAGCGAAAGCCAAGATAGAGGAGGCGATAAAAGAATACTTACTAATGAGCGACACACCAGACACAAACAGGGAAGTACTATGGGACGCCCTGAAGGCCACCATCCGGGGAACAGTCATGACACTCAAGGGCAGGATGAACAAAGACAGGAACAAGAGAATTGCAGACCTAGAGAAAGAGATTAAAAAACTTGAGAACAGCCACATAGCCAGAATAGAAGACAAGAACACACTCACAAACCTGACTAAACTAAAGTACGAACTCAACAGAATACTGAGCGAAAGAGCAGGCACTTGGATTAATAAATACAAATCTATTAACCTATGCACTGCAAACAAAGCGGGCAAAAACCTAGCATCCTACCTGAGAGGGAAACAGAAACACCACACGATAGGAGCCATCAAAGACAAACACGGCATATCCCAGACCTCAAACAGAGACATCCTAGAGGTCTTCAGGGACTTCTATGAGGGACTGTACACCAAAGATGAAACACTAAGGACGGGGGAAAAGAGTTGCTAGAGAACATAACCACACCCACACTATCAGACCAAGAACGAGACATCCTGGAAATGACCATAACGGAGGATGAGATAGAGAAAGCCACGCAAGGCCTCAAAGATAATAAGGCACCGGGGCCAGATGGTTTCACAGCTGGCTTCTATAAGCAGTATCTAAACATACTCAAACCCACAATGAAGGAGGTATTCACAGTATGTGCCCAGAGCGGACACATGACACCCTCAATGGCTGAGGCAAACATAATTGTTATACCAAAAGAAGGGAAGGACACAACAGAGGCGAAGAACTTTAGACCGATCTCACTCATAAATGTGGACTGCAAGATCTACGCAAAAATATTGGCCAACAGACTCAACGCATACCTACCGAAACTCATACACAACTCTCAAGTAGGCTACCTTAAAAACCGCATGTCACACGACAACACGAGCCTTCTATGGCACATAATTAACCACTCCTCCCGAAGCGACAACGCAGCAGTCATGATAGCCCTGGACGCTGAGAAAGCCTTCGATAGAGTTTCATGGCCCTTCTTAGACCGCTGTATGGGGAAATTTGGGCTAGGTCCAAACTATAGGAAGATGGTGATGGCCCTATACGAGGACCCCAAAGCAAGGGTGGTGGTCAACGGTGGTACATCAAACATACTCAACCTGGGAAGGGGAACTAGACAAGGATGCCCTCTGTCACCAGCCCTATTCCTACTAGCCATAGAACCGCTCCTCACGATGATCAGGACTAATGTGGATATTGTAGGGATACCAATAGGGGGAGAAACTTTTAAACTAGCGGCATACGCGGACGACGTACTAATAGTCACAGAAGACCCAGAGAGATCCATCAAAGCTCTGACTGACACCATTGACAAATACGCCCAGGTCTCGGGGTACAAACTCAACAAGGACAAATCGGAGTGAAAACCTTTAAACATCCACACAACAAGAACAGTATTAGGAACGTCAGGACTAACATGGCAACCGAAACCCATAAAATATCTGGGTATCCTCTTTGAGAGAGACCTAAGAATGACACTGGAACACAACGAACACGCAACAATACAGAAAATTAAGGACAGAGTAGAAGGGTGGTCCCCCAAATTCACAACATGGTGGGGAAGGATAGAAGCAATAAAAATGATGCTGACACCGATGGTCAACTATATGCTAACCATGCTCCCACTGACTAACACAGAGGGCTTCCACAAGAAACTAGACAAGATACTGAACGATTTCCTGTGGAGGGGGAAAAAACCCAGAATTAGCCTACACAAGTTAAGGCTATCAAAAGATCAGGGCGGCCTGAACATAATGAATTTCAAACGATTCCAGATAGCATGCATAGCTAGACAGGGGCTACACTGGCTAGACCCAAGACAGGAATACACCCCAGCATGGCTAACATTTGAGCGTGGACTATTAAAAGGCATGAACCCCATCACCCTCCTGACAGCCACACGACACCCAGCAGTGAAGGACAACCCTGTCCTCAAGAACACAAAGACAGCTCTTCTGAGCGTCGACAAGCTACTGACAACAAGCATCAGGGGAGGCCAATATGAATCCCTCTGGCACAACCCCATTTTAAGATACAGAGATAAGGTTCTAGACATGCATGAATGATACAGATATGGTATATCCACGGCCCATGACCTTCAGAGACAGGGCGCGAACACAACTTTCGACACACTCAAGGAAAAGCACAACCTGCAAAGCATAGAACTCTACAACTTCTTGAAAATCAAAGTAGCAATTAGGAAGGCAAACCTTAACAGCCAGACACCTTCGCTCATACAACTTGCAGCCAGTCTCAACACACTAGGACACCAAGTAGCTCACCTATACAAAGCCCTACGCCCCAAAAACACCAAACTCAACGATAAGGTCACAAACTTCTGGGGGACGTTAGTAGGGAAGAAACTAAGCGAGGCAGAGAAGGCAGAATTATGGAGATCGACCACTAGGAAAAAGATAACTGCTTCGCTAAATCAGACCAAATACTGGTTAGTGCATAAGGCGTACTGGACACCGGCCCGCCTATCCACCCTGGGGATCCGAGAGAGTGACACATGCTGGAATTGTGACAATGGAAGGGGAGACTTAGAACATCTCCTGCTCAGCTGTCCTCAGATCAAGGATTTCTGGGATCGAATTGGGAAGCTTATCAATGAAATCACTGGGGTAGCCATACACATAGATTTCCCAAGTCTAGTCCCGGGCTTTGCATCGCCGTCCATCACAACAACAGAAGACCGTGACCTCATTGACCTACTGCTGACGGCTGCAGTCAAAATAATCCTAAGCAACTGGAAAGACACCACAAAAGCTACACCACAGGCGTGGCTCAACTGGGTCACATTCCTAAGAGGGGCAGATAACATTACGGCGAAACACTCACCGAAAACACACAAGCAGTCAAACATATGGGGGCCCCTAGACCTCTACCTTTCATCACATAAACCCCCCTAGGCGCAGAATCTAGACATCCAGCAAGGGACACACTACAGGGACCCACGCTCTAACAAAAGAAACCAGCAAGGAAGAATCCTCTCCTATCTCTTCTCCTACCTCTATCCCTCTCTATCCTCTCCATCGTCCGGGGCGATATACCCACCAGGCAGCGCAAAGGGGAGACAGAAGACAACGCCAAGCAAGACTCGGAAAACGGACTTCTTTTTGAACTTTTTGAAATATTCGAACTATCCGACCGTTCGTACCATTGCAAAGACCGAACTATTGCAGGACAATATTGCTATACCCCTCCCCCCCCCGTGGCATCTTCTTTTTCATCCCTTTCTTCTTTTCACTCTCTCCTCTCTCTTTCCTTCACTCATGTATGCTCCATGTAAATATATCTTTTTTTATATACAATAAAAAATTACAGAAATTAAAAAAAAAAAAGCCATTTGCTTTGCTATAGAATATCATTAGCAAAGCAAATAGCTTTAACTTGATCAAAGGCGAGACCTATTGCATTTTCAATCCTTGTTTTACATGGCCCCGCACTCTGTCTCTTAGCAAAGTATTGTCTGCACAAACGACTCTCCCATGGACCGAAATTATGTACTGTGAAGTTTCAATAAAATTTTACAAAGGCCTAATTTTCAGTACGATTAAGAGGCAAAACTGTGCAGGCACGGGCGGCATGAAATACATCATGTTTTTATTATTATAAAAATATTACAGGCCATGACTAGTGTATTGGTCTGGGCGAAATTTTATTTACACTGGCATAATTCACGAATTTCTCATTAAGCAAAAAAAATCCATGGATTTCCCCAAAATTTCACATTCCAGGATTTTGCATATTTAATTTTACCTGAGCGCACAACCCGCATTAAAAAGACTTGTGGGATACCAGAGGAGGCTGATTTAAGTTCAATATGTCTTGCAAAGAGACACTGCCAAGCACGTGCCTGGTAGCTGAATGTTGACGTTCTCAAATGTGACACAGAGCCACGGTGACGTTTTCGGGCCTCTTCTATTCTTTCGAAGGGAAAGGGGGCGGGTATAAACCTCTCAACCTGCCCATTTTCCACAATTTTAATTTAACTATTGCAAGGCTGCACGTTAAAAGGGGTTGTCCGTGCAGATTCCAGTTGCTGCAAGAGGAAGACGTTCCAACACACTAAACAAATTTAAAATAGGAAATTTCTCTGGCAGTCCCCTCCCTCCCAACCCCCTCCAGCAGTTTGCTGCTTGCATTCTTCAGATACAGTTACTGATAAGGCTTCTGTCATTGGGGGTGGACAATGGGGGAAGCTGCACGTGCTGCAGCCAGGGCCGGTCCTAGCATATGTGGGGCCCACGGCAGAATAGGAACATGTGAGACCCCGAAGCAGAGCCGACGCGGGATGAGATCGGGCTGGCTAAGGATTTTTTTTTTTTTTATTAAACCCCCCTCCCTCCGCGTGACCCCCACCCCCAAACCCACGAGTCATGCTGGCTGCAATTGGGTTTTGTCAATGGTTGTTAGCTGTTTAAGCTAAATGAGTAACTACAATAAATGATTTTACTTTCCCTTTGTTGTTTTGACCAATAAGTAGCACCTTCACACACATTTGCAAAGAATCACAACTGGAATGCAGGACCATTGCTCTTTGTGTTCTGCAGAGAGGCCATATTTTGAATGATCATGTAATCTGAACACCTTTTTGACCCACAGACAGGCACAGTGTGAAAGTTGTACTGCCTACGACCTCACCTCCTAAGTGCTCAACTGTAGCTTGTTATAAACTCTTGGAGGCGACTCAGTACAAAGGGGGCATCATCCAAGAGTAATATGCTGTGAAAGGAAATATAGAAACACACATGCTAGAAATAGCTACCACTCTTGGGGAATGCAAGATTAAGTAAAGAATGGAAAATATAAACAGGAACAAAATCACTACCGTGGATTACCCTAACATCAGGACCACTGGAATTATGCGGCAGGAGATGGCTAAATTATGTGGCAGGATGAGTAAACTATGTGACAAGAAAAGGCAAATTATGCAGAATAATCCGGCACATTTCGAAATAGTATTACTTCATTTGTTTGCCATTTTTAAACTTGGAAACACTGTTTAGGTACTGGTTGCACCCCATTAGTACCAATTTAACACCCAAATTTAGCAGCTTTTCAAAGGGCCATCCCACATGCGGCAAGACGTGTTGCTGCATTTTTAGTAACTCTTGAACAGTGTGAGATAGAAAGCAATTTTGTTGTTAAAATTTGTAGATTATGCAGCAGATGATGGATTATGTGGCAAATGCGTCAAATGCATAATTATGCAGAAATCGCTGCTGCCACACAATCACATAATTCCAGTGGCCCTGCCTAACGTGCATCATCAGACTGGGACAGAAAATAGGCCCCAGTACCAAAATAAAAGGGGCCCCTTTTAGTGAGTTAGTTAGCTAGAAAAGTGTCCCATGTTTGCAAACTAGGGCAGTTTTAATTTCAAATGTGTTTTATTAATTTTTAAAGCACAATTTGGCATCACAGTACAATGGAAAGGCATCAGGCATGTAAGGCGAACGGGACAGACAGACACGTCTTCCCTGTAAATCGAGTAGAAGGCGGAGTACATATGCCAAAAGAGAGATATGATACCAAGGTGATACATGATAAGCAATATAAGAGTACAGAACTGGAGAAATAAAAACCAAAACCCCCCTCCCTTTCCCAATCCATCCCTTCCCCCCCACCTCAACCAGTGTGCCATTCGGAGGAAGCATTTTCAGAAGTAATCAAATAGTGGATATTGCGAGCATGCATGGGATCATGGAGGTTCGTGCGGAGCTTCAGTAAGTCGCAGAATGCGAAGATACCTGGGACACGTAATCTCATTAAATTCTTTGAACAAAAGGGATAGCAACAGTAGCCAGACCTTTGGAAATGTAGCAGTGGTATGTGTAAGCGTAGCCTGGATGCGTTCCATCCCCAAAGTGAACCAGAGTTTGTGGAGCCATCCCACGTGCATGGGCTTGGTGGTGGAGCCACAAAGTGATAAGACATGTTGTGTAGCTGCTTGCATGGCGAGGCCCATTTGGCGACCCCGGATAGATTTCAAGGGAAAGGTGAGTTTTAAACTTGTAAAGACCTGCTGTATATGTTTTTGTCAGGTATGGCAGACTGCACTGATTTGAGTTTGGTGCAGGCAATGTTTGCATTAATGTCATAAAAATCAACAGTACAAACTGGCTCACCTGACAATAAAGCAGGTCAACAAATAGCCAGAAAAAACAGGCTATACACTGACTTGACTGCAAGGCTTTAAGTGGGATGAAAAGACTGGGGGGGGGGGTTCAAAGGAGCATGGCTACTGTAATTAAGGGTGTGGCTTAAAATCATGTAAGCTATATAATTCTGTACTTAGCATAGTGTGCCCCCGACTGGTATTTTTCTGCTTCTGTCATTGCCTCCAGATAAATATTACAAGTAAAATTACACCAACAACAAGCCAGTACTATGCTTTTGTCAGCCATTATTAGTTGCATAAGATGAATAAGCAAAATCTATGGCTTCCTTGTATATAATACTAGCAGCCTGCCCCAGCGTTGCCTGGGGCAGAAGGGGGCTGGGGGCAGAATTTCAGGCTTGCGTGCACTCCTGCCCCAGCCCCCGCCCCGCCACGACATTGTCCGTGTCCCGGAGCCTGAGCCTTACCTCAGCCGCAGTTGTTCAGGGCCAACCTCCCGCTCCCCGCCCCCTCCCGCCCCGGCCCCCTCCCGTCCGTGTCCCGGAGAGCCTGAGCCTTACCTCAGCCGCCGGTCCCGCTCCAGGCGCTTTTCCTCCTGTAATTCACTGTTTGCCTCCTCCCGCTCCCCGTGCATGAAGCAGCGCCAGTCACTCCAGGACTCACCCCCGTCCGCGCTCTAAGGGATTGTCCGGTCCCGCTCCAGGCACCCTCCCCGCACAGGCCGCCACTTCGCCCAGCAGCAAGCAGGGCCGCGGCAGTCCTCCCAGCAGGTCGCGATCTTCCATCAATGTGCACGATCCGCAGAAATGCACAGCCTGGGACACCCCGGGCAGCACGATTCGCCACTATTTCAGGAAGTGTTGCCAGGGAGCGCAAATGATGTCATCACGCAGACGTCGCGTCCGGAGCTACTTGCAAGGGACTACTTTATTTTTATTTCTAAATATTTTAGACAACGTATATTTTTTATTTTTAATAGCCTATGTCCTTCTGCTTGCCCTGAGGTTTTCAAAGATGTCTTGGGTGTTTGGATTGGTGTTTTACTTTTCGAGTTTACCTGGCCCAAAGGACACAGTTCTCTCTTTATAATAGTAGTATAAATAGAAAATGCTCCAGTTCTGACATGATGAGACTGTGAAAGAACTATACCGAGTCTCATTGAAGTTGCATTAAAGGCAGCGAAGGGTGGCGCTGCTGCAGAGTGGCGCTGCTGCAGAGTTAAGATTTGTTTTTTCACTCTGAGGGTGAAGGCAAAATTGGAGAGCGGGCCCATTCATCACCTGCTTTTCAGAACTTTAATTCATTGTGCAGACACTGGGTCAATGTTTTTGCAGGCAAACTTAAGGACATGAATAAAAGGCCCCTTTTGAATGTCCATTTTAATTCACTACCGGGTCTGAGACTCGAGTAACCCAACACACTTTAAACCCTGCTCCATCCACTTTATCATGCGGATTCTCCCTCTCTGCCTGTCTTCTTGTCTCACTGCAGTACTCACACCTATTTGCTTCTACCTCCCTCCCCCCACTTTATTCCTTTTGTCTTGCCCCTTTTATCCCCCTCTCTGCTCTCTTTCCACTTGTCCTAGGTGAACAGTTTCCATTGTGATGCGTCGCCATTCTATCTTTTGCTCTGCGCCCAGCAGGATATTCTGCTTTTCATTGATACACAGGCAGGGCACCCTTCACATGCAAGAGCTCTTTAATTACCGGTCTAATAACTACTATTCTCATGCTGATGCAGCATTAGGTCCACAGAAACAGGCCTGCAGGGGAGATCGATCAAAAAATGAAAAAATATAAATTCTTAGGGCGCCTCCCCGGGGGCTCAAAACTCTGGAGTTTTTAACAGTGCGAGGCCCCACAGTTGCAAGCAGGAGCGGGGCCCTGGGCAGCTGCCCACGCTGCCCATGCCTAGCGCCTGCCCTGGCTGCAGCAACAAGCAAACTCATGTTCATTTGTGTGGCTAACCACTAGATATTTCACAGTCTGACTGTTCATTGGTTCTAGCATGTATTTGTAATTGTAAATGTATTTATCTAGCGCTTTCGACCCCTGATAAGGCATTGAAGTGTTTTTTCGGTGCGTAGCACGCTACGACAGAATCCAAGATTAGGTTAGTAATTTTTTTGTTTTTTCTTGTGCATTTATTTTAGTGAACCTCCGAACCACAGAAAACAAAACTGGGCCTGTACTTTGGAGACACCAGACCTTGCAGTGACATTCCAAAATGGCGGCACACATGGAGCCCGATAATAGTGGCTACACTTGACTATGAAGGAATAAAAGACACCCACTTTTTTGCATGGTGTCATTTACAGACCACGCCTCCGTACATTCACCTTGTGCTCTGTTTTCACTTCATACCAGTGGCGGCACCTCGAGGGAGTGCTGCGGGACGGTGAGGCAGGGAAGGGGCAGGGTGGGGGGTAGTAAACTCCAGCATACGGCCGAACTGAGCTAAGTACATTAATACATTTAAAAAACAAATTACATTGGGCACGCTGCACCGCCGATTGGGTTGCAGTGCGAGCAATGTCATTTGTTTTATTTATCTATACTACTATAATAAAGGAAGAATTTTCAGCCTTTGAGGCGGGTAAACTCGGGAACCACAACGCCAATCCACACACCCGATACACCGTTGGAATCGTCAGGGTGTGTAGATGGTTATAGGCTTTATACATTTTAAAAAAAACGTTATTTAAAAAATGTACAGTAAAAAAAGAAGTAGTCCCTTCGGTAAAAAAAAAGTAGTCCCTCCGAAGTAGCGCCGGCCACGACGTGCGTGCTCACATCAGGAGCGCGGGGAGGAGCCGCGTCCAGGAGCGCGACAAGGAGCGGCGGACATGACGCGGGGGAGGAGCGGTGATGTGAGGAGCAGCGAACAGGCCAGTGGCGGTGCGAGCAGCGGACAGGCTGGGGGAGCAGCGGCTGAGGTAAGGGAGCGGCGGACATGGCGCGGGGGAGGAGCGGTGAGATGAGGAGCAGCGGACAGGCCAGCGGCGGTGCGAGAAGCGGACAGGCGGGAGGAGCGGCGGCTCAGGTAAGGGGACCCATGTCGGGGCAGGCGAGGGTCGGGGCAGGCGGGGGTCGGGGCAGGCTGGGACGGGCCGGGTGGGGGCCCGGGCTGCTGTACAATGTCGGGGCGGGCGGGGGTCGGGGAAGCCTGTTGCACCCGGACAAGGTCGGGACGGGCTGCTAGTATATTTATATACTGAACTCAGTTCGGCCGTATGCCGGAGTTTACAACCCCCTCACCCTGCCCCTCCCCTGCCCGCTGCACTTCCTCGAGGAGCCGCTACTGCTTCGTACACTTTAAATATTCATTGCTGACTTATAGGTAACCCCCTCGCCCAGATGACTATTTAATGTTCAGATGACTGTGCATATTATTATTCACTGTTTGTGACTGTTCCCCTCTAACAGCTTACAGCATTTACTCATACCAAGTGGTTGTTGACTCCAATAGTGGCGTAGCAAGGGTAGCATTACCCACCCTCAACTGTTGGTTAGGTAGTAAAATAAAGCATTAACCAAGTATCAGTGGGCCCCTCAAGCGTCTGGGTCCTGGAAACACTGCACCTGCTGCACTACTAATAGCTACACCCCTGAACCCTGGAACCTTCACCCATTTATTTGTACAGGAGAGCTCTAGGCTGCCGGTAGGCTCCCGTTTATTTCTTAGATATTCACTCCATACCAAAGACAATCACTCAAGCATACTAAGTTGCATTCTCATCCATTCTTTTTTAAAATGTATTTATTTTAGCAATTTTAAATAGCGGGGCAAGGCCCAAACATCAGAGTGCTTTAGAACAGTAGCAGAATACATGGGTTACAACGAATTCCAGTTACAGTATTTAAACTCAGACGTTTACATCGGTGGATGCATGCAGGAGTTTTCACATGAGAAAATTTCCGCAGTTGGTCGAAGGTCGTACATAGTTAAGCATTGCTATAGATGATGAGGTCACGTAACAAAGGTAGCTCAGATCCTAGTGAATAGAGTACTTAGGTGTCTGTCAAATAGGAAGAGTTTGAGGTCCTTTTTGAAGGTGACTATGAAGGTGGTTAGGTGGAGAGAGGGAGGTAGAGAGTTTCAGATTCTTGTGGTACTACTAGAGAACGACTGGCTCATGTATCATTCTCGACTAAAGTTGGGGGGTTCCAGGAGCGGCAAGGCATTTCTGGAACCCCTGTTTGCTCCAGAGGTTTTCAGTTTTAATTTTAGATAAGAGGGTGAAGATGAGTGCAGCACCCTGTGGGTAATGCAGGTGGTTTTGAATTGGGCCTGTGCTTCACTGGGAAGCCATTGGGGGGTTGGCAGTGCAGGGGAAATGTGGTACATTTCTTGAGATCTAAAAAGAAGCATACTGCTGCATGTAGTGTTGTTCTCAGGGGCAATTCAATAGTCTAGTCCGGAGAGAACGGGAGACTGCACCACTGTTTTGAGGTCTTGTTCTGGGATTATCTGATGCCCCAAAACTGCCTAAGTGGGTGTTGTGCACTTTTTGCCATAACTGTGATGTGGCTGTGAACATTGAGATGATTGTCAAGGGTGTTATCAAATGATCTAGCACTCTAGACAATGGCAGGGCAGCCATCTAGCATGGGAAAGTTAGCCATCCATACATGTACTGGAGTTTTTGCTTTCCGAGGCGAAATCAAAAGAAATTCTGTTTTAGTTGAGTTGAGTTTTAGATGGTGGTTAGACATTCAATTTTGAATCTTTAAGAGCACGATTGAAAGCAGGACAACATCTTCTGGGATTAGATTTTTATGTATATTTGAGTGTTCTCGGAGTAGCGATGGAAGAGAATTCCAGAGTTTCTGCGAACCCCACAAAGTGATTTGAGGTAGAAGTTCAAAAGGGTTGTTGGGGAGATGATCAAGCCTTGAGGGACCCCTTGATGTACGCTGACTGTTCTCAAGAACGGGTTACCCAATTTCACAATTTGGGAACGGTTGGTTAGGCATGAGGAGAACCAGTTGAGGCCTATGCCCCCACTTCCCATGCGTTGCTCTAGAGTGCGAAGGAGGACTAGATAGTTGTAAGTGTCGAATGCAGCGGACAAATCCAGGAGGGCCAGGAGTTACCGGAGTTGAGGAGTCTAAGGGAGTCATCGATAATTTGGAGGATCGCCATTTCTGTGCTGTGGCCCTGATGGATACCTGACTGGAGAGTGTTTAGGAGGTTGTTTGTTCGAATTTGTGAAGCGAGTTGGGACTCTACGCCACTTACGATGACTTTGCCTAAAAATGGGAGTGTGGAGACTGGGTGGCAGTTGTTCAAGTTCTCCCTATCAAGACGTTTTTTTTCAAGAAAGAGGAGACGTGACCCACTTTAATCATTCTAGAAAAAGGCCTTGCTGGAGAGTGGAATTGACCATGTTGGTGAATATGGGGAGTAGGTGTGTGGCAGGAGATTTGCTAATAGAACCTGGAATGACATTCTGAAGATAGTTCAAGAGTTTTACTTTGGAGATGGTTTGCTGTAGACACCATTCAGAAATTGAGGAGAAAGATGACCATGAATGCAGCACCTTGCATGTTAGAATCTCCACCGTTTCTTGGGAGTCACTGGTGTTTAACGAGATATGGATGTCTCAATTATTTTAGCAAAGAAATCCACGAAGTTCTTGCAATGGGCCACTGATGACTTAGGGGCTAAAGTGGTGGATGGGTTTGTAGTCTGCACAATAACTTTGAACAGACACTTTGGTCTACTCTTTGCAGAATTCACAAGGGCTATGATAAGGGAGGGTTTGGCTCTGATTATGCAGTCTTTGTATTGTTTTCTCACTTTGCGAAGCTTAATCATACTCTGGTGAGAGGGTGCTAGTTTCCATTCTTTCTCACATTTTCTGATGAGATTTCTTTCTTTGTAAAGTTCTTTTGAGAACCAAGGACTAGAGGGTTTTGGTCTGGATACTTTGCACTTCAGGGGTGCATATTTGTCAATAAGGGATTCCATGCAGGAGTTGTACTTGCCGGTGGCCACATTAATATAAGGGTGAGGTGTAATTGAAATCAGGATAGGAAGGGCCAGGTCCATGGCTTCTGTGTCAAGGTTGGATGTGTCCCTAAACCATATTTTCTATTTCTTGGGTTGCCCAGATGTTTTGTATAAGAGCTGAAGAGGGAGAACAGGATCTGCATATGGGTGGACCAGTTGACTATAATGGGGTCATATGACTGCAAGTAGAGGGAATTGGAGATTATCAGGTGCAGAATGGTGCCTTTGTGGTGTGTGGCTTATGGCACTGTTGTTGGAGATCATTGTATTTGAGAAAGGGGGGAAAAGTATCCTCATAGCTGTTGCCCTCATCTCATCAGTGTATGTTGAAGTCTCCAAGGAAGATAGAGTTGTCTGAGCTGATCAATTGAGAAATCAAAGAGATCCATGCATTTCTCTATGAAGGTGTTGTTTGGACTCAGTGGATGGTAAATCACATTCAATCTGATGTTGGAAGTAGTGGACCTGAACATTTCCACTGACATTCATTCAAAAGACTGAAAATAGGTCATTGGGTGGGTCCTGCATCTCAGGGAGTTTCTGTGAATGACTGCAAGACCTCCTTCTTGTCTATCATCCCAGTCACAATACAAAATTAAGTAATTGGTAGGAAATAGAAGGTCTAGAGTGTGGTTAGATTTAGATGAGTAATTGAGCCACGTTTTTGTGTGAATAAGGATACCACGATTATGGACCAATATCTAGTCCATTATGTCTAGGCAGTGTTTGACTGCAGACCAACAATTGTGCAGCATGCAGATCACGGAGAGGTCTTTGTCTTCTGACTTGGCTGTCCAGGGAGGGAAGTTAAGATTCGAATCAAGTTAAGAGGGCACAACCGTGCACCAGGATTGTGTGTGTGAGTTTGACTGTGGTCAAATAATGGTGGAACTCGGCCAGCCCACTGTGGGAAGAGAGGCGGAGGGGGTGGCAGAATTTGAAGCTGCTTAACTCTCTAGGAGATAGAATAGATCTGAATTGTTATGGCGAGATTGCGTTGGTTAAGGTCTGGGTAGACAGCTGTCGCTCTGTATGCTGGAATGTTGGCAGGGAAGGATCCGCGGGAGTGGTAAAGGGAGCAGCAACGTGTGTACCGGGGAGCCGCTTAGAAGGGATAGAGCCAATTTGAAGATGTCCATTCTTCGAGAGAAGGGTGAGAATGTGGAAAGGAGCTTGTTGAACAGAGGCTATTTATGTTAATTAATTGTGGTTGGGGAAGACGTGGGTTGTTGGTATCTGGTTTTGAGGGATGTTAGGGTAGGGGGCGATAAGAAAGGAAAGGGAGGGGTAGGCTTCTGCGTTGACTGTGGTTGGTGTAAAGGGTGGAGGGGGCAACCAGAGGTGGAGATAATGGTTTATTGGAGTTTAACAGAAACAGTGAGAAGATGGTCTGTGGAGGGGTGCTTAGGATCTGGTGTTGAAAGTCAGCAATGGGGCATATCAGATTGCAGGAGAATCCAGGGTGAGAGGATTTGTCTGGGTGTGCCAGAAGGGGAAGGGAATGTGTGAGGGGTATTAGGGAAGAATGGAGAAGGGGCGCATGGAGGATCATTAGAGGGCTTGAGGGTGAGATAAATGAAGTCTATTGTGGCCAGGATTGTGTTGCTTGCTTGGAACATTTCCCGTTGTTGTAGATGTAGATAGAAAGGTTGCCCGAGAGGCCAAAGGGGGAAAAGCATTTGAGTTTGCGTCTAATGGGGATGTTAGAGAGAGAGGAGATGGGAGAAAATTGCATGAGGAACTGATCCATAGGTCAGCGTTGTGTGCAAAGAGGAGAAGATTGGTTTTGGGGGTGCATTTACATTGGCAATGGTATTGGTCAGCAAAGAGATTTTCCAGGAAGTCTTTCAAGGTCCTGTGTTTCAGGTTTTTCATTCCGTATTTGGAAAGATTCAGGGGGTAGTTGATCTTGAAAGCATTGGCGTCAGATCTGGAAGGTGAGATGTGGGAGTAAGATGCATAAGAATCCATTTGCACGTTACTCAAGAATTTCTGCATCTGGTGTATATGATATTGGTAGGTCGATACTTCCACTAGAGTAAGAGTGTGTACTCTGCAACCCTAGTAATTCAAATGTATACATGTTTAGTTTGCAGGCTGTCATTATATCAACAATAAGACTATTCATAGGTTACAAGTTTGTCCTTGAGACTTTGTGGGGTTTACTTGGGGTCAATAGTTTCATATAGCGTTTGTGCAGTTGTGCCAGTGGACTTTATTTAAAGTACTTCTCTCTCTTAACAAGAGGCTTGCTATATTGAACTGTTTTCAATGTACACAATGATATTTACAGAGACTTCAGCTGACACATTTCACCCCTTTGTGAAGCGTGCATTGTACTTAAGGATGGGAATACATATTTTTAATACCAAGAACATATATATCAATGATAGTCAAAACTGTGATTATATGAAAAGGCATATAAATCATGGCACTGCAAACTCTATTAAAAAGAGTTACATGTGAATTAAGTAGGCTGGGAGGTGCTGGTGCCAATCAATTACAAATGATAAAATATGTCAATGTCTAAGGGAGTATTTGCAATCTATTGCTACGGGATGTGGCTAATAATGGTTTATAATTAACTGTATGTAGAAAATAGGGGGTGGGGGAAAAAGTGGCCCGGTATCTTTTGAAGATCTCCACAGAGGCTTCAACTGTCTTTTGTGACTGCCCAAATACCACTTTTGCTAAGAAATATCTATAACTAAATTATGTCCATGGACCCAGCTCTTTGCCACTAGCCTTAATGAAAGCTGAATTTTTTTCACAAGAGGGCCTTTGCCCATTGATGTGGGATCATCGCTGCCTGGATCTATCAATTGGATATCTGACTTAGGGTGCATACTAGGTGTCAATTAAACTCTCCTCAAATATGTCTCTTGGCCTACTTTTTCATAATATATCTTTGGATTTGAAAGCACAATCACCTCTTGAGGTTCTCAGTAGTGCTTGCTGTGTCACTCTGGATAAGGGGCAGTGCTTCATCATCAAACATCTAGTAATAAGGGTTATATATGTTTTGTGGTGCTTTCGTGAAGTCAAACACAACAGTTTTAGCTTTTTCTTAGGCATGGGCAGAACTCAGAGTTACATAAAAACTCCATAAGATTCCGCAGAGTTCTGCCAAAGGTAAGAAAATATGCATGATGCGCTGCTCGCACTGCAGCTCTGAGAAATCAGTGTGAATGGCACAATGAGGTGCGCAAGAGCACTCAGATATTCCAGTAGATTTTTTGCCGCTTGAGTAGAAATTTTACTTGAGCAGCAGTAAATCTACTTGAAAAGTAGATTGTGACCACTCATGGCAGCCCACATTAGAAAATGGAGCTAGGGGACTGCAAATCTTGCACGCATTTCTGGAGCTTCGCTGAAAAAAATCCACCATGCTGAGATACTTTCACCAGTCTCAACAGCTTGATACGGCTGTATCGCAAGAAGATCCCCCCCAAAAAAAGTGTGCAATCTTAATTTATATCTCTTGCCCAATGGTATCTCGTTGATAGGGGCAATAGTAGAAGCCCCAACTTCAGAAATATTTGACTTTGACTGACCCTCCTCAATGTCCTTGATGTGTCCAGGTTGCTGAGTAGCTACCTCCATGGAGTAGAGGGCAGGCACATATCTCAGCTTCATTGTCTGATTTAACTGTGCCCAAGGTGTGACTAGCCTAGCCACTGAGAAACTCTTTCTTACAGCCCCTTTTAACCCTATACCAAATTCAGTCTCAGTCTCAGGATTAATCTCAAAGTAGCCCTTGCCTAAAGTGGGGGTAGCACTAGCCCTACACTAGGTTGTCCTGTAATCAAAATGTTGATCATGTAGAGTTACCGGGCATGACAGCGCCCACGCTCCAACAAAAAAAGGGTAACCACAGCAAAGTCACGAAATCTAGCGCCTGAAGAAATAGAAACAAAACTGTACCCCCCTCTTACTTTTCAGTCCGTGTTTCCACAGCCTTTCTCTGGGCTCTCTGTGCACTCTGAACTCACTCCTCTCTGCTCCACACTTTGTGGTGGATTTTATCTGGTTTTCTTTTATATAAAATTTCAAAATGGTCTGTATAGTTTATGGAAAATATGCCTGGTGTATTAAGGAACTAACACATGGGTTCAAGTTGGAGAATTAATAAGATCAGTGTTACTAGTGATGCTCCTGGTGCACCAGATGACAAGGCAGAAGATGGAAAGATAAGATGAGAACCAGCATAAGATAGGACCAGCTAGGCTGAGTTTATTGGGAATGGTATTCAACTGTTCCTGATCCACAGTGTTGAATGCTGCTGTGTAATTAAGAAGGATGAAGAGGTACGTCTCAACTCTTTGAGTATCTGGAAAGTATTGTCCACAGTAATCAGCATTGCACTTTCAATACTGTGACCATGGCAGAAACCTGATTCAACATTATAAACTAGCACATTATTCTTAAGAAATCGCTTTAATGGGTGATCTACCACCTTCTCCAGGATTTTGACTAGGAATGGTAGTAATGAGATTAGCCATCAGCTTTCAGATTTTTCCAGGTCAGTGTTGGTTTTATTTCTGTAGAACAGGTGTGATTTTAACCTGTTTCATTGAGTTGAACCTCTCAATGTGTCATTGAGAGTAAATAATGTCCCTCCATTGAGGTATACGAGAGGAGAGTGTGGCTTTTGATGAGTTGGGATGCATAGGACCAGATATGTAGCTTCAAGGCTTTCTATGCAATACAATTTCCTCAAGTTCTCAAATGCTGGATAGCATGAAGGATGCTGATCTTGCAGGTACTATTTGGTGTTAGGGAGCATAAACATTTCCATACACTACCTTTTACACATTGTTACAAACTTGCTCCTTCCTTCTCAGTGCTATGAATGTGCCAAGCAATGGACTGTTTAACTAGCCCACAATATGCCCCCATTGTAGGCGCCCATCACTGCTGGGGACAGTGGGGGGGGGGGGGGGGCAGAGCTGGGGTATTAATATTGTTTGGCTGCTGCCTGGGTATTTCAGTGTATTTTAAATTGCCGTCCTATGCATCCTTCCTGCTGCAGTGTCCTAGGGAAAAAGAAAAGGGTAGGAATGTGATGTATCGATCAGATATGGCGCATTCCTGTCCTTTTCCCCTGTGCTGGCTACAAAGGGCTGCCGTGCACTGACGCATGCACCTTTGCACCATGTTGCATTGCGAGGATGATTATTTTTGTGCAGAAACGGAAATGTTCCTACAGAAAGACAATCACAAGAGGCTTTTTCCTCTTTCAATGAAGGAAAAACAAGGGGAAATATAGATATTTCTCCTCGTTGTGCCTTCTTACAGGTAGGTTTTTGGCTCTGCCTTAAAGGTACAATTTCTCGTAAATCCTGGGCAGTGTCAAAAAGCCATGGATGTTGCTGGGAACACCCCCAGCCACATCCATTGCACGTCTCTTTAACGCAGAAAACTGCATTAAATGGAACGATATTTACAAGGCAAAAGAAGTGGCGTAATGCTGCCTGGTAAATATGGAGCGGGCTCCTGCACCATCGGAGCGTCACAAAAAGTGACGCATCGTCAGCACAAGGGGCTTGTAAATAAGGCCCTTATGGGTACATGCATAAAGAAATTCTTTTGCGAGTCCTTAATTGAGATTATTAAGGAATCGGAATTGAGGACTCTCCAAAGCCTATGCATGTAGGAATCGCTATTAAAATAGCAATTTCTAAACATTCCTTAATCGCGACTCGCAAATTGCGAGTCGCAATTAAGGAATGGCTTCCCATTCATTCCTATGGGCCTGCAGGCCCATAGGAATGAATGGGAAATTGCATGCGCAATTTGCGAGTACCAATTGGTACTCGCAAATTGCGCATGCAATTTCAAGGGTACAAAGGTGTCAAAATGACACCCTGTTGCACCCCTGAAATTGTGATGTGCACCCATGTTGCGCACACACATGCCCCAAGGGCATGTGGGTGTCTAACCTGAAACTTTGAAAAAATGCACTTCAGTGCATTTTTCAAAGTTTCTGCAAAATACCGACCAGAGTAATTGCTAATTCGATATTTCTAAGTACTTCTAGCATTGAATTTAAGGAATCACAAATTGCAATTCCTTAAATGCAATCGCAATTTAGGAAATCGCAAAAAACTGTGATTTCCTAAATTGCACGTCCCCAATACTTTCATGCATCGCAAAAGGCCATTTTGCGATCGCAAACGGACGATTTTTGTAGATCGCACCTTTTGCGCTTGCAAAAACCTTTGAGGCATGTGCATGTTAGTTTTTTCTGTGTATGACCTTGACTTCTATACTCGTAGTGAGTCATTGCTCTCCCTTATAATGTATGACCTCAGTGGGGGCTTTCAATTAGCATGCTCTGAAAAGCAGGGAGTGGTGTGTGTTTGCCACATAGAGGAAGACCAACTGAAGGGCTTAAACATCAAACATGATGATCATGCATAGCGACCCTCTAAGAGTGGTGCCTCCTACCTCCCAAGTCAGTTTGCTTTTTTCCTACAAGAGTGCTCAACCTTAATTAAATGATCATTGATAAGGGCTTAAGTGGTTCTTCTGTTGGTGGCCTTAACCACAAATAACCCTTCTAAAAAAATGTTTTACACATAGCATGAGGTTCACAGATTTTCAAACATCGCTATTGGTTTTCATACCTATGAACTACAGGTGCCAAAGATATAAGCAGCTGCAGTGCGTCCATTGGGGCGTAGGGGCGTAGCCCCACTAAGCCCTGGACGCACTGTGGCACTGTCTGCAGCTAAGCTTAAGCTAATATGCATAATTACAAAGCGCAGCGCAGGAGTGACACGGATCATGGTGCGGTCGGAGTGTGCAGGGGGTGGGGGGGGGCGGGGCTGCTGGGCTGCTGCAGCTGCTTGAGTGACAGTCTGCAGCAGGCCAGCACTGTGCGCATGAGAATACCGGGCTGAGACTTGCCCGTGCATGCGCTGATGCCAGCAAAACACTTAGGCATAGAGAAGGGGCCGGGGGTGTGGCTTCAGCCGGGCCGGATTTTCAAAGGCTGCCCAGGGCGAGTGCACAGTGTGCCCCCGTAGCCAATCCTGATGCTGCATGCAGCGCCAGGATTGGCTGGTCCACCGCGCAACATCCATTATTGAATGCCGCGCGTGGGTGGGCGAGGGCAGAGTGGCGCGACCCCGGGCAGGAGGAGAAGCTAGCAGACCCAGTCGAGAGCCCCCCCAGGCCCGGTGTGTGACCCCCCCCCCACAGCCTCACGGTGTCAGTCGTCCCTGGAGGGGCTGCGAGAGGAGCAGAGCTGCTGGCAGAAGTTGTGGAAAGTTTCCAAGAAGATGCCAAAGACAGTGAGACTGAGTCTGTCTTTACTGTGGTAACAGATGAAGACGTCGCGTGTTGGTTTTATGTCAGCGGTGTACGTGGAGACTGATGCTTAGTTTGGCGCATCTAAGACTAAGTGGGTGAGGGGGCAAGCCATGTAGATGCACTTATCTCTTAGGTGAAAAGCGTACCATTTGAAAAATTGCCTGAGCCTCCTCTGTTGAAGTGTCTGATCAAACAACTTCAATGGGCGGGGATCCAATTTGCGATACCTTTTGGGAAATTACGAACACCATATACTTCGAATCTTCATGACCTCGATGTTAAAATGTTTGTGCAAACAGCTACTCGCCTGTTAGGTTTGTTGAGGCCGTAGTACACTGGCAAAAACACATGAATGCGCCCTGTCAAAACTTCAAAAATGCTACCAGTGTGTAAGCGCGATGCACTGCTCTTGTCTCGGTCTTAGCCCCGCATTTCTTTACCCCTAACACAGTTTCGGGAAATCAGGAATAAACAGGGAAAGTACTTTCCCCCAACTCACAACTTTTTTTTTCTACACAAATGCTGACCCTGGGATTCGAATCCGGGTCCCCAGCAGCCGTCCATCAGTCAAACGCATCTCCCCGCCTCCTTCATTTTCATTTTTTGCACTTTTTCCAACCTCGTGCAAGTTTCATAGCCAACCCTGATTCAGAATCGTGAAAAGCCTGGCATCATATTCAACAACCAGGAAAAAAACTTCTATTGACGAGTCCCTCTTGAGACACACATATATACTTTAACGTCCCTGTTCTGCTCACGCACATTTCCCATCATTTACGTTTACATGCACGTGACACAGTTGTGACAACTTTAACGGATTTATTTGAACTAAGTGGGACGAGCAGATATTACAGCGCTCCGTCGTTTTATTGTTATTTTATTTTTTTCCTAAGCGCTCTCGGATGTCTTTGCCAGTTGTGCTATTTTTTCAATAAGTTCTTCCGGGTGTCTCTGCTCTTTTCCTACCGAGGTGGTTGGTCCACCCCAATCTGAACATTTCAGTTTAGGTATTGCCGTAAATTATATCTAATTCAGCAAACAGATGGAAATGCTTTTAAAAGTGCCTTTTCTACTCCGGCAAGTTTGAAGTGATGCCATCAATTACAGCCAAAACCAGCGTAAACGCAATTTGACCAGGTGAGCACATTTACATTTGTTTTAGGCAACCAGACTTGTTTAGCTGTCTGCCCCTCTCTCGGGCTAGTTGCAAGACTAAAATATACCCAAATTGCCACTGTTGGAAAGTGGATTACTGGTAGGGGCAAATGTAGGTCTGCCACTGGCAATAAGGCCACTAACACATGATAGGACTCAGCATAGGTCTTAGAAAAGCATTCCTTTGCTCAACCCTTGGTAACGTGGCTGCGAGCAGACAGGCTTAACTTCTAAGACAGGTATGTAAAGCATTTAAAAACACAATTTCAGTAAATAATTAAGACACAACACAAAATAAAAATCCAACACCAATTTATAAAAATAGGTAATATTTATATAATTTAAATGACACCAAAACGAAAAACATTCACTGTAGGGAACCAGAGATATGAATTTTTGAAGATTAGTCACTTTCGAGTGCTTAGAAACCAACAGCGCCCCTTTTAGTCATTTTGTTTTCTCTGTCAGGGACACACCTTTATAAATTGTTCTGAAGAATTCTCACCACTGTAGTGGGCCGCCTTCTTCAGCAAGCCGGGTCCAGTTAGAACACCTTCCTGGCGTTCTGCTTGCGGGTCCCAAAGTATCTCACACACAATCCAAGGTTCTGGAATCTCCAAGAGGGTCCTTGAAAGTGTGAAACTTCAATTCGCAATCCACTTGAACAAAACCCTTACAAATCCACTGGTACTCCAGGCTTTGAATTTTTTGTGGGACTGTCGAGGTGAACTCTGTTAACCTGTAGCTTGCAGGTAGTCCACTCTTAGTCCTTTGGCAGCAAGGTAATCCCCAGGGCTGCAGTTTCACATGGTGCAGTCTTCAGAGGTCAGGCCTTAGAAATGTTTGCACAGCAAAACTTCTCAGCAGGGCACTGCTTGCTTCATTCAGTTTCAAGCTCCAGTATCTGCCCCTCTCAGAATAGAAATAAAAATCTAGATAAGACATTCAAATTGAATGCGTTGATGTTATCCAAGCGAGGCCACTGGGAGTGTACCACATCTCCTAAGTCTGCTGCTTTGTATTTCCCTCAGCATTGGGAGTATGTTACTTGCGTAGAGGGGTAATGTAGATGTTGTTATTGTCACCAAGTATGCAGGCAATATGTTTGGTTGCCCATCTTGGATTTGTATTTTCATTCGCTACTTCCACTGTTGAGAGAGTTAGGTTAAGAATTTTGGATTTTGCTTTGTTAACGTTAAAGCTTGCCACCTTTTTCGAATTTACCTAGTTGGTGCTGTAGTTGTGGAAGTGAGACCTCCGGGTTGGTAAGTTTTAGAACCGGCTGTCTCTAGTTGGCAGAGGTATACACTTCTGACAAATAGGGACACACCTTTTCTAGTCAGGGCAAGGGGATCACCCTTTGATAACCCCTGCTCACCCCCTTGGTAGCTTGGCAGAGCAGAACAGGCTTATCTCAGAGGCTGTGTGTTAAGCATTTATGACCACATACAGTAACCAAGTGAATACACTACAAATGGACACGACACAGTAGTATTATAAAAATAAGGATTTTTATATAAGGCTTAGCACAAGACCAAATAACAACAAAAATATACACAATCTGAATAAATACTTTTGGAAGGGAAAATAATAGTTCAAAGGTAGTTTCTTCTTCAGCACAAAGGCTTTCGTATCAAAGCAATTCTTCTTCTTGGAAACACAGTTCTTAGCAACAATGTAACCCACACAGGGGCTACACGACATCGAGGCAAAGTTAATCCAAAGGTTCGGCGTCGACCGCGAGGAGCGCTACGTCGAGCCCGGAGTCACACGGACCCCCAACAACACAGTACCTTGGAAAATGAAGCACACGATGATCAGCGGCGTCGAGCAATCCGGCGTCGCGTCTTCGGTGTCCATCAGGCCTCAGCAGTCGTCGATGTCGATAATGCTGTTGAAAAGTGTGAGCAGCGCTCACGGCGTCGAGAGGGCACGAGGGCGTTGCGATCAGCAGCGGTGCAGACACGAGGTCCCTTGGAGCTGGAGCCGAACTCACTACTCACTGGCGTTGCTGCTGGTGTCGATCGGGCCCGGCGGCCGGCGTCGAGGAAGTGGGACACGGGAGCCGTTACTCACTATGTCGAGCTGGATTCGGCGACGTCCGTCGGCGTCGAGATTGCTGGATCTTTCAGAGGTGCTGGATTCACAGGTTCCAGCAAATAGCACTTTAAGCAGATGAAGTCCTTTAGCCCTGTGACTTCAGCAGGAGACTGGCACTCTTCCAGTCCTTGGAGATTTTCTTAGCAAGCGTGAGAGTACACACACAGTTCCTCTCTCCTGGTTTCCTTGGCAAAAATAAAGAAGCACTGCAGGATTCCCCCCAGCAAACAGCACACTGGCAGAAGGGGTAGGCAAGTCCTCAGATCAGCAGGCCTCTTGTCCTTGGTTACAGGGTTCCTTGTCAGAAGTGATCTAAATTCTTGGTTCAGGGGTCCTTCTCTTATACCCCTTTTCGGCTTTGATCCCTTTGTCCATGCAGGGGACTTTCCCAACATCCTGGTTCTGTTGTGGGTGGAGCCAGGCAGACGCACCTGGCTTATTCACTGAGCAGGGCTGGGTCCTCAGACGCCCAGCAGGAGGTGGAGCCAGCATTGTATCAGGCAGGGCAGGCTGTCAGCCTCCTGGCAGGAGGTGGGGCTAGGATCGTCTATGGCAGGCACAGCGCCATCAGTCGCTTGGCAGGAGGTGGAGCCAGCATTGTATCAGGCAGGGCAGGCTATCAGCAACTACTCTCCCTCTACTCTCAACGCAAATGTCCCACTCATCCCACACTGACTCATCCAGACCTCTGGAGCCACCCAGCTCCTGTCACACACAGGCAAAACCAGCAGAAACCAGAAATGGTTAGACAAGAAAATAGACACTTTCTAAAAGTGCTATTTTCAAACCCAGAGTCCAAAAATCATCCACACCAACGGATGCGTAATTAAACCCCGAGTTCAGGGATACTAAACTCGACATTGCACCATGCTCCCCGAGCCAGCTAGGATCATAGCATTAATAATCCCGGCGACCCATTCTAACTAATGGAGAGCAGGCTACCTCGCAATACTGAAGAACGAAGATGGCTGTTGTTCACTATCAGGACATGCCAACTTGGTCAGGCGTGTCCTACCTTCTACTTACAATGCACCCTGCCCGTGGGCCTACCATAGGGGTGGCTAACATGAAGTTAAGGGGAGCTTTGAGGGACTGGCAAGTAGGTATACTTGCGCAGCCCGCGTGACACTACCAGACTGCACGTGGGTCTCGCAATGACCGACCCGTAGACATTCTTTTACGAGGCCGCTCTTGTGGGTGGCACAACACGTGCTGCAAGCCCACGAGCGGCATTTGTATTTACAAGCCCCGGCACTCCTGGTGCACTAGACTAGGGACTGACAGTAAACCAAATAAGCCAAACATGGATACAATCGATACATCAATTTAACATCGGGAGCACTTGCGCTGTGGCACTGATCAGCAGTGGCACGGCGCCCAAAGCATATACCAGCAAAACATCGTAAAACAGTGGAGGCAAACAGAAAAAATGGAGGAGAGACTCAAGCCAATGATGTCAGGTCTAACACGTGTCCCCTCCAGCTGAAATGTGGGGAGAACTACCCTTGACCGAGGGAGTCCTCATCACTAAGGCGGAAAAATCTGGACAGACCATCAGCATTGGCGTGATCTGTACCAGGGCGGTGTTCCACCGTAAAGTCCATCCCCTGTAGAGAAATGGACCACCTCAACAGTTTCGGATTCTCACCCCTCATCTGCATCAACCATCTGAGGGGCCTGTGGTCTGTCTGAACCCGGAAGTGAGTCCCAAACAGGTAGGGTCTCAGCTTCTTCAGCGCCCAGACCACAGCAAATGCTTCTCTCTCTATCGCACTCCACCTCGTTTCCCTGGGAAGTAAGCTCCGACTGATGAAGGCTACAGGCAAGTCTCGGCCCTCTTCATTCACCTGAGCTAGAACAGCCCCCACGCCATGCTCTGAAGCGTCCGTCTGGACAATAAATTCTTTTGAAAAGTCGGGTGCCTGGAGTATAGGTGCTGTGCACATTGCAGTTTTCAGGGTATCGAAGGCCGTTTGACAGGCATCAGTCCAGATCACGTTTCGTGGCTGCTTCCTGGAAGTCAGCGAAGTCAAGGGGTGCACAATGTTACCGTAATCCTTGACAAACCTCCTGTAGTAACCCTTGAGTCCTAAGAAGGCTCTCACCTGAGTTTGGGTTTTGGGCGGCGCCCAAGCCAGGATGGTATCAATCTTGGGTTGCAGGGCGGCAACCTTGCCGCTCCCTACTTGGTGCCCCAAGTACACCACAGAACCCTGCCCAATCTGGCACTTACTGGCTTTGATTGTGAGGCCTGCTCTGCGCAGGGCCAACAACACTTCCTGGAGGTGGTGCAAGTGTTCCTCCCAGCTGGCGCTGAACACTGCGATGTCGTCCAGGTAGGCGGCACTGAAATTCTCCAGTCCAGCCAAGACCTGGTTGACCAACCTCTGGAAGGTGGCAGGGGCATTCTTCATCCCAAAGGGCATCACCCGGAACTGGTATAGCCCATCTGGTGTGGAGAATGCTGACCTCTCCTTTGCCCCATCGGTCAAGGCGATCTGCCAGTACCCAGACGTCAAATCAAACGTACTAAGGTACCGGGCAGCCCCCAACCGATCGATGAGCTCATCAGCTCTGGGGATGGGGTGCGCGTCAGTCTTCGTGACTGAATTGAGTCCTCAGTAATCCACACAGAACCGAAGTTCCGGCGAAGCACCAGGCGCTGCAGCCTTCGGGACCAAGACCACTGGGCTGGCCCAAGGACTGTTAGAGGACTCAACCACCCCTAACGCAAACATTTTGGAGACCTCCTCCTTAATGTATGCTCGAACCTTGTCAGTCACCTTGTAAGCCTTGTAAGCCTTGTGCTTCACAGGAGGGCTGTCTCCGGTGTCAACATCATGGACACACCAATGAGTGACACCCGGAACCAAGGAAAACATATCCGGGAATTGTCCCAACAGTTGGCGACAATCCTGTTTCTGCTCAAGGGTCAGTGTGTCAAAGAGGACCATGCCATCCACTGACCCGTCTTGCTCTTTAGCACACAGGAGGTCAGGAAGAGGCTCACTCTCCTCCTCCATTCCAGCATCTGTAGCTAGGAGCATGCCCACTTCGGACCTTTCTAAGTGGGGCTTCAAACGGTTGACATGCAGGACCCGCAAGGGGTTCCTGGAAGATTTCAAGTCCACCAGGTAGGTGACATCGCTCTTCTTCTCCACAACCTTAAACGGACCAGTCCACCTGTCCTTGAGCGCACAAGGTTCCACAGGGGACATGACCCACACTTCCTGACCAGGCTGAAGCTCTACCAGAGTGGCATTCCGGTCGTACCAACGCTTCATCTCCTCCTGGCTGGCCTCCAGATTTGCCTGAGCAAGTTCTCTGAAGCGCAGAGTCTGGTTCCGAAAGGCCAGCATGTAGCTGTATACATCCTGGGGAGGTTTCCTGGGAGATTGCTCCCAGCCTTCCTTGACCATACTCAAAGGCCCTCTTACCGGGTGACCGTACAAGAGCTCAAAGGGGCTGAACCCTAGAGACTTTTGCGGCACCTCTCGGTAAGCAAACAACAGGCATGGCAAGAGGACGTCCCATTTCCGCCTCATTGGTTCTTCAAGACCCATGATCATGCCTTTAAGGGTCCGGTTGAATCTCTCAACCAGCCAGTTTCCTTGAGGGTGGTAAGGAGTGGTGAACTTGTAGGTTACCCCACACTCCTTCCACAGAGACTTCATATAGTTAGAAATGAAGTTGGTGCCCCGGTCTGACACCACCTCTCTGGGGAACCCCATCCGGGAGAAAACACCCATCAGTGCCCGTCCCACCACGGGGGCCGTCACTGTTCGGAGAGGGATGGCTTCTGGGTACCGTGTGGCATGGTCCACCAAGACCAGGATGAACCTGTTGCCCAGGGCTGTCTTGGGGTCCAGGGGCCCAACAATGTCAATACCCACCCGGTCAAAGGGGGTGCTGACCACTGGAAAAGGTTGGAGGGGAGCCTTCTGCTTCCTTCCGCTTTTCCCACTTGCCTGGCAAGTGTGACAAGTCTTACAATGGATGTCTACATCCCTGCGCATCTGAGGCCAATAAAAATGGGTGACAAGCCTGTCATAGGTCTTGTCCTGCCCCAGATGTCCAGCTAACGGAACGTCATGAGCCAAACCCAGTAGGAAGGCTCTGAAGCGCTGGGGTACCACCAGCACACGGGCTGACCCAGGCTCAGCAGCCTTAGGCCCGCTATACAGGAGGTCGTTCTCCCAGTACACAAAATGTGACCCTGACTGATCACCTGAGGATTGGGCTGAGGCCTGCTGCCCCATGCCCACAAGAGAAGGGCACACCTTCTGTTTGGCACAGAATTCCTCCCTGGAGGGACCACCATCCTGCTGCCAATGGGTCAGCTCGGGCAGGTCTCCCAGTTCGGCAATTTGTTCCCCTGTGGGCTCCAGGGCATCCCCCTCAGGGTCTACCTCCTCCTGGACCACGGGAACTACGGGGGCCGGTTTCCCGCGCCTCCTGCCTCTTCTCTTCACAGCTGGGTCCTGGGCCGTACTTTCAGGCTCCGGGACCCCATCAACACCCTTACTCGCTGTCATCGATCGAGTGGTTGCACACACCCACTCTGGCACACCCAACATTTTCAAGTGCGCCTCCCTCTCCACCTTAGCCCAAGGGGAGTCTTCTAAATCATTGCCCAGGAGACAATCGACAGGCATGGCGGGCCTCACAGCAACCTGAAGAGTACCTGAAACTCCCCCCCATTCAATGGAAACCTGAGCTACCTCACACTCTTTCTGGGAGTTGTCAGCAGCTATCACAGGGTAGAATGCGTGGGGAAACACCTGCTCTCTGGACACTAAGTGACACTTGACAGCTGTCACACTTGCTCCGGTGTCTCTGAGAGCTTCCACTCTATGGCCATTAATGGTCACCCACTGCCTATATTTACTAGTGTTACTAGGCAGAGGGGGTGGAGGGACCATTTGCATGTCTCCTAGCGAGACCAGGGACATTTTTGCGGGACCCCTCCTACCAGGGACAACCATCTCCTCCCCTCCCAGGGCTACACTCGCCAACTGACGGGGGGTGCAATCGGCGGTGCATTCGATTTCTTCATGGGACACTGGGGGTCGTAATACCGGTGTCCCGCCTTCCCACAAGTGTAGCAGGTTAGGGGGCCCCTATGAACAGGTTTACCCGTCGGGCCCCTGGCTTCTTCTCAGGGGGAGGCTGGGAACCTTTCCCTTGGATCCCTTGGGGATTACTTCGGGGCCCTTTCTGAGACTCCTTCTGTTTACCCTTGTCCCCCCCACTCTTCTGCTGGGGACCCTGCCCACCTTTGGCTGAGTCTCCCACTGGACCCTTGTGGACCCTGGTACTGACCCAGCGGTCCGCCTCCTCAGCAAGTTTTCTAGGGTTAGATATCTTGCTATCAATAAGGTGCTGGCGCAGCTGTGGAAAACAGTTATTAGACAAATGCTCCCAAGCAAACAAATCATAAAGAGCTTCGTAACTTTCCACTTTGCTGCCCTTCACCCAACCATCCATGGCTCTGCAAAAATAAGACACATACTCAACCCACGTCGTACCAGGCAACTTCTTACATTCTCTAAAAGTCTGTCTGTACTTCTCGGGGGTTAGGCCATACCGCAACATTAAAGCATCTTTCATATGAGCATACGACATCCTATCCTCAACAGGCATGTCTAACAGGGTATCTCTCCCCTCATTCACAAAGCGACCCCACAACCCCGCTCCCCAATTCTTCTCATGGACCTGGAGGGCCAACAATGCTAACTCATATGCTTTAAACCACTGACCAATATCTTCGTTCCTATGATAATCTTTTATCACATCCTTGGGAAAATAAAACCTACTTTCTGCAGGCCCAGATGGGATGCTGCCAACAGAGGGATTCAATTCTAACTTCTTAGCTTGGATGTCCAACTCCCTCAACTTGGTATCACGCTCCAAAGCTAACTTCTCCCTTTCGAAATCCAACCTTTTGGTCTCCAAATCCGCTTCTCTTCTAGCTCTTGCATTTTCTAACTCCAACTGCCCATTTATCTTTAGCCTTGCCATTTCCATGTTGTATGCACGCTCCTTCGCCCTTTCTTCTCGTTCTTCAGGGGAAAGACCTTTGGAGGAAACACTGCTTCCGGGAGAGGACTCAGGCCCATTCGCTGGCGCCTCCTCATCCCCTTCCCCTGGCGGCACCACCACCACATCAGAGGGATTTCTGGACTCCAACCAGGCCTGCAATGCTTTGACATATCCATCCTTTCTTGAGAGGCCTTTGGTAGGAACTTGGAACTGCTCGCAAAAGTATTGCAGCTGCTTCTTCCTGTATGTCTTCAGCTTCTCCCTATCAAATTCCTCCACAACAACAACAGGGGCAGTGACTCCGGTGTCACTCATGGTCAAAACTGGCAGTGTTCAAAAAATCAAGCTTCAGAAAATAGGATCCTTCCAAATTAGATTGTGGCTGCGGTATGGTCTGCTTTCACTATGTAGCGCACAGTAATCACTGCACATGGGTCATAAATGCAAGGTTCAAATCCTCACCGCTGCGTCCAATGTTAGAACCGGCTGTCTCTAGTTGGCAGAGGTATACACTTCTGACAAATAGGGGCACACCTTTTCTAGTCAGGGCAAGGGGATCACCCTTTGATAACCCCTGCTCACCCCCTTGGTAGCTTGGCAGAGCAGAACAGGCTTATCTCAGAGGCTGTGTGTTAAGCATTTATGACCACATACAGTAACCAAGTGAATACACTACAAATGGACATGACACAGTAGTATTATAAAAATAAGGATTTTTATATAAGGCTTAGCACAAGACCAAATAACAACAAAAATATACACAATCTGAATAAATACTTTTGGAAGGGAAAATAATAGTTCAAAGGTAGTTTCTTCTTCAGCACAAAGTCTTTCGTATCAAAGCAATTCTTCTTCTTGGAAACACAGTTCTTAGCAACAATGTAACCCACACGGGGGCTACACGACGTCGAGGCAAAGTTAATCCAAAGGTTCGGCGTCGACCGCGAGGAGCGCTACATCGAGCCCGGAGTCACACGGACCCCCAACAACACAGTACCTTGGAAAATGAAGCACACGACGATCAGCGGCGTCGAGCAATCCGGCGTCGCGTCTTCGGTGTCGATCAGGCCTCAGCAGTCGTTGATGTCGATGATGCTGGTGAAAAGTGTGAGCAGCGCTCACGGCGTCGAGAGGGCACGAGGGCGATGCGATCAGCAGCGGTGCAGACACGAGGTCCCTTGGAGCTGGAGCCGAACTCACTACTCACTGGCCTTGCTGCTGGCGTCGATCGGGCCCGGCGGCCGGCGTCGAGGAAGCGGGACACTGGAGCCGTTACTCACTATGTCGAGCTGGATTCGACGACGTCCGTCGGCGTCGAGATTGCTGGATCTTTCAGAGGTGCTGGATTCACAGGTTCCAGCAAATAGCACTTTAAGCAGATGAAGTCCTTTAGCCCTGTGACTTCAGCAGGAGACTGGCACTCTTCCAGTCCTTGGAGATTTTCTTAGCAAGCGTGAGAGTACACACACAGTTCCTCTCTCCTGGTTTCCTTGGCAAAAATAAAGAAGCACTGCAGGATTCCCCCCAGCAAACAGCACACTGGCAGAAGGGGTAGGCAAGTCCTCAGATCAGCAGGCCTCTTGTCCTTGGTTACAGGGTTCCTTGTCAGAAGTGATCTAAATTCTTGGTTCAGGGGTCCTTCTCTTATACCCCTTTTCAGCTTTGATCCCTTTGTCCATGCAGGGGACTTTCCCAACATCCTGGGTCTGTTGTGGGTGGAGCCAGGCAGACGCACCTGGCTTATTCACTGAGCAGGGCTGGGTCCTCAGACGCCCAGCAGGAGGTGGAGCCAGCATTGTATCAGGCAGGGCAGGCTATCAGCCTCCTGGCAGGAGGTGGGGCTAGGATCGTCCATGGCAGGCACAGAGCCATCAGTCGCTTGGCAGGAGGTGGAGCCAGCATTGTATCAGGCAGGGCAGGCTATCAGCAACTACTCTCCCTCTACTCTCAACGCAAATGTCCCACTCATCCCACACTGACTCATCCAGACCTCTGGAGCCACCCAGCTCCTGTCACACACACGCAAAACCAGCAGAAACCAGAAATGGTTAGACAAGAAAATAGACACTTTCTAAAAGTGCTATTTTCAAACCCAGAGTCCAAAAACCATCCATACCAACGGATGCGTAATTAAACCCCGAGTTCAGGGATACCAAACTCGACATTGCACCATGCTCCCCGAGCCAGCTAGGATCATAGCATTAATAATCCCGGCGACCCATTCTAACTAATGGAGAGCAGGCTACCTCGCAATACTGAAGAACGAAGATGGCTGTTGTTCACTATCAGGACATGCCAACTTGGTCAGGCGTGTCCTACCTTCTACTTACAATGCACCCTGCCCGTGGGCCTACCATAGGGGTGGCTAACATGAAGTTAAGGGGAGGTTTGAGGGACTGGCAAGTAGGTATACTTGCGCAGCCCGCGTGACAGTACCAGACTGCACGTGGGTCTCGCAATGACCGACCCGTAGACATTCTTTTACGAGGCCGCTCTTGTGGGTGGCACAACACGTGCTGCAAGCCCACGAGCGGCATTGGTATTTACAAGCCCCGGCACTCCTGGTGCACTAGACTAGGGACTGACAGTAAACCAAATAAGCCAAACATGGATACAATCGATACATCACTTTAACATCAGGAGCACTTGCGCTGTGGCACTTATCAGCAGTGGCACGGCGCCCAAAGCATATACCAGCAAAACATCGTAAAACAGTGGAGGCAAACAGAAAAAATGGAGGAGAGACTCAAGCCAATGATGTCAGGTCTAACAGTAAGGGTTAGCCGTACGTCTTCAGCAAACAGCATTACTTTGTGATCTCTCGCAAAGTGGGGGCCTGTCAGCTCTCTGTCATCCCTAAGGTGTATCATTAGGACACAAAGGAGGAGGGGGAGAAGGGACATCTCTGGCTGGTGCCCCATTGCGTGTGTAATGACGGAGAAGGGCACCACTTCTAACAATATTCTGGATACCAGGGTTTGATAGCCCATAGTGCTAAGGTTTGAAATCTGGGCCTATTGCCACCCTTTACAATACTCTTCATAGTAAAAGGCCTAGCTGTTAGCTTTATTTTTCCCTCAGAGTTTTATATAGAGCAATCAGGCTAAATCTTTTCCTGTCACCTACTGGGCTGTTTAACCTTTGACTGCTTACAAGTTAAAAAAACATGAACTTAATTTTATTATTGCATTTCACAAGTTGTGGTCCCAGTAGTGAAATAGCAGCAGGTGGCAGCGCAGGAGGTTAATGTGCCTGCTGCAAAGAACATTTACCTGATGCAGATCACTAAATTCATATGATGTAAATAGGTCAGTGGTGAGTCGCTGCTTTTTTTACTTGCAGTTTGTATGTTAAAATCCTAACATACAACAACAGCGAGCTATTAACAGTCATCTAAGAGCTGCATGCAAACTGCAAGGAAAGAATTGGAACATTATGATGTTTTCACACAGTCTTTGTTGGATTACACTAGAACTGCTGTGCAACTTCTTCTACTCTTAGAGCTGAGATTTCCATGAAAGACTTATAGTCTGAATTCAGCACCTGAGCATAATACGACGGAATGTATGAAGCTCTGTGGTTATACTGAATAAGCAGCTACCTATGTTATGCCATCTATTACTGTAATAACTGCACTTTCACAATTGCTTTATTAACCTTCCTGCTTTCTCAAATTTGCCTGAAAATGCGCGATATTTCTTCTTTTTTTCAAAATTTTCTTGGGGGGGTTATCCCCTCGAACCCCCCTTTTGGGGTTCAGGCTCGCTCGCTGCACTCGCTCGCTACGGTGCTGCATGCAAATCCCTTTACGCCCCACCACTTTCAAATGTCACCCACCGCCCCTGGATATAAGTGACAAGAGCTTATACACTTTTTCGGGCCAGACAGCTGCTTGCTGCTTTCATAGGAAGCGAGGAAGTACGTTGATACAAAACTCTATGTGCTACTATTTACTATTATTATTTATTACTATTTACTATTTCTATTTGCATCTATTTGCTAGACATTGAGACCTATGGTCCTCTACTCCTTCTAATGGGACATCCATGCCCTGTCCCCCCATGGGTTCAGTGTGTGATCCCACCAGACCCCCCCAGTAGGGCCCAGGCCTGCCTTTTCCCTTGGCAGGCCCTCAGGCTTTAAATTGTTGAAGGCCTTGGTAGCCCTTTTGGATTCAACCTTCTCACCCATATTTGTACCCTTTGTTGTACCTTCGCATGCTTCGTGGGGGAGAGGGGGTGAACTTGTGCAGTTATTACAGTTGAGTCAAAGCAAGATATTTGGAAGCTTTCGTAAGGGTTGGATCCCTGTCTTGGGGCTTCTTTCGGCTCGCCTGGCACAGTCAACTGTTTCCCACTATCAAACATCTAAAGGAGCATTTTGCCCCCTCTGAGGCCAGGGCTCATAAAGGAAGTGCCAGGAGTAGCAGAGCACAAGCTAGAGGCCACATATGTGACCCCCTGACTACCTGTAAATTATGTATATCAAAAAAGCAGAGAGGGGTCCTACTCTACCAAAGAACAGGATACCACTAGACACAATGTCTTAAAAAATAAATCCCTTTGGGAATTTTTGCATGCACCACAACACTCCTAATTCTTATCCTCATACCCCAGATGACAGCCAATCAACATTCATTCTCTAAATGGGAATTTCCAATATTTGGCAATTGATCAGAAATGTAATAAGTCTTTCATTTATTTATACATTAAAAGTTCATGACAATGTTAAAAACTCACAACAAATACAAAATTAGGATTAAAAAACAGAAAAGTGTGTGACAACTCCGTATTTCTACAGAATTTGAAAATTAATAGAACAAGATATCACAATAACAGATCAATATTCATACGTACATAATTGAAACATTAATGAGACAAAATATCATCAATACAAGTGTCTTCAAAAAAAGGAGAAAAAACACATTGTCTTATTAAAAAGACCAAGAAGCAAAGTGTTTCGGTGGTCTCACAGGTCCAACCACCTTCTTCAGGCTTTAAAAGTTTTAATCACAGAACAATTCAATATCTATAAAATATAAAAAAAATACATATATATATATATATATATATATATATATATATATATATATATATATATATATATATATATATATATATATATATATAGACTCGTGAACAAGGGAACTTGCTTCCCGAAACGCGTCGAGTGCGTTCTTGAAATAAATACACTTTGAAACGGATCTGTGGCTTGGATATCGTTCTTGGTTGGAAGGGAGAACGACTGTTGATGGAATATATATATATATATATATATATATATATATATATATATATATATATATACCCTCTGAGTTTGTCCCCAAACTGGAAAGGGAAGACCACTCGGTCCCCCCGAACGTATGGATGGGTGCCCCGATCCCCCAGGAAACCATTGTGGGCGGGGGGCGTGTCCCGGCTGGTATGCCCAAAGCGGCGTAGCCGGAGCACGACCTTCCCGCCCAGAAGGGGTTGTCCTAAACACCCGCCCGGAAGTCCGTGCATGGATGGGCGTACCTGAGGCGGGCCCCCACCCTCCCGCAGATGGATAAATAGAGCGGGACTCCAACGAAGCTTCCTCTTGTTCCAGTGCTCTGAAGGCTGCACCACTTCAAGGCGGGAAAGTTTATCGCAGCACATTCCCATGGCTACGAAAGAGATGGTATGGGGAGATAATTACATCAACATGTTTTCACTTTTGACTGACCATCGTGAGTTAGAATATGCAAAGACCCAGAAAGATTTGTGGCACCCCAGCGTATGGCGAGCCAAGATGGCGGAATTCAGAGTCGATGAGACCATGGTGAACTGGGTCAGGGCCTTTTCTATTTTTACGGCAATTATTGGTGAGCGTAAACCAGAAGTGTTGACTGACTTAGCATGTTATCAGAACAGGATCATGAATTTCCATGCAATGTAAAGGGGGAAATGAATGGAAGGGTTACGATGTTACCTTTAGAAAAGCGAAGGAGTTTAACGAGGCTTTGACATGGGATTGTCTGGAAACGGTGTTGTGGCATGCTCAGCTCCTGCCGGGACCGGCGGGTACGTCGGTACCAAGCACGAGCGTCTCTGGGACATTCCATCAGAAGCCGGCACAGCCCTTTCGGGCGAACGCCGGAGGGGATCCGCATCCCAAGTCCGGCGGGAATGGAGGCAAGCGGAGGGTTTGTTGGGGATTCAAAAAAGGAACCTGTACCAGGCCTCAAGGAACGTGTAGGTTCCGGCATGCTTGTTCGGGCTGTGGGAGTTTCTCACACCCGGAAGCTAGTTGTCGATCCAAGACCAATGGTGCGGGAGGAAAGGGAGGATCCAAGCAGGATTGATGTGGTGCCTTGGAAGCAAACATCTTCGCCCATTGATATCTTGGCTTTGACCCCCTGGCTGAACCGATACCCAGATCATGTGTCCGCCGGGACTTTGAGGAATGGCTTTCTGTATGGCTTCAAGATCCCGGCGGGAAATTTTCGGGGGGGCCCCTTTTGTAAAAACCACCTGTCTATTCAGCACAACCCGGCAGTGGCCGCCACAAAGATAGCGAAAGAAGTCAACTTGGGGCGGGTAGCGGGGCCATTTGTCTGCCCGCCAGTTGCGGAATTTGTGTGTTCTCCTCTAGGAGTGGTTCTGAAGAAAGACCCGGGGGAGTATAGACTCATCCACAATCTATCGGCCCCTAAGGGGGCCTCGGTAAATGAGGCTATTGACCCCGAGGTGTGCTCGGTTAGATATGCATCGTTCGATGACGCAGTCGTTCTGTTGAATCGCCTGGCCCCGGTGCATTGTTAGCAAAATCAGACATTGAATCGGCATTCAGGTTACTCCCGGTACACCCTCAGGACCAGCGCCTGCTGGGATTCACGTTTCAAGGGAAATATTACATGGATAAATGTATGCCCATGGGTTGTTCAATTTCATGTGCCTATTTTGAAATGTTTAGCTCCTTTTTGGAATGGGCGTTCACCGAGGCCACAGACAGGTGATGCACTATTTGGATGATTTCCTTTTCCTAGGTCCGACGGGCACTCGGGAATGTGCACAAGCGCTGCAGGACTTCTGCACACTCATACGGGAGTTTGGGGTCCCATTGGCGCCAGGTAAGATGGTGGGGCCATCTACCTCACTGGAGTTTCTGGGGATTGAGCTGGACTCAGTGGAGGGGTGTTTCCGTCTGCCAATTGAGAAGGTGGCCAAGTTCAGGGCTTCCTTGGTACAATGTCTCCGTAAAGATAAGGTCAGCGGCGGTTTTTCTTCAAGGGCGGCGGGGCTCCGCCCTCCCTATTGACTCGGCCGGCATAGAGCAAGCCAGGGATTTAAAATGCTAAGTAAGAATGTTACTTACCAGGCATTTTAAATCCCGATCTGCACTGCAGTGCTGATCAAAGCCCCGGCCCGGCCCGTGACATCCTGTTGCCTGCCTGCCTGCCTGCCATCAGTTTAGGACGCACTCGAGCGAGCGTCACTGCAGCAGCAGGCAGGCCAGGCAGGAAATGGAGGCAGCGTGTGGGGTGATTTGTGACACATGCGCTTTTGCGCATGTGTCACAATTTAATGCTACAGCCTTACTGCCGGAGTGTAAACACCGGGCGCATTAGGTGCCAGCCCGGGAATATAAAGAATGGCCCTTTTGGGGCCCGCCCAGAAATGACGCAAGGCAGCATCATAAATTTAAAGCAGCCTCGGGCGGGTACAGTGTAAGCCCGAGGCTGCATTGAAGGCTGGGGATTGGGAATGATGACGAGTACACCCTCACCCGACCCTTTCATTAGTCGTCACTGGAGGGGGTGGGGATGTTTTATTTTATGCATTTTAGACACCTTTCCAGGTAGGGCAAAAAAGTCGATGCTAAGGAGTGTAATGAGGAAGAGTAGGACAACGTGTTACAAAGATTACCAATGATTAATCCGTGCGTTAATGGAGGAAGCCGATTTGCTCCTGAGACAGCCTCACAGTAAGAAATTGGTAAAATGGTTAGGGTAAAGGCGGGTGAAGTCTGCGTGTTTTTCGTCATCTTCTGTCTTTTAACTGGTCAAACAGCACATGGCTTTTGGTAGGGTTAAACTTAGTGTCTCGACCAAGGTTAAACAATCTTTCATCTTGCTCATTCGATAAAATGTGTCCCATTTAAGAGGCTAAAAGGGATAATGTTATTTGCATGCCAATTACTTATTTTTATCGTGCACCAGCTAAATTGTCAATACTTGGTTAACGCTTTTCCTCCTTCGTCTTTTGAAGCTAAAAGTTATGAAATAACATCAAGTACTCTCTTCCCCTTATCTCGTTACCCTTCATTTCTGTCTTTTTTTCTTCCCTCCCTCACTCTTTCTCTCACTTCCCAAGTTCTCATAGATGCTGTTGAGTAGCAAAATTGCTTCCTCTCCTTGTGCTAGTCTCCTCACATCCATTGCAATTTTCCTACATGTAGGTGCCTTTTTAGTCTCATCTTGAACCACTGCACTCCCATACTGTGTCACTGCAACAAAGAAATACTCTTTTTGTACTGGAGTTGGTGGCAGGTCCTTTTCAAGGATATTTGTTGCTAAATGCAAAATAGCATTTTGCTGCTCGAGTGTTACCCATCTACAAAGAAACGGTACGTTTTCTGACAATCTCATAAATTTTGGAACCACTGAAAGGAAGCACTTTAAAGCTTGTGTGCTACCTCGCCATACATGGCAGGGTATCCACAAGGTGAAAGCCAGGCATCCCGCCGCGAGGGGCCGTTGTGGAGATTAAGC